>NW_027132813.1:0-1250000 GCF_026122565.2 Emydura macquarii macquarii | reverse complement strand
TGAGTGCCATGGTCCACATACGGAAGCATCCCAACACAAGTTTAAAACACTGAGTCACGTTTCTCTTCGCCATTAGGTTCCAATCTCCAAACCCAGGTCAATAGTAGCAGAAAGCTGCTGCCATCCAGTGACCTGTTTGGTGACTGACATGAAAAGAGTTGGAGAGATCTCAGTCCGCTTCTGAGTTTGTATGGCAGGAAACCCTATTGTCGTAAGAAACAAGGTGGCAGCAGGGGTGTAGCTTTGGAGATGATGCCCAGATTGTTTAAACCATTTTCCTCCTTGGCACCCACTTAGGTTTTCCGCAGGCTTCAGCAGCTGCCGATTACTTGATCAGATCAGACAATGAGATAGCAAGGCGCAAGCAGAAGCTTAAGTGCCACCCCCACCTCCTGAAGAATTAGGATTTGAATTCTAGGAGGTCTGTGGAGGTGTGTGTATTTAAGCAGCTGCTTGTTTTTTCAGGTGGTGTGCAACACTGCAATGCCCCAGTGGCAGAGAAGGGAACTGCAGGCCATTCTCAAAGCCCTGCAGCGAACCACAAACACAGCTGTCAGAAAACTGGAAATCAGTCAGGTAAGGGCGCAGCAGCAAGATCACTGGCAGCTTTGCAGCCTGCTGAAGGCCACCAGATTGTTCTACGCTGAATGGCCAGATTCCCTCGGCTTGAGCTTCCCGTACAGGAAAACCACAGCCATTCTGCTCATCGCAGAGTGACCCCCTCAAAGAAATCAGGTCCCTGGGAATGTGGGGGAAGGGGAGGCCATTTCCAGCAGGTGTAGGAGAAAGCTCCAAGCTGTGCTATTTGTTGCTGATTCACCTAACTACCCAGAAAGTCCATTCTGGTGTAAGTGCTGGAATTAGCCTTTCACCATGGGCTAACTCCCGGCACTGCGAAGATGGGGAAACAATGTGTAAGTGCTTTACAAAGGCTGATCTCACAACCCCACGCCTCCACTGAGAGGCAGGTAAATATTATCCCCGGTGTTACAGACGGCGAAACTGAGGCACAGAGCTCTGAAGTGACTTCCCGAGGCTACCCAGCATCAGTGGGAGAGCAGGGAATAGACCTCGGGACTTCCCCCCCAGCCCTGTGCGTGTTGCTCTAGCTCATGCGGCCTCCGAGATTTTGTTAATTGATTCTATTTAAGACACTGTAGGAATGGTGGTTGATCGTTTTCTGCAGCTAGTTCTGGGAACGAGGCTATTCAGAATACTAATGCTAAACACTTGGTTGCTGCCAAATGTATCTGGGATGTCGGATTCAATGGGCCACCGAGACTGAACTTCCCTCTCCCTTGGGGGGGCGGGAGTGGGGTCCTCTCCGGGGCAGGACTGAGACATGTCCGCAGTCAGTGGCTTGCACAGCCTATTCAGTGGGCAAATGGGATTTGAGTCTGCAGGTCTTAGTCTGGCCCCGCCATGGCGTTGGACAGCTCCCCACCCCATGACCGCATTCCCTTCCCCTATGACCATGCTGCGTGTCCCCTCCTCCTTCCCATGCTAGCTGTGGTCTGTCACAGAGCTGTGTCTTTCCTTCTCCAGGCTGCAGAGAAGGCGCAAGGCCTGCTGGAGAAGCATTCCAAGCAGCCAGTCATCATCGATACCATCCCGGTCGACTCGCTCTCAGTGAGTGTTCGTGACTGAAATCTCTGTGCAGTTTCCATCTCCCCGAGCCCAGGGGACGTCAGTAGGGCTGGGCTCTGGAGTCCGACGGAACTGGCTTAGGGCTAGGTTGGATGGATTGAGGCACAGGGGGATGCTGTTGCAGGGGTTGGAGCAATTTGGGGGAGAGGAGGCAGAACTGTCAGAGAGCAGAGTAAGCTGAGCTGCTCGTTAGCCTGCTGAGCAGTGCCCTGGCTGGCACAGTAACATCCTGCCCTAGTGTTTCATCTGCTTCGTCGTTTGCTCAGGAGTCTTCCCCCTCCTTTCCTGACACTTCCCCTCCATGCCTCTCCTAGATCCTGATGAAGGTGGTGAACCAGCTTTGTGACAAATCTCCTGGCGCGTCAGTGCTGCTGCTCAGCCCGCAGGCTTCCGGCGAGGTGCTCTGTGCCTGTCAGGTGTCCAAGGTAAGCAGGCTCGTGCTGCATCTCAACTGGGAATCTCTGCCTGCAAAGATTAATGGACTGTCTTGTGTTCTGTTGCCGGGGGAGGGAAAGCTAATAGTCCAGAGCGTGGGCAGTAACCACATCTGCCCCATTTGGGAGACAGGCCCTGGGCTGCAGCATTCCCCTTCCAGCAAGGATTATACGGGATTCCCCCTGGCAGTGCTGCTGCTTAATCATCTAGAGGAGTCTGTGATGAGACGCAAGGCACCCACGCTGAGGCTGAGCATGGTGTGGCTGGAAGCCCCAGGGACACTGCTGGCTCCTCTCCAAGAATGACGCCCAAGTTTGCCATGGGGCGGGGCAGGGCAGAGCAGTGAGCAGGGCTCAGCTTCCACAATATGCCAGCCCCTGCTGGCTCAGGGAGCAAGGACCCAGGTTGCCTGTGTGCTGTGAAAGGGCCCTATGGCCCCTTCTTTCCCCATCTAGGCGGCAGTGCCTCCTGGCCCACAGTCAGGCTAACCTCTCTCTCCCCATGTCTCTCCCCAGAGTTCCCTGCCCAAGTTTTCTGCTGCTGATTGGGCCCTGGCTGTCTGTACTCAGATGGGAGGCAACGCAGGGGGCTCTGGCATTGTAGCCAAGGGTACTGGGAACGCCAAGGATCTTCAGGGGGCCCTGACTGCTGCACTGGAGTTTGCCTGGAGTAGACGCTGAAGTAAGGGTGATTCCTTGTTTGTGAGGTCAGCTGGAGCCTCAAGTCTCAGGGATGCTAAAACAGAGCTATCCCTTTGCTGCACCACACTCCACATCCGACGAGCTCTGTGTCTTGGATGGCTTAAGCAGCTCCCATTGCTGAATGCTGCTGCCAGGTACTATGGATCAGGGATATCTGGCTTCCTGCCACCAGGGATCAACATAGGAATAGGGGTAGAGTGGTACCAACCATCCTGTCCCAAACAGGCAGAGGCACCTGATTCTGCTTCTGGCCATCTAGTCTGGATTCATGGGAATTATCACAGAAGGAACCAGTTTTCCCCCAGTCCTCCAGCCTGTGGGGAAGTTATGGCTGCGGGAGGGGTGATCCTGCTCCTGTGTCATGGCTAAGAGAGAGACTACCACACACGCAAGAAAGATCTGTGGAGGAGGAGGGAACCTCGCCATGGTATTCTGAAGCTAATAAAGAACTGATATTGGCTGCGCTGTTCACACCTGTTTCTGATTGGCTGCAGTTTCCTTTCTGGTCCGGTACAGCAAGGCCTCATGGGACTTCTGTCCCAGCAAACCCTCCCCTCAGCAGCTACTTTAATTCTTGTCCCCGTAGTATTGTTCATCTTCAAAGTTCCGTTCCAGCACGGAGCAGCCCTCTCACACTCCACCAGGGCGCTCAGGGTAATAGCTTGGTCCCCATCTTACAGCGAGGGCAGCTAAGCAGCGCAGAAACTAGACTGGGAAAGTCTTCTAGCTCCCTGCCTCAGTCTGCTCAGTGCTGGCTAACTTCCAGCTGGTGCGGTTTGCAGTTGCAGCCCTTCCCCAGGGAAGCTCATCCTGCAGCTACCAATATTAAGAACATGTTCTGGCTATTCAGTCTGTTTGCTTTGTGTGCATCCTATTACACCTATTCCTCCCGCTTCTTCTGTGATCCTACTGCATCCCCTTCTGGGACTGGTTTCCTGTTCCTCTGGTTTGTCACATACAGCCCTGGCACTTATTCACGTGCCAACAGTGAGTTCGGCCATCGTGGGATGTTTAAAGGTGAGAGCCAGGAACACATTTCCCAGAACAGCCTGGGCAGCAAACACCGTTGCACTGGTGCTGATGTCATGTCTGTATTGTGTAGAATAAACCTGTGGAACTCACTGTAGCAGGAGATAGCAAGGCCCAGGCCTGCATTGGCCTTAAAAAGCACAGGTTGATTTGTGTAGCTGTAAATGCAATTATCGATCATAAAAACTCATGTGGCCTGGGTAATTCAAACCTCAGTGTTATGTGCATTACACCACTGCCTGGAGCCCTTGCCCAGGGCTGTAGTGACCTAAAGTGAAGACACTCCTTGTCTCAAAGGCCTCGCAAAACTTGGCTTGTGCCAAGATGCGGTAGGATGGGAGGAGGCAAGGATGGAGGGACCAGATAAACTGGAAACAGCAGAGGGAGCTTCTCCCTGCCTACTTATCAGCTGCTATGGTGTGCTGGGTGTCACAGCAGAGGTAAGCTTGAAGAATGAGGTAGCAGCATCAGGGATTTGGGGGGATGGAATGGGGAAAGCTTAACTGGTAGGGCCTAGAAAATCTCAGGCTGTGAATCACAAAACTGGAGTTCAGCACCTAGGCCCCCTGCACCATGCAGGGGTAAGACAGGTGCTTTAGATGGCATTTTCTAAAAGCCAGTGTGCTAGGCAGGGGGAGATGCTGATGGGGAGAGGGAGGAAGGAAGGGGAATGTGCTAAGCCCTGCACCTCTCTCACAGAGGTGCCTAAATCCAGGTTGCAGGGAGGTGTGTCTACCAGCATTCTCGGCCAGTTAGGCACCTCTGCCATTTTTGTAAGAGGATGGGGGGAAGAAGGGCCTCATAACTTTTAGCCCAATGATGTGCATGCTTATCTGGGGGACCCCCAGTTAAAGTTCCCCTGAGGGGGAGAAGGGATAGGAACTGGGATCTGCCACATCTCAGGTGTGTGCCCTAGCCCCTGGACATGCATGTGCTCTCCAGCTCTCTGGCCCAAATGACTTTTAATTCTTTTTCCACAGTGGAACAGTCTCAAGAAGAGAGATTGAGGGAGCCCCATCTCGGCATATCCCCTAGGCCAGGGGTTAGAGCATGTGCCCAGGAGGTGACAGTCCAGTTCAAATCCCTTCTCCCTCAGGTGGAGTGGGGGGCTTGAATCAGGGGCTCTCCCATATCCCAGGTGTGTACCCTCACTAGTGGGCTAAGAGACTGATGGGGGAGGCCTGGTCCACTCCCCCTGCACCCCCCACAGATGATTTTGTGTGTACTTGCCTGAGGGGCCTAGCTGGTAGGCAGCCTCTGAGCATGCCTACTGGATCAGGCCCTGCACGTGACTTAAGTGGTCAAACTCCTACTTCCCCCCGTTTGTGAATCGTTCTGGGCCATAGGCGGAAGATAGGCACCCAGCCACCTAGAACGAGGCAGCAGCGCACAGGCTCAGAGCCTGAAACACCATCACCCAAGGAGCTTTTACTGCAGACTCAGAGGCACAGAGTTTATGCAGTTAGATGGTTTTGTGGATCGCCTGAAACTGGGACGGGGAGGCCTCAACCCACTCAGGCACTTAAGTCCCTTTGTGAATCGAAGCCAAAGCGACTAGGCAGTGCCGTCAGGGAACGCTGGCACAGCAAAGGCAGCACGAGGAATTAATAGAGCAGCTGGGGCTAAGTGTTGAAGAGACAGAAAGGTGAGTAGCTCCTGTTCGAGTCTGTGGAGAAAAAGGAGCCAGTGGAGGAGGTCAGAGGGGGTGATGAGGCAGGAAGATGATCTTAGCAGCACTTTGAATGCACCCAAGGGGGCAAGTTTTCAGAGGTGAAGGCTAGCCAGGCAGAGGTTGCTACAGAATGTGAGGCTGCGGCAGGGAATGTGTGAGTGAATGTCACGTGGCAGGATCTCAGCTGATGGCTGGGCAGGCATGCGTGGAATCTCTCCGCCCCAGAGACAGCACTGCACAGCTGGCAGCACACCCGCCTGTGGCACTAGCCGCTGGCACGCTTTGGCCCAAGAGCACTGAGGTTGTAGGGCAGATCCTATGGGCCTGGAACTGAGGGCCTCACCTGATGATCAACTCAGAGTCATTCGTAATATGGACACAGGCTGGTGCAGTAAAACAAGAGCCAAACGCATAGCTGTGACATGAGCTGTGAAAGCACATCCTGTGAACACCCACGGCTTAAAGAACCTCCCAGCCCTTCCCTACTACACTGGGAGCTGGCTGCACTAATTGAGAACCTGCTGTGGGTAGAGGGCTGCCTTTCCTTCTCTTTAGCTTCATGGATGCTGTAAGAGTTTGTCTGGGAGGGAAATCAAGGACCTTGTTTGGCCCAGCGGGGAAGGGAGGAATGGGAATATTGGCCCCCTGGTGTCAGATAAGTGGCTCACAGGCTCTCTCAAAACTTAGGCTGGAACTGCCCTCTTACCTGCAGCTCTCTGGTCTGGAAATGCCATCAGAGGCTTAACCCGTAACACCACTTAGCTATCCCACTTTGTTCTCTGCTTCCAGCCACTTCACAAGGACTTGACCATGGAAAAGTGATTGTTAAGCTGGCCCTTCGAGCAGGAGGTGGAAATGCTCAGGAGGGGTGGGGTGTGGACGACTGGCCTTTTCGTGGAAGGAGAGCAGATCTGGTGCCTGTTGTGCTCCCCAGAGCACAGTTTCAGCTACAGCGGCTGCACAGGGAGCATAGGCAGCTGCCTCAGCTCCTCTGGGTTCAGCAAGAGGTTGGATCTAGCCTGGGTAATTGAAACCCGCCTTAATGGGACTTTGGCCAAGACTCCCAGGCTTTCTCTCCGTGCCCAGGGATCTTGAACTTCCAGCTGGGTGCCCAGGCCTTGCTTTACCATCCCACCCTACAGCACAGGCTCACGAGTTCCAGATCTGGCCCATAGCGCTTGGCTGTTTGGCTTCCCTGTGTCAAAACAGCTCAGAGCTTGAATTTGAAGCACACTGGCCCCCTCCAGCTGCCACTTGTGTGGCCAATGTTATGGCTCTGCATGAGGTACTGCAAGCGAGAGCGCTTTCTGTCCTGGTCAGAGCAGCACCGGTACCTTTGGAAGGGGAGGAAGCTGAACTCTTTCCGCCCTCTTGCCGTTTCCAGTCACAGAGGTGCCAGGGCTGCGGCTGCATGTATCTTCTCTGCTGGATGCCTGAGGAGAGAAGGAGTTGTAACATCCAACCCTCTGTGGGTACAGGAGCTGAAAGGTTCTGTAATAAGCTGTTGGGGGGAGGGCATTGGGTTTGTGTAAGTCACTTTCTGCCCTAGGCTGTAGTGTGTTATTACTGTCAGCTGTTAAACAGCTGCTGTGTTCCAACCCAGAAGTAGCTGCATGGGACCACGGGGAGGGAAGCTAATATATGGAGAAAAGAGGCTCCAGCCTTGCAAGGGGCTATTTGTTGTGGGTGTTGCTATATGAAGAGCTGCTGCAAATAGTACCTCCTTCCTGTAATGGAGTGTGGGCGGGAGGTACAGCTTGGGTGCTACCAGCAAGTGCACAAGGCTGATACCCTTTGTGGCTAACAGCAGAGCTGAAGATGCCCAGCTGCTAGCAGGAGCATTTAATAGATTACATGCCTCAGGCCCGATTCTGAGTTTATGGCCAGCTGTGTCCCTGTGGTGGCTCCCCTTGCTCCTGTGGGGGGGAGTGCAGCTCTGCACACTGACCTTCAGGGCAATGCCCCTGCTGACAGAGAAGGTGTAAGTGAAGCCGCCCTGCTGCTTGCTCCCCTTGATGTTTGCCCGCTGCTGCAGTGGAGGCAGCTGGAAAGTTTGTGGCGGGCCCTGGGGCTGCTCCAACAGGGCCTGTCGCTGCTGTAGGAGCTGCTGGGCTCTCAGCACTGCAGAGGGAGAGACTGTCATGACTAAGGGCCTGATTTCTCATGTTTCTCTCCGTGCTCACCCACAGGCCACTCCACAGGACATTATTCCTTCCCCTCTGCCCCAGGCCACCTGGCGCTGTACAGCCCAAGCTAAAGATCAGCTGCAGTCACTATTTGGATGAGCCTCCTCCCTTCCCCCAAAGGAAAGTTCAGGATGATTCAAGAGGGGGGTGGCTCTGCTCTGAAAGCCTGTAGTGAGCCAATGCCTCAGCATGGGGCTGGGGGAGGCTATGCTGCTGTTTCATGTAAAGCCAAGGTCTTGGCTTCACGTCATTAGAAATCCCCTGGCACTTTTCCCCACAGGCAGGACACTCATCCTGGTGTGGTGGCCAAATCAGCTCTGGTAATTATATTCTGCCCCTCTTGTACCACCGCCCTGCCGTTTTGTTTGGATATGTGATACTTCACTTCCTCTTTCACCTTGTGCAGTGACTGGTGCAGCGGCATCGCTGCGTCCCACCCCAGTGATGGCCCCATTTAAGTAGTGCTGATTCCTGTCTCCACATTGTCTGTAAAGCTTTTGGATGAAAAGGGCTCAGGGAAGAGTAATGGATCTGACACGGAGCCCTCGCAGGGACAGCTTTATTACCAGCCTTTTCTCCTCTCCCCCGCCTCCAGAAGGACATAGCTTAAGTGGTGCCAAGGGACTGCTGCTGCCCAGTGCTTTGAAAGGGCAACTGAGTGCCTGGCCCATCTGGAGGAGAAATCTCGCAGCAGAGCATCAGCCCTGCAGCGGTTTACTGGGTTGGGTATTTACTTAGCCTGCACAAGACAGAAACTGGTGGAAAAAGCCAGTTGGGGCAATCAAATACTCCATTCTACAAGGCAGCCCCAGGGGGAATACATCCCTTAGGGCAGGACCACCATTCTGCAATTGCTATGGGTGAAAGGCCATACTGCCCTTAGCATGTTAGGGGTCCACCCTAGGGACAAGAGACCCACAAACCTGAGCCAGGCCGTGCCCTCTGTGGGGGCAGGAGCTACACTATAGGCGTGAGATAAACTGGGTGAAAAACACCCTGCCTGCCTGGAGAATGAAAACGGTGGGGGAGGAAAGATCTGGCCATTCAATGGGAAGTGACCTTTCCCACTTAATGAGAGGTCCTTAGGATCTTGCCTCAGCTCTGGGCAGCTCAAGGTGCCAACAGCTGGCAGGAGCTCAGAGACTAGTCACAGAAAGAGCTGGAAAGTCTAGCTAGGAGCAGTGGGATGAAATAAAGCAAAAGGGCCCTTCAGGTGGCATCACTCCTGCCAGGGAGATCTCCTGGGCTCTGGCATTGTCTTCCCCAGGGGGATGAGGAAGGCCTCCTCCCATGAGCCATGTAGGTTATTTTTTCAATTGGCCATGTGCCCATGGGATAGCCTGGACTGCACATGCTGTTTCTTTATCATGGGTCTGGCACATGCCCCTCCAGCCTCCCTTGCTTGCAATGTGGTGCCTGGGCTGCCCAGCTCCCACTGCAGGGAACACTCTTCGATCAGCTGTAAAATTGGTGCCATCTCCAGTTCCTCTGACTCTCTAGAGAAGGGGTGTGCTCTGTGACATGACAGGGACTCAGGGTGATGAACGTACCCGGGGCTCTCTGGGCACTCACAGGCGACCGCTTCAGCCAGGACTTCCGGAACCCAGCCCAGTAGGGCAGCAGGGTGCTGAAGACCGAGTCCCTCAGCTCATCGAACAGGCCTGCAGGTGGTGTTGGCGCATCCTGCCCGAGGGCCTGCTCAGCTGCCCGAACAGCTCTCCCCAGCTTCTCAGCATCCACCGCCACCTAGAGTGCAAGCCACAAACCTGCTCAGTGTCCTGGGGCAGAAAAGAGCAAGTCTCCATGCTACCAGCTGCAAAAAAGCTTTCCCCCTCCCTCCTTGCTTCAACAGCATAAGGCCACAGGGGGGCCAGGTATCTGCTAGAAATCCCAGCTGCTTTCACGCCAGTTTGGCCTCTTCTTCTGCACCTGCTGGGTGCTGAGGACAGGCATGGGGGCGTTGAGCTGGGGATGGGCTGGGAGCTAGGCTGGTCTGGGAATTAGAGTGGGGTTGTTCAAAGCATTTCATCATCTTGGCATTTTTCAGGGGGGATTGGGAACTAGCCTATTTCCTATTACAGTATTAAATGTGGCCCTTGAGGCCCCGTCCTGCTGTCATTGACTTCAGAGGGAGCCCACGGAGGTTACGCACACATACATACACCACTCGGTTTTGCACAACTCCTGTGTTGAATATCAGAGCCCAGCTAATGCTTTAGTCCCAGCTCCTCCTCTCTCTTGCCTGCCTCTCTCTTTGCCCCATCACTACTCCTCCCTCAGAGCACGAGGCCCACCTGCAGCCGGGGCTCCAGCTGAGAGACAAGGAAGCAGTTGCGGATCACCTGCACCTTCTTCCTCAGGAGAGCCCTGTCCGGCATGGCGTGATGGGCGTTCTTGAACTTCTGCACCTCCAGCTGGAAGTGCAGGCCATTCTCCAGCACGGGGGAGCCGTGGACCTGCAGGTGTTTGAGGAAGTGCAGCATCTCCAGGGTGGGCCAGCCTTCCGCAGCTGCCCTGAGGGATCGGCAGAAGGAGGCCTTGTCTTCCTGGCTGGGCTGGGCCACGGATGCTGATCCCATCTTGGCTTTCCTGTTCCTTAGACGCTTGAGGGCCACCTTGGCAGCCAGCAGATGCAGGAGCGGCTCCAGCTTGGGCCAGCCCTCAGCTTGGATCTGGGAGGGCTGGACTCCATGCCTGCCCAGCCCCTCACTCACCTCAGCCCAGAAGCTCTCAAAGGCCGGCGCAACGTGCGCATACAAGGCAGCTTGGATTTCTTCCAGGCTCGAGTCATTTACTCTTCCCTGGCCCACTTCCGCCCTCAGTCTCTTCCTCAGCCCCCTGGGGAGGTGAGGGCTCAGTGGCCCAGCCCCTTGCTGCTCCCAGAGGTCCAGGAGCTTCAGCGCGCAGCTCAGCCGCTTCCTGCCCTCTGGGGCTGCCCGGCAGCCCTCCAGCTTCTGCAACAGCCCCAGCATCCTTTGCAGCCCTGCATCTTGCATCTCCTGAGCTGCCTTTCTGAAGGCTTTGAAAACCAGCTTGTTGCTGAGCAGATCCAGGGTATGCCGGGGTGTCACTGACCCTTCCCCGCTTGCCAAGCCAGCGCTGCCTGAACCCTGGGGTTTGGCTGCTGCTTTCTTCCGCCGCCTTTGCTGCTCTCCGCCTTCCTGGGCATGAAAGCTGGTATTTCCCTTCCTCTTCCTGGCCCTGCAAGGATTCAAACAGATTCTTAGTACAGCCATAGCACATCGGGCTATGATCTAGTTGGATCTCATAAACCAAGCAGCATCAGGCCTGCTTTGTAGTTAGATGGGAGACCCTTTCTTCCCCCACCAACACCCAGGGAAACCAAAAGGTGGTTTTGCAGGGGTATCTACACTAAGTCTGTGCCGTCCCTAGGTCTTCACAGGGAGCTGGTGTTGGAGATGTTTTTCAGGGCCTGACCACCTATTATCATTGTAGATCCCATGAGACAGACGGTCAGTGCTGTTGCCCTAGCCATACTCCAGGTCAGGGAATTGTATTCTGCCCTCCTAACTTCCCTCTGCAGTGGGATGCTGCATTCTTCATGTCCTCTGCAGTAGTTTTGTGTGGTGGGGGAAAAAGCTGCCATATTCCACCCCAGACACAGCTGCATATCAATGGAGGGTAAAGGGATTCTCAGCATGAGACGTCAGTGAAGTGGTTTGGGTCCTTTCGCAAATGAGAGGTAAGATCTAAATATAAGACCATAATCAGAATAGCAGCCTGCATTCCCCTCTGGGCATCCGGGCTATATGGTGCAAATATCACACTCACAGCACACATTCTTAACTCTGTGCATGCCGGAGAGCCGACATACATGTGGTGGGGACAGTGGGCAGCAGGGACATGACTAAAGAGGCTGACATTTTAGCTGGGAAAATGATTCATCAGCTTGGTGATAACCTTTGTGAATCCAAATTTGTCCAACAGAGTTCCCTTTGGAACGCTCACAAATCAGGATTTGCCGGCCTGAATCCCAAGCAACTGGGTCCCTTTGGTGAGTTCAGACAAAGAAGTACCTGTCTCTTCTCTGCTTTATTCTACTGTCTCTTCTCCTGACCTCCTGTGCTTCCAAATACGATGCTGGGACACAGTACCTGCAAGAAGGAGGGTGGCACAGAGCGAATGAGCCACATGGGCATCTGTCTTGCTTAAAAGCAGGAATTTAAAAGATCTTTGCGAAGAACACCGGCCAATTGGAAAGAATTCTCTCACACTGCAGCCCAAAGCTGGAAGTGAATGAAATACCCAGGCCCCCACCCTTCATTTAGCTGCTCTGCTTCCAGCAGGAGATGCCATCAGGAGTGGAGCAGGAGCGCTGGCTAGGGAGGAGTTCCCAGCTACTCCAGTCCTGGCCTCCCACAGCAGAAGGGGCCGTCGGGCAGGAGTGCTGGCTGCAGGGAGAGTTCATGGTTACATTCAGCAGGCGATGTGTGAGAGGGTGGTGGGTGAGCACTGGTTTTGGGACAAGGAAGAGCTCTAAGCTTATTCCAACCTTAGTGTCTCCTGGCAGGAAGTGCTCGAGAGGACAGTGCAGAAGTACTCACTGTAGAAGGTCTGGATCCAGGACTAAGCGTTTTGTTTGAGGCTGCAAGGAGCCAAATTGCCTGGAGATGAGGAGTAAGGCCCTTCACTGGGTGCACTTAGGGGGCTATCTGAGACATGTCCATGGGCAAAGCAAGAACTGAATTCCCCTATAAACCACTTCTCTCCGCCTTGCCTGCCTGTGCTTTGCACTACTGTCTGGAAACTCAAGAAGAGGATCCAAGGGTTCTTGGGACTCACTCCAGGAAGGTGGTTATCTCGTAGCGGAGGTAACGGAGCCAGGCCCCACAGAGAACTGCGAGCACATGCTGAGCCACCGGTTCCAAGGCCAAAGGCTCCAGGGTTTGGTTGCTAGTGCTGAGCATCCTCTGGAGATACTGGATGTAATGTGGCATTTCAGAGCTGAGTCCTGCAGGGAAAAGAGAAGCAAATGGAGCGTTGGCCTAGGACTCCATCTGCAAAGGCAAGTTTGCAAGGGCAGGGGCATCGTACTGGGAAGTAGCATGCAGCCACTCGACACTCACCCTCCTCCCGTGCCCCCGTTTGCACGGCTTCTCCAGGGGAGTCCAAGGAAATCTCCCCTAGAGGCAGTGTGTTGGTCCCAGGGCACAGCTGCCGTTTGCTGAAGAAAGTGGCTCAGCAAGTTTACTTGAGCAGGAAACTAGATACTCTAACCCCACCCTGAACATCAGCCAGTGACTCCCACGTCTCCCTACAACTGAGATGGACTGTGGTAGCAACTCCCCTCCCGAAGGATGGGCTGCTTCTCTGGCTTTGGGAATTCACTGGGCTTTTGCTACCATTCCAGACCTTCTGTTACCAGCACCATGGAAAATGGGTCATTAAGCAGCTGGAGGGAGGGGGCAATGTGCTTTCAAACCTCAGCTCCATTTTGATGGCTGCAGGTTCAGGCTGATTGTCTCCCTAGACTCCTGAATGTTTTCTGGTGCCACCCCCTCACTTACTTGTGTTCTCCAGAACTGAGGTGCCAGTAACTTTGCTAGCACTGGCTCATTATGAGCCCCCTGGTGCTGGTCTTTGGGGTTCAGCCCAGTATCCCCACACATACCCAGCTACCGCTGAACCCAGTGCCAAGTGGATTTGGCCGCTGAATGCACATGGTGCGGAAGGGCCGGTATCTGGAAGCTCACCAACATCACGTGGTGCACCATGCGCCAAGTACGTGTAGAAGATCTGCCAGGCTGAGCGGTGTGGCTGGAGCCCGTCTGCCTGCCACTCCCAAGCAACCTGGTGCTTCTCCAACGCTTGCCACAGCAGCAGGTTATGGACCTTCTGAGCATCTTCAAACCTGGAGGGTAAGCAGAGAAGGAATGTGCGTTAGCCTGGGGGAATGTGGATAGTGAATTAGAATCACCTCTGGAGCGGCCAGCAGGGATAGAGCCCGGCTGATTTGTACATGGCTGTATGGTGGCCCCTGCAGAAAACTACTGCAACCCACCATTTGCCTCTGACGCATCGAGGATCTTTCACAGCTGGAGTCAGTGCAGCTGCAAAGTCTACATTCCCAGGAACTCCCTAGTGCACTCAGGTGGCTTAGAGACACAGGGACTGGAGACAGAGAGACTCGCCTGGTCAGGTAGTGAAGAAAGCTCCCTCCAGCCCCATGATCACACGATAGTGCTCGGAGGAGGTGGGAGGTCAGCGGTGTCTCGGGGAGATTCCATGGGCGGTCTGGCTGCCAAGCTGACGCAATCCTCCCTCGCCAGCTTGCAGCAGAGCACGGACTCTGCATCAGATGGAGAGCAAGAAGAGGTTTTCAGTGCTATATTCGTTCTGACCCTCACTGCTGGCTTCTGTTCACTCTCAAAAGGTGACAGAGAGCTGCTGAGACCATGGCCAGAAACAGGTCCTCAGTGAGAGAACACAAAATAACCCCAGCTACGTTATCGGTCATGATCCTGCATGGCAGGCAGCTGGCTACTATTAACAGCGCAGGAGGACATCTCGAGTGCTTGGAGAAGAACACTTGGGTTGTCTTCTTTTATGGCCCTTCTCACCCACGCTTTTGACATGCACCCCATGTATAAACACTGCAGCTCTTGTGAGGGTCGGTCTTCACTGATCATTTCCAGCCCAAGCAGACATGCCCATGCTAGCTCGATCTTCTAACAATAGCTGCAGTGGCACAACCACTGCATAATCCCATCCGAGACCCTAGCCCCATACTCAGGGCAGCTAGCCCCTCCTGCCACTCACATCACTGTGGCTACACTTCTATTTTTAGTGCCCTAAAAAGAGTTTGATCAGAGCTAGTGCAGGTATGTGTCTATTTGGATTGCCAATTACCCCTCCAGCTCCAGTATAGACATATCCTCAGTCTCACCAGATCCTCGTCTGTGGTGAGCTAGGGCAGAGGGGACTTACGCACGCCACCCCTCCTCCATCACTCAAACGTTACGTGGTGTGACCCTCATGCTAGAGCTAAATGGGGGGTCTCCCCAACTAGCCTAGTGTTGAAGGGGCCTGTGGTTCTGCCGGTGCGATCTCTGCCTCCTATACCATTTTGGTGGTGTCCCTGCCCCCAGCTGTGAAATCTGCAACATGGCGGCTGTCTGCCTCACATTCCACAAGGCAATGACAGTATCCCCACTTATTTTGGAAGGCAGGGTATTGTGTCCCCATGCTGTTAACATGCCTCGCTGTTGGCTGAATCCTGTTGGGAAGATACACACACTGAGACACACACAATATCCAAACCGTGCTCCCTGGAGGGGTTACGTACACTGAACCGATCTTGGCTTCTATTCACGCAGCAGCCGTCACCCACAATGGGAAGCGACGCAAACACCTTGAGCAAAGGCAGGAAGTCAGCATTCCTGGGCGGCCTAGTCTTGGTCTGGGAGCCTGAGGTGGGCACAGCCCTACCAGGGAGTCAAAATACATACGTTGTAACACCCTGCTTTCCAAGCATTTCACTCTTCTCAGTTTAAGAGGGAAGAAACTGAGCCAGAGTGAGAGGACAGGACTTATTCAAGGTCAGGCAAGGAGTCAGGGGGAATGGAAACCATGCCCCATCCCAGTCCTCTAACCACTGGATGTCGCTCCCCTACTGGATCCAGAAATAGAACCCAGGAGTCCTGGTTCTCAGCCCCTGCTGTAACCACTGGATTCTCCCTCCTAGAGGTCTCTAGAGCTGGTGAGGCCAGCAGGAGATGTGGAGTCTGGGAAGAGCTCCAGCCAGCTGTCTAGTTCTCTTGTGGCTTGTCCAATACAGCAGAAGGCCCTGCCTCCTGAGAGCTACAAAAGGAGGAGTTTTTCCTCCCCCCTCCCCTCCTGGGTGGTTCCCCATTGCATGAACCTGAAGTGCCCGGTTCTCTGGTGGTGGAGGAGAAACCTGGGAACCCAGTAGGAGCGCAGGCGTCTGAGAGCATCATACTGGCTCCTGCTGAAGGCAGCGAAAGTTGTCTCCACACTGTCCTGTGTCGGCTCCTGCCAACAGAGAGGGGAGGACAGGATGTGTCAGCCACACCCATTCCCCATCGCCCAGGTCAGCCCCTCACTGAGCCACACTGTAATCTGGGGGTCAGAATATCCCACGAGGTCCCTGCTCAAGCAGGGGTCAATGCTGATTTTCTCCACCCTCTTCCTAGGCTTGGCTCCAGCTCTATGCTTTTAGCACCAAGGTCCTCAACCCAGACTTTGGTGACACCAAGGAAGAGATCCTGGTGCCCAGCTCCAAGGGGAGCCCAGTGGGTCATCGGCAGCGGGGATCAAACCTGGGACCTCTTGAGCTTAATGCATGAGCCTCTGCTGCCTGAGCTAAAAGATGTAATTCTTAGCCAAGGCTGTAGCAGGCTCATCGGTCTCTAGCTGGTCTAGCCCCACCCGCCCACTAGAGAGGGACAGAGTGCCACACAGAGCAGGTGTGGGTAACACCACACTGGAGCAGGAGAGGACCTTCGGAGAGGGAAGTCACACAGCCCCTCATCTCCATTAACCCTTTGTGGGACCAGGAATTGTGGCTAACAAGATTTACCAGCCCAGAGGAGGCACAGACCCTAGAGGCTAGGACCTTAGGAGCTGTTGTTTCACGTGCTTGCTCAGCATCAGAAGATAAATGAACCCAATGAGCACAAAATCCTCTGCTGAGCCTGCCGTGGTAGCTATAGAGCCCCACTGCATGTCTTCAGAGGGGCTGGGAGCAGCAGGTGGCTGGGAGGGGCTGGGGTAGGGAGGGGCTGGGGGGCACAGTGCATTAACACACGGGTGTTAACCTCAACCTACAGTGTCCCGCCACACCGAACCATGGCCCAGTTTGTTATAGATAAAGCCGCAATGGCAACCTCTGTGCAGAGGGGGCCTCAGGCTGTCAGTCAGGCCTGAGGCATCGTGGCAGGGCTGGGAGGTGGGGAGCGGGAGAGGAGGTTTATACAATGCGCTGTGCCTAGCTTCAGCCATTCCCTCACTCCTTCTGTCCCTTCCAAGCCTTGCCCTGCTCGCTGCCCTCATACACTATGTTGTGGCTGGCACCTCTGCCCACGCTGGCCTGGGTGATCAGTCATGACCCCCCGCTAACAGTGACCCTTGGACACCAGCTCCTGGATTCTCTCCAGAGGCAAGCAATAGAGCAGGCAGAGCCAGGATGTCAGGCTCAGCACCTAGAACATGGGCTGCATTAAGGCCAGAGCCAGTCCCCACAGATGGCTGGGCAGTCCTCGGAAGCAGGTAGCAGCAGGACCCTAGTGTCACTGGCATGCAGGAGCAGACGCAGCAGCTGGCAGTTTAATGAGCCCAGGCGTTTCCTGCTGGGGGAGGCAGTACACACAAGGAGGGCTCCCCACGGCTCTGCTTTCCCACCTCTGCTAGCAGCTGAGGTGTGAGACTCACAGACCAGCCGAGAGCAAACGCATGCGTCTGCTAAGGCTGCAAGGGGGATAAGAGGATGGGCACCTGCACCCCAGCAGCTTCACTCACCTGGGAGGCCAAAGACAGGGTCAGCTTGTACTTGTCTTGAATCTTCCTGCAAAGAAAAGAACCACGGCTGCACCCCAGTAAAGGCTGAAGCAGTTCAGGCCCTGGGCTTCAGACAGCCCCGCTCTCAACCCATGCGTAGCCAGGGCCTGTGCGGTACTTCTAAGCACACTGATGGCTTGTCCAGTTCTCAGCTGCAGCGAACTAACCCCAAGCACCTCTGTCCAGAGGGGATCACAACCTGGTGATGGCCACCAGAGGCAGTGTCCTGTCTTACTGGGGGTATGCCAGGAGGCTGCCAGGCCGCAAACATCCAGAGACGTCTGCCAGGCGGAGCAGACCCCATCTGGGCTGTTCTTCTCACACACCTCAGGCCCCTGCCCTCAAGCCTACAGACCCCAAGGGGTTCTGAAAGTGGGCCTGGTTACTCTGCCTGAGGCTGGCCCCTGCTGAGTGGGATCATGCTGGGCTCAAGGACGATGCTGTCTTTGCAGTCTCAGACCCTGGTGTGAGTCTGTCTGTCTGCCTGGGGTTCCCCTGCTCCTTGCACAGACATGTGGGGCAGGATGCGGAGCTGGGACTCTCCGATCTCTCAACACCACACCCATCACCACGGTCTCAGAGTGACACCGCTGGCTGCTAGAAACACAGCACCACCCACCCACCTGTCCCTACAGGGTGGGAGCAGATCCAGACCTGCGGACAGCGAGGGTGCGAAGCCACCGCCGGGTATGGGCTCGGTAGCGCAGCCATGCCCCCTTGCTAGTGTGCAAACAAGGGGATGGGCACAGGAGCGGAGCCACTCCTTCTCACTCCCTCCCAGTGTGTGAACGAGGGGGCTGTTGGGACACCCATCCCTACCGGCAGAGGTTGGCACAGAGGAGCTGGGCCTCCCACTGTGCAGGACTGGCCTCTAAGCCCTTGGTACGCTCCCTGGCATCCTCACAGTCCATCCAGAAGTGAAGAAGGTGGAGCCCCAGGGTGCCGCGGAGAAACTCCTTGAAGCCGTCCATGCCAGCCCTCTGCAACGCAAGGGGGTGGGCGACAGCGGGAGGATGAGTTCTGCACGTGTGGGGGGAGCGAAATCCCATGGCTGGAGTTCAGCCCCAGAGCAGAGCAGGGAGGAGCCCACCTCCCCCTTCAATGGACCCTGACCCCTCCTGGAATGGCTCTACCAGTCTGACTTATAACTAGGGGCACCCAGGGCCCCTTTCCAGACCATCCATGCTTGGCCCAGGTGCCACTGGAGCGCTGAGGCCCTCCCATCTCCCACAGGACTGGCATCCAGGTGCTGCCAGAGGAATGAAGACAGTTCCTTAGGGTCATGGCTGCAACCCTGTTTAGGCTCCCTTCTCCTGGACATCTGCCAGGTGTTCCCTCACCGCCGGGATGAGCAAAGGTCCCCCCGCTAGCTGCCGCGATGGGGCCCAGCCAAATTCTCCCCATGATCTCCTGCCCAGAGGGAGCTGGGAGGCCTCAGCACGCAGTGACCATGGGTGTCCCTGGCTGGCTGTTACCCTGGCTGCTCCTAGGGAGAGCTCAGCTACATCATCCTAGGAGTGCAGAGCAGGGATGCCAGCACGGCAGGACCAGGGACAGACTGGTGGAGGGAAAGTGGCCAGAGGGTTACTCCTAGAGCCCCCTAAATCCCACAGTTCTGCACACTTAGGGGAGCTGCGACAAACAGGTTCTCTGCCCCACGGCCCAGAGCAGAGCAGAACTGGAGAGACAGCTGGTTGTTCCTGACTGGAGGGGGGATGGGGAGGGACAGGAGGGAGGTGGCAGAGGCAGGAAGGTGGGACGGACAGAGGGAGAGACAAGGAGTGGTTAGGAGTGAGGTTGGGGGAGACTGAAGTTGCTGGGGGAATAACTAGTGGGCTTGAGGGCCGGCACAGGGGAAGGGGGCACAGTGGGGCAGCTGGCCAAGCTAATATCATCTCCATCAACAGGCACCTCAGCCCCGTCCGACAAGACTCACCGTCCCCAGCACATCCTCCTTCAGCTGCTGCAGAGAGGAACTGCCAAAACCAGGGTGCAGCCAGGAGTCCTCCCCTCCCTCAGAGACGCTTGATGTGTCCAGGTCAAACTGCAGCACCTTCCTGGCTCCTGAGAACAGCTCCCCATGGCACCTGCCACGAGAGACGGGAGAGGAGCTGTTCTGGCACCTGGCCCTGGGTGGGTCAGAGCACAGAGCCTGGGACACCTGCGTGCAGCGCTAAAATGGAGTTACCCTTCCCCTGCACATCCCGTCCTGCCCCCGCCTCCAGCACCGAACCCGGCATCCACTCTGCCTCCCCCTGCCACACATTTATCACCCCCCGCCGAGCCCCCAATCCCAGCCGGAGAGGAAAGCACCCTTGAGTGCTAGCTGGATGGCTGGTGCTGGAATGAGCAGGTGGGTCAGTGCTTCAGGAACCATGGGTCCTTCTAACGCAGAGAGGACACAAGAGGTACAGGTTGTTAGCGATAGGGCTGTTCCCGCCACAGCACACAACACCCCAGCCACAGACCCCGTACACCTCCATCGCACACAATATGCACCCTCAGCCACACCCGTATTGCCCACCTCAACATGCACAACTCCCCCATCCAGCACCACCACCCCCCGACAGACAGACAGACAGACAGACACACACACACACACACACACACACACACACAACTCCATGGAGACTGGTAACAGAGCTAAGAAAAAGGCAGCTCAAGCTCAGTCTCAAACCTGACCCAGGGAGGTGCTTGGACAGAAAACTGCAGGGGTCCCTGGGCTCCAGCTGGGATGATCCCCCTGCCCGCCTCTAGTACACAGAGCAGAAAGAGCCCCGAGAGCCAAACTAGTGTAACATCCAGTCCCCATGTAACAGCCCCAGTGACGCTATGGCAGGACAGAGTCTGGGCACCAGGCCTCCAACTGGGCCCCAGGATCAGACCCAGAGCAGGCCATAGACCTGACCTCCAGCCCTTCCTTTCCCACTGCATGTCTGGAATCCACGCCCGGCACCAGTGGCTACAGGGCCACGTGCTGTTAGAGAGACCCCCACTGTGCCTCCCCCAGCCAACCCACACCCACACACTGGGCCCCCTCCCCAGGGACTCCACAGGAGCACACTGCATGGAGCCTCAACACCCGCTCCCGCCAGCCGATGTAAACCACTCAGCCAGCAAGCGGAGCCTGCCGCCCCCCCATGCGGTGCCATGCCTTTCTGGCTGGCAGAGTGCTGCTGACACTGCGCCCCACCTGCCCACAGGGGCACTTGTGTGCAGAGAGCACCCAGGGACCAGAAATCGGCTAAGAAGGCAGCATGTGTCATGCTAAAGCACAGCACTGGGAACCAGGGTGCCAGGCCAAGCTCTGCCCCGAGACACAGTGTGCAGCCTGGAGGGGGATTATGGTCTTTTGTGCCTTAGTTTCCCCCTCTGCAAAGACAAGCAAAGTACTGTGAGTTCCTGGGATACAAGGTGCTAGGCGTGTGCTATCAGTTCATCGCAGCCCCACTGAGAAGCTGTGTCCTCTTATCAGCCTCTGGAAGGAGCCCGCAGGGCTGCTAATTCAAGGTGGTTACTGCACATTGCCTGCTGCTCCTCCCCAGCACAGGTAGCTGCATTAACCCTTCATCGCCTTACCTGCTCAGGTGGTAATCAATGTGCCCTGCTGTGGGTGAAGAGCTAGAGGCAGCTCTGGTCAGGACAGCAAGGGATCCTTTGGACCTACCGGCATTACTCAAGCCATCCACAGAGCCATCTGTAACCAGGACACAAGTGACATGGCAGAAATGAGTCTGTGTGTCTAGATCCTTCAGCAGCCCTGTGGTGGCTAGGCCCAAGTGCCTCCATGGCTAGCTCCTGCCCAAAGCCCGCAGTGGCCCTACACAGCAGCCTGTGGGCTGTATCTGTCTGGGATCCCAGCTCCCACCCTGGGATTTGACAGGAAACCAAGAGCCATGGAAGCCACTCTGTGCCCTAAGCAGCGGGGGCACCTCACGGTTATTTGCTCTGGCAAGCTGCACCGGTTGCCAGGGCCATTTCACCTCAGATGAAGCTGTCTTTAAAGGGACTCCATTAGCTGCCCCCAGAAAAGCAGCCACAGCTGGAATGGAGCAGCCACTAGTAGCCACACAACACAGCTGTTTAGGCCCCGAAGTGACACTGAAGATTTTCCACAACTGAAACTGCAAGGGGCACTTAGAGAGACAGAACTTAGTTACCCCTATCACAGTGTGACCCGGACACCAAAGCTAATCCCCTGATGCCTGCAAAACCGCCTGCCATCTTTAATGACAATGAGTGGGTAGGGCCTCAGTTTGACATTGCATCTCTTGCAACCCTGCCCCTCCGAGCAGCGCACTGCAGTCAGTGCTAGCTCAGAGAGAAGAGCATCCCTACTGAATCCCCCACATTTGCTGCAGCACCTGCATTTCCCTGGTGAGTCTTCCATCCAAGTATTGAGGCTCTCAGAGCCCAAGGAGGGAGGAAATGATACCAGGCTGAATACAGACTTATCCTCTGACAGGCAATGCGTGAACGTGTCCAAGAGCAAGGAGCAGGTGCCTTCCCATCTGTGACTGGGTGGAGCTGTTGGTGGGAGGCACTTAGATCTGGAGTACAAGGCAAACAAGGGGCCCATCGCTCAAAGGGGCTTTCGGCCAAAAGCAAGAGGACTGAGCCCCTCTGGCAGAGGGGAAGCTTCAGCCCACCCCACCCCAAGCCATGGCAATCTCACCGTCGGTCACTCCCATGCTGGAGTTGGCTAGGAGGCTTTGGAGCTGCAGCCTGCTCAGCTCTTCTGCAGAGGGAGATTGCCCAAAACTCATGGCAGCTGGGAACTCCACAGAGCTCTCCCAGGGCAGCTGGTCAGGAATGCTGGAGAAGCAGCCTGCAAGAGGGCAGAGGGGTTAAAGGGGAAATTCCTAAGCGGCTTCATACTGGTGCAGGGAGGAGTCTGGGGCAATGGGCAAGCACAATGGGGTGATCAGACAGTGAGTGGCCTGGGTTCCTGATCCTGCAGGAGCCGATACCCTAGTGATGGGAGTAGGATCTAGATAGGCAATGGGGAGGGCCCTGTCTCCTTGGCTCCTTCAACAATGGGATGCCACAGATACTCTCTGAGACGCTGCATGACATCAGGAGACCAGTGGCTTCATACGGGTTGTGTCCCAGGAGCCCTTCCTAGAGTGACAGCAACCCAGGGAAGTGATGGCAGAAGGGGAAGCTGAAAGGCATTCTCAGAGCAGATGAGACGCCGACGGGGCAGCCAGGGCTGCAGAGGAGGAGTCTCTTGCACCAAGAATGGCCAGGTTGTGTTGAAGGAGGGAGAAAAGGCCAGTGCTAGATGACCGGAGGGAGTGGGGGGAGGAAGCGAGAAAGACAGACAAGTTCTGTGAGATCTGCTGCAGCGAAACCCACAAGGGTTTTGTGAACAAGGAGTGTGCTGGCTATAGAGTTGGTGGGGCAGGGCACGCTTGCCCTTCTGTGTCATGCACAAGGCCCTGCTCTCTGTTCTGTGGGGCAGGCCCCCTCTGTGCTGGTCTTTAAACCAGACCTGAGCAGTGTTTAAACAAGGTCCCTGGGTAGGAGTGTGGCGCTTAGCCACGGTCCCTGAACTCCGTTTGAGTCTCAGGGTGCCCTGGCTCTTGGCCAGCCCGGTGGAGAGCAGCGGGCAGGTGGAGCCATGCCTGGGCGGTGAGGGCAGTCACCATGCTGGGTGACTTTTACAGCAGGTCTACACTGTGATAAAAAACCCACGGCACCAACTCTCCGAGCCCAGCACAATTGACTTGGGCTTGCGGGGATAAAAAATAGCAGTGTAGCTATTCAGGCAGGGGCTGGAGCCCGGGCTCTGAGACCCTCCCCTCTCATGGGGTCTCAGCCCAGGATCCAGCCTGCGCCCAAATGCCTACACGGCCATTTGAGAGCCCTGCAGCCTCAGCCAGCTGACCCCGGCAGCCTGCCCTGAGTCTTTCATTGGCGTGTAGACGTACCCTTACAGGTCTTTCTTTATTCCCTTCCTAGCACAGGGAGGAGGGTGGCTACAAGGAGCCCCTCTCCTTGGCTTGGGGACAGGCAGACAGGGGGATGCTCCTGGAGTGGCTGTGGGGGACTCACCTAGGCGGGCTGGGGTGCTGTGGGTCTGACTAGGAGGCCTACACAGCCTGAGGCTGGGGGTCCCAGTGGGCAGCCCAGCCGTTGATGGGTAACTGGGGATGCTGGAGACGGCTGCGCTGTCAGACTGGCGGCTGTATCCACGAATCTCATGCCGGCTCACTGGGCAGCCCTCATCCAGCGGACGAATCAGCAGCTTTGCCAGTTTGTACTCCAGATAAAGGGCCGTCCTGGCACCAAACAGTCAATCAGTGGCACTGCCAAGGATGGCCAATGAGCAGGGGCTGAGCAATGGCCCCACGCCACACACACAACCAGGATCCACAACCACCAAACCCACCCCACCATACAGGAACAAAACAAACCCAGACACTCTGCTGGGGTGGGGAGCCCAGGGCTGGAGTAGCTGGGGGGCTGCAGGTGAGGGGTGAGAGGCACCAGCAGAGCTGTGTGTGGGGAGCCCAGGGCTGGGACAGCTGGGGGGCTGCAGGTGAGGCTCTCATCAGGGCATCATCATTTGCCTTTCACCAGCACAGTCAAAAGTGGGTTAAATAAATTCATTCATTAAATAAAAGTTTCTTAGCAGATTCCCTCCGGAGTTCGGGCCTTCCTGCCCCAGCCTCCCCAAACAGGGCCTGCTGCACTTACCCTTACCCTCGTCAAGGAGTGCTGCGGTTCCCATTTCATTCACTGCTCTCCCACATTACGTGTAGTCCTGTTACTTCTCCCTGCCCCACAGGCTGCCTGGCCACCTGTGCCCCAGGCTGCTATACCATCTCCCAGAGTTCACTCCAACCTCCCTTGCTGTGCTGGCAAGTGCTGCAAGCCAGTGGACTACCACAAACCCAGTCACGCAGGGCTTCTGAGCAGCAGCAGGGATGGGACTCCGCTCCCCCTGCTCCCAAAGCATGAGCACCCACCCGCAGCAAAAGGACCATCTCTGACACCTCTCAGCACTACAGGGCCCATGACACACAGTGGAGGAGTTCTGATCCCATCCTGCAGAGGGCAGCAGTGGGCACACACATCAGCACTCACCTCTGAAAAGGGAGTAAGCGCTCCCTCCTCAGCCAGCCCAGGACCCTTTCCCTCTCTGCGTCAGTCGCTCCATAGGGAGGAGAGCTTGGCTTCGTTCCCAGCTGGCGGGGAGACTCCAGGAGGAAGTTGTCCAGCTCCTGCAGTTGCCCCCTGAGCCTGTCGTAGTGTAGTCTCAGAGGAAAGGCCTAGACCAAAGGAAAACCTCCCAGTCAGCCTGGAGACAGACACAGTGATGGGAACTGACAGGCTGCAGAGGGCTCCATCTCCAGGGCTCAGCTGCTTGCTTTTAATTCAGTTACAGCAGATGAATCAAACTGAGTGCATGGGCAGCAGGCTCAGTGCTGAGGAGAAGCAGAAACCCCCTCCCCCTCTCACTCCTGACCTGCAGCCCCCCGGCTACCCCAATTCTGGGCTCCTCACTCACCGCTCTGCCCTAGCCCCTCATTCCTGACCTGCAGCCCTCCTGCTACTCCAGCCCTGGGCTCCCCACACACAGATCTGCCAGTGCCCCTCATCCCCGACCTGCTTCCTAACCCTGATTCTAAGCCAGTGTTTCCCAGCCTGATGCACCACGGAATTTTTTGAAAAGCTACTTGAAGCACGCTGGCTTGGCTCATGAATATTCATGAGTTCGTTTGGAGACTATATGGTGAGGTGTCTCAAAATAAAGGCATAAAGGCAGAGAAAATGTTGGGAACCACTGTTCTAACCTATGCCGCCTTTGTATCCCATTCCCCAGAGTCTGAAGGCAGCCAGGGACTAACCCAGTTCCTGGCATACGTAAGAGCTGCCTCAGGGGCTGCTTTAATGTAGAGTGGCCTAGCTGGAGTGCAGGTGCTCCAGCCCTACAGCCCGCCTCCCACAGCCATAAATCCCTGCTCTGGCTGGGGTGGTGATGGGCCATTTCCTGGGGGAATTCCTTGGGGACTGGTTCCCTCAGCTCTGCAGCCCCTTTGTACCCGCAGAGTCCAAGGGAAGGGGCTGCCACAGAGCTGAGCCTCGGGGCCCAGGTTTCCTAATCTGGACCAGATCAGCAGCAACCGTACGTTAGAGGTGTAGCCCCATTCCCAGGGGTCACCTGCCACCTCAAAACCACCACCCCCCACCTCCATCAAGCTGAGTGCTAATTGGGTGCTGAGGAAAAGCTCATGCCCAGGGACTGGGGAGCCTCCCTCCAGGCCGCAGCCCAGTCTCCCAACCACTGGCAATCCCCTGAAGGTGCCATGCTGGTGCCCCTTACCTCTCCCCCTTCAGATCCCCCCCCCACAAACACCTACTTGCTAGGAGTTACTGAGGAGGAGTCCTTGGGATTAAATCTGCCCGTGCATTTCTCAGACTAGTGGCCAGGCTCTTCTCTCACTGGCACTGGTGTAAATCAGGAAAGACCCTGTTGTAACAGCTACAGTCACACAGGGATAAGGGAGGGGAGAATCCGTCCCTTGAGGTGAGTGGAGCCAGCGCCAAGGCAATGAGCGCAGCGGGAGGGAGGAGCTGGACTCACAGGCAGAGCCAGGAAGGCATTGAAATACTCCAGGAAAAGGTCATCATAGGTGAGCAGATCCTCCAGCAGCTCTGGACCTGAAATGAGAGAGAGAGAGACCACAGAGATCCCAGGGCAGCAGCTGGAGTTCCCAGTCCTGCCCATGTCTGCAGCATTAGGAGGGAGACCAAGTCATCTGCCCAGCTCAGGTCTCCCCAGCTGGGAGCTCCCTGGGATGCTCCAGGGGCAACAGATGGATGAAGGTCAGATGATGTTGCTAGATGCTTGGTGAGAATCCAGTGCAGAATAAGAAAGGGAAGAACCTGCTCTGGATTTCCATCTTCCCACTCGTTAATGGACCCTAGGTGCAGATCCCAGCTGGCGAAGCAAGGGAAACTGGATTCCTGCCCCTGCTGGAATGGACTCTGGTGCACCTCTGGCTGGGCTGCTTTCTGCAACGAGCTGCCCAATGCGTTAATACTGGACTATTTGGAGGCGAGCTTGGATCGCAAGCCTCACACCACAGCCCCCAGTGACATTGGCCTTATTCCCCATGCCCCGCTCAGTAGCCCTCCCTTCTATCTCACACATACTCTTGCGGGAACTAGAGTAGAGGACCCTCGGGGGTGGTGTATTTTGCCAAATGATGGATCCATACAGCGGCTCCCCTGTGCGTGTCACATAACTCAGTAATCATTGTCCCCTCCCCCCCCCCGCCTCTGAACAATCAGTGTCTCTAGGGAGGGTCTAGGTGGGCTCAAAGGGGGTCCATGTTCAAATACATTCCCTCACTTGGGTAGTTTTATGATGGGAGCTTATTTAGAGCTTAGGAAAGTGAGAAACCGACACCAATAACCAGAGCCAGGCAGACTCAACCTTGCTCATGCAGCTCTGCCACCCTAGGCTCCCCACACACAGCTCTGCCCATGCCCCTCACTCCTGACTGACAAGACCCCCAGATACTCTAATCCTGGGTATCAATCATGCCAAGTTGTGTGCTGGTTTTGTGCTGGGCACTAGCACAGGCTAGAAAGAGAGAGTCACCAAAGTCCATTCCACTTATCTCATGCTAAGATTCAAACCCAGAGCTCCTGTGTCACCTAGGAGTTCCCTCCCCATGTCACCAGTCCCCTCCAACCCAGTCACATGAGGTCATTACTCCTTTGACTCTCTCCTTGTATCAATATTAAGATTCAGGCTCTTCCAAACAAACCCAGGCCATTCTTGGCCCGAGGTGTCCAAGCAACACTGTGTAATCGCCTCCACGACCCAGGGAGGCAGGGCAGGCAAACACTGGAAGCTTGCAGGGAGGATTCGGAGGCTAGGTCTGCTCAGGGAAAGTGACAAAGCCTGTGCTCCCCTCGGCCATGCTCTCTCTGCTCCTATCCTGGGCAAGGAAAGAGACCAGACAAACTACTATCTGGGAAGGGGCAGAGATGCCCACATGTCTAATCCCACTAGCATGAGGCACCAGGAAGGCGTGAAGGTGTGTGACTGTAACATCCTTGTCCCCAGAAGCAGGACAGGCCATACTGGCCACAAAGAATTTCCCTGTGCCCCTGTCATTGCTGGGAAGATCCCCCTGTCCACATTCGCTCCCCTCCCTGGTGTATCAGGATGACAAGGGCTCCCTATCCTCATGCTTCCTCATGTGGCCAGGGTCAGGAAGAAACTGCTCCCTGTGGTACAGAATTACACAATTCAATGTCCTGGGAGAGGCTACTCCTTTTGCTGAAGCATCCAGCATTGGCTGCTACCAGAGATGAATACTGAACTGAAGGGGTGACAGTCTGATTTGGGGCAGGGGGGGGGGGGGCAATTCCGGGAATTGGCTAGTGTGAAGCCAACTGAAAGGAGTAACTGGAGCGGGGCTCTCAGATCAGCAGTGACCAATAATTGTCCCTGTCTGACAGCTGTTTGGTGGCCCCATGTGCAGTGATTTTGGTGGGCCCCAGTGCCCTGCCCCCTGTAATGGGCCCCCTCAGTAGACTAAGCAGAGAGGCCAAAACCTGATGGGGCCAAGGAGTCTGAGTAACCCTCCCTCCCCTAGAAGTGGCCCCTTTGGGGCAGGGTTGAGGCAGATTTGGGGTGTAGTGGAAGGGAAGCTGGCTCTGCCTGCACCTGTTCTGTAGCTAAACAGAGGCTCTGAGTCCAAGACTGTTAGATTGGAACTTTTGCCAGCATGAAATTAACTCCAAAAAATCACTCCCCACCCAGCCACCAAACCATCCCCACAAAACTCTGCCCCTACTGACCTGCCCCGCAAGACCTTGCTCTGGGTGCTTCCTCTGCAGGCATGGTGAGCCACGTTGCTCTCAGAGGGGACTCAGAGCGTCCCTCTCCTCTCCCCGCTCTGTGTTTACACGCTGCTTTGTTTGCCAGGGAAGTATTTACAGTTGGTGGCAACTGAGTCACTGGGTGGGGCAAGGCCCGTCACTTACTCTGCTCTATGCACTATGCTCTCTTTGGGCTCAGCGGGGCTTGCAGGTCTTCAGTCACAGGTGAAATGAACTGGTTGGTTCTCAGCTCTTTGGGCCTGGCTGGAGGCCCCTCCCTCTTGCTGGGATCCAAGCAATCTCAGTCCTAGAATTAACAGATGCTAAGCTGTCAGCTGCCCCAGACATTCCATTGTCCTCAGGGGAAGGCACAGCCAGCCTGGGTCTCTCTGGCATGGACCTGAGCTGTGCTGCCCCCTGCTGGGGCTCCAGCATCAGCAACCATAGATTTAGCCTTTACAAAGCACCTGTCATCCCAGAGGATCCCAAAGCAGCACACAATCGCTGTCTGAACTGCCACAGATGCCCCTAGGCAAGTGCATGCAGCCTTGCTGCACAGCATGGGGGGGAGGGGAGGGATACTGGGGTAAACCGCTCTTCTTATGCCAAGATCCTGTGAGGGGGTGTACAAATCCCACACTGGCTGAGAAGGAGTTAACAAGTGGGCTCAGTCAGCCCTGCCCTGCTACCCCAGCAGTGGGTGTCAGGCTTGGCGGGCAGGCGGTGATAAGGGGAGGGCGCAGCTCAGCTAGGTGCTGGTTGGGAGGAAGAGCAGGGGGGAGGAACTGACAAGAGACAGCTGCTTGCCCCCGCCTTCCTGAGGAAAAGGAGGCCTCAAGCAGAGAGCCCAGGTGTGTGTTAACTAGCAAAGCGAGCCCCTGCATAGAAAGGCTGAGGCGAGCCATGGCCTGGGACAGGGAACCCTCCTTTTCAGTATTTCATATCGGGGCTGGAACTCTGATACCCCAGAGGAGGTGGGACTTAGCTGAAGACTAAATCCCCACAGCAGCAAAACCTGTTGGAGGTGGCCGCCGGCCATTGATGACCTGGAGGGAAACTGAAGTAAGGTGAGTAGTGCCATGGCGGGCCGCAAAGGGATTCTGTTACACCAACCCTGCCACAGGCCCATTGGCTCTTGAATCTCCATGCAGGGCAGACAGGAGTGGGCTTCTTGAAGTCTTGTCCGTGAGGTAAGTCTGCACCTTAAAGAGTGTCTCCAGTAAATGACCGAGGGCCAGGCCCTGCCATTCTCTCTCTGCAGGCTGCAGCCAGCACATGGTGTGGAAGGTGAGCTGATCCCTCAGTGGCAAAGCGGTACACAACAGCAAGATGTGACACCATCTCCTCCCTGAATAACCTGTGCCGCTCTCAGTGTAAGTACACAGCAGAGGGGTGGAGACCCATGCCTGGTGCTGAAAGCACTGAGCCATCCCCAGAGCTCTCGCCATCCTTCCCCTGTGCTCACTGGGTGACGCTGTCTGGTCCCTGCTGGTTGGCAAGCGCGTAGAGGAAGTAGGTGTGATGGGCATGGCTGACCCCTCAGCTCTGTCTGGCTCGCTCACACTCAGCAAGTGCTGCAGCATTTCCAAGACTGCGCTGTGTGCGGGGTCCAGGGAGAGCACAGCTGGGCCCATGTTCCCCAGATGTTGTCGGGGAGTTGCAGAGAGCTCCCCAGTCTGCATTGTGCTGATGCTAAACCAATGGAAGGGCCTGCAGCTCCAGTCACCCCAGCCCGTCCTTCCTTTCCTCCATCACAAAGGCTTCTCCTTCCTCTACTGCCAGAGTCCCTGTGCTGAGAGCTACTTTGAAGAAGCTCGGTCCAGCTCCTAGGTGCCTCAGCTCACTGCTGGTTCCCCTGGGAGCACTGCTGTGTGTGTGATGGGCTCATCATCTGGCACACACCACTTCCTGACCCCAGCCACAACACTGCTGCTTCTCCGGTTCATCTTGGCTGAGATACTGAGATCTGGCAGCAGGTGGCAGCCTTGAATCTCTGCTTTGCTCCCCTCTCACTGCATCATGCCTCAAGGATGTGATGATGACAGAAAGGGAGAGTCTACATCTTCAAGGAGCCAGGGACAGGTTGGGACCTGAGCCATCAAGACCAGCACTCTGTCTGCAAGGGCTGCAGCACGTCCCATAGTAGCAGCAGCCCCATGATCTGTACTCTGGGCCTTCAATGTTAATACTGAGGCCTAACTCACATAGTGCTTCTCAAAGCGCTTTACAGAGGAGGCCAGTATCATTAACCCCATTTCACAGATGGGGAAACTGAGGCAAAGAGACTTGCCCAAGCTCACTGATGGCAGAGTAGTGACTAGAACTCAGGTCTCCTGAGTCCCAGACCATTGCTTTAGCCACAAGGCCACACTGCATGCTTGCAAAGGCTGTGGGATTGGGCTCCTAGAGATTAGCTGCTGCCTGGCCCAGATGGGCGATAGGGAGGGGCACTTCATCACATAGGATGAATTTGCAGTGCTGTCTTGGCCATGAGTCAAGTGCCAGCGCCAGTTTTGGAGAGTGGGAGGCACCAGGAAGGGGATGGCCTGGAGTCAGTTAACTTCTAGTAAGTGAGGAATTAGGTGAGCCCAGAAACAACCAGTGGACAGCAGAAACAGAGGGCTGGGATATATTTCCACAGACATTAGCTGTGCATGTGCCTGGGCGAATGTGACCGTGTGCATGAGGGTGTGTGCCTGGCCATGCATTGCAGTGCTTGAACGGGCAAGTGTGCATATGACTTCATTGAGGCTTGTTGACATGACAAACTATTCAAGTGTTCCCAATGTCTATAAAGGTCCAGACCCTTCCAATTCCTGTCAAAGGTAGGTGCAAAGTGCCTGGACAAAGTAGCGCACATGGACATAGGTGTAAATGCGTTCCTAACTGTGTATGGACAGGGCTGGCCAGGGTGGTGGGTATGTGTGAATGGGGGAGGGGAGGTGTGTGCACACACACACCTGTGTATCTCTGTGGTGGCATTGGCCTTCAGGCTGTGGTTTGTTTTGCCCGGTGCCACAGCCTGATGCATTGAACCCGGCCAGTGTCTCCCGCTGACTAGTTGCTCCCATTCACTCTGCACACATCTGCTCCTCTCAGTTCAGTAAGACTTTATTGGTGTGACGAGCTAGGAAAGTGCTTGTGAGGTGTAAGGAAGGGCAGGTCTCCGTCGGAGGCAGGTGTGAACCATCAGCACAGGGTTACACACAGAGTTGGGGCTGATCCCTAGCAGGTGTGCATGGTTGCACGTTGCCATGTAGTGTGATACCACAGTGTCTCACAGAGAAATTGGCCTTGCCTCTGTTTCTCTCTGCCTGCCTGCACAGCAAATGCAACTGAGTCAGGGGACCGGGTTAGAGCACTGCTCCAGTGTGTGGTGCAGGTAGGCCTTGATCAGATATCTCAGACAGGCTTCATACAAGCACCTAGAGAGAGATCTGACTGGGTCATGCCTTAGGCTTGAGCCTAGCTACAGAACACAGCCAAGGACCCGTCTACACCCCATGCTGCGCCAGCAGGGCTGGAGCCTGCTCCCCTGACTCCACTGCACGTGTTGTGTAGCTGAGCAGAGACAGAGCGGTGGGATGGGGAGAGCCGCGCTCTCCTGCTTAACCCCACAGCTGAGAGCATGTTCCCATGAGATCCCCCTCCTCCCGGCAGTGTCCTTACACTGACAAAGGACAGTCATGTGAGCCACGCTGCTTAGCAACCGCACCGCCTGGGATCCATGGACCAGCATGTCTCTGCTCACAAATCCCTGGGGGGTGGGTGAGGTTGGAGGCCAGCGAGGCACCGGCGAGCACCAAGTTCATCATACCTCACAGATACGAATTCCTGGGCATCCTTTTCCTGCGCCCTTATAGAAATCCTCATTGCCCCCCCCCCCCCCACTGCCCAGATTGTGGGCACAGAGCCGCTGGCACCCCCTCCCCAGCCATAGTCCCACTGAGCAGCCCCTCCGGGACTGGCTAGTGATGCCAGGAGAAACCTGCTGAGTTCCTGGCCAGCAAGAAACTACAAGACCCCCGTGTGCAACAGATGTTAGTGAGGCCCTGAGATGTAACCTTCATCCCGTTCCCCAGGCCCAGCCCGTCCCTGCCTCTGGCCAGCGGGCATTCTGCTAGTGACCCAGGGAATGGTTCACTGACAAGCTGAACAGCTGTGGCAGAGCTAGTCCCACTCCCTCGCCGTGACTGCTGACAGCTGCAGGGTGCAGCTGGTACATGGGTGGAGCAGCTGGGCTTCCCTGGCACCAGGCTGGAGACAGGTCCGTAGCTCAGGGGGCCCAGCTGATGTAACCCTGCCCCAGCAGGAACAGAATCTGGCAGGGGGCAAGAAATTCCTCCTTCCAGTTAGCCCCTCAGCAGCTCTGTGTGTGGATGCCTTCTGTCTCCCTGCCCCTGCCATCCACCTCTAGCCCAGATGTAAATAGGACGGACAGGCGGACAGATGGAGGAAGGACTCTGCAAGGACAGCAGGGTGTAGGAGAGCCTTCGCCTGCCCTGCTGATGTACTACTTAGTGCGTGATCAGAGAGACAGGGGAGGCAGCTCCTAGGACAACAGACAAAGAGTAGGTGTGATTTCAAAGTGGGGAGTGCAGGGGGGCAGGCAGCATCTCCAGGGCGAGTCAGATGCAGCGTCCCACTGTGCCCCTCCGCGCCTGAGGGAAGGTCCTTGGTTTGGCTTATGGGCTGAGTTTAAATGGCAGGCTCCAGCACCCCTCCAAAACAAAGTCCCCCCAGCATGTCTTCAAGGCTGAATCTGACCGGCAGCGTCTAGAAACCCCACGGCCACATAGATGAGATTCTCAGTGGGCCTCTGGGCTGAATCTTAGGCAGCTGCAAGGTGTGATCCCCAGCGCAGGTAGACAGACGCGCACTAGCTCTGCTTAAGCTACCAAGCTAAAATTAGCAGTGTGGCAGCTCCGGCTAGCTGCCAGAGTGCAGTTCTGCCCAGTCCCCTGGGCATGTAGTCAGGGCACTAGCCCGAGCCACTGCCTGTGCCACCTTCACCACACTGCTATGGTTAGACACTAGCTTGGGCACGTCTACCTGAGCTGGCAATCACACCTCCCAGATGCTGTGTAGATGTACCCAGAGCGGTGGTTTCCAGCAACCCCTCAGAGGCCAGTCATTAGGCCGAGTCTCCAAGAAACCTCCCCTGAAAATGTCCATCCCTAGGGTCTAATCCATAAAGCAGCATCCAGGACTTCTTCCAAGGGCAGGATCTGAGGGGTTTTCTCCAGGTCTGGGCCCCGATCAGGTGCAGAGGTGGGAGTCCGAGAGTACAGGGGAATCCCAGGAAATCAGAACAAAGAGCCTCAACACAAGGAAGATTCAGGATAGAGTGCTGGCTGGCAGCTGAACTGCCCAGTGCAGTGAGTACAGGGTCGAGCTCACTCCGCATCAGAGCCCAGACTCTGACCGGAACAGAGGCCGCAAGACTAAGTGTCTGGCTCTGCCGTCCCCAGGACAAATCTGGGGAGTCCCATACACCTGCTCTGCTGACAGCTGCCCCAGGACGTCACAAGGGCCAACGAGCCAGTCTGCAATAGCCCAGCCAAACCCAAACTGGCAGTGCATAGGGCAAACTCGGGGGATGGAGACGTGCCAACAGCTGAGGGGATCCTACTAGCAATTAGGAGGTTCTTAAGGAACTCTAGAGAGAGCCCCCAGCCATGAGCGTGATCTCAGACAGAGACTCCAGGTGTCAGGGTGGGTGGGTGAAGGGTGGGGTCTACAGCTGTGGGCGACCCTCCCAGTGGAGATGCTGCCTCCTCACCTGGAAAAGTGGTTCCTTGGGCCCCAGCAACAGTGCGGGGTACGACCAGGGTCTGATACTTAACCATGGGGGACAGAGCTTCCCCGCAGGGCCAAAGGGGTCTCTACACAAGGAGGCACTACCCCCATGGCGCACTGCAGACTCTGGCGGGGCTGCTCCCTTCTCCCCCTGGAGCGACAAGCAGGGATCAAGAGGGGAGTGTGTATGCCCTGGATTCCCTGCAGGTGTGGGGAGGGGATGGCTGTCACTGCAGCTCAGACCCTCCCTGACCCTCCTTCTCTGAGACCCTCCCTCTGCAGAAGACTGATGGCACCCTTGCTGTGTGGGCTGCAATGTGCATTTTCTGGGCTCTCAGCCAAGTGTGGCAGCCGGGGGCCCCTCCTCCCCAGTACTGAGCCCCAGCCGGCTTCGCAGCAAGCTGTTCAGAGCTGGCTGGCATCACACACGCAGCAGCTGCTGAGCGAGGCGGGAGGGGGAGCCCCGTGGAACAGCAGAATCTAACCTGCGGGAGCTTGGTCATGAATTCTGGGGAAGCACTGTGGTTTGAGAAGGGCTGAGCGAGACCAGCACTCGCAGCAGGAGATCCAGGGACGCCCCCACACACGGGGCTTGGCACACGCTTGTGCAGATGGGCTCACACGCCTGCTTTCCAACGCGTCAGCTCATGCGCCCATGCATAGCAGACAGGCACTCACATGCCACGGCGATGAGAGCAAGAGAACTGGCTAGAGAGAGACTGGCTGGGCACAAGCATGTGAACTCCTACCCGCGTGGACGGGCAGCTCCACGGACGGCCGCACATGGAGCTGTCTGGCGGTGTGCTGGGCTTTAAGGCACCCATGGCTGTGCTATCTAACCCAGCACGGGGATTAGCACTCATGCACCTGCACGCGAGGCCTTTCACACTCAGCCAGCCGAACAGCTGCACACATGTAGACTCTCCCTCGTCTTGCCCACACCCCGGCACTTGCACGCACGCTCCTTTCACTCTCACCCGTTGACTCATGCCTGCACATACACACAGAGTCACCCGCTCTCGCACGCACCAGTGCTCTCACGTGCCCTTGGATGCACGCCCATGGGCTCACATGACAGTCTCACACAGGTGTGCCAGGGGAGCCCTGTCTCCCTCACTTAGCCATTGTAATGACTGGGGGAGGGTTTCCACACAGCTGGTGTATTGATTTAACAATGCCGGCTGAGGGACTTAACTCAGTTTAAAAGCACCTTCTGTCAATTTAGCTTTAGTGTTTAGGCTAAACTGAACTAAGGTGCCCATGTCCACCTACGGTGGCTGCACCAGTTCAACTAAGCAGCTTCCCCTGGTTTAGTACCAGCTCAATCATGCACAGACCGTGTGCCGACGAGACCCCATCAGACCAAAGAGCTAGTGCCAGGAACAGACAGGAACCTGGACACTGTAGTGTCTGTCTTCCCACCTGCTCCAGTGCCCATCCCAGCCAGAGAGAGGGCTGAGCTAACCACCCGTGGGGCAGGTCCTACTCCCCTGCCCGCGAGGCAAATCCAAGGACACTGGAGAGCGGCTGGTGCACAGACGAGGCGATCCTTGCCTCTCGCCTTCCAGTGCTGCCTCTTGAACTGACCCTGGGTTCATCTGGAGTAGGTTCTCTAGCCAGGAGATGGGCTGTCTCAGCTCTGTGAATCCTCAGCACAGTGATGGGCAGGGCTGAGGGTAGGGGCCTCCAGGCTCTGCCAACCACTCCATGGGCCAACCTTATCCACCGCTCATCACGGGTGTTTTCTCCCTGGTCCCAGCCCATGCGTGAGGCAAGGACACAGGCCTCTGAACCTTCATTTGCTTCATGCTTTACCTGAGAGCACGGGGCCCAGCCCTAAGGCACGGAGCACTCCTGCCGCCTGTGACCTTGTGAGGAGCTGCCGGCACTCGCCCCTCTCAGGGCTGGGTCTTTACAGAGGCAGAAGCTAGTCCTTAGTGCTGAGTCCTGGGAGGTGGCGGGGAACACATCTCACAGGGAACCCCAATGGCCTGCTTTCTAGAGTGCCCTTCATGGCCAGCCAAGTAACCCCACCAGAGCAATCGGCCCTTGCAATCAGCTCTGAGTGCTCTCCCGGGCTTGAATTACCGCCAGCGTTTCTGTGCCTGCTGCTTAGGGGGGCAATTTCCCTGGCCATCACGTGACTTCCCCTCTCACCCCGACAGCGCAGCAAAAACCCACTTGCAATCCAACTCTAATAAGCCAAGGAGCTGAGCCACAGGTCCAAATGCCTCTGACTTTGGGAAGGCTCCAGTCCTGAGCCCATCTTTATTACCGGCTTAAAAATCACAAGAAGGAACGGGAGGGCTGGTTTTTCAAAGGAGCCTTGTAATGACCTGGATGTGTGCATGTGGCATTCTGCTCTCTGGTGGCTGGGCCCACAGGGTGATTACGGGACCTGCTACAAAACACAGCCAGCATGTCCTCGGGGCTCTCCTGCAGGGTAAGTGGTGTAGCAGCCTGGCCGTGTGTTTGTGCTGGGGAAGCATCATCCTAGTCCTGGCTCCCTTGCTGTGTGATTTCTGTCTTCATTGTTGGCAGCGAGTGCATTTGTTGTCGTCTTTCTGGTGCATACATTTATGAGCTCACAACCCTGTGTTCATATAGGCAAACTGGAGGCTGGGTGCAGGTAAAGGGAGATCATGGTCCTAAAACAGGCCCCCGTGCGTTTGCCAGCACATGCAGGACTGGAAGTTGGAGGGGATTTGGAAATGTGACTGTTTGTGCTTGGAAATGACGCAAGTGCCAGTATTCAAACAAGACAGAGAGAGAAGCCAGGCCCACACACCCTTGCCCCATCTCCCCCTATCCCAGTGGCAGTTCAGAGCCAGAGCTCCAGCCTCTTTGGTTTGAACTGGGAAATTGGACTTCGTGCAGCCTCACCTTCTAAACCACCGTCCATCTGAGCACTGTTGCCTGTGTTCTGTCAAATGGCTGCCATGTTCCACCCCAGAGACAGCTGCATTTCACTGCTGAGTGACGTGATTGCTGTGTAGCCTCGATGGGATCCCTCGGTGTACAAGGTGCCATAGAAATATAAGACACGGAATATCCAGGAGGGATTGATTTTTCCATATGACTGTTGATTTGTTATTTTAGTACTCTGGCAAAGATTGCCAGGTCTCCTTACAATCCCCCAACCCTCAGTGCTCTCTTGATTTCTCTCATCTTTCTTCTGCTTTTCAGCAGAGACTTCCAACTCTGGGCCCCAGACACTTGCCAAGAAGAGGAGGACAAATCAGAGACGACATGGACCTTACTTTCACATGGAGAGAAATTATTTCCACTTGGCTTGGAATTTGCTGCTCCACTAATTTTGTTGTTTCCTTGTTTGCTCATTTGCCCCACATTTCAGTGACTGCTCCCTCCCCTGTGCACCCCCCACTATCCCTCTTGGGACTTGGCCAGGTGCAGAGGGAGGATGCACGAGGAAGATAATCTATCAACTCAAATATCACTGAGTTTTATGAAGATAAGGAGGAAAGAGATGCAAAACCAATTGACCTTTAAAACACCAGCGTTCTCGGTTTTCCTCCTGCGTCTGGAAGCAGCTCTCTCCCGTGTGCTCTCCCTCCACTGTAACCTTCTCCTCTCTGTTCCGGCATTTATTTATAAGCGTTATCAATAATTAAGAGGCTGCCTGCTTGCCTGTGCACACGCGCTGCAGCACTGACAGAGGCATCGCTGACATTTCCCACTTTCAGGCCGGCCACTGTATTTGTTTCTGCTTTTTGTTTTCTCTCTGCCTTGTTGGAAATGTAGGAATTGCCAGCCTCGATTGGTCCCAAGATCCATCCAGTCCGCTTTACCTGGGAAGCCCAGAGGTCCCTCTAGTCAGCTATCCTACCCCTGGCTCTACCTGGACTGAACAGACACAGGAGTCATTTAGTCCAGTGCCCCTGCAATGACACAACAGACTGAGTTCATCTAGTTTGTTTTTCTAGTGCAGTAGGCACTGGATCAACCTATATTCCGTACACTCTGCTCTTCAAGCTGGTGACGGTTTCTTGCTATGTGTGTGTACAGCACCTGGCTCAATGGGACCCTGAACTTGGTCCAGGTGCCACGCTAGGAATAATAATTAATCCATTTCCTGTTGCACCAGATCAAATATGTGAGGGTCCTAGCCCAGTATTCCTGTCTCTGGCAGTAGCTGAGACCTAATAGCTCAGAGAAAGGCATAATCCCCCCCTCCCCAAAGACCTTTCTTTGTGTCTTCTCATTTATAGGGGGATTATTTCCACATTCCCCCAGCTGGCGGGAAATGTAAGCCCAGAAGCTGAGCGCCCCAGTGATTTTATTTGGATATAACTGCGATACTACAGTGATGGGTGCAATAGCTAGACAGCGATGCTATTCTCATTCATAGCATTTGAATTGTGCCAAGCTCTTTGCCTTGACTCCAAGATCAGGGAGTCCCACAGGCTGAGCTCTTGTTGCTAGAAAAGTGGTTCCTGTTGTCTGTTCCAATGAGTGCTTTGACATAAGCTCTGCAGGGAGGACAGCTCTGAACCCAGCCCTGAGACCTGTGTTCAGAAGCACCTCCTGCCTTACCAGTCACCCTTCCACCATCACCACAATCTACTGTGTGTGGATCCAGCCTGAGGCACGTGTTGAAGAGGCCTGGATAGGAACAGGGTGAGAATGGGAGGGGGGTTGTGAATGGAGCAGCTCAGCTGGAAACATCATTAAGAAGTGTTAAATATGGGGGAGTTTTTCTTCTCAAGTGTGAGGGACACGGTGGAGCTTCCCCCACCTCCCTCCCCTGGGAATCAGGCACCCTGTCCTAGCAGTGAGGTCATGAGCTGGGGAATCATTTTCCTAGGGAAGGGGTGGGAGCCACAGCACCAGGGATATTTGAAACTGGACTGGACAAAGCCCGGAGCAGTCTGCCCTGTGCCCCAGCTAGGCTAACAGGACTTCTCCATCTCTAGTGTCAAGGACTGCATGTGGAAGGCTCCGACATGTTCTGAGCTCAAACCCTCTTCATTCCAAGGACACTAATGCCAGCTGCCTCCTCGGGACAATTCACGCTCCTGGCTGAAATGGGCAGGATTGGGGAGCTGCCTGGTGTTCCAGGTAGAGTCCAGGGGGACACTCCGCCGACTGGCCTGGGCTTGCCCAGCTTGGGCCCCCTGGCCATTATTCGGGCACAGTCAGGGCTGCGGGATATTGTTGAAGCCACCCTTGAAAAGACTGGAAAGCATTCCATCTACAGCCACTTCTGCTCTGGAGTGGGGCACAGGGTAGCCCCAGCTGAGTCGTAGGACAGGGATCCTGCTGTGCACAGACTGGGAATATGAATCCCGGGGCTGGTGTACTGTGGGGGGAATCCCGTTGCGTCCAGGAGCTGGCTTGGTTCCTGGCATGTTAATGGGCACATTAGAAATGCCCAGACAAGCCCTGGCAGGCTGATGTGGCTGAGCTAGTCCATCTGGTGCCTGTCACAGTGGGCAGCTGGCACATGAGTACCCATACTCTCCCAGTCAGCCTCATGGAGGGAGGATGGGAGCTCTTACTGGTCCCAGCACCTTGGTACAGTGCCATGGAGTGCCTCTTGGGCCTGCAGAGGAACAGGGAGCTGGTTAAAGCCACAGCCGGAGGCAGATCTGTCACGGGGAGTCTCTCTGACAGGACAGTGATGCGTTGCTGGCGGGCTCCCTAGGCCTGTCAGTGCTGGTCTCTTCTGCTGTCAGGGGAGCTGAGGTGTGCGGGGAACAGAGCACAAAAGGACAGTGTCAATTCAGCAGGCCTTGTAGCACCAGCTCCCGGGCTGTCCTATCCCATCAGCATCCAACTCTCACCACACTGACCTCACGGACGTTGTCCTTGCTGGGCTGGGCTGGACACAGCCGCCTCATCTGATTGCCCTGGGCTGGCCTTGCCCCCTGGCCCCGCTCTCCCCACCAAGTGCAGATGCTGCACAGAGACACCGATGGTGCCAGGGCCTGCTAATGGGGGCATCATCTCCTCTGCCCCAGATCCCACACCTCTGTCACTATCTCATCAGCCACCTCAGCACACCTCCGAGGGGTGCCAGCCCAGTCACCTCTGGGGAGGGGGTTATGGGGTCTCTTCTCTCTCACATGCCTTCTCTCCCTTCCTCTTCTGTTGGTCAAGATCTGCCACTCCCTTTGGGGAGGGGCTGGCCCCAGCCAGAGGGTTCAGAGATGGAGAACGTGAGGGAGGGGCAGCTTTGGCAGGAGTATGAAGAGGGCTGTGCACTCTGGGGCAGGGGAGGAGAGAGAGCTGTCCTCCCCATGCCAGGTAGCCAGGTGAGGTGCCCTAAGGGAAGGAGGGTGCCATAGAATGAATCCACTAGTCTGGGCATTTCAAACAGAGACGGTTCGTCCTGGCCCCTCCCCAATGGGAAAAGGAGCATGGTGCCCATGTGTCCCCTGGGATCTCCTCTCCATGTATCACAGGTGTGCGGGTGCCCTGAGGTATCCAGCTGGGGATTCCCTTCATAACATGGCAGAACAAGGGTCCACCCTGACCCAACCCCCCAAGAGGGAGGAGTGCAGGTGCCATGAGGTGCTGACCCAGCGCCTGAAAGGGGAAGAAGATGCCATGCGGTGCCCAGCGGAGAACCCGAGAGGAGAGAAGGATCGGGAGAGGCCCCAACTCTGTGCTGGGCAGAAGGGGAGGGGAATAGCTGCATGAGGCAATCCTTCTGCAACGGTGCCAACCCCTTGGAGGCAGTAGATTCTCACAGACAGGCCAGGATCTCAGCTCTCATGAAAACAGCACCCGTCTAGCTCTGATGGAGGCAGAGAAGAGCTTGAAAATGGACTTGAGGGTGCCCCGAAGGCTCAGGAACCAGGACGCTAAGAAAAAAGACCCCAACCTTTACTTTTTTTTTTTTTAATCCCGTGATTGATGAGCCAATCCCATGATTTTGGGGGCCTGACTTGTGACATTTGAGTGCTTGGGGTTAGCGATGCCGCCTCTGTGGTGCTCAGGGTGGACGGGCTGTGCAGGAGGAGTGTGGTGCACGGGGCCGTCCCCCTGAAGAGACATGGGGAGGGGGTGCGGTATTTGAGTTGTGTGTTGGGGGTCTCCCGGCAGAGACATGGGGGTGTATATATGAGGTGTGTTGGGAGTGCCCCTGAGGAGACAGTCTAATGCACGCAGCACGGCACAGCAGCACGGGACGCAATGGCTGCCACTGTACTGGGCAGCTTAAAGAGCTAACGTGAGGTGCAGAGGAAGGCTCCAGCCTTTCAACCAAAGCACTGGACTTAGGGCTCCTCGGTTCAGTTCTTAGCCCTGCCATGGACTCACTGTGTAAGCCTCCTGCTTTCTAATCCCAGCTCTTCTCCAGACAGGCCTTGGGTGAGGCCTGGCTCCTCTGTGCCTCAAGCTCCCAGAGGGGTGCTGGGAGGATACAGTCACTGGGCTCCTGGTGGGTGGTGTCATCAGGGCCTCCACATGGGGGTAGGAAAAGGGTACACTTTATTGGGGCCCTGAGCCGCCCGGCCCAGGCTGCAACCCCCATTACTCCCATTACAGGAGGGGGTCCATGTTAAATGTTTGTACTGGGCCTGAAAAAATTATGCTTGGGCCCTGGGTGTCATATTGGACATGGGGGTGGGAGTCATGTTCCCAGAAGAGGCTCGTGGCCCTTGGTCTCCATGTTGCACAGCTTGGTAGAAGGAATGGTAGGAGCAATGAGAGGGCTCTGGGAGCTGGAGAGGATGCAGCACAGGCAGAACAATTCAGGGTCCTCAGGCTGCTGCTGGACCCCCAGAGTGCTGGGAGACACCGAGGGGGTTAATGTTGCAGAGCTCACTGCATCCCTAGCTAGTGCTGTCTGTGTCACTGCTGGGTTATCACCCCTAAAGTGCTCAGCCCGGATGTAACCCCATAGACTTCTCTGTGCTGCCTGCACCTCAACCTGACAGGGAGTGATGGAAATCGTGTGATGGTGGAAGAATGAAACCAGAGATGTCGTCATTCACTGTTTACAATGCCCCTGATGAGAGATCCCCAGGAAAGAGAGACTTCGCCATGGAAAGCAAGGCAGGAATTCTCCATATAACTCTGGGAGAAGAGATCTAGAGATGGTCTCAGACCATAGGCAACGTGCCTATAAACCAGAAAAGAGGAAGCTTACAGACTGGATATGGGATATGAACCCCATTAGTGACAACTTGTTATCCACACACTAGGGCACCCCACCTTTTCCCAGTCTGGAGGACTCCAGGCATAACCCAGTTAACCTAGGAACCCCCACTCTTTCCCAGTCTGTAGGGCTCTGGGGAAAAGGCACCTACCCTTACCCAATTCACACGCTAGGGCTCAGGGTCACCTTTATTCAATTTGTAGGACTCAGGGTGAAGCTAACCTGGTTAATCTAAGTACCCGCACCCTTTCCCAATTCATAGGGCTCCAGGTGTATTCTATTGCAGGTTTGCAGGACCTTTTACCAGTGAGAGAGAGAGAGCCTTACACATTAATATCTTTAATCTCTATTTATTAACAATTACCAAACATAGTACACGTGCTAAGCATACAATGCTATGCTCACCAATCCTGACCAGGAAGGTGGACTTTCCTTGTTAGCAGGACAAGGTCAGTCTCATCTGGGTTTTGGTTGCTGCACGTCAGGGTTATGCAGAGGATTCTAGCAGCTCTGATCTTGGACTCTGTCTTGGAGGTGAATTCTTCTTTTTTCAGGTCTTTCCTTCTTATTCTCCAATCCCCAGCTGGTCGTCTTCTTGGACCCCAATTTTATAGTGAAACTTGAGTCCTGCTTAACTATCCCCTAACCAATCATTTTACTAAAATATTACAAAATAATTCTTTGACCAACCCTAACATATTGCAAAATAATTCTTTAACCAATCCTACTTGACCACCTTAACTGATTTAAATATTGCTCACTTAGTTATGCAACGGACAGAAACAATCAAAGAACCAGATAGAAATCATTCAGATAAACAATAGAGAAGTGGGTACCATAAAGGCAAAACAATAAAAAGTGTAGATTTTACAACTGCAACTGTTGATAAGTGATTCCTTGTCAGACAGAATGCTATCAGATGAAGTTTTCTTTAAGCATCTTAAGAGCTCTTTCTTTATCTGGTGCTGGCAGGTACTATTAGTACAGAAGCACCTCCTTAACAGACCGATATTACATTGTCTTGATGTAATTTCAGGAATGTAAAGATGTGATTACATGCTTCTTAGTTTATGGCCACTGTCTCTCCTAATACAGTTGCTACTGCTTAGCCAAAAAAACAAAGCCTCAGACCTTACAACTAAGCCAGGAGTCCTGACTCCCAGAACCCTGCTGTAACCACTAGATCATACTCCTCTTTTACAACTTCTGAGCTGGTGTAAACCCAGCTAGACTGCATTGACTTTGGTGGTGTTACTCCAGATTTACACTGGCTTCAGTAAGACCATTATCTCTCCCACCTACCTGATGGATTGACTTTGTTATCCCTCGTATAACGCATCATGCTAACAGGGTTCTTGCAATAGAATGGAAGAGTGCAAGAGACAGAGAAGCAGCATGTTGTGCTATGCCCTGGAGGCAGCCAATCTGCAGGATAGTGAGAGTGTGAGCTGGGTAAAAGCTCCCCACAGACCCTGCTGGCTGAAACAGACGTGCACAGAACACTCAGCAGCCGGATCCAGCCAGATGACGCTTTCCTGGATAGCTCCCAGGAACGTCCATTCCTATCCTGGGAGACATCTGTGTGGAGGAAACTCTCTCCCTATAAGAGCCAGGTTTGGCTGCAAACCTGTCCAACCCAGAGGTCTGAAATACTCCATATAGGAAAGCCCAGTTTAAAACAGGTGAGGATCAAGAGCACCTAAGGGCCTGAGGACAGCCTTTCACAGCGAGGCCCCCACTCCAGATCCAGCCAGGTGGCTCCTGAGCTGGTTGGTAACCCATGGCAGAATCCAGTGGACAGGTGTGCATGGCACTCCCAAAAGCCCCCATCACAGTGGATGGTAACTGGCCCCCTTGTAGTCAGCCTCAATAGGGAGGCTGAGGACTGTCTGGACACACAGAAATCTCCACGCAGAAGCAAGCCCCCCATGCAGAGCTGAGACACCAGAGCAAGGTCTCTGTGCGTGGGAAGCTTGCCCAGCTGCGGCCTCCGCTGCATCTGTTCTGAGACACAAATAGCAGAGGAGCCCGAGGCCAGGTAGCAGCATGGGGGCACAGAAAGCTGGGGATAAAGGAGAATGGAGGCAGAGGAGAAGAGAGAGAAAGAAGCCCATCAGATGCCACAGAAAGGGGCCGAGTGAGAGGACTCTCAGAGCTGGCATTGTCCTGTGAACTGTTTGATCAAGGGTCTGGGAAACTTTTTTTGGCTCTGTCTTCCCTGGATGGCCTGATCCCTGGGCCGTTTCCCCAATGCTGACAGTTACTATTCCTCTCTCTGAAGGGCCTGTTTTTGCCAGCCTATCTCAAAGAGCTGGAAGAGCAGTGAGGAGGAAATCAGGAGCCAGGCACCACAGGACAGATGGTGGAAGGTGCCAGAGCCTGTCAAGGACGTGCAGGAATCATGGGAGGATTGCAGAGCCCACTGTTCTCACCTGGAGGCATGGGTTCCTGCCAGCCACCTGAAAATAGGCAGCTCACCCTCTGATTTGCTGAAAAAGCAGAGAGCAGCATGGTCTAATGGTTAGAGCCTGGGAGTCAAGACTCGTACAGTCTTTTCCTAGCCTCAGGAAGGAACATGGTCTAGTGACTACCACAGGAGACTGGGACTCAGGATTCCTGGGTTCTAGCCCTTTGAGTGATCTTGGGTAAGTTGCTTCATTTCTCCGTACCTCAGTTTTCTCATCTATAAAATGCAGCTATTTGTACCATCCTCCCTTGTAAAGCAAGATGCTCTTGCTATCTAAATGCAAAGCAGGATTATTAATTTGAGGTTATTCATTGTACACCAGTGATGGCTAAGTGGGCGGGGCCATAAAAGCCTCCCACAGTGACTGAAGGGGTTGTTTAGTGTGGTCCAAGGGGCCCTCTAGAAATAATGAGATGAAACAAAGACAGAGAAAATAGAGGCTGAACAGCAGGAAAAATGCCTCTACAGTGCAATCTATTTATTTAATTCCTGTCTTCATTATTATTATTATTTTATTGTTATCATAGGAACACCTACCGGCCCCAGTCGAGATCAGGGCCCCACTGTGCTAGGCGCTGTACGCTGTATGTGTAGTAGGAGGCTGTCCCTGTCCTGAACAGCTCACAATCTAAATAGACAAGACAGATACAGGAAATATTGTTATCCCCATTTTATAAATGAGAAACTGAGATGCAGAAAGATCTCATGACTTTCCCACTTGAAGGGCTGTGGCAATGTTGAGGATTCAGTGCAGGTCTCCTAAGTCCCAGTCCAGTGGCCTGATCCCAGAACCATCCCCCTCCTATGGATCCGAGGTCTGCCAAGTCTCCCTGCTGGAAATAGGTGGAGCTCAGAAGCTCTTACTCTCAGCATCATGCTTTAGTTTCTGGAACGTTTTCTTCTTCTTGTTTCTAATTCTAGTTCTTCCAGGTGGGAGAAGCTCAGTAAGCACACATGGTGGAGAAGCTGGCCAAAGGCTGAAGAAGTTTTATAACTAGTTAGGAATTAAGACCTGAGGGATGAGGATGGGAGGTTGGAGGGGGGAGATGAGAGAAGAAGAGGGGGGCTGCAGTCATCTCACATGTGTTGCACAATAATTATAATATAGCCTGAAGGTCTGCTTCTATCTAGGCCCTTTGCTACCTGGTAGCCATATTTCGCTTAGCTTCTGCCAGCCCTCATTGTTTGATTTCCATTGCCCCTGGGTCAAGAGACTAGGGGAGCTGGGGAAGGCTCCATGTCCCTAAATTAACAACCAAACCAGCCCAAAGCTGTTTCTTCCTCCTCTTTCCTGAGGGTTCAGAAGGGCGCGGGGGAGCACAGCACAGTGCATGTCAGAGTCTAGTTCATTTCATTTTTATTTGGCGCTCTGATAAAACGGAACATGGTCTCCCACTGAGACAGGCTGGTGACAGGGAGGAGAGGGGCCTGACCTTCCTGGCCTGACAGTAATGAGATCCCTGGGAAGGGAGGGCAGAGAAAGAGGGAGATCCCTGACAGCAGGGAAACTGAGAGAGAGGGGCTCTTAGAGTAACTCCTCAAGAGCAGGGAGAGAAATTAAGAGGGAGAGCTCTGATACAGATCTCTGAGAGTGATCAGAGAGCAGATCAGTGAAAGCAGGAGCAGAGAGACCCCTGGGCACAGATCGTCCCAGCCTGGTTGCTTTTATCTTTTATCTTTTATATAGAAAAAAAAATCCTTATGAAATTAACAAAAATCTGACAAATTACTTTTAAAAATAAAATGACAATTAAACTGTCTAACCCGTGGGTTCTCAGCCTGGGCACCTTGTAATGAAGGAGACAGTGTCATGAAACCAGGCATCAGGGGCATGGGACCACCCTGCCCTTCCCATCTTGCTACATGGGATGAGGGTCCTGGCTAGATCCAAATTAGATGGGAAGGGGATCTGAGGATTGTCAGTGTGGAAAGGGGGTCCCGATATGGAAAAGGTTGAGAACCGCTGAATTGAGCCATGCTGGGAGACTCTCTAATCTGTGTGAATGAGAGACAGTTTGGATCATGAATGAGACAAGGTTCTCTCCAGTGCTCTTTCCTTGTTTTTTATTATCAGGGCTTTTGGCATGAAAACAGGCACTTTGCTCCTTTGGAGCCTCCCCAGCTGGGCTCAGGACCCTCCGCTGTGACCCCCTGCTGACTGCAGTGGAGATGATTCCAGTGCGACAGACAGAGGATGCTGACCTCAGCTCAGGCCGCAGCAGTGGAGATTGTGATGGGGCAAAGAGTTTGTATTAGTGTTAGAGACTGGAAATAAAACTCAGGGAGAACCCCTCAGAAATAGAGGAAGTGAAATACGGAAAGGACCAGCTGAATCAGCAGTTTTTCTCTACACAGTGGGACTTACTAATAATAATTCTACAGTACCATTGAGGGGCTTGGTGCCTGACAATTCGATAGACACTGTTCACTGATCTTGAGTGGGATGCAGTCTCCTGAATCACTACGGCACTGTGGAAAATGTTGCCCACGGCTCCTGCCCCAAAGAGTTTCCAACTGAAATGAGCGAAGATGACACTAAGCCAGGGGGCTGGGCAGAGAGGGACAACGCTCACCCCAAATAAGCTCATCAGGTCATTCCTATCTCTAGCCCACACATCAGGGTACAGCTGCTTTGTTTGGTGACTGAAAAATCAACGTGATTGTCAGTCGTTATTCCCATGTATTTGGCGCAGTGGTGTGGGGAGAGCGGGTGGGAGGAGGCGGGGGGGAAATCACAAGGAGCTTCAAGGAGACGTTGGAGGGAGGGGAGGTCATTCTTGTCCTGGGAGACAGATACACCAGCGAGGTGTAAAGGGAAGTGGTACTGCTGGAGTGTAGGGCAGTGGCTAGGGAAGAAAGACATTGAGGCAGGGGCAGAGCAGGCTACAGCCTTGAAGGTTTAGACATCTAGAGCCCCTTTCTGGGCTTTACAACCAGGTGGAAATGGGCAGCAAAACACCTAGATGAAAATTCCCCCAGTACAGGTGGCCTAGGACACAATGGCCCTATACCCCCCTGCTTTTCATAGCACCTGTAGTAGAGGTGTGCCAAAGTCATGGCTGGAGTCCCTAGGGGGCATGTCTGTGGTTGGAACACTCTGGCTCTGTGGGGCTGGCTGATGTGGCCCATAGAAAGCTATTCAAATCTGGCATAAATTAAGAGCAGACCATGAGCAGGCACCCAGTTGGGACCAGAATCTGGGAGGTGCAAAGGTGGCGTGAAGCGCTCTTTGCCGCCTCCTTTCCTGGGCTGGGCCTCTTGGAAGATGCAACTCCGAATTTTTGCCTTAGATGGGTAATGAGACTATCCAGAGTTAGGATAAAATATAATATAGCTCTAAAGCCTCCTGCTTCAGAGTGTACACTAACCTCCAGCCTCTAACAGATGGGAGTAGAAGAAACTTCCCCTTTAGACAGGTAACTTCATAATTGCCTACAACAAGGTTTTGTGCACCTTCCTCTGAAGCATCTGGTGCCAGCCACTGTCAAAGACAGGATACTGGACTAGATGGACTGTGGGTCCGATCTTTCCTAGCAGTGAGGCACGGATACTGAGCTAGCGATGCCTTTGTTCTAATGTTGTCGGGACACCAGGCTCCAAGGACCACTGATCAAATCTTGTTGGCAATTCCTATTTTTTGTGTCTTTCCATTTTCCTAGAGATCTTAAAGGGAAAAGGTCTCGGAGTCCTCAGCTCCTTGTGGGCTTATTTGCTAGCACTCCTTTCTGCTCCTGCACCACATTTTAAAGACCAGGGTGCCAACATTTGCAGCCTTCCAGCTGGCAAGCACTGCCTCCCTCAGTGCACTGAGCAGCCAGGGGCAAGTGCTGAGATGTCCCAGTGAGATAAGCCCCTGCCAAGACAGCTGAGTGCTGCTCTCACAGAGCAATCACAAGCAGCAAGCAGATGGGCTGATTTCAGAGTTGCATCTCTCTCCATAGGCAGAGGGGGGGTGGAACCAAATCCAATCTAATTAAGGGTAATTACAATTCATCCCAGCAAACTGTAGGAGACAGAACTCACTTTCTCCCCGTCTATTAATAGCTGTCAGCAGACACAGGGAGCCTGCTGGGGCCAAGAAAGAGTAGGAAGTGTTGGGAGGAGATGAACTTGGAGACGTGTGACTCTCTGATGGTCCTGATAGCATCGGTTTTGCACGGAGAATTATTTCCTCTTTCCAGGATGCAGCGGTTTTTTTTAACAGCCATTTTCTGAGAGGGGATTCTACTGCCTGAGGGGGCAGGGGGGGGGGGGGGGGGCCGAAGACAGGTAGCTTTGAACTTGCACTTTCAAAATGAAATCTAGTGTGCTAGAAGCTAGGGGTTGTAGAGAATTGAAGCATTAGCCCTGCCCTTCTGGAGACATGAGTTCAAAATCTGGGCCAAGTCACCAGCTGAATGAATTTGCTGATTTATTGATGTGGCTGACATCTCCACTCCTCAGGAAGAAGGGAACTTTCTACCACACGGGTAAAGCTCGTCTGTCCAAGAGACAGCATTCCTGGGGGTTGTCCTAGATAATGGAACAAAGTCACCCAGGAGCTAAGGGCCATCACAAACCTCAGTTCCTTCTGCTCCGAGTGCAAGGGATGCTGCTTCAGCCTGCCTTCCCCAACGTAAACACAGAGCAATGTGTACATGCAAAAATCCATCACCAAGAACAAACCCCTCCACGGCACACACAATTCTGCCCAGTGGGAGAGGATGAGAGACAGAACAAATCGCACATGATAGATGTTGGTCCTGTCGCTTAATGCATTGCTGGAAGGCGCTCAGATACTGTAACTACGGAGATGAGCAGGGGGTAAGATTCTGTAGACTAGAATAGAATCACATCCTCACCCAACAGATGATTTATAGTCATCACAGAAGTGACACATTCAGCATGCCATAGGCCCGGGATTAGAACATCGAAGGGGGGATGAGGTGCTGTAGCAGAGCAGGACTGGAGAATGTTTGCATAGCATCTACACTCTGCCTGGCTCTGACCACTACAATCAGTCTCCTGCTTTTGTGGGCAGAAAACCCACCCAATGCATTCCTGCGTTTCCAAAGGTCAAACGTGCCCTGCTAAACCATTATGTCAGTGCAAAGCCCACAGGGGAGCAACCAAAATCAATTCAAGGGTAACTGCTTTGGTATGGGATGTTGCTGTGGCTGAACAAAGCAGTCTGTAGAGGAAACGCGCAGAGGCATCTGAGCCATCTCCTCTGCATGAGCAATCCTTTATCCTAATTCGTTACTGATTGATGCCTGACACTAATGAATCACAGGGAAATCCAGTCTGGGAGTTTCCTGCCTATGCTAAATGGATTCCAGCCACTCCAGTGTTCTGTGCCTCAACGGGTGAGGATTCCACTGTGTTAATGGTGGGATCTCCAGACTCAGCCAAAACTCTGGGACATCAAAGACTGCTTTAGCATCTTGACAGGACTCCAATGGCATCCAGCCCTGATATTTACTCGTACTTGCATCTTCCCTGAGAGATGAATGGGAACTGCTTGTTGCTCGAGTTCCTCAGCTATAGAAACATGCAGCTGAAGAGCTTTGTGCTTTTCTTGAACTAAGAGGAGACGGTGGCTGGAGGGTGCTGGCTGGAGGGTGCATTAAGGTGCTGCAGGCAGAGTTGGGCCTGAGGGTTGTGTTGAAGGCACCACTAACCCAATGGCTCAAAGATAGTACTTCCAGTTCCAGCTATACAGTGCTACACAGGTTGCCCCACCACCTCAGCCACAAGTCTGCTGGACAGTCAGCTATACTCCACAGCTGGACAGAGAGCCAATTCCAGGGCACATCAGGCCAAAGAAAGGCTATTGGGGACAGTAGCAAAGAGGGGAAACATAAGAAAGAGCTGGGAAACCTCATTTGAAAAAATAAAAGAGAATTCAAGGGGCCAGAGGAGGGGCAGAGCCCCTCCAGTTGGCTTGCAGACCCTGCTGTTTCCTCTGCCTGTGTGCTCCACCTGGTTCCCTAGGTAGTGGCTCCCTTCTGCAGCCAGCAGGACGGAAGATTAGTGCTCCCCTCCCTCTAACTCCAGCAGGGACCCCAGTACCTAGGGAACCAAGCAGAGTGCTTTGCTCTCTGCTGGAGCTGCGGGAGGGGAGCACTGATCTCCCCTCCCTCTGGCTCTAGCAGGGACTCCAGTGCCTATGGACCTAGGTGAAGCGCTTTGCCATGCTCCTTGCTGCAGCCAGGGCAAGGGGAGCACTGATCCCTGTGGAAACATGCTCTGCCTGGGTCCTTAAGCAGCAGCTCCCTCCCTTCTGCAGCCAGCAGGAGGGGAGCCATGGGCCACAGGTTGGGAACCACTGATCTAGATGGACCTTTGGTGTAATAACATCATTTGCCTGTATTACTCTTTGAGGCTTAAGTAAACTGTGTTAAGTATGCTAATGCAGCAAATTACTAATGTGTGCCTAGGAAATGAAGGTTTTACTTCAAAGGATAATATACATTACTATTCTCCACTCAAGGGAATATCTGTAGACTGTCTAGGTAGTTTAAATGGCTATTGCTAACTGTATTGTCTGAGGAAGGATCCATTGAGTAAAGATCAAACAGTCGGCTGGCTTTCATCCAAGCCTATGTGAGCGAGTTTCCTGCAAGTGCCCACCTTGCTTCAATTATAAAGGAAGCTTCAGGTCTGATCCTTTTTCTCTCAAATCTGTCCGAGCTTGTCAGGGAAAGTTTGGATCACAAGATTGGGATCCCAGCACCTGGAATTGCCCTGCTAATTCTCATGGGAGAATTTGAATGAACTCTGTACATGGACTATTTAGTCTTCATTTCTCCGGACTGGATTTCTAACAAAGAAGCTCTAAACAAGGACTGATGATCCCCAAGCTGTTTGGGTAATTTCAGAGACTTTGCAATTTAAGAACTTAGCAACTCAGTTATTATATCTACTCTGAAACTGAATTATAACGTCATTCTCCTCTGTGTATATATACTGAGCTTTTAATCATTACTCTTTCCTCTTTTAAAATAAATATTAGTTTAGTCAATAAGCATTGGCTTTAAGGGTGTATTTGGGTAAGATCTGAACTATCCATTGACCTGTTTGGTAATGTGTTCAGTCCTTTGTGATTGGTAGAACTATTTTACATATGATGGATAAAGATTTTCAGTAATCCCCATCATATTTGACTTGGCTGTCTGGATGTAAGCCAAAGGGCTGGATAGTTTTAAAGAAACTGTGTTTTGTCTTCTGAATAACCAGTGAGGTCATCAGAAGCTGTCTGTTGCTGGCTTGGTATATCTTATGGAAGAAAAAACACCAGTATTTAGGGCTTTGCCTGCCCCATTCTTTGCAGTGTGCCCTGTTTAAATTATCTTAGCATGGCTCTCCGGGAGGCCAACATCACCCTGCCGCTACATCTATCATTGATAGAAGCATACATTATCTTGCTAATCAGCAATTAAATAGCTAACACTAACATTGAAGGGATCACGACTAGGTTTCAGAGTTAACACCTAATTGAGATGAATGAGCCAGTTCAACCCGCTCTGCAAATACAATCAGACATCACTACATCATTTACATTAGTTTCACATTTTGGAGTTTATTATAACAGCCATAAGGGCTAGAGGCCTAATTTTTTTTCATACTGTAGCACAATTATGCAGCCGACTCAGAAAAAAGGACAATTATGTGACAATTTATGCAGCTGCATATTCTCATTATATATGGAGCACTGCCTATAGTCTATTCCCTAGGACTTTGTTCCTAGTTTGAAATGCCCCAGGTGATGGGGCTTCCAATCCTTCCCTTGAGAGACTATTCTAGCATTAAATGAGCTCAGCTGTAAGGAACATTTTCTTGATGTTTAGTCGAAACTACCCTTTTCCTAATTTCATACTCCTAGTTATATGTATTGGGCCATGTTTGGAGATTTCAAAAAATTAGTACAGTTCATCCCATATCTAGCTCACATCTTCCAGATGCCAGTAGACAGACACATGGCTTGTTGCCATAGCAGACGTATACCTAGTTCAGTGCTTCTCAACTTTTCCCGCCCCATAGCCACATGTTACAACAGAACAAATGTGGGGAGCCCACTCCCATCTAGTCATATAGAAAGGGGGGATGGTTTCAACCCCCAGCTGGAGCACTAACGTCAGTTTCATTCTTGTATTCCTACTGCAGAAATCAGCTCTTCAAGTGCCCGAAATGAGGAAGGTTTATTGCATTGTTATGCATTGCCTCCTTTTTCTACAGTCTTATTTCTGACTGCTACTTATGCTGCTTTTTTGCTTAAAGGGGAGGCTGTCAAAGAAATTAAGCCCAAAATATGACCTTCTGTATCTTCCAATTTCTCCGCTTTGGTGGGCAATGTCTTGTGGCATCTGCAGATCCATCTCGCTTTTTAAATCCATCACTGTGTTATGAAGCAATTAAATTAAAAAAAAAAAAAAAAAGTCTAGTTGCTAATTGTTGTCTAACCAAAGAATCATCAGTGTCACCTGATGATAAGATTTATTCACAGTGATGGTGTGAGAATAAATTGGGTGGTGGACCCAATCCTGATGTTCTTTCAAAAAGATAGGCTCTCATTCAAACAGGAATTAATTCAGGGAAGTCTTATGGCCTATGTTATACAGGATGTCAGACTAGTTATCACAGTGGTCCTTTATGGCCTTATAATCTATAAACTCTTACTTACATGAGTAGCCCCTTTGAACTCAATGCATCTGATTCTCACACTGGTGTAAATCAGAAACAACTCCACTGAAGCCACTGTAAGTGAGAGGAGAATCTACCTAGATTTATATGTTGCCCTCATCTCTGTAGTATCTAAGCTGTTAATGGCCCAGTGGGAATGCTCATATGCATAAGGGTTATAGGACTGGGACCACTGTAAAGTGGTCTGAGGATAGAAATCACTTAGAGGCCAGATTCTGAAACTTCTCCCCAAGTGGAGCACTAACTTGCCTCCCAAGTAGTCCCATTGGTTTCAGTGAAACTATATGTGGTGAGAAAGTGTGGCAAAATCTGGCCATATGTAAACACTGCGTAAATTATTGCCAACTCCAAGCATTCTAAACCCATGAGTCAGGCCTCAAAACCATGAAATTATCTTAAAAATCATGAGATTTAAACATAATATATTTAGGGGGTCTTTTTCTTTGCCTCCTGGTTCCTGAGCCTTAGAGTACACTGATATGTTTTTTAAAGCTTTTCTCTGCAACCATGAGGGACAGCAACATTTTTTTTTAATTGAAAAAAGCTGAGGCTTTCAGGAAAACACCAGCTATCCCTAGACTCACAATAAAATCACAGGAGTTGGCAACACTTAGTATCATACATAGCTTCACTGATTCCAAGGCTAGAAGGGACCATTGTGATCATCTACTCTGTCCTCAGGGTGGGGACTGTCTATATGTTTGTGTATTGCTCAGCACTGAGCACATCATCAGCATTTAAAAAGACACTGTCAATCCATCTGAAAATCTTGTTCCTACTGTTTGTACCAGGAAATGCTAAAATGATTAGAACTGAAAGTGACTGGAGAAATACATTAATTTCTCTTTCAGTTTGTTTACTTTGTGCATTCCTCAGCACTTTGTGTATAGTCAGTTTCACTGTTTTGTTGAGGGTCCATGCCCTTCCACAGTCCCTGAAAGGGTGTTAACTAGCAACAGCACCAGTATTGAAACCAAACAGACAACAGGCAGCAGATAGGTATGTCCACAGAAAGGGTGGGCCAGGGAAGCAGATGTCTGGCAGTGTCCTCTAACCTGCCTAAAAGATCTGTCTAAACATCAGCAACCGAGCAAATAAATAATAGTAATTAATAATAAAACCCTTAATTTGTTTCTTAGGAGTATTTTTTTCCAGGACATACCATTTAAAGGGGACTCTATCCAAAAATATGACAGTTTGGAATTAGTCAATTTCGGAAAATTCAAGTTGACAGTGCACCTTTAACAAATGGTAAGTAGCTGTAATAACTGAAAGGGCTACAAACCAAGCAGTGAAGTCAAAACAAAATCCTTCCACACAGCAAAGAATTCATTCTTCTGAGTTTAGTGTTTGTAAAGCTCTCCAGGGAAAGATCTTTCTGTGATGTCTGGAAAACTGCAGCAGTGACCACAGCTGGCTTTTCAAATGCCTGGGGTGAGTCCTTGGCCGACAACCTGAGGGGACTGCTGTAGGCCAGTGTCTTGTTGGGGTGGAGCCTCCTTGCTGCACAGAAGAACTTAGATCAACATCCCAGGATCCAGATCCTTTCTAGAGACAGTTTTCAGTGTACACAAACTTGTCTGGACTTTATTGGGACTCTAGAGGAGGTGATGGGGGAGGGTTTCTCCCAGATTCCTCTTCCTCCCATCCCCATTTCACTTCCCTCTCCTTTAAATACTTGAGGCCTGTTTCTCCATTGTTCTGCACCTCACACAGTCATTTACACCAGTGCAAAGTGCATATCAAACATTACAAAATCAGAACTGCAGTGTGTTACACCCATTTTGCACAGGTGTAATGATCATGCAAGGTGCAGGCCAATGGAAAATTAGACCTCCAATGTCTAAACGTCACCCACAGCTGGATGCAGTTCCCTCTGGAACTCGTCAGTAGTGCTCTGCGTGTCATGTGTGTCTTTAGAGGGGTCTCTAGAGACTCAGGGCTTGTCTACATTTACAGCGCTGCAGGGCTGCAGCTTCTCCCCAGTGTAGGTACTCCACCTCCCCGAGAGGCGGTAGCTATGTTGACAGGAGAGGCCCTCCCATCAACATAGCACTGCCTGCACTAGGAGTTAGACTGGTGTAGATTGATTTTCCACACGCCTGAGCGACAGTTATACCAACGTAAGTGTGTAGTGTAGGGCTAAGGCCTGGTCTACACACAGCTTTTACACTGGTGTAGCTCTGCTGGCTAGGGGTGCTACTATTGACTACTATTGGTATACCAGTGCATCCCTAGTATGGACAGTTTAGGTGCCTTATACCAGCCTAGTTTATTCCCCTTCCTGAAGGGGCACAGCTAGGGTTGCCCAGGATCCTCCCTTTGTTGAGCTAGTTGTCCCAGGAGATGTCAGGGTGGGGAACTCTGTAGGCGCTGCCCGCTGACCAGTGCATGGGGTCAGGATGAGCCCAGATATCCCAAAGGCGGCAACCCTATTAAAGACTGCTGTGAGCACCTTTCCGCCGCCCCATACTAGCGGGCTGCATTGCTCCAACTGGCCCGGCAGCCCTACGGCTTGTGCGCGTGCCCCAGGCCTGCCTGAGCCAGGGTTTGGCCCGGGGGCTGCTGATGGCTGCAAACATCCCGGCTGGGGCGCGCGGGGTGACGGTGCAGAGCAGCCGGGGCGGGCTTGGGCCGAGCTCTGGGCCAGGGACAGGAACGGGGGGGAGGGGCGGCTCTGCGCGGGAGCGTCCCTCGGCCACCCGTCAGCAGGGGACGAAGGGGGCCCGGGCATGCGCGAACCTCCCCCGCGAGACTAACCCGGGAGCGCGCCTCCGGCCCTGGCTCCCTGGCCCCGCCCTTGACAACGGGCCGCTTCCCTAGCAACCGCCGCCGGGCCCTGCCCGCCTGCGAGGCCGGGCGGGGTGGAGCAGCCTGAGGCGGCGGCGCCGCGCGGGAGATGGTGAGGGGCTGCGGGGGGGGGGAAGGAGCGGGGAGCCCTTCCCCTGGGGGGGGGGCCTCCAGCCCGGGGGGAGGGCGGAGAAGAAGAACCGCACCTGTGTTAGCTTCCACTGCCCTGCCCCTGCCCCCGCCCCGGGCTGGGACCCAGCCCTGCAGCTTGCCAGGCTGCCTGGCACGGGAACCTGGGGGGGCCTCGAGCCGGTGCAGGTACAAAGCCCCTGGGCGGAAGGCCCCCCCCCTGCATTGAATCCCTGCGGCTCTTGAGGGGAGCCAGGGCCTCGTGGGGCTGCAGCCCCGCCTCTCCCCCAGCCCGCTGACCCACGCCTGCCCGAGGAAACGGGCACTGTTGCTTCCCTGCCCGGGCTGTGCCCACGCGAGGAAACAGGGCGAGGTCGTGTTGTGAACTCCCTTGCCAGGCCCTGCCTGTATGTGTTGGCAGCCCAGGGCCAGCTCAAGTGCTTCTAAAATAAACGGGAACCTCACTCACATGTGCTGCTCATTCACCGACTCCTTACAAACGCCACCAACTGCTCTCAGCCGGTGTTGAACAGAGGAGACCCAGCTGCAGCAAGGCCTGTTACTAAGACTTCATTACTTTTGCAAACAGTCGGTATGCTAGCGTGCTCCAGCATGCTCCCCTTATTCGTCAGTACTATACGATATTTGTCAGAAGAAGCGATAATGCATATTATGGGATGCTTTTAGTATGATTTCTTTCAGTGATGGTTCTTTGTCTACTCTTTAATTTGCAGCGTTTGGTAATCAGACATGGGCCTCCCAGGCCATGTCTACACTACCACTTTTGCAGGCAAAACTTATGTCATTCAGGTGTGCTTAAAAAAACCCAACCCTACACCCCATAGTGACATACGTTTTGCTTATTGTTCACAGCGCACAGCTCTCCTGCTGACATAGCTATGGCTGCTCATTGAGGTGGTTTTATTATATCGACAAGATAGTGCTCTCCTGTCTGCATAGAGCGGCTACACAAGCGCTCTTACAGCAGCACCACTGTAAGCTTGCTAGCGTAGACGTGGCTCTAGTCATTAGAACACACGAGTGAGGTTCTGTTGCAAATTGGAATTCCAATACCATGGGGATGGCTCAGTGTAAGAACTTAGATAAGGAGAGTACTTTTTAAAACCATTTGATTTGAAAATCATCTCTGCTTTTGCTTGCTTGCCAAAATCTGTATTGAGGCCCTCAGTTTCTTTTTTCCTCTGCTGAAGCTGATCACATCACTAACATCTAAAATAGCATTTTTCTGTTTCTGGTGCTAGTAATGCTATCTGCAGTTATAGGAGAAACAGAATTGTGAGAGCTTGAAGTCAGATCTTGGCAGATAAAAAGCCCTTCTGTTCACCTTTAAGGACCCTGACATTTACATTATAGAAAGGAATGCCAGAAAGTCATTAGTGAGGAGAAGGGATCATGTTCTGGTTGTTAGCTCTAAATTCCCAGGCCTTTGCGTTAAATTCTATTCATAGTTTTGCCATAGGCTTCTTGTGTGACCCAGGCCAGTCACTTACCCTCTCTGTACTCCATTATTCCCAACTGTAAAATGGGGAAATTATTTTGCCTTCCTCAGGGAGGATTAAATTAATTGATCGTAAAGTACATTGAGATCCTTGAATGATAGGAGCTAAAGGAGGGCAAAGTATAGTTTTAATTAATTATTAAAGCGACAGATCTTTTTTTTTTTTTTCTGGGAGTCTAGAGATCAGCTTGGTGGAGAGGAGAAAGAAGATAAGGTCATTGTTAGTTCAGGATGCTGCTAGAGCTAGACTTGAGTTGGTTGAGCCAGCATGGGATATTTTTGGAAGTAGCTGGATATTTTCCTTACCTCTCTGCTGATTCCACATTCCCATCTTGGATGTCTCCTTTCCCACAATTACTGCCACATAAAGTGCCCCTTCAAGGGTTGTGCCCTTGACAAGTGTCAGCCACTGCTGATTGGCAAGTGTTGTCACAGGTGGTGGTTAATTCCTGAGCAGCTATCTTTCTTGAGCTCTTACTTCATAAACACAATAACCCCTATCAGCGAGGAGTGTCTTATATGTTGCTGATGACTCAGGGCACCCTAAGTAAAAGGAGCTATAGAAGATCATTTTATATCTGGCATAGTTCATTGTACAGTTGACAGTAAATAACCATGTTCACAAATGGATGGCAAAGCTAGTTCTGCCAAACCTGGACTTGACAATTGTTTTCCAACATGACTTTAGCTAGCACACTTTCCTTGTCCAGTATACATGTGCGTGGGTGTGTGTGTGTATAAAAAATTGAGAGCCATGCTATAGACTTTACCCTCACAGAAGTCTACAATATAGTTGCTTAATACAAATGTAACATACATTGACAAAAATGGCCCCCATAATTCACCATTGGTGTTAGAAGTGGTAAGAATGCTAGACAGAGCTCAATTGTATTTGCTATTGTCATCCAGTCCTGCTCAGAGCAGATCTAGATAATGTGATTGTAAAAACATCTGCAGCTCAGCCAGTGTTTCCACAATGCTAGAGCAATGGTGAGCAAACTCCTTAAAATTCTGGGTAGGCAGGGCCTAGATCTGGGTGCAAACTCTGTTGGGCCGGAGTTGTGCTTGAAATAGTTTCAAATACATTTATGAAGTCTAGTGCTGACAAATGCTTTATGTTTAATCCATTTCTTGGACTGATTGCTGTCAGAGGGCCCTGTGAAGTCAGTGGGATTCTTTACATTGACTTCAGTGAGCATTGGATCAGACACAAAAGCGGACCTCTGAGCAGACCTCCTTATTTCTAGGTCAAAAGAGGGTAGAACTGAATAAGCTAGAATGATAACAACAATCTAAACTGGAATCATTGGGTGGAATTCTTTACCACTAGAGGAAATGTGCCTTTTTAGTAGTTTTGCCAAAGGCAAATTGCCTTAATCTGTGCATAAATAAAATGGATTGGGAATTAAATATATGTCCCATTTCATTGCATATCATTTAATAAAGCCTTTGTATTGTAGGTGATTTAAGTGTAGAGTAGGTGAAAAGGAACATGCATTACTTTTATTGACTATTCTTGTCTTATTGTTAATGTTGTGATGGGACCTATCTTCCATGAATTTATCTAATTATTTTTTTGAACGCAGTTATATTTTTGGCTTTCACAACATCCTCTGGCAATGAGTTCCACAGGTGGACTGTGCGCTGTGTGAAGAAGTACTTCCTTACATTTGTTTTAAACCTGCTACCTATTAATTTCATGGAGTGACCCCTGTTTCTTGTGTTACATGAAGGAGTAAATAACTTTTCCTTCTTCACTTTCTCACGCCATTGCTAATTTTATAGACCTTTATCAGACCACCTCTCACTGATCTGTTTTGTAAGATGAAAAGTCCCAGTCTTTTTAATCTCTCCTCATGTAGAAGCTGTTCCATATCTCTAATTATATTTGTTGCTCTTCTCTGAACTTTTTCCTATTCTAATGTATCTTTTTTAACATGGGATGATCAGAACTACCTGCAGTATTCAAGATGTGTGTACACCATGGATTTATGTAGTGACATTATATTTTCTGTCTTATCTATCCCTTTCCTAATGATTCTTAACATTCTATTAGCTTTTTTGACTTCCGCTGCAGTTGAACAGATGTTTTCAGAGAACTAACCACAATGACACAAAGATCTCTTTCTTGAGTGATAACAGCTAATTTTAGATGCCCTCATTTTATATGTATAGTTGGGATTATGTTTTCCAATGTGTATTACTTTGCACTTTATCAACATTGAATTTCATCTGCCATTTTGTTGTCCAGTCACCCAGTTTTGAGAGATCCCTTTGTAACTCTTCACAGTCAACTTTGGACTTAACTATCTTGAGTAATTTTGTATCATCTGCAAATTTTACCACCTCACTGTTTACCCTTTTTTCTGGATAATTTTTGAATATGTTGAACAGTATTGGTACCAGTATAGCTTCTTGGGGAACCTGGCTATTTATCTCTCTCCCCTATGAAAACTAACCATTTATTCCTATCCTTTGTTTCCTATCTTTTAACCGGTTACTGATCCGTGAGAGGACCTTCCTCTTATCCCATGACTGCTTTCTTTTCTTAAGAGTCTTTGGTGAGGGACATTGTCAAAGGCTTTCTGTTAGTCCAAGTGTGCTATATTGACTGAATCATCCTTGTCCACATGTTTGTTGATACCCTCAAAGAATTCTAATAGATTGTCGTTGGCTTGATTTCCCTTTACAAAAGCCACATTGACTCTTCCCCAACATATCATGTTCATCTCTGTGTTTGATTGTTCTTTTCTTTTAACCAGTTTGCCTGGTACTGAAGTTATGTTTATCAGCCTGTAATTGCCACAATCACCTCTAGAGCCTTTTTTAAAAATCAGCGTTAAATTAGTCATCCTCCAGTCATCTGCTACAGAGGCTGACTTAAGTAATAGGTTACATGGTTTGAAGTTCTGCAATTTCTGTTTGAGCTCCTTCAGAATTCTTGGGTGAATACTATCTGGTCCTGGTGACCTATTATTTTTAATTTATCCATTTGTTCCAAAACCTCCTCTATTGACATCTCAATCTGGGGCAGTTTCCCTAAAAAGAATGGCTCAGGTGTGGGAATCTCACTCACATCCTCTGCAGTGAAAAAGTTGTAATTTGTTTTTTAATATCCATCCATTCATCTATCCAGTGTTTAAATATATGCTACACAAACACAGCTACTGGAATTTGTTTGCTACATCAGGTGTCGTTTTCTGTCTCAGATTCTTGAAGCCAAGATATAGGGGTACATGAGCCCAAATCAGTGAAAGAAGCCATTTCACTAGGGGATTTGTGTCTGGATTGGAGGCATCCAGAAAACTATGCCATTGAATAGGAGCAGTGGTATATGATTACTATGCCAAAGGTTGTGTGAATTGATTCAGTGAGATCAATGACTCAGTGTCAGACTTGACGCTCCACAACACCTTGAGCCTTTGAGTTGATTCAGACACCTTGTGGAATTGTTATCACACCTTAACAACCTCACTCCTGCTATATTCATGTTCACACTGAATGCTAAATAGGAACAGTGGAGAGTTGGAAAGAGAGCAAGAAACATATTTTGTGTAGAACCAATGATAGAACCATAGTTAACAGCTACCCCAGGGGTCCAGTCTGAGTGCTCTATGGTTAGTACTCTGCAGCATCACATGTGGGATTTGTCTAGATTAGGAAAAGAGACTGAGGTTAGGGTTAGATAACATGTGTTACCTAACCCCGAACTAACCTTAATCTCTTTTCCTAATACAGACAGACCCAAGATCCATCTAATTTACATCACCACTTAGATCAAATCTGAACAACATCCTGGGCATAGTTTCCACAGAACATAACAGTTCTGTTAAATGGGGAGTGGGAAGAGTCAGAGGCAGCAGGGGAAGTCAGGGATAGGAAGGGGAGTCAAAGTGAGTGCTGTGCATCATGGGGAGCAGGGAATACTTGGGGTGTCAGGCATAGGAGGAGGTGTAGTTCCTACCTGCTCCTCAGCACCGCAGTAGCTGCTTCACCACCTCTGCCCCGCAGCCATGCATGGAGTTTACAAGGAATGACACGTAAGGGCAGAAACATAGATCAGGCCCCACAATATTTCCATTGTGGGAGTGCTAGTTGCCAACCATTCCACCGCCCCTGATTCGACCTACAGGCTGCAGTTTGGCTACTCTTGGCTGATTATTATTTAGTTACTTATATCATGCTTTACAATACCAAATAAAGACAGTGTTCCTGTCCCAGGGAGCTTGCAGTCTAAACTAAGGGAGGTGCTGTAGCATTGGGAGGATAAGGGTGAAAACATGGGAGTCACTTGAGAGATTAGTGCTGGTGTCTTGAAGATGGCATAATTTGTTTTTTAAATATCTGTAAGACCCTAGGTTACAAACTTCACAGGATTACAATGATCTATTTATTGATTAATGTAGGATGCATATTACTTAATGGGGGACTTAGGAATTACACCTTTCCCCCCCATTTCATTGCCCTGGAAATGGGATATGCCATGTGGCTTAGTTTACTTGGTCTCTAAAATCATTCCACTTAGTCACTGTGCCATAAGTAAATTGACACTCAAACCATTTTCTGGGACATCACCATAAAGTAACCCTAGGTCATCGATGCTGTGCTGCAATTTCTAAGTGCCAGCCTTTCTGGGATTGCTCCAGGAAGGTAAAAAAAGCTGTCAGTAGCCACAGGGAACTGCAACTGGTCTGAGAAGTGCAGAAGCATCTGAGACCTTTAAGGAAGCACTAGATAGAGAAAGGTCACTTGTCCCACAGTAGTGTGTCCTCTTTAACGTGATATCAATGCCACCTGAGTTCTTCGGTCCCTAAAGCCAGATTTTCAGATGGAGTAAATCATTACAGACAATGGAGCTACATTGATTTATGCCAGCAGAGAATCTGTTCCCTTCTCTTTTTCCCCACAGTTCTGGCCAGCTATCTCTGAACAGCTTAGCAAACTTCCTCTATGTATTCAGAGCTCTTTGAAGAAATGGTTCTGTTTCACCTCTGCTCACTCTTCATTTCTGAATGTTCTGGTTGTTTCCCTGCAATTTTCCCTCACCATCTTTTTGTGTGGCCTCCCTTCCTTCTGAGTGTATGTCCCTCTTTTCAGCCTTTTCAGTGCCATTTCTATTGTCATCCCCATGCTAATTCCCCCCATTGTACCAGGAAACTTGACCACCCCCCATCTTAGGCTGTCCTCTATCCTCCTCTATGAGGACCAAAGCTCAATAATCATCTGTGATGGTTTTATCCTTTATCTCCAATTCCCCACCAGCATATTAGTGGGTCACTTTCCTCTAGTACCTGCTAAGTGCTGTGAATACATCTGAAGAAGCCTTTGCTGACACAGTCTCTGCAATACAATTGGAATAATTTCTCTTTGCTTCTCTAGTTTTTCTTAGCATTTCATAGATCTCCTCTCTTCCTTCTTAGCAAGTTGTTTTATAATAATGTCCACAGATAATTTGGAAGGTGAGAGGGACTGTCAAAACCTACTATAAAGGTTTCAGAGATACAGGGGTAGTGCTGACTGAGCCAGCACATATCGGTGCTGTAAAGAAAGATGGAGCAGTCTCACAAAGGGGAAAGAAATAATGAGCTTGATCTATGTAGCAGCATCTGCCCCTCTCCCTTTAAGGAAAAACGATGCATGGGATCAAAGCGCTGCTCAGCACAGATGTATGGGGAGGGATATCATGGTTTACAATTCTACATGGCTGCAGGCTTCTTTGTAGGATGTTATTAGAGGGTCTTTTTGGATGAACATCTTGTCATGGTCTAGTGCTCATTTCTAGATGTTTCTAAATGTTTGTAAAGAGCAATGAAATCTTCAGATAGAAGGCAATGGGGAAAGGCAGTGAAAAAATTGAAGATATGAGTTAATACAGTTGCAATGAGCTTCAACCTCTAAAGGGTTAATAGCTCTTTATTGCAATACTATCAGATTATTTATTATGTTTATTACAGTAATGCCTAGGCCCTGCATTGTGCGAGGCACTGTATAAACATAAGAGCAGTAGAAAGTCCCTGCCCTGAAGAGGTTACAATCTAAAATAAACAAGACAGACAAAGGGTAACAGAAAAGGGTATCCAAACTGAGCAGAATGATAGTATGCAGATGTCATTTTAGTGCCATGATTTTGTTGTTGTTGTTAGCACCAGTGAGAGGCACCAGTTACTGGCTCTGGCTCTTTCTTAAACTCTTTTTTTTCCCAGGAACCCTGGCTGGAAATTTGCTGGTGATACAGTCCTGACGCAGACTTCTTTCCATTTCATCCAAGGGAATAGGGTGAGACTAGCATTTGAAGATGCAGGAGCCAGTTTCTGGAGACACGAACATGGTTTCTCCCCTATTGAAAACACCAGTGGTGAACCCTGCAGCCAACCCTCGACGCATGCGACGGATCATTGCTGAGGATCCCGAGTGGTCCCTAGCCATTGTTCCTCACCTCAGTGAGCTCTGCCTCCAGCACATCATCAGCAACTTTGAAAGTAAGCCATGGTGGTCCCTTTCCCACAGCAGTCCTGCTGACAGCATTGTTACACCTTGGGTTCTGGAGCAGGCTCACACTGGGATCCTCAGTCCTGCTGGGTGTCAATGAAAGGGAAAGCGGATGGGCAGAGTCATTAGAAAATCGCAGACAGTTGTACCCCAGCCCTTCCAGGAAAACAGAGAAAAAAATCTCTCCTTCTGCTCAATAGCTAGATGTGTCCATGTAACTCCACTGATTTCCAATGAGTTACATGGGGGTGAATTTGGCCCACTGGGACTACTACACAGTGAGTCTCTGCCCTGAACTCAGCCCATTGTATCTGTTGGGTTGCTCTTCAGTTTCCCTCCATGCCCTGCTTGGACTCACTACCTCAGCTTTTGAAGTCAGATTTCTCCTCTTTTCCTTATCATGTACATTACAGTAGCATCCAGAGGCCCAGTCAGGCTGGGTTCCATTGTGCTAGGTGCTGTACAAACAGAGATAGAACTATTCCCTACCCCAGTTGAAGAATACAGGTATTGTATAAAGGGTGTGGGACTGGGATATAATCTTATGATTTCACTAACATTTCCACAGCAATCAGTTGTGATGTGACAACCGAAGAATGGTGACGTTCTCTGGTGGAGGTTGTCCAATGTTCTAAGAAACAGCAAGGCAGCTAGTCTAGAGCACTGCCAGGCAGAGTTTGGGTCCCAAGCTGCTTAGATCTGGGACCCCAGTGAGTCTGGGAAGGAGTACTTTTCTTCGTTCCTCAGTGCTGCTCTCTGCTCGACTCAGAGAAGCGGCATGAGGGCACAGAAAGGGTTCGTCTAAGAGAGGGTCACTGCAATTCTAGGATGTTAGTATGTGGGAGTAAATGGAGGGAATACTGGAAGAAGTCTTCAAGCAAAGCCACAGTGCTCTTCTTCTGCAGATATCTATAGCAAGGAGATTGCCAAGAAAAGAGAGAAAATAGGAGCCCAGCTTTGCTTCTCAGAATAAGATTTTGCATGTGCAGATGGGTCTCTCTGTTTCTAATCCTTATGATTCCATCATGGCAATGATTATTAATACAAATCAGGTATATAGTGCTGTAAATGTCTATGGCACTCTGCAGAGATTCCCTGCCCCAAAGAGCTTCCAGTGCCAGAGAGAGGAGCTGAGAGATAGGACAGTGATTGAAGAGAGATTACTGGAGGAGAAGGGGAACGGTTTTCAGAATAAGGTAGGTTTGAAGGAGGAGATAGAGAGGGCTTGTTGGGCAGAAAGTGGGAAACTCTTTTTGCAGAATATACAAAGTTGCAAAACCAAAGGAAGTTTTATAAAGAACACTTAAAGAGCCAAAACCCCAAACATTTTCCCTTAAAAAGGTTATAATCCCATCAGGAAGGCCTCTAAACACTGAGCCAAATTCGGCTCTCACACCGGAGTAAATCCAGAGCAATTCCATTCACATTAGTGATGTTATTCTGGATCTACGCTGGTGTACCAGAGCAGAATTTTCCATTAAATATCTACTTAGACAACAAGAAGTCCACCACCTAGAAATAAAAATACAAAATCACTAGCCACAGGTTATGTAGGACCTACAATATTTTTGTGGTATGGTACTATGAGAGCAGCAGAAGGGAGCATACATTAACAGATGCTATTCCTAAACAGCATATAAAATCAGTGTTTGCCAAGTGGTAAAACTTACGTCAGTAGGTCTGGGTTAGAATATTACTCATCATGATATTTCTAGGGAGATTGGATTAGTGAACATTCCCCGCTCAGACTCAGAATGCTTTTGGGGAGTAATTGCTTCTCTTCTTCGTTCCCTACAGAAAATCCTGTTGTGGACTGTCTCCTGCCAGAGCACCAAAGGAGGGTGCTGGACAAGATCTCCACAGGCTTGCCCCTCACAGTAACCGCCAATCTGATCAGCGACGAAGGCTACTGGAAGAGGTGCTGCACTGAGCGTTGGGCAGTATGTGACGTCTCCCGCTACGGGGGCAGCTGGAAGCGGATGTTCTTTGAACGCCACCTGGAGAACATCCTGAAGTACTTCATCCCTAACACAACAGACCCCAATCAAATCCTGGAGGTCATCCCGCTCTGCAAGGAGTACGTGAGGAAGCTGGAAATTGATCAGTTCCTCCCACCGGTGAAGCTGGATCAGAAGGAAGAGGATGATATGTCCGATTCTGGAAGTGATGTTGGGGTTGATGAATTCTGCAGGCATCACTATGACTTAGGAGTGCTAACTGCTGCCCTCTCTCACCTAGAAGAGCTGCATCTAACATATGGTGTGAAAGACTGTGGCATGAACTTTGAGTGGAGCCTCTTTGACTTCACCTACCAGGATTGTTACTCTCTGGCCAATGCTTTCAAGAAGTGCCACACTTTGAAAGTAACGTGCCCAAACTGGTTTTTTTACATTTATATTTTAAATTATAAGCTAAAACAGGGACAAAATACCCTTGCAAAAAGCCAAGAGATTAATTTTACTTGCTGCTCACCATTAGTCTTCCCAGTCCAATGAGTGGCTTCCAAATGTTTGACTCAAATAGTTTCACTGTCTTAGGCAAACTTTCCAATTTGGTGCTTAAGTATATTCATAGGATGCAATTCACTGTAGTATATGGAGGCCAAAGCCAAATCACAAAAACCAGTAGAGTATTTGAAATGCATTTGATGCCACACAACGGGCAAAATTAACAACTGGTCTAAGCAGGTCTGCATCTGTTGAAATTAATAGGGCTGCCTGTCCCAGGCCAGAATTTGGCCAAGTGAGTCGAAAGTTCCTGTCTAACTTCATGTTTGAAATGAAACTAACTTGGTGGCCTGTAGTTTAATATTCTGCTAGGTGCTGTTTGTTAGCATGGATTTTCTGAGGTTCAGTGAGGCCTGTGCCTTACTAATATGAGCACCCCGTTCCCCCATATAAAATGTGTTCTCCATAGATCAGAAGGGAAAAAGCATTCCTATTGCACCTCCCTGCACAATCCTGGATGGGGATTAGCAAAAGGACCCAGTTTTCTGTAAGGACAGTCTTTTAACTTTTATGAGCAAACACACTTGCAAAATGTTAATTAAAGAAGAAAATGTGACAGGATGCCACACAGCAGCACAAACACCCAAAACCACTGAGGGGAGATGTTAGAACTCACAGCACAAAGGATGTTTCTGTCTGGACAATAGCATAATCCTCAACTCCACAGTTATTCCAGTACAAAGATTCTTCCCCACAAAATCAGAGAAATGTAGGGCTTGGAGGAACCTCAAGATGTCATCTAGTCCAGGCCCCTGTGCTGAGGCAGGACCAAGTAAACCTAGACTATCCCTGACAGGTGTTTGTCTAACCTATTCTTAAAAATCTCTAATGCTGGGGATTCCACAACATCCCTTGAAAGCCTATTCCAGAGTATAACTAATTCTGGAATTTAACTATTTGACACATCACAATCCAGAGAAAAGGCAGAGCCATATGACCCCTCACTCTCTGGATGGAGTGATAAGCTCTGCAGCTATGTTCTCCCAGGTGAAATAGTGAAAGGAGCTCTTCTGAGGCTGCAGAGATCCCATCTTGGGGCATGTTTGCAACTGCAGGTTCCCTAGTGAGGGCAAACCAAAGCCCCTTAAGGAGAGCACTCCATGTTACTTTTTGTGCATGTGAAGATGTTATGTTATATTTCAGTTAGAGGTCAAACAATGGCTGTTAAATTTGAAGCTAAGGTGGAATTTATCATTGCGCTCTGTGAAGGTTAGGCGCTCAATTCCTTTGACCTTCAGTTGGACTTGGGCACCTAACTCATTTACGCTATTTTGAAAATTCCTTCTAAAATGAGGGTAGTTGTTGTACCAACAAGCATGACCATATTTTTCTCCTGCAGGTCTTCAAGCTGTGCCGGAGCAAAGTGGATGATGAAAAGGCCCGACTGCTGATACGGAATTTGTTAGATCACCCATGCTTGGTGGAGCTGGACTTGTCCCACAATCTGATTGGGGACCGGGGAGCACGAGCCATTGGCAAGCTGATCAATCGCAGCAAGCTAGAAATTCTCAACCTGTGTAATAACCGGATCCGGGCCCAAGGAACTCAGGCTATTGCTCATGCCCTAGCCAATAATTCTACGCTGACCTCTTTGAACCTGCGCCTCAACTGCATTGAGGATGAGGGTGGCCAGGCAATAGGCCATGCCCTGCTGACTAATGCCACCTTGACATCTATTCATCTGGAAGGCAATGAGCTGTCAGAGCCGACAGCTACGCTTTTCTCCCAGGTCCTTGCCCAGAACACAGCTCTGACTAGCATCAACCTTGCATGCAACCACATAGGGCTGGTAAGCAGCTTCCCTGCTTAAAAGAGAAATTGCTTCTGTCTGCTGCCATCATAGCAGCTAATGCAGTCAAAGCATCTGTCTAGGTGATTTTACATAAAGCAGATGCAGAGCTTTTTTGGTCTGTGAACTGCTGCCCCTCACCAAAGAGCCAAATTTATCTCCATCTCACACACTGCCAAGGTGATCTTGTTTTGATTATAATAAATTATTGGCAGCAGAGAAGCTAAGGTTTCAGCAAATATCACTAAAGAAAGGAATCCCCCATCGTTTCATGCTCCCTGAACAATGAGACCCTCAAGCTGAACTTGTATTTTGTGAATTTGGCCCTTAGGAGATTGAGAGGTTTGTTCCCATTTTAAAGAGAGGCCTAGGAAATTCAGGGAGTATTTCTGAGAATGGCATAGGCACTTCAAATATCTGGGAAATGGGTTCTGTATTAGAAGTTAGTTAGGTAATAAATGGTGATGTGGGTTTGCTAATGCCACGTGAAAATCTGATTTAAAATGGCATCTGACCCATTGCATCATGTTCCTTAGTAGTGCCAGACCAATGGCCCATCTAGCCCAGTATCCTGTCTTCCGACAGTGGCCCATGCCAGGTGCTTCAGAGGGAATGAACAGAATAGGTAATCATCAAGTGATCCATTCCCTGTCACCCATCCTCAGCTTCTGGCAAACAGCAATCCCTACCTATCCTGACTAATAAGTCATTGATGGACCTATCCTTCATGAATTTCTCTAGTTCTTTTTTGAACCCCATTATAGTCTTGGCCTTCACGACATCCTTTTGCAAGGAGTTCCACAGGTTGACTGTGCATTGTGTGAAGAAATGCTTCCTTTTGTTCATTTTAAACCTGCTGCCTATTAATTTCATTTGGTGACCCCTAGTTCTTCTGTTATAAGAAGGAGTAAATAATTCTTTTTTTACTTTCTCCACACCAGTCATGATTTTATAGACCTCTATCATATCCCCCTTAGTTGTCTCTTTTCCAAGCTGAAAAGTCCCAGTCTTATTAATCTCTCCTAATATGGAGGCTTTTCCATACCCCTAATAATTTTAGTTGCCCTTTTCTGTACCATTTCCAATATATCTTTTTTGAGATGGGGAGACCAGATCTGCATTCAGTATTCAGATGTGGGCATACCATATATTTAAAAAGAGTCAATATGATATTTTCTATCTTATTATCTATCCCTTTCCTAATGATTCCCAACATTCTGTCATTTTTGGACTGCTGCTGCACATTGAGTGGATGTTTTCAGAAAACTATCTGCAGTGACTCCAAGATCTCTTTCTTGAGTGTTAACAGCTAATTTAGACCTCATCATTTTATATGTATAGTTGGGATTAAGTTTTCCAATGTGCATTACTTTGCATTTATGAACATTGAATTTCATCTGCCATTTTGTTGCCCAGTCACCTAGTTTTGAGAGATCCCTTTGTAACTCTTCACAGTCAACTTTGGACTTAACTATCTTGAGTAATTTTGTATCATCTGCAAATTTTACGACCTCACTGTTTACCCTTTTTTCTGGATAATTTTTGAATATGTTGAACAGCATTGGTACCAGTATAGCTTCTTGGGGGACCTGGCTATTTATCTCTCTCCCCTATGAAAACTAACCATTTATTCCTATCCTTTGTTTCCTATCTTTTAACCAGTTACTGATCCAGGAGAGGACCTTCCCTCTTATCCCATGACCACTTACTTTGCTTAAGAGCCTTTGGTGAGGAACCTTGTCAAATCTAAGTTTGAAAATCTAAGTACACTATATGCACTGGATCACTCTTGTCCACATTGTTGTTGACCCCCTCAAAGAATTCTAGTAAATTGGTGAGGCATGATTTCCCTTTACAAAAACCATGTTGACTCTTCCCCAACAAATTGCATTCATCTGTGCATCTGATAATTCTGATCTTTACTATAATTTCAACCAACTTGCCTAGTACTGAAGTTAGACTTACCGGCCTGTAATTGCCAGGATCACCTCTGGAGCCTTTTTAAAAAATTGGCATGACATGAGCTATCTTCCACTCATCTGGCACCGAAGCTGATTTAAATGATAGGTTACATACCACAGTCAGTAGTTCTGCAATTTCACATTAGAGTTCCTTCAGAACTCTTGGGTGGATACCATGTGGTCCTTGTGACTTATTACTGTTACTGTTTATCAATTTATTCCAAAACCTCCTCTAATGACACCTCAATCTGGGACCGTTCTTCAGATTTGTCACCTAAAAAGAATGGCTCAGGTTTGAGAACCTCCCTCACATCCTCAGCTGTGAAGACAATGCAAAAAATTCATTTGGTTTTTCTGCAATAGCCTTACCTTCCTTGAGTGCTCCATTAGCATCTCGATCATCCAGTGGCCCACTGGTTGTTTAGCAGGCTTCCTGCTTCTGATGTACTTAAAAAAGAAGTTGCTGTTACTTTTTGTGTCAAATTCTTTTTTGGCCTTCCTAATTATATTTTTACACTTCACTTGCAAGAGTTGTGCTCAGGTACAAAGGCATCACCCTCATAATTTCCCTCTGCTATCAATATTCAGATCAACATTGTTAGAAAACTGGCCCATTGCTGAATTTCTGTAAGTCTCAGCTCTGCCACTGAGTCACCACATGGCTTTGGCCAAAGTTTTCAAATCTGCATGCCTAATATTTGGCTCCTAAATCCAAATGGCTTGATTTTCAGAATTGGAAGTATTTGCAAATCCCACTGAAGTCACTGCTGGGGCTCAGCTGTCCTGAAAGTGATGTCACTTCTATTTAGTTGCCTACATATGGATAAAGACTCCTAAATTAAGGCAATCTGTTGAAAATGTTGGCCTTTCAGCGCTCTGTACCTCAGTTTCCGCATTAGTATAATGCAGATAGTAAAACCTACTGTACTTGTCTGCCCAGCTCATGGAGGAGTTGACAGAATTTATTAGCCAATGTTTTTAAAGAGCTTTGAAGATGGAAAGCATTTTATTCTAATTCTAATTATTAGTCTCTAAATAGCAAAGAGCTAGAATGTAATAATACAAGGAGAAAAGAGTGTTCCAAAGGGTTGAGGTTTATATTTGGAAATAATAACTCTACTGCTCAGCACCTTCCAACCAAGGGTCTCAAAGCACTTTGCAGATGTTCATTAGTGAAGCCCTAGAACACCCTGGGAAGTGTGTCAATATTATTGTCTCCATTTTACAGATGAGGAAACTGAGGCACGTGGAGGAAAAGTGACTTGCCTGAGGTTCCACAGTGTTCAGTGACAGAGCTGGTAATAGAATCTAGGAGTCCTGACTCTCATCCCCCTGCTGTAACCATTAGATGCACTCCCCTCCCAATCTCAAACTCTAATCCAAGAGTTGTGATTCCCAGGCCCCTATTCAAACCGTTAGAGACACACCAAATTCAGCCCTTGGTCGTGTGCCTGCACTTCAAAGATAGCCCTTCCCTTCCTTTCCCACTTGTCAGGAAGGTCAAAGGTAGTGGGAGGTCAGGGGCAGGAGGAATAGTCACCAAGGCTGGGAGCAACATGTTTATTTGGTATCTGATATATATTGATTGAGAATACCTGGGATTCAACAGTTCCAGAAAATGTCTGTTGGGCTGTTCCACTGAGGAAATTCAAGCTGTGATAGAAAATTTGGCCAAGATTCAGGAGTTCTGGAGTTGGTGTTGACAGATGAAGGAGGTAATGGTACCAAGGTGAGCTGCCTCCCAAAGCTCCAGAATTTCTGAGATCTTAGCCAAATTTTCCATCACAGCTTGAATTTTCTGAGTAGATTGAACTTCAGATGTGGGGGTGGTTCTACCCTGCCACAAATGCCCCCAGGACATGGTTTCTGAAAAGGAGACTCAGAAGAGACCTCTCTTGATATTTGCTTGAGTAGGAACACTGTACCTAATTGTGCTAGTATTGACATTAACCAGCAGTGAGCTGGTGAATGGGTGACCAGATACACCACCATGGCTGTCAGGTTATCAGCTCAGTCTTAACCAGCCATGGGCCTGAGAATTGCTGACATGATCCCCAGAAGGAGCCATTAGTATGTGCACTGGATACACTTACACTCCTTTTCTGTTCTCTTCTGAGTAATGTTTCAGTCTTGGGTGATTCTTGCCAAGGATTAAGATATCCCATGTTTGGCTTATTGTCACATACCTTCTACTTATGATGTGTAAGAAGGTAATGCATATGCTCCTTTCTCTCTACCCCACTTTCAGGCAGTAGGGGAATGCCCGTGAAAAATACTCTGGGGAGCAGCAACTTTCCCTCCAAGCTCCTCTCTCACTCTAATCTGCACTTCACACCCATCTCCTTTCTGATTCCAGGATGGTGGGAAGCAGCTGCTGGAAGGAATGTCAGATAACAAGACTGTGACTGAATTTGACCTGCGGCTGGCAGAAGTGGGGCAGGAGAGTGAGTACCTCATTAACCAAGCCCTGAAGGCTAACCAGGAAATTGCCCGTCTGAAAACCTTGCACCAGCCAAACACCCTGGAAGAGAAACTCCCAGACCTGGATTAGCCTATCACATGCCTTTATTCCCCTCCATAGCCTTTGAAATGAATGTCTCTTCTCACTGGGCAGCTGTGGCCAAATGACATGAATTTCTGAGTGGGGTGGGGGTAAGAAAACATAACAGGCAGCTTGGTATCAGTGATTAGGCACCACCCAGCAGTTGGACCCCAAAGGAGACTTCTCACTGGCTCCTTCACACACTGTGGTCAGGGTTTTGCCATTTCTTCAACTCCCCAACTGAAGATAGGTTCCCATCGGCTTCAGAATGGCCAAAGCTCATCCTGCCATTCTGAAAACTACACATGCTCCCTCTATGCAGTAGATTTTCCTCATCTTATCTGTTCTACTCATTGTCTAGCTCACCTGCTGGGGCAGATAGCCTGAGTGCCTCTGATAACCTGCTCTTGGAGCAGCCTTTGCCCAGAAATCACGTATTTCATTGTTACAATGGGACTGAATGCCTAGAATGAAGACCTAAAGCTACTACCAAAGTTGGGTCTTCCATGTGGTTCTGCCACAAGGTGGTGTCATGCTGTCAATGGCAACTCAGAGCAAAGGATGATAAACAAGAGCCCAGCACCCAGCCTTTGGAAGCAGCACACAGGGCTTGTGAGATTGTCCTCACAAAATGGGGGCACAGTTGTCAGGGAAAAGCAAATAATACAGAAGATTATATGTGCTCACTCCATAAAACCTTTGACCAGCTGGGCTCTCTCCAGTTCTTCCAGAGTTCACCAGCAAGGCTTGCCACCAGGCCCAAAGCAGAAGATATGGGCCACTAACCATGATCCCTAATTATCATAGTTCTTCTTTGGGGAGGGGTTCCTCTTGTAAATGGACTGCCCTCTGTTTTGGATTTCCTTCCCAAACTAAACATTTTTTGTTACAAAGAAGCAGCCTCAAGCCAGTCCATTTAAACAAGGGAAACAGTCCTTTATCACTCTTCCCAGGGGATAGAAGCTTTATGTCATGTATGGAAAATGTGTTAATGAAGCACACCCATTCAAAAATGAAACTGAAGGTTTAGATTCCCCTTCCACAGCAGGGTGTGTGTTAGAGGGGTTTATAAGCCCCAAGCTGACAGTGTGGAAAAATAAAGGTCTCTGTTTAGTCATAGAGCAGGTACAGCAAAGGCAGGCTTCCCAATCCAAGCACTTTATCCAGACAGCCTGGAGAGCCACCTATAGGGGCAAAAGAGGGAGATGAGTTTCCATGAGAGTTCACTCTTCTATCATAGTAGTGCTGCTGGATTGTGTGCTGTTGACACCTGTCCATGGGGAACTGCCTTGAGACTCCCAACTCATTTCATGAGGGCTGATTACCCCCAGGTGTGGCTGATGGGGCTGATTACTCTCAGATGGGCTCTTAACATACTACCTACCTCACACATGCTGGCCTGAAAATTCATCTTTTGGAGTTAGTCTCACAATAAGTTTGTCTTTATATAACCTTTTTAATTGTTTTTTATTTCCATAAAATAACTAAACCACATCTGGGAAGAAGAAAAAACTAAAATAGGGAATGATATGTATTCCAGTGTAGTTGCTACTACTTCTTACCAATGAATTCAATTGGCACTCTATGAAGGGCACACTAAAGTGGCCCATGGACCACTAGTGGTCTGCAGAGTGCTCACTAGTTATCTGTGGAGAGCTGCCATATGGTACTGGCTCCTTCTTTGTTCCAGCTGTTAAATTGCATTAAAAGAAACTCAAACTGCATTCAGTAGTGGTCTAAATGTTTCCTCTCCCTGCAAGCAATTGTAGTTTGGATGTTATGTGCATGTGAATGACAAGGGAGATACCCTTATACAGTCTCTGTATTAAAAATGTGGGTTGTGCTATGAATAGAGCTGAGAACCACTTGTAGACAGAATAATTCAGAAGCAGAAGGGAGGAGTTAATAGTCATGGAATAGTTAATGTATTACATACCAGATGGCATGTTACAGAGAAAGATTGTACATATTGGATCAAATTCATCCCTCCAGTGACTAGAATGAGCTTACAGGAGGGATGAACTGGTCCCAGTTAGTTATTCTTTCATAAGCCTCACCCATACATAGAGTTAGATTTTGGATAGTCCTGGTTTTGTGGAAAGAGTGTTATCTTCAAAGTTATCAATAAGTGAACCCTGTTGTTTATAACTTATGTTTAAGTGAGCTCAACATAATATCTAATTAGTTCAGGTTTCCAGGTGTCAAACATGAGCTTTGCATTAGATAACTTGCCCTAAATTTGTGGCTATTTCTCTCTCACTCCAAACATTTTGATTGAATCAATTTAGCACTCAGGTTGTTTTCTTTGCTGATACCCAGTGAAAATGGAGCTGGGGAGAGTTAGTGGAACTTGCTATTGCCAGAAATCAGCTTTGAGCTGGAATCTAAAGATTATATATAAGGGGTACTCTACAAACAATGTAACTGGATTGCCTTAGGTGAGTATTGTTTTAGACAGTTAGATGTCTGCTCTGGCAATATTTTGTTTCCAGCTGTAGAGGAAAATAAAATCTTCAGATAATGTGAATTTATTGCACATGGAGTATTTGTGAGTGGTAGTGAGATCTCTAGCCCACCCAGCCACCCCTATTTCTGTGTCTTGTTTGTTCTTGTTTGTGGTGTAGGATATTTTTCAGCCATAGTTTTCCATCATATTTGGTAAAATTTAGTAGAAGGAGGAATTCTTGGTTAACAACATCCTAAGCAGGTTGGTAACTTCTCTAACATGTGACTGCAAAGCACGTGCTTTGCATTGTGACATCATCCTGGCACATGGGTTAATGTGGGGCAATGTTTGGATCTGATGGACTTCAGTGGCTTTATGGAAGCAACATGCCTCCGAGTTCAAACCCCCAAAGAGCATGAGCCCCAGTTCTGATTCCTGTGGTGCCAGCCAGGTTTGGGAAGAGTTGCGGTAATGAGTTCAAGCAGAGATCATTGAAGGGAGTGAGCCCAAGCAACAGCCTTCTGTCCCTACTGTGAAACCGGCTGGAAGATCCTGCACTAAATGGTCTGCTCCAGATCTGACCTTCAGGCCGTGCTGCCACTTCAGGCTTTTCCCTGAATGGAGGGTTAAACAGGAGGTGCAGGGGCTGGAGAGGGGAAAATGTTGTTTGTTATGGGTCAGAAGCTTTTCTCTGGTTATTGACTCAGCTGAGGCTTTGAATATATTTTTACAAACACGGCCTAGCATTCTAGACCGATGTGTGATGACTCTAAAGAACTATGTTCCATAAATAATAGATCTCCCCCTCTTAGGAAGGGTTTGTGCTGTTCTGCCTTTGTGCCTCACTGGCATTGCTTTGGGAACAGGTGAGGCTTGTTTTGAATAGGACACTCATCTTAAGGAAGGTGGCTGTTTTTCACAAACCTTTCTTTAGCCTGGGTAGGAGAAGCTGTAATGTCCCAGTCTGAATACATGCAGCTCTGGTCGTCCTGCGGACACTCCTCAGGGGGAAAGCTAGTCTGTCTTGCTGAAAACAGAGCTATTTCCCCGGCATTCAGTGAGAGGGATTCCCACCTACCACAACTGGAAGGAAGGGAAGCAAAGGCGTGGGTGTGTAAGAGTAAGAGGCAGTCAGGGCTCTGTCTCCTCACTCACACTTTTCTTTCCCAGAGGGGAAAATATTTACTGGGCCTCTTCTACTGGCCACCTGAGGAGGGCAATGGCAAAGGGGCCACTTGATTGATTTTCCCAAGTCATTTGATCCCTCCTGCAATAGGGCTGGGCAATGACAGGTCTTCCTAGATAATGTCCTTTTGCCTCTGTGTATAGGGGGGTTTGGCCTGACCCTACTAGGCCTCTGTTCACTACCTATGAATAACGTTACAAAGTAATCTGCAAGTGCCACTAGACTCTGACGTGCACAAACCCACTACTGAGACTGGAGTCAGTGAATCATCTGGAACTTTTATTACACCGATTTGGTTTACAATCTTTGTACTTTGATATTTCCAACAAAAAAGGCAACATTGTGATATACTGTTTGTACATATATAGAGAGACAGACAGAGCTCGATCATATTGACATATTTAAAAGTAAAAACTGTTCCCAATGCTCATGAAAGAGTTTGTTAGCTAGATCCCCGCCAATGCCTTGCTCCACACAACGGATACAAATGGCTGTGGCTCTGTGCCTGTAGACCCCAGGCCAATGGGGCCTTTAGGTGCTTGATGATATGGCCTTATAGATCAGAAAGGATACAGTGTGAGGTTATCACTGGAAGTAACAGCCACCTTAGAGGTGTGTCAACAGCACTACCATAAAGCCCTTGCAAATCAACATATTCATTCCCTTCCAAGTTACACATGAACAGTCTGGTGGCTTGTACTGCTATCAGGCTATCACCCACATAACAGAGAAGGGTTGGATTTGTTCCAAGAACAACTCTGTGTAAATTACTAGGGTAGCTCACTTCTTGGAGAGCACGGTGGTGCAGTGAAAATAAGTTCAATGTGGAACGTGGTTGTGTTCCCAAAATGCACTGTAAACAACACTCCAGCAAATGTACAAAGAATATTAGAGATGGATAGAACTGGGAAAACATGGCAGAAAAAGGGGTTGTGAATTTTTGCTACAATGAAAATGGTATTAAATTGCCTTCCAGGACATTCACACAACCTTCTTCCTGTGAACAGAGGAAAGTTTGGAGGCAGCTAAAGTCTTGCAGCTATCTTACAAATGCATACCTGTGCTGAAACTCACGGGAATGTCTGTTCAGGCAGCCAGCTTGAAATCGCTTTGACTTCCCTCCTCTAGCTCATAAAAATTTGCCATCCAGCCAGAGAGCAGAAACAAAACCATGTGACTTGGGTGATCCGCCACATCCCCCAAACATGGATCCATGGAAGTGACACATCTTAGTAGACACATCTTTGAACAATTTCAAATAACAAACCATTTAGTAAAAATCCAAGTGTGGCCATGTACGATCAGCAACAGAAATAAGGGCAAATTCATTGAAAGAATGATTCATTAGCAATAGTTCACCTAGTGCTACGGGAGGCTATCAGTGCAATGGGACATTGAAGGTGTAGGTCAACTCTGAGACCTCACTGCAGAGGTAGAGAGGAATGACCTTCAGCTCCGCAATCCAAGAGCAGTTTCTACTCCAATTGGCTCTATGCTGAGGATCCCCACGTGTTATATGTGCCCTATCTAGTAGCATGCAGGGGCAAAAGCAGGAAGAGCCAATCAAATGGGACATCATTTCTTCATTTGTGTGCAGAGGGAGGGGTATTTAAAAAGTGGCTCCTAGAGTTTTGAACTCTTGGAAATGACACTAGAGCTTTTACTTTAAATATGCAAGTAAGCGCCTCCACGTGAGCTGGACAGGGTGAAAAGCTGGTTCCTTAAAGCAGCAGATGGCAAGCTGGGCTTCTGATTTGAATGCATACGGTGGAAGGGCAGTATCTCTGTGGCTGGCTGCCCAAATCACACAGCTTCTGCTATGAGCAACAGTGGTATCATTTCTTGAGGTGTCAGGCCTGCAATGTCTTATGAAATGGCTGGTTAATTTCCAGCACTAGCTGGGAAATGGGGGAGTGAGCTTTCTTTGGGGGAGGGCTGGTACGCACAGAGCTCCTTACTTCATTCAGCCCCTCCATCTGGCCTGCATTACGTTGCACTGCCCACACTAAGCTTCCTCTACTCGCTGCTGGGGCAAATGGCGGTGGAGAAGCATTTCTGTTGCTGCTTAGTCTTCCTTTTGTTCACTAAGCCAGCAAGAGAGGTGCTCAAGAATGGCACCTGGAGGCAGGCGGGGAAGACGAGTCTGGGGGGGTTTGTATGTCACCCTGAGACAGCAGAGCACGGCCATCATTTCCATGGCAGCTGAAATGATCTGAGAGACTGGGCAGAGTCTCATGTGTCCAGTCTCAGAATAGCCTGAAACCTTCTTTTAGGGTTTTAAAAAAAATTAATTAGTAATTGAATTTGATGTTCATAAAATGAGGGACACATAGTGCTGTCCTGAATCATGCATGATGCTGGCAAAATTCCTCTCATTTAGCCCTCACTCATGCAGTTCCTCCTTCTCCTCCATACCTGGGCTCCCCACACACTTCTGCTCATTGTCCTTAGTTCGCACCTGCAACCCTCTCCCCAGCTAATCCAGTCCTGTGCCTTCAACATCCCTCTGCCAATGCCCCTCAAGCCTGACCTCCTGCCTCACCCCAGTGCCTTCATTCACACGGCCATCTCCCCATCTCTCTCTCTCTCTCTCCAGTTCCGGCCCACACACAGCTCTGCTGATGCATCTCGCTCTTGATCTGCATACTTCCTGCAGTTCTTCTCCTGGGTCTCTTCAGAACAGTGCTTTTGTCCACAGCAGAGTAAGAACGAAACCTTCTAAACTCATTTCTCTTGTGCTCTATGCAGGGAGGGCTGTAGGGGACAGGGGAGATGTGAGGTAACGTAGAGATGCTGCCTGTAAATGCCTAAATTAGGCTGAGAGCAGAGATAGAGAATGAAGAGCTTTAGTCATACAAGCCAGGCTGCCGAAAGCAAGTGCTGCTAGACCCTCACCAACACCACTCACACTCATCTTGAATGTCCTTTTCACTCCATGCCCTTTCGCTCTGCCTCATCACTCCCTTTGACTCCTTCTTCCACTCCTGCCTCCCCCATGCCATCTTCAGCCTCCGTAGCCCAGTGCCTCAGGCGCCTTTCCTCTCTTCTGCCAACCCCCCCTCCCACTCTACCCCCAGAAAAGCCACCACTTCCCCAAGGCCCACAGATGCGAAGCACTGGGTCTATAAGCATGCTCAGCCCTTCCACTTAAAAAAGAGCCCTCCCTGCTGAGTTCTCACTGTGCTCTGGCCCTATTCAGTCAGGTTTTCTCTGATCTCAGTCCAGCCTTTAAACGGGAAATACCTCAGGACAGAGAGCTTCCTCTGTGAGTTGGATACTGCGCATCCTGAATGCAATGGCAAAGCTTCCTTCAGCCTCAGCAGGAGCAGGCCCAGGTCCTGTGTTTATAAAGGGCCCTGTAGATACACATCTCTGTGTACAATATTTGTTGTGATGATGATCATGCCTTTTTGTCCCTCATGCCTAGAGCAATGTGCTTGGGTCTCCTCTGCATTGTTTATCTGGCCCCTCTGCTCAGGGAAAACAGATATCTCTCCAGTTCTGTGTGCTGGAGGTCAGGAAAACCAGGATGTCAGGGCTTTTTACACGCTGGTGTCATGATCTTTTTGGACTGTTTCTCTGTGACTCTCTGTAAAGCTCTGAAGTACCTGCCTATATGCGTCCAAAGGGTGAATGAAACAGCGGGAAAGTTTTTTTGTGATAGTACAACCAGCATGACCTAAGGAATGATGACCGTACTAGAGTAATTTAGAGAATAAGGTGTTCCATCATGGGCCCATCACAGAGCACAGGAGTGGAGTGGGGGTGTCCCCAGAGACGCTAGATTAATGCAAGGTTTGTGCAGCCCTTGGGGAAAAATGTGGCCAATGGAAATTGACAACATGGCCTGTGGCTGCCATAACATAGGTGCAGATTTAGGAGACTCCAGGTCCCAGCATGCAGTATTCCATCTTGATCCAAGGAGATCAAGGGAGGGGTGGGATGGTGACTCAGGCTTTGGTCATATCAGTGGGATTATGGTTGAGGAGCTGAATAGGGGGTGAGGTGGGACTAGATGGAGTTATGCCTGGTATCGGACTGGGGGAAGGATTTAATGGCTCTCCAATTCCAGTCAGACATAGGGACTAGGATGCTCTAAAACACTTCTCACAACATGCTTATTGGTACCATTTCTGTATCACTGCCCTTCATTGTTCATACACTGACAGCAGCAAATGTGAATCTCCACAGTCACCTTCACACAAACAAGAGCAGACATCAGCTGTTTCCCTTCCCAAGAAACAGGCAGCATTAACTGCTGTAGTGCAGGAAAGAATGGGTTACTCTGAGCTACAACCACAACTTTAAAAACATCTGTGCAGGTCTCCATCTCACTAGCTGTGCCCATGCACCAGGCCAGTTTGTTTTGATGGAATGTGTCTGTGACCATTTCAGACCCTGGATGATTGCAGAGGAGGATTTCAGACCTCTGCATCTGTTCTGGATTGTCCCACCCATGGGGAATACTACAGATGCAGCAACTTTGTCCTTCTCCATTTTCCTGGTTTCCTTGTTTTTGTTCTCTTTTCCCAGAAGCACAACTGTTTAGTAGAGCTGGCAGAAACTTTCCAAATGGTGAGGAGTTTGAATCAACTTCTCATCAAAAATTCAATTTTCAACCCAAAAAACAAAGGGGAAAAAAAAACCCTCATAAAAAATTGTTCAGGTTTCTTTTTTTCCAGCTCTGTTTTGAAAACCCAGTAATAGCTTTTGAGAAATTCCTGTTACACATTTTATTCTTTTTTCAACCAGCTCTGCAGTGTGGTGAGTGAAGCATCACGGAATTGTAGAATCCGTTAGTTTGCAGTGCTGTTGAGCTGTCTCGGTCCCAGGATACGAGAGAGACAAGGTGAGTGAGGTAAGATCTTTTATTGGACCATCTCCTGTTAGGGAAAGAGACAAGCTTTTGAGCTCCACAGAGCTCTTCTTGAAAGCAAGTCTCTTTCCCCAACAGAAGTTGATCCAATAAAAGATATTACCTCACCTATCATGTCTCTCTCAGAATCTATTCTCCCACCTTCACCTCCACTCGCCACAACTGTTCCCCAGAAGAAAATTGATCCAAAAATATATCTACTTGAAAAGGAAGAATACATCTGTTTGTCACCTGATCTAATTCATCTGCTCCTGCTTTTGGACACTTGTTTGTATTCCTAGGGCCTGTGTTTTGAATCCTTTTCACCCTGATTGCTTCAAGGGCTGCCTTCCAAAGTCAGAACTCATTAGATGTCCGCTGACAGTGCAGCTAATGGACACTAGAATCATGTGACTGATACAAATACTAAATCATCTTGACACATTGTAGCTATGTTGTGTTTCACTAAATGAATAGCTAAGATTGCAGAAGCAGCTTGCACTGATGGAGAGTGAGAGATCCTCCTGTGTAACGGTGTGTTATTTACTTTGCTCTGTAAAGTCCACTAAAGTTTAATCACAGTAGATGATCTACAAAATCCCCAAAAGTTCCAAGAACTGGTGATGTTTCAGGAAGGGCATATGTGTTCCCAGAAAGTTTCATTTTCCCCATTAAAAGTCTTAAGTCTTAGAAAAACCAAACAACACCAACAACCAGTTGGTTTCCAGTGGCAGTTGTCCTAGTCGCTAGTGCAGAAGCACACACTGCATGTTGGTATGGACTTCTGAAGCCTCAGCAGTTTTTGAAAGTGTTGCATAGGTGGGTGATGTACCTGTTGGTAGAGGCTGGCTGTGGATTGCAGGAAGATGATCTCCTTAGACTTCATAAAGACATTGCCCCCAAGACAGACAAGGCATAGAGAGAACGAGAAGGGGAAGTACATGAGGCTGTGTTTCTTCCAAGTTTAGTTTAGACCTTGGAATGTCTTTCCAATTGTAGGCCAGAAAATGCCATGTCCTGGTTGGAAAGAGCTGATGTTTGAGAAACGGCTCTTGACTATGTGGCAGTGGTCAATTGGTTTGTTTCAATGGCGATGACAAGATCAAATCCTTGGGCATAACATTCCCCTTCAAAGTGTAACTCTAGGTTCCATGATGGAGGGAGAAGAGCGGAACCTCCTGCCGACAGGTTGGCCACAAGGGTATCTGGCTCTCACAAGCCCATTGCTTGAAGACCAGGTAGATTCTTGAAGGTGATTTGTTTAGCAAGGTCCCAGTGTTAATTTCATGCATAAAATAAATATTGCAATAGATTGATTAGTCTTGATTCCAGGGCAGCTGAAGCCACGGAGAAGATGGGCCATATTTACTCTGGTGTAGTTCCAGTGGCTTCAATAGACTTATACTACAGATGAACAAAGCCCATACATTTTTACCTGCACCTTGGCTATGCCCCTATCCCTTCTTTCCTAAATGCCCATTCTATCCATTGAAGTTAGCAATGCCCACATGGGGGAAGAGTTAAAAACAACCCTATGTTCCAAATTGTATATCTGACCCAACATACCACACATCCAGACTATGAGATCTCTATGCCAACATGCACAGCTGGGTTGGAATATACAACTAGCCTGATGTTTAAATCACATGCCACTTTTTGGATAGCATGGATCCAAGTAGCCATATATTTTATTTTCTCCAATGAAGACTCATTTTTAAAGCATTTATTCTGTATGGAGACCTATGGTTGCCCATGGTTTAGTAATGTGAATTCTGGCTGGTGCTGTAATAGTTCAGATCTCCAGTACACATACTGCACTTCTCACTGTATACTGCAGGACAGTACCAGCTACAGTGGCTGGTTTTATACTTACAGCTGTGAAATATCACTTGTGTGATAATTAAATAGAAATGACTGGAGTTGTAATTGGAACAGCTGGAACAAAAGACTAAAGATGTTATTTCACCACTGTAGTAATATTTGAATCAGAGGGGTGATATTTTACCATTATTGCTCCTGAAACCAGGCGCTACTTCGCTTATCCTCCTTTTTGATTTTCTTAAAGATGAAGGCCCCAATCCTTGAGTTGAATCCCCATAGACAGGCTTCTAGGGGACTCTGCCCAGGTGCAGGGGACCATTCCCTGTAGACCCAGTTGCAGAATGGGGGCCTGCATGTAAAGACCACTCCTATGTATAGTGTCAGCCAGCTTGCTCTTCTTAAAGAGTGTCACCGCTGAGCATATGCAGTGCTCTTCCCCCTGCCTGGCTTCCCAGGCAGTAGAGCAAAATCACCTGTGCCCCTGATTGCTACTTCAGCCTAATGGGAGATAGGGGAAAAGATGAGAAAAGTTAACTAATTATATGGGAAACAAAGAGCAGAAAAGGGGTATTTCTCTGGATTGTGAGTATTAGATGTAAAGAGGTTTTAAAAAAAAAAGTCAAGAAAACATCAGCCTCTCATTTTCAATAGTGAAAATTTGCTGGCTGTCAGCGCTGCCCTGGAGTGTCAGGATAAGAATCATGTCTTAAAAACAGTGTTGTAAACTCCTGTGATTGTTGGTGATCCTCATCAAGCCCCAGCTCTTGGAGTCATGTTATATGGTGAGAGTCTCAGCTTTCATTTAAGGAAAAGAGGAAATTCTAAGTCCTTGTGGTTGGGGAGAAGAGCTTGAAAATGTGACTCTTAAAAGCTCAAAGACAAAAAGGCAAATAAAAAGAATGTGTTTATTTTTTAAAATCCTATAATTTTTAAGCCAGTCTATGCATTTTGGGGGCCTGATTCATTTTTGAATGCCTGGGGTTGGCTATAAAGAGAGATTTTCTCTCCCTGCCTTATCAACAGCCCCTGCCATTGTTAAACCTAAAAGCACAGGTGATATTTCATTTGCTGTCCTCCTCAGTGCTGTTTGTTTGACATTTTGCATTTCAGACAATGACACTAGGCTGGTCAGTTTCACTTCCTTGTGCTGCACTAGCAAAACAGTTGGGAATTCAGCACTGTTGGGGAACATTTCAAATGCAAAAATAATGCATTGAAATATGACTAAATTGATGGCAATACATCTATTCAGATTAGGGTTGATTTTACCCCATTCACTCACACACACATCTCTTTTAATTAGCAAAGCCTAACCTTGGGGCCTACACTACTTGACATTTTCTTGCATGGCAAGTATGCTGGCAGCAACAGGAAATGCAAAGTAGTTCAAGATTATTGTTTAACTTTATCCTCTTTGAAGGATGTGTTAGCTACTCCAGGGGCTGGGAAGGGAAGGGGCCTGGCCGCTGTCCCATTTCAAGCATTGTGCTATGTGGGTAAAACCCTGCTGTCAAGCACCGTGTTGAGAAGAAACCCCAGTATACGGGAGACTGCAATGGATGGGACAGGGATGAAAAAAGTTTACCTTTCCCCTCCCTCTCTCTTTGGAACCTAGCTCCAACAAACTCCTGCCTTCACTCGGATATGGTTTCTGATCTGAGCTGTGGGGATGGGGCCATTCTGCCTCCATACATAGAGGGAGAACAGCTCCATGCACCTACAACAGGGAGAGCAAAATCACCCTGAAGAGATCTGCTGAGCTGTCAGGAGAGGAGAAATCAGCCAGGAGATGAGCGTTACCTGGCTTAGCTCACAGGACAATGGCCCCTCATTGCTTCGTTCCTTTCCCCTCTCCAGGGCTGGGTTTCTTCAGGGCTGAACACTAAGACACAAGGAAGGAATCTTTGGACAGGAAAAGGTTGCACAGTCCAGCAAGCAAGTGGTCTGTGTAATGAGATCCTGGAAGAAAGTGGGCACTTTGGGTCTGGAGAAGAGAAGGCTGAAGGGAGAGGATACATGTCTGTTCATACAGAAAGGGATGTCAGGGAGAGAAGCAGAGTCAATTACTCTCATTAGTTAACGGAGGAGAAGTAAAGGGATTAAGATGCAGCATGGAGAATTCAGGTTAGGTACCAGGGAACATGCTATCATGAGATGAGCAGACGGACAATTGAATGAGCTGCCAAAGGAATCACCAGCACCAGCACAGACAGAGCTGAGATCAGACACTCATCTGCAGACAGAATGGATGCCAGGCCAGTTCAGACAATGCTGCTAAGCCTGTAGCCACATGGGGGTCCCTGAGTGCCATCCCAAGTGGGAGGGGGTGAAATGCTAGTGATGGTTACTGCCACACAGATCGGCGGCTCAGCTGCTTTGTGCTGACAGTGTTCATAATTTGTGCCGCAGGGAAAATGAAAACATCTCCCCCTTCATTGTGGGCCTGGCAGGGCACATGCCCTCTCCTCCCATTTAACAGGATGTACATATCCACTAGCCCCCTCACTCCTTCACAAACACATGCACCAATCTGGACACGGCTATTCTTCCCCACTCCCTCTCTAGGATAGGAATGTGGAGGCGGGGAGGTAAGAAGGTTGCACATTGAACCCTGATCTTAGGCCCAGGTGAATGGTTTCAATTTGCCTGAAACCATCCCTGGCTGGACTAGATGCCCTGTCAGAAAAGGTGGGGGAGAGAACAGCTGTGAGTCCCTGGTGAGTCCCATACTCTCTGGGTTGATCATCCTCACCCCAGGCCACCTCCTGTCTTCATTCCTGCTCTCTTCAGCCCCCTTGGCTGTGCTCCCCTCCCATGCCCAGATGTGGCTGATCCCCAGATCCATTATTCTGTTAGAGTTGGCAGCCAGGTCTCCTTACATGACCTTGGCTTATCCTACCCCAGGGAGGGGATTGCTTGGGTTGGAAGGGCTTGTCCTAGCCTCTGCTCACACCATCAGGAAAGGCACATGCCTGCCTGACTCCATTGTAACTCAGTGCTGGGAGAGTGTGTGGGGAGGGAACTGGAGAGGAGGACGGAGTCCCCCCTCATATCCTCCTGGTAAAGTCAGATGAGACAAGGGGCGGCTCTGGTCCATCCCCGTAGGGACTTGTGCTGGGTAGCTGTTCCCAGCAGCTGTACCTTTGTGTACCAGTGCCTATGCTTGCAGCTGCTCTGCTCCCCTCCTCACCTGCCCAGCGGAATCTCAGCAAGTGCAAAGGGCACAGGAAGCCAGGAAGATGAGGGGGTGGAGGGCAGATAACCCCGAGCGTTGTCCCTGCGAGCTACTCTCCGCCTTAGGACAGCGCTTAGAAAAAAGGCAGCGGGTTGGGGAAGCTGCTGGATTTTGAAGGGACTAATTGGCCACTGACTTGTCTGATCTCAGCATTTCCTTTCCTCAGCCCAGGGGACTCCTCCGCTACATGGTGAGAATCTCACTTATCTGACGGGGGAGGAGAATCTTAACTCAACAGGACAGCTGGATTTATTAATGAGCTAACGCCAGGAGAGCAGTGAGGCGGCAGCTGGGCTGTAGAGCCGAGCTGGGTAGAGGCTTTGTTGTGTGCACTCATACACGCGTGCATGCACACACACAAGCTGAGTCTGCCCTTTTCTCATCAGATTGAGATGCTGAGTACTTAGCCCCGTTATGGCACAAGCTTCACCCGTGTATCCTAGCACCTGGCTTCCCACTGTCTGCTGCCCACCCTGTTAGGTGGCTCAGGGCTAGCCCTCAGATTCACAGGGGAAAGGGGAAATAGGGCTGTTAATTGCCTTTCTCTCAAAGTGGGGATCAGACCTGGGTGGGGAGTTCATGGTGGGAGATCAGACTCCAGGTGGTGGCTTTTCTCCCTGTTGCTGAAGGAGAAGCTGGGGCTGGCCTTTGAGATGTCAAGTTGCTCTCAAAGATGACCCCAAGTCAGTGATGGCTTAGTGGCTCCAGTACAAGTGCTGCTCTATGGGAGACCTGGATTTGATTACTGAATCTGCTTTTTCTCTCCCTGGGGCTAGCAGGGGCTTGGGACATTGTAGAGGCAACACCTCTGCCCACAGGGGTAGGAGGGCTGAGAGCTGGGTGGGGCTCCAAGAAAATTTGTACAACTTGGTCAGACTTTGGTGGGGGAGAATTCTAGTCAGAGGGGCAAAATCTCCCTCAGCAGCTTTAGTGGGCCTAGTGGTGCCCCAGGGGGAAGCTGTGTTCGAGACATGAACTCAGTTGGGAGTGTGTGCGCACAGGGGGAACTTGTTCCATTCCAGGTATGGGGGGATTGGGTGGCTCCTATCACTCTGCAGAGACCTTCTGACCTAGTCAATAGCAGCATCTAGAGAAAGCCTAGTCTTGCTGGCTGGAAGGACCGTCTCCACTGTAAGACTTTGAGGTGGTGGGGGTGTAAATGGCGCTATCTAAGGACCAAGATGAACCTGAACCCAGGACAGAATCTTAGTGAGACTAGGACTGGGCAGTGTCTGGCAGCAGAGTTTTGCTGCTGGCAATAAAGGAGGTGGGCGAGTAAATCTTTCTAACCTGCCCCTCTTCTGTGGGTTCCCCCCTTCCCAGGGGGACTGAAAGAGCTGCCAACCCCTATGATAAATCTGTGGATCTAAGGCACCTGAGGACAGAAAGATGGCAAGCCTGGCCTAATCTAAGCCATGAGCTTTAAAATGGAACAGCTGGGGAAGGACAAGAGGGCCTGAGTCCCATCTCACATACACCAATCTCACCCCTATTTTAACTCCATTGACTTCAGTGGCGATACTCCTCATTACCAAGGCATAAGGGCACACTCCATCATCTCCCATTAACGCCACTAGGAGCTATTCTATTGACAGGGACTACACTGGGCCCTGATTAAGAGAAGAATGAAGCACAGCGAGCCAAATTCAGTTGGTATAAGAGGTGCAACTCCACTGAGCCAGTGCAGCTGTTGTCACTTCATCAGGTCTGGGTTTGGCAGAAGCATTGCACAGTGTGCAAATAACAATGGACACAGAAGAGCAGGAGAATATCCTAAGGCCTGGTTATTTATACCTATCAGTTCTTAAAGGGACACTGAATTTAAGCCCAAGAGGTAGGTTTTGTACAGGGTAGAGAGGAGTTTGACAAGACAAAATCAGAATGGAATTGACTATCAGTCTTTTAAAAAGTTTCAGTTCAAACAGGCTTCATTTTGAATCTACTGCTGAGAACCAGTAAGTGAAATTGACTAGAAAATTCAGGTGAAATTGACCAGCCTAATTGCATTGAGTAAAGAGCAAAACAGAATAAACTTGATCAGCCATGGGAAAAGTCAGTGAGATGTTTAAAACTCTTTCAGATCCAAAAATCTCAGGGCCTGTGAGTAACACGGAGAAAGATCTTTACCTTGGAAATGAGGGGAGAAGTTAAGGAAGTACAGTGGGGTATGGAGGGTCTCTGGCACCCAGGGGCCAAGCCTACCTTTGCACCCCCCAACAAGCCTCACGCCCCCTGTGCAGGGCAGGAGGGGTCCTGGCACTGCCCCTCAGCTGCCCTGGGGAAAGGAGGTCTGTACCTGCAGGGATTGGGTGCAAATGCAGGCTTGGCTCCACCGCTCTCCCCTTCCCTGCACTTACCCCTCTCCTGCTGCAGGCCCGCAGCCCGACCCAGGGAGGGGGCTGGGCCAGCCCTTCACACTGCATGGGGGAAGGTAGGTGCTGAGGGGCGCCCCTCAGAACCCCCTGTGTACCTTGCCCCCCACCTGTTGCAAAGGGCTGGCCAAGTGACCCAGCGCACTTACCCACTGCTCCAGCACTGCAGCCTGGCGCCGGCTCAGATGAGGGGTGGACTCACCCCCCCTGCCCTGGGGGGTTCAGGCTGGCCCTTCATGACAGGCAGAGGGCAGGGGGTGCAGGAGCAGAAGCGGGAGCAGCCACCCCACAGTCTCCTGCGTCCTCCACCTGTTGTGAAGGGCCAGCCCAGCGCCCCACATTTACCCACCAATCCAGCCCCACAGCCCGGTACTGGCTTGGATGGGAGCGCCGGGCTGGCCCTTCATGATGGGCAGGGGGTGCGGGAGGCTCTGCACCCCTCAGAGCCTCCTGCACCCCCGCCTCCTGTGCGTCATGAAGGGCCGTCACAGCACGCTCCAGCAGGCCAGCGCCTGGGGGTCAGCCCCCCACCCCACCCTCAGTATGCCACCGGTGAAGTATTAACTCTCATTAGAGAAGTTCCCTAAGGGTAGGTCAGATTCTGTAAAGTAACCAGCACTACTGAGGGATGCAGAGAGTGCCACAGCTCAGGCAACCAGAGATCTAGATGATGAAACCATACAGCAGCATTACATGCAGAAATGGACCAGGGGGGAGGTCTGGTTGAACCAAGTGCAATGTAACACATGGTTCAGTGTGTGTTACTTGTCTTCTTTCTGTGGCTGACCTGCAGAGGGATAGGCATCTCTTGCTGCTGCTGCTGCCGCCAGCTAGGGGAGTTAGTCCTTTAGCTCAAGCAGTGAAGGTCTGTGCTGCTTTTTGGGTTCAAAGCCTGCGGCTGGCCTGTGGTGGGAGTTGCTCCATGTGGTTCTCTGCCATGGTGGATGATGGGAATGCAATGGGGCTGATGGACGGGGGACGAGGGAGATCACTGGCCAAGGACAAAACTTGGCCATTCAACAGGCATAGAACAGCTGGCTGAATGGAAAAGGGACCTTAGGAAAACCAGTGAGACTATAACAAGGTGAAGAGGTGCAGGGATGTTCTAGAGGAGAAGGAAATAGAGCCAGAGCCAGAGCCAGTATAGAGCATGTGGGCCTAACAGGCATTATCTCATCACCCCTTTCTCACATCCTAGCACATCCTTTGAAAGATCTCTATTAAAAAATACAGTTCAGCCTTGGTTACTTTTCCTTCTTCCCTCTCCCCACCAAGTATTTATGGGACCAATCCTGCAAACCCTTCCTCATGAGTAGCCTCATTCTTCCAGTGAGTAAAGACTCCTCATATGAGGAAGGGTTTACATGAGTGGGCGTGTGCTGAGACTCACATCCCTCTAGGTACGTGCACATGAAGTGGTGAAGGGGGGCAACAGTGGTCAGTCCATTCCAGGGTTACAAAAATGGTGGCACTCAGATGCCAGACTCCTAGCTTGGCTGAATTAATTATGACGAGACCTCGCTCACTTCAAGGCCTGAAGTCCCCATCTGCCCAACTCACCCCATCCCCCATGAGGTGTCTTTGGCTTCCAGAAGGTCCCCAGCACACAATGGTTTCCTTGGTTTGCTTTGCAGGCTGGGCCTTCTCCTGCCAGACCTACTGGCTTCATGCTGTGACCGCACTCTGTCAGGTCTGGGCTTTCCTCAGTCTATTCCCTGTTGCTTCCTGCTTTTTGCAACCCCAAATGGAAAAAGTATTTGGAATGCTTTAAGCTTTACCTAAGGGATGCTGATTCCTGGCCCTGGAGTGCTGAGGCTTTCTAAGGAACCATCCCTGGTACCCTCTGGCAGTGACGCCCTTCCCAGCAGCTGAGAACAGTGTAACAGTCGGAGCACAGTCTCAAAAAAAGGAGGAAAAAATTGGCCTTGTAGTTTTGAACATTTCCTCTAAGCTTCCCTTCAGCTCTACGTGCCTGCATGCCCCAGGATCTTTGGCGCATAAAGAGTTAACCACCTCTCCCAAAGGGAATGCGCTGCTAGTCCTTGCTTCTCTTGGCCCCAGGCAGGACCCCTCTGTGGGAGAGTAAGTCTGCAGCTCTGGGGCTGGGATGGGGTTCGGGTCACAGGTGCAGCAGGGCAGTGTGGGGTGGCTGTCATTTAGCACTGTTCCAGCCAATCTGGGCCTCTGGAGGCAGGGCTGGGAACCACAGCACCCTGTCTTTCTTTTCTTCCCTTTCTGGCACGTGGTCATCAGTCTGTCATTTTGTGCCATTGTCACACATGGCACTGCTGCTTGCCCACCCTGCTGTCACCCCCTCCTACAAGACATCAAAGCCACCAAGGGGCCATGGGGCTGGGAGGAAATGCAGCAGATGCTGAGCCTTCCTTTGGAGACCAAGAGGCAGCAACCTCTCCGTCCCATATGCGGAGTGGGGCACCAGGGCCTCGTTTTCTGAGCTATCCCCTCCCTTCCCACGTCCTGTGTCTGGATGCACGGTGATCAGTAGGGAGACCCTTGCTGCCCTCTTCTCACAGTGAGGTCTCCATGCAGGACCCATTCCGATGGAGGTGGCGGTGGTCGTGGTTGAGGCAGCCCTCGTTGCGGTGCACAATAAGGACGGGGAAGTAGAGGGCATCCTGGTAAGCAGGAGGGTCCTCCTCCTCCACGGTGACCTGGCTGGAGAGGCGGGTCTGCTCGGTCGGGCAGCTCTGCTCATTCAGGCTCCCACTCCGGCTCTGCCAGAGGCAGCTGCGCCGGGAGCCATAGAGGCGGCCCAGCGAAAAGCGGCTGCTGCTGAAGGGGATCCTGGGGCTGCCGTTGCAGATGCTCAGGGCGCTGCGGGAGAAGATGGAAGAGCTGCTTATAGTCCTGTGGCACCGCTCGCAGTTCTGCCGGTAGCCCCCATACCTGCAAGCGGAGTAGCTGGTGCAGCTGGAGAGCCCCACCAAGTCCATCAGGACAGCTTCTGAGTAGCTGGGCACTAGCTGCTGGTTGGATCGGATGTGCCACTCCAGCTCAGTGCTGTCCACCGTGTTGACACGGGGCATCCTCCTGCAGAAGGAGCGCTCCTCGGCTGGTGTTACTGCCACATAGTCAAACCCAAAGAGCTTCTCCACGTGGTAATGGACGTAGGAGGTGCGGTACTCATTCAGCACCCGCAGGGGCCAGGACAGGGTCATGAGGGCAGCCACCCAGAAGACGTAATGGGACACGTACCAGGGCAGGTTGTCTGGGTCTGAAAAGGCCACCATGTATTCCTTGAAGTCCACGTTCTTGAGGTGCATCCCCTCCCTGGCCTCCATATAGTCGTCCAGCCCCTCATTCTCAGTGAAGAAGCGGGCACGTTGGGTCAGGTAAGAGTTCTCGGACTCCACGTTGGCAAAGCTGAAGCATTTGGTGAAGCGGAGTCGAGTGGCTGGGTAGCTCTCCAGGTCCATCAGATCCTTGGAGATGTCCTTGACCCCACAGTTGGAGTAATCAAACTCAGCCTCTGACACATGGGTGTTGACCCTCTCATGATACACCTGAGTGGTGGTGTAGGCATCCCCATTGCGGTAGCGGGTGACCTGCCGGGTCCTCCGGACATAGTGGTAGCTGATGGCTTTCCACCAGATGCATGGAGTGGCCTGCTGCATCCTCTGCACGCGCTCGTGCACGCTCTCCACATCCACCTTGTACTGGAGCTCGTTGCGAGTGTAGCAGTGCCAGCACTCCACCAGGTAGACCACATAGAGCATCACCAGGAAGGCCAGGGGGATGTAAACATAGCCGTTGGAACAGGGGCTATCGTGGTACATCATGGACTTGCCCTTGTAGGCACTGTCAAAGGTCAGCCGGGTGACTTTGGTCACGTGGCACCAGGTCATAGCTCCCATGCAGCTGTACATGAGAAGGGAGAGGAGTAGGCATTTCCAGTGGGATTCTCTGCAGAGGGACTTACTGAGGGACTGTTTCACTGGCCGCTGCTGCTCCATGTGCCCAGGGAAACCGGGTAAGAGGGGGAGAAAGAAGAGGGGGAGACGTTAATAGCCTGCAGCAGAAAAGGGAAAGCCAACCCGCTGAAGAGAGCGTTGATTAGCTCCTGCAATTAGCTGGCTAAAGAATGAATTACAGATTGCTGTCCTCAGAGGTAACAGATCCCATTCAGAGGCTACTCCTCAGAGATAATCCTCTCAGCAGGCAGGTGAGAGGGGCCAGAGGTCTATGCTTCATCCTGAGTTGATGCTCCTTGTGGCTGGTGCCCAATTCCCATATTGTGCAGAGCCTCTGGCTACTGCAATGGGAGTCGGTGCCCACTTCCTGCCCTTCCAGGACTGCCACGTGTCTCCCTCTCCTAGGAGATGCGAACAGGGCATGCTGTCCCTGCCTGGATGATATGGACACATGGCCCTCCCTTCCAGACTGACTGTGGTCACACTGCTCCACTCAGAATCTAGCATCAAAGAGCAGAGCAGACAGGATCCCTTCCCTCTGTCACTTGAAGCCAATGCCATGATCTCCAGGATACCTAGGGAATGGCAATCCCATCTCTGATTGGGAAGGTAATACCCCATCATGCCTGCAAGCCTCTGCCATGATTCACTGTTGCTGCAGGCTACAGCCAGAGGCTAAGTGGCTGTCTCCCCTACTCCTCACTGCCTGCCATAACTGTGAATCAGCAAGGGGCCGCCCTAAGCAGCAATTCCACTCACAGGGCAGCTGTTGGCAGGTATGGCAGTCCAGCTGTTAACCTGCCAGCCTCAGGAAAGGCCCTTGTGCAGGGGAGCTACAATGGGTTGTAAATCCCCCATCGCTGTTCCTTCAACAATGCCTGACACAAACAGCACTGCAAGCGGAACAGTGCTCAAGCATGCAAATTCCCCACCTCGAACATGCAAGCTCCCCCCAGCACTGTGACAGTGACCTTTCACGCGCAAGCTCCCTCCAGCACTATGACAGTGACCTTTTGCGTGCAAGCTCTCCCCAGCACTGACAGTGACCTCTAGCTTGCAAGTTCCCCAATGCCCCTGGCACTGCAAGATTAACCTCTAGTGTGCAAGTTTCTCCCCCTCACTGCAACAGTGACCTTTAGCCTGCAACTTCCCCTACCTCCTTCAAGCACTGTGGAATTTGGCTATGACACTGGGGTGAAAACCCTTCTTGAGAAAATTGCTCTGGATTCTTTAAAGAACAGGAGCGGGCAGGATATCAGTCTCATCTATCACATAGCACCTGAACTCCAGCACCTCATAATACTATGCTAAAAGGGGGTTGGTGATGACTCAGGTAGAGTACAGCCTGACCCTACTTAGGGCTTGTTTATACAGCGAGTTATTGCGCAGCAAGCCGGGATGTGAATCTATGCACATCAACTAACACAGTAGTGTCCACAGAGACATCACCCGAGGGGCCACAATGTGGGATCCCAGCTTTGAGCTGCTTGCAAAGCACTTATTGGGGGGTGTTGGGATCTTAGATTTGCTGTTCTCCTCTATCTTATGCAAGCAGAGACGCTTTGATGCATTGTCCATTATTATTACAATATGTGAACGACTTTGGTTCTCTTCCTCTTCTGTATGTTTTAGGCCACACAGGAGCAAACACTTAAAACTTATGCCAAAATAGCTATATCAGTCAGGGGTGTGAAAAAACCCACATCCCCTAGTGATGTAGCGATGCTGACAAAAACCCCAGTGTAGAAGCAGCTGTGCTGACGGAAAAGTGCTTCAGTCAGCATAGACAATGTCATGCAGGGAGCTGGTGTTCATACACTGACAGAAAAACCTTCTCATGGCATAGGTTGTGTCTACACTAGGGGGCCATGCTGACATAGGCTCTGTAGTGTAGATATAGCCTCAGGTTTTATACCCAAAACACAATTAACCCTGGAACTCATTGCCACAAGACATACATTCAAGCCAAGAGCATAGCAGAATGAGACATTTATGAGAAAAGGAAAACATCCAGGGTTACATTAGCGAGGAAACAAAAATAAAAGAGATAGAAAACCTCTTGCTTTAGGGCATGCATCAGCTTCTAACTGATAGAGGTAGGAGGAGACTTCACCTGGGAACAGGTAATTTCATAACAGTCAATTGCAGAGTTTCTTGCACCTTCCTCGGAAGCAGCTTATGTTAGTCATTGTCACAGACAGGATACTGGGCTAGGTGGACCACTGGGCTGAATGGATGCAGCAATTCTATGGTATTGTTTTTCCATGACAGGGAAGCTGATCTCAGTAGTTGACAGTATATGTAAATAGCTGTGTATTTGGATGAGCCCCTAACAAACATGACCCCGAATGATTTTCAGGATTGGTAAAGATCCCACCACACTTTTTCTAAGAATCATGGTTTGCCCCCGTGCCCTTGGCCAAAAATATCCCCTTCCTGCTCCTGTGTCTCCCTCTCAACATCTCTAACGATGCCCTAGCCCCTGTACTTTGTAGATTGGATGATATGCGGCCCTGTAAATGTAAAATGTTGTTATTTTTCACTTTACCTCCTATAAAATACAGTGTTGGTTGAGTATGGCTGTGGCATCCCATCCCAGAGGTGGTTGCATTTCAGCAGAAAGGGGAGTAGTCCTTTCATGTGCCCAATCTATGAAATGCTTTGGGATGAAGAATGTGACAGGAATCTAATATATTATTTACAGCAACACAGTCAAAATAATAATCAAATATTTGTTTCAATTCCTTCCCTGTGTTACTGACAGCAGTTGAGGCCAAATGGACAGAAATTTTAACCTCTCAATGACTTGATTGCATGGATGCTGTCTGTTCACTATGCTTTTCTTGGCTTGTGTCCCTGAATCTGGGTTGGTTAGTTTCACTTCCTGGTTCTTCTGCGCTAACATGAGGTAAGCAGCTGATACAAAGACTCCTTTACCTGATGTTCATTTTGGACTGTAACTTTGCATTCTGGGGTTACACTTTTGTAGTGCAGAGGCACATGGCCAGAGGGTTGAGCTATGTAAGCCATCAGACCTGGCTGGAAATTCTGTTGGGGGAAACTGAGGCTGAGTGGATGCAGGGTCATGCATCTGCCATGAGGACGTGTGCAGTGGATGGCACACAGGTAATGACAGTCTTCCACCATTTACAAAACCTAAAATGTTGGCCCTCAACTGTCATTGCTCTTAAACTGAACAGCTCCATGTGCATCTAGCTGAGCTCACTGGATGTAGAACTTGTGGGGTCCAGCCTCATTGAGTGGAAACTGTGCCTGTGCCTTTTCTCCTGTGGTGTTCCCCCCTCTCCTGGCTTACAGTTAGGGAGTGCAACTGTACTATCAGCAGTGTGCATGCAAACTCAATGGAAACAGCTTCTGCCCTGCTCTTTCAATAATAACAATCCTCTGGCCCCTTCCATCCAAGGACCAGAAAGTGCTTTATAGACACTAACTAATTAAGCCTCATAACCCACACTCCCCCACCCCCAGAGCTGGTTCAGTACCAATGTCACCCCAGTAGAGAGGGGAAGCTAAGGCACACAGTAAGGAGGGCATTTACCCAGGTTCACACAGTGAGTGCTGGCAATAGAATCGAGACATCCTGTGCTTTAACCACAACCTCTGCCCCACAAGCTGGGACTAGAACCTGAGTTCTGACTTGGTCTCTTCAACTCTGATCCTTCCTCCCTAAACTTGCCAAAACCTGCCCCTACTGACCAGGTCCTGGTCCTGGCCAAGGTGAGTTTTGTCCGAGTGGCGTAGGACCTGGAATGGACTCGGACCACTGAGATTTTTTTCACTCTGCTGTAGTGAGAGTCCCATCCTAGGAGTATGTCTTTAATGAGTGGAACACAGAATGCTGTGTGTAGAACATCAAAGAGCATGGTGGCTGGATAAAACCCTTCATGTGTGTTGCTGTTGCTCCTGGAGTATTAAGAATGCTGAACTCACAGGGTGCAGCGAGGAGCCGGCTGGGTTCTAGAGCCTGGGGATGGGTCTCTTGGGCAGAACTAGTCTCCAGGCAACAGCCTCAGCACAAAAAGCTGGGGCTGGCTCTGTGTGATGGAGCTGGGAGCTTGAGAGCCGACAGAAGCAAGTCCCAGCCCTTCTCTGAATCGTGACACAGAATCACATCAGTGTCACATCTGCAGGGCCCAGGAGACAGGGAGTGACAGAATGAAGCAAAAAGGAAGAGGAAGGAGAACAGGAAGGAAGGGAGCACTTAGTGGGAAGGCCTGTTCAGAGCTGTGTTGAATCCTCTCAGCTCGGCCCTATAGTGCAGTCACAAGAGCTTCCTGGCTTTCTCTTCTGTCCCCACCCCCATACCCTGTTTCCCAGCTTGGCCCTGCTCTGCAGCATTATAAGATCTCCCAGTTTCCCCCTATGCTCTGCTCCCTAACTCAGCCCTGCCCTACTCACTTACAGGAGTTTGGGTTCCCTTTGTGCTCTGTTCCCTGGCTCAACACAGTAGAATCACAGGAGCTTTAGGGCTCCCCTGCTTCCCTCTTCCAGCAGAGCAGTTCTATGGGAGCCTCACAGCCAGGGACTCCTGCACCACTGACTGCCCTGACAGCCCCTCTTTCTGGGGGTGGTTTCACAGTGCAGAAGGGGGCCCTCAAAGAGATATTCCCCAGCTTGCCCCTCATGGATCTGGGGACACAGCCTGACCCAGCAGTTCTGAGTCTGCTTTATGATACAGGAGAGCTTCTGTACTGCTGAAGGGCAGCAGAGCACAGGGGGCCCTGGAGTAAGGTGGTCCTGGGCTTCTGGCAGATCCCCAAGGTCCATGCCAATCTCAGGGTATGTGAGAGGTTCACTGGCCAATGGGAATGATGAGCACATTGTAGAAATCAAGCTTTGTTTAAAGGAAACTCACAAGCAGAGAAAAGGAATCAATCAAATAAATCAATGTGCTAGAATGGCAGTTTGGGGGGGACATCATCCTGAAGAGAGATGGGCCCCAGGCCATGTGGGACTTCGGGGACAGTAAATTGAATTTCACCTGGCGGCCAGCGCTTTCACTAGCTTGTCCTGCTCAAGAGGCAGACACCATTTGCTGTAGCTTCCAAGTAGCGCTGTGGCTAGTCCCAACTGAAGCTCTTTGCAGTTATCTATCTAGGGCATGAGAAGTGCTACAGGCAAACTCTTTATCCCAGAAGCTGGGTTTAATAGAGCCCTAGTCCATGCATTACCCTCTTCCTAAGACTATGCAGCTTTCAAATACTGCAGTGCTTTACAGGGTCACAGTAACTCCTGCTACAAATCTCTCTCTCACATACACGCACACTCTCCTCTCCCTGAGCTGCAAATTTACTCTCTCTGAAAACCAACAACTCCAAAGCTATTGCACCCAATAGAAACTCTGCTAAAGCTGCCTGCAGGGGCTACCAAGGAAGTGGGGCCCTTCTTCTGTGCCCCTGGCTTTAAGGAAGAGAACTGGAGATATGGAAAAGTCCAGAATACCAAAGAAGCAGGCACAGGGGAAATCCCTTTATTGCCAGAACAGCTTCTCTCTCAGCAGTGGAGACTGCATTATGAGTGCAGCTATGATCTGCCCACTGCAGCCCAATGAAATGAGGCGAGAAGTTTGCCCTACTTCACTGTAAACAGAGTTTCCCTCTAGCTGAGTTCACTGCAAGCATCCTCCACTGTCTATACTTCTTAACATCTCGGTGCGGTTAGCAAATCTGTTCTTACACCTGCACCTCTGCAAGTATACATTCTTCTACTACAGGAGCAGGAGTCAGGCCTCTTTCCTGCCATCCCTGGCTCTGACACTGGCTCACTGCATGACCTTGATCAAGTCCCTTCACCTCACTGCATCTCACTTTCCTACTCTATAAGGGACTAATGATCCTGAGCCCAAGGGGCTGAGGAGGCTGAGTTCACAGAGGTGTGTGAGGTGCTTTGATATGCTCAGATGGGAAAGGCAAAGGGTGACATTACTATTCTTGCCTCCCGTGCCCTTACACAATAGCAGCTACTACACCCAGGTTCTGCCACTGCCACCATCACTGAGATTAAAAATGCTGAAATCCATCTCAAGCAAGCAATGTTGCTAGTGATGCCTGAAGCAGAATGGGCTCTGTCTTACTATCCCAACTCTTATTCCTAGCAATGAAGTGAGTGCATGTGACTGAAAGAAGCATGGAGGGCAGGAGGTGGAGGAATGAAATCAGTTAGTCATTGTTTGGACTAAATTCTTAGAAAGGCTCCCTGACTTTGAGATCCAGCAGGTGGCAGCATTTGAAGCCCTGCAGAATGGGCTGTATGGGACAACCCAGCTCCCAGGAGACCAGCTGGATGGACTAAGGGGCCCTTTTCCATCCTGAGCCTCACTGCTGCTCCAACATTAAATACAGAGCAAATCGAGAACCCCTTAGCACTCTGTAGATGGTCGCCCTGGTCGCAACTCTTTCCAAACAGTCCAACCCTGCACACGTCTATGATGCATCTACTTACCAAGTGACCCAAACCGTTCCCAGCCTAGTGGGCTCCTGTACTCTCCCCTAAATGGACCCAGCCCATGCCCAACTTTGCATCAACAGTTCTTCCCTACTGCTGTCCAAGCCCTTCCCTCCCCCAGATGCGATGGTGATGTTAGGAGAAGCAGATCAGCCGCAGGGGAGCTAGGGAAAGGACTTCACACCTGCCCTCCAGCTCATCAGCAAAGAACACTCTAGCTTTCTGGACATACACCTCCCTCCCCCCCCAACCCATCTCCATGGCCTTATACCACTCAACTTTCCGGTGTCATCCAAGTAGGAATTGGCCAGGGGTTTGAAGGGTTATGTGTCCCAGAGACAGAGCTCCAAAATGCTGAAGTAATGAGCCCCAAACCACCAGTGTGGGGTTCAGGTGGCCCCTGCATGGAACAAATGGACAGTGATTTTCAGGTTAATCTGCTGGGAGTCATTAGCAGCAGTTTCCATGGCTTTGCCTTGCAGATTTGCTTACATCAGATAAGAGTAATAAGCCTTGCGTCTCCCCTGCAGCAACCAATCCCCAGAACAAGACTTGGAGAGGCCAGATTCTGCCCAGGATCATACCTGGGAAACCCCACTGACTTCAGTGGACTGGCACGTTTTGGATGTCCTTTGTCTGACTCGGTGTGAGGGTCAGCCCCCATCTCAGCAAACCCTGCAGCTGTGCCCCACAACCCTACACTCCAGCTGTGGTGACCAGCTTCCACCAGGAAACATCTGGCTCATCCCAAGGGTGGCAATGCTGCCACCTGCAGAAGAAAGGGAAAGAATGGGCATTTGGGATCCAGGGAGACCTGCAGGGAGCCTGCGCAAGCAGTGACATCACATCTTCCAGATTATACAGGGACATGGGGAGAGTTTGTTCTACCCACAGAAGGCACTTGAGAAGTGGGAGCATAGTTCTGACAGCTCAGGTACCCACAGCTTATTCCCAGGCCTCAGTGCTTGCTGGAGATGGGGACAGCTTGCTGGAATTGCCACAAGTGGATGTCTGAGAGACTCTGATCTGACTTGCACCTCATCAGCATGGATAGGATAGCACTGGGTTCTGCAGAACCAGGCAAGTCAGTCCATTAGGGCGAAGGGCCAAAGTCAGACCTGGTGGAGCAGCATGGCTGAGTGGAGTGGTACTGGTTCAGCCCAATGTGTGTGCAGCAGACAGGAAGGAATTTTTTGGATTCTCTCAAGCCCTTAGTCAGCCCTGCAGTTACACAGAGCAGTGGCTGAAACTGTATCAGGTTTCTGGGAAATCAGTGCCCTGGTATGGGATGTGACAATGCAAGGCACCATCAAGGAGTTCAGAACGGCTGTGGTTCCCCTCACTTTCATCTCCATGTTGTCCAATTTCCTGTCCTTTTCTCCAGTGTTTCCTACAGGCTCTGCCCAAAGGGCTCCTACTGCTGGGAGCTGAGCATGTTCCTCAGGGACTCAGATTTTATGAACAGTGAAGACAGCAGTATATGCTGCCAATCTCCATGTGAGAACATTCTATCCCCCACATGACCTGATGCCTTGGACAGGTTTTGTACAGAGCAGCAATGCTTCCACCTAATCTTTGTGGTGACTGGGCATTTGAGGGGATATGTAGTTTTTCCCTGGTAGGGAACAAAAGTCACCACAGTGTGATGGCTGGCTGGTACCTACGTGAAATGTGCATGTAGTGTCTCTACCTGCTTCCCAGGGGAGAGCTGTCTACATTATGAAAAACGCCAGCATGACTGTGTAACCCACACTGAGAGAGTAAGGGGTTTTGTCCTTCTCCAATGGAGGTTCCACATGAGGAGATAAGAGCCTACTATAGCTGTTGGCTAAGGTAAATACTCCTTAGCTCAAGCAGTGGAGTAGCTCATGCTTTTAGCACTATTGGCTCCAGACTGAAATCCTCCTTTCAGCCGGAACAGGGTTATATTATACCGATATCCTTGTTGGCAGCCTCTGCAGAAAGATCAAAGACTAGACTATCTTCTCATATTCCCCAAGGCAGGGGATGGTGTGTGTAAGGGATGCTGCCTGGCGTGGCTCATCTTATACTTGTTCTAAGCATAGAGGCTGTCATTCTCCAGGGCACTCACTCTAGCACCATTCACCAGTCCCTATGGTTACATGAAAATAACACCGATTTTTAAAAAACAACCCATCAGATAGGGACTCGGCTCCCTTTGAAGCAGCATCACACTCAGCTTTCTCTTTTGGGGACCTGGCCTTGTCATAGACTGTTCAAGTCAAAAGAGGTGAAGGAACTTGTCCCAGCCCAGAATAAGCATCTTTCTACAATACAGATTCACCCCACAGTTTGACTCTAATTGTCAGCATCTACTCTTGAGAAGCCCTGAACTCAGATTCAGGGTCATGGAATGGGAGTGGGGAAAGGAAGCCAGGAGCATAGGTCAGTGGGACAGCTGTGTGGGGGGAACCCAGGGCTGGAATAGCCAGGGGTTGCAGGTCAGGAGTGAGGGGCAGCAGCAGAGTTGTGTGTGCGACACTTATGTAGCTTCCCTGTCCTTCTCCCTTTTTCCTGCTCCAGGTGGTGAACGAGTCTCCCACAAATTTGTTCACAATTAAACACTTTTTTAGAAAAGTGTGTGTGCACGCACATGTCGTTCCCAGGTAAAAAAAGGGCAGAGAAAACTGGGATTATGCAGCAGCCAACAACTATCACCCCACCCTCTCATCAGCTCCCCTACTCAGCTCTGGCCGTGTTGCTGTTAAGAAAGCTGGCCTGGAGTCACTCTCTCCCATGGAATTGAATGCCTTTCTAGCTATGTACTCCAAGAGCAGAGAGCTCAGGCAAGTACCAACCCCACACTTAGAAGACCAGAGTCTTTAAGCCCCAGGCAGGTGCTCACAGTGTGGCACTATGGCCCCACAGACCACTGGTGGGTCATCTTGGTAATATTGCTTCATTTCCTGGGGACCCTAATACGTGAACATGCTTCTCTCAGGTAAACAAAGGGATTTCCCCACCACCATTCCCCATGCTTCTGGCTCCCTGCAGCTCATACACCTCCTTGCTGTTCAGTGTCTGATGCTTGGGCTCTACAAGAATGCCCAGCAAGATGGGCACTGTGCTGCAGTATTCCTGGAGCCAGGGGGCACGTTGGCTCCTACGTTACCCTAATCTGCACTTTGTGCCTCCTTTCTCATTGGCATTCAACCTGCCCGCTCCCCCCACACACACACACAAAAAGCCCACAAAGAGCAGTTGCATCTCTCTTGCATCCCAAATCCCTGATGCGCCTCATGGAGCAGCAGCTGGGGAATCCCTCTGGATTCTGCGCATCAACAATCCCCCCCGCCTTCCCCAATGCCAGTCCAAACTTCCTTCATGCACCTGTGTTGGCCATTGCCACGAGGGTTTCCCATATTTTTACTGGACACCACAACTTCCTTCTAGTGCAATAAGCCAACACCTTTTGCATCAGTGCCCAATGACAGGAACAATAAACTGGTGCTTTCATCTGTTCCTTCAGCCTCCCAAAACATTCAACCCTTCCCTTCTAGCCCATGCATGATTCCCCCCTCCCCATCCAGATCTCCTGCCTCCCCTCAGAGCTTTTCAGTGCCTGTGTTTATATGGTTGTTGCAGTCCTGAGCAGTAAAGATTCAGCTACCATGGTGATAAACACAGTATGAAAAAAAAGAAAAACTGAGACAAATGGATGCATAAGGTGTAAGTGGGGAAACAGATAGATAGTTCCTCTGGATGATAATTATGTAGATAGATCTTCTCACACCCATATGCTGGCTAAACCATGCTGTCAGGTATGAGGTAACTGGGTTAAGCGGGATCAGCTGCCAACCAAGGTTTCCACTAGCCCGGGCAATTCAGCAGTGCTGCCCACCAGACTCTGGCACAGTCCCTTACGGAGACCCCATCAGCCTCAATTTGCAGGACTCCATTGACTATGGTCTACTTGTCCATGCTTACACATGCAGTTGGCAGTTTTAACTACCTCCCATCCACTGAACCATAAAGTTAGATCTAAGGAAGCCTGGGTAGGCCCTCCTGTCCATCCCTGGGGAACCAGGGCAAGCCTGATCCACATCCTTTCTCAACATCCAGCCTACACGGCCCTTTGTTCAGTTTCATCCCGGCCTTCCTAGTCCTCAGCGCCCACACCGTGGGGTCTGCACCCCGCAGCGGGTCCCACCCTGTCCCCCTGAGCTAGTGCCCGGCCAGCGCGCAGCAGGGCTTCTCCTCCCCCTGCCAGAGGGATCTTGGGAAACCCCCCACCCCAGTGGGGCAAGACTAGAGCCAGGATCCGGGGCGCCCTTCCGAGCTCCCGCCCCAGGGCGCCCGGCCGATTCCGTACCTGGATGCCAAGCCCCGGCCGGGACACTCACCGCCGGGGTCTAGCCCCGGGGCGCGGAGCCTCAAGCGCGCTGCCATGCCGGTGCCATGCAAAGCCTCTCGCGTCGCATGCAGCCGGTTAGCGCCAGGGGCGGGCAGGTCGCTCTGTCCTCACCTCCTCTCGGCCCCCCTCCGCCTCCTCCGCGGGCACCGAGGTGCTGCTGCCTCTCTCGGCCGCCGAGGCTGGGGGGGACATGGTGGCGGGCGGCGGCCCCCCGGCGCGGTGCCTCCCAGGTGGCCAGCGCTGGCGCCCAGCAGCCGCATTATCCCGCCACCAGCCGGGCTCTCGCAGGAGTCGGGCGCCGCCGGGGGGCCGCCGCCGCCGTGCCCGGCATGGCCCCGGAGCCCCGCGGCGCTGAGCGGCCAGGCGGCAGCCCCGAGCCGAGCCGCCCCACCATGGACAGCGCGCTCCCGGGCTCGGTCGGGCCGCAGCGGGCGCTCCAGCCGCAGGGGAAGGGGAGCCGGGGAGGGGGAGGCCGGGGAGGGGGAGAGACGAGGGGCTGGGGGCCAGGCGGGGAAGCAGGGAGCACGGGGGGAAGGGGGATGGGGAGGGGCGGGGAGCGCGGCCGCCCTGGCTCCTCTCTCTCCCGCTGCTGGGGAGACGTGTGACCTTGAGGCTGCAGCCGCCGCCGCCGCGCTGCCTCCCTCCCTTTATGCGCCGAGCTCGCGGTGCCCGCGGGAGCCCGGCGCCCCCTCCCCGCGCGCCGCCCCGCCCCGCCCCGCCTTGCGCGCGAGCCGCCGAGCTCGCCAAGCCCGGCCCCTCCGCGCGGCTGCTGCGAAGGCGGGCGCGGGGTGTGACAGCGGCGCTGGCCGCAGGCGCCGGGCTTTCCCCGCAGCTCCCTCCTCCTCGCCCGAAGGGCGGCGCTAGAGGAGCCGCCCCTGGCTGACGTTAGGAGCGTGCCGAGGGTCCGCCTGGCACGTGTCCGGCCCCCGTCTGGGGTCCGCGGGGAGCGGGGCCTCCCCGGCCGGTGCGGGTTCACGCTGCTGGCAGGCAGCAGCTGAGCCCACGAGGGCTGGCTAGGCTCGCGCTCCGCCCACGTGCCGGGGAGACGCAGGGCTGCTGCTGCTGGCTCCGGGGGGCGAGCAGGTGCATTGCAGAGTGGGGGAAGGACTCCGGCTGGCTGAGGGAAAAAGCTGTGCCAGACTTCCAGGCCACCTCAGGCGGGGCGGGACCATCTGAGCCCCGTGCAGTGAAATGAGCTGCGGGCGGGGTCTTAACCCACTTCCTAGCAGGCAGGTGTCCAGCTCACAAACCCCATTGGTGCTAACCGGATCATTGCTGACAGCCTCCTATGAGGCCAGAGTGACCCAGCTCACCTCTCCCCCTGGAGGTTGGTTCCCCCAGGCAGGGCTGAGATACACTGGGGAGTGAGGCTATGGAGGAAACTTAACCTGCCTGCTCTACCTATTCTGTGGCTAGAGACCTTCAGGCTCCAGGCCTGGCAGTCTGGAGCTTTTCATTAACACTGAATGGTCATGACTTTCCATAGGTGTGAGAATACCTGAGCCAGGCAGCTGCAGTGCTTTGAGGGGACACTCTTAGTGATTTAATGAGCCAGAGCCACATGAAAATAGATGCGACAGCAGGGAGCAAATCCAGGGCCTTCAGTGCCAAAAGCACAACTGCATATACTTAAGACAGAAACTATCAACCAAGTGTAAATAGCGGACATTTATCCTCATGGGTTTGAGCCACTCAGGAGAGTCATGATCCATCTATGTAGGTATTGATAACTCTCGTATCATGCACACAGAGCTGACATATTATAGGGGAACGGGCCCCCTCAGTGGGTTCTTCTTTCTGCCCAGTTCAGGAGAATGAATACAAACACCCAGTTCATCATCCACGTTCATTCTCTCTGCGTATCGCTCTCCATGTCTCTGTCTCTCTCTTTGTGTCTCTCTCTTTCTGGGGTTCAGTTCAGAACAGCATCAGAAAATTAGGACTCCTCCCCAATGCTTCTCCCAACCCCTTTGTGCTGCAGATCCATTGAGATCCATTTATTCCTGAAGGTCTCTAGTTGCTGGCCGATTGTAGCCAGAACTCTCTCACCACAGAAACCAGCTAGATTTCAAGGCTTCCTCCTCAAGCTCAAATCATGGAGCTCAGAGAAGTAGGAGCAGTTTGCTTTAAAAAAGGGCCAAACTTTTCTGCACTTCCAGGTGGTCTGGTCTGGAATCTGGGGGAAGCTCAGCTAGGGTCTCGTCTATGTCTAATAAACAGGATTCTCTTTCCAGGAGGTCTAATGCTGGCAGCCACACCCCATCTTGTGCTGCGGTCCTGAAAACTCTCACAAGCTAGGTAGGATTGGCCTGGACAGTACCCCCCAGCAGCCATTAATGTTCTCCATCAGGTCTGAAGAGCCAGTCATCCCAGATATGACTACAGTTCAGCTGCATACTGCAGCCCTACTGGACATAATCAAGTGTAAGAGGGTCCTTTCAGACTAGTGCCCATAAACTTCTCCAAACCTCTAGAAATGGGACCAAAATTAAACCCCCTGGGTCAGAACAACCCTGAGGTTCTGACTCCCATACACCTAGCCTGTTTCCTTGAACTCTGATCCAGCTCTGGATTTTACAGCTTGGGCCCAGCTCTGCTGAAGACTGTGAGAGAGCATATTTCCAGCACCCTCTGGATCCATACAGACGGGGACAAATGCAGAAAATGCAGATCCCTTGGGAAATTAAATAGATTTCCTCAGGGGCTTGGCCTTGAGTGTGAGGTGAGTTTGAGTTGGTTCTCTGCACCAGCTCCTCCCATCCCTGGGGGCTGCTGGAGAAACAGCAGTTAATAGAGTTTGTTAGCCTCAGCCAGGAAAATGCCCCAGAGGAACCTGCTGGCTCTCATGGAAACATGTGGCAGCTGGTGGGGTAACTCTGGGGAAGCTCATCTTCAAAGGGGGGCTGGGACTGGATTGCCTCTCTTCTTTCCTAGTGTTTCCATGGGAACAGCAGCAAGCAGGAGTATGTGTTGTCAATCTCACTGCCAGCTGCCCAGCTGATTCCCTCCACGCCCACAGTTTTCAGAGTACCTCAGCCAGACAGCCCTGTCCTCCTGAGGAGAAGTTACCTGCATGCAGCCCAGGGCAGAGCAATGCAGACAGCCACGAAGGGCATAGGTGCCAAGTTTTCTGCAGCTCCATGTGTGATTGTGTATGCAAATTTAAATAAACTAATTTGCATATTTGCAAATAATTTGCACACGTTTTCACTTTAAATTATGTAGGTCTAGTGCTGGTGAAGGTAGCAGTCAATTTGACTTCATTTGGAGCAGGGGAACCTCCACAACGGACACAAAAGGTCTCCCACAAAGAGGGAAGGGTCAGTCAAAACGGACAAAGCGAAAGCACAGAGCAGAAGGTGAGGTCAGAGGTACAATAGGGGGACCCTGAGCAGAGAAAAATTCAAATTACTCCAGGATCCTTGCATTAATTTAAGAAGGGATCTCCCATTAAGGTTACCAATAGGGCTTGAACCAACACATCTACAGCACAGACCTCTTAAGCTATAGGACTAATCAGAGATAGCAGTGCTGTTATTCTCTGCATAGGCCAGTCCATATACAAAGACACAGCACATGCTTTGCCAATGGATTACATAACTGATGGCGAGACAGCAGCCAAATATTTTGTATCAGGATTTGTAGCATGTTCCTGGCATGGAGCAAAGTATTCTGTAGGGTTAGAGACAACATATCCAAACTCATAATTTGGCATATTCCTTCTGAAAGGCAGTGTAGCAAGGAGGACAAGACTTAGGTTTTTACTCCCAACTCAATCTGAAGTCACCTTGGACAAGTCTTCACATCTCTTATATGTAAAATGGACTAATGATACTTGTCTCCTCTAAGGTAAGGATCTCAGGTCTTGGTTAATAATCAGAGTTGAAAAGTGTACAGAAAAATTAACACTAGACAGTGGAAGAGCTGGGACTAGAATACATGGCTTCCTAGAGCTCAGTGCACCTTCCCCTAGGCAAACAGCTGTTTTCTGAAGGGGTGGGGGTGGGGGTTTCTTGCTGATAGAAATGTGTGACATTTTCCAGGAATAGGTGGCAGACCTGCCAAATGCAGGCTCATCACACCAGATACATGACATTTGATAGGGCTGGAAGGAGTTTGCCCAGGCTCCTTAGATTCATTGATTTTTAAATGTTCTTCCATTTGGAAAGGTAAACGCAACCCTCCAAAGCCGTCACACCTGTTGGCTCAGCTAGCAGTTCCTGGCATCATAGTGGCCCCGGCATGCAAGAATCCCATGCAATCTGCACATTGCTATTGGTTACGAGAAGTCCCAGACTTTCATATAGTCCCATGTTAGTGGCTGTGGTGCTGTGATATTTCCCATGGATAATTACGCATGAGAAACTGAGGCACAGAGAGAGGAAGTGACTTATCCAAGACTGCACACTAAGTCAGTAGCAGAGTGAAGGAGAGAATCCAGGAGTCATAACATCCAATCCCTGCCCTAACCACTAGACCATACAGCCTCTCTTGAGGGCGTCACATCCATGAGACAACAAGCAGTGGCATCTTTGCCCTAATATCCATTGCCTTTCTGTAGGATTTAGAGATGGTGGCAGGGTGCTATTCCAGGGTACCAGGTTGGAGAACAGGCAGAGTTTTGGTAGCAGATGTAGTGAAATGGGTGCAACTTTCTCTAACTTGAGGTCAGGTGGGGGAGGTTTTAAGAAGATATGGCAGATGGGATGAAGGTGGTCTCTCCTTGATGTATCTATGTGATCATCTCCTTCCAGATGCCCTGTGCCTGGTTCCCCAAAGTTGGCAATGGAAGTCATTTACACCTACACAGTCACTTCCACCCCCGGAGAGCGAATGTAATGATCAGATCAGAATGGTAGTGCTTTACATTGACTTTTCAGTGGTGTAAAAGACTCTATCAGGTGCCAGGCCAGGTAAGAATCAAGAACTCTGTGCCCACAACTGCAGTATTTATAGCAAACAGCTTTTTAAGGCACTTCATGGCTAGGCAGGTTTGTAATTCATACCCAAGTGGTAAATCTGCATTTGGCAATGTACTGAGTGAGGCTGTATTTTAAATCAGGGGAGGAGAATTCCCTGCCCTTGTGTTGGTATTTTGTGTCCTGAATATGAAACAAGCTTTGCATTTGATTTCTCTACAGTTTCAGTATTGAAAATGTTCTTTATTTTCTGTGCAATGGCATTGTGTTGTGCGATAGGGCCCAGGTTAAAGGATGCCCCTTTGCCATTGCTCATTGACTGTATTTGCTGCTCTGGAGTCATTTGCACTGCGGTTGCTGTACCCGTTGGGCACATATAGGAAATTCTGAAAGTTGGAAACCCTTTGACTCCTACTCTGATCCTTTTCTTGCCAATATGGTGCCATGGGGACTGTTTGCTTGATCTCAAATGGGTCACATGAGAGCTTAAATTGTCATAATTGCACTCATTTCCCTGACTCCACTGCTCCATTCTGGCTCAGGTTACAGTTCAGTCACTTCCCTCTCTGCTGCAGCCCAAGCCTCACATGGCCCTCTAGTACCTTCACACTGCTCCCCTGATTCAGGCATTGGCTGCTTCAGCTGTTAATAAGAAACTTCCCTCATAAGTAGTGTGGCTCCCAGAGTTACAGCATCTCCCCCACATGCCCAGAATCTGAGCCACATAGCTCCTCCTCATCCCTTAGCAGTGCTGCTGGGCAGTGCTTAATTTGTAATGAAAGAGGTGCCAGGGTTCAAGCAATTTTTTTACTTTCCTTTCTGAAATGCAAGCCCAGAAGTGCTGGGGCTATGAACTGCCAAGCCCAGAGGTGCTGGGGCTCAGTCTTGACAAGGCCTGGCACAAATTAAGCACTGCCACTGGGCCCAGCAACCCCTGATGGGAATTAATTGGGGAAGCAGAAGGGGGCATGCTCCACAGGGAGCTTAGCCTATGGATAGGCGCTGAGCTGCTCTGAGGCCAGGAGTCCCCTCTTTTTGACTGAGCCAGTAGAAGACAAGCTAAGATAGAATTGAGTGCAAATTGTCTCCCCTATGGCAGGTTGATTGGAAGAAGTCTTCACTGGGACTTGCCTCTCATGGGCTGGTAGGAGTCATACTGAGCTGGAATCACCTCCTGTGGCTGGGCCAACAGCAGTCATGGTGAGTTGTCCCCCACTGATCTTGTTCTCCCAAAGGAAAAAGCTGCCCATGCAGGTAGAAGAGACAAGCCAGTTGTGGGGAAGGGGATAGAGCCCACCGCAGTTCCTGGTCTCCTTTCATCTACCTGTATTACTGCTGCGCCATTGCACCTGCCGGTGTGGGCAGCAGGGAGAACATCTTGGAGAATAAACACCGAGTGCAGGAGACATGTTACATGCAATCAGCACCAGATGCAGCTGGTTACCTGGGCAACACAGACCAGCTCATCACTTATTCATAGAACACCGGACCCAGTTCCCTCTTCCCTGGATAGAGCCACCTGCACTTTGCACAGCTCCACTCTCCTGCGCATCAGCTGAATATTTCAACAGGACCACTTGTTCACTCCCACCTGCTAATCCTGGCAGCCCAGAGCCCGCTCTCCCCACTTTCCCTATGTTGCTTATTCCTTTTCTAACCCCCAGTATTGAGCCGCTTGGACATTAATCCAGGGACAAAAGATGATTTCATGCAAGAGGGTGGGGGCTGGGCATGGGTCTGGTTCTGCTCACATCAAAGCCAGTGTCTGTGAGGTTTAGTGGGCAGTAAGGAAGTAGATTTCACAGGGGGGAAGGCCCAGCACTGTTATTAATTTTGCAAGCGCTCAGCTCAGCCTGCGTCTGTGTGGACTTCTGGAAACAGCTAGGGCCTGACTCCCCTCTCACTTACACCAGTGTGACTCCTCCATGGACTCCATCCAGGTTACTCCCAATTTACACTAGTGTAACTGAGAGGAGAGTCCAGACCCTGATTCACATCGGCAGCTCAGAGGCTTAACAGATGTGTTAGCACAGTCCACCCCATATAACTAACAGGGCACACTTTGGCAACCCTTGTCTAGCTTGTACTGAACTGAACTGATACCTACCCTTATATTAGGGCTGGGAAGAAGAGGTCACTACAAATACCAGTCCCTGAGCTCAGGAGAAACAAAGGGCTGGACCAGCGGGCAGCTGCAGGTCAGGGGTGAGGGGCACTGGCAGAGCTGTGTGTGGGGAGCCCAGGATTGGAACAGCTGGGGAGCTGTAGATCAGGGGTGAAGGGCATGGGCAGAGCTGGGTGTGTGGGGATCTTATACATTTCCTGCCTGTGTGCTCATGCTGGTATCAGTCCCTCACTTTTGCAAACACCAAACTCACCTAAGGGGTTGATCTGGAAGGAGCTGGGCTGGCTGGGCTCTGGGTTTTCCATCCTTCCATGTCTGTGTGGAGGGAGTAGCAAGAAGCCAACGAATCAAGGCCAAAGATGGACCAATCCCTCCTTCTAACTGGCAGCTCTGGGGAGATGACTCCCAATTCTAAGAGCTGGTGTTGGGTGCAGGGCAGAGCACTCTCTCCTACCGAGTGTGGATGGATGGCTGGGCCATGACAAGCCTTATTCTATCGGCCCTCTACTCTCCAGGGGTCACTGAGCCCTGCCAAGTCTCCCTCTTAGTTCTGTCAGCTTGGAGTGTCCCATGCTGGATAAGCTCTGTATAATGGATAATAAATAAGTCAGTCAATAATAAATGCACCTTGCACTTACCTCTATTCCACAGGCAAAAAGAAATTCTTCCACTTAAAAGGCCTTGGTCAGGTTTAAAAAAAATCTGCTGTCCTATAAGGTGAACAACACAGGAGGCTATTAAGACCCTGATTCTGTGATTAGGATCTGCATGGGCCCTGGAGGACACCATTAGGTGCAGGGCTGTGCTTGCCTGGATCCTATTGCAGGATTAGGGCCTATGACTGAAAAAAAAGTCTTAAAATATTCCATTCGCTTTTCCCCTTTCATGATGTTTGTTCATACCCTGTATTTGTCTCCTCTTGGACAGTGGAAGCAGACTGGTCAGTTTCCCTTCGGTTTCAGGCTCTCATGCACTATCCCAGACTGCAATGTTTGGGCAGCAGTTACAGCAGGGAAAGGTTTGTTTTCTTCAAAGCACATACGCACTTCTTATACGGGTGTAAATTGGGAATAAATTAATGGAGTCACATTGACGTGAGGGGTGAACCATGGCCACTGGATTTTTGTTTTAACTTGTGGGTTTAAGATTTAATGAACGCTTATTTCTTACCAATCCTGCATTTGGATGTGAATCTGACCAGAGTGACCTTCTAAAACGAACAGTGACGAAGGACGAACGTGGTTTGGATGAGATCCTTTGCCCTCTGTGGTATATTGTGTACATCTGAGATTGTGTCATTTGTCAGGACTGTGAGCTTTGTAAATAACAGCCCACCATCTTAATTTCTCCTCCTCAAACACAGACATACCTAGTCTCTTGTGAAGGGTTATGAGTAATATTAGTCAATAGGTATTTCTTGTACTAAGTCGCAGATAATTAGAGCTACTATTTGGGCTCTGTCAGGACTCTCAGCCAAATTTTCACAAGAGCTTCGTTAGTACCCACTCTGCTGAGCTCCTTTGGAAATCTGGCCCTCAACATGGGTGTTGAGGTTTTGGGGGGGAAATCTGTCCTTATGTGCCTATATTCCTACCTTACTGCAGGGGCTTATCTGAACCACTGTGGTGTGGAATTCTGACCATAGGTCTGGTCTCTGGTGAGATCTGGGACATCCTGTTTCCTGTCCAGCTAAAAACCCCATAAAACAGCCTCTCCTATGGTACCTTGGGCCTCAGATCCCAGCCAGAACCTGGCAGAACAGAGGCAGCTACCTTAAGGTCTGAGCTTGAGCTGGAGTTTAGGGAGAAATTTTGGGGCAAAGCATTTTGTCCATCCCTAGTGTTGGGGCCCCTTCCTCTGTCTGACTGAATTTTAGGGGCCTCTTCCACACACTCCTCAGGTGGAATCTCCCCATTGGGGCTGGCTTGTGCCTCCAGCTGAGATGGACACAGGACAAGAAGGCCCTACTCCCCAGAAAGCGTAACAGTTCTGTTCTTGAGTGGGACATAAGTGGTGTGTAGGCTGTACACTGGCCTTGAGCATGGGGGGAATTCTATCCTGAGGCTGAGACAATAGAATAGGCAACAACAATAGTGGACTCAGCACCCTGCTGAGACTGGGCTTGAAGCCTTGTGATATTTCTCAATCCAAGCAATTTGCACCCCATATTCACCTCTGGGGAGTGATGCATTTCAAATACATTCCTCCTGGGCCAATTGCCCAGTGTGCTTGTATTCCCTATAGAGTTGGAGGGCCGTCCTCCTTCTCTGGGTTTAGTTCTGATCTAAGGGCAGGCTAGCCAGGAGGCAGCCGTTGCCATCCCTGAGCCAGATAGCGCTGCAGGGATCTCACAGGAGATGCCATCTGTCGCTCCTTTTCTTCTTTCTCACAGTCTTCTCTCAGGCCACTCCAGTGCTGGTTAAAGATGCAGGATTAACAGATCTGGTGACTGAAGGCCTCCTTTGTCTACAGATCAGCTATAGTCTGGGTGTAAATTCCCTGGGCCTTGCCCATTACCATCATCACCACTGCACCTGAACTTCTGCACCTGCCATGAGAGCAGAGCTCAGTCCCTCTAGCTTCTCCAATCCAGAGCCCACCTACTGAGAGAGAGTGGGTTGCTTAGTGCCAGGGGTGATAATGGTTGTTGTGACATGGACGCCCGTCCTCTGGGAACTGGACTGAGAGCCAGCAAAGCCATCTCACGCAGCAGATGGCCACTCCCAGTGCTGAAAGGCTCCATAGACCATTGCCAGTCCCTGGATCCAGCTAGTCTCCCATGCTACTGAACGTTTTACCACAGAACCAGTCTAGAATTATAACAACAGAGTTCATGGAATGCTGAGTGTGGTGGATGAATCCAGGCTCTGGGCTGGATGGCGCCTTTGTGGACACACAGTTTGAATTCAAGAACCTACAGGGCAATGGCAGAGATTTGTGATCCACCCTGGCCAGTGTTTCTCAACCTTTTTGATATCAGGGATCAGCTTGCTACCTTCCTAAACCGTGTCAGGGAGATCTCAGGGACTGGCGCAGGTCCACAGACGGGTCACTGAGAAACACTGCTAGGCAGCAGGAGACAGTATTGGCAGGATAGCATTTGGTTTTCTTCCGGGGCCCCTTTGATAGGAACTGGACCTACTCCTAGTGCTGGGGCTGAGCAGTCAGTTGGGTTGTGAAATCTCTTCTCTGAATTGGGAGGATAATCTAAGTTTCTAGCACATTTCTGGCCTAATTGACTCATACCTGAAGTTTCCACTCCCCAGTGACCAGCCGCTCTTTGAATTCCATTACAGGTTAGATAGCAGCAACGTGTAATGATACTGACCCCTAGGGGCAACAAAGGAGAATTTTCTGCGGCTCTATTGATTGTAATGGAAACACTAGCAGTGTCATTTGTAAAGGAAGCTGGCAGCATTTTATAGCCCAGAACTAGGATTTGGGGTTTGTTTAAATCTACAAAGACAAATAAGAATAGAATAATTTCCATGATTTTAAAAAAATCTTGCTTGATCTGTATTGAAACTTTCTGCTGAAGTGCTGGAAACCCAAACGCACTATAGCCTGGGGACTTGAAAATCCAACTGGCTAGGAAGAGAAAGTGAAACCAACCCACCTAAATAGCTTAGTGAAGGGCAAAAAGCAACTAAACAGCTGGAAGGGTGACCAATGGTCATGATTAAAGCGCCTTCCATCTGCATACTATAAAGAGATAATAGAAACACACACAAAGGACATACTTTAAATATATGATGTTGATCTTGACAGTTCCCCTAATATTGGACTGTGGTAGGTAGAACAGGAGATTAGGAGCCACAATTCCTGGGTTCTATACCTGACTCACTGAGTGACTTTGCCACTTTTCCCCTTTCACTCTTTTTCAGAGACCTCCATTCAAGGCTCTCAAAACACTTTACGCCTGTTAATGATATGGCCCTCACGGCACCCTTGGGAAGTGAACAGGAAGTGAGCATTAGGCCACTGTTACAGCAGGGGAAACTGAGGCACAGAAAAGGGAAGGAATTAGCCCAAGATCATATCAGTGACAAAACCAGAAAATCAAGCCAGTTCTCCTGACTCCCAGCCCCCTGCTGTACCCAATAAACTACACTCCCTCTGTGACAATGGGGGGCCAGACATCACAAGGGGAAAACAAATGGTTTAATACTCCCCCCCAAAATAAGGAGTTAAATGAACTGTTTACATACGATGTCATTTTGCTGTAAGGGTTTCTTGAGTAAGATCTTTTATGGAAGCTTGTAATGCTCTGAATTTAGTATTCATTAGGAGACATGCATAGAGGTTATGGTTTTATCTAGATCTATATTTATATAAACCTGTAATTGTAACTGTCATGTGACGTCAGCATCATCTCACAAGCAGGCAGTGAAGCAATCAAACAAGGAGGGGTTACTTCCCCAGCAGATGAGACTGATTTCCAGCACCAAGTCCCTGGCCAGTCCAGGAAAAAAGCAATGAGGAACCACCAAAGCAAATGGGAACAGCTTGAAACTGAAAAGAAAACCCCGGTCTTCAACAAATAGGAAAGGGCGGGGAGGGGCAAGTTTTTCCCACATTTAATATCTATAGCGACTGAAGGGGAAAAAACTGCAGATCCTTTTAAAATGGAAAGGGTTTGAACATCCAGAATTTGGGGGACAGTCTTGAGAAGGAGGTGGGTACAATGGGGAACAGTTAAGGTAATAGGGAACTTTCATTAAAAGAGGGATTTCACCTACTATAGAAGAGTAAAGCCCAAGGTTGTGACTTTATATTTATTTTCTGTGTAGTTTGTACATTTGCTCTGCCTCACTATTCCACCTTTGAATCTGTGGTGTTTCTGTTAAATAAATGTATTGCACGTCTCTGGTGTGCAAACTGTGTGGAGTATTGGCGCCAAAGCGAGCTGATAATTAGGGGGCTGATTTTGTGCCTCCGAGAGTGATGAACCAGAGGGGAATGGTCCGAATGTGGTAATTAAGGACTCGGGAGGACGGATGTGGGGAGACCCATGACTGGAAGGCTCTTGGTGTCACCCTGCAAAAATTAACTAAGCTGGTGAAAACCAGAGCAATACCTTGTGCTTTTGGGATGGCTGCTGGTGTCAGGGAGCTTCTGTACCATAGCTGCACAGCAAAAAAGGACCCAGAGTTACAGGGCAGGTGGTGACAGAACCCTCCCAAAGCCTTCGAATCCCAGCAAATCTCAACAGCCAGAACAAAAAAGGCACCAGCAGAGGGTTCACCTGTTCGGTCTCTTTTCTAGAAGAATCCTGTTGCTGCTGCAACACAAATTGTTGCTGAGACCCTCAGGTGATGCACATTTTAGTCTGCTCTTGGGCTCCACCCCCACAACTCCCAGCTGGATCTTCTCCCTCCCTCCTGGCTAGTTCTTCCCTGAGGCCATGAATGATCTCTGCTGCCTAGCAGGGTGAGCAGGATGGTGCAGAATGACCAGAGCAGCATTCCACACTCAAAGCCTTCACCGTCTGGTCTTGGGGCCTAGCCCTGTTCATGGGAAATCCCAGCTTTGTACAAGTCAAAACAGGAGAATCCCTTATAGCCACTGGGAGAACCAGCTCCAAACAAGCTCTGGTCTTCCTTCCCTGGGCAAGGCCCTCTAAGCCCAGAGATGTCTGGCATCACCAGAGCTAAAAGCAGAGAAGTAGCTGGAGTTGGGATAAAATCAGCATGAAGAGCTAAAGGGTACTGGCTCAATCCTAGAATGTAAGCTCTCTGGGGCAGTCTGTGTTTGCATGGCACCCAGCCCAATCGGTCCCTCATCCTGACACGGGTCACTGTGATAAATACTAATAACTTGATGTGCGGTTGGGTTCACTACCCAATGCTACAGAGCCTCCTTGTGACCCAGCTGAGATTAGCTCAAGACCAGACTGATACCTACCCACTCCTTTGGTTTCTCATCCATGGTCTCTCTCTCTCTCTCTGGAGTCAAGTTAATCCCTCTTGGCTACATCACTACAGTTTTCCCCTCATGGGACAGTATTAAAATCCTACTGGATAAACCATTGCCCAGTCTGTGGCACTTCCCCAGGGGCTGGTAGGGAAACCCAGGCTCACCTCTACTCCAGGTTCCAGGCCACAGACCCTATACCGAGCATCCACACTCTCCTTAAGCTCTGACCTTGTTGCTGTTTCCATGGGCTCCTTCCTACCTTTCCTTCCTATCTTCTAGCCCACCCTTGCAGCCCTCTCTAGCCACCAACTTCTTCTCTTTATGCCTGTCCCAGCTCTTTCCCAAGTTGGGCCTCATCAACCCAATCACAAGGTTAATTGGCACTTTTTTACCAAACGAGGCACTGGGTAGGGCAGACATCCCCTCACTGAGCTGTTTAGAGCACGCAGTGAAGGTAGCACCGGAGAAGGGTGCTGGATTAGCAGGGGCAGTGTGGGTGGGCTCTGGTATGCTGAGTACACCTATGACCTGCAGAATGGGAGGGGAATTCTTTCTTTATGGCCCATTCAGTTCTTGGCCAGGCTGCGAGTCTCCCAACAGGGGCACCAACTAATTGTGGTGGTGGTGGGATCTATGATGTGGATACCTTACTTGAAACTGGTCTGAGGCAACTCACATCACGCCTCATGTCACAGTCAGCCTGGGCTGACACCAACTAGTGACTTCCTGCAGAATGAAAGGCTCCCAAGACAGCCAGTCCCATGTGTGTGGCTTATATTGACCAGACTGTGTGGGCCTGACAGCCCGCCAGCCTCACCTACAGAACGCGGGTGGGACAAGGGGATTATAAACAGTCTATCAGAAACAGAGCTGCAGCAGCACATCAACCACACTGACAGCCAAAGGCAAATGCTGACTGACTTAGTGGATTGGTCACTGGAAGGCTCTGTGGTCACTGGCTCTAATTAAACTCAGATTAGCAGCGGAGGAGTGTTATCCTCCAGTGGCTGTTTGGTAGCCCATGTGTGCCATGGGAAAACACAGATCTCAGCTCAGTTTCTGGTGGAAAAGTGTCTACTTGGCAAACCCACTATTAACTTCGGCTCTAATTGGCAGAGAAGCCAAGGAGCAGAGAGGTCATAGAGATTAACTCCCCACACACACTAGAAGGGGTCCTTCCAGATCAAGAATGGAACACCTTGGTGCAGTGCTTCCCAACCTTTTTGGCCCAAGGGCCACAGTTATCATTTTTACAACCCTGAAAGGACACCAGTCTCCGCCACAGCCCCCAACCTCCTCCCCTACTGCAGCCAGACGGAAAGAGTCCTCGCTGATCTCCGGTCCCCCTGGCTGCAGCAGGGAAACTGCACATGTCCTGTAGCCTCATGTGTTCAATCTGGGTCCCTAGGCAGTGGCTCACTTCTGCAGCCAGGGGGATGGGAGATCAGTGTCCCTTCCGTCTAGCTCCAGCAGGGATCCCAGCGCCTAGGGACCCAGGCGGAGCGCTTTGCCATGCTCCCTGCTACAGCCAGGGGGAGGAGAGCACTGATTTCTTGTCCCCTTGGCTGCAGCAAGGAGCCTGCACTGGTCTCGTAGCCCAGCAGCAACATGCTCCGCCTGGGTCCTTAGGCAGCAGCTCCCTTCTACAACCAGTGGGAGGGAAGCAACAGGCCACTTTTGGCCCCCGGGCCACGGGTGGGGAACCACTGCCTTGGTGGGTGGAGTGATTCCTGCAGTGTGTCTATGCTTAGTGGGGAATTCATACTCCTGGGCTGTATCTTTTTATGGATAAACAGAAGCCATCGGTCTTCAGGGCTGTCTATCCAGCCACTCTCCCAGCACTAAAGTCACTAATAAATCAGTCCAGGACTGGGCTGGCTGAGGTGCTTTGTAAAACATGCCCTGAGAGCTACAGGTTCGTTTCCCATTACAAATATCACACACACACATCACACACACTCAGTGCTCACTGCTGCACCTATGGGCAGCGTGCAGGGGAGGGATCCGTCTCTAACACAGAAGAATAGGTTCCAGCAACATGGTGACATCCACCACAATGGGGATGGAGCATGGGACAGATGAAATGCCCAAAGCAAGGACAGAGGTGACCAGAGCCAATGGGGAATGTCCCCCAGAAAAGCCATTAGAGTATAAACGTGGGGGGAGGAGGGAAAAGTGCATTTACTGGCCTGTCTTATTGACGCATGGACCGGATTCCTCAAGAGCCTCTTGGAAAGCTCTCCTTGTGCTCAGTGATTGGAAGACATCCTCTGGAATGCAGACCCGTGACCAGTGATGAGAATCCCCTGTAAGACATAGGCATGTGCTGCTGACTGTGGCAATGGAAGGTAGGAATTCCCAGTTACTGCATCAGATCATGGGAGGACATAGTATGCTCTTAGGAACCTAGAGTTTCCTGTTCTTCCTCTGGCATCAGGTTATTCCTGGAACCGGCTGGCTCAGCAACCACTATGCTGCAGTGTGCTGGATGTGATGGTGAGAGACTTCTGTACAGACTGCGCCTCCTTAAGGACTGAAGATCCACTCTCTAGGCAAGAACTCAGCAAGGCCATGTCCTAGAGCTGGGACATCCAGATTGTCTCCCCTTGCACCCGAGGGGAGAGGAATGTCAGCTGCAAATACATCCAAGCAAAACCAGGGTGTAAAGGGACAGAACAATCTAAAGGACAGAATCAGTGACCCAGAGAGTGAAATTCATCACGTGAACTAGAAGAAAACTTGTGACTTTAAATTATTAACAGTTCCAGTGACTTCCTGCACTTGCCCTCTGCCTTCCCCTTCTCCCTCCACCCCCTCTGTGGGCGCTTGTTTTTACATTAGTTTATACACAGTGGGGTCTGTGAGTAAATGCCTGACTGGCTGGTGTGAGCTACTGTGACGCAGGTTCCACCAGCCCAAAGCAACAGCTGCAGCACTGTAGGGGGAAGTTGCTAGAGCTTTGTAAGCAATCTGATCTAGGCTTTCCCTAGAACCCTTACCATAGTATCCAGGGCCCAGACCCTCGAAGGTATTTAGGCTCCTAACTTCCACTGATTTCCATTGGCTTCCACTGATTGACTGATGGAAGTTAGGAACCTAAATACCTTTGAGGATCTGGGCCTAAGCACTTCCCAGGTAAATTAGACTGACATAGAGATCTTCCTAGTGGATTTCCTCACCATCAGCTTTTCCCCCTTCTGTGGTAGGACGCATGCCTTCCTTTTGGAATTAACTGCCTATGGGCATCCGAAAGGTGTAAACCCTGAGGAGGGAAAGAGAGGCATTGGGGTCTCCAAGACAGAAGAACTAGGAGTTATGGATGCAACTGAGAAAAGCGGGCTGAACCTCCAGGGAACTGTCTTAGTGATGAGACCGACTCACTTCCAAGGAAAGGGGCCAAAGCCCCATTGCTTGGGGCAATGAAAATTTAACCTGACAAAGTCTGGGCAAATCCATGGTAGGAAACAATCCTGTAATGGCTGTGGCGAGCAGGATGGCTTAATTTGGACCTTGGAGATCTCTTACATACCTAAGCTGATGTACAGCATTGAGAGACAGTGTTATGCAGTGGTTATAGCTCCCAGGCACAGATCTGGGAGCCAAGACTCCCCAGTTCTATTTCCAGCTCTATCACTTTGGGTTAACCACTTCACCTCTCTGGGCTTTAGCCTCTATATCTGTAGATGAGGATAACTATATATAGCTACACAGAGATTATAGGCAGAGCTGGTGGCACCACCTATGTGTAATGTTGCCTGACATGTCCCATTACATATATACATAGGTGGGCATAGATCCTATAGGACTAAATTGGTTAAAATGTGCATGTGTGTAAAGCAAAGCTCGATTATACCCATCATTGTCCTTGGCAAGTGGTTAGGCAGTATAATTTCCTGCACCCACTAGCGTATACCAGCCATATCACCCACACAGCCTAGCAAGATCCCTGCTCACTTCTACCGCAGATGCGTCTGTTATTTAAAGAACCCAAAATCACCAACAGAGGGAGGAGGCAGGCCCAGAACACATTAACAAACACAACCCACAGCAGGAAAATGGGCAACATCTCCAGCCCACTGAGCATCTTTTTCACACGCACATAGATTTTCTCTCACCCATAGCCTCAGCCATTGTCTCACACACCCAGACTAGTCAGCCATGGAGGAGCAGGAAAAAAAGGGCACAAGCCAAAGCTTTTACAGTGGTGTTGGTTTTACCGTTCCCCTTTAAGGGGCTGTGTGCAAAGCTATGCTGCCTGCAGAGCCAGCCATGTGCCAAGCCAGTTATTGACACTGGTCCAGGTTCACAAAGAATGTATCATGTCTCCCGCCCCCCAATGTTAATCATAGAATCATAGGCCTGGAAAGGACCTCGCAAGGTCATCTAGTCCAGCATTTACGGCAGGACTAAGTATCATCTAGACTAGTGGTCCCCAAACTTTTTACATCGCACCCACCCCCTTACTCCTGTCCACCCCCAACCCTGTAGCTGGGAGCGGGGCTGCGGTCAGGGTCCGAGACTGGGAGGGGGGCCACAGAGATGGGGACTGAGTCTGGGATTGGGACTGCAGCAGCCAGGGGCCATGGCCAGGTACTAGGGGCCAAGGATGCGGCTGGGGGGCTGCAGCCAGGAACTGAGCCGGGCATTGAGGCCACGGCTGGGCACTGGGTGCCAGGAGCCGAGGCAGTGGGTAAGCACCGGAGGCTGAAACGACAGCCAGGCACCGGGGGCTGTGACTGGGAGGCCAGGAGCCAAGGCCGCAGTTGGGCGCTAGGGGTTGGGATCACAGCTAGGCAATGCAGCTGAGAGACAGGGGTCTGGGCCAGGGGCGCAGGCCAGACTGAGTGCCGGGGACTGAGGCTGTAGCTGGGAACTGAGGCCAGGCCATGGGCTTCGGCTGGGGGGCCAGCAACCAAGGCCGTAGCCGGGGGCCAAGGCTGGGCACTGGGGCCACAGCTGGGAGCTTGGCTGGGGCTGCAGCTGGGGTGCAGGACCGTCTGGAGCAGAGCTTGAGGCAGAGCAGTGCTGGGCAGCATGCCCTCCTTGTCCCCCACATGGGGGCTGGCCCGGACCCTGTCGTAGGCCCCCAAATGATCCTCCATGCACCCCTATGGTCCCCCACAGTTTGGGGACCTCTGAACTAGACCATCCCTGACAGGTATTTGTCTAAACACTTGCTCTTTAAAATCTCCCATAACAGAGATTCCACAACCCCCCTTGCAATTTATTCCAGTGCTGAACTACCCTGACCCCTAGAAAGTTTTTCCTAATATCCAACCTAAACCAGCCAGGCTGCAGTATAAGCCCATTGTTTCTTGTCCTACCCCCAGAGGTTAAGAAGAACAATTTTTCTCCCTCCTTCTTGTAACAATCTTTTATGTCCTTGAAAACTGCTCTCCTGTCTCCTCTCAGTCTTCTCTTCTCCAGACCAAACAAACCCAGTTTTTTCAATCTCCCCTCCTAGGTCATGTTAATTTCCCCATGGAAACAGCCCTGCAAGCTGGCCAGGGTAAAGACTATTAGCAGTTTGGCCCCTGGGAGTGGGTGTGGGGGGGGCAACGCAGGGAGATCTCGCTTCTAGGGGCTTCCCTTGGGCGCTTGGCTTCCCCACCCCGCTGGCTCTGGGTCGCCCCGGCGCTCGGGTCAGAAGCGCGGCAGCTGGCAGCAGGGGGCGGGCGTGCCGCAGCCTGGGGAATCCCGGCGGCGCGGCAGATGGCGGCAGGCGAGGCGTGGCGCGGCGCGGCGCGGCGCAGGCCGACCATACAGCCGAAGGGGCGGTGCCCGGGCTAGGCTGGTGGGGCGGAGTCTGGCTCTCCGGCTGAGCTGCGTCTGCACTCGCGGCTCGCCTCCGGCGCTGTCTCGGTTCGGCTCCGCTCCAGGTCGCTTGCCGGGTATGAGACCGCTGTGGCCCCCCTTTGCCTGCCGGCCAAGGACCCTGCCCCGGCCAGGCCTCTAAGCGCCCCCTTCCCCGCTGCAGATCCCCCCCACCCCACCGTGCAACCCGGATCCCTCCGGTCCTGTCCGAGATCCGGACTCTCCTTTGTCCCCCAGCCGGAGCGCCCCCTCGGCCGGTGGCTTGGGGGTGAGCGGCCCCTTTGCACGCCCGCTGACTTCGCACCATGTCCGGGACGCGGGGCTCGGAGAGGAAGAAGGAAACGCAGCTGGAGAGCTCGGAGGTGGAAGAGGGGCAATGCGACTCGGGCATCGACTCTATCCCTTCCATCCGCTCCCTGCCAGGCCCGCCGGGGGACGGGGAGCATCCCCCGAGCCTCAGGGACACGCTGCGGGAGAAAGACTCCCGCTCCCTGGGCAAACAGGGGGCAGATGCCCTGGAAGCGGAGGAGAGGATCGACTCTAGCTATGACTCGGCCTCCCTCACCGAGCCCCTAGACGCCCTGGGGCAGCTCCCCGAGGAGGAGGAGGAAGAGGAGGAGGAGGAAGCAGAAGCCCTGGAGGAGCTCAGCCAGCAGCAGCTGGAGGCATTCACCTACATCTCGGAGGATGGAGACACGTGAGTGACTCTGTAGCTAGTGATTCTCTCTTCCAGGCCCTGGAGGGACACTACGGGGAGGGAGGGGATCCTAGTTTCTGTGGCCCCATCAGTCCTTGGCCTCTGATAGTAGGGAGCCCGTTAATCCTGTTTGTGGTAGTGGTGGTGGGTTTGTGAGGGGGACACTTGTCCCTTGGGAACTGAGCCTCTCCTCTCACACCAGGCCACCAAACAGCCAGTAAATGCAAATGACATCCAGCCCCTGCTGTTCTGCAGTCACACTGACATACCTGTGCCTCAGAGGTGAGCCGGCCTGCCCTCTCGACCTGGGGCTGATTGAATCTGACACCACAAAGAGAAGAAGCTGCATATCTTTAAAGACAGCAGGTTCCCATCCTCCCCACCCCTAAACTTGGAGCCAGGTTGTAACTGGGGGACTGTCAGTAAAAGACTCCAATGTCCCATCTCTCAGAGCCATCCTTTTCTCTTTTCCAGTCGTATGTAGGCTCTCAGCCCATCTAGTGAAATGGGCAGGTATTTAACAATCTAAGATTAGGCCAGATCAAATAGAAAAAGCAGAGAGAAAAAGAAATTGTGCAAATCCCTTTACTTCTGAGCTGTGGGGCATGCAGACAGAGTTAGAGGTCTGGATGGGATGCGTGGTCAGAAAGATACAGAAATACACGTGCTAGTGAAAAAGCCGAATTTCTTCTTGTTTTGTGGCTGCCAGGAAAATGGGAGGCAGGTTCCATGTACAAAAATCTGTTCTTTTCACCTGTGAAAAATCAAAGCACAAAGCTCTGGCAGCAAAGGAGATGGCTCAGCTGCATAGGATGCTTCAGGTTGTAGCCACATGACCAAATCCTCTATTTAGGAGAAGACCTGATTATGAAACACTTTAGTCCCCTCTATGCTGCTGGGGAGAACCATATTTGGGGGAACATGGTTGAGCTGGTTACTGCACAACATGTGGCTAATATTCCTGGACCTAAAATGCCTTCTGCAGCAAACCTGTCTGCTTTGGAGATTCCGTGGCTGAAGCTGATTCAGTTCCTAAGAGATTTTTGTGATCTTAACGAGGCAGTGGCTTAATTCTGCATCCTTTGTACTCCTCTGTTACAGCTTTAGGTGCTATTAGCCTCTCTAAGGCCTAGTCTACACTTAAAAGTCAGACTGAGCTGTCACGCGAATCTGTGAAAAATTTCACACCCTGAGCACCATAGTTAGGTTGACCTAATCCCTTGCATAGACAGCGCTAGGTGGATGGAAGATTTCTTCATCTGGACAAGCCCTAAGTTCTGTGGCATGCCAGGGGATCGTTTTCCTTTTCCCACTGTAGCTAGCAGATGGGGCCAGTTGGAGAGGCTTCTGTTGATTTATTCGGCTCCCTCTTGTAGGGTGACTGAAACCCTTGCTTGTCACACTGGCATGACCAGACCCTGTCATAAGTCTCCCGCTAACTGGAGAAGCAATTCACCCCTGGTGGCACTTGTTGCCTCCTGCCGGGAGGGAGCAAATTTACAGAGCTCTCCAAATGGCTGCAGCTGCTCAAGTCCTCTCTCTGTCATGTACAGAGCAGTTTAAAACAGGATATCTGCAAAGAGTGAGGGGAAAAAATGTCTGCTTCTTAGGGTGAGGCTCGTATGACTGAGTGCTTAGAGAAGTGGGACTGAGTACGAACTCCTGGGTTATATCCCTAATGCTTTGGGAGGAAGTGTGTTCTAGTGGTTAGAGCAGTGAGGCCAGACTCCTGTGTTCTATTCCTGATGCACCTGGGCCTGCCATTTTCAGAAGTGCTGAGTACTCTCAATTCCAGTTGAAGTCAGTGGAGGTGCAAGTGCTTAGCACCTCCATGTGCTTTCTCTGTTTTTCTGTGTGTAAAATGAGGCTAATAATACTTGCAAGGCTTAATGAATGAATGAGTGGAAGAGGCCAGTGAAGGCCTAGAGTTCTTTCTTGTTATTATAAATGGACCCGATAGGCTTCTTCTGTTTCTGATCCTAGAATGCCCAGGAGCAGCAAGAGGAGAATTACAATTGTCTCCTCACGTGCCTTGCTTGAGTTCACCCTGGGAGGTAGAGCCTGCGCTAGCATTAGAACCTCAGAGCTGATTATTTCTCAGTAAGTTGGGCAATATCACTTCCTCGTAACCATTCTAATTGTGAAAACAGAAAAGTCCTGGGCTTTGAGCTAGTAGTTCCTGTTCCCTCAGCTGTCTGTGCTGATTCAGTCCCTGATCCTGAGTAGGCAGAGCACCCACAATTCGATAGCATTAGCCTGTGCTGTGGGTGCCCAGTGCCTTTCCTGGCTCCCCAACATTGATATCCTTCTAACCTGAAATGCACTTTCCTACGGGCTTGCCTGAACTTCTGTGTCATTGGGAGCTCTGTCATCAGCCTGACACTTGGGATGAAAGTTCTGAAAGGAGACAGATGAGCTTGTTCCCAGCTGCTTGAAATCCCATCAGAAGCCTCCCATGGCAACCTGCTTCAAAGGAGTGGGTGTGATTGACGTAGATTGGGGCAGCTGAGACAAAACTGACTCTGCTGGCAGAATTGAACCAGCTCTACTCTGAAAACAAGAAGGGGTTCTGATGATGAAGGAGAAGTTAATGTTTTAGCCAGCCCGCATATAGGAGAAATGGGTTTGATCACAAGTGAAACGAGTTTGGCCTCTACCTAATCCCTGATGGACATTTGATTGAGTTGCAAAAACTACTGCCTAATTGGTAGCCTCTGGTTTGGAGAGGCCAGGACTAGAATAGCAAGAGGGCTGCAGGTCAGGAGTGAGGCACATGGGCACAGCTGGAATAGCAGGAATGCTGCAGGTCTGGAGTGAGGAGTCAGCAAAGTTGTGGGGTGGGGGGTATCCAAGGACTGGACTAGCAGGAGGTACTGCAGTCAGGATTGAGGAATAACTAGGAGGATTGTGGGTCAGGATTGAGGTGGGTGGGCAGAACTGGGTGGGTGAGGTGGAGTCCAAAGGCTGGAAGAGCAGGGGGCTACAGGCCTGGATGGATGTACACTGGCTAAGCTCTGGCTGCGTGCTGTTTGGTATAGCAGGCAGTGTGCTCCAATGGTGGACTGCTCCCATGCATGCCAGCATTAGCCTCTGCCTGGCAATGTCTGGCTTCTCCTCTTGAAATAACAGTCTGTCTCTGCTAAATTATATCCCAGTGAACTCTCTCTCTCTTCCTCTTCCCCACTCCCCCTGAAAGTTGGAGGGGGTTTTTCCAGGCTGGGAAAAGTCTGGCTGGCTCTGGGCAGGCCACAGAACACTGCTATATTTGTGTCCTGGGCTCCCAATGAACTCACCCTCTGCTTAGGGAGTGAACTGGGGAAACTCCCTGCCTCTCACCTCACCCCAGAGAGCAGCAGAAAGGGGTGGGGCAGGCTGCCCAGTGTTACTTTTGATGGGGGATGGGATCATAGGATTTTCATTCACATTCGAGCTCTGGGCAGAACCCCTCCAAAGTCCACTGACCAGGTGATGCTGACTGCCTGCCTCCCTCCCTCTCCCCTGTAGAAATGATGTAGGTCCACTCACTGGCATGGAGGTTATGCCTGAGCTTCCCCCATGTGTTCCATGTCAAAGGTATTTCCTCTTTCTGCTCTAACCCTCTTGAGCTACTTCTCTTGGGCAGCCAGAGCATGGCCGCTGGAGTTCTACAAGGCCGAGGCCAATGCCATGGGCTTATTAGAAATCTCTAGCTAGATTTGGAGGAGTAGACTACATATCCCAGCATGCAATGCTCCACCTTGCCCTGAGTAGCCATGCCACATTGCATTGTGGGAGGGGAGCCCTCCCCTAGTGCTCACACAGGGTGCACCAGCAGCCCCCTCACTTGGGCAAAGCTCGGGGGTCTGGGAAATGGTCTTGGTGGATCCTTCACACAGAAACAGGGCTGGAGCTATTTTGGTAGTGCCGAAGTCTGTATGTGGTGTCTTAGAGGAGGAGGGGAAGCCTCACTTCCTCCCTCCCCAGGAGTGTGGTTAATGCCGTGCCTGCTGATGGGAAATCACGTGCCGGTGACTCAAGGACTGCAGGTTGATAACCAGGGATCAGGGTTGGTTAATGAGTTAATCCAGATCCCTGTCTCAGAGGAGATGCAGGTTTTAGCTTTTTTTCTCTAGGTGGTGGTAACTGGAGATGGCAGTGTTTAAAACTGCTGGCCCTTTTTCTTGCTTTGCCTGAGATGCATGGCTCTGGCCTGCTTGCAGTTGTTCGGTAATCACTGGGCCCCACGCCTCGCACTGAGTCTTTCCGCGATGCAGACAATGTCAGCAGCTCCCCACAGAGACTGAAAGCGAGAGACCAGCTGCCGGCACTTGACCTCACATTGTGCTATCCTGAAGCGGTGTTCTTGCAGTGGCATGGCTGATACTGTTCACATTCAAAGTCACTGCTCCTACGCTATCATTCACTCATCCTCTTCAGGAGGACATTCGTACTGCTGAATATGCCAATCAGTTTCACACCACAGGATGTGTGTGCAAAAGAGGGAGCAGAGTCACTGATGCTAGGAGAACTGTGGGCAAGTTAGAGGGAATTCAAAAGAAGGGCAAGTGAAAAAGGACCAGGGGGTTAAGTTATGGGGGAAGATTAAAAAGTCTGGATTTAGGATGACTGGGGGAAGATGTGTGAATCTGCCATTCTCTGCAGGACGTTGCTGCCTAGGAGGGAATGGCATGGAATGGAACAAATGTAGGTTTTTTAAGCAGAATCTCAGAAAAGTTTCCAGATACTGAAATGTATTAGGCTGTGATCGGTTCCCAAGGGAAGTGGTGAAAGCCCCATTACTCAGGATCAACCTGGAGTAAATGAACATTAGGGACCAATCTTTCAGTGGCCCCTGCAGGTTGGACTGGATTGTCAAATAAGGCTTTCCACTGCCGCCTCTACCGTCTATGATTCTAACAGCTGACTCTTTGGCTGGTCAGATGGAATGTGGACTGTCTCTTTCAGGTGGGGTTTGGTGTTGTGAATGTAATTTCCTCTTGTTTCAAACTGTCTGAAGCCAGAGGTGCCAGTGCCTTTGTATGCGGTCGATCACATGTCCAGCTAACTCATTCACCTCGGGAATCACTAGACTGCACATTCCACTGCTGCCTCATGTGGTGTGGGCTGCGCTGGTAGGGGATACAGGATGCCAGCTGCTCTTGTTCAGAGGGGACACTCCCAGCTCTAGACTTAACTAGACTTAAAACCAACAACATTCTAGTAAATCTGCACCAGGGAACAATCCTGGATGGGCTCAAATGGGGCTTCTCTCTCACTAACTTCTCTGGGCTTCATTCTGCCACTCTTATGTGGGGTAGTATCTTATGCTGAGTCATCCGGTTGACTTCAGTGGGGCTGCCCACAGAGTACGGTACTATTCCGTAGGAATACGGTTAGCCCAGTCTCACCCTTTTACACCCATCTTTCACTCCTTTTCTCTGCCATTATTATTATTCTGGGGAGCTCCTCCTCCCATTGATTGTAATGGTCTTAAAAAGTCTGCCCCTGTGTGGGGTTTGGGATGGTAGAGTGGAGGGATCCTACTGCCCACAACAGGGCCATAAAGAAGCCTTCTGCTTCTATTTCCGTACCTGGCTTTTCTCCTCTTTCCTGGAATGTACCAAGTCAGGGAGGCTTTTCCCAATGGCAGGCCAAATGGCTAGAGGGAAGGGTGGTTCGGGATATGTGCTCACACAGCACCATCCGCAGGCCTGGAAAAATGTGACCTGACCTAAACCTATGAGCCAAGCTGAAATACACCAGTGCCCTGAGTCATGGTTCCTCCTGCCTGGTCTCCTGGTGGTCGGGTACCCCAGCTACATAGGGTCTGAAGACGTCAGTCTCTAATTGACTGAACGCTGCACCGCTGTCCTCACCAAACCAGTCAATCCGTGCTGGGCCACCCCTCCAAAAAAACAACTGCTGACACATCCCCCTTCGCACATAAGAGATGAATTCTTGGTAGCTTCACCTGCCTCACTAAATCAGTTCGTGCTGGCTCCACAAACAGAGGCCTCTGCTGGGATGGCAGGAGAGATGGGGGCTGTGTTTCCTGAAAAGAGTGAGCAGAGGACTCTGAAGTGCCTGGCCTTTCCTATAGGGCCCCCCTCACATATGAAGAGCCTTATCCTGGGTTGGTTTGGCCCCCTCTGCTGCAGGTGCAAGGGTGACAATGCCTCTCCCCCCCAACCCTGGCAACCGCACTGGCGCGGTCTCTCTGCAGACTCAGGCAGACATCAGTGCATCCATCAGTCACGCCTAGGTCACATTTCACAGCCATAAAAGCTAGTGAGGTATCTTTTAATGATAGCTCAAGACTGCAGAGATTGAACCACTTACACAGGAGAGGGTCCCACTTGCTCAGGTGAGTGGACTTTTCATGTCCTGTCTCTAGCAGAGATCTTTCCATTAGCCGTTACCCCCATGCTTGTCTTCTCTCTCACCCCAAACCACCTCCTGCAGTGCTGAAGGGCATTGGCAGAAATGTGTGTGGGGAGCCTAGGACTGGCATAGTGGGGTGAGTGGAGGCTGTGGGTCAGAAGTGAGGTGTGACATCAGTGCTGTGTGGGGGGAGCCCAGAACTGCAATAGCAGAGGGCTGTGGGTCACGCGTGAGCTGCATTGGCAGAGTTGTGTGGTAAAGGTTCCCGCTGGTCAGTTTCAGTTCTCTGAGGAAGGGGTTAGTGGCCTAGGTTAAAAGGCTAGAATGGGAGAACAGGATAACTGGAATTCCCCTGCTGCTTTCCTTAGGAATGTGCGCCTCTTTTCCAGATCTTCCTGCTGCTGGCTCCATTTCCTCCTTTCCTCCTATGAACAACTGAGTGTTTACTGCATGCACTTGTATTTGCGTGATTTCCCACGCCTCTGCTGAGAGAGGTCAGGGAGCAGAGCGTGACTTATCTCTCTAACCTGTAAGCAGGAAGCAGGGGGTTGAGGAGGGCAGTTATATAGAACAAATCATGTCAGATGTTTGATCCCTTGTTCTGGATGCTTGTTGGCTGAGTGGATTGATGGACTGTAAGGTAATGCCACCTGACTGGGGATGTCAAAGCACTTTACAAATGGGAATAAATTAAGTTTCCCCAGCCCCTCCCAGATTGGGCTCTATATTACCAACCCCCTTTCTCAGAGGAGAGACTGAGGCACAAAGCCGAAGTGTCTCCCAAGGTCTGATATCAAGTCAATGGCAGACCTGGGAATAGAGCCCAGGATCCCAGTCCCCTGTGCTAAGTGAAATGAATCTGTGGTGATGCTAAAGCTTTTCCTGCCAGGTTACCCCTAAGCGTAAGAAGAAGCCATAGTTCCTGAGTCAGCCACCTCCCTTTGCTTATTGTGGATTCAGTTCCAGTCATCATCTCGTCTGCTTTTCCCTCTTTCAAGTACATGAGCTGCTTGAAGCAGGACATAGAGCCATCCCAAGTGCTGTGTAGAGTCAGGACCATCCAAGATGTCACATCAGTGGCTATGCTGCATGCCGAGCCCATGGGGAGAGTCTCAGGAATAGAGCTCTGACCTTCCTGTTCCAGGTGGGTCTCTCCCAGTTAAGCAAAAAAAAAAAATCTCCATTAGCTATTCATGGGTTCAAATCCCCATGTGGCCATGGTAAGCGGGGGGAGCAGTACAGACCCTATGACCCACAGCTGAGTGGACTGGATTCCATGCAGCAGAGGACAGTGATGAATGTATGTTTGCATCCACGTTTTCTCTTTGCGTGTCTAACTAGTTCTTTTCAATATTTTTATTTATACTACAGTAGAACCTGGAGGCCCCAACTGAGATTGTGCCTAACACAACAGAGCCCCAAGAAACACAGAGTAGGAAACAGTCCTTGCCCTGAAGAGCTGACCGTTTAAATAGACCAGGCAGACAAAAGGTGTGAGAGGAAATGGAGGCTGATCACCCAGCCCCTGGTGGCAGGTCTGAATGCTAATTGAATGACCTATCCGCAGGGCCACATTATCATCGCCTTATGCCGTTCCATCGTCCCTTTTAACTGCCCTCCTGTACACACCCCTTTCCCAAGCTCCCCTTTACCAACGCAACCACCCACTACATCAGTCATCCATAACTGCTAGTATTGGGGTGGGAAGGGGAAGTAAGCTGGTGGCAGGGTGAACGAGGGGCAGAGTTAAGGTTGTGGTGCATGGTCTGTGGTGTACAATGGTTGTGGCAATGGGAAGGTGCATGCCTGTGGGTGAAGGAGTAAGGGGGTAGAGTTTGCTAGGTGGCTTACCTTTCCATTTCCTTGCTTTTGGGGTTTGTGTTAAATATGTTGTGCATGCATGTGTGTGGGGCAACCTCAATTGCTTTGCAACGAAGCCTTCTTTATGTTCATTGCAGACTGCAGTGGTAGTCATGTTGGTCCCCGGAGAGACAGGAGCACTGGAACATACTTTATAGTGGGGGTGCTGAGAACCATTGAACCAAACTGTAAATCCTCTATGTGATGGAAACCACTGCAAACTCGGGGGTGCGGCAGCACTCCTACTTCCAGCACTTATGATTAGAGAGGCAAGGTGGGTGAGGTAATAGCTTTTATTGGACCAGCTTCTGCTGGGGGGAGAGAGACGCTTTCCAGCTACGGAGAGCTCTTCCTCAGGTCTGAATTTGGTGTTGTCCTGTTGGCTGTGGGGCCAGGCAACGGGCTGGGCCAGTGGCAGTCTCAGAGACGTCTGGTCAGCCTGGGCAATCCTGAGGCCTAGGAAGAAGTAAACAAGGCTGGGGCCTCATGCTTCTCAGGGTCCAGGGATTCCCGCTGTGGCACAAGATGATCCTGAGCCCTTGCTTGTGTCGTTGAGACGCCTCGTTCTGTATTGAGGCCGAGGCACTGTCCTCGCACGCCGCTGGCTCATCCTTCCGCTCTGGTTCTGCACTCCGAGGACTCTAGGGCCAGAGACCCCAATTGTCCCATTTCAGGAAGGCTAGGCCTGGCCTTGGCTGCCATGTGATAAAAGGGACAATAAGAGGGCGAGAGACCCAGCCGGGGCTGAGGGTGCAGGGGGAGGGTAAGTGCTTCCAAGTAAGCACGTCCCAGACGGCTCCAGCTTCCTGGTGAAAGTCCCAGGCACTGATTCAGCAAGGCTAGTGACCCACTGTGTGTCCTTAGGGCCTTTACATGGCAGGCCTCGAAGACCTCTGCAGGGCTTTAAAAGTGGGACAGTTTTATTCCCACCGTTTCATAGGCAGGGAAGGTGAGTCCCCTCACTCGGCCAGGGGCACACAGCGCATCCGCCTTCAGTCGAGCTCTTTCTGCCAAGAGCTGGGGGCGGATTGACAGACTGGGGTTTTCAGCATGGAGCGTGTGACTGTCCCACCTTTCCCCGTCTACCAGTTGTGGGTATGACGTGGAAGTCTTGGGGGGGTGGGGGATTCCTGGGGGGACTGGCTGGTAGGAATTGGAGAGGGCTCCATGTACTTTCACGCCCAGCCTCGCCTCAGTCCCCTGGGAGTTGTTTGGCTCTGAAAAGTGAAAGCAGCAGAGGTTTAATGTTCAGTCAGAATAGCCCTGGAAAGTCCCATCTGCTGCTGAGGCTTATCTAGTGCATACCTGCTGGGGAGCGAGGACACGCCTACAGTCATATTGAACGCATGGGGACTGGGAGGGACGCGGGTGGGAACTGGCTTATGGAAACAGGGACTCTCCCTGGTCAATGGGGGAGGGAGGCCCCAGATGCAGAAGCCATCCCAGGACTTTGTCTGCTCCGAGGTTAGCTTGGAAATCTCCCAGTGTGTTTTCCCTGGCAATGGTTGGCAATGGTGCGATTGCCAGGCAAAAGGGGCGCAGACACTTTGACCACCATGTCAGCTGAGCTGCACACCGCTCTGCCAATGTCCCTCTGCCCTGATCAGCAGCCCTCCGCTCGCTCGTGGAAACCCCGCTTCTCCTCTTTCCCCCTGACAATCAGAGGCTGCTTCTAGTAGGTATTTTCCTGGCTGAATGCTCCCCCACAGCTGTCAGTCGCTCTTCTCCCTCCTCCCCCCCACTCTGAGAGCTCTAAGGGGCAGGCCCCCTCCCCCCCCTCCATTTCTTGCTCAAACTGTGGGTGGCCACTCCCTCCAGTGGGGCAGGGGAATTCCCCATGTCCATGTGACCTGGGGCTTCCCCTGGGGCTATGCAGTAAAGAAGGCACAGATGCTGGGCTTGGAAGAAAGGGGCTTGGTTCTTTCTGCTGCTCCGGCTGCCCAAAGGGGACCCGCGTGGGGTCCCCTGGCTACTGGCAGCTGCCCCTGCTCAGCAGTGCAGTGGGGCTACATGCGCAGGATTGCCCCGAAGAAGGCAGCAAAGTCACCCCCCCCCCATAGAACTCCTCCAGCACCTCACCCACATTGGAGGCCCTGACACCCCTCCCCCAGCCATGAACTAGTCCTTCCCTCTACCCCCCCCTGCGAGAAACTATCAGCCACGTAGGCTGCCAGGCGCAGCATGCTAGTCAAGACTCTTGTCCCTCCACCTGCAAGGGGGGAGCCCCAGGCCTCCAGCCTTCACCCCAGGGTAGTCACCGGCGGGAGGTGCTGAAAGGCGATGGGTTGAGGTGCCAGCAGTGAGTGAGCGGTGCCCCTTATCTCACCCATGAACAGCAGCTTCTCCCAGCCTTCTCCATGCCTGGCCCGTCGTGGAACCGGGACAGTGAGCAGCTGGTGAAAGCCCAGGTGAAATGGAGCTGGGATGCACGTGGAAGAACCTGCCTCCTCTATAATCACCCCCTTGTGGCTTTGGGACTCCAAATTGCTGTTAGTGCCCCAGTGGGCAACCCCCACCCCGCTCCCATCTGCAACCAGCCAGAAGATTGTGCCCTTTCCAGTGAGACCCCAAGCTGGCCACGCTGACTCGCCCCTTCCCCCAGGCCTCCAGCCACCGTTACTGCAATGCCCTAGGAAGCCACGTGCCCTGAGAGCAGGGCGCTCGCTGGTCCCTAGCAAAGCCACCGTCACCAGGGTTGCATCAGCCCGATGCTCTGTTCGGCAGTGAATGCAGAGTCCGGCTCGAGGACTCTGTCCGGGTGTTCAGAGCCTTCCCTGAGGTTGGCCCTGGCTCTCCCCATGTCACTGGGCCGCTACCTGCACTATAGGGCAGACAGTGATCAGAACTAAATGCAAAACTTGCTGTGACTTAGCCTGTAGCACATATGCAGCCACCCCCTCATTCCCACCCCCTTACACACCACATGCTAACCCAGCTCTTTGCCTGGCCGGCTGGGGGGCAGGGGGCCTTGAAAGCAGAGTGTTGTTGCTGTTTCTATCTTTAGATGCCGTGGAGATGCTCAGACACCAGGGTGACGGGCCACGTCTGGCTAGAGAAGGAGCTCAGGAGGGGGTTCATGGCACTGCTTGAGGGGGGTGGTTTTTGGCGCTGAGGCAATGACAGGCTTTCTGCCGGGCTGGAAATTCCCTTCAAGTCTCTCACTCTTGTTCTGACTGCTCGCAGTGCGACACGGACCGGTGTGAAACTCACACGAGCCCGGCTCATGGGCTCTCACACGTGTCTCTTGGTGTCCGGCGCCCTGGGCTCCAATCTTCCCAGGGCTCCAGGAGTGCAGGTTTCTGTGGGGGCTGAGAGTTGGGCCCAGGTGGGGCAGCCAGCTCTAGCAGACCGTGGCGGGGGGCTGAGTCCTCAGAGAGAGAGTTCCATCTGGTCAGCCGCTCCCCCAAGCCAGTGTCAGTGCTCCCATTGCGGGGGGCCTGGGAATCCAACCCTCTCTCCTCCTGCGGACCCTGACCCGGTTCATTCCCAGACCACTCTGAGCTGGGGCAACCCACTCTCCCTCAGTGGATGAGGGTGTAGGCACCAGAATCCAGCTCTGGCTGCTGCCTAGTGCCAGGACTCCAGAGAATGGCGGGTGGTCTTTGGCTAGTATCCTGGATCCCTCCCCATGCCCTGTCCCACGCCCCTGCTGCCTGCCCTTGAGCCAGGAAAGCAGAAGTGCTCTGGCTGCAGGAAGGGGGAGGGAGTGGAATTCCCCTAGCAGCTGCCGGCCAGCACTAGGATGTGGTTCCATTGCTGCAGCATCTCCCTGGGTCTGGGGGTTGGAGTCCAGGCTCGGGTTTGCATCCTGGCAGGAACGACTCTACCCTTCCTGTTTCTGAGAGTCTAGTTTGAGTTGCTGGGTCTGGGTCTCAGACAGGAACTTGAGGGCTAAGCTCTCATGGGCACTGCAGGGACATAAGGTGCCCCTCCCGCTGCTAATGGGGCTTGGGATTCACTCTGGCATCCGTAGCTACCTCTCTGTTGGCTGCCAAGCTGGCAGGGGTTGGGACCGCTATTGTCGGTGGAGCTTTTAGGACTCCTAGGATGAAAGGGGTCCCTACTGCCCATGATCTGTTGTAAACCCAGATCTGTCCCAGGCTGCCTCTCTGTAGGGCCCACTCTGCGTGCCCGTCTAGCATGTCCCCATGGCTGCAGTGGGGGTGACGGTGCTGGGGCCAGGTGGCTTCCTGAGCTCAAGGAAGGAAGGCTTGGGGGCAGCAAAGGGCGGGTTGGGGTCACGTGGAAACACCCCTGCGAAAAGGAAGCTCCCTGCTCTGTGCCGTAGAACCACCCCAGCTGGACCTGTGCCAGCCCCATGCAGGAGGACCCCGCAGCTCTGCCCGTGCTGGGGCGAGCCTGCTTGGGGAGTGGGTGTAGGCCGGTGACCCGCCATCACTGAAGCTGTTTCTCCAAGTGGCCTGTGCTGTCAGAGATACTCTGTCCCCTTCTGTACACCGCAGAAGTGGGGGGTCTGGGCGGGGGTCTGGGAGTGCCAGGCTGATGTGGTGTGGACATTGTGAGGTTCCTCACCCAGGGCGGGGGGTGGGTGAGCAGAGTGACAGGCTGGTGCGGGGTGGGAACTGCAACACTGACCCATCTCCTCCTCCTCCATGCAGGCTGCTGCACCTGGCAATCATCCATAGCATCCCGGCCTTGGCACTCTGCTGCATTACCCAGCTGCCCAGGGAGGTGCTGGAGATCCAGAACGACTTGTTCCAGGTGTGTACTTGGGGCGAGGGGGCGTGCTCCAATCTGGGTCATCCCCCACCAGCCCTCAGGAATGGATTGGCAGGTGGACCTGTCCAGCACAACCATTCTCACCCCTCTCCCCCCAGACACACACCCTGCCCCCAGGCCCTGGCCTTGTTCCTCACACCCCAAATCCTAAGTCCCCCAGGGAGCTGTGATGCTCTCACCCCCCAGAGTCAGCCATAGGTATTTGGGGTGCCTTGGTTGAAGTCATGCAGGACCACAGGCCTTTGGCTGGTGTGTGGGGTGCCCAGATGGGGCCCTGAAAATGCAGACACTCAGGCTGGCACCGAGTGCAGCCACATAGATAGCAGCGGCCCCAAGCCATCATGAGCACCCCCCGGGGGTGAAGACTGCAGTGTTCCCCCTTCCCTCACCCAGGGGAGGCTGTGGGATTGGTGGCTCGTACCATTCCCAAGGGCTGCTGCCCCGGCCCCCCACCTGTGGGGCCCCTGTACCCTCCCAAAGCCACCCCTGACCCCTCCCTGTCTTGCTGCCCGCAGACCCCACTTCATCTGGCCGTGTACCTGGAGCAGTCCAACGTGGTGAGGGCGTTGATCCACAAGGGGGTCAGCCTGGCACTGCAGGACCGCAACGGCAACACGCCGCTGCACGTGGCCTGCGAGCAGCAGAACCTGCAGTGCGCCAAGCAGCTGCTGCAGGAGCCAGCCCCCGGGGAGAGCCCAGAGCCTCGACGCGACCTGCAGGACCTGCAGCTCCAGAACTGGCAAGGTGAGGAGCACCTGCCACGGTGCCCGGCTCTGTAGCTGCAGGGCGGGGGGGTGATGGGTGCTGAGATGTCCTGGGCAGAGACCATCTTTTTTATTCTGTTTGTGCTGGGGGCCCTGGCTGTGGGGGTTCTTAGGGCTACAGGAATGCTGTACAATAATAAGAGCTGCCTCCTGGTCTGTCTTCCCCCCAGGCTTTGCCTGTCTGCACATCAGCACCTTGAAGGGGAACCTGCGGCTGATGAGACTGTTGCTGCAGAGCGGAGCTGACATTAACGTCCAGGTAGTACATGGGCCGGTGGGTGAAGGAAGCTGGCCTGGGCTGTACTGCTCTGTGCACCTTCACTAGATCAGTGTCCTGGGTTCCTCCAGCCTCCCAGTTTATGGAAGCTGGCTGGTGCCGGGTCTGGCTCCCCTTTGATGGGGCGTGGGCCTTGGTGGGCAGCAGACACCAAGCGGAGGTTCCCAGCTCCATGCCACTGCTCCCCAGAGCAGAGAGGAGAAGCCTCTCTGGATCTGCCTGGAGGCAGGTAGGGACTAGGGCAAGCAGGTCCCCTCCAGGCCGGTGCCAGGTGCCCATTGCAATGCAGTCTGGGCGTCCCATCAGGGTGCCGTCAGGTGGGGGCGCAGGCAGCAGCCGTGTGTCCGTTCCCTCGCCCCGGGCCCGATGCTGACGGCTGCATGGGGGGGGGGGGTCACCTCGGGGCCCACTCTGATGCTCTGTGTGGTGTCGGGTCCAGGATGGCACAAGCGGGAAGACGCCGCTGCATCTGGCCGTGGAGAGCCGTGACCGCAAGGCTGTTCAGTTCCTGCTGAGCAAAGGGGCCCACGTGGATGCCCTGATGTACAATGGCTGCACCCCGCTGCACCTGGCCGTGGGCCGGAAGGACACCGCCATGGCCACCATACTGTACCACTCGGGGGCTGACACCCTGCTGAGGAACATGGAAGATGAGACCGCCCAGGACCTCGCCGATGGCAATGATGACGTGAGTCTGTCAGGGCCCTCCCCTGCAGGGAAACGCGTGGCGGGGCGTCCTGGGAGGTGGCCATGGCCCTGGGACAGGAGTGCTAGAGGCGGTGGCACTGGGGGGGGGGGGAGGGTCAAGAGCTCTGGCTGTGGGGGTTCCCCTGGGGTACATGGGGCAGGGTAGGCAAGGTGAACCCTTGCTCCAGCTGCATTCAAGCCCCAGGGAGTGTGCTCTCCCCTGGCTTTCCGGCACTAACCCTGCCCTCTCCATGCCCTTTGCCTTGGCAGCTCCTCGCCCTCCTGCCTTTTGATGACCTGAAGATCTCAGGAAAGCCCGTGTGTGCGTCGACTGAGCGACCGGACTCGGACTGAGCGGGCCGCCCCAGCGCCCCTGGCTCCCCACCCACCCAGCCCGGCACTACAGCTGGCAGGAGCAGAGCCGGCTCAGGAAGTCCTTCCCCTTGTAGCAGTCTCCATGGCCCCCAGCTCTCCGCCGGGACGCTCTTTCCTGAGCAGGAGGCAGCTGGAGAAAGGTGGCACCCTGAGCGCTGCATGGGACCCTCGGCTGCTGCCTTCGGGGCTGCTGCTGATCTTTCCCCTGCCTGCAATGGGAGCAGCCAGCAGAGGGCTCAGTCTCAGACTGTATGGGGGGCGGCATCTCCTGGACCCAGACTGTGCAGTTGGGGGCGCTGCCCCCCATGACTCGAGACGCTGCTGGAGCAGTTGCAGGGGCTTCCAGCGCCCTTCCCCGGGAGACTCAGACTCTCATTTCCCCTTTAATAAATCCTTGTTCTCTGTGCCGAAGCTCCGGGCTGTGTGATTCCCCCAGTGACTCCTGGGGGCTGTGTGCACTGACTTGCCGCTTGAAGGAGCAGAATCACCCCCTACCCCAGCCAGCCCCTCCTGTCCAGCCCCACCCAGGGGGGAGCTGGGACAGACAGGACATGAAGATGAGCAGGAGCCTTCCTGCAGGCGGCGTGGGGAGGTACAGGCCTCCTTCCAGAGAGGGGCACAGAACCCAGGGATTCCCCATCTGAAGGGAAGCCCCTCCTTGCCAGAGCTCATCTTAGCTAATGCTGCTCCCTGGCAACCTGCACTCGTAGCTGGACTCTCAGAGGAAGGAGGGGCTGGGAGACCTGGGGTTTTATCCCCAGCCCTGCTACTGACTGGCTGCATCACCTGGACAAAGTGACTTCCCCTCCCCGTGCCTCAGTTTCCCCCCTCTGAAAAGTGCATAACAACACCGACCCACCCTGCAGGGGTGCACGTGCATGTGTGTGAGGAGTTAGTCCATTAACATCAATAAAGGGCCTGGAGATTCTCCAGTGGAAGAGGCTGGAGAGGGGACAAGGGTTCTTCCTCTGATGATTATTCACTTCCCCCTTCCTCCTTGTGACGGCCATGTTTCTTCCCTCCCCTACGGGCTGCCTCTCCATGGCAGGTGTTTAGTGAGTGTAGCACTTGGGAGCCAGCAGGTGGGGGAGCCCTGGGAGTGGGTTTGCGAACCTTGGTGCCCATGATCCTCTCTAGGTTGTGGACGTTCTCAGCTCTCTGCCTCGGAACGGCTGTTATCGTGTGGGGCGAGTCCTGGATGGCGCAATATCCTGAGATGTTCTGGAGAGCCTCCTCCTTCCTTCCCAATTCTTGGAAGGGCAGATGCAATGGAGTTGTGCCAGGAAAAGCTGCGAAACCGCTTAGCAAGTACTTTGTGAGCCTCAACAGCCTCTGCAGCTCCTCGGGGCTGCTCCAAATCACTGGCTGCGTTTCTCTCTCCCTCCCACGTTTTATCACTTACTTGCGCCCTGCTGCCGTCACAAATGAGTGGAGTTTACTGGTCTCAGCCAAAATCTAGGGGTAATGGATCTGCTTGCTGCTCAAACTAGCGCCATCTTCCTTTGCTGTGATTGGCAGGGGCTGGCCAGGAGAGGCCTAGGGCTGGAGGAGCAGTGGTGCAGGAAGGAGGGGGAGAGGTAGAGCCCAGGACTAGAAGAGCGTGAAGGGAGATGTGAGAGCAGAACTAAGAGGGAAATTGTTTTTCAAAGGGGGAGTATTTTAAAATAAGCATTTCGGAAAAATGTCTGGGCTGCCACCTTGTGGCTGCCGGTGGTATTGCTGCTCCTCCCCTGGGCTGTTTTCCCAGAGCTCCTTGCGTGGCTATGTATGTCTCAGTGGGAGCCTCTGGCAACTGGCCAGGTGTGGTTGGCTGAATGCTCTGGTGTCGGAGAGTGGGGGAGCTCTGGCCTCGTGCTAGGGAAGCACTGATGACCCCCTGACCTGTTGTCTGTGGTTGGGGGGGGGGGGCCTTCACATGTTAATTAGTGAAAGAATAAAAGGATCAACCCGCTGGCGAACGATCTCTGTGCTGATACCACTGTCCTCCCCCAGCTCTGACCCGCATGGCTCTGTGCAGCGGGAGCAGCAAGCGTGGGGGGCCGCCACTGCTCAGCCCCCAGAGGGCTCTGGGAGCTGGGGTGAAGTCGCTTGCACCATCCTGGTGCTGGAGCTGTGGCTCAGGAAGTACTTGTGCCCTGCGCATGTTGGTGGAGGCTGACCACCGGTCTGCCGGGAGAATTCTGCCTGCCAGCTGGGCACGCTGGCCACTCAGTCCTTGTCCCAAAGGTAAACAAGCAAACTGGGCCTTCACCACGGCACCGATTCATGGGTTGAGTTGCACTTGGATCATTCCAAACAGCTTTCTGCAGGAGCCTGTGTGGCTCAGAGGACTGAAGGGGTGAGAGCAGGGGCCTGGCCGTCAGAGCTTCTAGTGTCTCTTCCCAACAGTGGGAGGGGCATCTGGTCCAGTTTCCTCACACAACTGGGGGAATGGGCAACAAAATGGGCAATGAAATTCAATGTTGATAAATGCAAAGTGGTGTACATTGGCAAATATAATCCCAACTATACATACAAAATGATGGGATCTAAATTAGCTCTCACCACTCAAGAAATATCTTAGAGTCATCGACTCAAGGTTCAGCGGCTGTCAAAAAAGCTAGCAGAATGTTAGGAACCATTGAGGAAAGGGCTAATAAATCAGAAAATATCATAATGCTTTATGTAAATTTGGTACATCCATGCCTGGAAAACAGCATGCAGCTCTGGACGCCCCATCTCAAAAAAGATACTTTAGAAATGGAAAAGGTACAGAAAAGGGCAACAAAAATGATTAGGGGTATGGAACATCTTCCAGCAGAGGAGAAATTAAAAAGACTGGGACTTTTCAGCTTGGAAAAGAGATGACTACGGGGGAGATATGAAAGAGGTCTTTAAAATCATGAGTGGTATGGAGAAAAGGAATAAGGAAGTGTTATTTATCCCTTCCCGTAATACAAGAAGCTGGGCTCCTCCAAGGAAATGAACAGACAGCAGGTTTAAAACAAACATAAGGAAATCCTTCTGCACACAACGCACAGTCAACCTGTGGAACTTTTTTTTTTTCCCCCGTGTCAGGTACATTTAAGCAATTTTATTAGACAACTTGAAAAAAAGCTGAGAATGCTTTAATTTACAAACGTATTAATACTTCGTGATTTCAATAACCTGGCAATTATGGAAAAGAAATATTTTACAAAAGTTGCACTGTATTTTGAAATACAGAAAAAGCTTCATCAACTGTAAAGATATATTATGAGAGAATAGGTTTTCAATCCGATTGCAAAATAGTGTTTTTATGTCTATGCCATCTCAAAACTATAATAAATCTTGAGCTAAGGCACTTTGAATATATCTTCACTACCATATAAGAAGAATCATTATAAAGAGACTGCAATAAGTGGATGCTTGCAGATAGTGACATCATGCCTAGTAATGGAACTTGTTGTCGGGATGTTGTGAAGGCCAAATGTATAACTGGGTTCAAAAAAGAATTAGATTTGTTCGTGGAGGATAGGTCCATGAATAGCTTTTAGCCAAGTTGATCCTAGACACAACCCCATGCTCTGCCAGAAGCCAGGACTGGTTTACCTGATGGATCACTTGATAGTTGCCCTCCTCTGTTCCTTCGCTTTGAAGCATCTGGCACCAGCCACCGTTGGAAATCAGGATACTGGGTTAGCTGGACCATGGGTCTGAGCCAGAATGGCTGTTCTTATATTCTGGTGGCCAGGGGAAGAGACTGGCAGGGTTATCTCTGGGTTATCTCTGTCACTAACTACTTCACTGTGTTGCTAGGTGAGTAACTTCCTTCTCCATGCCTCAGCTTCCTACTCTGTCAAATGGGGAGAATGAGTGATGCCCTCTCCCTCTTGAAGTAGAGTGGGTAAAGCACCCTGAAATCCTGTAATTGGGCTAGCAAAGAGCAAAGGTTTTTTCTTCTGTGGAGTATTTCATCTCTAGGCCATGGGCTCAAAGCCAAAGCAGGATCCGGTGCTGCTTTGGTGGCCTTTGTGAATTACTGTGGGAAGGGTGGAGAAGGTCCTGTTCCCAGAGTCCCATCACCAGGGGCACTGATTGGTTTCTGTGGCCAGCAGTTCAGCAGCGAGGCCAGCAGCTGAGTGCCCATAGAGATTGATCTAGCCTCTCTCCCATGGGGGCAGGGCTGGGTTAGTAGCCAACACGGAGTTGTACTGGCTATAGCAGTTGGAAGGGGACTCTATGCCCTGGCATGAGAAGGGAGTAAGTGATGGGTTACAATCTCTTGGAAACCCTGCTTTGTCCCCTAACAGACTGGCTGCCCTTCACCCCCTCCTTCTCCAGTTTGGTAGAGGCCCCAGGGGGCTGTGGCGGGGGAGGAATTGGAGTGCCTTTCTAAAGCAAATCCACTTCAGTGTGTGGCCTTACCCCAAATGAATTTTGTTAGCCTTGGGCTGCTGGGCCAAGGTTGGGCCCATGCCATGCTGTACCCAGGGCAGCATTCCATGTCCCTTCGGGGGGAGAGGCAGGCCTCTCCCCATCTCCAGGAAGAAGGAGAGATGCCTCTATTCTCAGGGTTACCTGCAGCCCAGCTCTCTGGCAAAAGGGGGTGACTCAGTCAAGAGCTGCTCCCTGCCCTCGTCATGGTTCCCCATTACAGGCTGCCTCCTCCTGGAGCCGTAGTGAGTCTTGGAGCCTGAATTGCAGCACAGGGCTGGTGCAGGAGGTAAGGTGACCAGGTGTCCTGATTTTATAAGGACAGTCCTGATATTCAGGGATTTTTCTTATGTGGGCATCAATTACCCCCTGTCCCAATTTTTCACACTTGCTATCTGGTCACCATAGCACGAGGCGTTGGGCTGAATTTTACCCCCAGGTTCCCTGCCTGCCTCAACGCTGTCAGGATGGCCCTGGGGCAGAGCTGGAGGCAGTCCCTGCCCCCGAGAGGGTCCCTCTGGCTGCAAGTGTGCCAAAGCTAGCGAAGGGGGGCGGCAGACACTCTCGACCCGACAGCAGCCACTTTTGCTCATGCACTCAAAGAAGGGCCTTCAGGGCCGGTGTAGTGCCAGAAAGGGCTGGCACTGCACCAACAAGCCCCACCCGAGCGCATGCAGCACCCAGCGTCCCGCCCTGGGCTGGGGGAGGGTGAAGGAGCCGCTCCAGGTGCTCGGAGGAAGGCTGTTCTTGTTCCTGAAGCCAGGAGTGAGAGGGAGACACCGTCAGCTGTGCTAGCTGTGTCTGGGTCCTGCACCCGTCTGCTGGGAGTCCATGGCCTTTCTGATGACCTGCAGCCCCGTACAACGCCACTCGGTCCCCAATCTGCCACTGCCCCTCAATCCTGACCTGCTGCCCCCTCCTGCCCCACTGTGCCCCCCACTCATACCCCCAATCGTCACCTGCTGCCCCCCTCTGACCCCCCTTATGCCCCCGATCCTGACCTGCTGCCCCACTCTGACCCCCACTCATACCCCAATCCTCACCTGCTGCCCCTCCTGCCCCACTCTCTCCCCCCTCGCTCCCCGCAGGCTCCTGCGCTCCGGGCCCCTCCCGGCCGCCGGGCGGCGCTGTGGGGGCGGTCGCGGCGCGGTGGCTGCTGCTGCGCGCTTGGCCCTGCCCCTGGCCGCGTCCCGCCGCCGCAGCAGCCGCTCGCGCCGCGCTCCGGCTTCTGCAGCTGCCGGACGGGAGCGGGACGGAGCCGCCGCGGGGAGCTCATGGGCGCGCGGGGCGGCCGCGGAGCCGCGCGCACCGGCCCGGCCGGCAGCATGCGCCGCAGGTGGGGCCGGGGGCTGGCGCGGGGCGGGCTCGCGCGGGGGGGCTGCGATCCCGCCGGCCGCAGCGCTGGCTCCCTGCCCGGGACCCGCCGCGGGGCAGCGCCTCTGGCCCCGATTGGTGCCGGGCGCCTGCGGGGCCCCCACGGAATTGCCCCCGCAGAGGCGCGTCGGGAGGGGCCGCGGGGCTGCAGCCTCCTGCTCTGGGGCGTGCGTGGTGTGAGCTGCACTTGCCCTGCATCGCGCCCGGGTGGAGGGGGGCACTTTCCCCGGAGGGGGCCCGCTGTGGGAGGCAGGGCGGGACGCTAGGTTAGCTGGAGCCCCGAGCCGGGCTGATGTGGCGCTGCCTGCCCTGGCGCTAGGCTGGCCTGACTTCCTGGTGGGGACAGGGATCCATCCGGAGCCGGGGTGGAAGCAGGGCCGGGGGTCGGGGTGCCCCCGGCTGGCAGGGTCCTTGTGGCCCTGGGTGCTCAGAGAGCGGCCTTCGTTAGGAACAATCCCTGTGGAGGGCCTGGGTATTGGGGGACAGGTGGAATGGGGCCAGTGAAGAGGTTTCTGGCTGGATGTGGGCTATGGTCACTGTGGGGTGTAGGCACCCTGCTTTCTAGGGATGCTTGGGTCTGTGTGGCCTGCAGGGACTGGGGCTCCCTGGGAGAATTGGCTGCAGTATGCTGGGGAAGGAGTCATGAAAGGAACCCCCCCTGAGACTGGCTTCTCTGGTGGTATGAGACACCTAGATCAGGATGGGCTGGGGCTAGATTTCCCTGGGCTCAGCCGCCTGTCACAGCTGTTAGAGCATCCAAGCTTTCCCCCTCCCCCAAGTGTTCCCCCTGGCCTGGCCAGGACTCTCCCAGGCCAGCTGTGTGGGTCCTTTGCATGGGGTAGACAGGAATTACTGCAGAGGGCAGCTCTTTTCAAAAGAGCTCAGCGTGCTCGTTTGGGGCCAGATTGTCAAGTGCTCGTCTCCCACTTAGGCACCAGAATCAGGAGCATGTTTTCTGCAGCACTCTGTTCCCACAACCATGCTTATGGCCAGGTTTTCCATACGGCACTGAGTTCTCTTCAAAATCTGGCTCTGTGTTTGGTGCCTACTGAGTGAGCTCTCCCTGGAAATTTGGCCCTAACAGAGGAATCAAAAAAGGCAGAATGCTGGTGACTTGGCACCAACTGTTAGTTCTGCGGGGAAAGCCTAAAACCTTTGAAGCAAGAAATGCCCCCCCCCGATCAGAGTGACCCTTCATGGGCCAGAGAAGCCCAAAGCCCCCTGGAGCCAATCTCTTCCCTTGTTGATTGAGTGATCTTGACACCCCTTGTTCTGGGCTGGGATTAGCCACCAGCCCCGGAGTGTTCTGCTGCTAATACTCCGCACTTGTCACCATGGCCCTGAAGGCTTGTGAGGGAGACACTTGTTGCAGCCCAGTGTTAATGTGTCTCCCTCACTCTAGGCTCCATGCTGGCAGATCAGGCACTGCCGAGCCCAGTCTGCTGTAGGGCCCTGGCTCATCCCTTTGGAGGGATGGGAACTTCCCATAGATGGTCATGTGATCTCCGACTCCCCAAGGAACTGCAACTGGCACTGGGGTCTGCTTTGGACTCTTTAAAAAGGTGCCCGCAGCTGTGTCAGGCTTGGGGAGGTCAGGAGTGAGGGGCACTGGCAGAGCTGTGTGTGAGGAGCCCAGGGCTGGAATAGCAGGGGGCTGTGGGTCAGGATTATGGGCACTGACAGAACTGGGGGTGGAGGGAACGCAGGGCTGGAATAGCAGGGTGGGGGCTGCGGATTGTGAGTGAGGAGCAGCAGAGCTGTGTGAGAAGCCTGTGGGCCAGGGGGATTTGTTTGTTCGAGGGGTTTCTCCGTCCCCTTTCCTGTGGTCTTAGAGCTGTGCTAGGTTAGGTGGAGTCTTACTCTGCACAGAGGGGTCTTGTCTGACCCTTAGCCCAGGGCCCAAGTGCTGAGGTGCCTGCAAGGCTAAATTAGAAACTCCAGGAGGAGGGGCAGGTCCAGGGCTCCGTCCCACCCAGGCGCTGGGATTGTGTCTCAGAACGTTGCCCCTCCACTGGGAAGGGGAACAGCGGCCGAGTTTGTCCTCCCAATTTCCTGGCCGCTCTGCGGACCTGAGCTTATGAAAGCTCCTTTCATGCTGGGCAAGGGTTGCCGAGCTGCCAGCCAGGAGGAGGCTGGGTGGTACCTGTAACACTAGCCGCCCTGTTGCAGAGAGGAGGGACTTGGTGTGTAGAACTGTCTGGCGGGGCCTGCGAGCTGAAGGGATAGAGCCAGCTATTGTCCAGCTGCACCCTCCCCTTCCGCTGGATACCAGAGCTGTTGCTCCTCCCACAGTGGCTCAGATGGGGCCAGGGAGGCATCAGCAGACACCACCCAATAACCAAACCATTTACCATTCTGGCCCTCTGTGAAATCTCCCCAGCCCCAAGGATTATCAGTGATCGGGGCCAGCCTTAGCTTTCTCCCCACATGATCCCCTCCTCCTGTCTTCTGCACAGCTGCCTATCCAAGCATTGGGTGGTGGGAGGTATACACCATGCCTGCTAGCCCTGACCCCACTCCTGCAGTTAAATCTAGCTTAAATCTGACCTCAGTGAAGCAGGGGGCACTTCTCCTGCTTCCCCCACCCCAGCGCCCAAGGCACCAGGCCCACCGTGATCAATGAGGATTTAATTCCGAATGAGGACAATTCAGACAAATCAGGGATGGGGTGTGTATGTCGTTTCACCCCAGATGCCCAGGGTTAACGTACAAGAATTCCGTGTGTCCCCAGCTGCGGGAGATATTACCGAGAGGAGCATTTCTGTGGGATGGGGCTAAGTCAGTGATGCCCCAAATATCACTAGCGAGAACCCAGTCTGCACAGAAATGTCCACAGGCCCCTTTTACCTTAGGGAAACCAGGTAGTTGAACCGTCCCCCTGCTACGTCAGCATCCAGCTCTTGCAGCATGTGCTAAAGCACGTGAACCAGGTGGCAAAACTGACCCCAGAGTGGAGCAGTGGCTTGAACGGCTCTCTAGGTTGGGAATTTCAAGGGTTGTCAGTCATAGGGAGGGAGGGAATTTTTGGTGCAAATTGTGACTTGACAAGGTCCTTTGAATTTGGCCCCCAGGCCTTTCCCGAGAGGGTCAGGAGGGGTTGTAGGCAGTGGGATGTCAAAGACAACTTTCTTTCCTGTCTTTAACACCCTGTTAGTGATATTGCCTCTAGGCTGCTACTGCTATACTATTTATATCTGGGATCACCAGAGCCTGATAAGGCAGCGTCCCCTCCGCAGGCTCCGTAGAGGGCCATCAACGCACCTTGTCGTAATGAACACTTTATCCTTCTCCGTCCCCTTCCATGAGAGGACCCCACAGCACTTGAGACACTAATTCAGCCTCACAGCCCCACTGCGAGAATGCTATCATCATCCCTGTTTTACAACCAGGAAACTGAGGCAGCAGCTGGGGAAGGGACTTGCCCAGAGCCACAGAGTGAGTCAGTGGCCACCAGGAATAGGACCCAGGAGCCCTGATCCCCAGTGCCCTGATCTAACTTAGGAGGCATCACTGACCCGGTCTTATCGTGATGGGCGGGGTGTAGGACGTCATTGTTTTGGGGCAGCAGCAACCCCAACATCTGCCGACCCAGAGCAACACCTTGCACACAGGCCCTGTTTCTATTCTTTGAATGTAATGCTGCCCTAGGCTATGATTTGGAGGTGCATGGGATACTGGGCCTATCCCAAGTGGGTAAGAACCTGAGTCAGTCCCTGTGGATCCTTGCTGTGTTAATGGTGGCAGATCCATGGCTCATCCCGTGAGGTGTGAATGTTGGACACTCCCACCCCATACACCTATGGGAAAGTTCCTTCCTGAGCCCAGACACTAACTCCAGCCTTGAGGGTGAGCCCTGGTGATTTCTTCTCAGCTCTAGTGAATGTCCCTGCATGTTCTAAGCGCTGGGTGTGTCCCGTGCTCACTTAGTGAGGTCACCCCCTCTCCCCTTTTCCCCTGAGACCCTCAGAAATTCTCTTCCCCACATTCCCACCTCCCCCCTGCTGCCCTTCTGCTGCAGTGGGGCGTGTGGGGGCGGCTCCCACCTGGGCCACTCACCTTCACCTCCCTTGAGTCACAGCTGCTGTTTGCTTTGCGGGAAGGTGCTAAAACAGCAGCTGCAGGGCAGGAGCTGCTGCTTCCCTTTTGTGGCTTTAGACACCCGCCATTGAGATCGCCAAAGAGGAAAAGCACTTGGAGTTGGTGTGTGTGTAAAGCCACGTCATTAGCACCATGTTCTAACACCATCGGAGAGCCTGAGTGTTCGGAGCTGCAAACACCCTGGGTCCTAAGCCGAAGCAGCGCTCTGTGCTGGAATTGCTTCAGCCAGCCCCAAAATGTAGCCACCTGCGGAGGAGGGAGGAAGAGGGAGATGCAGCAGCTGTTTGACAGTCTCACAGCAGCACAGGATGGGAAGGGCAGAAGACTCCTGTACCCAGTGGAAACTGTGGAGGCATTTAAGGAGGCTGAATGGAATTTGTCCAGGACACATTTCAACCCCCTGCGAAGTTTTCCCTATTCCTTTGTAACTTACGCCAGTGTTCCCTTTGAGCTGAACTCTTTGATCCAAGTGTCGCATGTTGCAGGTGCCCCTGGGTAACTCTCAAAGGAGGGGCCGGGGGATCTTACACTCCCAGCTTGCTGCTGAGTTGGAAGGATGAGAGTCTGACATGGTGGAAGGAATGTTCTCAAATCCTGTGCAGAGTCATAGGAAAGTGCTGCTCTCTTTGTTGCTGTGCTCAATGATTCCTGAGCTGGAGGGCGGGAGGGGGCAAATCTGCAACTGGCGCAGTGTGCTGTGGCTGGCACATCCCTGGTGCTGCCGGCAGGGCGAGTGGCCCCCTTACAGTTCACCACCTGTATCTCCCTCTCTTGGCAGGTTGTGCCTGGCTGTGGTGCTGGCTGCTTTCCCCATCGTGGCTGCCAGTGAAGAGGTATCAGCTGCCCTGCAGGACTCATGGGGGGACTTCTGGCTCTTCCGGTTCTTCGTCAATGCTGCGGGCTATGCAAGCATCCTGGTGCCAGGGTTTCTGCTCATCCAGTACTTCAAGAGAAAGAATTACCTGGAGACAGGTAAGAGGGGGTCAATGCACCTCAATTCTGGCCTCCGTCCCCCGGGCTATTCTAGCCTGGGCTCACCTGACCCCTCCGCCAATGCACCTCGGTCCTGATCTCCTCTACCCCTCTTCTGTTCCAGCCCTGAGCCCCTTGCAGAGCTCTCTCGCTGTTTCAGTGCCAGCTAGGGGCTGCCTGGAGACGGCCAAACTCATCTGGCTCAGCTCTGCTGCTTTATCGCTGCTGTGGCTGTTCCTGGTTAGATATTCTGGAATGTGTGAGAGGCACTGTGGGCATTGCGGCGCTGAGGGCCTGCCTGCTCCCTGTTCGCAGCTGGGAAGGGCCCTGTTGGCAAAGGGGGACAGGGGTATGTGGCTGGGCAGGGTTTGAGTGAGCCAATTGCAGGGGCTTTATAGATACAGCCCATGGAAGGCCGCAAGCTCTACCTTGCCACAGCCCAGACAGGTGGGTGGGTTAGCACGGGCAGAGGGGGTTGGGAGGGAAGAAGGACTCCCTCCTAAGTTCACATGGCCCCCTGGTTCTCTCACCCCTCCAGGCCGCGGCATTTGCTTCCCCGTCATCAAGTCCTGCGTCTTTGGCAGTGAGGCCAAGTCCGCGCACCCAGATGATGTCTCCCTGGCGGTCCGGAATGAGACCCTGGAGTCCTCGACGGCCCGGCAGGTTCTCAAGCTGCTCTTCTGTGCCGCGGGTCTCCAGGTAGAGCCCCGACGTGTCCATGGGCACAGATGGAGGGGTGATCTGATGCAAGTTGCCAGTTGGTGGTCCCAAGAGACTGAGTCCCAGCATCAAGCGTTCTCAGGGTGTTTGGCCTGGCAGCATTGCATGCTGGGACCCATAGTCTCTGTAGACAGCAGCAATCGAGAATGGAGTGCTCCAGGCTGGTTGCACTGTAGCCCTTTGAGGGTCTTGGAGAGCCATTCAGCCAGTGTCTGGTGGGCTGGAAGCTATTGTCTCTCTGCTCTGTGCTCTGCACACGCACCTGGGTGGGCGAGCTGCTGCCCTTTATCATTGGTTTTTGAAGCAGCTGTTGTTCTGGCCCCACTGTGCTTCATGCATCAAAGCACGGTGCAGTTTAACTCCGTGTTCTCACTCCTGGGGCTGAAATTTCCTAAGCTCAGGCTCTGCCCAGAGGTAGATTTTACTAGGAAACAGAAAAAAAACCCAAGCTATCCAGTGTTTGAGTTCAGTTGAGGTAAAGAGGAAACTCTGATCCTGCTTCTTTGAGTCACAGCTATGCAAAAAATGCCCCAAATGCAGCCCAAACAGTGAGAAGAAGGATGGCCTTGTGGTGAAGGCACTGGATGGGGACTCAGGAGATCAGCATTCAGTTCCTGGTTCTGTCACAGACTCGCTGTGTGATTTAGGGCAAGTCACTTTCTCTCTCTGTATATCAGTCTCCCAGCTGTACAGTTGGAGGTAGGAGAATATCTCCATTATGATACTATGGCAGCAGCGCCATGCAGGTACCTAGATCGGGGTGGGGAATGTCTGGCCCGCGGGCCGGGAAATAATTTGATCCGGCCCGTGTCGGGCTCTGTAAGGCCCGCGAAAACATTTGCTCTGGCCTTTGCGGCGGCGTTCCGTGGGGGCGGGAAGTGCGCACCGCCGAAACCCTGCCGCCGTTTGCCCATTTTCGGCGGCGGGGGGACTTCGGAGGCTGTTACTGCCCCACGGAACCCTGCGACCGCCGTGAAACTGCGCCGCTGAAAAGGTGGAAACGGCGGCAGGATTTCGGCGGCGGATACTGCCCCCCCATGGAACTGTGCCGCCGCTGAATTCGTCCCCTGCCGCTGAATTCCCCCCCACCGCCAGGGCCACCATCAGGCCCTTGACAGCAAAAAGGTTCCCCACCCCTGACCTAGATGGACAGACGATTGTCCTCGTGGAGGGCAGTTTCCTTTGCTGGGTTTGAAATTAGAATTGTTTTTGGTTTAAGAAATGACCTAGGAAACTAGATTCAAAAAACTGTGTTAATGCACCATCAAGGCTGTAGTGTTAAAGGGCAGGAACTGCAGTGTGGAGGTTCCATGGGCACCCAGGATCTTGGTCACGTCTTTGTCATGTTTTCTATTCCTGCTTTTCTGGTTAAACAGGCAACTTAATATAGAACTGTTTATGTTGTAAAGTGTATCCCATAAAGTGTACACGGGCAGAGGGGAGAGCTAATGTGGTTGCTGGGATAATTGCTCTGTCATTTCCTGTGTTGTTGAATTTGGGGCTGTAAACTTGAGAGCCAGAACACATTTTTCATTGGGTATTTACAGCCGTAACTGTAGGACGAGCTGCGTCGGGAGGAGAGCGCTCTCCAGATCTTTGCGTAACAAAGTGCTGCCCGCTGCTCCCTCTGCACGCAGCTGGACAGGAGCCATGCTGACTTCTCTCTTGGCTCTCTGCTGGGTGCAGTGGGAGTGAGGATGAAGTGCCTGGGCAGGCCTATTCACTGATCCCCTGCTGGATGCAGTGGTGGCAGGGACCATCTCCTCGCTGGGTGCAGGGGGAGGCCTGGCCGGGTGCAAATGGAGAGGTGCTGAGACAGGCCTGTTCCTTACTGCGTGTGGTGGCTGCTGGCTGGCATCCCTACTCCTCACTCACCCTCTGTTCCTCATGCCTTGCAGGCTTCCTACCTGACGTGGGGGGTCCTCCAGGAGCGTGTCATGACCCGGACGTATGGTGCCACCGAGACAGATCCTGGCGAGAAGTTCAAGGACTCCCAGTTCCTGGTCTTCATGAACCGGATCCTGGCCTTCACCGTAGCTGGCCTGTACTGTGCTCTGACCAAGCAGCCGCGCCATGGCGCCCCCATGTACAAGTACTCCTTTGCCTCACTCTCCAACATCCTCAGCAGCTGGTGCCAGTATGAGGCACTCAAGTACATCAGCTTTCCCACCCAGGTGCTAGCCAAGGCCTCCAAGGTGATCCCGGTCATGCTGATGGGCAAGCTGGTGTCGCGCAAGAGCTACGAGTACTGGGAGTACCTGACGGCGGTGCTCATCTCGGTGGGAGTCAGCATGTTTTTGCTCTCCAGCGCCCCTGACAAGCACCTCTCCACCGTCACCACCTTCTCAGGCGTGGTGCTCCTGGCCGGCTACATCGTCTTCGACAGCTTCACCTCCAACTGGCAAGACGCCCTCTTCACCTACAAGATGTCCCCGGTGCAGATGATGTTCGGGGTGAATGTCTTCTCTTGCCTCTTCACGATGGGCTCGCTGCTGGAGCAGGGCGCCCTGCTGGAGTCCGCTCGCTTCATGGCGCGCCACTCTGAGTTCGCGGCCCACGCCGTGCTGCTGTCGATCTGCTCCGCCTTCGGCCAGCTCTTCATCTTCTACACCATCAATCAGTTCGGGGCGGCCGTCTTCACCATCATCATGACGTTGCGCCAGGCTTTCGCCATCCTGCTCTCCTGCCTCATCTACGGGCACGCCGTCACCGTGGTGGGCGGGCTGGGGGTGGCTGTCGTCTTTCTGGCGCTCTTCCTGCGCGTCTACGCCCGCGGCCGCATGAAGAAGCACAGCAAGAAGCCGCCCACTAGCGAGGCTCCGGTGCAGAAGGTTTAGGGGCCGTGGGACAGACTGTGCCCCTCCGTTCCCTTTCCCACTGCAGGGCACTTGCTTTATTTCTCTGAGGAGTGGGAGGAGAAACAATGACTCCCTTTGCCAGCTGCTTTTCCTGGAGAAGGAGTGGGCTTGGGGGAAGCAAGATGCTTTCCAGGCTGCACCCGCATCTCTCTCCAGTTGCCTTAATAGGTCAGAGTATCTCAGTTCCCTGAGCTCGCCCCAGGAAGGGAGCAGGGGCGGGTCTAGTTCCCAGGAGTGCAGGGGAGTTAACTCCTGCCCGAGCTCCATCCGTTGCTCGTGGCTTCTGTTGAAGATTATTTATGAACAAGGGAGCTTTATTCCCTGGCACTTTCTCGTCTCCAGCTGCACTCCCCATATCTCTCCTCACCACAGAGCCGATAATAAGGGAGTGGCAAGAAAACACTATCTTCAATTTTTCTTTAAAAATCTGAATGATTGTAAGGGAAGCTCCAGTCTCAGCCTGCCCCAGCAGCAGGTGGTGTAGGAGCGCTGGCTGTGGAGGGGGCGCTCCCAGCTACTCCAGCCTCAGTAGGAGGCACTCTAGGGAGCGGGGCAGGAGCCTCCCTAGCCACATCCCATTCCAGGGCTGGTCAAAGAGCTGCTATGTAACCATCTGGATTTGTGGCAGGTGCCTTGTCCTTACTGGCGTGGCAGGTCAGTCCACCCCACTGTCCCTGCTGTGAGTCATTTCAGTTTCTGGCTCTTATGCTGAGATGCATGCAGGCTCCCTACCATTCACAGAGGCCATGACATTCTCCTTTTGTGCTGCTTTTCATTGACATTTACTCTTGCCATAGATTTGAACTACAACTCCCAGGATTCCCTGCGGGTTCTTTCTGCTCTGTGGCGTTGGAGATTTGTAATTGGCTCATGCGGTTTAGAAAAGCACAAACACCCCCTCCTTGTTTCTCCCTTTCCTGCCAGCAGGAAGTGCCAGCAGCAGCCTGGCTAGGACTGGGCGGTGCGCAGTGGTCCCTGAGACAGGACAAAGTCCAAACCAGGTTCCTTTTCCCTACAATGGTTGCGCTCAAACCTGGCTGCAGGGAGCCGTGCCCTGGCTGCCCCATGGGAGCCTGCGTTTGAAGCAGTACCCCGTTTGTCTCCGAGCAGACCTAGCCACCCATCTGCTGTGGAAATGGTTTGGGTACTTTTAAAATGCAACTTTTTATTTTATTAAATGAAAAAGCTGCTGCAAACGGTGCCCTCCTTGGGTGATGTACTGGGGTCTGAATGCACGTGGGGGGCGGGAAGCCACCCTCGTCTCGGGAGCTCTCCAGCTAGGTGCTTCGATGGCGTTGGGCTGAGTGGCACACACCTAGACTTTATCATCACGTCTCTCTGGGGAGGCAGGGTAGGGGTATTAGACCCATGCTACAGTTGGGGGAAGAGGCGCAGGGAGTTGCCTGAGTTCGGTGGGGTAGGCCCTGGCATTGAACCTAGCTCCTGTGAGATGTAGTCGAGGGCCTTATCCAAAGGCCAGCCTCCCTCCGTCGTAGGCAGAGCTGGGTTAGGGGCTTTGGGCCAGGACTGTGTTCCAGCTGAGCCCTCCATTCATGCTGACTACAAGTAGCAAGGCTGAGGCTCACTGTCCCTGTTTGTGTTCCTGGTGCAGGGACTGTGGAGGGAGGACGGGGGGAGATGGCTGTTAGCCCTCTGTGCCCGAGTCTGCCTTGCAGGCTTGCCCATGGCTCCTGTCTCTCTGGCTGGGTAAACATAGCTTGTTCATGGACACCTGTTTCTTTGGCAGTAGACTCTGGTCGGCTTTCCTGTGGGTTCTGCCAGGGCCTCTGCTAGCTCTGCTTTCCACAGCTGGGTGGGGGCTGCTCTAAGCCCTGCTGAGTGCCTGCCCCCCCAAAGCCCCATTGCTGTGACAAGGCCATAAGGGAATGCGTCCTTCATGGGGCCATGACCTGTGCCAAACCCCGGCTTCAGAACCTCCACCCTACAGGAGGAGAGTGGGTGAAACGGGCTTCCTCTTCCCGCTGCGGGGAGCAGTTATTGAGGAGCCAGCAAGGTGGGAAGCTGTTTGAAGAAGAGCCACCAAGGAATAACCTCCCTGCTAGGCTAACACCGTTCCATACAGTGCTCAGATGTGCTTCACCTCCAGTACTGAGTGCACTTTTGGTCCCCTGCTCTCCAAAAAGATCACGCAGCAAGAGAGAGGGTCAGAGCTGGGTGACGAGAATGAGCAGAGACTGGGAGAGCCTTGCATGTGAGGAGAGACTGGAAAGAGTGGGACTGTTTTATGGGAGAAGAGAGGAAATGGAGTGGTCTATCGCAGGTAGGTGGGAGCCTTGCTTTTCAGCCTTTGTCATCGTACCAGAGCCAGGGGCTACTCTATGACATGGGAAGGTGCCAACTTCAAAACACAGAAGGAAACACTTTCTCATGTAGTGCACGTTAGTCTGTGGAACTCACTGCCACAAGATACCCTTGAGGCGAAGAACAATAACAGGATTCCGAAAAGACACAGGCATTTGTATGGATCATAAGAACTGCACCATTAAAAATAGAAGGGTTATAAATCCTCCTGCTTCAGAGTGTGTGCCAGCCACTGCCTGGGGGAGTGTAGGAAGAAACTTCTCCTGTGAGCATGTTGTCCATCCTGGTGATTTTCTATCCTTTCCACTGAAGCATCTGGCACTGGCCATCGTCAGAGACAGGAATCCAGTGAAAATACCCCTGTTCATTAAGATACAGCTTCACTTGCTTTCTTTCAGCCACCTCTGCGTGGTTAAGGCTGCGAGTCTGTCCTGGAAATCATGGATTCCAGAACCTCTTGTGACTTCCACAGCTGCAGCGGCTGGTGCAGCTGGCCCCGGGAACCATCTGAGCAGCAGTGCCGGGGGAGGCCCCAGAAGCCATTGACTAGTAGTCTACGGGGTCCTTGGAGCAGTGAGTGGCCAGGGGCCAGCTGTCGGCTCTCTGCATCAAAGCAGTGGTGCTCCAAGAGCAGCTAAGGTTTATTCAGGGGTATTTATAGTAGAAATCATGGACAGGTCACGGGCTGTGAATTTTTGTTTATTGCCCATGTCTTGTCCATGACTTTTACCTAACCTATGCATGACTAAATCATAGCCTTAGGCATGGTGCAGCCCTGTGAACTAGAGCATGTCCCCTCCCAGGGTGGTGATGATAAATCCATAGACTCATAGCTTATTAGGGTTGGAAGGGATCTCAGGAGGTTATCTAGTCCAACCCCCTGCTCAAAGCAGGCCTACCCTCAGTTAAATCATCCCGGCCAGGGCTTTGTCAAGCCTCAGCTTAAAAACCTCTAAAGATGGAGATTCCACCACCTCCCTAGGTAACCCATTCCAGTGCTTCACCACCCTCCTAAATAGCCTGCGTGTGGCACTACACACACACAGTGAGAGCAGCCACCAGTTGTGACTTTTTAATTGGCGCCTCTCGGGGGCTGGGAGGGGACACAATGTTGGGTAGTGAGTGGGGCTTCAGGCCACCAACCCCTACCCCCAGCTCAGTGCCCCTCTTCAGGAGCAGAGACGCTGCAGGTCAGTGATAGTGACAGCGAATGGTAGGCTGGGTCAGTGGCGGAGCATGGGGCTGGCGCAGATGGTGGGGTTGGGAGGGTTGGTGAATAGCAGCTGGGGGGGGAACTGGAGAGGGGACATGGATGGGGGGGGGGGGGTTGGCAAAAGGAGGAGGGTCCTGGCTCAGTCTGTAGGAATGAGGGTGCAGGGGGCTGGAGCAGTTGCTGGGCTGAGGTGTAGGACAGCAGAAGTGCAGCCTAGCAGCAGCATGGCTATGCCCAGCCTTCCTAGGGTGGAGCCTGCACCTGGCTGCGAGTCCAGGCCAGTCGCCCCCTCCCTTCCCTGCGGCGCTTGCAGGCTGAGCTCCTGGAGTCCCCCCACGTTTGGGACACAGGTGAATTCCAGTTCCAGGTGTGGCTTTTCCCCTAGTTCTTTGCTCACCTTGGCTCACTCCCCCTCCCCCCCCCGGGTGTTTCCCTCGAGGGATTTAAGTTGAAGTTTTGTTGAGAAAAGTGGAACTGGGGGTGAAAGCTGTGTTTGTGCTGGGCCATTTTTTTGCATGAGAAAATATTCTTGGCTGAAAAAACCTGCAGCCGGGGGTGCTGTTACACAAGGACCGGAACACTTGAATATGCGCCTCCGGCCGTCAATACGAAAGTGGAAGACTACAACTCCCAGCAACCAATCCAGCCCACAAACCCCTGGGACATGGGGCACCCCCCCACCCCCATTGCATGCTGGGAGCTGTAGGCTCTGGCCCTTGTGTGGAAGATGGAGATTGCTCCATTTTGTGTCAGCGAGGCACAGGTGCCATCCTTGTGGGCAGGCCTGCTGGAGGGGGGGGGGGCTGCAGCTAGGGGTCGGTGTAAGTGTGCTGGGCACTGAGGACCCTGGTGCCACCCTCCTATGCCTAAAAAGCCTGCAAAGTTCCTGCTAAGGCCTCACAATCACCTGTAGGCAGCTGCAGCCCCCCCCCCAATAACTTCCAGGCCTACCTAAGAGGAGAGCTCTTCTCCCCCCTCACAGCTGGTCACTGCTCCCCCACTTCTACCCTGCACAGCTGAATGCAGGCACTGGAGGAGCACAAGGGTGGGCAGCAGCAGCACCCAGGTGCTTATGGCCTGCTACCCCCCCAGCCAAATGTGGGGAGGGGGCTGTTGAGCAGAGGCAGGTGCTGGGGACGTAGCACTTACCCGTTTGCTGAGCTGGGCCAGCTGCGTGATGGGCAACAGGGAGCAAACAGCCACAGACAGGCGGGGGCAGGGTGTAACCTCCAGCCCTTAGCCAACCTTTTACTCCCATCCCCTACTGCAAAAGCACCTGCCCACCAAGTGTAGGGCTAAACTCCTCCCTATTCCCCCTCAGCACAACAGCCACCTATTAGCTGAATTAGCTCTCTGACCCCCTTTCCCCCCCCAAGGAGTGAGCTGGCAGAACAAGGGAGGCCAGAGCCTAGCACGGACCAGCCCATGCCAGCACCCTCCAAGAGGCTGGCTCTGCTCCTGAAGGCCCATCCATCTGCCTGTGGGTCCTGACTCTCTGTCTGGCCCCCCTGAGGTAGGAAGGAGCAGCCTGAGAGTGCTTTGGGCCATGGTGTTTTTATGAAGGTCCCAGGTGTGTAGCACACAAGGGAAGAGCTAACATAGAGCTACCCCCTGTATAACTGATTAACCCCCAGCAGACAACCTGCAGGACTACACACACACAGCCCCTAGGCTAACATCTCCCAGCAGGCTGCAGTGGTTGGGGGGAGAGTGCCACTCTGTGGCAAGATAGGAGTCCTACATCTCTGTTCTATCCTCTGAGAGAAGCAGCACTCACTCCCTGCCCCACAGCTCTCCACCCTTCCATAGGGCCAAGAGGGAAGGTACAGCTCAGCCAAGAGCACTGGAGGAAAAGGGTGAACTCTTCCCACACTGCTCCACTCCAACTCCTCGTGAAGACAGCAAGTGAGGTCAGCCCTGGCCCTTCCTCCAGCTGTCTGTGTTCCACACCCAAGATCATCAAGCACCAAAAGGGTAGGGCTGGAGGAAACAGCGCTCTTCCACAGGGTAGCATTTAGACTGCACAAACCCAGAGAGCAGCAGCTACGTCTGGGGGTAAATACTCAGCCACAAGCTAAGGGGCTCCAGGTCAGCCCCCCGTGCTGCAGCAAGCAGGCCCTTGAACTCCAGTGCCATTAAAGGCATCACACTTCATGCAGTGGATTAGGATTGTGCAAACAAGTTGGAGCCAGAGAAAGCTCTGCTGAGAGAAGACAGAAGGTAGAGGGGAGGGCACTGGCCACAGGCTTTGGGGGCAGTGCAGACGAGCTGAATTGTTCAGATAAGACTTGCACAAATCTCAGCAGAGGCATGACTTCTGCTGACCCTGCCTCGGCCTCCCACAGCATTTGCACATGTATAGCTACCCCCCCCCGCTGAAAAGCCAGAGCTGAAGGAGGCAGAGATGAGCTCACCCAGCTCCTCAGGAAGCCTCCATCAAAGTGAGGTGCCCTCCCCATGGGAGGTGGAGGGTAGGCAAGTGAGCGGGAGTACACGCAGCAGAGACAAAGGAGCTCTAACCCTGCCTTCCCTGTAAAGAAGAGACAAGCCCCATTCCCTGCCTGTGGCATACAGCCTGAAGGGCAAGCAGGGGCCACAGCATCACAATCCTCAGCCCTGCCCACAGAGCCCCTGCCCTGGGGGTCAGTTTAATGAAAGGCCCCGGGGGGGGAGTAGGGAAGGGGAGTGCTTAAGGCTGCAACTGATTGAATGCAGCATGCAGCCTCTGCCCAAGACCTCCACGGAGCACGGATCTCTCTGCCCCTCAGTCTCCCCCCCAGGTGACCCTCACTCCCTTCCCGCAGGGAGTCCCAGCCCAGCCCCAAACCTCTCCCGGCCATTGCTCTACTGGGAAGTACTGGGCACCAGTCTCCATCTCCCCCAGGTGGATATAGCACAGACATGGCAGCCAGTCCGTGTAAACCGCATTCTCTAGTTGATACTTTAATTTCCAGTAGAACCAAAAAAATAAACTGACAACAAAATACAACATCCTACCCTGGGAGGCAGGCAGCAGCCAGGGGTGGGGGCTGGGCTCCCTGCTGTGCTTGGGGGGAGGGAGGCTGGGGCAGGGTTGCTCAGTGCTCCCCACACTAGGGGCAGCAGCACAAGATACCACCCCCATGGGGAAAATCAGAACCCATCAGCACACCTCCCCCCCCCCAAAACCAAACAGCTGCTGCAACACAAGCAGAAAGACAGATGGACCAGACAGGCCTGGGACCGCCGCAACCCCACCCACTACTGGCCATGGGAAACAAGTGGGGGGAAAATGACAATAGGAGAGCCAAGGAGTCAGTAGCAGCTGCCGAGGCCAGGCCCTGCCCCTTATGATGCAGGGAGCGAAGATGGGAAGGAGAATGGCCCCCTTTAGTCCACCTCCTCCATGCGGGAGGCATCTTCTTCTCCCTCTAGTGGGGGGATCTCGTCAGGGACCGCAGCGCTGGGCTCTTCTGCAGTCACCTCATCCTCATCAATACCTGGGGAGGGAAAGAGATGTGCAGACTGGTCACTTTGCAGTGCTGGTGGCCTTCAACACGAGGGGAGCCCCACTGAAAGGATGGGGCAGTCCCCAGAGCAACATGCTCTGAGTGGAGAAACAGGCCTGTACTTCTCAGCAGAAGGGTAGTTAGCCCACAGGATGTTTCCAGCCCCGGGCCCTTCCACGGAGGGCTGGGCAAAACGTTTCCAACAATTCCAGTTGAAGCAGAAACCCAGTTTTCCAGCAATGCTTTTTTTGTGCCAGAGCACTTCTGCTCTCCTTGCAAAACGTGCACTGCTTGTCAATAAACTATCCCCTGAAAACTACCTTCCAATTCAGAACTGCTGCTTCCGCGCCGCCTGTCCCCATTCATTCTCCTTGACAGGCCAGGCTCACCACAGGGTTACATTTCCCATGATGCACCACAGGCTCTAAAGGGGGAAATGGTGCATTGTGGGAGATGTGGTAAGACCCATGGAGACAAATGGAGGCATGAGGCACTGAAACTACAAGGCCCAGGAAGTCCCAAGGGCAGCATTGCTGCATCAGAAGTTAATCACACAGTTCTGGGGTTTCGATTTCTCACTGCAGTCACAGTTTTCCACTAGGAAAAAAAAGCCCATTTTCTAACCAGCTCTACTCCCACATGCTGCCAGCCCATGCCACTGGCCTTCCACGTGCTAGCTAATGCCTCCGCATGCTGATCCATTCCATCTTGCACAGGACAAGGCACATTTCACACCCTCCTGTCACAGCGTAAGAGCAGGATATGCTTCATGCCAGGAGATGGCGCCTCCCGCAGGTGCTTCCCTCCCCTGCACTTCCTGCTGTGAGCCAGACCAGGAAAGCTCTCCTTAGGACCACTCCTTCCATGAACTGAGGAAAGGAAAAGCCAAAATCCTGAGGGATTAGCACTCCATGTAGTGGCCGGCGTGAGTGTCCTTGGGGCAGGACAAGAGTTACTGCTCCATCCTAAGGAACCTGCTATGTGCTGAAGCCAAAGGCCAACTCAACTGGCTAACATGCCCCTGACTTCTAGCTTTCCGGGTATGCCATCAAAACCAGGGTCTTTGGCTCCTTGGAATGGAAGAGCTGGAAAAAGCTCCTTCCCCAGAGTCTACCAAGAGAGGCCAGCTCTGTGGCACCCAGTCCCCTGGGACACTTACCCAACCCGAGCTTGATCATCCTGTAGATGCGGTTGGAGTGGGTCTGGGGATCTTCCAGGGAGAAGCCAGAGGAGAGCAGGGCCGTCTCATACAGCAGCACCACCAGGTCTTTGACAGCTTTGTCATTCTTGTCGGCCTCGGCCTTCTGGCGCAGGGTCTCCACGATGGGGTGGTCGGGGTTGATCTCAAGGTGCTTCTTGGCCATCATGTAGCCCATGGTGGAGTTGTCCCGCAGCGCTTGGGCCTTCATGATACGCTCCATGTTGGCCGTCCAGCCGTAGGTGCTGGTGACAATGCAGCACGGCGACGAGACCAGCCGATTTGAGATGGTCACCTGGGGAGGCACCCGCAGGTTAGCAGGCCAGGCAAAAGCAGGGCAGAGTCTAGTGTGCCTTTGACTGGGGCTGGTCACAGCAGACACAGGGATCCCAGCCCTTTCGTCAGGCTCAGCCGGAGACACCCACAAATGGTTAATGAGGGGCTGCAGGCAAGGGCATGGATGCTCTCCACAGCATAGCATCTCTCCTATGACTTGGCCATATCACCATCACATCCAAAGGACAGACAGCCCCAAAGCGAGTAGGGACCCCCCAGCCAGCTTCAGGACCACCATCTGGAACAGCACAGGCAGCTCCGCCAACGCCTCAGTACCCAGTACACGTTCCCGCAGCTTCACCCCCCCAACCAACACAGGTCTCTGGATCAGTGCCCAGCACCTGCAGCCTGGCTGCTTAGAGCAAGATGCGGCAGTGCATGCTGGGACCTGTAGTCTCCTTCAGCTGATTCCCTGCTGGAGATGAGGCCACGCACCGAGCCAAGGTACAATCCTTGTCTGAATTTAGTGGCGCCTAGCTCCTCTTCCCCACTGAGCCAGGACTCAGGATGGGATCCCCCCCCCTCACCTTTTCAACCTTCTTATCCAGGATCTCCTTCATGAGCTTGCAGAGGTTCTCGAACTTCGCCTTGCTTTCCTCCATCTTCTTCTTCTCATCCTCGTCCTCGGGCAGCTCCAGCCCCTCCTTGGTGACGGACACCAGGCTTTTGCCGTCAAACTCCTTGAGCTGCTGCACGCAGTACTCGTCGATGGGCTCTGTCATGTACACCACCTCGAAGCCACGCTTCCGCACACGCTCCACAAAGGCAGAGTTCGCCACCTGCTCCTTGCTCTCACCTGCGCTGGTAGAAAAAAGGGGTCACCAGGGCTCAGAGATGGCTGCGCTCTAGGGTCTCTGGCAGTCATCCCTATTGGGGCCAGCCAGGTCTCAATGTCACGCTCTTAGGGTCCACGTCTCAGCCGAAGCCCTATTCCAAGGGTCAACTGGCCCCACAGTGCCAGGGATAGGGCTTGGAGAAATTAGACCACAGAACTTGTGTATCCACCTACCAGCCAAGGATCCCAAAGCACCTGATCAACAAGTGCCTCTCTCTCTAGGAAATAGGGCAACAGCCCTATTTCAGGCTGCAGCCTATTACAAGAGGCTGGGAATGCATCTGTGTTAGACTTTCTGGGGAGGAGGGTCCCCTTTCCATACAATCCTCCCAGCTTCACGCTCCTCTAGGGTGTGACCCAGCTCGCCTGCCTGCCCCACAGAGTAGAAGGGATATACTGGGGGCAGCAAAGCCCACCTGCCAGGAGGAACGCCCCGTGTCACACCAGCTATCTGAGGAGCCAGGCAGAAGCTAGGTGGAAGAGTCCCATTCTGGGGTGACGGGAGGGGCCCCCCCAAGGGAATCTAATCCAATGCAACACCAAATCCCAGCAGGCCGAGGAGATCCCTACTCAGAGGGATAGTCTCTTCCCTGTGGGGGTGCAGAGTGGAGGGAGTTAGGTCCAGCAGGCAGGCAACACGCCCCCGTGATGGGGTGGGAGGGAGGTTTGGCTCCCCAGGCCGGCAGCCCTCACCTGTGATATAGTAGATGCTCTTCTGCGTTTCCTTCATGCGGGACACGTACTCAGACAGCGAGGCTACCTCATCGCCCGACTGCGACGTGTGGTAGCGCAGCAGCTCCGACAGGCGCTTCCGGTTGGTTGAGTCCTCATGGATGCCGAGCTGGGGGCAGAGGAGGGGACTGAGATGCTGGCTCCAGGAGGTGGCTCACTAACACTCTCCTGCCCTCCCATGGCCTCAAGAGCTTGGAAATCTAGCCCCTCCCCACACACATCCCGGCGCCACCCAAGGGTTGGTGTTAGGAGCAGATGCAGTCAGGGAGGCTCAGCTACCCATTCAAGCACCCTGGGGCACAGTTAGCTGCATCAGCAGCACTTAGTGGCAAAGTAGCCAGATTGTTTGGCCCTTCTGCTCCAGAGCCCTGCCAGGAAGAGCAGGTTTGAGCCATAAGCCCAGCCCAGCCAAGTCATGGTCTTGGAACAGATCCTAGACTAGGCCCTGGCTCCTCAAGTGACATGACCCACAGGCAGGTGAGGCAGAGCTGTGTCCCCCTTTGCCCCCAGGTGTTGGGCTGGCTGGCTCTCACCTTGAGGTTCTTGGAGAAGGCTTCGTAGAATTTCTTGTAGCTCTCCTTGTCCTCAGCCAGCTCCGAGAAGAGCTCCAGGCACTTCTTGACAATGTTCTTGCGGATCACCTTGAGGATCTTGCTCTGCTGCAGCATCTCCCGGGAGATGTTCAAAGGCAGGTCCTCAGAGTCCACCACGCCCCGGATGAAGTCTGCAGAGGAAAGAAGCCCAGGCCCAGGGAGGCTGGGGTCAGAACAGCCAGGCTAAGAACTGCACACACTCAACCCCCTCTCCCCCCCCTCGGACATGAGCCAAGAAAGCCCAAGCTACAGGCCACATCAGGAGACCCAACCCCTGTGCATCCCTCAGCGCAGCGCGGCTGTATGACGCGCTAGGAGTGGTGCAACGATGAGGGAGCAGCCAATGTAGCAATGAAGCAAGGGAGCCCTTAGAGTGTGAGCTCTGCACGAGAGCAGGGGGGGGCTCTTACTCAGGTACTCTGGGATGAGCTCGTCACAGCTGTCCATAATGAAGACACGCCTCACATACAGCTTGATGTTGTTCTTCTTCTTCTTGTTCTCAAAGAGGTCAAAGGGGGCGCGGCGCGGGATGAAAAGCAGAGCTCGGAACTCCAGCTGCCCCTCGACGGAGAAGTGCTGTGGGTTGGAAGACACGGGGGTGAGGAGATGAACAAAGCTCCCATGACATCGTTTATCTAACCCTGCCCTGGGAAGGGCCTTTCCCTTTGGCCCAGCTGCAGGAGCTCCCACAGGGCCTTGGGTAGGTGACTGGATGGCTACCCCACAATGCATTCGACAGGCAGGCGGGACAGCATGCTGGCTAGCACTTGGACTCTCTGCATTCCCATTCAGCCCCAGGGTCCCCACATCTACTCCTCCAGTGTTTCCTGAGCAGGATCTAAGGTCACCGAAAGCAGCAGCTCCTATCCCCATTCGCTCCTGCCCAAGGAGCTGCAGCCAGGGCTTCAGGAGAACCCTGCACACCAGGATGAAGCAGGACACTGGGAATGAGGGTCACGCTGATCAAAGGGCAAGCAAACTAAGTGGGAGGCTCCATCCCCAGGACCAGCAGTAACATTTCAAATGGGCTCAGCCTCGTGATTTGCTTCCCCAAGTAGAACCAGCATCTCTCATGGTCTAGTGGATGATTTGGGGCCCCCACTTCCTATACTGGAGACACCCGTATGAGGAAGAAAGGTGAATCTGTGCACAAATACCTCACAAACCAGGATGGAAAGGGGCCCTCGGCCTCCACCAGAGTGCCCAGTCCAGCACCTACACTCACCTTGACAGCCAGGTGGTCCTCCCAGTCATTGGTGAGGCTCTTGTAGAACTCGCCGTACTCCTCCTGGGTGATGTCGTCGGGATTGCGGGTCCAGATGGGCTTGGTCTTGTTCAGCTCCTCCTGGTCGATGTACTTCTCCTTGATCTTCTTGGTCTTCTTCTTTTTGCCCTTACCACCCTCTTCCTCCTCCTCATCTGAGCCCACGTCCTCGATCTTGGGCTTCTCCTCATCCTTGGGGGCTGCCTCCTCATCCTCTTTCTCCCCTTTCTCCTCCTCTGCCTCGTCGTCACTGATTTCCTTTTCCCGCTCCTTCTCCAGCTGTAGGGAGAAGAGTAAGACCAAGGCGCCTATCTTACCCAGGGCCTCCTATGCACAGGAGATCGGGGCAGCGACAGAGACACGGTTGCCCCCAGGGAGATGGGAGCTTGGTCTGGTGAGCGCCATGCAAAGGCTAACACAACAGTGATGCACTGCAGGTAAAGCACTGGCCCAAAGTACGATCATGGTGTCTTCCAGTGGCTGGGCCAACAAAGAGAATAAAGGAACTATGGCGCCCACCAGCTGGCAAGACCTCCCATAGCTCATGCAATAGAGGCCCACACCGGTGGAGCTGGAGTGCTGGGGTTCTAGCCCCAATCCCCCACCAGGTGGTGTAGGTTAGGTAATGGCACAAGGTGCCTGCATAGATTTTAGGAAGGTGAGTTTGACTGCCCAGCGTACCCCTTCTGCGATCCCCACTCCCTAGCCACAGTGACCTAGTTCCCACCCTTGATCAATTCGACTGGCCAACTCCTGCAGCAGCAGAACGAGAGCACAGCCCCGGCCTTCAGACCCTGGTCGAGCCCATCACGCATGCGCACACTCCCCCTCCTCCCCTCACCCCGTGTGGGGCTGGGAAGGCTCAAGGTGGAACGTTCCATCCTCTCCCCATTCCCGGCCGGTCTCTGTTGGAGGGCCCCCCCCCCACCTCTCACATACGTACGTAAAGAGTGATGGGGTAGCCAATGAACTGTGAGTGCTTCTTCACCACCTCCTTGACCCGCCGCTCCTCCAGGTACTCGGTCTGGTCCTCTTTCAAGTAAAGGATCACCTTGGTGCCACGGCCAATGGGCTCACCTGTGACATGAGGAGAGAGGCAGTGGTATTACTGGCCACGGGCACTGGACAGAGCTCACTAGGAGCCCACAGCAATGCCAGGGGCAGCCCACAGCTAAACTGAAGGGAGGATCATCACAGCGCTTCTAATAGGAGCCAAGGTCAGAAATCCGCTGCCACTGGCCTTGCACCAGGCTTAGACCATGGCTTTGACTAGCACTGAGGGGAGCTTTCTCCCCCAGCTCCTACAGCCTAGACCTGGGAACTAACCCAAGTGGACAGGTCACTTTAACCTTCACACATGACCCCATGAGCCTGGACCCTCTCCCCCTGCGATTCTAGCTTCCCCACTAGGTGGCAGCTACAAACTACAATGCCTCATCCCTTCATACCATCTTATCAGCCACCTCCTACCCTTCTGGGGACCTTTTGGCAGACAGGGTGGGAGGTACGTTGCTGGCTCCCCACAGACCCTCCTCTGGGATTCATGGCAGACAGGATGGGGGGAGCTGATTCCCCGCAGACCCAATCTCCACAGTACATACCATGATCAGATTTGACAGTGAAGGAGCCCCCAGCTGATGACTCCCAGGCATACTGCTCGTCATCGTTGTGCTTGGAGATGACCACGACCTTCTCAGCCACCAGGTAGGCGGAGTAGAAGCCCACACCAAACTGTCCAATCATGGAGATGTCAGCGCCGGCCTGCAAGGGGAAGGAGAAAGGGTGAGACGGGCAGGAGACCAGAGACAAGTGCAATCTGTAACGCAGTCAGGTGTGTCCTAATAGCAGGGAGCTGGGCCAACCTACAAAGATTAGGCCACAAATACAGACAGGGATAGGGCAGGGCACCGTCACCTCCTCCCTGTGCAGAAGGAACCAGGGAAACTCCTGGTCAAGCCAAGAGCACTGCGGGCTGCTCCCTGGGGGGATGCAGCCCCAGAAGGGGGTCACCTCAGCCAGGCACTGAAGTTGCAAGGCCCTGTGAAGGACACGAGCCCAGCAGATGCCCAGGCCCACGAGGGCTGCACGTGCACTACTGGCCAGGCTGAAAGCCACTCACCTGCAGGGCTTCCATGAAGGCCTTGGTACCAGACTTGGCAATGGTACCCAGGTTGTTGATGAGGTCGGCCTTTGTCATCCCAATGCCCGTGTCCACCAAGGTGAGAGTGCGGTCCCGCGGATTTGGGATGATGTCGATTTTTAGCTCCTTGCCACTCTCCAGCTTTGAGGGATCTGTCAGGCTCTCATAACGGATCTTGTCCAGGGCCTGGGAGGGGGGGCAGAGACCATTAGCAAGGTCTACCCAGCACCCCCCTGCTCCCTGAATTCTGTACTCTCCCTGCTCTGTGCAGGAGGGTGCATGGATTCCTGAGATAGTGTCACCCAAAGGCTCCGGCTTCACTCAAACCCTTCCAGAGGGCAAAACAAAACGCCCTGCTTCAGAGCGGCATGCAGGGCAGAGAGACAGGCTCATTCACCCAGCACACGCGCAGGAGAAGAGAACGCCTGGAAACAAACAAGCCAACTCCAGGCCAGCTTCCCCAAGGGCAGCAGAAACAAGCAAAGGGGGCAGGGGCCCCTGCCACTAGGGCTTGCCTCTGCACCCCCGAGTTCTGCTCGTGCCAGGCCCGCTACTCCAGCATCAGCTTGGGCCCGGAGGCGGGAATTATTTGGGCATCTCCCACCTTCTCCTAAGGACAGGTGATCACCAGCACAACTGGCATCAAACCAGCCCCCCCCCCCGCTGGGCAATCTCGGCACAAAGGCCAGGGAAACAGAGCTCCCGCACCGAGGAGCCCAAGGCCCCGTTGCCAGGCCCTTCCCTGACTAGCCCAGGCTTCTTGGAGGGCCTCCGCAGGCAGGCAGGGGACAGCCAGAGCAACCCTAGGACGAGGCAGAGGCCGGCACTCACGTCGGAGGCGTTGGAGATGATCTCCCGCAGGAAGATCTCCTTGTTGGAGTAGAAGGTGTTGATGATCAGGGACATGAGCTGGGCGATCTCTGCCTGGAAGGCGAAGGTCTCCACTTCCTCCTCGCCATGCTGCGGCTGCGGTACTCCTCCTTCGGGCATCTGGCGGGAGACGAGCCCGGGCTGTGAGCACCTGCCCGCACGGCGCCGGCCGGAACCCCCACCCCCATCCCCGGGAGATCCGCTGCCCTAGGCCGGATCCTCAGCGCGGCCGGGCCCCGGCGCAGATGTGGCCCCACAAGGCGGGAAGCCAGCACCGGGGCCGGGCGGGCCGGGGCTCCCCGCGGGGATCGGGGGGCGGCACCTGCTGAGCGAGCAGGGCCCCGCATCCCCCCCAGCCCCACCCGGCCGCGTCCCCCGATCCCCGGCCCGGCCCGGCCCCGCCCCGGCCCGGCCGCTCCCCGCCCCGAGGGGCCCCGCTCAACATGGCAGCGCCCAGCGGCTCCACGTGCGCCCCCCGGCCCGGCCCGGCGCCCCACGTTCTGAGCCAGCCCCGCGCGCGCGCGCCAGGGCCCCGGGCCGCCCTTACTGTGCTGGGCGCGGGAGTGGCTCGGTCCCTGCTGCGGGGATGGCTGCGCGGCCGATAGAGACAGAGCGCGAGAGAAACCAGGGCCGCCCCCGCCCGCCCTATATAGGGCTGAGGCCGGCCCGGCCCGGCCCCCGGCTCCTTCCGCCTTAAAAGGGCCGAGCTGGTGCGAAGCCGAGATTGCAGCGCATCCTGGTACTTTATCTCCCTGCAGCCCTTTGCCCACCCCACACATCTAGCCCACGTTCCCTCAGCCCAGTACCTGGGAAGCAACTTGTATCCACTCCCCTCACGCCTCTTCCCCCACTACTGAGGTACCCCCCTGACACCCCACTACTTGTGAGTCTCCCCTGCTAGTCCAACCCGACACCTCAAATCTCTTGAGGAGTTTTCCTGGTACCCCATCCCCCCTACTTCCCTCAGTTCTCAGCCCCCCACACTAGCATCCAATTCCCTTGTAACTCAAAACCCAAGGAACCCCTCAACACATCAGCAACTCCATCCCCTGTGTTTCCCTTCCACACTACCATCTCCTCTCTTCATACCCCTGTGTCCCCTCTTCTGCTTTCTCCCCTTGTCCCATCCTTCCTTACCTGTCATTTTCAAGAAGACGGGGAAAAAGGTGATTACCAGCATTTAAAAAGGGTAAAGTGAATGACTGGGGAAGCTATAGGCTATAGCTATAGGCAGCTATAGGCTGCCATCAATCTTAGGCACAATACGGAAAGGTTGGCCTGGAATGCAGTCAGTAAAGAACTAAAAGCTGGCAGCGTACGTAATGCCAAACAACGCGGTTTTATGAAAAAATGGGTCAGGTCAAACAAACTTGGTATAATTGGAGAAGATCACAAGTTTGGCTGACAAAGTTAACTGTTGAGATACTAGATTTCTGTAAGGCACTTAATTTAGTCCCGCATGACAGTCTCATAAAAAAAAATGTAGACTATACAAAACCAACAGGGCCCATATTAAATGGATTAAAATGGTTAAGTAACGGATTGCAAAAAGTAATTGTAAATGGAGAAGGATGTTTACAAATTGAAAAAGGGTTCAGAAGAAGGATTCGAGGTCTTGAAAGCATGGCTGATAGTAAGAGAACTCCATCACAGTCTAGAAGTACCTACCTGGGGAAGAGATTTCTGATAGTAGCTGCCTCTTTAGTCTCGTAGAAAAAGTCATAACAAGATCCAATGTTTGGAGCTGAAGCTCAACCGAGTCAAATTCAGACTAGAAATACGGTGCACTTTTTGAACAGTGAGAGTAATTAACCGCTGGGAGAGAATCTTACCTAGATTCTCCACCATTTGCAGTATCTACATCCAGACTGGTTACCTGTCTAAAATATATGTTCTAGCTCCACCAGAAATGAGGGGCTTGATGCAGGAATCACTGGGTGTGGTTTTATGGCCTGCATTATGAAGGAGACTAGATGATCACAGTGGTCCTTTCTGGCCTTAAAAAAAAAAATCAATGAAGCTTTGGAGGCTCCCTACTAAGCTTGCTCTGTGGACTTGCTCTTGCACCTGTGAAATCCTGGGGCAACTGTCCCAAAAGAGTTTAGATAGACCCCACTAGAAGACTGTCCCATGTTCTCTCCCTCCACTGCCCTTTGCAGCTCTCAGGAGCTTCGCTACACAGATGAGTTCCTTGTGGGGCAGAGAAAGGCATCGCATTACTCCACAGATCAAATTGCCCCATCATATTTTGGGGTAGGAGCTGGCACTTTCCCTGCTTGTGTTGAGGGGTCATGCTCAGGACCGGTCTCTACACAGCTTTTGTATTGCTGTAATCGTATTGGTTTAGAAACCGACAGAGTTAAATTAGTGCAACCCTGCTAGTGGGAACACAGTTATAACAGTAGAAGGGTGCCCATAGCTGTATAGTTTATCCCCATACATTTAGAAGTGAGGTCCCATGCAGAAGACACCCCACTCATCTCTGATTTTTAGAACAAAAGAAGCAGCATAACAAGACTTCTCGGGGTGCAAATGCCCTAGACTGCTTCACTGGCGGTGTAGTGTAGTGTAGTTCACAGTAGTGTGTGGAAAGCAGGTGGGTATTATCTTTTTGTGCCCCTTGGGAGAAGCAGTTTAATTATCCAGAAGGAGTGGTGGCAGATTGCAAACGGCAGAAGCCCTGGGAAGTGCTTATTACCGTCAGCACTCCAGTTCTTAGATGCTGCCTTAGGTATGGCCTACACATGGGTTTTTGCACTGGTGTAAGAAACTGTGTTGATGTAGTTACATCAGTACAAATCCCTACTGTAGATGCATCTAAACCACTTTAAATCATGTTCAAACTGGGGCCTGGTCTACACTAAAATATTAGGTTGACCAGGTACATCGCTCAGGGCTGTGAAAAATCCACACCCCCTGAGTGATGTAGTTAAGCCGATCTATCCCTTGGTGTAGACAGCAATAAAATTCTTGTGTCACCCTAGCTACCCCCTCTTGGGGATGTGGCTTACTTATGCCAATGGGAGAACCCCGCTGCAGTATTTAAAGAGTAGATGAACCATGGTAATTTACCACATCAAACAAAACTGATTTAAATGCATCTACATTAAGGGTTTGTATTGGGGTGATGAAATCATTTTTAGTTAAACTGTGAGCTGGTCTACTCTCTATTTTTGCACCAATTTAAATCAGCAGAAAAATCTTTATGCCAGTAAAACATTTATATTGGTATAGATAGTACCTTCATAACGGTATTCATTTTTATAATGGTCTAATACTAGTGGGTTACAGCAATTTAACTACACTGGATTTTCTTCCCACGTAACGTTCAAGCTGGAGGTGTAATTTTCAGCTCAGAGATAGACGTACATGTGCCAGCTTTGACCAATCTAATGCACTAACAATAGAAGCACAGCCTCGGTGGCACGGGTGGTGGGACATGCTAGTACAATCCTGTCCAGGACTCTTGATACTTAACTCAGATGGCTAACCCATCCCACTGCACATGCCATGAGAGCACTTCTGTTTTTAGCCTGCTAGCTTCAGCAAAGCTAGCGCACACACAACTACCTGAGCTGGAAATTACATCTCCAGTTCAAAGTGTAGATGTCCCCCTAGTTAAATTGGTATAAAAACTGAATGACAATGGAGTCTTGGGACAACATAGGCAAGCCCCTAGCTTCATTCAGAAAGAGCGGATTATGGAAAGCCCAACGGTTAAGGGTTAGTTTGTAAAACTGGAGCACCCACAAGTTTGCCAAAGCCTCACAAATCCCACAAGCATCACCAGATAGTTTGTGTATTGATTTTATTTTAAATATACACTTTTGGCTCTGGAGCCAGCATTTGGACTTCACCAGTGAGGAAAAGTTAATCCAATTAACAATGATTTGCTGTTGCTCTCTGCTGAATTCAACAGATTGCAGAATAGCCTCTGCTATCCCAGCCCTGGGCTCCCCCACACAACTCTGCCGATACCCCTTGCTCCTGACCTGCAGCCCCCCTGCTATCCCAGCCCTGGACTCCCCACACACGGTTCTGCCGACACCTCTCATTCCTGACTCTCAGATGTCATGTTCCAGTTCTGGGCCTCCAAAAACAAGATAAGCAGTTACACTCAAAATACTGTGGGATCAGGGAAAAGCAGGTATAAAAGCACCGGCAGGTTAGAATGATAGGTAGCATTTTACACTCACTCTGAGCCTGCCCCAGTGTGAATGAGAACAGTGATGGAGAGGTAGGCTCTGAAGGACAGAACCCCATAGTATCTGTCAGGGGTAAACACACCCACGGGGATGGGGCAGTGCAATATGTGTGATCTCGGATACCTGGCTTGGTGTTTGGGGTCTGGCCCCCTGGATCTATTCGCCATTCCTGTCCCATTCAGGTGGCAAGCTGCTCTGCAGCACAGTTTGCCACCTCTGCTGCCCCTCTCTTCTTCCAGGGTGAAGCGCAATCCCTCCTGCCTGCTTGCCTTCTGGGTGAGATATTTCCTGCTGGGAACAGATGCTTCTTGGGACCCCTACCGTAGCCTTACGTGTGGGGCCCATACGATGTTTCCCACTTAATTGAAGAGGAAATGTGCAGACGCAGGCCGGGCTGGCAGGCCCCACTGCCTGGGTCTTTTACAGACTCGGCCTAGCCGGGTCTCCCTGGTGCTGAGCCCAGGGGTAGCGGCCCTTGAGGTCCCTGATCCGCCTCGGGCGCCTGGCAGGCCCCACGCGCTGGGGCAGCTTGCAGGGGAGGGGTGCTCCAGAAACTCCCTTCCCGATGCTTCTTCCCCAGGCTGCGCGCGGGGGGTGGGGGGGTGTTTGCTTTGGTGCTGTGCACGCTCATTGGAGGGAACTTTGCAGGCCGGCTGGGCAGGGCCAGTCACGCCAGCCTCTGGGCAGGCCCTGGCGCAGGAGGGGGGCCTGGGACCCTGTCTCTGGGGCGCCCCAGGCGAGTAGCTGCTGAGCAAAGCAAGCCTTGGGGCTGCTTGCAATTGCAGAGCTGGTGACACCTGCGGGGGGGAAACTGAGGCACGGAACAAGGAGGTGGCTTGCCCAACGACACACAGCACTAAGAGCAGGCCAGGCTTAGCGGCAGGGCCAGGAATAGAACCCAGGCGTCCGGGCTGCCTAGCCACGAGCAGCGCTCCCTGCACTGCGGCGCCCTTCCTGCGTGCCTGGCCTGGGCCCGGGCCCACATGGGATCTGCACCGTCACTCGCTGCTGCATGTCATGGCGTGTCACCGCCAGGTGGGGCGGAGCAGGCGGCTTCTGCAGTGCATGGACGGGAGAGCGAGCCAGCGAGCGGGACTATTTCCCGAGCTGCTGTGAGTGGTGGCGGAGGGAGACGGGTGACTTGGTCTGGCTGTGCTACAACTTTCTTCCAGTAGTTTCCATGCTAGGCCTCCTCCCCCTCCCTCTCTGCTCTCACCCCTCCCCCTCCCTGGGAATCTCAGCAGTGGTCTCAGCCCCATGCCTGCCCCTGCAGCGCCACAAGGGGGAGCCCTGGCACAGGGGGAGTTAGCTGGGGAGGGTCTCTCCTTGCTGCACCCTCCCCAGGTACCCCCAACCCACCAAAGCTGCCCTGCAGCCAGATGTCGGGGAAGCTGCTGCTGCTGCTCTCTTGGCACATTGTGCCCCCCAGTCTCTTGTCAGCAAGGGGGAGGGGAAGGCACCCTGGGTTCTGGGGTGCTGCACGGGGAGGGGGGAAGGGGAGAGAGAAATGCTCCCCAGGCTTATCCCACATCTGCCACATACAGGCGCTTTACAGACACATCATGAGCTCAGGGCCCTTCCCCAGGGAGCCACACCAAAACAACTCAGAGGGGAGGCCAGTGCGATCTAATGATTGGAGCCAAGGAACAGCACTCCTGGCCCCATTCCTGGCCCCGGCCATGTCACCGACTCACCATATGACCTCGCTCAGGGCATCCTCTCCCTGCCCCCAGACCTCAGAGTCCCCAGCTGTAAAACGGGGAACATGCTCTGCCTTGTAAAGCATTGCAAGGGTTGACCTGCACCGTTTTTGCACCGATTTAATTACCTCCCTCTTGGTGCAACACCCTGGAGTGGACTTAAATTGGTTTCAGAGTGTCCATGCTGAGGAGTTGCACTGATTTTATGACCTTGCTTTACCTGTGAAAAAAGTACGTGTAGCTCAGCCAAGAGCTTTCCATCGAAGGTGCTAGAGAAGTCCAAACGATGGGACTAGAACCCAGGAGTTCTGCCTCCCAGTCAGCCCTGCTCTAACCACTAGACGTCACTCAATTTATCCCAGCCTCCCTTTGTTTCCAGACTTGCCTGTTTCTTTCCCTCCTTTGCTCCCGCTTTTGGTTTGTTTGCAAAACACTCATTAAGGTTAAGCTTCTGTTTCCAAAACAAACAAGAGAAAGGAGAGGAAATAAAGGGGTGGAGGGAGGGACATGACCGTGGTTCTCTGGTCCTACCTGACACTTCACCGCTGTTTTCAGGTCCCAGCTCCTTGGTGAACCAGTGTGGGGCTCTCAAGAGGGTGTGGGCAGGGTTGTCTCTGGGTCAGAACTTCCTACCTCCAGGCTGGCAGTGCTGCAGGGACCTGCACTCCTCGGACACAGGATCCACCTGCACCTTGGCAACACCTGAGCAGTTTGTCATGTCAATTAAAGTCTCACTGAATGGAATTGCCTGCAGCTCTGGATCCCTCCCCATGGCACCACCTAGTGCCCAGTCTCCAGTATGACAGGTATTTGCATTAGGGGTCAGCTGTGTTGCCAGCAGGGACTTGCGTACATGGGCCAATGAAAACACAGAACTGAGGGCCCTGCAATGAGGACTATGAACCCACGGCCCAAGGAGTTGCTCTGGGGAATCTCTGGGCCTCTCAGCCCCTCTTTGTGGTCTGAATTGAGTAAAGCTATCTCCACTGTGGCTGGAGCACAGTCCTAACCAGTGGGGCCTGGCCATTGTGGAGCCTGTACCCAGGGATTGATGCTCTGACCCAGTTTGGGACCCGTCCACACTGTCTGGGCCAAATTAGGGGGATCCACTTCAGTCACAACATTGCCTCCACTGTAACAAACCTATGGTCCCCAGGACTTGGCAGGGGCTGCTCTGAGGTGCCCCTCAAAACCCTCACTGGGCAGCAGGGACAAGACTCGGAGCCTTCTGCTCCACAAGCTCCAGCCACAAAGAGAATCTCTGCTGCCAGCACTATTGGGCATGTGACCCTTGGGAGCAATTCCAACTCCATCCCATAGGGGGCAGCTCAGGGAAAGTGGGGTCATGACTTCTAGGGACGGAAAGAAGCATGTCCCATTAGGGATGAGGGGGCCCTGCAGACATGTGGCGAACTGGGGAGCCTCACCCCTGATTGAGGCAAATGTCTCCATTGGGGTGGTAATGGCTTCTCCAGAAACCCAAAGGAGAGCTGAGAACAGGGCTCAGCTGGGGAGATCCTGTGCACCCCAAGTTCCGGGCTTCCCTAGTGGCGTTCCCCTGCCTTTTCCTCCATGTTTCTGGTCTGCAGCTGGGAAGATCCTGCTCCGGGGAGACCCCGCTTCTCAAAAAGACAAGCGGTGGGGTGGAACTGGAACGCTGCAGTCTGCTTCATTTGGGCCCCAAGATCTTTGGAATCAGACAGCAAATGCCTGTGAAGAGGCCAGAGTCCCCTCACCATTGGGGGCGGGGTGGTCTCCCCAACTTCCCCTCCCTCCACGGGCATGTTCAGGGGGAGCCCCAGGCTGGCGATGACCTCATTAGGCTGGGCTGGATACCCCCTGGGGGGGTAGGGCAGGCACGTGTGTCCTCTGGCTTCCTCCGCCTCCTCATGGAGAGGGGAGCTGAGCGAACCCTGCTGAGATGCTAGCACATCCTTGCTAGCCCCACCCCTGGGCACATCCTGCCCCGTTCCTCTGCCAGCTCAGCTGTCCCATCTCCAGACTGAATGCATGGTTTCAGTGTCTGGTAACCCTGGGACAGGTGGGTGGGTAGGGGGTGGGATGCCAGGGCCGGAAAGGCAACACAGGGGAAATGGCTGGGCCCTTGCGTTGGCACTGTGGTGTGTGTCCCCCCCCCCGGCTCCTTGCACACACAGGGCCCTTGTTTTCTGGCCTTAGGGAGGCAGCAGCTCTTCCAGGGCTCAGGGTAGAATGACTGGACCATGTAGCTGTTGTTACAATGAGCTCATGGCTCTGCCTGACTTTCCCCAGGTCAGGGGCATGGGCTCTGTGTAGAGGCACACTGGGATACAAGAGAGGCTGCAGGAGAGCAAGGAAGACATGCAGCGCTCCAGGGACCCCAGGACTGGAATAGCATGTGCGTGCACACCCGTGCATGTGGGTGTGGGGCCCGACGATAGGTCAGGAGTGAGGGGGCGTGGGCAGAACTGGGGGAGATGGGGCCCAAGGCTGGACTAGCAGGTGGGGCTGCAGGTCAGGCGTGAGGGACACTGGCGCAGCGCTGCATGGGCAGAAGAGCAGCTCTGGTCAAGGCTGAGGGTAAGTAACACCTATTGGACAGCCAGTTAGTGGCGCCTGTGACACACACATTCAGGGTGTGCGGGTCCCTAGCAGCAGACAGAAGAATGCTTCACAAACCTGCTTGTCAGCCCCAACAGAACAGCCAAGGAGTGAACCACAAAGAGTGAGCCTCACCCGCAGGGCAGGGCTGAGGTATGTGTGTGTGTGTGGGGGGGGGGGGGGGGGGGGGAGATGAGGAAGGTGGGCTTCAGGGCGGATGAGAAGAAACTATTGGGCCTTCTCTCACAGGCGGCTAGGGCAGGGGAGCTATGTCACCAGGGGTTACTCACCCCAAGAGTGGTGAGATCTGGGGCACAGCCATCCCCTGGGCCATTCAATTCCTACATGGCTGAGACGTGCTTTGGACACAGCAAGATGCCTGCCATATAGAGTATGGGTTTGTCTACACTCCAATTTTTCACACCCCTGAGCAATGGAGCTGGGTCGACATTACTGTTGAGTGTAGCCCTGCGCCCCCCCCCCCCCCCCAGCTGGAGAAACTGGCATCTCTCCCCCAACCCCTGAGCAGCCCGGGGGCCAGAGGAGCTGGCTCTCCCCCCACGGCCAGAGGAGTGATCATCTGCCACCCCAGCCTGGGGCAGGAGGAGCTCACTCTCCCCACCCTGGCCCCAGAGGAGTTCTGTGCCCCTGCCACTGGGGAGGGCCCATGCCCCTGCTTGCCCCCCCTTGCCCACACGCCTGGTACTAAGCTAGACATTCCAGGATGTTTTTCTCCAGGACACAAACGATTGTGGTTCACCGCAGGCAGGGACAATGGCACTCCATGAACTTGAGGTGACAGAGGACCACAAACGCTGAGGCTAGGTCTGCAGTGCAACTGGAGGCGTGATTGCAGCCTGGGGAGACATGCCACAGCAAGCTTGAATTTAGCACGGCTAAACATAGCAAGCAGATGCAGCTGCACGGGCTGCACTAGTCAGCCCAGGCTCTTGGGATGGATTCACATTCCAAGCCCGCAGCCAGGCCGCTGTGTTTTCACTGTGATTGTTGGCTGTGCTGGCTCGCAGGAGTACGCTGCGCCAGCTGCAATCCCCTCAGCTGCAGTGCACTCATGGACCCCGAGACCATCACAGAGCAAACCCTGCCAGCTTGGTTCAGTGCCGGGGACGCAACTATCCAGGACATGGGCTACAGGCTATTGCTGGGCATCCGTGGGCTACGTTGGGGTGGCAGGTGTATGTTTATGCCAGGGATAGGTCCTGGTGTTCAGGGAACCATCACTGGCCCGAGGAAGGGGAGCTGGGAGAAGGTCTGTGGGGAAACTGCTTCCAGAAGAAGCAAAAGCTCGGGGATGCTCAGCCAGGACAGAACGCCGCAGTTCATCATTATAGCCACTAGGTAGCGCCCCAGCTCCTCCAATGCAGCTGTCCAGGCAGATTTGCAGAATGGACTCGAGTCTCACCTTAGCCCAGCACCCCTCCACCCCCACAGCACCCCCCAGGGCATCAGACCCCAGCCCCGCAGCCTGCCGGTGCCACCTGAGCCCCCCCAGCCTGCCGGTGCCGGCCCACAGCTTACAAGCAGGGCAGCCCTCTAACAGTGGAGCAATCTTCGTGCTCTCGGCCGTCCCTGCAGGGGCCCTGCGTCCGCGTGCTGCGGTTACGGTGGAGACTGCACGGGCCCCCTCAAAGCCCCTAGAGACCCCCTGCAATGAGAACACGGAGTGGGCACGGGGCCAGCAGGAGTGAGACGAGCCAGGGCACAGGGCAGGGCAGTCCCTGGAGCCGCTCCACCCCGCTCCCTTCAGGCCCAGCCCATGCTCGGCCCCTGGGGGTGGGGGCGCTGGGGCCCAGCCCTTCGGCCGAGGCCTGCGTGGCGCTGGTGCTCCCCTGCCCGTGGCAGTGTCAAAGTCAGCGGCAGACACACACAGAGGCATATTCACTCTTTATATAGAAAATGGCAACTGTACAGATACATTCACAGAGACAAATGGGCCCAGCCCGGCCCCTGGCTGTGCCCAGGGGCAGGCAGCCACGAAAGGCCTCGTGGAGCATGGCGTGGCAGCACCGTCCAGCCGTGGCCTTCTCACTCCGTGATCGCCAGCCCAGCCAGCAGGGCTGCTCCACGCTCCGCAGCGCCTGCTGCTGGGGAAGGCAGGGACTGCTGCAGGGAGCTCAGCCACAGCTGGGGGATGGCAGACCAAGGTCTTGGGCAGTGAGAGGAGCTGGGCTGAGTGAGTCACCTGGAGGGAGGGAAGGAGGGTTGGGTAATTAAGGCATTTGACCGGCACTCCAGCCACCTGGTCTCTATCTGGATTAGGGGGGTCATGATGCTTCCTGACCTCCCACAGGGCAGGGTAAAGCCAGAAATATCTGAGAGGCTCTGCAGCTACAGGGATGGGGAGGCACATGGATACAGGTTGCAGGGATGGAGGGCGAGAGAGTACAGTCTGCAGGGCATGGGGGTGAGTTCATTTCCCTTTGTGGGGAGAGAGAAGTTGGACAAGGGTGAACACTTCAGGGACCCCTTGAGAGGAGACGGGGATGGGGAGAGCACGTCACAAGCCACTCCAAGGCAGCAGGGACCTCAGGCACTCTTCACTTTCGAGCCAAGGATCCCAGACTTGGCAGGTGTGATATGTATTTAAGGCAGGATCCTGGCATCTCTGTGTGGGGAGGAAGTCACGCAGCATTGCGGGGGGAGATGATGGTACACAGGTCCTGGCGCCATCACACAAGCAGGGTGTGGGGCAAAGTGGCCCAGCCATGGCGACCCAAGCTATCCTCCGGGCAGGGTGGCAGTCGCTTCCCAGATCACAGGGCATCATGTCTGCTAAGGCAGTGAGAGTTCATAGCAGCGCACAGGAGACGTCTCCCCCCAGCACCATAGCCTGTAAGAGTCAGCAGGGGGACACGCCGCTGAGCCAAGCGTGGCCTCAGTGTCCATGCTGCTGCCCCATTTAGATCACCATCCGGAAGAGGAAGGAGAAGACGGCTCCCAGCGCCAGGCCCAGCGAGAGGAAAAAGGCCATGATAGCACCGGCTGTCTCAGCTTCGTGGGCAAGCACCTTCCTGGGGAGGGTGAAGGTGAGAAGAGCGTCAGTCTAGCAGCACTGTGCACCAGCCCCCACCCTCAGTGACTCCCGTCCTAAGCCCTCCTGTAGGAATCAGTGTCCCACGTCACTCCTCTATTCTCGTGGTCACTTTAGAAACCACTTCTACTGGCGGGAGGGCCTGGGCTTTCACTCCGCTGGGGACGTGCTTGGTTAGTGAGTTCATTGAATTGCCCAGCTGTCAGACATGAGAAAAGCAGGGGCAGAGGGCACAATGGAGGGCACTCGCCTGCGCCCTCTGCTGGCTGTGCTGGGACATGGCAGACGTCTGCAGTGAGGTGGGTGCCCAAGGGAGGAGCACGTTGGTTTCAGGCTGTGTGAGGAGTGAGGGGTAGGGAGGGGTGCCACATGTCACACGCTGATCCGGGGTACAGCTCTCGCTGGATGTGGAACCGGGGGTGGGGTTAGAAACCAGGCCGCCCAGGCCAGGATCAGGGAGAGGCACTTCGTAATCGTACACACTGGTGATGGGGAGAGGGACGGGGGGCAGGAGGGGCACTTGCTTCTGGAGGAGAAGGGGGCCAAGGGGGGTAGCCCCCACGAGGGGCAGGGAAGACGCTGACTGCTTTCTGGCAGGGCTCCTCCCCAGCAGTAATCCCACCCCCACGCCCGCTGGGACGAGCGCCCAGCTCTGAATTATGGGCTCGTAAAAAGTGCGCGGCTGCTAAGTGTCAGGCAAAGCGCCACCCTGCAGCTCCCGGCGCCAGTCCCCCTCTCCCCCCCGGCCTTGACACACTGCAGGCTGCCTGGCTGAGCCCCAGCAGGTCCCTGTGCTGGGGTCGAGGCCCGTCCTCGTCCGTGCGCTCTGCAGGGCCAGTCGCCCCCTTGGCCGCCTGGCTCCGGGGGCAGCTCTCCCCCCAGAGAACGGCCCGAGCCCCTGCCGCTTTCACTGCTCTCTCCGCTGTGCTGCGCTCTGGGACAGGGGCGCCCAGAACTGGACGCAACAGGCTCGGCTCAGCTCTGGGCCGGGGAGGAAGCGGATGACTCATGGCTGACGCACAGGACTGGGAGCCAGGACGCCTGGGCAGCCTGGGGTGAATCGCGCCCCCACCCCCGTTTCCCCATCTGTAACAGGGAGAGTGATCCTGACCCACTGCACTGGGGCAGCTGGGAAACCACCCATTATACAGGGTCCTTGGAGGCAGGGCCTGGACAAGGGGCTGTGCCCAGGCTTGGTCCCTGGGGCAGAATCAATCACACCATCAGCCAGTGCCCAGTGCAGGAGCACGGTGAGAGACTGCTTGGCTCCCTTCGCCGACCCCAGGTCACACTCACTTGGGCCCGAAGCACATGCAGAGGCTGGCCAGGTAGCCGTTGGAGATGGAGAAGAGGATGATGAAGCTGATGTACCAGGCGTCGTGGAGGAAGACGACGGGCATGTGGCTGCGGGGCTGCACATTGCACAGCATGAAGAGGGGGATGAAGACCAGGCGGGCAGCCACCATGATGGGCAGGAGCCGGCTGTCCTTCCCGGGCTGGGTGAGCAAGAAACACAGATCGTGAGTGGGCGTTGTGCCACAGGGTGCTGGGGAACCAGGCCGGCATGGGGCATCTCCCCATGGCACCAAGGTGCATCCGACAGACAAGAGGCGAGGGCAGAGGGGCATCCACAGGCAAGGGGAGGGAAGGAGGCTGCTGAGACAGCTTCCCATTGTCCCTACTCAAATCTAGGTCCCACCTTCTAACGCAGACAGGCCAGTGCTGTGCCTACCCACCCTGAGGGGGCGCTGCTGAGTGACACGGGCTCCCTGCCTCTGCACGCTGGAAAGGGAACCCTGCCCCGCAATGCCCTCTCCCCCATCCGATCCGAAAGTGGGTGGGGAGGACTGGATTCGCTGAGCGCCTGCACTGGAGCTGCTGGCTTAGGCCCCGGGGAGAACACTGGGACTCAGTCCTGGCTCCTGCAACCTCTTCAGGCCCGTTCCCTGGGCCCGGGCTGGGGCTTTTCCAGCCTGCTGACTCGTGCGGCAGCAGGCGCCAGAATGCTGAGCAAGAGTTCTGCCAAGCCAATAACGAACAGATGGAAAACAACACACTGATGGCAGCTGTGAGAGCCCTGCGCGCATGCACGCCCATGCCCTTTCCTGAGGACACAGCTGTCCTGGGGAAATGCCCCTATACCGCTAGCTGACTTTCCACAGCTCCTGGATCTCCCCTGGCCAAAGCTGTTTGACCCCGACCCGGCTAGCAGCGGTGGCAGTGGCCCGATGAGTTTCTAGGCCCTCTCCTTGCCCCGGCTACTGAGTCTGGGGGAAAACTTTGGTTCCGGTTCGGACCTGCCCTGCTCAGTCCCTTCCCTTTGGCAGGTTCAGATTTGCTTTGAGCACTGCGGGCAGAGTGGGAGCCACCGGCTATGCCTCTCTCAGCTGGTTGTGACACCGCGTCCCATGGACACAAGGCGCTGTGACACAGCCAGCCGCTTCTCTCCATTCCACCCGGGCCACTCCAGAGTGGTTGCACAGGGGTCACCCTGGACGGACACCAAGGTCGCTGAGCCAGGATTCCCTCCCGATGTCTGACGGGAGCCTTCGTTGTCCCCTCAGCTCAGGACCCTGCTGGGCACGTTGGGCTGGGCTGGCACCGGGGCAGTTGTGGGCACTAAAGAGTTTGCTGCGAGTTTGGGACGGGTCAATCGTCATGGCTGTGGGCATAGGCAAAACCAGTGTCTGCTGGCCGAGCGAGGGGCAAGCGGTCTCCCCCAGGGAACGCAGGGCCTCCGGCAGCTCAGCCGGCCCAAACCACACACATTTCCACACAGCTATTTTGGAACCATCTCCTGCCAGGTCCTCCTGCCAGCAGGGATGTGGCCTGACAAGGCAGCTCAGGGCCCCAGGAGAGGGCAGCCCAAAGATGTGACCCCACTGCCGGGGGAGAGTTTCAGAGAGGAAACTCCTGGCAGCAGGGGAGCCCAGCTCGGCCAGGCTGGCTGGCTCAGCACCGGACAGGCTCCCTGTTGTCTTCTGTTGTCAAGAGTTTATTCAAACAAACAGCCTGAACAAGAAAGGGGGGATCTTTGTATGGGCCGTGGAGGGGGCAGGAAGAGCCAGGGACTCACCAGCGCCCCCCTCCTCACAGCAGCATGCACAAGGGAGAGTCACTGCACGCCAAACTCTGGACCTACAACCTGACCCACGGGGTGGCCTGTACTCAAGCACCCACACTAAGCCACCTGGGACATGGGAGAGGAATAGTCCCCCAGCAGCCCTGTTAGCAGGACAGGGCCTAGGACACCACAATCCTGCAGATCTGTTTCCAAACACCTCCCCGCCCTGAACATAGTAACACTCTGACCCCTGGCTACAGTGTGGTGTTTAGCCCCCGCTTGGGGTTGCTCCCACATTCTCCGTTCCCTGCTGCTGGCTGTGCCTGGCGGACAGTGGGTGGCAATTCCAGGCAGAGGGAGTACAGGGCACAGACCAGCCAACACAGTCTGTGAGGCCCACATGGAGGAACCTCAGACCCCGCAGCAACCACCATACAACCCCTGAGCAGCAAAGCACCATATGGGGTAGACCTGAGGGGGAAAGAGGGAGAGGCAGAGAGGGGCAGCCATGGGCACGGCTGCAATGGAGGGGACCGTAGCCCATTTTGTGCCCTTTGTGAATCCAGCCCTGGACTCCCCGCCGGTGCTCTGATGCAAGCAGAAAAGCCCCCCTCTCTGTAGCTGCCCCTCCCCCCCCGCTGCTCCTCCGCTGCCCCGACAGCTGTGTGTGGCTGCAGCCTGGATTTGTTTACAAGGAGGCTGCAACTGGGGAGCTGGCTTCAAGTTCATCCAAACCACAGAGAGGAGAAAAAGGCAACATGGGAATGTTTAACTAGAAGTACACAGCTGGATCCCGCCCTCTCCCCCATTGGCCAGATGCTGCTATTTTTGAATCCCCTCTCTGACCCGCCCGCCCTCCCCAGCACCACCGCTCCCTTCCGTGGTCTCCAGGCTACCCATCTCTCTGACTTCCCTTGGGCTTACACTCTCCTTCCCTGCCCCATACCTCTCAGCTCCATCTTCTCCTACATGGTGAGCAGCTCCTCCCTTGACACTAGCTTCCAGACTCAAAGACATTCAGGCCAGAAGGGACCGTCGTGATCATCTAGTCTGACCTCCTGCACCGTCACAGGCGGTGGAACTTCACCCACCCACTGCTGGAATAGGCCCATATCCCATGTCTGCGTTACTGACATCCTCACATCTTCATTCAAAGATTTCAAGTTACAAAGAATCCACCATTCACCCTAGATCAAACCAATAAGTGACCCATGCCCCAGGCTGCAGAGGATGGTGAAAAACTCCCAGGTCTCAGCCAATCTGACCCAGGGGAAAATTCCTTCCCAACCCCAAATATGGCGATCAGCTAAACCCTGAGCTTGTGTACAAAACAACCAGCCAGACGCCTGGGAAAGAATTCTCTGCATTAACTCAGAGCCCTGCCACTCCCTCATATCTCCATGATAATCACCCCTTGCCATTCCCTAGCACTTACACACAATTGTACTTCAGCCTCAGCCCTAGCCCACTGGGGGGTAGGGGTCAGTAGCATGATCCCTATTGTACAGATGGAGAAACTGAGGCACAGAGTAGGGAAACAACTCACACAAGGGCATGCAGTGAGGTGGTAAGAGTCAGGTATAGAACCCAGGAGTCTGGACTCCCAGCACTCTGCTCTAAACCAACAGACTTCACTCAGCTTCCAGAGCCAAGAGCAGATTCAGTGCAGAGCCCTTCGTGCTAACTCACCAACACCCGCTCCCTTGTGTCCCGTGGCGGCAGCTGGCCTGTCAGGACACAGGATATGGCAGCCCCGATGGCAAGTGGCGATTCTAAGGGGTGTTGCGAAAGGAGGACTCTGATTGACTGCCTGTGCTCCTATTGGGTCATGGCCCAGATGCCTGGCCCTCACCCCCTCCGCTCTGCCCCACACTTACCCACAAGACAACAGCCGTGAGGCTCCGTCCCAGCCAGTCGAAGACATTAAACATCAGGAAACAGGAGACAGGGATGAAGTACAGCTCTGGAGAGAGGGGACGGGTCAGTCACAGACCCCAGGACACCACCCCTCCCCATCTGCTGCGTGAGGTGCCCCCCCACAGCACAAAGCACAGGGACACGGGGATCAAACCCTGCCCAACAACAACACTGCCCCTCCCAGGGGCACAGGGTCGCACCCTCCCTCTTCCTCCAACACGGCTCTCCCTGCAACCCAGCACCCAGGGCAGGGTCTACACCGCTGCCCATGGACCCTGCCCAAGCCTGGGAGGAAACCCTGGCACCCAGTCTGTCAGGGCCTATCCAGCTCTCAGTTCCCAACAGATGTCACTGGGGTCTCTCCCCTCTAACACCCTCCCTCAGCCCCACTTTCTTCCAGCTCCGCCCCGGGGTCTGCTCCCTTCCAGCTTCTCCCACCCTCACCCCCCCCCCGCCCCAGCGAGGAATGATGTGAAGCCTGGCGTCACTCACCCCACTTGGTGCTCCCTGCAATTGAGGACTTCACCTCGGCGGTGACGGCCGGGAAGAGCCCAATGGTGACAGTGAAGACGAAGCAGACGGACAGAGCCATGACCCAGATCTGGGGGTGAAAGCAGAGCCGGGACCCGTTACCCAAATGTGCAGGGACAGACCAGCTCTAGTGTCTCCCTTCGGAGTGAGAGAGCCGGCCCAGGGGTAGGAGGTATCACTGACTCACGTACCTTCTTAAAGATGCTGAGGACAGAGGACTTCTGGCCGGACACTTGGGGGTCTGTGTTGTTTGTGTACTTCTGATCCACCATGTTGGTTTCGTCTGCAGGGAGAGATGGGAAGGGTAAGGGGAGGCGCCGAGGTGGTGGGTGACCCCAGGTGCAGCCAGCATCTCCATGCCTGAGCCCAGTCCTGGGCCTGGCACTGCTCATGCTCCCTGCTCCCATGGAGATTCTGGAGAGGGCTACATAAAGAGGGGCTGTAGGCTTCCCTAGAGTCAGCAACCTCCCCAGGTCCATCTCCAGTCCCCAGCTCCCCCTCCAGCCCCTCTGCTCCCCATCCCTCCATACTCCCCTCTCGTCTGCTGCAGGCTAATCCTCCCTACCCCCCCCACCTCGCACTCCTCACCTTTCTTGATCAGGTCGATCTTGGTCTCCAGCTCGGCATGCCTCTCGTGGATCCGATACTCTGTCTTGTCCTTCATCGAGTAGTGACGGAAGAAGTCCTGCAGAGAGACCCCCCCAGAGCGCTCACTTCGGGGTAGGGGGAACCTTTCTGCCCCAAGAGATGGGGGCTGTCCGTGGCCAGGACTGGAGTGTCACCGGGGAAGCTGGCAGGCACAGGAATGAGGCTGGCTTCCCCTTGCAGAATGGCTCCTGTGGGTCGGAGCACAGGGGACCCTCCCCAGCCCCCTGCTGACTGGCTTTCCCCTGCCGGGGTAGGCCCCTGCCCCACACCTCCCCAAGAAGGGCGAGTCCCTACCAGGCGGGGCAGCACGATGTAGGAGCCGATGGCCAGCAGGATCGCCACGCAGGCTGTGATGAAGTAGCCGAAGGCACTGTCTTCCAGCAAGGAGCCGCCTGGGAGCATGGAGGGGAGGGAGGCGGCAGGTGAGGGAAGGAGGGAGGCGGTTGCTGGGGAAGGCAACAATAGGGGCGAGACACCCTGCCCCCCACCCATCACTCTGCCAGGACACCCCTCCCACCACAGGACATTCGCAGAAGCCTGTAGAAACACCCTGAGCTGCCCCCCCTGAAGTGATCACTGCCCCCCCCCCCAAGAATAGGATCTTAGTGCCCCTCCCAGAGTGACCCCGAAGCGTGCCCTTCCCCAGAGGTGCCCTGGCAGCTGGCTCTGAACAGCGGAGGGGTCGGGGGAAAGGCAACCTGCATCCCCTGCCCACCAGCCGGGCCCTCCTGCGGCACACGGGCGCAGGCTGTGTTTTGCAGCAGATCCCACTGCAAGGAGGCGGGCGGCTGGAGAGCTCTGCGCGGGGCCGCCCGGGAGTTACTCACTGGCGATGGCGCAGATCATGGCCAGAGCGGCGAAGGTCCCTGCCATGCCCTGCCCGCTCATGACGGGGGCTGTGTAGCTGGCAGGCAGCAGCCCTGCCAGTCCAAAGAGGCTGCCCTGGAGGATGGCACCGAAAGCTGCAAGGAGAAAGACGGGCAGTAATGAGGATAGGCAAATGGGGGACGGACGGACGGACGGACGGACACACCACTGCCCTTCTCCCAGCCCCACTGAGAGACAAACTGGGGATCTGCACTACATCACGGCCAGTGCCCCTGCCCTGCTCCCTACGGCGTCTCTGGCTGGGGGAGGCATAGCCATGCACTTCAGTGCCAGGAGCTGAGCGCCAGAGGCCAGACCTTTAGCAGCAGGCGTGGCACTGGCCAGGATATCCGGGAAGGGAGAGGTGGAGCGGGGCCTGTGCCTCTTTCCACCCTTTTGGGCCCAGCTTCCCTGATTCCAGTAACATCCGGGGTTGCCCAGGGCCGCACTCACAATTGATGAGGACGATCTTGACCATGGTGGTGATGAAGAAGGGGAGTGGCTCGAGGGGGATCTTCACCAAGGCAGCCGTCATCATGAAGACCAGCAGGATGGCCACCAGGCTGCCCAGGATGCGGACTTTCTGGGGGATCCTGCAGGGAGGCAAGAAAGAGCCCCTCAGTGAGAAGAACCGCCTCTACACCCCCACAGCAGGACCATGGGGGGCTGGGGGAGGCACCCTCCTTGGCAGGCCAGCCTCAAAGTGGAATCAGGTCACAAAGGCCAGGAGTTTGGTAGGTCTCATGCCTGTGCTGAGCGAGGATTGGTCCAGCTGGGCTCTGGCGGATGGAGGGGACCTGACAGGAGGCTGAATTCCCCTCTTGGCCAGAGGGGTTGGGATGAGGCCTGGAGGCACTGGGTGAGGGCAGGGGCCCAGACTCACCTCTGGTGGAGGAAGGAGTTGAGGCAGGTGAAGATGAGCAGGGGTAGCATGGCGCAGAGCGTCATGACGTTGTTGAACTTGCTCTGCAGGTAGGTGGGGGGAGGCTCCAGACCCTCATCCGTGCCATTCAGCTTAAGGAAGGGTGCCAGGGATGTGACATTCTGGGGATCCCTGAGGCGGTTGGTGAAATACTGAAAGGGAAAGGCAAAATGAGCGTGCCTGCCTCCAATGCCTCCCCCAGCACACACAGACTGCACACGCATATGCTACACACAGCTCCCTCCTAACACACACAGGCTCCCCCCCAGGCAAGCATGGGCCACCTGCACCCCACACACACACCCCCACACACATGGAATACAGAAGTCCTTACCCTTGTGGCTGTCATGAAAAAATTCCATGGCAGCAGTGTCCCCAGGCCAAGCATGAAAAAGATCAGCCAGACGGCTTTGTATCTGGGAGAGAGATGGGAGAGTCAGAGGGGTCTCTAGGTTCAGTATTCATAAAGGGAGGGCATGCCGGGCAGAGGAGAGATCGTCTCGGAGAAGGCAGGGGCCCGGACTATCTGCCACTCCCCCTGCTCTCCCAGTCTCCCTCAATCCTGACTTGCAGCCTCCCTGCTATTCCAGCCCTGGGCCGCCCACACACAGCTCTGCCCATGCCCCTCACACCTGACCTGCAGCCCCTCCCTGCTGTTCCAGCCCTGGGCTCCCTTAAGCAGAAGTTAATTACACTTCCTGGATCTCCAGACAATGCAGGCTGGCGCTGCTCAAGCTCTCTCACACACACTAGCCTTTGGGGCACCCCTTCTGGGCTCTGCAGCACCATCTGCCCCTTACAAGCACTCATGTCACCTGCCAGTCTGGGTACATAGATTCCTACATGCCAGAAGGGACCATTAGGATCAGCTAGTCTGACCTCTTGCATAGCACAGGCCACAGAAGTGCCCCCAAATCATTCCTAGAGCATAGCTTTTAGAAAGTGATGGAGTCTCCACCAGGACCCTTGGTAACTTGGTCCAGTGGTTAGTTACTCTCGGTTGGTAAAACTCTGTCTTATTTATAGTCTGAATTTGTCTAGCTTTGACCTGCAGCCATTGGATGGAGTTGTACCTTTCTCTGAGGGACTGAAGAGCCCCTTATTCAATTATTTGTTATTCAATTATTATCGCTCCCAACATAAATACTTATAGACTGGAATCAAGTCACCCCTAAACCTTCTCTTCGTTAAGCTACATAGATTGAGCTCCTTGAGTCTATCACTATAAGGCACATTTTCTAATCCTTTAATCATTCTTGTGGTTCTTCTCTGAACCTCTCCAATCTATCAACATCCTTGAACTGTCTGTGGGCAGCAGAACGGGACACACTAGTCCAGAAGCTGTCACACCGGTGCCCAAGACAGAGGTGAAATAACCCCTCTACTCCAACTCAAGAGTCCCTTGTTCATACATCCCGGGATTGCTTTAGCCCTTTTGGCCCCAGTGTAGCACTGGGAGCTTGTGTTCAGCTGATTATCCACCATGACCCCCAAGTCTTTCTCAGAGGACCCCCCATTCATTGGGGCGCTGGGCTGAATTCTGATACTGCAAATGACTAAAGATTTGGGCCTCAACATCCAGGTATGACATCCTATTTTGAATGCCCAACTCAAGCCGCCACTGTGCCTGATTTTACAGAGATGCTGAGCACCCATGGCTCCCACCGACTTCACCTGGAGTGGCGAGTACTCAGCACCTCTGCGAATCAGGCCCCGGACGTCCTACATGGAGCACTCAAAGTCAACAGTCGCTTTTGTTGATCTAGGCCTCAATGCAGTAGAATGGGCACGTGGAGCGCTGACTGCCCCCTAGTGACAGCTCTGATTATAGGGCTGCTTAGTGCAGGAACCACAGGTGTCTGTGTTTGGAGAAATAAAGCCAGGTGGCTTGTTAGCTGCAAACACCAGGGCTCCCACGTCCTTACATGCTGTTTGTGCCCTCCCAGAGAAGAGCCTGGGCACCCCACTCTGTGCCATGAGGGTCATGTAACCAGGGGGAGCTACATCTCAGGCTCCCTATGGCAAGGGTGCTAAGGCAGGAGTTGGATCCCAACCATAGGACAGGGGCAGCTCTCTGCGGAAAGAAAAGTGTCTGCTTGGCCAGGGGGGGAGGGAGAGGATTGTGCAGAGCCCTGTGATGCTGGCTGGATTAGGGGTGCTCTTGAGATGTATTCAAGAGCTCTGATTACTCCCTTCTACACCAGTCTCGCATTGGGGGTGTGACGCTGGCTGGACTGGGGGGAGGGGAGAAGCATTTATTATACTATTTAACATCAATATGTCAAAATCTTAATAATTCATGTGAGATATGCCATACCAGGTACCGTTAAAAAGGCTATAATGTGCTAAGTAAGATGATAATGTTTATGTGCATGTGTTATATGTGCAGTGGAAGTTATGGATATGGTTGAGATATCTGTATTTCAAATTGTGCTGTGTCTGGGCGACACCTCAGTCAGGATGGCTGCAGCACTAGCCTGCTTAATGGCCCATTAAGAAATTCACAGGTACAGGGGACCCGGGGAGAAGCCAGGGATATACCTGATGAGTCACCAGGACTTACTCATGTGACCCTGGACTCCATCTTATTCCTGTAAATTTCCACAAGCAGCATGGCAAAGGCCAAAGGACATAAAAGGCAGCTGCAACACATCCATTTTGTCTTCAGTCTGTCTTCAGTCTACCTCTGGATCAACTCATCTACAACTGAACTGAACTGAAGCTGTGAAACAAAGGACTGAGATCCATCCAGATACTGGATGTATGCCAGAGGGACTATACAAGCCTGCAAACTCCACAGTTCTTCTAGGAACCTGATATATATGGACTTTCAAATCAATTGTATTTGTCTGATTGCTGTAATCCTTTAACATTTCTCTTATAGTTTGTTTCTCTCTTTTTATAATAAACCTTTAGTTTTAGTTACTAAAGGATTGGCTGGTATTTTGGGTCAGACCTAAACATATTGATCTGGTACTGTGGCTGACCCTTTGGGATCAGGAGAAACCTTTTTGATAAAGAGCATAGAGTTTAAATAACTGGTCTCTTTACTGGACCTAGTGGCCGATTGGGAGCCAGAGACTGAAATGCAGTAAAGGGGGCTGTGTGTATTTGTATACTGGCTTCTTGATAACCAGTGTGGAGAACCAGAAGCACTGTTTGTGGCTGGTTGGGAAGTTTGACTTCAGTGTCACCCACCAGTGCTGGGAGAGTCTGCTCTCCTTTTACAGCCTGCCCTGCCCTTGGCATTTTCAGGTGGCTACCCTAGGCACGGACAGGTCACAAGCCCTATGAGTGCTGGGTACATCCCCTCCTCCCACTGACATCAAGCAAGAGAGTGCAGGGGTTCAGCTGCCCTGGGGCTCACAGAGGATTTCCCAGCAGGTTATGAAAGAGGGAGTGAGCGCGGGTGTTGGCTGCTCACAGGCACGTGGCAGCCAGATGTGGGCTGGCAGCTACCAGATGTGGGAGGGGACCACATCTCTCAGGGAGGAATGTTTGCAGCCCATCTGCTATGGAAAAACTGAGATCAGGAGAGCCTCCAAGGGGGAGAGAGCCGCCAACCTGATCCCGCTTGTTGAGTGATGTCATGAGCAACAGACTGGGCTCCACCACGGAGCTACTGGATGGGGCGCGTTACATATAGCACGGCACTGGCCACTGCTCCCCCAGCCCTCAGCTGCAGGGACAGGGCAACAGGCAGGGCAGCCGGGCTTCTGTGTTTGGGGACAGCAACAGCTCCTACCATCCCGCCTCCAACTTCCAGGGACACGGGGTTTGCCGAGATCATGGCACCTGTGGGCTCAACACACGGGACCTCGGGCTCTTCTGATGGCCCTGTCACTTGGTGAGCCTGCCAGGCTACAAGGCTGGGGTCCTAGAAACACCACGGCAGCTGTGGTTCTGTCAGGAGGGGCGGCTCAGAGGACCGGTGTGGAAGGCGACGTTTCCAGGGGACGTGCGTGCATGCGCACCGAGTCCTGGCCGTACCTGTCCGAGGGACCGCCGCTCGTCGTCATGGCGCCCGGTGGCAGTCAGCGAGGTTTGGCGGCTCCCAGCAATTCTCACTCCTTCACTGTGCTGCTGGCCTCCTGCTAACCCAAACCAAACAGAGAGAGCTTAGAAGGGAGCTGGAATCAAGGGTGCCGGGGACACCACCGGGCGGGCCCCTGGGTGAGCTCCCAAAGGGCTGGGATCAGCACTGAAAACCCCCTGGAAGGCAATGGTGCCGGCATGGATCTGCCTCCCCTCTGCAGAGCCGCCCTCAGAGCCCTTAAAAACCGGAGGGTGACTTGCTAAGGGCAGGAACAGGGCACTGAGCACGGGCAGGAAGGTCAGAGGCCCAAAGCCTTTTCCTCCTGCAGGGAAGCCCTGCCCTGACACTGGCTCCTTATCCCCTGGGTGAGCTGAGCAGGCCTTTTCCCCACCCCCAGCAAGGCATATTTGTGCCCCTTCTGTTATATACCCAGCCGGTCCCACCCAGGAGGCCTGGCTCCTCCATTCCAGGCTGTGTGGAGTCGCCAGCCCAGCAATGACTGCAGGAGGGGCCAATACCCCATCTCCAGACAAGGGGAGTCCCCGTCTCTGGCATCCTCTAGTTCTTTCAGGCTATTGTGTATCCGCCATCCCCTTTTCTCTGCCATGTACGCCGGAGCAAGACCCCCACAGGGCCGAGGCCCCTCCCATCCCAACCCTTCATTGTACCAAGTGACAAGGAACCTGTAGGCACCAGCTCCAGCCACGTCTGGTTCCCGCAGAGACCCAGTCCCACTTTATCCCCTTCCACCAATGGTTCTTCAGCTCTGATGACAGATCCATGTGGCTGGGAGAGCAAGGGTGAGCTAGGGTCTGAGCCGAGGCCAGTCTCCTCCTCCCACAGGGACTGCAGGGATTGCTGCCCCATCAGCAGTAACAGCCGTCCATTGCCACTTTGGCCTTTTACTGCATGGAGCACTCATTCACTCCTCAGCTGTCTGCATCTTCCCATGCAGTGAGCACAGTCTGGGCACCCCAGTCTAGCTCACTCCCTGCTGCAGATCACACCCCCCCCCTTTGGACAGGGCAGACGGGGGCAGTGTGATCCCTTTCTTCAGTCATAGTGCACGGTGGAGTTACCTAGTACACCTCACCCACTTCCCCCAGCCATGGCTACCCTCCAGGGGCATCCCCCCGAGAGCCAGTGCCCAGCCACAGCTGTGACTGCTCCTCCAGCATCAGTCTAAGGGAGCCCAGGAATAATGGGAGAGCAAATGGGAAAGCTACTGTGTACGGTGGGGAAACCCTAATCCAGGAGAGGAGTTCAGCTCAGCGGACAAGCTAGTGCAGGGTGGAATTTGGGAAGACCACTGCGAATGTGCAAGCTGCTGTCCCAGAACCAACCAGTGGGCCCAAGTGCCCAGTATCCTCTCTCCTTACTATGCTGGATCAGACAAAGGGGCCCATCTAACCTGACATCCCCCTCACTTCTCCCCCTGCAGCACTACCTCAGCCCTGCTGCTCCCTCTGGTCCCATATCTTGCCTCTGGCAGGGCTCAGTACTTGATGCTTCAGAAAAAGTTAAAAAAAATCCCCATCATGCACCTGGCCAGCGTGCAACCCTTTCGCCAGCCAGCTGGCACTGCAGATGACCTTGTTACTCTTAGGTCACCATGCAGAGAGCTGCGAGTGTTCCTAGGGCCCATCCCACTCCACAGCCAAATCCAACCTGCCTCTGCATGGCTAGGGGAGTCCACACCCTGGACTGCACATGGGCTCAGGGCAACCGGATCCCTCCTGTGAGGTTTAAAGTGGGGCTGATCAGAAACTGGATCCCAATACAACCCCCAATAAACTCCCTGACTGTGAGATAAGCTATGCTCTCTGTTCCCCCACCCCTCCTGCGCCAGAGAGCGGCTGATGGAGGGGCTGAGCCCAGGCATGTACCTGGGGCCTGTGGAGCCAACTGAGGTTCTGGCAGCCCGTTGCCCGGGGAGGTGTATTGAAGGCTGTGGGACTGTATTTCCCCTCCCACATGGGTGGGTGTCAAGCCCCTCCTGGTCACAGGTGCTGCTTTGGAGCAGATGAGTCGGTGTCAGCTTGTGTCAGGTGCCATATCCGGTGGGTGACTCCGGTCATGTCACATGGCAGCTTTCTCGCAGAGCCAAGGTGTGACAACGTGGCAATCTTTTACAGTGCTTTGTATGAATAGTGTGCACGCCTCAGTTTCCTCTATGTGGTGCATCGTTAACTAGGTGGGGTAGAGGGGAGAGATGGTTTACTCTTTGCAGCAACCCAGAGATACAGGCAGGAGCGATGTCTAGTGCCTGGGGCCAATGCCCATGGAGAGTCTCAGAAGACAACGACCACTCCAACTGCCCGGACATTTGGCACCTAGCAACAAATGACGGTGGAAGGCCCAGCTGCCTTATGAAGCCAGCTGGGTGTGACCCGCTGGAGGGCAGAGGACTGAGGAGGGGCCAGGTGGGATTGTTAAACGTGGGCTGTGGAGGCAGGCAGGGGAGAAGCTTCTGGACTGGGACTACAGAGGGGTCAGAGGGCTCTGGACTGACCCCAATGGGCTTCGCTGTAACTTTCTGTTCTCCACGTTAACGAAGGACTTTGCTCTCTCATTTTGCTAAGTGCCCCTATTTCTTTCCACAGAGAGCTGGCTTATTGCCAACACACACAGGTCAGCTCCCGTTATTACCAGATACCCGTTAGGCCGCCAGCACTTACAGGCAACCCTACAATAACAAACCAATGTGAGCGAACCAGACTGCGGCCACCTGGGGCAGCCCAACAACCACCAACCAGCATGCAGTGCCCTACAACAACCAACCAGCGTATGTAGCCCAGCCTTCCCCAGCAATAACACACAGCTCGGCTTAGCTAAGAAAGCCTGCAAGAGACAGCGGCTGGGCCCGCACTCTCCCTCTCACAGGATAAGTGCGCCTTCATTGATCAGGAACTCCCAGTACTCCAGGGGGGAGGAAATACCTATTTCAAGGTCATGGCGCAACAGCTTTGGGATGGCACTGCAAGTCCCGGCTGCAGAGCTTAGAAACCAAGGGGAGGGATATGGGAGCCCGAGCAATAAACCACTCCACTTCTTCTTCTTGTCAACCCATTGCAGGGCTGCCTCTGACAAACTGCATGCCCCTTTCAGGGCTGCAGGCACTGGCACTAGCTTTCCACGGTCAGTACTTTGACCCCAGCGCCTGCTGATAATGGCTGCCAAGGACATTGTTCCCATAAACGATCAACTCAGGACAGGGCAGGTCCGGATGCCTTTCCTGCCCTTATCTATAGATATTCTTCAGAGAGTCTAAAGTCTTCCCAGATGTACTGATTGGCAGGTTGGTGTCTTGGTGCAAGGGTTGACTTGCAGGGGACTCCATCTGAGTTCATGCTGCCCTCCGGGGAGCGACCATGTATGTGTTTGACATGGATGCAGTGTGGATATGGCAGCTGGACATTGGACACACAAACTCACTGACGCTGCATTACTGAGATTTCATTCCCACCTGGTTCCCATATGGACCCTAACCTGGCCACTATTTAAGCTAAAGGGCAATTTAGCACAAGAACAGATGGATATAAACGGACCATGAACAAATTTAGGCTGGGGAAATCCAAAGAAGGTTCTAAGCACCAGACAGGTGAGGTACTGGAACAGCCTCCCAATAGGAGTTGTGGGGGCAAACAACTAAATGGTTATGGGTGCAACTGTGTGATGGGGTTGCTTGTGATGTGGCGGGCAGGGCTCCGCAGTCCTGGGCTCACTTCCGATTTATGTCTTATGTTCCTAAAAGTTCATGTTTCAGGGTTTCAGCCAGCCACCTGCAGCGGTCAGGAAGGGTTTCCCCCTTCCCTGCCAATATATTCTGGGAGGGTTTTTGTTTGTTTTTTTTTTAAATCTCCTTCCTCTGAAACATATGGGAGGGCCGTAGCTGGAGAAAGTTCATTGTGTGCGGAGGGTCAGAGATCCAAGGTGGCCTGAGCATTCACTCTCTTGGGTGCTTGGCTTGGCTGGTTTTTGCTCACATGCGCAGGGTCTAACCGATTGCCCTGTGTGGGGTCGGGAAGGAATTTTCCTCTCAGGTCAGATTGGAGGAAACCCTCGGGGTTTTATTGCCTCTCTCTGCAGTGTGTGGGTGCGGGTTACTCGCAGGAGTATCTCTCACGTAATCATTTCCCTGCCATTGTGGGGGCCTCAGGCATTGGTGCATCTCAGTCCCTCCAATTCTCTGCCCATGGTACATAACAGTGTAGTCCCTGTTGGCTCTAATACTGTGGTCTCATTTCACTTGGTGGGTTTAGTATGTGAATGCTGGGTAGTGTTGGTGGCCTGCGAGATACGGGAGATCAGACTAGACCATCTGGTGGTCCCAGTCTGGTCTTCAACTCTGTGACTTGTGTGTACAGGGTATTTTGTGTGACTTGATCTGGTGTCAACTGCTGCACACAAGCAATGAAGTTGTGGGCACACTTTGGAGCTGCTGAGGGTCAGTGCCTGTTACACATAGGCTTTGGCAGTTAGGCCTTGTCTACACTAGAAAAATAAGACGACCTAACATAGGTCGACACAGTGGCACCGCATTAATTACTGCGGTGGCTGATGTCCACACAACTCTCCTTGGGTCGGTTGTCTGCGACCTCACCAGGAGCGCGTCCACCGACTGAAGAGGGGCAGTGTGGGGAGCGAAGAGCCCAGCCTTTCAGCTTCCTCACCGGGAGCCCCACAAAGGCTAACTTTTGTAGACAAAACTCTCTAGCGTAGACCAGCCCATAGTCACTTGTATTTCTACCCCTCGGGCAGAGGCTGTGTGCACAGACAGCTGTATTGGTGCGTGTGCTCGGGTGCACGCAGGCATACATTTGCATGCGTGCAGCCGGTGAGTTGTGCATCTCAGACTGTTCCTTGAATGAAGACAAAACACTTTGTTTAAACAGTCACCATCAAAGAGCCGATGATGCCGCATGGAAATAGCCAGTTTCCTGTCACCTCTCTTCCTTCCTGAGCCCTGTTTTCAGCCAGCCTCTCCTTGGTGCTGCAGTACACGGCTCGCCGGAGCCCAGAACCCCGGGAACCCCACACACAGCCCCTTCCCACAGGGCTCCAAGCAGGGGCTCCCACCCTTCCTGAGAAGCAGCAGCAGGATCAGGGCAGTCTTTGAAGGGCTAGTACCTAGAGTCTTTGCTCCACTGTTTCTACACAAAGGGTTACCTACCCCCTGTGGCATCACGGGCTCCGTATGGTGGGGCCAGTAAGAAAGAGAGGAAGCTCTTCAGAGCTCTGCAGCTGGATACCAGGCTCCCCCACCCTGCTAGGATGTCACTAATGGGGGCAGCAACGCCTGCTCTGTCACCCCTGCAAAGACCCTCCTTCCAGACACCCCCCCCCCCTTCCTGCAGGCCAAGGACAGCAGCAGCTCCTAGCACTGTCCACAGCCATGACCCTGTCCTGTCCCACTCCCTCCTCACGACAGGGAGTGTGAAATCAGCCAGCCCTGAAGGTGAGTCTCAATCCCAGCACTCTGGCAGTGAAAGGGTGACCCACGCCCAGCACCTCTCAGCCACCCCATCTGCAGATCCTCACCTGGGAACTCTGCAGCCACAGCGCAAACTCCCTGGGGAAGGATATATATATATAAAGCGAGATGCTTTATCTTTCCTAGCACCCGGATCCTTCTCATTTCAGCGGCTAGGAGGCCTGTGCTGGGGTGGTGGTGGAGTGGGGTGGGCGTGTTTCAGGGCTGGGATTTACCTTGAGTTCCGCGCTACAGCCCACTGCACCTGCCAGTTCCAAAGCCCCTGACCTGATGTGGCTAAATGAGCACAGCTCCTGACACTGCGATACCCGAACCAAAATACCCAGCCAGCCCACTCCCTGCTACATGGGGAGCCAAATGCAGTAAGCTCCCCAGGCATCTCGGAGCCCAGTTTGGCTCACCCAACCTGAACCTCACTGGAACCCTCTGATTTACACCAGTGTGAAAGGAGAAACAGACCTCCCAGGAGAATCCAGGGCTGCAGTAACTGTGGTTAGTTACCCATAGGGCAGAGGTCCCCAAACTGTGGGGCACGCCCCCCATGGGGTGCAGAAGAACTTTTTGGGGGGGCACAACAGGGCCCGAACCAGCCCCCAAGTGGGACAGGGAGGTAGTACCACTCAGCCCCGCTCTTCCCCCAGCTCGGCCCCCGGCCTGGGTCCCCAGCTCCCAGCCCCACTCCCCGCCGCATTCCTGTCTCCAGCCCTGCTCCCGGCTTGGTTCCTGGGGGAGAAGGGGGGACACGGACCCAAAAAATGTGGGGACCACTGCCATGGGGTGTAAATGCTCACAAGCAGCTGTCAGTGGGTGCTTGGAGGAAAGTCGTGTTACTGACAGGGTGGAGGAGGAGTGTAACACACTCGCTGAGCGGCTCGGAGGTTGCAGCAGGTGCAGCAACGAATGGGTGGGCACAGAGTAAACTGAAGGGCTGCTTCATCTCACCCCCTCCTGTTAGTTACTTTTCCCACCACACACTCCCTGCTTCGTGTACAAGATAAATTCCTTTCGCACCCACCCTCGACGCCAGATCAGTGCCAGTCACACAGCTTCACCAGAGCACTCCTTCCCACCGGCTTCCTGACCACTCCACACTGTTCCCCAGTGCCATCGCTGCTAGAAGTGGCTCCCCGGCTCAAAGCCTGATCTCAGTCGTACAGTGTAAATCCAATATTGCTGCCTGGAGTGCCTTCAGATTGACCCTGCTGTAACTGACAGCACAATCAGACTCTGTGTGTTTACACCAGACTGAAGTTTTCCATGAAAGAGAGAGACAGCTCGCCCCTTGAGTTTGGGATGAATCTTCCCCACAGACAACTTCTAGGATCCCTGCCTACAAACCCCTATCAAGTGCCCCCATCCTGCCAGCCAGGTGCCCCTGGGCACTGAGCATACGCCCAGCTCCACCAGGATTATGCACGTTTTGGAATAGTCCCTAAGAGACTAACATATAAAATACAGCATCAGGGAGAGACTCCCACAGACACAGTTCCAGCAGCTTAAATAACAGGACAAGCATTACTGTGTTCTCACAACATGGGGACTCGGCTCCCATGCTCCTGGCTCCCTTCAGCTGGAGCAATCTACCGACCCCAGTGCTACCACAGCATGTGACAATGGAAACTGACCTGTTGTCTTGAACGCAGCTGCAGACCTTAGATCCTGCAGCTGGGAACCACTGGCCAGTTCGGGGGTCAGGACCCCATTGCCCCAGCTGTGCGTCACTTAAATATAACAACAAAGATTTACCAAGAGGGCAGGTGGGTCTCAGTCAGTCAGTTCTGGTCACTTCAGACCCTTCAGGCTGCACTCGGCAGACTCCATGGAGCAGCAGCCTGGAGAGGGGTCCAAAAGGCTCTGCTGGTATCTGAGCAGTCCCACATGCTGAGGCCAGCGTTTGGACGTGGGAGGAGAAGGCAGATACAAGAACTGAACCGGGGCCTCTTTCTGAGAAAAGACAAAGAACTCTCCCCTGACGACCTACTATGTCACAGCAACGGAGATAAGCTACTCTCAGTGCGGGTGCCAAGCACGTGGGGCCCGGCCCCCATCACTGCCGTCTTTCCAATGACATGTCAGACAAGGAAGCAGATTACTTATGCCCATGAGAGATTCCCAAGAATTTCTGGCGACGCAGTTAGGCCCTGCATCCTAGCCTAATCCTAATTTCAGCAAGTCTATTCAGGCCCCCTCATTTTTCCCTCCCATTTCAGACAGATACTGAATTCCCGCATCGCTTCTTGGCTTAAAAAGTTGTGCCACATCACTGTGTGCTGTTAAAAGGCTGCCCCGCTTCACCCCAACACTAGCTGCACTGCAGCCATCGGAGAAAGACTGACACATGGGAATTGCGGGGTTCTGAGGCGGAAGGTGAGTCTCCCAACAAGGTCCTTGGTAACTAGAGAGGGTCTGAGCCACCCTTTGCCGCTGGTCCTGGATCCTAGCAGGCCCCAGCTTCGGCGCTTGGCCTTGTCGCAGAGGTTGCTGCAGCCTGTTGTTCAGGGAGTTGTCACTGTGGCCATTCCAGGCAGAGACTTCACTCTTCTCCCACCTCTGAACGACACCCCCCTTCCCCCGATATTTGGGTTAGCAGGTCCTTAATGGCCAGTCAAGTGATGCTTCAAGCTGGGATGCTCTCAAAGGCAAAGCCAGCCTGTCACCTCAGCGTGCTCCCGGAAAGGTCAGCAGAAAGATGAGAATAAAAGAGAGAGAGAGGGAAGGTAGGCAGGAGGGGAGAGGGAAAAATTTTGTTTGACTTGCAACCACATTTCTCTTGTTGCCTTCTTCCTGCCATTTCAGAGCACTGGCCCCAGGCCGTGAAGCCCAGCTCCAGGGGACACAGGCCTGGGTAGATATTTTCTCCTGCTTACCAACTTGGGCAAGAAGGGAATTTGCTCCCACACACACAGGGGCTGTGTGGACTGTTTCTCAGTATAAAGCCAGGCTGGGGTCACCTGCCCAGGCTGTCTCAGGCCCCCATTGCTATATATTTAAACAGTCAAGTAAACAAAGGCCCTTTCTGCCAAGGGAGGAATTTGCTCAGGACTCAGTTCAAAGACTTGCTCCTCATCCAGACACTCCCCACCCCTCCCAAGAGCAGCTTTCAGACCCAAAGGAACCTCTTCCAGGCATCTTGTCAGTGCCTCCAGTCAGCTCCCACTATTCAGGATCCAGCTCAATTCTGGGAGAGGTTGGTGCGTGGGGCAGGGATAGATGCCGCCGCTGCAGGGATTCCCAGGATCTGTGCCTCTGGGGACAGGTGCTGCTAAGGATCACACACAAGTCTTGGATCAGTCTGAGGTTTGCTGTGGGGCTGGCAGGGGAGACCCATACAAGCCAAGGGAGGCGAGTGGTGTGTATGTGAGCCTGGCAATCAGATTACAGGCCAGACCTTAGTAACTGTGGGGTGAGCAGGATGCTAAGAAGTTTGTTGCCAGCCTCCATTATCCTGTATCTCACACACATCCATCCCTGCTCACCTCTCTTGGTTTGTATGCATCTCTCAATCAGTGTCAGAGGCAAGATGGGGGCTAGAGGGATCTCATGACTGAGCTGCTGCAGCAATCCCTAGGCTGCCCTGTATGAAGGGCAATTACCACTTTCTTCCCCCTTGATCCACGTGGGATGTCATAGGAATTGCTGCACTGGATCAGCCCTGAAGTCCACCTAGCCCAGTAGCCTGTCTCTGCCAATGGCCAGCACCAGGCACTTCAGTGGAAGGCACAAGAACCCCACAGCAAACCATTATGAAACCTATCCCCTTGTTTCATCGTGGCAGGGAGCTGCCCCATGTTGAGGGCCATATAAATATCCAGGTGGATAGAGGCTAGATACAGGAGTGCTAAAGCTTCCCCACCTACCAGGATTTGCATGAGGTACCCTAAGGAAGTTAACTTAGCCAGCAGTGACACAGGTCAGACAGGCACATGCTCTGGGCCCACATCCTGCCTTCCCAGAAACGAGTGACTCTGGGAGAACCCAAAGGCGGGGAGGTTCCAGCTGGAACTGGGCCAACAAACTCTCCAAGAGGCAGATCACACAGATTAGGGTTGCCAGGCGTCCAGTTTTCAACCGGAAAGTCAGGTGTCCAGTCAGCACTGCTGAGCGGGCACTAAAAGTCCAGTTACCCACAGGAACCGGCCTCCACCACTGGGGGCTGGGAAGCCTAGCAGCTGCTGCTGGAGCCTGGAAAGCCACTCTGCTCTGCTCAGCTGCTGACACCTGATGGAGTGAACTGGAGTCTGGCTGGCTCCTGGACCCGGCTCCAGGATGTAGGTATCAGCACTGCTGCCACCTGGGAGGGCAGAAGAGGGGGATCCTGTCTATCCCATCCCTCTGTCCCGATTGCCCCAGTCTCTCGCTCTAGGGACTGACCCCTGCCATGCCCCGACTGGACAGGCAGGCTCTGTGCCAGCTCCTCCCAGCCTGCTCTGCACGTGGCAGGGGAGTCCCCGGGGAGGGAGGAGGAAAGAGGCGGAGCAGGGGTGTTTGCTAGTTTTCAGCAGTCAGTCAGTCGACAACCCTTCAACACAATAGGAGAAAGCGGCATTTCCTATGTTCAGTTAAAGAAACTCGTATGATTCAGAGGAAATGAACAAGCAGCATTAATATAAAAACCACAGGGACGCAGTGCTGAGAAAAAAGAGCTTGGAATTCAGTCCCCTGGCTCTGGCCCCAGCCCAGTCCCATGTCTTACTCCAGGCCTCTGCTAAGTAACGGGTCCTTGTTCCACAGAGAAGGAGCTCAAACGTCAGCTGAGGTGGCTCCTCACAAATTCACACCAGCAGCACCACTGCATGCAAGAGAAGCCCCAGATGGATGATACATGCGAGAGCCTCTTAAGCATTCAGACTCCTTTCACTGGCGAGCTGCATGTTGCCAGCGGTCTAAGGGTTAATTCTGCTTTGCTAGTTATCAGGCATTTGGCATATAGTCGCTTTCACAGATCCCAGGCTGGTCTGGATGTCAAACGAGGAGAGCAAAAGTGCACTGACACAACATCCCCTCCATCAGGAGGAAATACAGTTGCTTTCTATGCCAGTCCTCCTCGTGCTGCAATGCTATTAGAGTGCTTAAGGTAAGCATGGTCAAGGGATAGGAGCCCTGCAGAGAACAGCTGCAGTGGCTGGTGCTGCTGGTTTCACTTTTCCCCTTAAGTCAGAACTCAACCTGTGTCCTAGCACAGTACCAGGGAAGTACAGAGATGCTGGGGGTGGCATCTTTCTGATGAGGCCTGGAGCCAAGGTCCTGACTGTTTCTGATCGTTATGGATCCTAGAGCACTTTTCAGGAGAGAAAGGGATATTAGTTAAGTATTCTAGCCCGGGTTATTTCATTTAACCTCCCTTAATAGATACAGGCTTCTTCACTTTCTGTTCTAAACTTGTGTGTGGCATTGCTGTGAGCTTCACTCCAGAAGCAGATGCATTCCGTGTAGGAGTGAGCGATCCTAGTACACTGAGTTGGTGTCTCAATCTAGACAGCCCTTGAGGGTAGGAGGAGCTGGTCACAGGGTGAGCTGCCTCTTCAAAATGGCTGGGTCTGAGTCTCACCTATTCCAAGGTTAGCCCAGGGCCCAAGCATAATTTTTTTTCGGCCCAGTACAAACTTGTAACACACGTCTCCTCCCACACACATACCCATGGGATTGCAGCCTGGGTTGGGCCCCCTCACCCATGGCCTCCGGTAAAGTGTAACCTTTTTCCTCCCCATGTGGGGGCCCTGGGTTAGCCTACCTCCCCAGCTGAAAGAAATGAGTATAGAGGGGTCATATGACAGGGAGCAAGTGATTGAGAACTGGGCCTGCTAAGAAATATAAGGACAGCCTGTCACAAGTCAGGGAAGAGCAAATGTGAGAACGAAGGGCCAGGCAGGAGGCCTAGGCTGAACATAAGAAATACCCTGGGAAGGAAAGGCAGGGCAGATTAGGTTAGGGTTTGGGCAGCTAGCCTGATAGTTTAAGGCCCCAGGGAGTCGAAGGGCTGGGGTGTGCAAACCGCAAGCCTGCAGACGGAAAAATCTATGCACATTTGAACTGATTTCCTGACTGGGCCAGTTTTCTTTCCCCTAGAATCTACTGTGACAGTTCTTGAGGTACCCAGAACTTGTCACCCACTGTCTTGAGAATGAGGGAGTCTTGCCTGTGGTAGCTAGGTCTGAGCTTCCTGATACCACCAGCTGAGCCTTCCTGCCTATCTAATACAGTAGGTCCCCCCTGCCCCCAAGTTCAGTCTGTTGCAGAACTGGCTGGTTTCAGAGGAACCAAGATCCAAATACCTTCACTCAACAAGATGTCTTCTTGGTGAATGGAGGCAGAGGATCTTTCTCCACCCTGCGATATACTGAATCAGTATTTTGTTTTCATTCGCAATCAGGGTGACCCCCTCTGTCGTATTCTTTCTATCTTCAAGTGGTTTTAATGGTCATAGTTTGTCTTTGATGGTTTTCCATTGACTGTTCTCAGTTGCTGCAACCGGAGACAAGTCAGCAATACATTACGTAATCAGCTAGCCAGAGAGAGATGACTACTCCCTTCCACTTAAATGGGCCATCATCAAGATGCATGATTCACTGAGGACTCACTTATACTCCAAGGTCACAAGAGACAGCTTTCAAAATAGTTACATTATTCCTTAAACATTCCCCATACACAGGATTATGAGTATTGATAAGTTACAAGCACTCAGTAGAGACATCGCATGCTACCCTTCAAGGATAAACCCCAGGGAATTGGTGTATTAGGTGGAGCGTGTTTGTCAGGTCTGAGACGGGAGTTGCTGGTAAAGAACAGTGAGCCCTTTGCCCATTGGCACCAATAGGCCTCTGTGGCATAACTACCTGTCCCCTACCCAAATCCTATGATCACCAGAACTAGGACCCTGGTAGGTCAGAACAGGCTTCTGACACATTAAAAGCGGTTGCCACAGCAATAGCAAGGACAAGCCAAGAACAGCTGACTGTAAAATACCCAGGAGGGGAGGAAAGGGGGTTGGCCCTACTCAGAGACGAGATGCCACTGAAGTGTCCTAGGGGATGCAAGCCAGGTCACTGGGGGTTACAGAATAAGGCTCTGCCACGGAGTTAACAGTGGTCTATTAAATAGCCAGTGCCCACCCCGAAGTGTTCCCAGAGCTTAAGTATTCAGCCCTGTGCTCCCTTCCAAGACAGCACCATGCCCGGCAGCAGTCAGTCCTAGGCCTTCCTCCGCATTCTCCAGGTCCTAACCAACCTCCCGCTGAGCTGAGGCGGCCCCATTCGGAGAGAGCAGGGCCAGTGCCCCTGTGCCTCATCCGCTCACTCCAATTAGAGATCGGGTGAGTCAGGGTGGCCTGAGAGCGCTGGCTACGGGCACAAGAAAAGAGGCAGGTGAGCGCTGCCACAGCCTGTACGTTAGGGACCTGGGACGAAGGCAGGAGAGCAGCAGAGGGAGCTGCCCACTGGGTCTAACTGGAGACAAGGGAGTTTGGAAAGCAGGGGAACAGTGCAGGGGCTTACCTGCTGCCATCTCCAGAGCTGGCGCCAGAGGCTCTGTGAGAAGCCCAGGGCAGGGGAGTGAAGGACACCCCCCCCCCGGCTAGGATACTGCCAGCAGAGAGGCTGGGAAGAGCAGGGTTACACCCCCCAGGGAAGGGCTGGGCTGGCTGTCCCGGCAGAGGGCCCAGAGGAGTGGCCCAGAGTCCGGGTGCGGTGGAAGATGCCAGAATGCGGCATGTGTTACACCCATGGCTGAGAGGATAAGTGACTTTAAGGACTGCTTGCACTGGGTGATAAACTGACTATGGTCTGGGACTTTTGACAACACACTGGCCCCAAGGAAGGGCATTATTGTAGCAAGAGAGCCTGAAGTGGTAATCTCGGGTCACCTGAGGGGGGGCATGAAAGGCAGGGCACACGTCATGCCAGGGCTTGCCACAGGGGGGTGCTGGAGGCAGGGCTGCCTTCTGACCTGGGCCATCAGTGGGGAAGGCAAAGGTGGTAAGTGCTGAATGGGGTAGCTGGAAAAGCCCTTGTCCAGCGGCAGCATGGGAAAGCCTTCATCCAGCATAGTGGCAGCAGCTGGGAGATCCCACCCTGCTCCCCTAATGCACCTTGATCTTCATCCCTTCACAGACCTTCTCCCTCCTTCTCCACCTCCCAAAAATACACACACACACACAAAACTTGCTCTCCTCCCTGCCTTCCCACCCCCTCTGATCTCCCTATCCATCCCTGCCCCAGGCCCTATGTCTTTGCTCCCTGTGTGTTTGAAACTAGCACTGAAACTCTCATTTTCACATCCCCATGCAAAGAGTCCGGCAGAAACTCACTATCCCCCAGTTCAACCACCTGGGCAACGACGGGGCAGGGGGAAGAAGAGCGAGAACTTAACTCCCCTCCACGAGCCAGTGTGCGTAGGAGGCGGGGAGTGCCTGGGGTACTGGATTCCACCCTTGTTGCTTCACTCTTGGCTCCAGGGCGTAGGCTCAGGATGGAGTCAAGCCAGGGAAAGAAGCTAGGGGCAGAAGGGGAACTGATGGGGGGGTGGGGGGGCGCGGCGGCACAGAGGCAGCAATCCCAGTTCCCTCAAACTGAGGCTCACTCACAGCAACCCAGGGTGTGTGTGAAGATGATAAGATCCTGCTCCTTGGAACAGGGCCTGTTCTGCACAGTTACTGTTCAGTGGCCTGGACCCCCTCCTCTGGTGCTGGGAGAAGCCTGGGCCTTGTTTGCCTTCACAGGGCAGGGAGGGTGGCTGCTTCCAGCGTGACAAGTTCTAAGCAGCCTGGTGCTAGCGTTACTCCGGTGGCCCATCTCCTCTGTCTTCAAGTGGCCAGTACTGCGGCTTGGGGGCTCTGGCTGCAGCCCTTCAGGGTGGGGAGAAGAGATTGGACTGTGATCGCTTTGGGGATTTCAGAAGCAGGCCTCCCTCAGAGTTAAAGGTGAGGATATTCCCCCAAGGGAAGTGCCTGGGAGCTCTCCGAGCCAAACACACTCTGACAAGGGATCTTCCCACCCACAAATAACTTGCATTTCTATGCTCCTTTCATCCTAGCGCACTTGCACACTAGACACAGGGCTCACTCGCCTGGGACCTGTAGGTCTGTGTATTTGTTCCCTCTCTGTTTCTTCTGGAGTGGCCATGTTTGCTGGGCCCATTCTCCGTGACCATCATCTCCTGGGTGGAAAGACAATGCTAGGAGCAGCCGTGCTGAGCTGGCTGGAGGCTGGGAATTGCATCCCCTAGGGTTAAGCTGCCAAGAGCTGCCCTGAGCTGGTCTCGGGCTAGCAGCTGCCTTCTGTGGCTCTGACAATAACATTCAGAAGCCAAGGGCGGCCAGCAGCCGCTCCCTAACTCCGGCCTGTTGCTGGTTGAGTTCTGTAATTCGCCCCCAAGCCTTAATTGCCCACAGCAGGTTAGAGCCGGACTCCCTGGGGAAATACGGACTGAGGGTTGCCCGGATCCTGGGGGCTGCTGCACTTCTGCAGCTCCTCTCCCCCGTTTGGTGAAGCTCCCACGCAGCTATTTCTACCATCCATCTGCACCTGCTTAGCTATTTTTAGGTGGTCCTAGGCTGGGCTGGGGAGTCCAGCTGAAACTTGCAGCCCCGCAGCTGGTTCCAGTTTAGCAGTGGACGGGGGACATGAAGCCAAAACAGACCAAAATATTCCGAGGGCTGAAGCCTTGGCCATTTCCCCGAGCTGCAAAGATTTATGGGGACGGGGAGGGGCTTTGCCTTGGGACTGGCAGCCTCCATAGCAGTTAAGTTTGCCGTTCAAGCTCCACCAGCTGCCCGCTGTTCCCAAGGGGGTGTCAGGTGACAATGCGGCTGGGATTTCTGCCCTCTCTGCCAGATCTTAGCAGGGGTGGGGCAGAAACACAGCAACTATTCTGGGCCCCAGAGACCAACTAGCCCTCTCTCTCCAGCACACAGGGACACAGCTCCATGCAGCCATCACTCTCAGAGGGAAAGGGACATGCCTGTGTCCTCCCCTTAATGGGCAGCAGGCAGGAGAGAGGCAGAGCTGGCAGAGGGGTGAGAGGCTGAACCATGGGCCTGGGAAGTGCCTGGCCCTGCTCTAGGCTGCTGCAGTGGTGCAGATTTAGTAATAATACCTAGCACTCTTCAGTAGTAGATCTCCTAGCATTTTCCAAAAGCTGTCAGGATATGATCTCCATTTTACAACTGGGAAACGGATGCAGAGAGGTGATGTGACTCGACTTGCTCCAGGCCACTCTACAGGTCAGTGGATGAGCTGGGAACAGAAACCAGCTGCCCTGTGTCCCAGGCTCCATGCCCTGGAGATGAGCCGCATTCAAAAGTTGCTAGCCTAGTGTTGGCTGAGACTGCGCTAGCATCAGGTAGGCAGGGGCATGAGACCCTCAGTGCCAGGGAAGGGATGGGCGTGGGCCAGTGCGACATGGGCTGCCCCCATAGCTCTGCTGCTGCCCCTCACCTCTGAACTGCTTTCCCACGATTCTGCTTTCATTTACACTCTCCAGAGAGACCCTAAATTATGCCATCCTGGCTAGTTATTTGGAGTAACGGCTGCATCCCAACCAGCTTTATCCGCGGTGCACACAGCAACCACACCCTGTCCTGCCGCTAGCGGGGACGGGCCAGTGTTTGAGAGAACGCAGCACAACAGGAAGTGAAGAAGAAGCCCATTTCCAACCAAAACTGGAAGGGAGATTTTCCAAGAGGCTAATTGCCTGAATTTCAGGCTGGGCAAGCCAGCAGCGTTAAAGCCCCTCTTCTTGCCAGAAGTGCCTTGAGAGCTTTCATAAGCACAAATGGCCAGGCCCCTTGGCCTTCTGACCTACTTGAAAGGTACCTGCGGCAGCACAGCGCCCCCTGACATACACGAGGGTATTGCGTTCCAGCCTTAGAGAAAGCCCACCCCACACAGAGTCACGGACCTGACATCTCCTCTGCCTACAGCGAGCAGGCCTCAGCTTTGGAGATCTGATGGGGATGTAAATAGCGGCGAGGGATCCCAGACTTATCGCTGGCACCAAACAGGGGATGGGAGGTCCTACAGCACTAGGCTCTCCAAAAAGAATAAAATTCTCACATAATGCGCCCAGCACGGCCATGGGAGACCAGCAGCAGCTGGCTTCAATAGAAATGGAATCAAACCCACATCTGGTGTCTGATGCAAGACATTCTAGGAAGGGACAAAGGAGTTGCCTCCAGTCTGGTGCCAGAAGGCTGGTTGTAAAGCAGCACTGGCAGTTCTCCTGTGCTCCCAGCTCAGTACAGATCAGGAAGAGAGGGTCAGGCTTCGTCTCCACACTCTGTTCTCCAGGGGGATTTCCTATATCTAGTTATAGTTGTCTCATGGAATGGAGCATCCAGTATTTCCTTAGGGAATCTTTTCCACAGGCTGGTGTGGGGAGAGGGAGTCATGCGGCAGCAAATCCACAGGCCCCTTGGAGAATCTCCATCTCCTCTACCGTCCCTGTGTGGGGATCTCCGGATGTGGTGTTTTGGAAGGCAGGCTTGTTGAACAGGAAGTTAAGTTACTGTTCTATCCAACAGTAGGGACTATACCATCCCTCCACGGAAGTGTGTGTAATCTGGCTTCCAGGGTGGCTGGAACAACAGCAAGGTGGCACAGTCCAGATTCAGCACAGGCCTGCAAGGTCTATGGCAAGTGTGTGGAGAAGGCTGAACTCGATTTGAATTCTGGTCTGTGAGCTGGGGTATGAGGTTAGGACAAAACACTGTCCTCAACCCGGCTGCGAGACACCCTCCCAGAGATAGCTTGCACAAAGATCAAGGGGAGCATATGCCATTCTGTACTAACTAAACTGTGTTATGATCAGTTATTTGCCCAGCCTCGCTCAGAGGGAGAACATGTTCCTCTTTAAGGACAAGGCTATTTCTGATGCCTCTATCTTTCTTCCCCCATCCTCGTTTATCATCTTCTTCCCTGCCTTTGTGTTCATCCTCTCTTCCCCCTGCACATCCCAGTTTCCCCACTTTGTGACTTTCACTCCCAACTACACCAGGGCAGAAATTCTCCCTGGGAATGGCTTTCCATCACAGAATGCTGATTTGTCAAAAATTGACCCTTGGTGGGGAGATGGTTCCATTTCACTGAAGATGTGACAGACAGCAGGCAGGGTTCTGGTTTCCTGCCAGCTTGCCCACCCAATTCCTGGCTCTTTGGCTGGCTGATGGGAATCCAAGAACCCGGAAGCCCCAGCTCCCAACTCCTTGATAGCCCAGGGTCCATGGCCCTACAGGGTTCGCTTTCTGTCACAGCCAGTAGCTCCCTCCTCCTTGGGCAACCTCTGATGTGGGGCTAACTGCAGGAGGCAGAAGACTCTGGACTACATGTAGGAAGCTTTGCTCCACGTGCTGTGGCTTTCAGCCACGTAACAATAAGAAGGCAAGGCAGGCCAGGCACTCAAGTGACAGAACAAGAATGTTCATCCTCAAACAGTAGCAAATTCATTAACATCCCCACACCCAGGAGATAATGAGGTACTGGCCTTACTTCCTCATGGCAGGATTCCTCCTCTCATTAAGTAGCTTGGGAAGGGGAGGTGGCTCAAGGACACCCTGCCAGGCCAAAGTGCCTCATTTCCTGGGTCTGGGATCCCAGCCCTGCTGAGTGGGCTGAAGCAGATTCCTTCACACCCAACTCCTCGCCCTCCTAACTCCGAGGGTTTGTCTTCCCTGCAGAATTAACTTGAGTGAGCTACGCTCAAGTTACTTCCAGCTTGAGTAAGAGCAGCCACACGATGACATAACACTCCAGCTGCTGTATCGTCACTGGCGATGCACTCACTCACTCGTGTGTGGCACGAAGGGTACACCTACTCTAGCAACACTCCCACGGCACAGCTGCAATGCCGCAACTGTACTGCTGTAGTGTACACACTTCTACAGCGACGGGAGGGGTTCTTCCAGCACTGCAGTAAATCCACCCCTCGGAGAGGCTGGGGCTAGGATGATGGAAGAATTCTGCCATTGACCTAGCAGTGTCTACACCAGGGTTTAGGTCAGCTTAACTAGGTCTCTCAGGGGAGTGAATTTTTCACACTCCTGAGCAACTTAGCTAGGTCGACCTAACTTTGTAGTGTAGACTAGCCCGAAGACTGCTGGGGCTGTTTCCCATTATTCCTTGGGCTGTAGAAGCTGAACAGCTCTGTGAATTCTTTCCCAGTGAACTGTGGGAAGGCACAGGAGGACTAGAAGCACCTGAGTGGAGCTAGTCTGCATCCACGCTACGGCGCAGTCGTGTCAGTGACTGAGGAGTTTTGCTCAGTTGACCTTTAGCCTATACCCCCCGACAGGCCAGCCCACTGGAGTGAAAAGCATCACCACACTCCAGTTGGGGGGGGGGGGGGGTTGTGTGTGTGTACGTACGTACGTACACAGGACTCGCATTAACTGCATGAAGACAAGCCCTGAGAAACTCAAAGCTATTTAGGGCTGGAGCTGGCTAATGCCACAGCCCCCTAGGCAAATGCCACAGAGGTAAGGGGTGCGGCACAAGAGCGAATAGGGATTTCATGCTTTGACATACACGGTGGACGATGAGGGCGCCAGCTGGAGCAGGCAGATCTATGGCCAGGCATAGGGAGGCAGCTTGCTGCTCAGGATGAAGAGGGAAGCACATCCCAGTTGTGAGCCAAGGGAATTTACCAGGCGTGGGATTGGGAATCTAGGCTCAATTTCTGGTCCCCGTTCACCCAACTCACAGCTCCACAGTGTGAAGGTGCAGCATGCAAAGGCAGACAGTGGGCAGCGGCTGATAAAACAGAACTCTGAGTCAGCTGAGCTGGTGCTAGTGCCCAACCAGGTGGGGATACCCCAGTCTGGCTTCTATGTAGTCTACAAAGGAAGGGTGGAGGCGGCAGGGTGCGGCGTGTGGCTGCCTCTGGTCCTGCTCATATCAGACTCACTATTAATATAGTTGTCGCTCGCAGGAAAAGAAAGAACTGCTTGCTAAAACTGCCGTGGTGTCCTATCGTCCCAGCACAAAGTTATCCATTCCTACCTTAGCCATCCCCTGCAGTCACTAAGCAGAGGGATTAGGCAGCGCGGCCAGATACAGGGAACGACCCCAGTCCTCCCTCCTTAACCAAGAACCTCCCAAGCGCATTGGAACCAGTGTGAGACCTAGGGGTTACAAAGAGAGCTCCACAGCTCCCTGCAGCCATCAGAGTGCTGCAGCCTCCCTATTTCCATGCACCAAACCACCTTCAGAGCTTCCTTCTTCCACCCCCCTCCAGCACTGCCGGCCCCCTCATGGGGCTGGGTCTGCCAGCATCAGACTGTGTGTTCCTCGGGGCTGGGATCTTGCCTGCCCGCACGTCTGGAAAGCGGCACACCTGTCTCTGATACCACAGACGTAAGAGCAGTAACCTGAGCCACCCCAAATAGTTGCCCCCATCATGGGCACGGAAGACATCCCAAGGCTGCACAGACACGGCGAAGTCCTGCCTTGCGTGGGGGCCAGGCTGCAGGGCACCAAGCAATTGCTGCCGAGCAGGTAGGATGCCAACAGCATCCCCCCACCAGCCCAGGAGTAAAGGGCATTCAGGCCCTCCTCCAAAAGGGCGCAGCCCTGCAGGGGTTAATGACCCATTGCCTGGCTGTGGGCAAACACGCTCCAGACGTGTCCCATCCCCCTGCGCGCCCAGTTCCAAGGCACCGGCCCCGGGCACCGCCCCGTCCCTGCCCAGCTCACTGGGGGCCGCCAGAGCCCTGTGCCCGGCATGAACTGGGACACCCCCTCCCCGGGGAGCGGGGCCACGCGGGAAAGCGGCTGCTTCTGCTACTCCACAACCCCCTGCGGTGCCCATCAGCAACGGCGCAGGCCGTGTGTACAGCGGCGGGGGCCTCTACGTGGCCGGCATGAGAGAGACGGGGAGTGGGTCATGGGAAAGGAGGCACCGACCCCGCTGCCCCAGCGCTGGAGAGCCAGGGGCCGGGCAAGGAGCAGCTCGCCCCCGCCTAGCCACGAGCCGGGCAGGGGGATCAGACCCCTGGTCTCCCATTTACCCCAGGGGACCCTCCCTCCCCGCACCGGGACCCGGGGCCCCCTTTCTCGCCGGCCACGGGATAAGCCCGGGGGCCCCGCTGGGGAGGGGACTCGGTAGCCCGCCCGCCGGTTGCTGCGGTGCAGGAAGGGGGCCGGGGGCCAGCAGCACCCACCTGCTCCGGGCTGGCAGTGACTCCCCGCGGCCACGCTCCGTCGGGCTCTCCGGTCGCTCCCGCGAAGCTGATGCTGAGCAGACTTGGAGCGAGGCAGGCAGCGGACCGCCACATGTAGCAGAGCGGGGCTGGCCCGGACCGCCCCCGGCCTGCCTCGATCATGCCTGCACCTCCCCTCGCTCCTCCCCCTGCAGCCCTCTTCCAAACTCAGCCCGGCCAGCGCCAGCCTCCCTGCTTCCTCTGCTCCAGGCCGGTGCCTTCTCTGTCCCCTGCCTGGTACCGTCCCTTTGCTCCAGGCTGGCACCTTCCCCGGCACGCTCTCCGTCCCCAGCTTTCCTCCCTCTGTCCTCGCCTTCCCTGGTACCCTGTCCCTGCTCCAGGCTGCCATCTTCCCCTGTCCCCCGCCACCCCACCCCTACTCCAGGCATCTCCTCTCCTCTTCCTGGCTGGCACTCTCCCTCACTGTTCAATCCTCCTCCAAACCGGCACCCCCTCCCCACGCACACTTGTTCTCTGCTGCCTGTTGAAGGGTTCCTTGCTCTTCCTCTCCTCTGGGCACCAGGTGCAGCCTCCTCCACTCAGGAGCCAGCCCACGGCTGAAAGTGGGTCATGGATATTTCCAAGGCGGGGGCTGGGGATGAATCTTAACAAGTCTCTTGAGTTGTCTGCCAGGCACCACAGCCCTTGGCAGAGGGCCCTTCCCCTGTTCAGCAAACCCCACGCTGTCCTGGGTGCCTATTAAACAGGCGGCAGGAGCCAGGAGATGCCAGGCTTTATTTATCATTCCCGAGACTTGTGAGCCACCAGCGCCTTGTAGAAGTTCTGCTGGGAGTCAAGCTGGCTTCCTCCCCTCCATTCATTGTATGTTGCACAGGGGCCTTGGCATGAAAACAGGATCTTTGCCCCCACCCCTCCCCTGCTACTCCTGGCCTTTATTCCCCACCTGAGCATCCTCAGGGAGTCACAGCCAGCTGCAGCCTGCCTGAGTGCCCCATGCGGAAGAGCATAAAGTCTCCAAAGGAGCAAAGAGCTTATTTCACATCACAGTCCCCAGTAAGTATCAATCCGGGAGAGGAGCAGAATTGTTTCTAACGGGGCTGCTTCTCACAGCCACTGCTACTCGGACCGGCTAAACTAGCGTCCCTCAGTCATAACTATTCTGCCTGTTTTTGGCTTCTTCCATCTGAGGATCCCAAAGCACTTTACCGACATTAATACATTCAGCTTTGCAGGCCTGCTGCATGGGTTAGTATCATCATCCTGCGCCTACAGATGGGGAAACTACAGCACACAGAGGGACAATGACTTGCCTAAGGTCACATGCTGAGTTGGGGCAGAGGCAGGAACAGATTCAAGGATTCCTGGCTCCCAGGCCAGTGCTTTAACCATTCTTCCTCTGCTTCAGAACACTGTTCTTCAAAACCAAGTGGCATGGATTGCCTGGGCTCAACTCTCTACGCACAACTTCCCCTGGGTGAGTCTCTGCCTACCTCACCAGACCAGTTACACCTCTGGCTGACGTCCCACACTGACTGTCCCCAGGCTGGGTGGATGTTGCAATACATTTCCCAAAGCACCGGAACATGTACGCTTGCTCTGTGTCTGGCTTTCTCTAGACTAGGAGCTAAGGTGTGACGTTAGCACACATCAGGGGTCAGGGAGACTTAGGCTTTGTCTACACAAGCACTTTTGTTGGTAAAACTTTTGTTGATCAGGGGTGTGAATATTCCACCCTCCTGAGCGACATAAGTTACACCAACATAAGCACCAGTGTGGACATAGCTACTGCTGCTCATTGGGGGTGGTTTATGCTGTGAGAGAGCTCTCCCATCGGCATAAAAAACCCACCCCTGCGAGCGGCAGAAGCTCAGTCGGTGGGAGAGCATCTCCGGCCAACATAGAGCTGTCCACACCGGTGCTCATGTCAGTGAAACTTACGTCATTCAGGGAGCGGAATATTCACACCCTGGTCCGACCGAAAAAAGTTTTGCTGACATAGGAGGTAGTGTAGACATAGCCTAAGATCTGGACTACACTTCAAACTTACAGCTAAACGAGCGGCGGAAGCTATGTCGGTGCAGGATGCTCTCCTGCCAACATAGCGCTGTGCACACAAGAGCTTATGCCAGCAAAATTTACGTCACTCAGGAGTGTGTTTTTTCACAACCTTGAGCGACAAAAGTTTTGCTGACATAGGAGGTAGTGTAGGCATAGCCTAAGATCTGGACTACACTTCAAACTTACAGCTAAACGAGCGGCGGAAGCTATGTCGGTGCAAGATGCTCTCCTGCCAACATAGCGCTGTGCACACAAGAGCTTATACCAGCAAAATTTACGTCGCTCAGGGGTGTGTTTTTTCACACCCTTGAGCGACAAAAGTTTTGCCGGCATAAGTGCTAGCGTAGACAAGGCCTAAGTTGTATCGCTTTAGTTGTACTGATATAGTGAGTGCAGTACAACTTCCTAGTGTGACACAGTTATACTAGTATAAATGTGCTTTAGACCAGTACAGTTATTCCCCTTCCTTGTGGGAATAAGCTATACTGGTAAAAGGCACCTTTACACCAACTGCATCCACAGTAGGGGTTGCACCAGTATAACTATATTAGTAGAAAACCTCAGCTCTCACCCAAACAGGTGTAGGTCAGGCCTCCGCAAGCTAACGTATACTAACATCACACCTTAAAGCCTAGTCTAGGCAAGGCCTCTCAGCTGAAGCTTGCCCCTTAGAGTATGTCTGGACTAGCAAAAAAGGTGTACTCTTAAATTGAGTTAGCCAGATCCATTAGAAACCCCACTTAGCACCTAATCTAAATGCGTTATAGAATCATAGACATGCAGGGCTGGAAGGGACCTCGAGAGATCATCTAGTCCAGCTCCCCATACTGAGGCTGGAGCAAGGAAACCTAGACCATCCCTGACAGGTTTTTTGTCAGCTAACCTGTTCTTAAAAACCTTCCATGATGGGGATTCCACAGCCTCCCTTGGAAGCCTATTCCAGAGCTTAATTACCCTTATTGTTAGAAAGTGTTTCCTAATGTCTAACCTAAATCTCCCTTGCTGCAGATTAAGCCCATTACTTCTCATCCTACCTTCAGTGTAGGATATGGAGAACAATTGAACATTGTCCTTGGTATAATAGCCCTTAACATATTGGAAGACTATTACCATGTCCCCCCTCAATCTTCTTTTCTCAAGACTAAACATGCACATGTTTTTTAACTTTCCACAGCACACAGAGGGTCAATGACTTGCCTAAGGTCACATGGTGAGTCAGGAACAGATCCAAGGATTCCTGGCTCCTGGGCCTGTGCTTTAACCACTAAACCATCCTTCCTCTGCTTCAGAACACTGTTCTTCAAAACCAAGTGGCATGAATTGTCTGGGCTCAACTCTCTATGCACAACCTCCCCTGGGTGAGTCTCTGCCTACCTCACCAGACCAGTTATGCTTCTGGTAGGTTTTCTAAACCTTTGATCACTTTTGTTGTTGTTCTCTTCTGGACTCTCTCCAGTTTGTCCATTTCTTTCTTTGCCATTGTAGGGGTTGACCCTAGAGGGTGCACAATAGAGAGAGACTTTTAGTCAATCATCGTTAAGGTTACCCCCCCACCAATATCCATAGGGCAGTCAGAACTCCTAGAGAGTTATCTGTCTGCAGACTTAGAGAGCCTGCCACTGGGGTCACCTTTGCAACCATGAGGGCTAGAATTTTTTTTTTAAATAAAATCTTATATGGTACAGTAAGTGATGGGACCCAGCAGAGAAATCAGTTACTTTGTCTCACCACAGCCAGTCCAATCCAATCCTTGATCAAAGCAAACACAGTCTGTCAGATTCCCAGCTGACATACATTGATTAAACTGATTAGATGGGTTCCAAACACACAGGTGTAATAAACGCAACCTCCGCTCGTGCCCTGGAAACTGCCAGACAAAGGTAGTCATGTGATCTCAGTACAGCGCACCTCTTCCTGTGTGTAACTCAGCTAGACACTGAGATCACAAAGAAGCCAGAACCAACAGCGATGGCAGGAAACAGAAGCTGCAACTGCGGATGCTTACCCGAAACCTCTCCTATTGCAGCCATCTGATGTTATTAAGAAATACAAAAAAAACCCATCTGACTCTTCGTCAGCTTCAGATGATGACAGAAATTAGAGATGGAAAAACCTATAGTAGTTCCCAGCCTCTCCATCTTCTACGGCAAGGTTACTCTCTACAATCAGACTTCTGCAGCTGTGGAATAACCCAAGCCTTGCTGAAGAATCATGCTCCAGCACTGAGCGGCCATTGAAAAAGAAAAGAAAAGGAGTTTTGTAGACCTTACAGTTGCAAAAAAGCGTTTGAAAATATGATCCCAATGTAACCAAAGCAGTGACACCTGTATGAGTCTGCCAACAGCCTGAAACAATAGCTCGAAAAGAGGTGAACTGCCCCTTTCACCTCGGTGCGGCACTGACTCTGAGACATAGTGATGACAAATTAGAGATGGACATTGTTATCTAGTTCACTACTATAATTTTAGCAGACGCATCCAGCTAACGTCCTTGTCCCACTGTATCAAACCGCCTCCGCAGCCGCCCCTTGACTACTCCATTGCTGTAGTTATGTATTTCAGTGTAAAATTCTGTGGCAAGTTGAAATTAGGTAGGGCCAGCATAAAATAAATTGAATATCAAAACAAACAACACAGGGGCTGCTGATCTGAGTGTATTTCAGATGCAAGTCATTAAAAACCTTCATTTGTCATATAAATGAAGCTCAACGAATTTCATCAGAATGATGCAGAATCAAGGGGTCATGCTGCAGAATTCAGGCCCCTCTTGCCAGCTGTGTAAGGAGCCTGTCCTATCACCTGTTTTTCAAACCTTTCTCCCATCTAGATTGACATGTCCTGAGTGATGGGAACTCTGTCAGAGAAAAATCTTACTGTGGGAGTAAAGGCAGACAGAACCTAAAAAAATGACTCAGAAGCCAGCAGAGACAAACAAGATAAGGCAAGACTTGCCCCATGTTTCAGTGAACCCAACAATTAACGATCTCTAATTTAATACGACTTCTGTCTAAAGCGCAATGGGCTGGGGCACACCAGTAGCTCCCACTGAAGTCTATGGGTGCTCAGCACTGCTGAAGATCAGGCTCCACATGCACCTCTGCACACAGAGCTCAGAACTGTAAACTCAAGCAAAAATCCATAGTAACAATCTGCTGTGGATTCCTCAAACACTCTGTTCAAGTTTGTCAACAAAGCGGCTATTTGTGCTGGGGAATTTCAGGAAGCAAGTGTCAGTATTCTCAGGGCTGTTCATGGAGTCAGAATGCAAGGGGAAGGGAGGCACCACCTCCATCTGGGAGGATGTTATAGGAAGTTTCTATTTCAGGACCTAACATGTATATCCTACAGTGTTTCCCAAAGGGTTCACAACCCACATAGTATTTCGCACTTTCAAACATCATCTAATTCATTCCCCGACCTTTGCAAGAGACGCAGGAGCTTCCAAGCACAGGAATTAATTTCCCTTCAGCAGAGTCTCTAGGCTTAAAATCCATTAGTGCCAAATTGCACAGCAGGCACTAGTGGCCACTAGAAGACACAAGCCCAGCTGAATGTAGGAAAGAAAAGAAGGACACAGCAGTTTTCATCTTCAAAGTGTTGTACGCACACAGAGGCCCTGATCCTGCAACTGGATCTGTTCATGCACACCCTTGGTCCCCATGGATCCAATTGCAGGAGCAGGGCCTAATGCAGGTAGGTAAGACAAGGTGGGTGAGATAATATCTTCTACTGGACCAATTTCTGTTGGTGAGAGACTAGAGACAAGCTTTTGAGCTTACACCCGAAGAAGAGCTCTGGGTGGATCAAAGGCGCGTCTCTCTCTCCAACAGAAGTTGGTCCAATAAAAGACATTACCTCACCCACCATGTCTCTTTGGTATCCTGGGACCGACCCAGCAACAACACCACTGCAAGGCAATTAGGTAAGTCAATATTATTATGAGGACTTACCCAAGAATGAAAACACAAATGGCCGAGCTACTTTTTTTAACTCCACCCAGCGAACAACAACTTCTGGCAATCCCCAATGGCAGAACTGAAGCAGGCTTCACTCAATTAGGTGAATCTGATGAAAGTCATTTCTTTGTCAGGTAAGTCACGTCACCGCAGGAGACAGGAGCACGTTTGAAGAAGGTGACGCTGATTTCTGTTCAGCAGCCCTGGATCTGAAGCATAATTACTGCCACGCAGCGCATGTGTAAGGGATTTCATTACAAGGCAGATGAATCACCCCATATCTTGTGACTCTACCTAATCCAGACACAAATAGGAGCTCCCGCTTGAGCAGCTATGACCTTGCCAAATACCTTTCCAAGAATATCTCAGTCACTGGCCCCCAAAAAAATAAAAACATTCACGCACCGTCACAGCGCTGCGTCTGCTCAGAAGGAACAAATGCCCACAGAAACCTAAGGTGCCCTTGCTCAAACCTGGAGAAAACTAGTGCTTTGTGCAGGAATCAGCACTGCGAACTTTACAAATTATAGCTACCGCACACGGAGTTAGACTGTGCCCTGGGTTACATCGCTGCCTTGGCATCTAAGGGAAAGTAAGAGCCCCCAGGGAAGACCAATAACTGGGGGCTGTGCGCCCACTACTCCTTCCTGACCTGGTGGGTGGGGTGGGCGGTGCTTTGGCTCCACCAGCCGCAATGTTCTTATTAACACAACTGACTCAGTCAGCACAATGTCATCACAATTTGCTTCTGCTACAGGCCTGCAACACATTACTGCCCTTTCTGGAGCAAGGGGGAAACAAGGAGGATGTTGTTCCTCTCTTAATACCTTCCTCTGCACTGCTTCTAGGGTGGCATGCACAGTTGCATGCCAACCCCCTATACAGAGCTTGTAATAAAACTGACATCCAGCCCATTGGAGCATTTGAAACCTTCCGAAGTGTGGAGCCTTAGACAGAAAACACTTCACAAATGGGCAATTTATATCCTTCCCCTTCAGTTATTTATTTAAAAGCCATAATAAATATGCTACATGATCTTTTTGTACACATCCCATTTCCTGCAAAATGTTTAATGAAAGCTTAATTTGTCTTCAGCCTTTCAGTGTTTTCTTCTTAAGTAACAAACAAAGGGAAAAAAACAAACAATTGTTTTTGAGGGCAACACCAGATAATGAGATTTGCCCTAGGTATTGGGCAATACACCATATCATCTCAGGAACTATTTTTTCCCTTGGCCAATATTTGATTTGCAGGCCCTGGGAGTTGGTCAATATTTGTATGATCTCAGTGTGTCTAGAGTCCTTTACACTTTGCACCCACAAAGAACCTTTTGTCTGGCGATCTGAAGCACTTTACAACCATACATTAACAATCCTCACAACGCCTCCACAACATGTAGAGTATGAGCACTATCCTGGTGTTACAGATGGAGAAACTGAGGCACAGAGCAACAAAACATCTTGCCCAACGTCACACAACGAGTCAGGGCAGAACTGGAAACAGAACCCAGGAGTTCTAAAGTATCAGTCTCCCACTCTAAGCACATGACAATATTCCCTGACTTGAGCCTGGAAAAGAATCCAAGCATCCAGACTTCCAAACTGATTTAGCTACTAGACTTTGTTTGCTAGTGAAGTCCTGCTTTCTCCCCAACACACAGGTAAAATCTAGTATTGCTATTGCAACACAGTCTGGGGCTGCTTAGCACCCCTCCCCCTTTCCCTGTATATAGCAGCAGAGACAGGGATCCAGACACCTACAAAAGGGGAATCACAAGCCTGTAATTCTAAGGCATTCCCATGCCTTTTGCCAGTTGGCACCAAGAAGTCCCTGGGTCACCACCCCGCATCATTCTGTTCCAAGACAGAGCTCAGGTTTAGGAGGGACTGGAGCGCATAGGAGGCTGGGGCAAGAATCCTCTTGGCTATTGCTGGTTCCAGTAATAGCTCAGGTGAGCAGTGACTGAGTTGTTCCAGTCTCACAGCTGTTGGAGGGCCCACATGTGAAGTGAGTTAGTGGGTTCTCAGCCCAGTTCCCGGTGGACATGTGTCCATGGCACAAAAATCACCATCACGGTTGGCACTTATTGGCCCACTTGCTGGCAGTCTCAGCAGAGGCCAAGGAGCCAACGAACCACAGAGATGGAGCTCCCCTCTAGAGAGGGTCCCTGCAGGGCAGGATGGAGGAACACTACTGCAGCCTGGGCAAGTCCCTGCTTTGTACATGGAAGCCTTCTGTTTTCTGGGCTCAATGTGGCACATGTCGGCTCCAAGTGGGTTTGCTCGTCTAAGCTGCCTTGGCAGCTATGGGCAGGATGCCAAGAGGTCATTCTGCTACTGTAAAGGCCTCTGAGAGAGCAAAGGCAGAAGCACAGACCTTGCGTCATTAGTGTCCCTTTAATACGAAAACAAAGCCATAAAACCAGTCATGCAAGACACTCTGCCATGGTCTGCATCCTTGGGACTGGGGAAACCCTCGCTGGACAGGCTCTCTCAGCACACCTGGGGGCCAGCTTGCTAAACTCATCTCTCACTGCCAGTCAGGAGACCCAGAATCTAGTCTCCCAAGCACACCTGGTCTTAACTCTCCTGGTTGAGCACTGCAGAGTAGGCCACACTGCAGTGGGGAAGAGGCTCGCAGGGATGCAGATGCTGGATGGGGAAGAGCCCTCATATACCACATTCCCTGTAGGGCAGCTGCCTCCTTGAAGCCCTGCATAGCTTTGGAGCCCCCTAGTGGATCACACGCTAGTTTGCAGCACAGCCTCTGCCTTGATCCTGAAATTAGAACATGCTAGCCTTGCCCTGCTGGGAAATGGGTAGAGGAGTGGTGTAAAAGAGGTTTCCCATCTCAAAGCTGGACGCAGCCCCTTAAATTACCAGCTGCGAGTAGTGCTGAGAATCAGGGGCTGCTGAGAAACCGACAGCGAGTGTGTTAAACAGAGCAGGGCGGTGGGGTGCAGGAATGGGGCTGAGGGCACAGCCGTGACAAAAGAGTGGATTTGGAGCAGAATCACACTCTGCACGTCCCTAACGACGCAGGAGATCACTGCCTTTTCACTGCTGGTTTTAACAAAGAGGGAATGGGGTATGTGCATTTTAATCAGCTATCCCAAGGAATACACAAGTGGCACTATTTCAGTGGCGGCTGGTTATTGGCCATGGGAAATAAACCCATAGGCAGAGGCTGAGGAAGTGGGTTACAAATGAGGCTTTAACATCTGCTGCTGATTCATGTGCAGACAAAAATAAACAAGATGAATGTTTCTGTTAAAAACACCAACCCAAGAAACAACAGCAGCCGCCCGGTGTGTTCTTAGGTTCCAGGGATGGGGCACAGAGCAAGGATGAGTCATCATTTTATTTTTAACACCTCATTTTATACCAGGCTGGGTCAGAGATCCGTGGGTGCCTCAATGGCAGCTCTGCCACCACGTCTCATACCTGAAAGTGTAGGGGCTCCATGTGAAAGAGCCAGCGGGAGCTGACTGCCTGGTTCCCCCCTGGTTTTTCCTGGCATTGCTCACAGGATGGCTGGTGAATATTCACATGACAAAGGATACCAGCACAACGCAGAGCTTGGCCCTCGCGGGTTTGCACAGCAAGTGCCAGTGGGGGAGAGGTGGAAACTAACCTGGTTTCCTTATGCAGGTTGGTTTGTTTCCAGGGTTCAGACTGGGAAGAGTATGTCACGGTCCTCTCCCAAGCTCTGCCCACAACTTGAGTTCCCCCCCTCTAGCATTCACTGCTTACAGTGGGCTCTGCACATCTTCATAGTGGGATCTTCCCTCTCTTTCTTGCATGATTCAACCTGCAGTGAAATAGTTAACAAGGCTGACATTTTACACTGTCCTCATCTTGCTTCATAATTAACACCTCACTGAGAGGGGTGGGGGCAGTTCACATTTCCCAGAGCTGTTGTGTCAGGCTCTCTACAGGCCCAGGCAGACATAGCTGCATCGCTGATATTTGTGTCATCATTTGAAGTTTTTCCTTCACAATCACAAAGGCTACAGATGTAGGGTTTTTTTAGCTGAATGCTGAGAAGTTGCCCAGTATGCAGGAGACCATTCTGGGTTGCCCAGCTGCCACAAGCCGGCCCAGTACCACCCCTGCTTGTCTCTGCAATAAGCTTTTGCTCAAAACACCTGCCTAGAGCAGGCTGTAGATTAAGGTGAGACTTCAAAGCAGCAAAGAAATCAGAGATGGAGATGTCTCAATAACTTCCATCTAATCCCTCCCAAGGAGGGCAAGGCAGGATCAGGATCAGGACCTATAGCACATCCTCCAAGAGCCTCCCACTCCTGCCCTGGAGAGACAATTCACAGCTAAGAGCCAGGAAGGTCCTCCAGACACAGTCTGCATGTTCCCTTTCGTGCTTTTGTCCCTGGCTCCCTGCCCCCATCACTGCATAGCTCCTAGCTAAGAGCCAGGTTCATGCTGTATCTTGGGGGCCCAGAAGACCCATCCCTGGCTCCAACAGGAGAAGGGGTCAGAACTAACACCCTGTTTTCACGGGGCTCAGTGGCAATGCCAATGCATGTGATGACTGCCCTCTGCTGGGGAATAAAAGAAAGCACGTGTATGTCTGAGTCAGAAATGAGTATTCCCTTCCTAAAGCAGAGCAACGGTTGTGTTCTTTACCCCACCCACCCCCAACGCAGACTGGGCTGCTCACTGTGTGCCAGAGACCCTCTGAGGGCTAAGAGCACTTGCTGTGCCCCCCAAGAGCATAGACAAGGCAGCCCCCGATGATGCAGATGGAGACGCAATGGGTCACTGTGCCTGTTGTTCCCAGAAGGCCAGCCCAGGCAGTAAGCCAGTGACGGGTGCTCAGACAGTCTAACAGATACCGTCCCGGTACTTCTTGCACTGACCTGAACTCCTGGCATCCCCCCTCTGGCACTGGTGCTCCCGTCTGGCTGAGGGCCTGTGGGATTCTAGCCATCCCAGTGACAGTCTGCCGCAGGCCCTGCTGTCCTGGGAGGGGTAGCGGGGATGCGGGCTCTGCCTTTCCGGCTCAGCGGGCAGAAACAAACCCACATTGTCCGTGAGTCAGGCTGCAGTCTTGCAAGGGGCCCCCTCGGGGAGCTCAGCTGCCTCTTCACAGCCACCCGGCAGGGCCCAGCTCTGGGGCGTCTAGTGCCCAATGGACTGGGGGAAAACGCTGTGTCTGTGGGATTGGCTAAATCCTAACTGCAGCTGGAGTGAGCCCCTGGTCATTGTATAATCGCCGGGACAGTCGGGCACAGTGGGCAGGAAGGGAGAGTTAAAGGCTTTGAAGGGTGGGGCCCCTAAATGCTGACATTACCGGTGTCACAGTCATTGCTCCTGGCCAGACACCTCCTCCTCCGTCTCCTTAGACTGAAGGACACCCCTGAATGGATGTGAGGGGATGGCCACTCGCTCTCAGGCAGCAGGGCAGGGACTGATGGCTGGAGGCTTCCCCCAACTCACAGTCCGAAGAGGGCTTTCCACTCCATCCAGTTTGCAGGCCCATGGGGGAGCCACTGCACACCTGCCTGGAGTGATGCCTACGTACCCTCTCCTGGCCAGGCCATCTTTGGAAGTGATCCTTCCCTGTCTTCCCTCCCCCACACTAACAGCCTCCCCTGTACCTCCCTCTCAGTCCCCCTTCCCTACCTTCCTCCTCCCCCTAACACCTCCTTCTTTAGTCCCCCCCAACACCCTCCATGCTCCCTTTGCCACCCACCCACCTCTAACATCCTATCCTCCTTCCCAGACCTGGCCCCTCACCAATGCAGGCCGCACCTTCACTCCCTCCTACTGCAATAGGCTGGTTGCTGCGGGATAGCCCTACCGCTGTGGTGCTGAGGCTGGCATGCCCAGTGTCCACATGGCTGACTCCTCAGGCCTTACACAATGGCTGCAGGGTGGAAGGGGGGAAGGAGACCCTGTGCACGTCACCTGAGAGGGAGCGAGCCGAGACCCCAGCAAACGCCTTACATCTAACATGGGTTCGGGTCAGTAGAGGGGGTCCAGGAGTGATCTGCCTTCACCAGGGGACCCATGGGAGACCATGAGGGGTTTCCCCTGTCTCCTGCTGCTCTGGGGTAGCTTTGGAGGGAAGGAGTCACCAGGCTCAAAGTCACAACAGCATGGGCACAGCGACACCCAGAGCCAAGCTTCCCTCCCCTCTATCACCTCCCCTCTATCACCCTCACCCCGTTACCCAGGTCCTGCCCCCTTCTCACCTTCCCCTTCAGGCCCCAAGTGAATTCCACGGAACATGCCCCCGAGCACTGGCAGAGCAGGGACCTGACACAGACCGGCTCAGCAAGTGGCAATGTGGTCCTGGCTGGAGAGAGCTGGATGTATCACCCAGCCCATAAAGCCCGCGCACGTGAGCGCCAGCTCCTTGGCTGCTGGAGCCAGAGCGCTGAGAAGGAGCAGAGCTCTTCGGGGAGAGTGGCTGCTGGAGCCCAGCCAGGCTCATGAACCACAATGAGCGAGAGATCGATGGATGGCTGGGAGGGACCAAGGCGTCTGCAGGGGGAGGGAGCCATCACAGAGGCCTCCTCACTCTGAGACTGCAGGGCAGCTCCCCTCACCTGCATTCCTGCCCTCCAAGGCAGCTCTCCCATTCACCCACAGGGCGGCACGGAGAACCCCATTTTATGGCTCCTGCAGTGCAGTCTGCGCCCTCTGGCACCCATGTAACAGGCGCTACCGCTGCAGCTGGCAGGGCAGCACTTCCTCCCTGCCTCCGAGCTCCCCAGAAATGGGGGCTCTTACTGATTTCTAGGAACGTGCCCATCACCTCGGCTGCTGGGCACGCGTGCAGCGATTTAAACATCGGAATGAGCCCTTCCTGCTGAGCGCTGCTCCCATAAAACCCATCTCCACGCTCCTGTGTAGCTACTCCCTGCTCCCCAGGGGCTGCCAGAGGAACCCTGGCTGCCCTCGGCAGGATGCACTATACCACTGGGTTTTCGCCCCCTGCTTGTCCCAGCAGCTGAAGGCCAGCCCTGACAGCCAGAAAATCACAGAAAATCACCTTAAGCTCACCCCGGCCCCAGCTTTGCCACCAGGAATGCCAGGACGTACAATATCACTGAGTTCTTCTGGGCTTCACCTCCAATCATGTCACTGAGCCACCTGTATTCGGGGATTGGTGGGGGCGTGGAGCTACCGGCTCCCACATCCAGCTGTCAGCCTTGCAGATGCTGGATCTGACTAACTTGCTTCCCAGCCAGGGATACCTGCTCCTCTCCTGCATCACACACCCAACGGATTCAAAAGGGCCTGCAGTAGTAAGCCGTGTTCCCACACCTTCTCCTACCACGCTTCTACCTGCCCTGGCAACAGAGGAAGCTGTACCCACTACCTGTAGATGCTGCAGCCATGGAGACTGCTGGGGAACCCCTCCCTCCCCACAGGCTCTGGCTCCAGCACCTTATTCTTCCTTTTAAAGAGAGAAAATCTCTAGCTACCACAGTTATGCGCAGAACAGTCCACCGTGGCCCAGGTGTAGCTTCGGCACCGATGCCTGCCTGAATCTGCACACAGCCTGAGACAATGGCTCCAAAAGGTTAACTGATCTCCCCAGGATCTTTCGCCAGGAAGTATTTGTTCTGGCTAAGCAGAGGAAGCTGATGCTTAATCCCTGTTTCGGGATGGCAGATCTTAAGCATGTTGCTCCGGAAAATGTTTTCTCTTTAGATCTAAGCCGCTGCTGAGCTGTTATTAAACATTTCCCAAATGGTGGGAGCGCTCCCCAGTCTTAGCAGTGCCTGGCATTTCTACCGCCATCTCACAGCCGCGCTAGCATGCGCTGAAGCAATAACATGGCACTGAGGCCAACGTGCACAGTGCAATGACGACACATCACAAACAGGGAGGAATGAATCTGCAACGTCCAATAGTAACTGATCTTATCTTACAGCAAAGGAGAAAAGAGCGAAAGCACCCAGCCCTCCCCAGACAGTACCCCTAAGCTACTTCCTCCTCCTCCAAAAGTCCTCCTCCAAAGAAGACCCTCACGGCATACCCTCAGGTCAGCAGACCTGGGCTATGCTTGTTGGGAGAAAGAGAGCTCCAAAGTCAGAGAATGCCCTGCCATCTGCCCCTTCTGTTTCATACCGAGCAGTGCCACTACCTCAACTGCAGCAGTATGGCATGGGAAAGAGGCAGTCTCTCAAATAGGCAGGTCCTGCACCATCAGGGGCTTTACTGGTCCTAAACTCCATCCAGACACCCGCAGCGTGCATCCTGGAGCACCGTCGGCGTGTGCTCCCGGCCAGATACACCACTGAGTGGGCAGCACCAGCTCCTGCCTGGATTTAAGGTGCAGCCACACACAGCCTGTTGCAGCAATCCAATCCTGAGGTGGCAAAGGCATGAATCAAAGTACCCATGGGCAAGAAAAGACTGTGTCCTCCTAGCCACATGCAAATGAAAAAAGATCTCCCAGCCTAACCCTAAAAGCTGATTAAACAGTATCTGCAATCTAACCCAACTCCTGGGTTGGGAACACTAGTAACACATGACAGGCAAACATCCTCATTCAGATATAACCCTCACTGTATCTTTTGGTTGCTATCACCAAACCACCAACAATCTCTGCACTAGGCTCAGCTCGCTGGCTCTCAGCCATGCTGCAGTCCAGCCAGGCACTGGGAAAGGGACTTGCCTGCACCAGCTGAGTGGCAAGAGATAGGACCTGTTGTAATTATTGGGCTTAAAAAATTACTTGAATTGTACGATGACGTGTAAAAGGTATGTAAACGTTTATAAGATGTTACAATAATGTACAACTCTTTTTGCTTGCTTGAGAATTAGCTACGGAAAATAGGTCAAGTTGTTTTTAATACTAAATGTTATGAACAAATGCAAGAAAACCAGACAGAGAAACTAAATTAGTCTAAACAGAAAAAAAGCCTACTAATATGATTTAAGGACTGTTACAATTATACTAACTAAACAACAAAAAGACATGAGTCCTGAAATCAATAGACTAAAATTAGTATGGTGAATATGAAACCTAATTGGTGGACAAAATGAGGGAATAAATGATGCCATCTGCTTTTTTAACTCTTTAAGGTTTTTAGAAAGAGACTTAAAAGCACCCAAACATCTTGTCTTCCTAACCTATTTTAGTTTGTTTTGTTTTACTTTATTTTTCCCACCCCCAAGACATAAGAAGCAGATCAGACTGAAAGCTTTATTCTTGTGCTTGTGTAAGGAACTTTCAATATTAAAGCACAAATAAAAAACAAATCGTGAAAAAAGCTTATCAACACCTTTAACTCTCTTGGTCCTTAAAATCAAAACAACAGAACACCGGCCGAAATTCAGAGAGGGGCTTAAGGCCACACCTTGCTTTCAGCACATTGACTTTAAGGGGTCTACTCACAAAGTTAGACCTGGCCATGAAGCTGGGCGTCATCCATGCTTTGAAGACACTGCAGCCTGGCTCTGCAGGTGATATGAAAGCCTGCCACGCTCTGGACAGAAGGGTCCGTCCGAGGAACAATCCTTCCACTCCACGCTCCAGGAGAGTGCGTGGCCATGCACAATGGACAAAGGGAGATAGCTCCCATCAGCGCTGGGAGCACGGGGCTCAGGCCCCGGTGAGGTGGTTCCGTAGGGCTTGCTGGCGAAGAGAGTAAAGTCCTGGAGTGCTGTGTGCTGGGCACAGTTCACAGCAAAGGCTGCAGAAGCTCCTTCCGTCCCAGGCTGGGAACAGCCTTATCTCAATCCCTCAGATAAGGAATCTTCTGTGCCAAAAAAGGCTACAGAGCAGCCCGGCTTTTATTTATCACAGGCAGCTTTCTGGACTCTGCGGCGTAAGGAGGGGGCAGGATTCTCTCTCCCTAGCAGCATTTCACTCATTCGCTCCCTGGTTGCCAGCCCCTGGCTCGCTGACTTTAAGAACATAAAAACGGCCATTCTGGGTCAGACTACGGGTCCATCTAGCCCAGTATCCTGTCTGTGACAGTAGTCGGTGCCAGGTGCTTCAAAGGGAATGAACAGAACAGGGCAATTTCAAGTGATCCATTCCCTGTCATCCAGTCCCAGCAATCAGAGGCTAGGGACACCCAGAACATGGGGTTGCATCCCTGACCCTCTTGGCTAATAGCCATTGATGGACCTATCCTCTGGGAACTTCTGTAGTTATTTGTGAGCCGTGTCATAGTTCTGGCCTTCACAACATCCCCTGGCAACGAGTCCCACAGGTGGACTGGGCGTTGTGTGTAGAAGTACAGTACTTCCTTCTGTTTGTTTTAACCCTGCTGCCTGCTCATTTCACCTCATGAAACTCTGCAGATCATGAGACGTGCTCGTGACTCAGGGAAGCCCAATCTCACAACAGCCTCCCCCACTTCAGCCACCTAGCAAATGGTGACAGATCAGCCCGGTCACTGAGAAACACCCCAGCTAGTGACTTGCGGCTGCACAGTCCCTTTCACTCGGCCCATCCCCTGCCTGGGAGCCTGTAGTGGAGGGGATCCTCCAGAGTCAGGTTGCGGCACAATGCCAGGAGGAGTAAGGGGGGGGGGTGTATCCCCATCCACAGAGGCCAGGAAATCCTGCATATTTCACTGCCATCAAATTCACCATGGCAGTAAACAAGCCAGTTGACAGCAGCAGGACCAGGCACAGCCCAGCTCCTCCTGGTGGGAGGATAGATACCTCTCATGAACTGCCACGTGGCCCTCTGACAACACGGCCCCTGCTGTAGGACTTTAGCAGGAGTTACGATTTCAGATGTCTGTGGAAGATGGTGGTTCGGCGTGTGTGATCGTGTTGCTGCCCCCTAGAGACTGGCTTGAGGGATTATAACAACCTGCCCCTTAGTGGCAGCTAATGGAGTTACTCCCTTAGCTCTGATACTTTTGGAGCTCCAGGTATTGTTTTCAATTCCCTATTTCAGGCCATGCAGCCATGGATCACTACACCTTGTCTCTATGGCAAAGCCAGGGAGGACAGGCAATTTATACAGGTGTGACAAACTACCTGGTCTTGTCTGCCTGAGAACTGAGGCAAAGCACAGACAGGCAGATACACTGCAACAAGAGTGGCAGGTAGGCGAGAGCTTTTAGAACCTAGTAATGAGTTAACTAGCAAACCGCTGCCCTCTGCTGGTTGGAATCTGAACTACTGAGCTGCATGCCATATGTCCTGTACTGCTACCAACTCTTGTGGCTGAGCCTGTGTTGGTGGAGCATGAGGATCTGAATTCTATTCCCATTGCTGCAGTGAGGTTCAGAAAGGCAATAGTGAGCAGATCAGAGACAACCATGAAATCCCAAATGGCTATGGAGGTGCTCCAATATCAGCGTTTTCCCTGCATGTTTAAGACAATTCCAAATCTGATCCACACAGACAGCGGGACGGAGCAGCCTCCCTGCTAACCCAACAATACACCCAGACGGCTCAGCCAAAGCCTCCCTCGGGATGTGGGAAATCAAGCGATGCAGGGCTCCCGTATACAGCTCACCTTCAGCCACAGCAACAGGCAATGGATTTCCACTTTGAGAAAGATAGGGGGGGAAATCTTGGGACCCCATGCCATGTAGAGAGCAGGAGTTGTCCTGCACTGTTCCCTGACAGGGATCAGCGTAGCACATGAGGCCCACGGGAAATGGATTAAGTGGTTTATAGACTTAAATTCCTCTGTGGCTTGATGTATGTAGGTACTGTAAGAGGACAAGAAAGTTAAAACATGAGGGTGAGTGAGCATTGTGGGTGAAGTGTGTGCTGATATCAACCTCCCTGAGATGGAGATGGTCAGTGTCAGGGAAGGAAGCTGCCCCTTTTGGCCTTTGCTTCATGCCATGGGAGAGTGGAACAGCAAAATGAACCGGATAAGATCTCTGCAACACAAAACTAGACACAGCAAGTGAAGTGCTTCAGAGGTCTTGTCCAGTTTGCTTTGCTGTTTCACTCACTCATGCAGCTGAATAGCAGGGAAAGGGGGCCGTACTGGGACTGGAGCAAGTGGGGAACTGGGGAGTTGTGTGGACATAGCTAGTGAGGTTTAAAAGCAACAGACCGAGCCCTCTCTATCTCCCTTGGTAGGAGACAGTTTAAAGACGCAGAGCACCATTTATCCCAGTGTAAGTTTTGAGGTCCGGTTGCGTGGTGCCTGCATTGCACAACGGAGGCGGCAGGGAGTTTTCTTAACAGTTGCTCCCAAGCAGGAAAGCTGGGCCCATAGTGAAAGCACAGGACTGGGAGTAGGACTGTGAGGTTCGTTCTGTTGCCAGGTCTGGAAGGAAGCGTTGTCTTAAGTTGTAGTGGTTAGAGCACATGACTGGGAGTGAGGCAGAACTCCTGGGTTCTATTCCCAGCCTGTGTCACTTTGGGTGAGCCACCTAATGTGTAGTTCTGTTCTGTTCTGTTCTCAGCCCATTGCCTCTCTCCACTGCGCTCCCAGAACCAGCCTCAGTGTGGTACCATTTGGGATAGAGAGCCACACGGAAAGAAAGGGGGCTCCAGTGGCCATCCTGGGAACTCACTGCATGGGGCTGACTCACTCCTTCCTTTCTGAGCTGATTATAACTCAGAGGCTGTCCCCAGGGCAGCATCACTTGATCAGCTGACACAGTAGCTGGTTGAGCAATGGAATGTGTGCCTGGGAAACTAGGAGTCTAAAGCATCACACAAGGGTGCATGTGGCTGAGTTTTGAGTATCAGACCCATCTGGTTCCTGGGAGAGGCGACCACAGACGGGGCTCAAGGCATACTCCCATGCCTAGAACAGGAGTTGACATCCTCACAGGGGCAGCTAGCTCGCTGTTCTGGTCCTGGAATGGCCCTTTGGCTGGGTTTGGATTGGACTGTGCCCTCCAGCAGCAGGTGTTGGATGGGTTTACATCGGAATTGAGCCAACAGAAGGGGTTTCTTGCTCTTTGCTACCTAATGATGCTCCTAGGATACTGGTTTATTCCACACTGAGTCCCACCCTCATGATCCATCCTGACTGGGAAGCAGGACAGGGTCCCTCCAACAACCCAGACTGACTGCTGCCCTGGAAGATGAACTGCTCTGCAGTGCAGAGGGCTGGTGCCCTGCCATTAATATTAGCCCTACAATAAGTCCTGGACCTGCATTTTGTTCCTGACAGTCACATGGGTGAGGTTTGGAGCCATCCACCTACGTGCAGTGCTAGGCTACAGACCTGCTTGTTTTTATCACTCCCTGCCCTCCTCCTCCCTCCTATTTGTTATGCTCACTTGTCTCTAAATACACCGTAAGCTTTTCCTGGTAGGGATGAGGTCTCCCTGAATATCTGCGCAGTACAGTGGAGCTCACAGTGCAACGTGGATATGGCAATAATCTTACACTGCATCCTACACTACCTTCTGGATGAGGGTCTCAGCAAGCTTTGCAAACAATGAATTCAGCTGTGTGATCCGCCCTGCTGGAGGGCCCCAGGAATCTCATTTTGCAGTGGGGGAAACCAAGGCACAGAGAGCGGTCGTGACTTACCCAGGGTCGCACAGCAAGACTGGGCTAGAACCTAGGAGGCCTGGTTCCCAGTCCCCTGCTCTAACCATACTGACAAAAAACACATTTCTGTTATCTGGAAGGCAATCTCTTCACTGCTGGACATGTGTCCAGCTCACCTTCTCTCCCTCCCAGCTAAACCCCTGCTCCTGCTTCGCAGACCGTCTCACACCTGGCAGTAGGAAGGGGGGGAGAGGGAACTGTAATGGAACCAGACACCTCTACTGAGGTGACCCTTGCTGCATGAGCCACCAGCAAGCTGTGTGCTGGCCCTTTAGCAGGCCCGCAGGCCAAAGCCATGACCTCAGGTGCACCTGCACCTTCTTCCTGTCTCTGACACACACTCTGTCGGGTTCCCTCCCTGCAGAGGGCCAGACTCAGCAGTTCAGAACACAGCCTAGCGAACAGGCTCAGGATTTGCTGAATAATTCAGCTCCCGCCCTGGAGCTCAGAGCAACAAAATCCAGTGGGGCTGGGGCACCCTGAGCAGTAAAGAGGGTGTTGATGTATATGCTGGGTCTGAGCACATGGGGGACATCAAAGGAAAAGCAAGCCATTAGGTAGGATCTGAAGGGAAAGTCAGTCCATGCATAGCTGGGATCATGCACGAAGGTTGTCGGAGGGGGAGGGCAAGGACAAAAGAAATGCAACTCCAGAGGCAGGGAAGGGCAGAGCTGTTAAGGTTTTGGGGGCAAGTGGCAGGGGAGCAGCCAGAGTGATGCTGTTCTGAAGGCTGGTGGACAAACACATTTTGTACTGCTGTAGTGGCGTAGTTAAATCACTGCCATGCCCTAGTACAGATGCAGTTATAACAATATAAAGGTGCTTACAGCCGTACAGAGCCCCTCCTCTCAATGTCAGACATAAGGCCCTTTATGGGGGGAACTGTGTCTAGATTAGGTGGTTTGCACAACTCTAACGATATGCTTCCAAACCAACATAATTATAAGAATATAAACATTGGGTGCAGACAAGCTGCAGGAGCGGGGTGGGTGGTCAGGGTGGTGATAGTGACTGGACCAGAGTGAACTGCACAGGAGTCAAGGGGGGGGACACTGCAAAGACCAATGGGGCTGGAGCCCAGGGCAGGGAGCTGGGGGGGCAGAATGGGGAGGGGGGGCTCAGTGCCAGTGACCCATGGGGCCGGAGCTCAGGGCATGGGGCAGAGCACGGGGCCCGCGGTGACCTTGGAGGCCGGAGCCCAGGGCAGGGGGCTGGGGAGGCAGAGCAGGGGGCCCCGCAGTGCCAGTGACCGATGGGGCCGGAGCCCAGGGCAGGGAACCTCCTGTGAGAGTCGCCAAGCCCGGCGGGCCGGGGGGGACGCCGGGCTGGGCCGGGGGCCCTGGCACTTGTCTGCATGGCCGGTTACCGCGCGGGGCGGCTGCAGGGCAACTTCTGACACCTGTGCACAGCCCGCGCCATCCGCCGGGCAGCTCCACACCCCCGTGCTCGGGCCGGCTGCGGCGTGCGGGGGGTCAGCTCCGGGGCCCTGAGCTCCCGTCCCGGGTCAGGCCTGCCCGCTCTGCCCCCCCACGGGGTCAATGGCCGGGGCGGAGCCCAGCTAGGGTCCGGCGCTGGCCCCTCTTTGTCTGCAACCTGCAGCGCCCCGCGCTGCCTGGGGCTCAGGCCGGCGAGGAGCCGAGCGCCGGGACACTTACATGGGTCCCCGCCCGTGGGCGCAGCGCTGGCCGCCGCCTGGCTCCTGCTCCCGCCGCCTCTCGCTCGCTGCTACCCCGGGTCCCGGCTCTGCGAGCGGCGCCGGGACTGGAGCGATACCCCGGTCCTAGTGCCCACTGGCTCGGCACGGCTGGGAGTGCGCGGGCACTGCAACTGGATCCTACCCTGCGGCCCCCGGTTACCCCAGCCCTGGGCTCCCCACACACCGCTCTGCCAGTGCCCCTCATTCCTGACCTGCAGCCCCCCTGTGACCCCAGCCCTGGGCTCCCCACACACCGCTCTGCCCGTGCCCCTCACCGGCAGCAGAACAAAGCGGTTTGATCCCCGAAGCAGAACCTGGGTGGGCTGGAGGAGGAAAGGCCTGAGAGCTGTCTCCCCCTTTGCCTGGCCCTTTCCCCACCCTGAACATCTACCCGACTGCACCCAGCACTGACTCTTCAGCAAGAGTGTCTTCTTCTGGTTCTCGCCCTCTGCACCAGCCTCTGCAGCCTCTCATCCCAGAGAAGAGGACCAAGGCGTCCCACACCCCAACACTCCCTGGCTGTGAGGGGACACCCCTCAGATCCCTGCCACACTTGCCACCATTTCCTTGGTTCCCAAGGCCCCGGTCTGAACTCAAGCTCAGCTCCTCCTCTAGGCAATGCTGTGGCCCTCACCCCTACAGGATCCCCCCTCCTGGGAGGAACCTACTGAGGTGCAGGTAAGGGGCAGGGCAGGCCAAGCCCCGTGAGTGACAGACTGAGGTTGCCTAGCTCAGAGCGGGCAGCAGTGGTGAGCAGGGTGCAGCAGTTTGCCCGGAGAGGCAGGGGACACCCTGGGACTGGAAGGATGATCAGAACAGCAATTCCCAGAGCCGGTTCTGCTTTTGCCTCTTCCCCAGGGGTCCTTTCACTTCCCCATGTGGTGGAAGCCTGCCCAGCACATTAGCCTAGCTGCAGACAATGGGACGGGAGGCTTCGGTGCTTTGCTCAGCGCCTTGGCTAAGAAGAGGAAAGTGCAGACCCAGAGGTGACAGGCCAGCCATGTGGAGCTTACAGCAGGGTCCCTGAGCTGCTGTGTCTGTTTCCTGGGTTGCCCCACACCAGACTAGCCAAGTTGCCCTTCTGAGAGCACAGCCCGTGTTCCCCGAGTTGGGTGACCCTTCTGCCCAGGGCCTCCCAAGATCCATCGTCCCCCCACCCTCCAGAGCTCACAGCCCTGCAGGGCCAGGCTCCCTGTCACCCTCATTCCTCACCCCCCAGCCTCGTGCATCTCAGTCCCACCCGCTCTCCAGCCCGTTACCTCAGGGACCCAGCTGTCTCGGGGATTTACGCTGCCATCTCCTCTTCTCTGCTGCTCTTGGTCAAGCCGCCCAGCGCATGTCTAGCACCCACAGACCGAAGAGCTTTTAACCCCAAAAGCAGCCAGGTGGCAAGGCCCCCTGCCACCGCGCTGAGCTCTTCCATGTGCTGCGCAGCAGGTGCCGGTTTACGAGCCATGCCACCGGCTGGGACTGGCTCTGCACAGCCCCCCACTGGCTCAGCTGGGTGGATGCGCCCGCAGCAGCAGTTTGCAGGAGGAAGTAGCTTCACGCCCACAGAAACTGCAGGGAGGGGTTGTCAGTGGAATGTGACATGCCCCGGAGCCCAGGCTCAGCACTGGAACCCGTGAGGAAGGGGGCTGGGGAGTATCATGGGGTGCAAATAGGCAGGGCCTTTTGGGTTCTTCCCAACAAGGAACCTCAAGCAGGCCAGTACCAGGCAGCAGTCTGGGGGTCAGTGCAGAGCCAGGAGAGCACGCCCTACTGGGACACCTACACCACTGCCTGCAGCACGGCAGCCCTTCCACCACGCTGGGGCATTGGAGCCACCCACACCTCTCTCCGCAGCACCCTGGCTTTTCCTTCGGTCTCTCATCCCAGTACCAGGCCTGACCCCATCCGCTGTGATGGCAATTCTGCAATGAGGACGCTTGTCCCACCAATGACTGGCCTGAGACCCACCAGCCCCCCTCACACAAGCCCTGAGCAGCCATGGCAGGACACTGGGCCACTGCTGATCAGCTGCTCTTTGAGTAGGGGGTGGCCAGCCCCTAAGCCCCTCACGATCTCAGCCACCTTCTCCCAGCCCCTGCCAAGGCTTGCCCCTTTCCCAGTCCTGAGAGCAGTAGGTGCCCTGCCATGGGGCGAGAGGCTGCCCCTCCCACCTGCTCCCATTTCAGCAGCGTGCACGCTGTGTTTACTTTGGTGCAAGAGTGAAAGCAGGTGATTGAGTTGGCCCAGTGCCCAGGAGTTGGAGCCAACAGGAAGGGAGCAGAAAAGCTAGAATCTTTCCAACACTGGGCAGCAGGAGTTGAGTTTCAGCCCCCCAAAACACTGGGAACTTCATTGCACAGGTGCCAGGCTGGGAGCCCCGAAGACTGGCTCTGGCCTGTGTGCACAGGCAGCAGCAGGACAAGCACACACCGGCCAGTGTGCTACAGGCCTTCCCCTCGGGGAGGGGTGAACTCAGTCTCCCTGGCCCAGCCGGCCCTTGACCTCGCTTCCATGGCAAGACTTGCCCATTTCACCCCACGGATATCAAATGGGATTGGAATGGAACTGGCTACCTGCATAGCCAGGCCAGGGCACTCCAGTCTTACCTAATTTGCTCGGTCCAGGGTCCCTGAGGCCAGCACCCGCCCCGTGCCCGCTCACTCATTAGAAGCAGCAATTCATTTAAATATTCCTTTGGGAAATGGGGAAAAAACCAGATGCTCCTATCTCACAGGCCTGACCCTTCCCACCCCACCAGGCCTTGCAGCACCATGTGCCAGCAGAGCTTAGCCCAGCCCAGCCCTGCAGTGGAAAAAGGGCTAGCACTGGCCAGGGTGCTGCAGATATACGGGAAAAGAGGAGGGCGGACGCTGCTAGGCCAGCAGGGGCTGCCCCTTACCATGAACTCTGACCCCAACACTCCATGCCCCTGCTTGGTGCCCAGGGCATTCCCAGTAATTCTAGCGCACCCCTGCCATTTTAAACCCAATCCTAGCACCTCAAGTCCAGCAGGGAAGAGAGGCATGTGTGTACGGGTGCGTGAGACAGCCCCGCTAGTGTGACATGGCTCTCCTTTCCCCTGGGGCTGAGCCTCCATCCATCTATTCCATCCACAGGCCTTCCCCTGGGGGAAAGGAGAACTCAGTCCCCCCACCCCACTCTGAGTGGCAGCCCAAGAAGCCCACAAGCTCCCCTTGTGCCAAGTTAGGAGCCACCGAAAGCCAGTGCAGCCCAGTACAATTACCGCAAAGCATCTCAATGCAAGAGGCTTCTGGGGTCTCAGTGGACAGCGCAATGAACTCCCCCCGTACACCCACCACGTGAACTGGGGCACGGCCCTGTGAAAATCCCACCTGAGAAGTAGGGGAAGAGCAGGAGCTATGTCTGGGCCTGGCCTGACACACAGCTTCTTCCCCAGGCAGGCCCCCTGGGGGTGGGAGTGGTGGGGGCAGGGAGAAGAAAGCTCACAAACTTCGCACTGAGGAGCCTCACCTCCAAGCTGTCCCCGCTGGGAGGGGGGAAGAGGTTCCCTGTAGACCTCGCCATCGACTCTAGCTGGGGTCAGCTGGGCAGCTCGGGGCTGGCTACCATCTAGCACAGACAAGGAACTCGCCGGAGAGAAGGGCCAGCTCCCCTGCAATTTCAGGATTCCCCAGCATCTCTCACCATCCCAGAGCAGCGCAGACATTCCTGGACAGCCCCAGGGAGCCCCCTTCTCCTTTGAACCCAGCACAGCTTCCCCTAGCAAGCACCAGCTCCTAGAGAGCTCCTGGGGGATCTGAGGAAGGGTCCCTGGCGTGGGACTCAGAGCCCGAGGGAGCCTCCCCCTAATGCTGGCCCTGCTAGCAAGGGGAGGAAGAAACAGCAAGATTGTTCGGATTGTTTGGATTTAATAACAGTAATAATCCTCTGTCCTTGCCCTGCACAGCATGTGCCTTGGGGTGTCTGGGGAACCAGCTGCCTGACACACAGAGACCAGACCCTGCAAGTCCAGAGACAAGGGTCTGACAGATACAGCAATGCACCCCCCTTCCTGCTGTGTCTGCAGAGCAGCACGGCACCGTGGTGGCTGCTTCCGTCAGGGGTGAGTGGGTGAGGTGCGGCCCAGCGCTGCCGAGTCTCTCTCCCCCCAACACTCCCATCAGCCCTGCGGGCACGTGCTGGGTGGAGAGGTCCTGCTGGGATGACACTTGAGTGGGAGCTAGCAAGCCTGAGTGCAGGAAGCAATGGCAGTCTGAAGCCCCCTGGCAACCCGCATCCCCCCTATCCTGGGCTCATTCTTTCTTTCCAAAGAACTTCTTAAAGACGGATTTGTTCTTGTGGCGAGAGGGGGCGCTTTCCTGTGGGCTCCCCGGCCTGGCCACAAAGGAGTGACAACGAGCCCTGGGCATGGCCACTGCCTGCTCCCCGATGTACAGCGTGACGGAGTAGCTGCTCCCAGCCTCCCGGGGCTCCTTGGGCACCAACACCGGCGTGATCTTCTGGTAAGTGGCTGAAAGAGATGGAGCATTTTGCAGGCTGCAGCTTCCCATGGCAACATCACCACCACTGAGCTATCAGCGGGCCTGGGACATGGGGCCTTTCCCCATCTGGCCACCAGCTCCCATCTGGCCCCAGGACAGATGGACTCGCTGGGTGGGGTGTGTCACAACCCAATTCCGTCACAGGAGGTATGAAAGCTTTCACTAACAGGGCACCAGCTCCCATCTGGCCTCACACATGGGGGACTGTCTGGATAAGGGGTATTGAGGGATGAGATACAGGGCCTTCCCATTCAGTTTATTTTGGGGGCAACCTCACCAGACGCCCAGAGCAGAGACTTGTTTCTATTGCAGATGCGCGGCTGTGAGAAGGGTGTTGGCGCCATCTCATGGTGGCCTTTGGCAATGAAATTAAGACCTTGAAAAGGAATGTCCCAGGGAAAGAGACCTTCTTAGGGGATGGATGGGGAAGTCTGGGGTTCAGCTGAAGTACAAGGAAGCTGGGCTAGTCCCACAAGGTCTGGAAAGCTCGGCCTCTTTACACCTTGCATGGCTCTTCTAACACCTGGGTATGACTCATACACTCCCCATCCCTGCCCCAGCGTTGGCTCAACCAAGCACGACTCACAACCCCCATCTCGGGGATGAAGCCCTTGTGGGTAAGGCCTGTGATGAGAACACGAAGAGGCCTGGATCTTAGCCCCATTCCCACTACCTCTGAGTGACTAGAGCACGATTCAAAGGTAGCAGCCTGCGTCAGCCAACCAATGAAGAGCCAGAAGCCCGCCAAGGCCGGCCATTCAGGATTCATTACCAGTGCCACTCATGCCAGGATCTCCAAGCTCTTTATAAGCACAGCCCCACCGGAAGGGGGAGGGGGTCAGAGTTACAGAGGGGGAGACTGAGGCACAGATTCCTCCCTGAACACAGGGAGAAAGCCAAGAACAGATCCCTGACATTATGGGCTCCCAGTCCCCTGCTCTCGCCACTAACCCAATCTCCCTGAGCTGCACACCTGAGGTGAACGAGTGGGACCTCCTCTTGTGCGTCACCAGCGCAGCATCCTCCTCCCAGTAGCTCTTATCCTGGGACCCTGGAGACCCAGCGGGCAGCCACTGGCACTGCCTGTGCCCCGCCGTGTGGCTGATGGCTCTGTGATCCTCTCCTAATGCAGCAATGGGAAACACAAGGAAAGGAGCTTACATATGGCAGACAGACAAGGGCTAAGGGTTCACCTTCAAAGCGCAGGCTTCCCTCGCACAAACTCAGCATGTTACAGTGGCACTGCCATTACACCGGGATACAATGCGGCACGTTATGATGCAAGGTCACAACAGGATGCCATTGCGCCAGCCCCCAAAAGTCCTGTGCAGCCTGCAGGGTGTGGGATTAGCCCACCACACTCAGGATGGCGATGGGAGTGGAACATGGTGTCACGCGGGCTGGCTTGAGTGGGGGGAGGGTGGGGGGCATTTAGTATATTGTGTGACATCAGTATGGCAGAATCATAATAATTCGTGTGAGATATATCATGTCAAGTACTGTTAGAAGGGATATATCGTGCTGAGTAAGATAAATATACTCATGTTCATGTAGTATATGTGAAACGGAAGTTATGGATGTATTTGATATTTCTGTATGTCAATTTGGGCTGGCTGGGACACACCCCAGATAGAGAGGCGGCAGAACAATAGCCTGCTTGATGGCCCATTAAGACACTCAGGAATGCAAGGGGCCCAGGAAGAAACTAAACGCATACCTGAAGAGTTACCAGGATTTGCCCATGTGACTTTGGACCCCAGGCATACCTGAAGAGTCACCAGGATTGGCCCATGTGACTCTGGACTCCATTTTAGTTCTTGTAACTTTCCACAGGCCGCATGGCCAGGAACAGAGGGTATATAAGATCAAACCCCAGAAACCATTTCTATCCTGAGCTTCAGCCACCTATCTACCTCTGAATCAATTCATCTGCAACTAAAGCTGTGTAACAAAGGACTGAGGCCCATCCAGGTACTGGATGTGCACCAGAGGGGACTATACAAGCCTGCAACTCCACAATTCTTCTAGAAACCTGATGTATATGGACTTTCAATTATTTGTATGCATCTGATTTGCTTTGACCCTTTAACATTTCTCTTATGGTTTCTTTCTTTTTATAATATACCTTTAGTTTTAGTTACTAAAGGATTGGCTGACAGCGTGGTATTTTAGGTAAGATCCAAACTTATATTGATCTGGTGCTGTGGCTGACCCCTTGGGTTCAAGGGAACCTTTTTAGTAAAGAGCACAGAGTTTAAATAACTGGTCTCTTTATTGGACCTAGTGCTAATTTGGGAGCCTGGAGCTGAAATGCAGTAAAGAGGGCTGTGTGCATTTGTATAATGGCTTCTGTGGGGATTCAGAAGCGCAGTTTGTGGCTGGTTGGGAAGTCTGGCTTCAGTGCCATCCACCAGTGCTGGGAGAATCTGCTCACCTTTTACAGCCTGCCCTGACCTTGGCATTTTCAGGTGGCTGCCCTGGACACGGATGGGTCACACATGGGACCTTTCATCCCTGGAAATCAGCACCAACCCAGCTTGGTCAGCCGTGACCCAGCCCCATTCCATGGCTGCGTAGTGCGAGGGGAATTGATGGGTCTCAGTCCAGTCACTGGTGGGACAAGTGTCCTCATCACAAAATTACAGCTCAACAGACAGGGTCAGGCCTGCCACTTGGCCGAAAGACCATTAAAACCAGGGTGCTGCCAGGAGGGGTGCAAGTGACTCAGAAGGGAGCGCTCTCCCCTTCGAGTCCGTACGGAGCCCAACGCTCCAAAGGGGATACCATGCTGCAGGGAGGTGTTGCATGTAGCTCAGTAGGGGACGCTCTCTCCCCTGAGCTCAGTGCCCCAGCACAGCGCTAGGGGCAGCTGCACTGCAAGTGGTGTCACCTTCCAGGTGAGGTGGCCTGGCTAGGGCACTTTGCGCAGGCGCTGGGATGGGGCTGGGGTGGGGGGAGGTTGATCCTGGTGTCCTGCCCAAACGCCAGCGTGGGCGATTCCATCGTACCTCTTCAGCTGGAGAGAGGGTTCCGAGGGCATAAGGGTCTCCCTGCTCCGCTCCCTCCCACCACTCAAGGGCTGGTTCCCATCAGCCCTGCCTGAGAATGTGCAGGAAGGCCCTGCTGATGTAAGGACTGCACGATGCTGGAACCTGCGGCTTGGGCGGAGGTTTGTTATGGAGCCACCTACCCAGATGTGAGCGGAGCAATGTGAGGAGCACAGTGCACTGCTCTGCTACAGGGAGCAAGGGAAACTGAGCCGGGCACCTGAGGAGAGGCCCCAACAGGCAAGGTGCTAGGAAGTCACCGCACTCACCCACCTGCTTGTGAGGCTGCTGAACCCAGTGGGTCCTCCTGAGTCCCATAAGGCAGCTGCAGCCTGGCACTTGAGCTGGGCAGCAGTGCGATCTCTTGGCTCTTGGCTGTGACAGGCTGAGGATGTCCCAGGAAGTGGGAACTGCTGGAGCTTCCAGGCCCAGAGATCTTGCTGGGGCTGGGTATGAAAGAGAGTGGCAGAGAGACAGATTTACAGAGCCAGTCTTACCTGCAGAGAGGGCCTGCTTGCCGCAGGCCCAGGAAATCCCATCCCCAGACAATTCAAACCAGCTTGGACAGCCCTTCTTGGGGGCCCTGAGTGGGAGGCAGGCTGGATCAGCTGAAGCTCCTTTAAGTCCCAGGAAGCTGGGTAAGAGCATGCTAATGGGATTGGGAGATGACAATATATGGGGAGGATAGGGAAATACCCAAAGGGACATGGAGAGGTTAGCGACACGGACAGGTAATAGGAGATTTGGCCTGGGCCACACAGCTAATTCATTAGGTCAGCACAGACCCATTCAGCTACACTGCACAGCCCTGGTATGAGTGGCTCTGAATGCTACACATCAGCCACCATCTGCTTGCTGATTGGACGGGGCTTCCCGGTTCTCACCCCATGGCAGAGCTGGTCCCTTCAGCAGGCTGGGTCGCTGCCTGGAAATAATCCACTTCAGGGAAACCTGTGGGCAAAGCAAATATCTATTGATAATGCGGGAAAGAGCCAGCAACAAGAGCCCTGCCTTGGGCAGCCCCAGAGGACCTGGCACCTGGGATGGGTGAGGGCAGTGCCTGTCTGCGAGCTGTAACCTTTGGCTGAAATGTTGCCAGTTAATGAAGTTGTTAAAGAGAAGGATGCAATAAAACCCAACTTCATTTTCAAGCCTCTAGGTGGGTTACAGGAAACGTATTTAGGAGAGGACTGCTAGGACTTCGAATGATAAAACCAAACTTTATTCAAAAGTAAAATGCATAGTTAAGCAAACAGACATGCGATTGCTACTTACACAATACCACACTGACACAGAGCTGAAACAGTGTATCAGTGGGTGATCAATTCACTGACAACAGAGTGAAGTACAGCCTGATAAGCCTGGAACCTAACAGGACCCTTTGGATGTTAATTGGCGCTTCTCCCAAATTAACAAAACAACTCCTTTTATAATCCATTTTCAGAGTAACTAACATAGAACTGCCCCTTTCCATAATTCGATTTCCTCCACCGCCTTATTGGCTCTTTACATTACACACGATTTAAATGAACATCTGAATCAATGTCCTTCCCATACTATCCATGTAGACAGAACTTTAATAAAGCATTCACAATTCTCAAAACCTCTCATTAAAAACCCTGCTTAAACCACTTATAACCAAAACGTAACAGCACCGTAATCCTGGTTCACGTCCTTGCCAACTGCAGTTTTCTTACTGTTTCCAACTTCTCTCTAACTTTCTCACACTAGCAACCTCTGTTTCCCAGACTCCTCTACACTTAGGCTAACTTTAAGCCAAAATCTAATTTTTACTTACCATAGGCTACAGACCCCAAGCAAGTATTGTCACTGAGGGATAGTAAAGGATGTGGGGTGGACCCAGGGACAGCCTTATGGGTGGGCAACTGCCAGGGCACCATGGTCAGGGGGGCTCTGTTGTCAAGAGGCAAGGAGTGGGACTGGTCTGGGGTATGAGGCTGTGGAAAGGAGCTCTGGGCAATGGGGGCAAGGGGTAAGGCAGCAAGGCCTGGGGGCAATGGGTGGGAGCCTGGGGAAGGCAGCAGGGGCCTGCAGGGTGGGTGGGTAGCCCAGGAGGCAATGAGGACCAGGGGCAATGGGGGCTGGTTGGGAGGCAACGGAGGCCAGGGGCTGGGTGGTGAGCCAGTGGGACCTGGGAGTGATGGTGAGGAGGGCCTGGAGGGGTTGAGGAGGCCAGCAGGGGGCTGGGTGGGGATCCCAGGGAGGCAGCGGGGGCTGGGAGGGGCTGGGGGTCAGTGGGGGGCTGGGTGGGCATCCCAGGGAGGCAGCAGGGGCTGGGGAATGAGTAGTGATCCAATGGGGCGATTGGGGGTGGGGGAGCCTGGAGAGACAGCAGGCACTGGATGGAGGGCGGGTGGTGAGCCAGTGGGGCCCGGGGACAATGGGGAGGGGGGGAGGAGAGCCTGGGGAGGCAGGCGAGTGCCGGGGCGAGGGTGGGTGGTGAGCCAGTGGGGCCCGGGAGCAATGAGGTAAGGAGCCTGGGGAGGCAGCGGGAGCCAAAATACAGGTTCACCCAGGGCACTGTTTTCCCTCCGGCCAGCCCTGGGTGGACCTAACAGGTCTGGTGTGAGGAGCAGCCCAGCTGCATGTACAGAGGGCTTGTCTACAAGGGAGTGTAATGCATCTACAGGGGCATAATTCCTAAAGCGCACTAGCATGTTATGCATTCAGTGATCCAAGTAGACCTTGCTGGTGTGCTTTAACATGGTGCTATCTGAAACCGTGCTACATTAAAGCCCGCTAGGGAACCTTTGCCGTACACCAGCAGGGTCTGTACCGAGCAATTCATGTGCAACACAGTGGTGTACTTTAAAAATCACACCCCCTTAGAGCGCACTCCCTCCACTGTGTAGACAAACCCAGAGCCCTTCCCTGTTGCACAGAGGGGGAGGAGTGCTTTGCTGCTATTTTTCTGTCCTAGTTCACAGCATTCATGGGCACTAGGATGAAAATGAGCTCAGGAAGTAGGTCCTGGCTCTGTGTCTGCAGCCTAACCAGCCCAAACCATTCTCCACCGTTCGCACACCAGGACAGTAACGTTTGGCCATTTATGTAGCTCCTCTCCTCCCCAGCAGCCCAGCAAGACGCCCGAACTTCAAACACTCAGCTCCCTGGAAATGCAGCCACCTCTGGGGTGGAGGGCAGCACCAGGTACACAAAATCCAGTGCACCCAGAAATCCTTGGTGTCCATGCAGAGCAGATGGGGGTGTGGGCTCTATGGTCTGGTCTAAGAGACTCAGGTACAGTAACCTGCATGGGACGCTCAGTGCACAGAGAGCAGCACCTGAAATTGAAGCCTATGGGTCTGAGGAATCTGAGGAGTTCCCCTCCTGCTCTCCCCCCTCAGCCACCACCTGAGATTCAGTCTAGTGAGCTGGGGCATTGGGGGATCCTGCAGCAATACAAGGGAGGACGTGCACTGAGCAAACAGGTGCTGCAAATCCTCTGGAGCCCTGTGGCGCTAAGCAGTATGGGACAGGCGTAGGGACTCACGCTGGCCCAGGGTAGGGGCTGGCTCCTCTTTGCCTCACACTTCGGGGTCTCGACAATTCTCTCTCACACCTGGCTGGGATTTCGTCACAGAGCCTGAGCCTCCTGCCCTGGTACACACCTTGCTTAATGGTCATGCCCATGGGACAGCCTCAACTTCGTGGGATCTCACCAGTTTTATGGCAGGGGGACCAAGCTGGCTTCAGTGGAGTCTTGATTTACACTGGAATATGTGGGGTTAAAATCCAGCCTTCTCCTGAAACTCAGAGATCTACATTTCTCCCCTTCTCCTGACTCCTCCTGCTCCAGAACGTCAGGAAGGACTATGCATTTGTGAGACTGAGGCAACGAAAGCACAGAATGAAGCTTCCTGCACGCTTCATCCGATGCCCATCAGTCTTGACCTGCTGCTGTCCCAGCCCTGGGATCCCCACACACAGCTCTGCCCAGCCCCTCTGCTCCATCTCTGCAGTGCCTCCTGCCCTGCCCATGGCTGAAGCGGGCCTCACCTGCATTCTGCTGAAGTTTGGAGACCCACTGGCTCATGAGCAGCTGGGATGGAGCTCTCAGGAGGTACTCAGAGCCGTCCCGCAGCCTGGGCGAAAAGAGCAAGTCAGCAAAACGATGACATGAGGTGCAGAAAACAGGTGTCCCCCCACATCCCCACCAGCCTGGCAGCAAAGGGATAAAGGCATGGAATAATGGTAGAACCCTCTGGGCTACAGGCCCAAGGAACCATGCCCCAGTGATTAGGCCCTGGCCCCCAATGCTCAGGGGCTGACATTTCACTGGAGCTGACTGCTTCCCATTCTCTCTCTATCAAGGGCATCCATCGCAACACTATCAAGAGGCCAGCAGGAGGCGCTCTACTCATCACGGGCACGCCCACCCTCCCCGAAGTTCTGTGGAATTGACTGGCTGGGGGTTACTCACTGTAGCCTGAAGCAGTTGGTCTTTTTGGTATACTCCGTTTCCCGGGTGCACTGCGCCCCCGAGAGGTTCAGGGGCAGGGCCACCACGCAGCTCTGCAGCACAAGAGACAGCAAAAATTACAGTGAGGTCTCCACTGCTTGGAGGATCTTTTCCCCAGGCCTAGCGGGATTCCCTTGTACCTGAGATTCACAACTAGCTAGTTTCCATCCTGCTCCATGGTGTCCATCGCACCTATGATCTGCCGCATGGGTATAAGGGCCAGGACAAAGCTGTTCCCGCACAGCAGGCCATGTGGGCATGTGCTCATGAAAGACAAGGCAAGGGGCAGCAATGTTGTGCTAAGGTCTAGAGACTGGGGGCATCAAAGGGGGTGGCAGAGCTCTATAGGTGGGCGACACTGTGAGGGGCGGAGAGCTGGAGACAGGGCACATGGGAGCAGCCGGCAGCACCATGCAGGTGGGAAAGGTGAGTGAATTCCTGTGCGTGCCCATTCACTGGATCTCTGGGATAATCAGCTGTTTTGTGCTTGTATCCCCTCTCCCTAAGGCCTAGATGCACTGCCAGGATCAATGGGAGACTGGGAAACCAAGGCCGTCTCCACCACTCACCGTGACCTTGCACTTAGGAGGAGCTTCTCAAGCACCGACCCCCTAATGGCCTGCAGGAGGCTGGCAGAGGCAACAGAGGGTCCTGCAGGATCCTAGGCTAGGAGGGACTTCTGCATGGGTGGGGGACGTGTCCTGCCTTTTCAAACACAATAACAGGGCTTCCCACAGCCCAGGCACAGAGAGACAGCCTGGAGACCAAGACACCCTGGTTCTCCTCTCAGCTCCAGTCATCTTCCAGGAGATCCTCATTCCCCCTGCTTGCCTTGTTAACCCCGCTATTCTAGACCTCAACCACATGTGTTGGCTGGGAGGTGGGGGACCCACTCCCCAGCTGGCCCAGCCCTGCTACCTGCAGCCCCCACCACTGATAATGATTTGCTCCTCAAAGCACTTACACACATTCATTAATGAAGCTGTACAACCTCTGACAGCTGTTCCAAGGCTGGTCTACGATCCACAGGGAAACTGAGGCACAAAGCAGGGACTTGCCCAAGGTCATGCAGTAAATGAATGGCAAATCCAGGACCAGAATCCAGGAGTTTTGAGCCCCAGTGCCCCCATTCTTCAACCACTGCCACTCTCCCCTTCCTAGAGCCAAGAAAAGAACCCAGGAATCCTGGCCCCCATTCTGCCTGCTCTCACCAGTGGACACCACTCCACCCTCAGTCAGTCTCACATCCCCATCCTGCCTCCCCCTGGGAGGAGCCTTGCTACACCCCCTACCTTGAGAGTGTCCTTCCTGTCCTGGTAGAAGCACAGCGTCTGCCTCATCAACACTGCATGGAACAGGTTCCAGGTGCGACAGGTTGCCTAAGAGACCAGAAGCAGAGGCCAAAGGTGAAGTGAGCGAAGCCTGGCCCAGTCTGCACGCATCTCTACCCTTGTTCTGGGGAGAGTGCTAGCCGGCTACGCTGCTCCTGCTCTGACGAGTTAGCAGGAGGTTGGTGCAGCGAGCCAACACATCTGGGTGCTTTCTAGTGAGAAGGCCATTAAAAAGTAGTGGGGGCTCAAGGGATCTCTGTGGCACTGCCATATAGGTCAGGAATCTGTAGAGGTACAAATCTGCCAGCTCCAGGGATTCCCCTTTCCCCTCCCACCCAGCACCCTTCTCCTCCAGCTGCAGCATTGACACATGCACTTGCAAGCTGATGCTCCAGGACCCGGACAGCATACAACTGACACTGCAGACAGGCTAAGAGACGCAAACCTGGTGACTTAATTCAGGGAAAGCCGCCAATGCAGAAACGACTCAAAGCACAGCTTGCCCTGATCTGCATTTAGCAGTTAGCACAAGCACAGCTGCACTGATTGCTGCTACCCCCCCCTCAATGGCTGAATCAGGGCTGCTCCCGAGTGCAGACAAGGTGATGGAGACAGAGTAAGCAGCAAATGTCTGTTGAGGGCTGGGGGGGCAGGGTCTGATTTCCTTTGAAATGGGGTTTAGGTAAGTCCACGGCTCATGGTTTGGGCAGTAAAAATCATTCATCATCCCCAAAAAGCCCCCAGCTCCCTGCAGGCCCGGCGTTCACAGGGCTTAGATTGCTGGCAGCAGGAAGGACACTCAGCGCCTGCCAGTCCCTTCACGGCCTACTCCCAATGCTGCAGAAACCAGCCCTGGCAGATCGCTTTGGTGCCGCTCCCTCCCTGCGACTGTAGACCCCAGCAGGCCCCTGCGCTGGGATACTGTAATATAGGCCTGAACCCAAAGCAGGCCTGAACCATAGATACTATGTGAAGCTTAAGGGTTAATTTTTACACTGAGAAAAAGAACAAAACTAGGCATTATAGATAGGGATGTTCTGGACACATTGATTGTTTGTTCATGACACCCCAGGCTCCACTATGATAATTGACTGCGTGTAAACATCTATGGAGAAATGTTTGGGAACATCCTGAAATCTGATTGTAATAATTTACAAGTGCAGTGAAATGCTCAATACGTATCAGAAAAGTGGCTGATGTGTAAATCAGGGGGCAATGAGGGGACAAATAAGATTTAAGATTTCTACATATGTATTCCTTTTTAGTAAAATGGTGCTAGTAAAATTGGTATAGGTATAAGGATTTGTATTAAGTTGGTGAATAAGGTAAAGACAAAAATGTTATTAATAAAATGGAATAAGAGCGTAATGATTTTTAGTAAGTATGAATGAGGAATGAATGCCGTTTGAATGTTGAGATAAGACGGCAAGAAAATAATTGCTGAGGCAATGCTCTCAGCCTCGAAGGCAGGAGGGAAAGGAGATGAGATGTCTTTGTTTTAAGAACTTTTACAACCCATGGCCAAATATCTGATAACCCCGGAAGACAAAGGAATAACACCCAAGGACAAAGTGTGAAACAGGAATGAAGAAATGATGGGAAAGCTGTCATACTTACAACTTCAAACGTAATTGATGATTACATCAAACAAGGAAACTATCTGACATAACAAAATCCATAGACCCGAACGGGGATGGAGAAGTATAAAAGTGGGGAGAAGAAACCTGGACTTTGGGCTCGTACTGCACACCCCAAGGAGCATCATGTCGCAACCGACAAGCGCCCGGCTCCAACCTCGTGCCTGGACCACTCAGCCAGTGGCTCCAATTCGAGCAACAAGGGACTGGTAATTATATCCTTCCTGCAGAACTCTGTGTGTGTGTGTGTTTTAGGCAATTGCTTTTTAAATGTTTTTCTTTTCTGTATTCATAATAAACGTGGCATACTGCCTTATCCCCTGAATAAGATCCTGCTGTTTATTTTATAAGTACAACAAGACCCTGCAAACACATTTTTGGGTGCTGTTAACCCAGGAGACCAAGGGCCAGATATGCAGTTGGTGTAATCAGTGAGGCGCTTTGCTGACTCCAATGGAGCTGTGCCCATTTACAAGAGCTGAAGACCTGGCCCTCGATGTCCAAGCACTAATTCCTCTCTGTTTGTGGCATGTCATCATTGTTGTAACGGGTTAAAATCATTGTATTATGTGTGTGTCCCGAGTCCATGTTGAGAAAGGAACAAGTAACCAATTTATATGTGATAAATGAAAGAATCTATTGAAAGTTGTTAATTGTGCTTTAAGGTTTTGTAACCAATTATTTTTGTAGTTGTTTTAGTTATTTTTGTAGTAGATAAAGGGAAGTTGTTAGTTTTGAGATAAGAAAGTATGAGTTATGAGCCACATGGGGGAGAAAACTCAAAGGCAGCAAAGAACCCTGGCCTGACCAAAAAATGACCAATTAAATTTGAAATAAGGGGAACTTGTGAACCCAGCAATTCCGGGCCCATATTTGGCAACTTTTAATTGGCAAGTTACACCTGGTCAAGGATAAACTCCTGGCCTAGGGATTCCTCAAGGAGGGACTGACAAAGTAACGTAGAAAATGCCCATAATTGGTTTGGCGGACGTATAGACTGGAGTGGAGATAAAAGGGTTGTCAGACAAAGCAAAAATTAGAGAACCTTGTCGTGAGGACCACCGAGCCTCCCCAAGGGATACACCAGAATCGTGCCTGCAAGAGGGTCTGGTCAGACATCCTGTCTCTCTCCAGCCCGTTGTAATTGGGCTGATAACCCGTTGGGACTTGTCCTGCGGATGATAACCTGGGTGTGAATACGATAGAGGTTCCACCTGGATGAAAATACCCTAGGTACGAATACTATAGAGGTTCCACCTAGATGAAAATACCCTAGGTGCGAATACGATAGAGGTTCCACCTGGATAAAAAATAGAGCTCTAAATAAAAAGACCAGGTCATAAAATATTTGTTGTTTTGCTGCAGCTGAGTTCATCTCTGTATGTGGTGAGTAGTGAATGTGAATGTAAAACTAGCAATAATTCTATTTGTATTCCAGGAGTGATTGTGATTGTAACTGTTGGAATAACTGCTTTTTGTACATGCTTTATAATTGTTAGTTGTTTTCTTTTTTTTTTAGTTTTATATGTGTTTTGAGAGTTTGTAATAGAATAAGGGAATAAGATTTGTAGTAAAATAATTTGTTTAAGTTACTAGTTGTTGTATTAGTAAGTGTTGTGTCTAGAATTTAATCACTGTATTCAATTTTTGTTGTTTGTAATCATATAAAACAAAAATGAATCAGTAAAAGAAAGATTCAATTTAAATAGTTGTAGCAAGTTAATAAATAAAGGCTATTAAATGGTTAAGAATCTGAGTAAGCCTGTCAAATTTTTCTGGGAAGTTTGCTAAGTTTTCTAAGTTAACATTTCCAAGCCTTACATTCTGTCTTAAAAGGGGATATAGACGAGCTGCCTTAGTGTCTTAAAGCACCCTTCAAACTGCTCCCGTAATTTGGGAAGCCGTTTGTCTCTGGTAATCTTGATAACCTTATCAAAACACGGCACTTAGGCACGTCAGTCATGCTGCCGCAGATTGACTCCAATGTGATTCCATCGCCTGGGAAGGCCTGACTGGTATGCTGAGGAATGCCAGGTGCTAGCTCCATGCTTCAGGTGCTGTCCAGGGTCAATTTCCCTGGGAAATGCTTCCAGCATTTAGGGGATGTCTAATAACAACTCAGCAACAGCTTAGATCCTCTGATAAAAGCCATGTACTGACGTGTTACAGAATGGCAGTCCCCAAACATGCAGTAAGCATTGGCTTCCCCTTCTCAGAAAGAAGGTAAATACTACTGGCGAGAAGTGCTCTGGATAGGTTGGGAGATCAAATCACCAGCTCCACGGCTTGGGAACAGCTGGAGAAATGCTCAAGAAGCTGTTTAGATGGATAGAATTCCCCCTTTTGGGGTTTTATCTATTTTACCTTCAAAACAGGAGCCAAGATTTTAAAAAACAGGGGCTGCCCGGTAGGCTGACCATATAGTAAGTGTCAAAAATCAGGACAGGGGGAAGGGGTAATAAGCGCCCATATAAGAAAAAGCCCCAAATATCAGGACATATAAAATCAGGACATCTGGTCACCCTATTCCTACATGCATAGCCAGGCACCTAACACAGTCAGCTCTTTGTGAGAAGTGCTGAGCACCCCGCAGTGAAGACAATGTATGTTGCTGGGTGACAGCACTTTTGAAAACCGGGCCACTGAGTTAGGTACCTAGCTATGCACTTAGGAGCCTACTGGGTCCCATTTCTGGGAACCTAAGCGCAGTATATCTACCACAGTGTGTCTGTGATTAGTGATGGATAAAATTAAAGAAAGCAAATGCATTCCTGTAGCCCAGAGCCCCCAGAGAAGGCTGGGCAGCTCCGACTGTACCTTTCTGCCTCCCGTCTGCAACACGTGCTTCCTTTCCAGAGTCCCTTCCATCATCTGAAACTCCATTTTACTGGGGGGCATCTGCAAGGAGACAGGCAATGAACAAAGCAGCTCCAGCACCACTGGACTGTTGGCAGTTCAATCCCCAGCAGCCAGCAAGCCATGGGTCCCACAGGCCCCCATGAGCATGACTTCACACCTGCAATGGCAAAAGGGTCATTTGGGGTCATTTCCTGCCCTGGGCAAAGTCTCTGTCAGAGGGATGGATTATAAGGGGCCGTGTATGTTCTGATGGAGCCATATGCTGCCCTTTCGGACCAAGCGGGAAGGCTCAATGCTGTCCATATTCAGTGCGGTGCTGTGCAATGGGACCTTCTTGGGACTCTGTAACCCTGATCCATTAGCTACATGGTTCTTCCCAGCCCCATCAAAGGTCTCTGAGACCAGCAGATGATCATGAATTAGAGAGTAGTGAAAGAACCACAGCAGAGACCATCTTACTCCCGTGGGCCTGGATTTGCAGTAAACCTTATGCACATATTTCTGTCTTGACAGGGCTACAAATCCACCTTGCTGCAGAAATCACCAGGACTAGAACCCAGCCCTTCAGTTCCAAAACACAGGCCTCTTTCACTTGAGTTAGAGGAAAACTCTTGTGACTGGCACTCATAGACTTTTCATCCTTTCGGACGCACTAGAAGGAAGACTGCTCCCTTGCACACATGCTCAAAGGCAGTAAGTCCCAGCAGATATCTGCCTCGCCATATCCTGACACTGTGCACACACCTGCCGTGCGCACGTGTGCAGAGCAGACGTGCCTTTGCACATGCACATTGTGATATGCTGGTGAGAGCATGGGATCATGTCTCCCTCTAGTGTCCAGTCTCTGCACCTGGACCAGCCTGCCACTGATTCCCCGCTAGCAGAATTACTGCTTCAGCCCAAGTGGCAGGAGGATGTGTTTTTAGTGCTGAAAGGCATGGGTTTGACTCAGTGGCTGGCTGTGGATGAGCGCTGGGTTTGAGCTTTGGCACAGGCTGGAGATGTTGTGCGACAGCCAGCTACGCCCCATGTGCTGTGCATGAGTAACTCTTTGTAACAGGCTAGCCAGGAGAACCACGGCTCAGAGGCCTGGTACAAAGCAGGGAACACCTAGTTATCTGGCCCCAGCGCCGCAGTGTCCGAGAGTGTGAAAAGGGGACGGTACAGGTGCCTGACGGGTCCCACCCAGCCCCAGAAAAACAGTGCACAAAGCTCACTAACCTTGCCAATGCCTCTCTCCTCTTCCTGCTGCTTCTGCCGGTCCCGTGAGCAGGTGCCCTCCACCGATCTCATGGATGCAGCTTCCTTTGCCCCACAGGACTCCTCCTGACATGGGAGGGACGCCCAGAACCCGCATGGGCTGCCCTCGCTATTGTGCACATCACCGGTGCCTCGTTCCCTGTCTGGGCTCGAAAGGAGCTGGGTGGAGGTGGGAAGGGTGAACTTGGCCACCAGCATGTTATTCGCTGATGTTAGGATCAGGCTCCCACTGGAAACATCTGGGCTCTGTGCCTTGTCCCCCGATGTGGGCTGGGCATGAGTGTCCACACAGGGGCTCTGCTTGTTGCACGCCTCCACGCTCCTCCAGATGGCCTGCAGCTCCTCCTCCTCTTCTTCAAACAGCTCATGGTCGGGGTGGCAAACCTCTGCGGAGCCTGGACGCTTTGCCTCTTTGGACAGCCCTGATCCAGCCGCCCTTCCGTCTGGAGTCAGGTCCTGGCGGTCTAACCCTGCCGACGCCAGGCCACCCAGCTGGGAACCGAGCTCGCACTCAAACACAGACAGCAGGGTCGGGGGGGTTGTACACTGTGCAGTGCGTGCCACCAGGCTTTCCTCAGAGGCCTCACTCAAGGGGGCAGGCTCTGGCCCACCCTCTGGGGGATCTTCCTTTAGCTTTCCATTCACGGTGGGATGCTCTGGTTTGGCTGTGCTGAGGGCCCCTCCTGCCCCACTCACGTGCCCAGTGGGGGAAGGCGTGTGCTCCACCCTAGTTGCTTCTCTGAGTCTGGGTTTGCAGCCTGCTGGCTTCTTGGCCCCTGTGCTGCTGGGGGGGTTGGATGTGGCCAGCGTGGCTGCCAGCTTGTCCCACTCGCGGCCTATCTGCTCGTGCAGCAGGCTGATGCGGGAGAGCCGGTTCAGTCTGAAGTCCGGGAAATCATCACTGGTGCCGCCCTGGCTCCTGGGCGTCCATCGGTCCTCTCCACAGGGGGTGGCACCACCGCCATGCGCTCCTGACTTGAAGTAGCTTGGGTTGAAGCTCACCTCTTTGAACCAGGCGCCTCCCTCGCTCTTAGGAGCCTTCCTAAAAGCATCTCCAGGTCCTCTGGGCCGTTGGCATATGGCCAGTGTCCCCTTCTGTGGGCTGGCACCATTCACCTCCCTCTCTGCCCCACTGGTGTCCCATGGAATCACCTCACCATCGTGCCTCACCTCCCCCCTTCCTGCCAGCTCCTTCTGCGCTACTTTAATTGTGTCCTGGACGTTCCCAAGAAGACCAAGGTCCTTGGGCAGCTCCAAGCTCAGTACGGACCCCAGGGAAAGATGCCGGCAAGCACTCTTCGCCACAGCTGGCTGGGAGCTGCTGGGCCCCGAGGCTTGGCTCAGGAATTTGGCTTTGGAGCCACCAGATGCTGCCCTGACAATGCCACATTCTGCATCAACGGCCCTCCCCAGCAGGCCCTTCACATCGCCCCGCAGCTGGCCGAGCCCGGGGCTTGGAGGCCTCGCCGCCAACTCTTTCCCACTGCACTTAGGAGGCCATGTGTTACTGGGAATGTGCTTCTCCTCCAGCAAAGACTGCAGCCTGCTGGGATCTGCTCCCATGTTCCCCTGCAGCGTGAGCCGCTGAGTGTCCTCCGCCTTTGCCTGCCCTTTTCTCTTCAGGCTGTTAAAGAGGGAGCTGGAGCTGGAGCTGATCTTGGGCAGGGTGTGGAAGGTGGCCTCAGCCCCGAGGCTTGGGACCAGGGAAGCACGGGCTTTGGTGGGTGCTGGCTTGGCGGGCCGTGGCATGGTTGAGCTCCTGCGGGCGCCGGTGTCTCGTTCCCCCTCGTTCTCCTTCACATGCAAATAGGTGCTCACCTGGGAAACAAGGGTGAGGAGAGATGTGAGACCCACCTGTCCAACTGCTCAAGGTCACTAGTGCCCAAACTTGCCGGGGTGTGCATAGCCCTGGACCCACTCATGGGCTGGGCCCCTAAGGGCATGCACTGGCACGCAACTCCTCCTGCCCAGCTTTCAGTCACACCTCACAATAAGCCTCATCCTCATCACACCACAGCCAGTGGGGTCAGGCAGCCCAAGACACATCCCAGGATGCTACAGTCAACTTGGCTTCATTGCTGGGGACCACTTCCCATAGTCCCGTTCTGGTACAGGGCCAGCCCAATGCCGCCTGGACCAGGGCTGCACTCCAACTCCCGGGGCTGCTTCTCATGGTGGTCCCATCATCACCTATAATGTGCCTGGACTGGAGGGCCTGTAGATCCCAGCATGCAATGCTCCCCAGTGAGCTCAGTATGCTGGGAGATGTAGTGTAGTAGACTGGCGACTGTAGGTTATGATGCAGAGCCCCACACGCCATGTCTGATGGCCCCAGTATAGCAGAGGGTGGCTGTATTGTCCAAACAGCTCAGATCCCTCCCTGCACTCTCTGCTGGCTGCAGTCCACCTAACAAAGGAGACTCAGTCATTGCTGGTCCCCTGATGCTCGGATTTCGCTCCCTCCTGTTTGTGCCAAGTGGGAGGACTCTGAGCACTTGGGACTTGCTCTGTCCCTACAATCCCCATCACACAGAGAAGGTGCATGTTTCTTTCTCTAAACCAGTGGTGCCCAACCTTATCATAGAGGAGGGCCACATAAACATAAGCACAACCTTGTGTGGGCGAAACGGATTCTACATATTTTAATAAGATTTGGTTACCTCTATTGATTTATATTTTACGTTCACCTTGTTTCATATGTATTTAGATCCGTTGTTTCTACATACGGTATTGTCTGTTTACACACTTGTCTACACTAAAATGATGTAAACGTGACGACAAAATGCTAATGCATTGGCCGTTAGTGTATTGTGTCGAAAAAGGCCGCGGGCCTTATGAAACGCTCTGGTGGGCCATGTACGGCCCCTGGGCCACACGCTGGGCAGCATTGCATGCTCACAGAGCTTCTTGGCCTTTCCCACTGGAATGGGCAGATTCTCTAGCAGGCCTGTACAGCCTGGGGCTGGGAGAGGATGCTGGCAAAGGCCTTCATCCTCCCCTGGCGGCGGGGGAAAACAGATCAGCACTTCCCTAAATTCAAGGCTGGTTGCTGCTTGCTATCTCCAAGTTTTCTGGCTGGCTCCCCATGCCTCTGTCCTATCCATGTGAATAGCAATGAACTATTCCTGGTCAGGCCACAGCTCCGCTTCTGAGCTTCAGCCCCAGCTCTTGTGGTACCCAGCCCTAAGCCTGCCGCACAGGGGGGATCTGCCACAGCCCCGGCCTGTTGCCTGTGACTGTCTGGAGATGCTGCATGCAGGGATCTGCTCAGCTTGTCCGCGCTGCATTACTGCGGAGTTCAAGGACTCCTGGCAAACGTTCTCAGGATAGAAATACACATGATACGGGCGCATTAAACAGAGACAATTGTGTGTGAAAGCAGCATCGGTAAAAGTGGCAGACTCACAGCCCTAAAGGCCTCGAGGTATCCCCAGAACAGGCCCTGCTGAGCTCATGCAACACAGAGCAGGCTTCCCCCCCGGCCTCGTACACGCCCACCTCCCCAAGTCTGCCCCAGGTCTCCCTGGCATGTTCCGGCCTCTCTGCTCAGGCTGATAACAGGACCTGTTACTACCAGCTGGACTGCGGGTGTGGAGAGCTGCCAATGGCGACTGGACTGACACCATCTGACTCATTTCCCCTCCCAACAGCCCTCAGACGGAAACCACCTACCAACGGGGGCCAGAGAGCAACCAGCGTGCAAGAAGTGAGAGACCCAGTAGCCCGTTCCCTAACCCCCTGGGGCAGCTGGCGCACTGATCTCGTTCTGAGCAGTACTGTGACACCAGGCAGCCCTTGGGAGGCCTCTTCCCATGGCTGGGTTATCAGGCTGGCAGGGGCTCTCCGTGTTCGCCCCCTCCACTGCTGCAGCCCTTCTAGATGACCTTAGCCAGCCTCTCAGCCAGAGCCACCTGCGCAGGGGGGGACCAGGAGCAGCGTGTGAGAGTCCAGAGGGACTCCCCGGGATGGGACGGTGTGTTAGTACAGGGCAAGCTCACGCCATGCAGCCACTTTGCCCGGCATGCAGCCCCTGGGACGTTACCTCTTCCATGGGCCGGCGAGATGGCTTTTTCTTTCGCTTTAAACTACCCAAAGTGTTTCCTAAAAGCCCCTGGCAACGCTTCCAAAAGGTTTTACAGCCTGAGGGTTTAGTGCCAGGGAGCTGAGTGTGGGGAAAGAGAGAGACACAAAAAGAAAATTGAGGGAGGAGTGTGGGTGGCCTGTTACAGTAAGGAGGAGGAGGAGGAGGGGAAGAGGGATGCCACGGTGTGGAAGGCCAGCCCCCTGCTTGAAATCTAAAGGAGCTTGTGCTGCATCTGCCATCCTGAGTAGCAGGGATGCCAGGGCTGGGGCTTCTTAGTTCAGAGGGTCCACCTGCTTCACTCTTGATTCATCAGACAATCTCCTGGGCTCTCTGCTGCTCAGCCTCAGCCCTGGCCGTCAGGGCTCACCTGGAAACCCCCCAGTTCTGCCATTCCCTTCCAAGCGCACTGGGACGTTTCCAAGCTTTACAAAGCCACAACCCTGAATTCATCTGCAGTTGGACAAGCTCTGCACTAGGGCACAGCTCCAGCAGGCAGCTCTATTGAGAAACAGTGTCTTGCCCGTCTCCCCAAGCACCAAGTCCCCCCCTGTGCACAGCACTTGGGATGACAAGATACAGGCTGGCAGCCCTAACAAAGCCACGTGCGTCCACCCAGCGTGTCATCACCTACCCTGTGCAGGGATTCTTCCCCCTGCATTGCTCCAGCCTGCCCCAGGTGCAGCTTCTTTTCCCCCTTTTTGCCAATACTCAGGATCAAGTTGACTGTCCCGCCTAGGCTGCTAGGCCCAGGCTGCGGCACCAGCAGCACTGGGGTCTCGGAGAGATCCAGAACTAGGGTCTCCTGGGGGGTTTCCATTTCCAGTGGCGTGGATTCACCAGGATCTTCCCAGCTCCGCTTCAGCCCTTGGAGGGCATCTAGGATACATGGGGCTGAAGGAGAGGCCACTTCTCTCTTTTGCCCCTGCGGTGGGGGGAGTGAGCACAATGTGGGCTGTGGCCCTTTAGAAATGTTCGGGCCCGGGATGTCATCTGCTTCAAGCACAACTGGTTTCGCGCATGGCTCCTGGAAAGCAATAGAAGATGGTGAAGATGTGGGGTTGTGGGGATGGCCTGCCCCCTCTCCTGTGCACCTCCTTTCCCTCCCGTGTCACCATATTCCTCCTGCCCTACATCTGGTTCCTCCTCCCCTATGCCCGCCCTCCCCCTACCCCCCTCTCCTGCACCTCTCTGCACTATGGGTGTGCAGTGGAATTTGGTGGACTCCCCACACAGGAGCCCGGGGATTCTCACGCTCTGTACATGATGGCACTGGATGCCAGGGGCCGTCAGGACGCACAGATCTCCAAGTGCTTTACAGGGAGGTGGATCAGGAGCATTACCCCTGTGTTGCAGGTGGGGAAACTGAGGCACAGAGCAGGGGATTCGCTCAAGGCTGCAAAGTGAGTAGCAGAGCCAGAGGCAGAAACCCAAGAGCCCTGACTGCTGTTCATCTGCTTTAACCACTAGCCCATCCTTCCTCTATCAGTCCTGTGGTGTCAGGCATCCCCGAGGGAAACAGCCACTCTGGTTTATGTGCGTCTCCCTGATTTTTGCCCGGGTGGACACACACAGTCTGTGTAGCTGCTCCTGCCCTGTGCTGTCCTGGTGCAGGGGTCTTTCCCTGCACTGACAGAGGCCCGTCAGCTGGGCTGAGCAAGCAGCGGCCTGCCCCATCCCTGTTCGCAGATTATCCCACTGCAGCTATAGACTCACTTGGCAGCTGCGGGACACACTCTGCAGGGGGCCCAGGGGGCTCTCTTGGCTCTTTTGGCCATCACTCTTGCTCTCAGGATCCCAGTGGTGTTTCTGCGCTCGCCAGCGCACCAGCACCCATCCCAGCATGCTCCGCAGCTCCTCCAGGCGTTCCTTTATCTAAGGGGAGAACAAGGACGCCAAGGGCTCCCGTGAGAACTTCAGCTTTCGCCCCCCTCCCCTCCTCTGCTCACCCGAATGCAACCGCATCCTGGGATCAGGGACAGAGAAGCCAGTGGAGATGGGAAGCCGAGAACGCTTCATCAGGGACTGGGGGGCAGCTTCACAATCGGCCCTTTGGGGCCAGGTCTGGGAAGGAAGCTGAACCCCAGCAGATCTGAGGGTGAAACACCTCCTCCCCCCAGTGTGGGCCACAGAGTAGCCTGACTGCCCCTTGCAGGGCGGGTGGTTGAGGCTGGCTTCTCCCGAGAGCTGAATGGCTTGCTGGTAAGCCTGTTGCACTGGACTCCCGTAAGCTAATGGTCCAGCTGGGCGCCATGCCCAGGACTCACCTCTCTGATGACCCAGCAGGTCACGTCTGTCTGTACCAGGCCAGAGGCTGATCGCCAAGGGATTTCATGAAGTGTCCCCCAGTCCACCTCCCGCTTACCGTCTCACTCAGGTAGTGCTCCTCAGACACCAGCTTCTGCCCTGCAGCGGCCAGCTCATCAAATTCCTTAAACTTGCCCTCGATTTTCCTCTCCAGCTCCTCCCATTCGGCCTGAGGGAGCCCATGAGCACTCCCGCTCTCCGAGAAGATCTGAGCCCTGGTGTCCTCTGTCCAGGAGCTGGGGACACAAGGGTGCAGGGTCATAAGGAGCCACTGGGATAACTGGAGGGAACGTTGCGACCGAATGGTAGCCACGCGCTCCTCCCCCTCCCCACTCTGCACCCCGTCCTTGGGGCTCAAGGGTCAGGAACTCCCTATGAGCCGCAGGCAGAACCAGCTCTACCATGCCAGGGTTTGATTCTTCACTAGGTCAAACTATCCAGACAACTTCCCTTCAACGAATGGCCCCTGCTCCACGGATTTGGCCAGCAAGGAATGCCAGAGGAAACAGCCTCTCTCTCACTCAGTCTCTGCAGGGAGTTGCCCCCTGCCCTGGCTGAGATAAGGACAGAGGTCACCTGGCAGGATGCTATTGCAGCCGTGGCTTTTGGTGTGTTGTTTCCAAAAACTCCTGCAGCTTTTGTAGGAATCTCTGCCTCCCATTACTCTCAACGTAACTGAAACCACATGAGTTAAGGTGACTGCCATTTCCCTACAGCTTTGCAGGTGGCACTCAGGCTTCCCCAGTGAAGAGAGTCACTCATCCTTCTCACTGGGACTAATGCCAGGCTGCCTTCGGGGAAGATGGCCACCACCCGGCTCTGTGGTGAACACGGGAAGGCATGAGGGGGCAGAGAGAGAGAGACCATGAGGGTCGGAGGCAGAAGGAAAATATGAGGGGTAGGCGAATGCAAGGGCCAGGAGATGGTGGGGAAGCCTGGGGAGGGACAGGACAGAGGGTGGGGCAAAAAAGGATGGGGCAGCTCCTCATTGCTGTGCGAGGAAAGGCTTAGGGGAGTTTCCATGGCAGCAACCTCGGGCAGGCTCCTATGTGCTGTATGTGCTGGCAGCTGCATATTGATCCCCACTCGGTTTGGGGCTCAGAAATCTAAAGGCATGTGAAAAACACGATTCATTATCCCTTGTTCAAAATGACACTCTGTCTAGCAGATCCTCGTGATGCTGCAGGGCTGCCCGGTGCTTCCTGAACATGTGGGGCTGGCCGTGGCAATACTGTCCTAGGGTCTGGGCCTTGTCTCAGCTGGGAGTCACTCAGCAGATCTTGCGCTCCACGCTCCCCTCACCCTGGGTCGCTCCCTTTAAGTTCCAAGCTATTTCAGCTCCCCGCCCCCGACTGCTCCCCACAAAGCACAACTCCCCACAGAGCAACAGCTGGCCGGATACTTGTGAACCCCGAGCTGAGCCTCAGGCTGCTCTCCCTGCCTCCCAGCTTTCCATGGGATTCCCTGCTGGAAGGGAAGGAGCCCTGCAGGCTGCTGCCACTTACATCATGGCTAAATAATCCCCGAAGAATTGCTGCAGCTGACCGGCCCGCTGCACATGGGCCTCGTTCTCCAGCACCAGCTTCCGCAGCTCCTCCCAGGCCTGCAGCGTCCCCTGGATCTCCTGGCCCATGTCATGCATCCGAGCGGGGCAGAGCTTTTCCAGGCGGAGGACTGCCTTCTCCAGCTCCTCCATGTCCCCCTCCAGGACCTCAGACATGTTGAGCTAGGGGACACAGGACAAAAAAGGACTCCGGACACTTCAAAGTGACCTCTCAGCAGAGGGCTCCTGGTTCCTTTCCTCACAAGGGGGGTGTTTCTGCCCATCTGCCTGAAGACAGGAGGGGACCCAGGCACCCTACCTACTTGGCTTCCCAAGGTGCTTCCTTCCCCTGGGGCAAAAGATCAGGGCTGGGAACCAAATAATATGGCAGGGCAGATCACTTGGCTGAATCACTCAGGTGCTGGCAAGCGGAGATGTGAACCAAACCCAGGCCTCCTGCATGGCAGGGGTGGATGTTAGCCAGTAGGCTACCAGGCCAAACCCCTTCAGCATTGCAGGATGGGCCAACCTAGAGACTTGGGACCCACATCTGGTCCGCCTGCACATGGCCCAGAGCAGAGCCCTGGCCATAGGAGCAGTCTCTGCTTTATCATTTCTCCTGTGTGACAGGCTGTGGGGGTGCAGGAGGCGCTGTGCTCTGTGAAGAGCAGGGGATGGGGCCACAGGGGGCGCTGTGCTCTGGAAGGTGCAGGGGGTGGGGGTGCAGGGGGTGGAGAGCAGAGGGCGGGGGCAGAGGGGGCACTGTGCTCTGTGGGGAGCAGGGGACGGGGCGCAAGGGGTGTAGAGTAGGCTGTGGGGGCACAGGGGGCTCTGTGTTCTGGCGAAGCAGAGGGTGGGGGTGCAGGGAGCGCTGTGCTCTGGGGGTGCAGGGGGTGGGGCGCAGGGGATGTGGGTGCAGCAGGTGGAAGGGGGATCCAGGTTTGCCAGCAGACAGTTCAGCTCTGCTCTGCGTGGAGCTGGCTCCCTCCATGGGGACGCAGAGTGGAAAGATGTGAGAGTTGTTGGCAGCCAGGCCTTGGCACACAGGGGCTGACGCAATCCCTTCCCCTCTCCCTGCCTGGCCACAAGAGGAGTGGATAGGACAGGGCTGGAGTCAGCTGGAAAATTCCAGCAAAACCTCCGTAAAAGGCCAGGGCTTATGGCACTTGGGCCTGAAGGCTAGAGTCTCCCTGAGGTGACCTCGTTTCTACTCCTGCCACCCGTGGGCAAACCCGGACTCCAGCATGCCGAGCCAAGGCAGGGCACTGCAAGGCTCCCAGGAAGCCAGCAGAGGGCGCTGGTGACTTCGCTTAGCGCAGCAGGTCAGAGCCGGGCAGGAGGCACCGGCGGCCCCAGCGCAGACTCACCTCCATCTCCTGCTGCTGGCTCAGCAGCCCCTGCAGCCCCTGCAGATCCAGCTCACTCTTCACCGTGGCAAAGCCACTCTCCACCTGGGCGATGTCATGGGCCAGAGCCTCCGCTCTGCATCGAACGGCCTCCATGCCTGGGGAGACTTTGGCCAGCTGGGAGAGGGAGAAATGAGGTGTGAAACCCAGAGTGGGCTCCCTTCAGAGATTGCCCCTTGGCCTTGCATGGGGTGCTAGCTAGCCACAGGGGGGAAAAAGAGTAATAGGGATAACTGCCCAGCGCTAGCATCGGTGTATAGCTCAGAGTATAGGTTCCCAGCCCCCTGCTCTAACCACTAGGACATACTCTCCTCCCAGGGTCAGTAGTAACCAGAAGTCCTGGCTCCCAGACCCCTGCTCTAACCACTAGACCCCGTTCTCTCAGGCTGCACAGGAGACCCCCTTCAGTCAGACTCCACTACCTCTGACTGAGCCAGCTGTGCTCTGCACGGCACTGGCGGGGTCTGTTACCCCTCTCCTCCCCCATCACAGGCTCCCCATGCTGGGTCCCTTACCAGGCGCTCCAGACTCTCAGTCTCAGCAGCTGCCTCCACGACTCGCTCCCGCTCCTTCACCGCGTCGTTCAGCATCTCCACGGCCTCCTGCAACTCACCCAAGGGGCTGCTCATCTCCTCACGGCTCAGCCGCTGCCCAGCCGGGGCCAAGGGGAGGTGCCAAGGCTCCTGGGAGCCCAGCCTGCTGCTCCCCAGCTACAGCAAACACACAGGGGCACGGGGGCTTTAGAGAGAGACCGGGACACACGGGGTGACTCCGCCACTGCCTGACCCACAAGGCGGCCCCTGAAGCCTCCTCACCAGGCAGAAGGATGTGCCCTGGGATTGCTGGTCTCAGCCATTCCCCAGCCAGGATCGAGGTCGGGGCCAGAAGGATGGCCCTTGCGCCTCACCCACCAGCCGCTAGCCTGGGGGTGATGCTGGAAAGCGAGGGGTTCCAGTTACCACCCCTCCCCCGGCCACGAGCTCACTAGCTAGCCACAGGGGGGAACAGGGCCCCCCCACACACACACATTGACCCAGCAGAGATGGGATTCCCATAGGGGACCGAGTCCACGCCCATCACCCCTCCTCACCAGCGTGCAGCTCCTCTGGCTCAGCGCCTCCTCCTGCTGCACGTTCTGCAGGAACTCAGACAGCACCAGGGAATCACGCAGGTCCTCCGCCCGCCGCTGCAGGGCCTCCCGCACGCACCCCAACCTGGCACAGCAAACGCAGGAGTGGGGCAGGGGCATGCACGCAGAGAGGCAGCGCTGCAGGGAGCTCCTACTGCTGATGGCAACCACTGTGGGGGAATCCCCTCCTGTCCCGTCAAAGCTGCCACCCCATCCCCCCCGACACTGCCCCCCAGGGGATCCCTTTTTACTCCTCTGATCCTCTCCCTCACGCCCCTCTGACACCATCTCTTCCTTGCATCCCCTGACATGACCTCGCACTCCTGTAGGCTGACGCTCCCCCCAGTCCTGCTCCCAGCACTGCTTTGCCAGGACTCACTTCTCTTCCACCATCTCCACCTTGCTCTGAATCTTCCCAGCCATCCCGAGCTCTGCAGAGGGCTCTCTCCCCATCTCCTCCTGCAGGGCTTGCAGCTTTATGCCCCACAGCAGGACCTGGTTCTCCAAGCAGCCGATCTCCTGGAGGTCCCCGCGGAGCTCCTCTGGGCTCCTCGCGGCAGTGGGCTCTGACAGCGAGCTCGCCACCCCCTGAAGCCAGAGCTCAGCCCCATCCAGCTCTCCCACCAACCGCAGAGCCTGCAGGGAGAGATCGGAGAGTGGGACAGACAGGACCGCTGACAGATCCCCCGCCCCAGACGCAGGGTGGGCATGGCGTCACAGCAGCACAGGGAAGACTGGTTTGGTGCGACCCGGCAGCGTGCTACCCCAGCCAGGGCAGCACGTTTCCATACAGCATCGCAGGGCTCTCCGCCCTGCAGCACAAACAGCAGCAGGGTGCCCACCGAGAGGCATCTCAGACACAGCAGGGGCAGTCCTGGCTGTGCAGGCCCTGTGGCCACTGCAATGCCAGATCCAGCTGGAGGAGCAGAGGCTTCCGGAGCTGGCTCCGTAGGACCCCTGCGGTGGCGGACATGGCACTGGGCTGGCTGGTCCTTAGGGGAGGCCAGGGGCCAGAGCCATCACCCCCACCCTGCTGAGACTCCCTTGCAAGGGGCTGCAGCCAAGGTTCAAGCTGGCCCCTGCACCAGCACGTTCTCAAGAACGGACACACTGACACTTGGGACGCCTTGTCCCATCGGTGCCTGCACTGGGGCTGCCCCACCCCCCTCCCCGCCCTGCTCACGCCCCTCCCTGTCTGCTTGCGGCTTGCGCCTGGCAGAGACAGGCGGCACCACGCACCTTATCAATCTCTTTCAGCACCGCACCGTTCTCCCGGTGCCTCCTCTGCAGCTCCTCCCACAGCCCCTCCAGCTCCCGGAGGACACCTTCCACCTGGGGTCTCCTTCCGTGGCTGCCACACAGCAGCTTCTGCCCTTCCTGCGGGACCCAGACATGCCCTGTGAGGTGACACCCACGTGGGCGTCCCGCTCCACGATCCCTTAGAGGGGCCTGATAATGAGACTCATGCCAAGGATGGGGATCTGCCCTTCCCCACCCCCTGATCCTGGCCACCATGGGGGGGCATGGATCTCACTGCCCACTCCCATCCCTCCCCAGAAGACAGCGGAGCTGCTTGTGAGAGGAAACCCCAGCGGGCATCCCAGGTGCCTGGCGTGGGAACCCAGCGTTATCCCCCAGTCACATGAAACACCGTCAGCGTGGCGCCCCCTCTGCCTCCCCAGGAGTGAGGTGTACGGGGTGACTCCCAGTCCCCACACAGCACCCACTCCACAGCTGGGGCTCACCAGGCGCACGGCCTCTATGCTGGAGCTGTTGCCCAGGATCTCCTGCTGCAGCGTGGCCTGCTGGGTCTGCGCAGCCTGTAGGCTCTCTGCATCCTCCATCTGGCTCAGCTGGGCACTGAGCCCCACGTTCTCCTTCAGCCAGGACATGGCCTGCCGCGCGCCAGAGGGGGACACAGCGCATTACTGCCAGCTGAGGGGGCGGGGGAACAGAGGGGGACACACACGGGAGAACACCCGACGCCGGGACCCGGGGCAAGGGGCTCAGCCGGGCACAGGGGCTGGGACGCGCCTTGGCTCATTGGAGACGTTACCGCATTAGCAGCCTGACAGAAGTCCTGCAGCTGGGCCTCCTGCTGGGGTGGGCCCCGCACAGCGTCTGACTGTCCTGGGGGCTTCCTCCTCCTGCGGGAGAGAGGCAGTGTCATGGGCCGTTTCTCTCTCACCCCCGCAGGCTCCTCCACAGGGCCGGGGCAGCCTCATACAACACAGATCCCCAGAGACACAGGGGCGGGGTCTGGTATCCACACCCGCAGGTTCTGGGAATAAGGGCAGCTGCCTGCGCCAGGAAAACCCCAGGGGCCCAAGTCCTTCCCTGCCGGCTGGGCACGTTATGGAGCTGGGGATGGATTCTTACAGCTGAGGAACAGGCCTGGCCCAGCAAATGCTCTAGATCCACTCAGCCCTTTTCCCTCCTCAGGAATACCTGGCCTGTACCCCTCCCCTGGGCCCCATTCTTGGGAGTCAGTACCTCTTACTGTGGCAGCCATGGGCAGTGGCCTGCCCTCCTGGCGAGCGCGGGCTGCCCTCCTCACCTCGCACATGCGCCGCCACGCTCCCTGCCAAGTCCTTCCGCACCTAGGGCACAAAAGGAGCCTCCCCAAGGTCCAATTCCTCCCTCAGCTAGCAGCCGGCAGAGGAACCGGGACTGACAGAGCCAGCACAGCCTCCCCCTGCGCCAGGCCCCGCACCTGCTCCCCTGCCGCCACACGCAGGGCACTCCTGGGACCCAGGCCATCCTGACAGCAGCCCAGGGTCCAAAGCAGAGCCTGGTGACAGCTCCCTGGGGCTATGGATGGAGCGGGCGCTGCTGTGCTACTGCTCCGGAATCCCAGGTGCCAGATGATGCAGCTCAGAGCCCAGAGGGACACGCAGGAACACGGGCTAGGTTGGCCTGGGCCAAGGTGTACTGGGGGGGAAGGAGGGAGACAGCACCGGACCTAATGTGCGGGTGCATGAACGGGCAGCTGTGTGCAGAAGTGGGGTGCACACAGCACTCCTAGACCCACACAAGGCCGGCGTTTGGAGTCACACGCAGGTCACGTGGGGTTCATGGGACACTGCACACAGGTTACAGGGCTTATGGTCACGTGTTTGTCACTCAGGGCTCATAGAGGGGGTGACAAGGGCTGGCGGGGGGGACGACGACACACGACACAGCTGTCACATAGGGTTCACAGGATCAAGTGCTTTCCCCATGTGCCTTTCACGCTTCCTTTGCTGTGTGACTAAAGGAGATGGTTCTGGTTTGGCCGCTCTTGCTGCAGGGAAGGGGAGGGCTGGGGAGAGAGAGAGGGCCCCAGCTATCATACTCATCACACTTACCGGGATTCTCCTCCACTTGTCTCCCGTTTCCCTCCCCGTGACTCCCCCGCTGCCAACTTCTGTCTGCTCAGGGCTCAGGGCATCGGTCTCTCCCGTGGGCAAACTGCTCGTCAGGGCCAGCAATGGTGACTTCTCGTTCCTGGGAGATGGGGAGCACACAGATGGTGAGGGGCGGGCAATGGAGCGAGGGGAGAGAAGAGAGAGAGAGCTGTTCTGGCCCCGTGAGTCCTCGGGGGCTGACTCAGGAGCAGAGTCAGGCTCAGGGCAGCCAATGGCTAATGGAGGGTCTGCCCAAGGACCCCAGCCCAGCCAGGCGTGGGGAGCCCCACTACAGGGGAATGCAGCAGATGATGGAGATGTGGGGCCAGACTGTCAAAAGCACTCCCCACCCAGCAGCTCCCAGCAGCCTGACCCTACCTGCACAACCGGAAGCTGAGCTCTTTGGAAAATCAGCTCTTGTTTCCTAGAGCTGACACCCCAGCTCCAGCATCCCCCTTCCCAATGGCAGGCAGCTGATATGTGAAAGTAGCTGAACAATGGATCAAGCCAAAGCCCCCTCCATACCACCAAGCATGGGGGGGGAGGGGGGGGATCAGCCAAGACCATGGATTCAGATTCTGTAGTCCAGGGAAGAGCAACTTCAGCCAATCAGGAACCAGCAGGGGTGTAAAACCAATGTCAACTTGCATGTTTCTGTCTACGCTCATCTGTGATTGCCTGAGACACTCAATCAGCCCATTCTCTAAGTCAATTAAATAATAGGTCAGAGGGCAGTGGTTACTCTGGTGCATCCCATAGGCCACTCAATCTGCCCCCAGAGCCTCCTCCCACCCGTGAGACTCACTTATGCAGCCTGCACCCCTGTAACAAAGGGGTCTGGAGCCTTCTCCCCAGTGCACAGAAGAGGGCACTGAGGCACAGAGCAGGGCAGGGACCTGCCCTCCAGAGCCACACAGTGAGTCAAGTGCAGAGGTGGGAGTAGAACCCAGGAGTCCTGGCTCCCTCGTGCTTTACACCACACGCCCTTCTGTTCACCAGATCTTGAGGCAGGAAAGGGCATCAAGTGACCCCTGTAAACACGCCTCCTTTGCTAAAATCAGCCCTTGGCTCGCTCTGTATTTAAGGGGGGTGCTGGTGGGTGGGGCTGGGATGCTGGGCAGCTATGCGGTTCTGCCGTACCTCAGCACCTGCTGCAGCCGGGCCCAGCTCTCCTTGACATCTCGGTGATCGTGCATGACTCGTGCCGCCAGGCTGGGATGGAGGCTGATGAGCTGGGACATGGTCACATCCAACATCTGGAGAGGAGAGAGGGGGGCACGAAGTGAGCTAATGGGGCTGGCTGCGGGTAACCCACCAGAGGCCAGAGCTGAGCTACCCTGGGGAATGCTGGATTAGCCCTCCAGGGGCAGGTGAGTAGCAGGACACAGGGCCCAGTTTCCTTCTAACAAGCCCTCCCACTGATTCCTCCCCTCCACACATCAGACCCTGCCCAAGATCCAGTTCCTCTGAGTTGCCAGTCTGGGTACCTGAGGGCAGCCCTGGATACAGCCACCCCAGTTGCAGAGGACTTAGGGCATGACATAGGCCAAACTCCTTGATGCTGGCAGTTCAGCCAGATGGGGGTTTGACTCCAGGTCATCCTGCCCGTGCCACACTCTGCTAGGGGCTGCAAAGCCCGTGTCCCAGCCAGGTGGTGGCCAGAGATGTCCCTTCAGGGCACACGCGGTGCCCCTTGCCTCTCAGGGGAGCCATTCTGGGTGGTTTGGGGGCAGCGCATTGCCCAACACTTACCATGACCTGGCTGGCGATATCCCTGACGTCTTGGTCCCGGCCAGGCTCGGGGTCCCCCTGTTTCCCCATGCCACAGAGGTTCCTCCACTGCAAGAAGAAGCAGTAGCCATTGTACCCTTAGGGAAAGGTGGGGTCAGGGCCCTGCTCTCTGGTCATTTGGATCCCCTCCGAGCGATCCTAGCCCGTGTCACGTAGGTTGGAGCACCCCTTATCACACAGGAGTCCCCTCCTCCCATCATGCTCCCCAGTGACAGGGGCCATCACCCCTTGCAGCACCAGCAATGGTGTAACTCAGGGTCCCAGCACCCCTCCTGGGGCAGCCACTCCATAGCAGAGGGCAGCTGGTGACTCAGCACCAGAACAGGGGTCCGCAGGATGTCACTTTCCCCCCAGCTCTCAGCAGAGGGGCTAAGGAACATGCATCATTTCCTAGGAGTACAGATAGGCCCCAGGGAAGAAGGGCCAAAGTGTGATATTCCGCTCTTATCAGGCCCCCTAAGTCAGTGGTTCCCAACCTTTTTGGCTCAAGGGCCACAGATATCATTTTTACAACCCTGAAGGGCCACCCGTCTCTGCCAGCAGCCCCCACTCCCACTGCAGCCAGACCGAAGGAGTTCAGCGAGGACGCTGCCTCCCTCCTCACTGATCTCCCATCCCCTGGGCTGCAGCAGGGAAACCACAGGTGCCCTGTAGCCTCCTGCACTCCAGCTGGGTCCCTAGGCAGTGGCTCCCTTATGCAACCAGAGGGATGGAAGATCAGTGCTCCCCTCCCTCTGGCTCCAGCAGGGACCCCAGCACCTAGGGACCCAGGCAGAGCACTTTGCTCTCTGCTGGAGCCGGGGTAGGGGCGGCTGATCTCCCATCCCCTTGGCTGCAGCAAGGAGCCTGCACCGGTCTTGTAGTCCCGAGGCAACGCGCTCCGCCTGGGTCCTTAGGCAGCGGCTCTCTTTTGTAGCCAGGAGGGAAGCAACCAGCCCCGGGTTGGGAACCACTGCCCTAAGTCCTCCTCCTCACTTCGGGCTCCACTCACGCCCTGGGCTGGGGAGTAGGGTGAGTCTTCACTTCAGCTCAGTTCCAAGTGCCTGATACGGATGGGACACAGCAGGCAGTGGGGTAGCTCACGCTCTGATGGGCTAGGAGAGCCACGCTCCTTTCTGGGAGTGTCCTCTACACAGCACTGGGGGTGCCCCTCTCCCTCCTTAGCTCCCGTGATATCCTGAGCTGCAGCCACTGATCTGGTGGCTGTGGAGGAGTGGAAACGGCTCATCAAGCCAGTCCTGGGTTGGCTGGGGTGGGCAGAGTGAAGCAAAGGGCTTTCTCTCTGACCTCCTGGTGGGGGGAATGCTCCTTCCACATCATCCCCAGGAGCCCCTGTGCTCGCCCAGCTGTCAGGATCTCAGAGTGGAGTGGGGATTTCTCCAAACTGCCCTTGTTTCTAGAAGCCCCAGTAGCCCGGCATGAGAACTTCCTGTTCTGGCACCACGCACCCTTCAAACCACTGATGGGGCAGGAAGACAGTCCTGCTCTGAGCCCTCGGTACCTTGGTGTGAATGGCTCCCAAGAGTGTCTCTGCTTGCTGGAGGAAGGCAGCTACCTCCAGAGCCAGCTGCAGGGTCTCATGATGCTCCTTCAGGGTCCCCTGGAGCCGCAGCCACCTGGGAGGAGAGAGCAGGGAGAGGTTATTGCAGACCGTGCTGCCTGGAGAAGCTTTCCCCAGCCTCCTCAGCCGTTCCCATGGAAGCCAGTTTGGGGTTGGGGGAGGGAGACTCTCAGTCACAGGACTCGCAGGCCAAGACTTCCCGGTGCCCAGCCTGCCTGGCTCTGCAGCCCCCAGGTGGCCGTGACTCCTCCCCCCTCTATGCCCCCAGCTCACATTTTATTGAGGTGCTTGCGCCGGGCGGAGATGCTCCTGCTCTCACTCTTGCTGTGTTTCTCCAGGTTCCGGGCCAGGCTGTTCATCTCCTCATGCAGGCACTGGAACTGCTGCTCCTCCTGGGCTCAGACAGAGAGAGACAGAAATCCCACAACAGCCCAACCCCCATGGGAGGGCTCAGCTCCTGGCTCCAGCTCCAGGTAAGCACCAATGTGGGCACAAAAACTAACAGATGTAAACTGGCCATCAGGAAGTGTAGACTTGAAATTAGATGCCAGTTTCTAACCATCAGGGGAGTGAAGTTCTGGAACAGCCTTCCAAGGGGAACTGGGGGGGCAAAAAACCTAGCTGGCTTCAAGACTGAGCTTGATACGTTTATGGAGGGGATGGGGTGTGATGGGACAAGCCTACAATGGCATGCAGCCGATCTGCAACTTCAAGCAGCAAATATATCCAACGGCTGGTGACGGGACAGGCTCTGAGTTACTGCCGAGAATTCTCTCCCAAGCGTCTGGCTGGTGGGTCTGGCCCACATGCTCAGGGTTTAGCTGATTGCCGTATTTGGGGTCGGGATGGAATTTTCCCCTGGGTCAGATTGGCAGAGACCCAGGGGGTTTTTACCTTGCTCTGCAGCCTGGGCCACAAGTCATGTGCAGGTTTAAACTAGGCTAAACGGGGTGGATTCTCTGTAACTTTAAATCATGATTTGAGGACTTCAGTAACCCAACCAGAGGGTCAGGCTCTATTTCAGGAGTGGGTGGGTAAGGTTCTGTGGTGTGCAGTGTGCAGGAGGTCAGACTAGATGATCGTGATGGTCCCTTCTGGCCTTAAAGTTTGAGTCCATGAGTCTATATTTCAGATGCTCCAGCACCGGCTGCTGAGAGGCATGGGCACGAGCCACTGCCCAGCTGGGTCTGGGGCCCTCGGCACCATGGACTCTGCTCTTGACAGGCCCGGCTTTGAAGAGCATTCTGACGCTTGTGGCACTGGGTTCAACAGTGTGAATATGCAGAGGCCTCCCCAAAGGGGAGCTGGGTGTTACTGAGAGGTTCCCGGCTCACTCCGGGATCAGTCAGTCATTTCTCTGGCTATAACACCAAACCCTCCCCATGACCCTGAATGGCCACCCTGGGAGTGGGGAATCTGAGGTGCAGCGCCGGCAGGGAAGTCCGAGGTGTGCCCCGGGGGACGAGCTACAGCTGAGAAACTGAAGATATCCCTTGGGAGTGGGGTGGCAGGGACCAAGCCCCAGCCAGGCAACCGAAGGGACTCTCACCTGTTTTAAGTCAAGGATGCGGCGGGTGAGCTGGATCTTGTCCATGCTCTCCTGCAGGAGGGCAGTCAGCACAGGCTTCTCTTCCTGGGACAGATGGGGTTAGAACATGGAGATGGCAGAGGAAGTCAAGAGATCTACAGAGACACTGCCCCGGCCCATAGTGAACCTGAGGCAGGATATCTAGGGTGCAGGCAGGGGGACTGGGAGTCAGCACTCCTGGGTTCCACTCCCAGCTTGCTGTGTGAACTTGGGCAAGTCCCTTCTCCTCCCTGTGCCTCAGTTTCCCCTTCTGTAACAGGGATAAATGCTCTTGAGGACCACCACCCTGTCAGGGGTGATCTTGGCCCCCTCTACGCTGTACAGGCAGTTAGCTCCGAGTTGCCATGGCAAATGCAATTTGCCTGCAGGCTGCAAGTGTGAAGATACCATTTTTAATCAAGTGGCATTTTCCCTGTTAGGGCCCTGGCCTGACCTTCCGCTGCCCTACAATCCTCTCCTGGGCCCCAGGCTGCTGCCCTGCCCTTTCCAAGTGGCTGCTCTCTGCTCAAGGGTCAAACCTTCGGCAGAGTGGCAAGGCTCAGAGACCCCCCCCTGCAGGGGCAGGGTCTGCTGGACATTGCAGAGGCGTGGAGCACATTCCTAACACATTACCAGGGCGTCAGGAGAAGCCTGGTGAAGTCCCATCCAGCCTGCTCCCCCACGCCTCCATACCTTCTGCCTGATCCAAGCCTCCAGCTGCTCCGCTCTCCTGTTGAACTCCTGCAGGTTCCTCAGCCCACCCAGCGCTTTGCTCTGATTCGCGGCTGTCTGCTTCAGCAGCTGCCACTGCTCCCTCAGAGCCAGCAGCTGCCTCCTGACAGTCTCCACACTGGGGCTCGGCCGGCCCATGAGCTGCTCACCCATCTAGGGAGAGTAAAGGAAGGGAAGCAGCTTAGAGAACCTACACTTTAGATCCACCAGCCTTCTGAAGTCCTAGCTGGGCATGGAGGAGCACAAAGACACCGAGATAGCCAGGCACTGCCTGGATGCAGGAGAGTGTTGGCCAAATCTTGTTTTTGAGAAATACATAAAAGAACAGAGCCACAAACACCGCCCCCCCGCCTTCCTACCAAAAGACACTTCAGCCTGACACACTGTAACTTTAATCAAAAGCTAAAACCTCAACTAACTCTTATTGTTTTACCCTTTTAAATGTTCACTTACTTTCTATAAGTCTATTTGTTTTAAAACCATCTTATCTGTTAATTTTACTCACTTTCAATATATTTGTAAGTATAAAAAGCCACATTGTGAAATGTAATATATCTACTTTCAATTGTAAAAGACACTGTCAAAAATGAAATAAGGTTTGCTTTAAAAATAATATGTAAGTTCTTCAGCTAGGAGTTGGCCCTGAGTGATTGAAGTGTGAATGGCTGAGCAATTGAGTTGGGTGTAGACAGGAAGAGCGATTGAACAATTGGTCTGAGTAAGGGATATCGAAACAGACATGAAGAAAAACCAGCCTCACCTAAAACGCTTGAGGGAAGAAGAAAGGAGCAAAGATGATCAAATGGCCGAAGAGGAACCCACCCTGATAACTTTGGAGCCAGCACATTTCAAAGGACAAAATCTGATCAGGCTTGCAAGAATGTGGGTGATTGAGAATCACACCAAGAATGCAGTTGCAGCATGACAATGCAAAACCCATAGACTTACATGGGGTCCTTTCCCTATAAAATGGGACAAGAAGATGAAGGCTAGAGGTTCGGGTCCACAACATCATCACATCAGCCAGGAGTACCGATGCGCATCGGCAGAACCTTGCTCCTCATCCTCGTGCTATGGTCACCTGGCCAGTGACTATCACAAGCACCAAGAGGCTGGTAACTAGAACATCTGTAAGACCCCTATGTGTGTTTGTCTGTCTCTGTCTGTGTGTGCCTGTCAGTGTGTGTAAGTATGAATGAAAGTACCAATTGAAATGTGTCTCTGTAATTGTAGTATTGATACAGTGTTAGTGCTGTTTTCCTAGTGTTATATTGTCAATACTATTTCACTAAGTAAAGCACAGTATTGATGTTATTACAGTGTTAATACTTTTCCTTCTATTGATACTATTCACCAAGTTTCTGTGTTCACAATAAATGTGGCTTGTTGCCTTATCCCCTGAAAAGATCCTGTGACATTTGTTATTTGGGTAACAAGAGGACAGCACAGACGTAGTCGGGTCAGTCCTAGTGGGATTCAGGCTGGATGCTGGGAGGTTGCTGGGGAGGAGGCTGGAACAGGAGTGGGTCTGTCCTGAAGCCACCACCATACCTGGTTCAGTTTGATCAGAGTGTTCTCAAAATCCTTCATGTCCCTTTGCAGGGTCTGTGCCACCCGTTCCCAGTCCTGGATATTGCAACCGTCCTGCAGGTCCCGCAGCTTCCCTCGCACCCAGCTCTCGGCCTGGAACACAGGGAGGAGCTATGATCTGGGAATGCCACTGCTTCCTTCCCAGAGGAAACAGGCATGCGGAGGGCACTGAACCACTTCTTCCGGGGGTTGGCATGACAGCTGGGTGAACGGGCCCATTGCTCAGTCCCATGCAGCAGGCAGACAGGGATGCAGGGGTCCATTGGTCAAAGCTGGCATATAAGGCAGGAGGGGATACTGGGTTAGATAGATGTCCAATTGGTCTGCGGTGGTGCAGGAGGAGTTACTGGGGAGCTGGGTCCATTGGACTGACCTGACGCAGAAGCTCCTGCCTTCCCCTGATCAGCCACAATGAGAACAGTCTAACTGCACTCGCATGTTCCCTGGAATGGCCTCTGGGCACAGCCCCTGGGGAGAAGGAGACTGAAACGCTAACACCCAGAATTTCTGTGCAGATCCCCAGGCTGCTGCATCTGGAGAGTCCTGCAGCCTGGCTGGGCAGCGTCTCCCTCGCCTGGCCGCCAAGGCCTTTGCAGGCTGAGTGGAGAGGAGGCAGCCGTGCGGGCAGGCCTCACAGGCCGTCTCTCTGCCCGCGGCGTGAAAAGTGTGTTCTCCTTTCATTCTCTCTCCCCCCCTGCTCCCCATCCCCCTGCAGAGTGGACAGAGACACCCCTTCTTCATGACCCCTTTTCCTGTGCCGTCTGCTGCTGGGACGGGGAGGAGGAAGCTGGGCCCCTGTGTGGGCTGACCCCGCTCCCTGGGGCAGACGGCCTGGAGAAAGGCAGCCAAATATGATGTTATGCCACAACAATGGCTTCGCTCTGGGCTGTGTTCACTCCCCCCCTTCCGCCCCACTCCTGCTGCTCAGATGAAAGGCTTCTGGCCATGGACACATCCCCGGACCTTCATTCCTCCACTGGAGCTGGGAGGAGGGAGCTCCCTCCTATCATCCCTGTTCCCCGCAGGTACAACCCCACCACCTCCAATGGGGAGACACACCGTGCTGAGTCAGCATCCTGGGCAACTGCTCCATTAACCAGACATCCACGGGGTTCCCTGCTCTTAGACCTTCCCCCAGGAATCCCCGAGACAGGGCACCCCAGACTCTACCTGCACCATCTCTCGGTTGAACTGGACTATGAGAGGGCTCCGGTTAGGGAGGTTTGCCTGCCCTGCGCTGCTTTGGATGCCAGTTTTCGGCCCCGTGACTCCACCTGGCTCCTTGTTCTTGACACTTTCATTCCAGGGGGCTGCTGCATGGCATCCTGAAACCTAGGGGGAGACAAAGAGAGGAAAGAATGAGTGCACTTTCCTGGGGTGGAAACCTGAGCCAGCCGCCGGTCCCCCCCCCCCGCCCCCCACACGAAAGGAGACAGCAGCTGGTTTGTTTGAGTGCTGCAAACATTAAATTTTATCCATTGACTTCAATGGGGGTGCTGCACCAATCCCCTCCAGGTGAGGATCTGGCCCACTGACTTCAATCATTTACACCAGCTGAGTTGCTAGTCCTGTGGTTTTCTGAGACAGAGGTCGCTTGTACTTCACAGAATTTGTCACGGTGTCACAAACATGCATGGGTCTCTGCACTCGGACAGTCCTAGGGACGATCTGCGCTGCACAGAGTTTGCAATAAATAGACAGACAATGTAAAATGCAAACATCTCCCTCTTGGTTCAGTACAATTATTTTCCCTCATGTTACACAGGAATTCCTTTACTGGATCAGCCCAGAGCTACATCCAGTTAGGTTTTCTGACAGTGGCCAGTAGCTCAGGCTTCAGAGAAAGGGGAAAGAAACTGCAGAGCAGGCAGTTGTAGGAGAGCCTGCTCCATTAAGTTTCCTCCTAAGGCCCATCAGTTTGAGGCTGGCTTATGTCTAGAAGCAGGAGAGTTCATAACCCTCCTAGAACTTTTTCTCTCAAAATCCTTTTTATTGCATCTCTGGACATTCTCATTCTCCAGATAAATCTTCAATCTCCTTTGAATCCTGGCTTTGGACTTCAGTGGTATCTAGTGGCAATGAGTTCCACAGCCCAATTGTACATTGCATGAAAAAGTATTTACTTTGGTTCGTTTCAAAGATGTTGCCTTTCAGATGCACTGTTGTTATGTGTTATGAACAAAATTGCCCAATCTACTTTCTCTACACTTCATTAGTTTATATCTTTTGATCACATCCCATCTTATTTATCTCCTCTTTAAAATAAACAATGCCAATCTTTTCAATCTCTCTTCGTTTCCAGGACTCTAATACATCTTATGGCCCATCTTATGGCCATCCTTAGAGGTTTTTAAGCTGCGGCTTGACAAAGCCCTGGTTGGGATGATATAGCAGAGGTTAGTCCTGCTTTGAGCAGGGGGTTGGACTAGATGACCTCCTGAGGTCCCTTCCAACTCTAATATTCTATGATTCTATGATCTCGGAGTCCTCTCTATTTTGGCTAGCTCCTTTATGTGATGGATGGCCAGAATGGGCATAATACTAATTTGTACAATGGCATTATAATATTTTCTGTCTTATTCTCCATACCATTCCTCATACATCTGAACATTTGGTTCTCTTTTTGGACAGCAGCTCCCTATTGAACAGAGGTCTTTACTGAGTTGTCCACAATGACATCCAGGTCTTTCTTGAGCTGATACAGTTCATTTAGAACCCTGGAAGGTGTATGAGTCGTTCAAGCTATTCCCCCCAACGGGCATTACTTTGCATTTGTCACCATGGACTCTCACCTGCCATCGTATTGCCCATTCACCTAGTTTGGTTAGGTCCCTCTGAAATTCCTCACACTCTTCTCTGGACTTGACTAACCTAAATAATTCTGTGCTAGCTGAAAATGTTCCCACTCCACGACTTTATCATTCCTATTTTTAATGATCATTTCAATTAGTTTGTTCCGTACCATGGCAATAAGGCATGCTGCCCTGTCATTCCCAGCATCACCCTCATGCCCTGTTTTAAAGACAGGTACAACACAGACTGCTCTTCAGTCCTCTGCTAAGCAGCTGATTTGAGTGAAACGGCATATTTTTGTCAGTAGCTCAGACATTTGTTGCACTCTCCCTACATACCTCCCAGCTGCCTCCACCTCCTTCTCAATCCTGTCCCCCCCCCCAGTCCCAAGCCCCTAAGCACAACATCAAAGCACACTGAGTTATCTTGGAAGTTTCACTCAGCTCCTCCCACAGAGCACAGGGAGCCATCAGCATCGTGTCAATTGCACTCACTCAGCCAGAAAACTGGAGCAGCCTGGGAGTCTGCTGCCCTCTAGCATGTGTATGGGGGGGAGGGGGATCACCCCTGTCCCAGAGGATCTCTGCCCACATATTTAAACTACTTTGCAATGGGATAGATTTTGTGCTTTCTGCTCAAGGACTGGACTAGCAGGGGGCTGCGTGTCAGGAGTGAGGGGTGTTGGCAGAGCTGTGTGTGGGGAGACCAGGACAGGAATAGTGGGGGGGCAGAGAGGAGGATGAGCAATGCAAGGCATTAGCAGAGCTGCATCAGGAGGAAGTTTGCTTAGTGCCATCTCTCTGCTTATTGCCTGGTTCTCTCACTCTCAGCTGCCTCCTGCTAAAAGTAAATACAATTCACCCCATAGAGAAATGATTCTGTGGCTGTCCTCTTGGGGAGTGGGCTGCGGTGCTTTGATCCCACACCCGTGCCTGCGCCACCAGACTCCGAGGGCCCTGGGGACAAAGTTTTCCTCGCCCGCACACCCAGTGCCCTTTAGTGATGAGCAGGGCTCTGAAGCAAGAGAGCAGCTGAAACAAAAGGGCGATTCTCCCGCCCGTCTGCCTCCCTCCCCACATGGTGCTTCTTCGTTCCCAGTGAGCTCAGCCCACAGCTCCTCCAAGGGCATCTGGAGACTCTTATTTTAAGTAACTCATCAAAGGGGAGAAGCTCTGCATTTCCTTTGGGTTCGCTCCCGTGGTCAGCGCTGACGGAATGTGCTGTCAGGGATCCAGCTCCGACGGGGGCGACGGCGAAGGTCAGCCAGCGACGGAACTGGCCTTCCTCCAAGCTCAGCCCGGGGTCCAGCTGCACAAACCCCTGCGGAGGGCTGAGGTTGTGAGGATCTCACGTCCTGCTGCATGGAGGGAGCTCAGTGCCAGCTTCTCCTGGGAGAGGGAGCAGACCGAGAAGCCGAGTATTGCACCAGCCGTGGGCGTGTACTTCCCCCCAGAGCTTACAGTCCAGGCACAAGGACAGGGATCAGGCAGCAGCCGGTAGAGTATGATGTGCCATGGTTGTAATAGTGAGCGTTGCGTGCACGCTCCTAAGGAGGGAACGGGGGGGCCATGACCTTATGTTTTAAGGGGAATCTCGAAGGAGGAGAATGGAGGCCTGGTGGATTGGATTGGGAAGGGGCAGATCAAGGTGTAGGACTTGGTGTGGAGTGGGAAGAGGTGGAAAAAGACCACGCTGTGGGTGGTGAGTTGAGCAGCTTGTCAATGGAGCTGTATTCTTGCAGGATGATTTCCCCCTCCCTCGGTGGGGCTGCTTGTTGAGGCAGGCCTCCTGAGCAGCCCTGTTGCAGACGGCAAGAAAAATCTGGAGATTAGTTCAAGTAAAGGCATACCCCCCTGCCAGGGAGTCAAGGCCAAACCAGAACCTAGCCAGGTTACAGTAATGGCATTTCCCCATAAAACAGCAGCAGCAGCAGCCACGCAGCCTGTGGGACACTGGCTGAGTACACTAGCCAGACTTCCATGCCCCAGGTACCTTGTGCCCAGGATCTTACTGCTCTATGGCCAGTGCCAAGGGGTCTCCTGCCCCTCTGTGTCTGACTGTGGGATGCCCCGTTCTGCTCCCTGGAAGCCTCCAACAGCCTCTGCGGGCTGGAATTCTGTTTGAACGGGGACCGGACATACCAGCGAGCACCAGAGCGCTGCGGCAAAGAGGCACCCGGCGAGAGAAGACGGGGGGGCATGGCAGCTGCACTGTCCACAGGAGACTCGAACTCAGAGCTCCAGCAACAGGACCCAGGATAAAGAATAAAACCAAGGGGAAATGAAGCTTGATCCGAAGTGTGTGGACAAACCCCTCCCCCGTACAATCCCAAACCAAGCCAACAGGCCCTCTGCTCACACTGCCTCCTTCGATTAACCTGTGACCCTCACCCCGCCCCATCACACCCACTCTTACAGCAGCGCTGGACTAAGGCAATCCAGGGCCCTGGACACACCTTCTACAGGGGTCTCCCTGCCAAAGGGATGGCTCTGCACCATCCCCCACCCCCACTTGGGTCACTCATACAAGAACCATCTGCTGGGAAGCCCCACCCTCCCTGGATCACTGCTGCTCCCTGTCTTCAGGCGGGCTGGGGACTGGGGTCCGTCCCTGGGAAGGGAGGACTCAGCCCTCGACCGCCGTAGCAGAGGACTCAGGGGAGGGAGAGCATGGCAACACCACCCTAGCAACGAGGGTCCCCACTGCGCACAGAATCCTCCGCTGGGGTGGTATCAATGGGAACACCTGGAGCAGCAGGCTCCGGAGTTACCTGAGACAGGTGGGGGAGCACTCGTTTTAGGCTGGGGAGGGGGGCGCTGTCGCAGCCCTGCAGCCACGCTGAGTGTAGTACCAATAACTAGGACATATCAGAAGTCGAGACCGTTCAAGCCCTAGGTCCCAAAGTCTGATAGGTCCTGGTTGTTGGTACTACACTGACGGCTGAGGGCTCCCGCTGCGGCGGGAGCAAGCATGCTCCCGGCCCCTGCGCTGGGTGTAATGAGGGAGCCATGGGGACCAGAGCCCATCAAGCCCCTCTTGCCCCCACTGCCGGGTGGCCCCGGGGGCATCTGACTGCCCATGTCACTCCCACTCCCAGCTGTATCCGCTGCCCCCATGGGATGGGGGGGGAAGTGAGGGAGAATGGGAAACAGGCCCGCAGACCTCCCCCACGGGGCACTACTGCCACCTACGGCAGGGGGCGTGGGGGAGAGCAGGAAACGGGCCCACAGGACACACACACACACCCCCCTGCGGGCGCCGGAAACCCACGGTACATCACTGGCTAGAGAAATAGTTTAAAAAAAAAAACCAACAACAACAAAACCCTGGAAAGAGACATTCTGGTGCTGTCATGTGACTCCAGGAGCCGGGTGCCCTGGGCACAGGCCCATGGTGCCTTAATCCACCCTTCCTTAAATAAGCAGCAGCAACGCTTGTGTGCACGGATTCTCAGTGACAGCACAGACAGCGCAGACTCTGCTAACACTGTTACTGCTTCCCCGGGAGACCAGAAGCAGGGCTCAGGGAGGCCTGTGAGGACCGGAAGCCCGAGGAGGGAGGGTTGAGACGCTGCTTCCCTTCAGGTATCCATCCCTGGACTCTGCAGCCCCCTTCATCTTCCTGTTTAGACACTCAGACCATTCCCTTTGCTGCTGCTGCTGCTGCAGCCCACCCCATACCATGCCATTCAAATGGCTGGAAGCCCAGGATGCATCTGCACCAGTCACGCACTTTTCAGAGCATGGTCTGAGACACCCCTGCCCTGGATGGAGGCAGCTCACAGCTGAGCCCGCCAGGCCTGTTTCACAGATGTGACAAATTCGCTCAGTTATAGGGACTGGCCCATGTACAAAACTCAGCCTCAAACCCCAGAGCTGGCAGGTAGCATGTTGCCCAGTTGGGCCAGGTTTGCCACGAGGCAAGCCCCTAAATGACGTCTCCGTTAACCCTCGCTCCACTGGCTTTTCGTCACAAGTGCAGACCTGGGGAGAGGGATCGCACTTCTCCCAGCCACCCTTGTGCTCAGGAAACGGCCCCTGTGGGCCTCATTTTCACACAGCCCCAGACCAGAATATCCCACCTCTGTACAAGACCCGCACAGGCCCTTATAAATCAAGAGAACCAGGGACATACCATGTGGAAAGGGGAACCTTTGTCTACTGGAGAGCAGAAATCACCAGCATGGGGGCTCCTGGCCTCCTGCTTTTCTTCCTCCACATCCACTTCCTTTTTGAGAAAGACCTAGAGGTGGAGAAGAAGCAGTCTGTGAGTGCTGAGTTTCACCAACTCACCATGCGAGGTCTGGAGACCCCTTCAGTGAGCAGCCAAGGCCTGGGCTCCTTGGATAGGGGCTTTCAGGTGTAGACCCTGACGGTCACAGTAACATGCTGCCTGTGTTTGCCTGAATCCCTACCACCATCCTATTAGCTGCTGTTGATCCTGCTAGGAAATGGTTAAGTGGGTTTGGCTGACTCACTGAGACACATGGCTCACCACCCCACCTGTATGGGGAGAGAAGATATAGGGTGTGGGCTGAGCTGGCCCAAAGAAGAAACTCTAAGAGCAGCCAGGCTTGGGGAGAAGGTCTGATCTGATCTGTATGTGGTTATCTTGTTACTGTTAATAAAGCCAGAAACAGAGGGTACTGGATGCTTGCAAGATTCCCATCTGTGCTGGCAGAGGGGTGGGTCACATTTAACGCCTAGAGTCACTTCTGCTCTTATAGTACAGGGGACACTGGCTGAAGAGATGCCAGTAACAGGGGTCGCTTACTGTGCACAGAGAGTCCTTGAGGTATGTGCTATTCACTCCCTATCACAGCAATATAACACTGCCCAAGTCTAGAACTTCTGCCATCTGAGGGGCTCAAAGCACTCTGCAAACATTAGCTCTGCCTTCTCACCACCTCTCGGGACGTGGGTCCATGCCATTGGTCCCATTTTACAAACAGGGAAAGGGAAGCACAGAGAAGAGAAAAGACTTGCCCAAGGGCATGCAACAAATCTGTGGCGGAGCTGGGAACAGAACCCAGGAATCCTGATTCTCAGTCATCTCTGCTCTAACCAGTAGGCAATACCAGTAGCCTTCCCTCTGAAAGCCATTCTAGGCCAAGTCTTGCTCACCACCTTCCCTCACATGAACAGCTTTCAACGGGGCTTCTCATGGGAGTGAGGCACGCAGGCCCGGACCCCAGGGATACAGCTGTGCTTCAAAACAAATCCCGTGGCAGCGAGTCTCAGAGCCCAGGTCTACAGACTCAGGATCACAGGGCTCCTGCTACAGCGCTAAAAATAGCAGTGTAGATGTTCCCCTTTGAGCTGGAGCTTGGGTTCTGAACACACACCCTCCCCGGCCTTTAGTGCCACTGCTGCAGTTGGCTGATTTGGCCCTGTTGGGACGGCTAGACGTTGTAAGTGTCAGGCAACAGCAGACATCCGAGGAATCTCTGTAGCAGACACACCCTGGGATAGAGTCCTCGCTACCATTTCCCTGGCACCTAGGCTACATGCACACCCTGTGCTGCCTCCGGCAGGCTCCTACAATGGTCTCAAGCAGCCCTGCAGCAGCATTATCTGCCTCATCTTCACTGGAGGAGGCAGCCCACCCTGAGCAGGAGAGGGGACATGAGGTGGCAATGGATGATCAGACACAGCAGAAGAGTCTAGCTGAGTTGAACGCTCCCAGGTTGGACCATCCCAGCAGCTGTGGGATGGGCAGATCTCACAGGGACAGGAGCCCTCCCCTGCCCAGCCTGTGCCTACAGGTCTGAACCACCCCGCAGGGAGAGGGATACACATGTGCATTAGCATCTATCTTGTTTGTGGATAGAGACACTGAACGGCTGCTGTTGTGCCAGGCACAGTGTCCTGGGAACTGCTCACGGGCGGTCCTGTCCCTGTGCCCACTGTGGCCTGCTCAGCCCTTCCCCACCCAGCGCTCAGCAAGGGAAGATAACCCTGCAGGCCACACGGGCACGTTATACACATTGTGTCTCGCAATCCACCAGCCTCAGGAAAACAGGGCTGTCTGCAGGAGATGACCTCATCCTTCCTGCAGAGCTGCTCCGCTAGAGCTGCAGAGGCAACGCTGCCCAGCCCCAGCCCCTCGAGTGGCCAGCAGTGACTTGCTCTGGAGTGCATGTGAAATGAAGAACTAAATTAGGCCTCGCCTTGCTTTGGGGATTGGCAGCTGCAAAGGAGAGGCTGGTGCCCCTGGCTGGCTGGGACTTTCACTGCCAGCCACTACCATGGAGCCAGAGCCAGCTCACCCACCGGGAGGAGGAACCAACGCAGATCTCAGAAGGCTCAACGCCAGGGAGACATGCGTGCACGCACACACATTCTTGGCTGAGGATTCAGGTCATCTAAGAGGACTCCTTCCTTGGGGTCTAATGAGATAGTGCAGTGAGGTAATGCGTGAATCCGTCACCACTGAGAACCTGGACATCAATCCCGATTTCACTCACAGATGAAATGAGCTTAGTGGCCTCGGTTTACCCTCCAGAAGATGCTTCTCTGCATCACAAACTACACATTCATTTGGCATATCAGTCTCCACCCAGGTGAGGCTGAAGGCTGGAACAGCGGGGGGGGGGAAGAAGAGAGGGGTTGGCGGGGGGGGGGCTGCAGTTCAGGATCAAAGGACATTGACAAAGCTGTGTGTGGCAAGTCAAGGGTGGGAATAGCGGGGGAGGGCTGCAGGACAGGAGTGAGTGGGTGAGGGGCATCGGCAGAGCTGTGTGTGGGGGCAACCCAGGGCTGGAGGCGCAGTAGGGCGGCTGCAGGCCAGGAATGAGTGTGTATCAACATGTTGCACTGTCTCTCTTTCAGCCCAATTTATCACCCTGTCTGGGTATCACAGTTCCTTCTCTTCCAACCTGGCTTCCACTCCAGCACACTGTACTCCTTCCAACACGTCCTGTCTCCTTGTCAGCCCTCTAGCCTTCCCTCTCTTACAATGCCCTATCTTGCAGGTCTCCCCTCCCTTCCAGCCCCCCTCCGTGAGGGCTGACCCACTCACTCAATCTCCCGAGACCCAAATAACAGAAAAAGAAAAGCAATGATTGCACGTCTCCTCCCCACTCAAAAAAAGGGGAGGCAAAGGATCTACGAGAATCCCCCTTTCATTGCTGGAGCTGGTGGCTGCTCAGCCAAGCTGCCTAGCAATGATCTGCCTGGGGCAGAGCACACCAGAGGCTTGCATGTGGCTGTCCGGCCTTTACCCGGAAGCTCACAGGTTTCGTGATCACCTACTCAGCACTTCCCAGTCTCGCCCCACTATGAAAGCAGTTGTTCTGGGTTGGGGTTAAATCATGTTTTTCCCAACTGTATTGAGAGCTCAGCTGCTTTCTCCCTACACCAGCCTTAGGCCACCATGGGAGGTGGGGGGAGGGCGGTCTTCCCAGCTCAAGCACCAAGAGATTAGAAGAGGAGTGTGTTCTAGTAGTTAGAGCACAAGTGACTGTCTCTCAGGACTCCTGGGTTCTGTGCCTGGCTCTGACACACTGTGTGGTCCTGGGTGAGACCCTTCCCCTCTGAGCCTCAGCTTCCCCATCCGTAAGAGGGGGATAATGATACTGCCCCTCCTCTTTACAAAGGGCTGCGAGGTCCCCATGAGAGAGGCGTGGGGATTATCACAGTGATTCAGAGAGAGGAGTCCTCAGGAGCTAGGGCTCAGAGGGGGAGTTCTTGAATTCAGACTTGTCCCCAAAGGAATGCTTATCTTGTCATCTCCGAACTCCCCTTGCTGGGGGTCTCGTCTGCCTAGGCCTGAGCCTGGGCGGGTGATGTTGCTTCTCCAGGCTCATGTTGTTGGTGCTCCCAGAAGGCTGGTCTCCCTCAATAAACAGGACAGAGAAGCAACCGAACCCTCAGTAGCTCTTTACAAGGAGGGACGTTCTTCCCTGAGACCCACATTTCCCCCCTCCACACATTCTCTGTGCGATCTCCTCTCACTGGGAAGGAAAGAGACAGCCACAGACACGGAGATTCCCACAGCTGAGGGCCGAGATGGGGCCCTGATCTAGCCCTGGTGTAACAGAATGCCGGACAGCAGAGCACAGCAAAGGACCACGCCTATGCAGGGTCCTGGGCCGGGGGGAAGGGTACAGAGTCCTTACCTTGAAGTGAGCCTTCCCTGGTCTGCTGTTGTTGTTGTTGTGATTCCTCTCACAGCTGGTGGAGACAGGGACCCCCGGCTCCCCTTCCTCCTCGCCTGGGCCGAGCTCCCCCTGCCAGTTGGAGAGTGTGATCTTCTTAATGGAGCGGGCTAGCGAGTTGCGGTTGAGCTGGTCCTCGTCCGTGATGCCCTCCTCAGTTGGGCTGGTGCTCCGGAACCCACCTCCAGCGGGCACGGGGCTGGACTGGGCCTGTGCCAAGTAGAGGGGGACACGATCGTTGAGATTCTGGCGCAGGGCACGGTTATCCAGGGCACCCATGGTGTCATCAGGGCAGGAGTCCCCAGGGAAGTCCACAGTGCCCTTGGGCAGGGAGAGCTTGGTGCTGATGGTGAAAGGCTGGATCTTCCTCACCGTACTGCCGGCCATCCTCCCCACAACATTGGCCTTGTGGAGTCCCCAGGAGATTGTGGGGGGATATCAGCACCCCAAACACCCCCCACCGCTGCCAAAGGAGAGGCGAGGCAGAGAAGGATCCAGCCAGCAGCCTGCAAACCTCGAGGCAAGGAGACGACACAGGATCTGTTCAACTCCGCCTCCAGAAATAGAGATGGAGAAGCCCCACTTGGTGCCGTCTAGTCCGTCCCCCAGGGCCCACGGCCAGATCACTCCCCAGGCCTCCGTCCAGCCTCCTCTGAAATGGCCCCAAAAATGGGGCTTCCAACTGTTCCAAAAGGAGAAAGTCACAAAACCACCATCCTGGGCCCCTGAGGGGGGTGGGGGGCAGGGCGAATTCCCTTCCAGAGGGGCTGTCAGAAAACAAGAGCTGGAGAGAGTGAGAGGAGAAGAGGGGTGAGGGGGGGAATGGGTCCCATCTTCAGAACATGATGAAAATGATCCTCCGAGGACAAGGCTGGAAACAGGGCTGCTCTGCAGAGCTGAGATGGGGAGTGACCAGTCTGCTCTGTAGGGGCTGGCTTGGCTCCCTGAGTGCAGGCAGGGTGTTGAGTGACCTTTCCCTGCTCCCTGGTGGGCTGCGTCCTCGGGCAGGCAGGGGGCTCGATGTCCTCCTCTGTGATGGGGAGGGAGCACAGGGTGCTCTCCTCTCCTGGTAGGCTGGCTGCTCTCCCGCTCCGTGGCTGGGTGCACGGCGCTGTCCCCCTAGCGGGTGGGGGGAGGCTGGAGGTCTCAATCGTCCACCTTCTTACGTAGGTTGAGGATGCAGAGCAGGCAGGTGAGCACCGCTTCGCGGGACTCCCGGGAGCCCAGGCGGGCCCCCAGGCGCCGGAGCAGCGGCAGGAGGCGCTTGCGAGCCAGGAGCAGCAGGCGGGCGAGCAGGGTGCGCAGCAACGGCAGCAGGAGCAGCGGGGCGGGCATGCTGCGCTCAGGGCGCTGCGCGGGGCTCTGCGGGGCAGACGCACACCGGAGTTAGCAGCCGGGGCGGGCGATGCACCCTGACCGCCCGCAGCTGAGGGAGCCAGCCCCGCCGGGCCTCCCCCTCCCTTCCCCGCGCGGGCCCAGCCCGTCCGGCAGGCAGTGCCTGAGCATGAGATCATGCGGCTCCCGAGCCGACTTCCCCAGCCCCGCCGCATCCCTGTCCCCGCTCCCCAGTCCCCGGGGCTGCCCCGCACAGCAGCGCTAGCGCGCGCAGCAAAAGCCGGCAATCCCAGCGGCTGCCCGCGCGCGCGCGCGCCGCCCTGCCCCGCGGCTCTCTGCTGCCCCCTGGCGCGGCGCGCGACCCGAGGCGGCAGTGGGGGCGGGAGGGGGGAGGATCATTTCCGAAAGTGCCCGGCGTTGCCCAGGCAACCGAGCGCCGGAGGCGGTGATGCAATTGAATTCCACACCGGGATGGGCGGCGGAGCGGCCCTCGGCAAAGAAACTTCTCCGGGCGCCATGGCAACGTGGAACACTGGGGGGAGCGCAGCCCGCTGAGAGCCGCGCGGCCCGGCTCCTGTCAGCTCTGCGCGGCCCGGGCCGCTGCCTCTGCCTCTGCCGGCCTCTTGCTCGAGCCAGGCTCCTTCCCCCCCCTGCGCCCACCGAGCACTGTCCGCCACCCTCCCGCTGTCTGGCGCTAGCTCCTTGGCAGCGGCAGCAGCGGATCTCAGGCTCGTCTCTCCTCCAGGGGGCTCACGCTTTAGCAACGATCACAGGCGATAAGCTGGTCAACCTGTGTGTTACATAACAGGGTAGCGCACTGCTGAGTGCCCGTGTGAGCGGGATCCACGGCCGGGACTCAGAACTGCTCTGCTTCGAGTCATAGGCCCCATACTGCCAACGGCTCCTGGGAAATCTCCTTTAGGTCTAGTGGTAAGATGCCTGGGCTTTTAGAGCAAGAGGAGACTGGGTGGCTGCCCCAGTGAAATTCCTCATGGCCAGAGGGTGCAGCATAATGGTGAATGCAAAGGTCTAGATGACAATAGATTTTCTAATACAATGCACAGGGAAAGGGACTAGCAAAAACTACCTAGTAGAAATGGATTTCTGTACAGCCATCTGAGGCATGCCTGTAGCCCCCATCACTGTAGTATTTGAGAACTTCACAATCTTTGGGGTATTGATCCTCACAACCCTCTGTGAGGCAGGGCTATCGTCCCTATGTTATAAATGGGAGACAGAGAGACTAAGGCCCAGGGTCACGCAGGAAGTCTGGGGTAACTGATCTTAGATCTGCTTAGTCCCCGGCCAGTACCCCAACCACTGGACCATTCTTGGTCCACCTTTAAAAGTGGTCACCTGTGACTAAAAGCTGTATGTTAGAAGCGACCACCCTAGTATAGGTCTCACCATCTATTATGAATAGCAGGGAACGTGCAAGCTTAGTAAAGCATCCTGTACATTTATGGATCATGTAGATACATGGCAGCACCTGCCCAAGAGAAGCTGGAAGATCCAACCCCACACCAAGAGTAAGAAGAGCTCAGCTAACAGTAGCTCTGCCGTGGACTGTGTATATTACACTCAGCCTTACCGCAAGCTCAGCAACAATTTCCCTCTTGGGCCGCTCTCACTCTCCAGATGGCCTGCACCTAGGAAAAATCTAGAAGACAAGAAAAATACTCATGGTAAAATAGTCCCCCTGTTGTGCAGACAAGGTGATACAGTCTGTCCTATGGGCAGATTTGGGGCCTGCCCTGGCAAACTCTTTGCTACCTTGAGTAGCCCCATCGCAGCCTATGGAGTACCCCAGGGAAGGATTCAGTCCAAGGACTGAATTTTATACACAGCAGCAGCTTCTTTAATCTTAGCTCACTGCCAGCACTCTTGATCTTGACTGTCTCCTTCTCCCCATCTTCATCCTCCCCCTCTCTGGCTCTCACTTCTGCTAGCACTCATCCCCCTTCTCAGAGCAACGAAAATGCCCCGCTCCAAATGGAACCTCTTCATGGTTAGACCACCACAAGGTTATTGTGGCAGATAAACACGTGATGCCGTCTCCCAAACAAACAGCCCTAGCCTGCAGCTTCTGAGCCTCCCATGGAGTAAGGGTACCAAACGCTACTGAGGGAAAACAGTGCCACCCAGGACCAACCCTGTCCTGGGATGCGTCCCCACACTCTGAGGCCTCAGTTGTGAGGTTCCAAATGGAAATCAGCCCTAAGAGAGGACCATGTAACCCGAGTGGCTCTTACAGTTGTTGTTGGGATCCTTCCTCCTCTGGGATTGCTCGGGAAACGTCCCTGTATCTTTCCTCAAAGAGGAGCCTTCACCGCCCAGCTCCCCCTGACAACCTGATCTGTCTCCAGCACAAACAGGAATAATGTCCCCAGCAATGAGAAACAACCAAACTTCCCCTCCTCGCCAGCTGCCCCTTTAAACTATCCCTGGGGTGGGGGGTGGGAGGAAGGCACATGCTCAGTGTAAGTGATAGTGCTCGACCCCATGACCCCATCTGTCGGGATGGCGGCGCTGGCTCCCGGCACATGCAGGGCGAATAGCGCTGGGGGGTGAAGGAGGGGACTCCAATAACAACATCTGTCTTGCACAGTAACACAGTTTGGCAGCGTGCAGCCGTGCAGGGTTCTGTTTCAGTACAAGGCCCTATTGAAACCCCAAACAGGCAGCTGAGTTAAAAATACAGCTGCCCCCTCCCCTCCCACAGCAACTGCTGCCCTCTCAGCCACACCCTGCCCCTGACTGTCTGCTGCTTCCCCTGGGGAAAGTAACGCATCCAAATAACACAGGCACTTGTACTTCAGTCTAGGAGAAAGCGAATATGTAGAGTGGGGGGGGGGACATAGCCACCGGCATTCAGGGCTGGTCCATTGCTCTCAGAAGGAATGGGGGACTCAGGAACAGAAGGAATCTTTAGGGGTGTTAGAAGCAAGTTGACCACAGCCCATAGGAGGCGCTGGAATCTAGTATCACTGTGGGCTCCAGAGGCTATGAGGTTGGCCTGCAGTGGGTGCAGTAACTATAGTTTATAGAGCCACCTGGCAGCTCTTTGCAAGCTCTGCTGTAATCTAAGGGTGTCCTGCATGCAGACTCTGGGGACCTTAGCTGTGCTGCCTATTTTAGTTTGGCTCCTGCTGGCTGTCCAACGGGGGAGACATTTATACTTTGGGAGGAAAGGGACCTTGCTCTGTGCTCTCCCATTCTCCCTTACCCCCCAAAATCCTACCTCTCACTCTGGCCAAGAAGAGCTGCAGCCCAACAACCTTGTTCCAAGCACTGACCAGAGAGGGTCCTTTTAAAGCATTTCAAGGTGCTTGGTCTCCATGCTGCCCGTGGTGCTGTCAACCCAAGGAGTGAGGGACCAAGCTGAGGATCAGAATCTGTATTCCACATGTACTTCCCTACCAGACCTGTCCATTCATGTAAAATGTGCCTCAGGATCTGGATCCTGAACAATTTCCATCCACTTTGATGCTAGTGATGGGTATTGTTGCCATGTGGATCCAAGTGGGGAGTGCTACTTGTGGGTACTGGTGCCACTTACATGCTAGTGTCCAGTAGCTCAAATTGCTATGTGGAAACATGAGGCGTTTTCTGTCTGGCTCTCTCCAAAATATGAACAATAACTGGGAATCATTTAAGAACACCTTTCTAGATGCCCAAAAAGCCACAATCCCATAACTGAGGGAGAAGGCTGTGTTGGTTAAAAAAACAACCTGGTTTATAGGGGAAGTGAAGACAGCTGTAAATATATATATATATATATTTACAGCTGCCTTCAGAAAAGTTGATATAATGAATATAAATCAGAAGTTAGGAATTGTAGAAAATTGATAAGGGGATACAAGGAGAAATCTATGGCCAGCGGCATTAAGGGCAATAAAAAGGAGTCTTTTAAATATATTAGGAGCAAAAAGAATCCTGACAATGGTATTGATCCATTGCTAGATGGAAATGGTAGAATTATCGATAATAATGCAGAAAAGGCAGAGGTGGTCAATACATATTTCTGTTCTGTTATTGGGGAAAAACAGGTGAGGCAGTCTGATCATATGCTGATGATAACACTCTTTCCATTTCACTTGTATCCCTAGTGGATGTTAAACAGAAGCTATTAAAGAGGTACATTTTTAAATCAGCAGATAACTTGCATCCAAGAGTTTAAAAGAACTGACTGAGAAGCTTACTCGACCATTGATGTTGATGTTCAATGTGTCTTGGAGTACTGGGGAAGTTCTAGAAGACTGGAAGAAAACTAATGTTGTGTCAATTTTTAAAAAGGGTAAATGGATGATCCGGGTAATTTTAGACCTGTCAGCCTGACATTTATTCCAGACAAAATAATGGAACGGCTGATATGGGAATCTATTAATAACAAACTTAAGGAGGGTAATGTAATTAAAGCAAATCAGCATGGATTTATGAAAAATAGATCCTTCCAAATTAAGTTGATATTTTTTTATGAGATTAAAAGTTTGGTTGATAAAGGTAATGGTGCTGACATAATATGCTTAGATTTCTGTAAGGTGTTTGACTTGGTGTCTCATGATATTTTGATTAAAAACTATAATGATATAAAATTAACATGGCACACATTAAAAACTGGCTAACTGATAGGTCTCCAAATGTAACTGTAAACAGGGAATCGTCATCAAGCAAGTCTCTTTCCAGTGGAGTCCTGCAGGTATCAGTTCCTGGCCCTGTGCTATTTAACGTCTTTACCATAACCTGGAAGAAAACATAAAATCATCACAGATAAAGTTTGCAGATGACACAAAAATTGGAGGAGCGGTAAATAGTGAAGAGGACAGGTCACTGATACAGTGTGATCTAGATCACTTGGTAAACTTGGTGCAGGCAAACAATATACGTTTTAATATGGCTAAACGTAAATGTATACATCTGGGAACAAAGAACATAGGCCATACTTACAGAATGGGGGACTTTATGCTCTTTATCCTGTGACTGAAAAAGATTTGGGGGTGCGGGAGGATAATCAGCTGAACACGAGCTCCCAGTGTGACGCTGTGGCCAAAAGAGCTAAAGTGATGCATAAATAGGAATCTTGACTAGGTGTAGAGATGTTATTTTACATCTGAATTCGGCACTGGCGCGACTGCTACTAGAATACTGTGTCCAGTTCTAATGCCCACAATTCAAGAAGGATGTTGATAAATTGGAGAGGGCTCAGAGAAGAGTCATGAGAATGATTAAAGGATTACAAAACGTGCCTTATAGTGATAGACTCCAGGAGCCTAATCTATTTAGTTTAGCAAAGAGAAGTTTAAGGGGTGACTCGATCCCAATCTATACGCATCTACATGTGGAATAAGTACTTAATAATGAGCTCTTCAATCTAGCAGAAAAAGGTGTAACATGATCCAATGGCCGGAAGCTGAAGTTAGACAAATTCAGACTGGAAATAAGATGTCTATTTTTGACAGGGAGAGTAATTAACTGTTGGACCAAGTTACCAAGGGCTGTGGTGGATTCTCCATCCCTGGCAATTTTAAAATCAAGATTGGATGTTTCTCTTAAAGCTCTGCTCTGGGAGTTATTTTAGGGCAGTTCTGTGGCCTGTGTTATACAGGAAGCCAGATTAGATGATCACAATGGTCCCTTCTGGCCTTGGAATCTATAAATCTAAGGGCCAGGTTCTAGCTAAACCCCCATATGGGAACTGTGCAAACCTCGAATCTCTCCAGGCAGAATCCCAAACCGCTGCCCCTGCCCAGCTGCCCCCACTTTTCTTCCAATGGCTTTGATGCCCTCCTCTGGCCCCTTCTCCAGAGTAATCCTCCCATAGGCCCAGCCCCACACAGCATTCCAGGTGGAGTCTCACTAGGGCCTTATTTAGTCCCAGCACTAGTTTTTCTGTTTCTGAAACATCGGCCCATCGTGCCTAGGATCTCATACGCCTTTATCGCCGTAGCAGAGCCCTGGGGTAGATGTCTCCTGCTATCTCCCCAATGTCTCCTGGGCGGCAGCCCCATTTAGCCAAGATTGCTCCCCCCTCCCAGACAAGCCCCCCCTCCCTCCTGCCTCCCCTGAATGAATGCCGTGGCTCCATCTGCCTCTCTGTCCTGAACCACTCAGTGCCTGCCCAGGTGCCCAGGGCGGGGCTAACATGCTCAGAGCCTGTGAATGCACTGGACTAGGCATTAGACTGGAGCGTCACTAACAGGGCGGGACTGGGCAGTGTAAAGATTGGAATCTGTCAGCTCATTTCAAAATGCTGCCAGGAATGGGGGGAAGAGGGAGGCACTGAGAGCAAAAGCACTGCCTCGCATTTCTTTCCAGACCAGTCCTGACGCAACCCGTCCGTTGCCCAGCTGAAAGCTCCCAGTGAGCTCAGCTGGGATGACCTTTCCCAGCCCTGCAGCTTTCTCACGGGGAGCTAGAGATGAACACGCGGACAAGGGGGCTGGCCCAGCCCCAGCATGGAGCCATTCTGCTCCAAAATCAGAAACAGTCACTCAACAGCTCTGTCACAGGCATGAGAGCTGCAAGGGTCAGCAGTGATGTAACCCTCCTGGAACTTGCCTACTAGAGACTCCGGGGCCTGCCAGGCGTCCTGTGTCCTAGGGCCCAGAGTTAACTCTCTCTCTCTTGCTCTCACACTGACTCGCTGACATACAAAAGCGCACAGCTGCCCTGCTGCATGCCATGTGGTACACCCATGAGGCTAGCATTTGCCCACCGTCATCCTTCCTCCCCACTGGTGCCAGCAGGGTTGCATGAGTAATGGGAGCAACTTTCAGCAGCAGTTGAAGCCATTTGCTGCAGCTGTATTAGGGTTCATACTTGCCCAGCTGGGAGATTTTCACCTTGCATGGGAGAGCCAGTGGTTATAGTCAGGACTCCTGGGTTCTATTACTGACTTCCAGTGCTGACCTTAGACAAGACACTGCTTCCTCTGTGCCTCGGTTTCCCCATCAGTAGAATGCGAATGACAATATTCCTCTATCGTGCAGAGGACTTTTGCAGCTTCATCGATTAGTGTCAGACCAAGGCAGGCTGGCTTACAGGAGGAGCAAAAGATTGTTGATGCCAGTCCATGCAAGGTGCTGCATGGATGGAAGGGGCCAGAGCTGGGCCCAGATTGGCAGAGAGCCTACACTTTCCAGTGCCAAAGCACACTGCCTGAGCGGGTGTGAACTAATACCCTGCATGGCCATGCTGAGGGTTACCACGTCATGACAGGAGAATGAGAGACTCCAGCCAAGAGCAAAAATATTTCAATACATTCCTAGCTGTATTGTGTATGCAGGTTACCAAACCTGTAGAGATACGCACCAAGCGGGAGAGGCCCTGTGGAACAAAGGGTCTTTAGTGAACACAATTTGTAGAAACCCGTTTATTGTCAGGCTGTGAGCATAAAGCTGGAAAGGTAACAAGGTCAGGGACTAGCAGAAATAATTTGCTTGTAACTTGCTCCAGTGTAAGGCCCAGGTTGCTCAGATACCCCCGGGAAAAGAGCTTTTCAAATACCAGAAATCAGCTGAAGTGGGGCAGGGTTTGTTTACCAAGCTGCTGGGACTAGTAATAATGATAACAAAGCTTTGCCTGATTATAACTGCTTTGCCTAAGGATCCTGAGCAGTTAAACATTTACCAGCTCACCCTCAGAGTCCCCGTGCCCTATCAGAAAGGTCAGGATCATTATCCTCATTTTACAAGTGGGCAAACTGAGAGGAAGGACGTTGCTCAAGGTCACACTGTGAGTCACTGACAGAGCTGGGGACAGAACACAGCTCCCTGTCTCCTACTTTTCCTCAGCCATGGTGGGAATGGAACCCAGGAGTCCTGGCTCCCAGACCCTTGCTCTAACTCCCACCCAGGTGGGCCTGTCATTACATCTATATTGCTCACTCAGTTCGTCCCCACGTCCTAACAGCTGGTTTGGTTGACGTCTCCCTTTCCCCACCTCTAGAGAATAGGGCCATGCAGCCTAAAGAATGCCCCATTGCCTTAGGTGCTGTGAGCGCCTCCTACTGGGATGTGCTGTGTTCATTGCCACTTCATGGATCTAGCCCAGCCCGTGGTTACATTGACCCTACCTATGCTGGCTGGGGAGTGCAGGGGCCAGACGTCCAGCTGCCCGAAAGGCAGGGATTTGTGCCAGAGAGCCACTGCTGTATTTAATCTTCTCCCTCCTTCCTTAGTACCAGGGGCTTTGGCATGAGAACAGGCTTTTGATCTACTTGGAGTCTCACCTGCTGCCCCTGCAGTTAATTCCCCCCGGAGCTCAGGATACTCCCTGGCTCCCAGCACAGCTGTCCCCACTGCAGCCAGCCAGGTGTCATGTGTGGAGGATTCTGCATAGTAGGGCTGTCGGGGTAAGGTGTCCCCCATCTCCCCCCACACACGCTTTGGTGTGTATTTAGGGCCTGGGGCTCTGGCTGTTTCTCAGGGCTGTGTGTGGCTGGTGTTCATACGTCTCCTATTCAAAGTCGTACATTCACCCAAGGTCATATGAACGTGAGGCTGAGGAGAGAATGAGCCAGAGGATGGCACAGAGGGTTAGGAAGCAGGACTCCAGGGTTCCCCTCCTGGTTCGGGGAGAGGAGTGGCATCTACTGCTTAGAGCAGAGGGGCTATAGGTTAGGACTCCTGGGGTCTGTTCCCAGCTGTCATTGATTTGCTGTGTAACCTTGAGCAAGCGACTGCCCTCTCTGTGCCTCAGTTTCCCCATTTGTACCCTAGGGAGAACGATACTTCCCTGCTTCACAGGAGAGTGGGAGGCAGCATGCACTCATGTTTTCAAAGTGTCTTGAAAGCCTCAGAGAGAGGTGCCAGGACAGGGCAGCGGGTTATATACAGAAGGCCCTGGTGTGAATCCGCAAAACTCCAGCGAGCGATGGCAGCCTGAGCATCTCACACCACATAACAACACATGTTGCAGCCGATCGGATGGGAAGGCCTGTGCAGTGACACATCAGCAGGTGTCACAGAGAATGTCCCATTGTCCATCTGAGCAGATGGCTGTCCCACTGCAATGTGCCCATTCCTGTGCCTGCTGCTGGGAGCGGCCTCCCCTGGGAGTGGGGGTGGCTGGGGCAGGACATATGTAGCCCCCAACCACAGGAAAGAATCCCAAACTCCAAGAGAACTGGACTGCCTGTGGACCAACCCCTTGTCCTGCTGGATAAGGGGAGGTCACAGCCCACAAGCCATGTTCAGCGACAGCAGGCCCAAGGGACAGAGCCTGCCACCATCTCGCTGTCAGTGAGAAATGACCCCCCAGGTCCCTCCTAGACACAGGGAAAAGGTTCCTAGCTTGCAGCCCCTGAGAGAGCTCATTTAAAGGGCCAGTGCTGCAGGATTTAGCACATTGGAAGGGAACAGAGCGTAGTCTGAGCTGCTCTCATTGACTCCAGATATCAGCCTGACACTAACCCCCAAAGGAACCTCTCCGGCTGGGTGTGGACTAAGCAGGCTACACACATGGACTGATGCAAGCAGAGTGAGTACATGCTGTACAGACAAAGCAGGAGCTGGGCTCAGGGGTCAGGCTGGGAAGGCGGGGAGGAGGCTGGCTAGTCCAAAGCAGTGATCTTTGCCCCCAACACCGTTGCCTTTGCAGAGACAGCGCACAGAGGGAGCAGAAGGGGGAAGCCATTAGTGGAGGGAACAACAAAGCGACAAGACAAAGGAGCTGCAGCCCTGGATAGGAGGCATTTCAGGAGATTAAACATAAAGCAGATTTGGGGGTAGGGGAGATCACTGACCATACAGGGCTGGAGGGAGCTGGCTTGAAGTGGAGAAGGAAGGCCAGGGCAGCGTGCATACAGGGGAGCAGGAACCAGGGCACTGAGCCACATCCCTGCTTAGCAGGCCCAAAGTGACAGGAATCCCACTCCAACTCTAAGGAAGGGTCCGGGCTGTCCCAGGAGAGTTAGGATCGGTGACCTGTCACCGGGGAGCACCCGTTGTTGTAGTCTGTCAGCTCTTCAGTGGCCCCGGCCCTTGCACATCAGAAATCATGCAGCAAGTCTCTATGCAGCTCTGCTCCCTGCTCGTGGGCAGGCGGGATGCTGGGAGAATGGCAAGTGGGGGATTCTGGGATTCGTGGCAGGGGGTGAGCAAGGGCAAGGCCTGCTCCTCAGGCAGTTCCTGCAGGCAGTTGACTCGCCCAAGCAGAGTTCTCCTTGATGTGCAGTGCGATGAATCTCCCTCAGCAAGCCCAGCCTCAGATGCAGTCTGCCACAGGACTCATTCAGATCCATGCTGCCCGTCTCCTAGCACGGAGGCCCTGAAAGCTTCCCCAGACCATCTCAGGGGTTCCCTGGTTCCTGGGAGGAGAGGGAGGCTGCTCTTTAGAGAGATCCAAGTCTTTCTTGGGAGCTGACAGGGGGATTTTCTTGGGCAGCAGCAGACCTAGCAGAGCAGAGCTGGGAGGGGAGGGGAAAGGTGGGGCCGTGACAACCGAGTCCACAGCCCAGAGCAGGAAGAATGCAGGCTAGTCGTTCTCGGGGAGGGGGTTTCCTGACTATAAATAGTCTGGATAATGGAGTGTGTCAGGAGTCTTGGCGGAATCCAAGCTCCACACATTCCCTCCGCTTTGCTGGTAGCGAGATGGCAGCTGTGTGGGGTGGGCAGGGTCCGACAGCTGCCCACCATGCTGCGCTCCTGACGTGGTCGCCAGAGCAGAGCGCTTCTTTCCCTCCCTAATGCCTGCAGCACAGTGCTGCCTATCTCCTCTGCCTCCTAGATCTCGCGCCTCCCTGCCCTCCAGTACAACCCCCGACTCCTCTTCTCCTGCCATCTAGACCACATGCCCCCCTCATGGTGTACCCAGACTCTCCCACCAGCCAGCCCCTCCATTGGTGTCCCCTTCCATGCAGGGGGCCCAAGCCCACTGCTGCCCCCTAGCGGGCAGAACACAAGCAGTGCCGCTCCGAGCTGTGCCAGGGACGTGGCAGGCCCCTACGGAGCTGCTGGAGTTTCCCGAGGGGCTGGCTTGGAGGAGGGGGGGGGGGATTGCTCTTGTATTTTCATGTAGCTAGTATCCCAGTGATAGCTCTATCCTGGGAGGCTCTGGGAACAGGATGTGGATGGCGAGGGGACCAAAAGGCTCAGGGGATGGGAAACCAAGCCTTCCCCATGTAGAGCGCTGGGTCCAAGGTGTCCCCAGGCTGGTAGCAAGTGATGGATGTTTGGTGACCAGGGATCCCCATGACAAAACCCACCATTCATGGGCAGCCACCGCAGAGAGGCCAAGGACTGGCTGGACCATAGACACCCTGCAGGGCAGGGCCGAGGCACATTGGCAGGGTGGCAATGAAGCTTCTCCTGCTGCTGCCTAGACTGTGCCTGCTCCGGGTGTACAGAGGCCCCCAGGCTCCAGCCTGTCCCCCCGCCAGCCTGACTGTCGTGTGTAATGATTGCCAGAAGCAGCGGCTGAGCTCCGAGGAGCAGGGGCAGCCAGCATCCGGGGTGCCTCTGCCCACACAAAGGCCCCTTTGTGCCACCGGGACTGGAATTCCTGCAGCAGCAGGCCTGGGAGGAGAGTGAAACCTACATCTGATGGGGAGAGCGGGCCAGAGAGCCTGCCTGCTATGGGCAGCAGCAGCTGGTAGGGCCAGGTGGGCATGGATTACGAATCCCCCACGCCTTCCCCTCACTCAGAAGCACCCGATGGGCTGGCAGGAAGTGGGGGGGGGGGGCACACAAGATTGACAGAAACAGCTGGCAGTGAAAACAAATGGTAGGGACCTGGCGGGGCGGTCAGCCCCTAAAGGCAAGTCCGATTCTGAAGCAGGGCCTGACACCAGAGACAAAGATGCTCAGGCAGCTCCTGGCCCAGGGCCCCGCGACAGGAAGTGGCACAGCGACAGTGCAGGCTTAATGCTCGCAGGACAGGGAAGGCCTCGTCTGCCAGTGATGGGCCCAAAGCTGAGTTGGACTCTGGGCCACGCTGGGCCCAGGGCGGGCGTCACTCAAGGAGCGCTGATGGCCTCCCAAGGGGTCCTGCCCACTCCCCCGGGACCCAGGCAAAGGGGCTGGGAAGGGGCGGGGGCATGGAAGGAAATGGCTATGAAACTGCCCCCTCCCCAGAGGACTCCTGACCTGAGAGAGGAGTCCCCCTTCGCCATCTGATCCCAGCGCAGCCTCTGTTAATGAACACTGCTTCCCCAGGGTAGAGCGGGGAACCCCAGCCCATGGGAGCATGCCCCCGTGGAAATCCTGGCCTCTGGGAGCACCCCCTCTTCAGCCCACAGCAGGGGAGCTCCCTTTTTCCGCCATTTCCAAAGGGCAGGAATCAGGCGCTCAGAGGCCGACAGCTGGGCACGGAGACTGACCTGTGCCTCGGCAAGTGAGCAGGGCTGGGGGAGCGGCAGGACACAGCCCCCCTCCTGCTCCAGTTGCCTCTTGATTGGTCTCAAAGAGCCTTCACTTTCCCCAGGAGGAGCTCTCCCTGGCAGACAGCCTTCCCATTAGCTCAGAGGGACCAAAGGCAGGGCAGACTCATAGGGGAAGGACGTGATCCCTGCCCCCTGGCCAGCTCGTACCTCCCCAGCCCTCCTGTGGCACTCCTTGCCCACCGAGTGGCTCTGACTTCCACCCACCTTCCTGCCCCGCCACGCTGATTGGCCCCTAGGGCTCCCTGCCCCCTGAGCCGCCCTGACCTCCCGGCTACCCTGCAGTGTACCTTGCTGGCTGATCTCAGAGCAGGCTGGGTGCAGGTTGGCTGCCCTGTAGAAATCCCCAACGTGCAGGGGGAGGCGGGACTGTGGGCGCCCCCTCTAGGTTGCAGTGGTGGGTCTGTGTTAGCGTTAGCTAAGGGAGCCCTGTGGGTTGAATGCATCAAGGGGTGGCTCACACCCTGGTCCCTATGCACTAGGGTTACCATGGGAGAGGGGGGATGCAGGGCCCAGCTCAGCTTTCCTGTTGCCTCCTTTGGAAAATGATGGGCTGGATGAGAGGCATCCTCTGGGCCCTGGGGGTAGTGAGACATCAGCTGGACCTCCCTACTGCTAACCCCCACCAGACCGGGTAGTTGCAGCACGGGGAAGGATCTACCAGTTGCTGCCCAGAAGGCTTGGTTGGTGAGGCTAAGCCTGGGCACCTGTTAGCCCTGTGGCAGAGGGTGCCCCACAATTAGGGCCTTTGTGTCAGTGATGAGTCCCCACAGCTGGGAGAGCAACAAAAGCCACTTCTGCTTCTGATTCTGTCATGCTTGGCAGCTGGTCCACTGCTGCTCAACCCACATTGCCCCCCCCGCTTGCCCAAGGGACCCAGCTGCAGAGGCCCCTTAGAGCCCCGTACAGAGACAGCATGACGGGTGTGTGGAGACAGAGCTGTAGGGGGTTGTAGGCCAGCACTGCCCCATACACACACACGTGCACCCAGGGAGCTCAGACAGCTGCACTCCAGGCAAAGGAACCTTCCCAGTAGTGCTCAGACCCAAGTGGGGTGGAGAGCTGGGGTGGGGGGGGGGAAGCTGTGGACAAGCCACTCTTTTCTCAAGCTGCTCCTCCCAGCACAGCACAAGAGCGGCTGCAGCTCACTCAGCGAACAAACCCCTCCAAGCTGTGCGCACTGTTCCACAACTTGGGGAGCCCAAGGGAAAGCAGCACCTGCAAATGCTATTAGTTCCTCCTTCCCCAAGCACTAACCTCACCCAGCAAGAAAAGCTCCAAGGGGGGCTGGGCCATGACTCCCTGTCTGGGTACTAGCAGCCATTCCACCGGCAGAGCATTGCAGGAGAAGGCCAACTGCCCGCCTCCCTCCTTTTTTTGTGCCAAGTGCCTGGAAGCTCTTTGCATCCAGCTGTGACCTGCACCTTCCCAAAGGAAGCAGCAGAACTCTCTGGCCTCCCACAATCCCTACTCCGGGTCGAGTCCTGCCTTGTGTGGTCTCCTTTCCAGGGCCAGAGGCCCACAGCTACAGGCCATTTGCCACTCCACTTCCTCCCCCTGCATGTTTAACCCCGTCTTGTCTGAGCATCTCCCACTGCCCTGGCAAGATCTCCACAGAGCACAATGGATGGCAATGCCAAGAGAAGCTGAAGGAACAGCCCACTGCTATAAAACAAAGAGGCAGCCTGGGATGAGCCCAGTAGTCCTGGTTATACAAGGGCTTTTTCACGTGGCCAGGCTGCTTGAAGCCAGAGCAGCTGTACTGTGGTCTATTTAGTGGGGGCTGGATCCAACTCTGCCCCACATTAGCCCTACGGGGACGTGCCCAGGCTCAGACTTGCATCTGAGAAGCGCTGACTTTTCCTGTGCTGATAAATGCCAGGAATAAACAGTTGTTGTAGCTGTGCTGGGCCCAGGATGTGAGAGAGACAAGGTGGATGAGGTAATATCTTTTATTGGCCCAGCTTCTGCTGGTGAAAGAGACGCGCTTGTCTCTTCCATCAGCAGAAGTGGTTCCACTAAAAGATATTACCTCACCCACCTTGTCTCTCAGGAAAAAACAGTGACAGCCACACTAACACACAGAGCATGGAGCCATGGCCTGGAGCCCAGCCGCCTCCTAGGCCAGCGTGCCAGCCGCTTCAGGGAAAATGGTGAATTCTGCTTTATGTTCCCTTAGACTGTCCTGCCCCACATCTTCGCTATTCCAGTCCTGCAGCCCCCCCCTGCTAGTCCAGCCAGGGGCTCCCACACAGCTCTGCCAACACCCCTCACCTTTGACCTGCAGCCCTGTTATTCCTGCTTTTGGTTTTTTGGGGGAGACAGACCACCACGTGTTACCCGGACGCTATCACTTCGGCCCCCTGGGAAGCTAGCTCCCTGGCGGTGAATGGGTGCTACATTAGTGCCCTGCAGCCAGCCACCAGTGCCCAAACATCCAGGATGGGGGTGGGACGTTGGCCCAGACGTATATGCGGAAACATACCTGGAGCCCGGCTTGCAATTCATGGCCTGTTGGCCCAGTGGGATTATCAGAGTAGGAAGGGTGGTTTGGTTCCCAGCCCCACTAAGAAATGCTGCAGCATCTCCACAGGCTCCCTAGGGCACCAGCTCAAGAGCTGCTGCTCAGCCCTGCGTTTCCCCTCCAGTGACTCCCGGAGGCTGAGAAATGACTGCACCGGATGGCAGCTGGGTTGGGCTCCCAGCACAGCAGGGCGGTGCTGCCCAGCCAGCCTGGCTCGCCAGATGCTTCCCGGACTCCCAAACCCAGAGCCCCTCGGCTGACTTCAGTCCGGGCTCCTTCCAGGCCCTGAGCCAGCAGCACCTCTCGGCAGGCTGGAGCATGGCCCACAGGCACTTCAGGAGAACCTTACCAGGCGGGCTATGGAGAGGAGATGTACTGCCCCCTAGTGATTGCCAGGCAGAAATCCCACGGGAAATTATACTCCGGGCAAAGGGCAGGCCGTTTCGGGGCATGATCCTAGCTAACTAGCCTTCCGATGTAACAATAGCACGACAGCCTCGCCTCCACCATCCCCTGCTCAGAGCTGGGACAGCAACCCCAGCAGGACACACATGGGACAGCACTGCACAAAGCTCAAACCCAGTGGAGTCACTACATCCCCCGAAATGCCTTCTGGGGCGCTAGTTGTCCCCCGTAGTGCCATCTAGGGCAGCTGCTGGGCCAGCGCTTGGGGATTCCCTCTGGCTCAGCCCTGCCTGCAGGCCCATAGTGCTTCCCAGGGGAACAAGGCTGCCTCCCCAGTTTGGGGGCAGGGGGAGAGAAGGCTAATGGCCCACTAGGCCCCCGCTCTCTCTCCTGTTACTCCCATGGACAGCACTACCCCACTGTGTGTGCCCAAGAGGAGGTAGCTGCACCTTCCCACGCACCCCGGAAAGCAGGATCCCCTTGTAACTCGGACTCCAGTCAGCCTCTCCTTGACACAGCTACACGTCCCATCCCTGCCGCAGCTGGGCCCTGGCCCACAGTGGCCCACTCACTCAGAACATTGTGCCACTTGTTCAGTCCCCCCCACAGCTCAGCAGAGATGGGGGGGAAAGGGGCTAGAGTCTGACAGCACCCACTGTGCTGTGGCATGATGGGCAGGGAGGAGCAGTACCTGCAAGGGTCGCTGTTACCACCCTACTGCCCAAGGGCTGATTCTCAGGCTCTACCCCCACACCTGGTTGGGGAGGGACAGGCCCTTTGCTCTGATCCAGTGCAACGGGAGCTTCTCCCCTACTCGGCCCAGCTCACAGGGCTGCCTAGGTGCCAGGCTGTGCACAGGCCTTGGATGGGGCCGTAGATCCGTGCCGCAGTAAGGGTTTAATGCCCCCACTCATTCACTGCAGAGGCTGTGTTTGTACAGATCTCTATTTATTATCCAGGCTACATAGTGTGCGGGGGCCAGGGAGACAGCTCTGCCAGCCAGGCAGAAGTGGTTATTTCTGCAGCCAAGTCCTCCAGCGATGCATAGGCAAGGGTGGGGTGGAGGTCCAAGTCCTACTGCTGCTGCCCACATCCCTGCCTCAGGGCAGGAGCTTTGGACAGGGCCCAGGCCAGGGCCACCCCATTGCAGCAGCATAGGGTCCATGAAGTGAGAGGGCAAGAAAGGAACTCACGCCTGGGGGAGGTAATCACATGCTTGTTCCTGTCAAGACACCAGGGAGGTAGTACAGGGGAGAGAAAACCCTAAGCTTCTCTCTAGGGCAGGGCCTTGTGCGTTCAGATATAGGGTGTGCTGCCCCTTACACAACAGTAAGGGGTAGAAGAGTAACATTCATCACAAACTTGTTGCACTCAGCAACTCTGGGATGAAGAGATCGAGGCTTGTCGACACGACCACTTTTGCCGATATAACTTGTGTCGCTCAGGGATGTGGGAAAAAAACCACACCCCTGAGCGACATAAATTACACCGGCAGAAGCGTGGGTATGGACAGCGCTGTCAGCAGATCTTCTCCTTTCGACACAACTATCGCTGCTCGTAGAAGTGGCTTTATTATGCCGATGGGAGAGCTCTCTCCCGTCCGCACAGAGCAGCTACGTGAGTGATCTTCTAGTGGTGCAGCTGCAGGGGTACAGTGTAGACATGGGCTGAGGCCCAGAGCAGCTGACGGGACTTGTCCAAGGCCACACAAGTCAGTGACAGGTGGGGCTAGGACCCAGGAGTCCAGACCCATTAGGGGGCTTTATACTTTGGTCATGTCCATGTTTAAAAGGTGCTCAGGCACTATGGTGATGAGCGTGTAAATCAGTGGTCCCCAAACTTTTCCTCTCCCCCTCCCCCCTTCAGTAATAGAATGTGTCTACACACCCCTGGGCTGAGAGCAGAGTTGTGGCCAGGAGCAGAGCTGCGGCCAGGAACAGAGGTGGGGCCGCAGCTGTGGCCAGGGGTGGGGCTGGAGCAGAGCTGGGGGCAGAGCAACTCAGGGGGGCTGGGTGATGTTCCCTCCCCCTCCTTTTGGGGGCTGGCCCAGGCCCTGACACAGCCCCCCAACATTCCTCCATGCCCCCTTAGGAGGGCATGCCCCACACAGTTTAGGGATCACTTATAAGTGCTTAGAACAGCTCTGCAGGCAGAAGTCCTGACAACCAGCTCCTTTCTCCAACCAAACTCCCCTCCCAGAACCAGGCATAGAACCCAGGAGTCCTGAGTGCCCGGTTCTGAGCCACTAGACTTCTTCCCGCCTCTAAAATGGCCCCTGTTGGTTTTAACCAGAGGCAACCCCCACCCGGCCTGAAGCTCAGCCCCTGAACTCGCTGCCCAGCCCCTAGCAAAGACATGGGATTGCGCTGCCCAGAGCAGAGAGCTGGTGGGATTCACTCACAACACCAGACTGGCACCAGTGATGGTCAGAGCAGCCCCCAAGCAAGTGCCGCAGATCCCACCCCCTGCCCATAAGGGCCAGCTCCCCTACACCCTGCAGTCAAGTTCCATCCCTTACTGGCCCCCCACTACGTGCCGCTAGAGTTGCGCGTTTAAAGCCCACGTGCAATGACTCGATGTGCCCAACCTCCTTCTAGTGCAGAGTACAAGCCATGCCCCCAATGGGAAATGATAGCGAGAGAGGTGACCATTGGGACTGTTACAAGCTGGGTGAAACCTTGTTATGGGTTGAGTTAAAACCTGTAACTAATGCGTGAACGAGTCCCACCTCTAAGGTCATTGTAAGAGACAGCTAAGGGGTCACATTTGAAACAAAACCTACTTGTCTGCCCAGAAACTAGCACCTAGTGGGCAGAAGGTTCGACTGAGTACGGGCAGCAGAGGTGTGTGTGTGGGGGTGGGGGACGGAATTAATACATAGAAACTGTGGGCAGACTGTGAGTGAGAGACAGGAAGGAGGAGAAGTTGAAAGCACCGTGGCTGACCCTGGAAGAAACCCAGGGAGAGGTTTTTGGGTCAGGGGTGCATGTGAAAAGACTAATCTTGGTGCTGTGAACCCAAGAAACTCGTTCCTGCTAGTTGATTCCCCCTGCCTTCACAGACACAGGACTTTGTACGTCCTTTGTAAATAAACAAAACTGCACCAAAGAGAAATAGGACGATCACCAATTTCTGCTCCCAGCTGAAACACCCACAGGGCCCCAAACTTTGACTAGCCACTTGGGTCGAAAAGGGGCAACAGGACGCTAGAGGGTGTCTAGCCGGGTGACGGGGGGAGGGCCGGGGGCTCAGGGTGGGACGGTGAGGGAGGGGGACAGAGAGGCAAGGAGGAGGGTGATGACGGGACGTCTCATGTCTGTAAATCCAAGAGGGAGGCACTTTGGGGTGTCCCAGCCCGTCATGGTGTTTCAGCCGGCGTGGGTCTGTCTCCGCGCCTAGCCGCACATTGTCAGCATCAACCACTGTGAGGGAGAGGAAAGAGTGGGAATGGGCTGCTGGGGAAAGGGGTAACTGAACCACAGACCGCTGCCCCACCAGGCTGCAACAGAAGGGTCCAAAACCTGAGTTTCCACGTGGACTGAGCCACTAGCAGAAGGAATGAAGAGCCAGGCTTGGAGAGGCAGGGGCTACTGGAATGATCCTCCCCCAGCCCACCAGCTTGGTCTACAACTCAGTCAGAGTTAAAGCCTTGCCTGTTCTGTTTCAGGGGATCAGATAGGCACCTGGGCTGGCACACCCCCTTCACAGGAGGCTTCCCCAGATGTAGGGAAGGGGGTGGAGAAACCAGGCCCCAGGCAGGATCTGTTCCTAGTGGGACATTCCCAGGAGCCTGGCACCAGATTTCACTGATCTGGGGATGCTGCACAGTAGCCAGAGCAGCTACAGGGCGCCGGGCTGGAGAAGGACGTGGAGGGAGGTTAGGACTTTCTTTCCCTCCCCACCCCAGATTCTCCTTTCCACCCAGGATCCGCCCAGCTTCCCTGAACCCAACCCCCACCGAAGAACTCCCTTTGCCCTCTGGCTGCCCAGGGCTGCGGGGCTCGCTCTCACCTCGCTCAGGTTCAGCACTGCTGTGCCGGTGCCTTCAGGGTCCATGCTGCGGAAGAATCCTGCAGGGGACAGAAGAAGCAAGAGCTGCTCAGGGGGCAGCTGGCACAAACTTTTCCTTTTCCCCTCCTAGCCCCAAATCCTCCCCTGAATGCCCTAACCCCTCAGTTAGCAGCTGTGCAGCCATCTCATGTGGTGAGAGAGCCACTTATTATGGGCAATTCACACCTAGTTATTCCAGTATGTCGGAGCAGCCCCTTAATACTGACAGCCAGATCAGCCCGGGCTGGGATACCATCTCAGCTCTCCAAGCTAAGCCGGGTCCAGCTGAATGAGGACTTAGAAGAGAGACCTCTCAGGAAAACCCAGGATGTGGTCCAGGCAAGTGTGACAAATATTCTGTAATAGTTTTATGAGTCCTGTTTGTGTCTCAGTATCCCCGTATGCTGCATTGTTACCCAGTGGATGGAAAAGCGCACTCAGAGCAGGTCTACACTTCAAACGCTGCATCAGTGCTGCTGTAGTGCTTAAGTGAAGGTGCTCCTAGCCTGACAGGAGAGCTTCTCCTGTTGGCATATTAATCCACCTCCCCAAGGGACAATAGCTGTGTCAGCGGGAGAAGCCTTCCCGCCAATGTAGCACCGTTTACACTGGGGTTTAGATCAGTAAAACTAGGTCACTCAGGGGTGTGGATATTTCACCACTGTGCGATGTAGCTATACCGCTGTAAGTCTGTAGTGTAGATGGGGCCCCAGAGACATAGGTGTGAGTGTTGCCAAGCTGTCTGGGCATTAGCACCCATGTCAGTGGAACATCTGAGAAGACAATGGCAAATCCAATAATCACCCGGCCACTGACACCTAGCAACCAATGACCCAGTGGGAAGTTTTTCCCACCCCTCCCTTGGCCGAGCAACATTGCCTAGCTGGAGACGGAGAGACGGAGAGACAGACATAACTTGAACAAAGGGGTTCAGTACAGCTTGCCTGGGCTCCGGACTAGCCCAAACCAACTATGCTTTAACCTTCAGTTCTCTAGGCTACCCACAGGGCTTCCGCTGCTGCGTTCCAGTGGACTAATAAACCTGACTGTTCTGACCATGCTGTTTGTGTGTCGATGCAAATGCTTGGTGGGGTGGCGTGAGTCCCTGAAGCGTGTACAAGTCTCTGCCAGGAGTCCATCTCCGCCGGACTCACTGAACAGAGCTCACGGCGGGAGGCAGGAGCGCTCTAGACCTAGAGCCGCAGTCTGAGGCGGCAGTGAGGCCACGTGGCTTACCCTGGAGGAAGAATGAGACCCCGGGTAGCCTGGCACACAGAAGGGGCTCCTCCTAGAGACCGTCCCAAAGCTGGGGGGACATAGCACCGATTCTGCGGATCCATGACAGCAAGTCATTAAGGGGTGCTCTCCCCTGAGTCAGTCTGAATGTCCGTGGCCTAGGAGGGTCCTCAGCGGGGCTCTGCTGCTGGGGGTGACGTCAGTGACTCCGTAGGGGGAGCTCTCCCCTCTGACCACATCCAGCCCACTAGGGGAGATGCTATCTTTCAGATGAAGCTTAAAATCCAGGTTTCCCTTCAAGCTCCAGTAGGAACAAGGGTGTTAAACCACCCCCAGCCCAGGCAATGCCACTTGGCTTCTCTGACCTCCCGCCTGCCCCTCCTGCCTGGCGGCACTGCTGTATGCCACTGCCCCCTAGAGATGGCACTCACTGAACATGGTCTCCAGCTTGACCAGGCAGCAGACGAAGTTATCGAAGTCCACGCCCAGGTCTGCGTCGGCATAGCGTGCCACCACCACCTGGTGCAGCTTGTTATTCAGCTTGAAGCCTGGAGGGCAGAGATGGGGGTAGCAGTTAGTCCCCAGGGGAGCACGGGATGGGCTACAGAAAGGGAGCCATACCCTTTGGGATTCAGTGACAGCTGGGAGGTGGAAAAAGGATCCAGCCCATGCTGGAATAAGGGACCAATGGGCTGGGGAACACTAGCCCTCTGCTTACAGCTCGCACCCCCAATCTGTAGCCGGGACACTCAGCCCACGTGGTCCCCTGGACTCCCCTCTGCCAGGAAGCCAGCCCCACAATGGAGTGGATGGAGGCTGGGCCCACCCTGCGGGGATCCCAGACTCATGTAGTCTCAAGGCACTCAGGGTGTTTCACGGTGCTCAGCACTGCTGCGACCACAGGATTACAGACAGTGCTCCCAGTGCAGAGCAGCCAACAGACCCCGGGGCCTGGGTGCAGGGAAGCCAGGACAGACCTCAGTGCAACCCTATTGCCATGGCTCTGAGCAGATGGCACCAGGAGGGTATCGGGCTTGCTCCAGCTGCAAGGGACTTCCATGCAGGGTCCAAGCTCAAGGTACACTCTACCCCAGCAGCCCAGGGCCCTTCCCCTGCTGCTTTACCAGCTGATTCCAGAGCCAGGCGCATCTCATAGGAGCTCATGGTGCCTGACTTGTCCAGGTCGTGCTCGCGGAAGATTGTCTGCAATGACACAATGGGGAGAGAAGAACAGGCTGGTGCTTCCTTTCCCCACCTCATACACTCCAGGACCTGGAGTCCCCCACACCCCAGCATGGAGGAGTGTCTCTTGCTCCAGTGCGCCACAGCTCACCCCCTTACCAGCCAGCTCCGGATCTTGTTCCACAGGATCTGGAATTCCACAAGGCCAAGGCGGGCGCTGCCATCTTTCTGGGGGGCAGAGTCAAGGAGAAAGGGACCAGCCAAGGATCCAAAATCCTGAATGGGGGGGGGCAGGAAGAGGTTGGGAAGGGCAGAGGCCCTGACCTCTCATGTTCATTCAAGACCCCAGGTACTTTTGGCAAGAACAGGGGTTTTAGCAAGGCCAAATTCTAAGCTGCTCAATTCCATTTAGCCTCCCTCTACCCCCTGCAGCCTGAAATGCACATAGGCTCCCCTCACACTGCTGTGCAGTAGTTAAACAGCTGTTGGGCCCCACCCCAGAGGTGGCTGCATTTCTGTGGCAGGGTGTGTACACAGTTTGTGAAGTGTTCTTGTGAAGTGGCTCTAGAGCTGTGCAGTGCTGGCACTTTCTCCCACTCCATCTTGGGGTGCAGTGGGAGGGGGGCTGTGGTGGTGCCAAACTGAAGGGGCCCAGGGTTTCAGTGATCCTGAGTCTACGGCACTGCCCTGGTGCCTCTCAGGGTGAGGAGGGAGCACAGCCCAGCGGCCGTCAATTCCCATCTCCAACCCCAGCAGTCAGACAGAATGAGGGGGGGGGACGCTCTGCTCCACGGAAGGAGTTTGGGAGAGAACCTGGCATAGCTTCACTCAGCCCCGCTTGGGACCTGGGGTCTCCCTGAAGTCTGCCCCCAGCCCAGAGATGGAGCATGTCACTGCTGGGCAGCAAAGGGTCCCAAGCCTGGTGTGTGAGGATGTACTAAGAGAGGAAACTTAGCGGCAGGGTGCTTCCTCTCTCAAAGGGGGAGGCAGGAGAGAAACTAAGGGTGTGGCCAGGCTCTGGGCTGAAGGAGGCACAGCTCCTTGAGCAGGGGCATGAAGAGGAAGTGAAAGCTTGTTCCAGAAAGCGTGCTGCTCCAGCCTGCACCATGGCCGACGGGCCAAGCCGGGGTATTGGAACAAGGGCCCACTGTGGTGGTCCCCCCGAGATATGAGCATGGCTGAGGGGTACTGAGTAGATAGCCGAGGAGCCCTCCCTTGAAATGACCTGTGTTGGGAGTCACAGGCCCAAACCAGACCCACCTCCCCAGCCTGGGAAAAGTGATCTCTGCTAGAAAGGGGAGTCCCCACGGGAGCCTCTGGAAGAGGATCCCCCTCCCCACAGCAGGCAGGAGGATACGTCCATCAGGTTGATCATGTTGCGGCAGGAATCCATGCTGAACCCATCTGTCTTCAGGTCTTTGTCTGGGGGTGGGGGAAGGAGATGCTGTTATTTGGAGAACGAGTCGCCCCTGGGACAGACCCAGGGCAGCGAGCGAGAGCTGCAGAGAGGTGTGAGAGACAAAGGGGGCAGCACTTACGTCGGGTGACGACTCTGTTCAGAATAGTCCTGAGCTCAAAGACGCTGATTTCCATGTCCTAGAGAGAGGGCAGAGGATTAGCGACACCCCTCAGCGGTGGGCTGAGGGGGGTTTCCCTGGTGCCAGGCGTGGTTCAGGCAGCAGCTGGACCCCTCTCTGACCCTTCACATCACCCCCAAAGCAGGGATTTTCTCCCTCTCCTCCACGTGCTGCGTGTTGGCCCGAGTCTGCTCTCTGCTGTCGGTGAGACCTGCTGGTTTGCAGCACCTCACCGCCAGCCAAGGAAGCCAGGTCATAGGCCAGAGCCAGTCACGCGGCCATGACCCCCACTGAGGCAGCTGGGTACGAGGTGGAGCAGGAAAAGAGGCTCCCAAGACAGGAGCATTGGTGAAGCAGGGCTTCCCCACCCACAGCCTGCCGGGTCTCCATGGGAAACTGCAGTGGGGGAGCCTAGGGGGAGTGTCCTGGGTCTTGCCCTCTGATGAAGTGGGGCATAAACCCCCAGGCTCAACTCTCTGGTACTTAGGGAGCTAGGCTGTGCCCGACATCCAGAGGGAAGGAGGGGCTGAGCCTCTAACCAGGTACAGAGCATCCCAGCCTTGCTGCAGCGAGGGCTGCCCGCCCTACACCTCTGAGATGGATGTCAACACCCCTGTCGTGGAGCCTGGGGGCAGGGAGCGTCTCAGCTGTGCGTGCGCAGCACCCAGAACAACAGGGCCTGATCCCGACGGGGATATGGATAACAACAACGGAGCCCAGAGCGGCAGCACCCACCTCTCCCGCCAGCTGCTGGAACATGTTCCTGAAGGCGCTGTCCACGTCGTCCTCAGAGATTTCTTCCTGGGGTGGCACAAACCAGGGACAGGTTATTGAACAAGCTCTGGACTTTCCCCTCCCACTGAAGCGGAGCTGCCCTGGCACATGGGCTCCTACCGAAAGGAGCCAGCAGGGGGAGCAGAGCTCCCCTCCTCCAGCTGCCCCTTAGCTCCCCACCGGTTCTTTACTGTCAGCCGCCCTCCTCCCTCAATCGAGCCCCCATCTGCACCCCTCAGCCCCGTCTGCTGTCCTCTGGCCGAGAGGCCATTTCAAGCCAGCAAGGAGGCGGCACTGGGTGGTTTAAGCAGATGAATGCAGCCAGCCCCCAACTGGAGCTCCTTCCCACCACGCCCCACTGTGCCGCCTAGGTCCCCATAGCCTCGGCAGGCTGAGTGGAGGTGGCACTGACGTGGTCCCTGCTTGGGTTTGGTGGACTCTTACCTCATCTTGCAGATCTGCTGTGATCTCCTCATCTAGCTCCCTGGGGACACAAGGGGGAGACACGGTGAGTGAGAGGGGCCGCCCTCCCGTCAGGAGGGGAGCGGGGTCCCGACAGGCATGCTAGGGTGTGGGGGCAGCGAGTACGGCATGTCACCTCGCAAGGCCAGATCAGACAGGCCAGGAGGGTCAGGGAGAGAAACCCTAGCGCTGAGAACCCTGGAGAGAGGGGCCCAAAGGACACACCCTGGGGACATTATTCCTAGTCCCTGATCGGGGGGTGTGGAACTAGACACCCAAGGAATACAAAGCACTGAGACACCTGGCAACACAGACATTGAGTAAGAGACAGGGAAGAGTCAGGCCTCTCCTCCCCAGCTTTGTGTGGGGCTCCAATCCCAATGACCAAATCTGGGGGACTCTACCCTTTCCCCACCCGTACGTCAGCAGGTTCTGGAGAAGCCTCCCACTCAGCCAAATCTGCCCAGGGGCCACCCAAGCCAAGCCAGACCTGAGATGGGCTATCGTGTCCCCAGAGCCTGAGCTGAGACCTGGCAGCTTATGTCACACGTAGACTCACTGTGTGTCTGACTGCTTCTCAGTGAAGACGCGCAGGACAAAGTCGGCCTCCTGGTGCGGCTCGAAGGTGGAGGGCATGATAAGGTACTCGCCCGGGGGCAGCCGGATCATGTTGCTCACCTCCCGTAGGTTGATGAAGGTCTCCGAGCGGGCCCGGGACTGGTTCCGCAGGAAGAAGTCTTTCTTCAGGTGCACGTTCTGGCAGCCCTGGGCCTGGGGACCAGACACACCCATGGGTAACAGCCCAGCTAAGAGCAGGGAGGGAGCTGCCCGGGGCATGAGACACGTTAGAATACCAGCACAGCTGCAGATTAACTGGGCTGGGGTGCAGGGCACCCATCAAACCTAGCCACCCCGAACAGACCAGCTCCAGGGCAGGTGTCTCCCAGGAAGTGGTTATATTAGCTCAGCCCAGCACCCTACCCACCACGGCCCAGCTAATCTAGTGGCTGGTCTCTCAATACTGATCTTACTCCAGGGCGTGGGGATCCCTTGCCCCCATCATGAGCATGCAGAGCCCCTGTTACACTAGCCAGGAGGAGTACCAGCCAGCTCCTCCTGGCATTAAGTTTCCAAGCACACTTTGGCATCCTTTCTCCCACCAGCCCAGGGAAGGCCGGGCCAGGGGTTGCCCCCAGGAATGCCTAGCAGGTTGAGGGAACTGATGAAAGGCTGAGGCAAGAAATCCCCACAGCCGGTGGATCTCAGGGGCCCTGGCCCTGAATTAATCCCTTCCTGCCAGCCCTGGCTCTCCTCCTCTCACACACACTCCAATGGTGGGGTCTGGCAGCTGAGGACATACCTCCTCCGGGACCTGTGAGAAGGAGAAGAGAGAGAGAGAGAGATCAGGACCCATGTGTGGCGCCCCTCTTGTCCCCGCTACCTCTTGTGCTCACTGCTGCATGGGGGTGAGCGGTGAATGTCGCTCCATTAACTGGGAATTATAAAGGGAATGGGCTTGTGGGAGCCCTTCATTGGCTTTCTCCGGAGTTCAGCAGTGCCACCCCCATGTGCTAAGCAACACCCAGGGGATTACCTCATAGACGGCAAAGCCGATGGTGTGCATGTCGCCCCCCACCCGCCGTTCCTTCCGGCGGTGCTTCTGCATCAAGGCCACCAGGAAGCTGCAGGCCACCTCGTTATCCTCAGGGTCATCGTCCTCCTCCAGGAGCTTGATCTTGAACTGGGGGTTAATCCAGAACGTGGCTGCAGGAGAGAGGAGTTGGGATAACAGATCGGGTGGCCAGGCTCCACAGCCTCTTCCCTTTGCACTCCCACTTTCCCATTAGGAATGCTACGCAAGGGGTAGGCTCCTGCATCTCCCCATGTCTCTGATCACCAGCCACTCCCTCCTCACGCCAGAGCTCAGACATGCTGGGCTACACAGGTTGCTCCTTGCCCATGGGCTGCCCCATGCCACAGCAGAGACAGGCCCCACAACCTCCACTCCGTGGCAGAGCCGCTCACAGAGCATCACCATGCTCCCTGATCACACACACACGAAAACTGGAGTCCTAGGGTACGTCTAAATGCAATATAAGCCCAGGGTTAGTAGAACTCAAGTTACCAGACCCTGGGTTTGTTAACCTAGGACTTGAGAGTCTACACTTATTTGTAACCCCAGGTTAGGAACTGTTGAACCTGGGGTCCCAGCATCTACACTGCATTAGGCAGACCCAAGTCCAGCCACCCTTAACCCAGAATTCCTAGTACACTCCCAAAGACGTGGCTGTTCCAGCCCTTCATTTGTGATGTGGTGTGAGCAAACCTGACTGCCCACCAAACCCAGCCGTCCAGAGGACAAGGGAAGTTGGCCTATGGGATACTTTTGGCAGATTCCCAGAGCATGAGTCCAGTGGGACTGCATCTACACTGCAGAACAATCGGACTTGAACCCTGGGTCCCGGTTTGACTCAGGTTTGGCCCCTCTACGTCTGTGGGGTTCTGGATCCATGGGTCCGAGCCTTGGGTTAGTGTGGTTTGTGTGTAGATGGAAGGGGGATTAGGCCTGAGCCTGAATTCGAACCCTAGGCTTACACTGCAGTGTAGACATACCCTTAAGGAACAGGCTGGTGGTGGGTGGTACCTGGGTGGTTCCTGCAGCCTCCGGCTGTGCTGCCTCGACGCCAGGTGCCCTCGAACAGGGTCGTATGCCACCTGCTCAGGCTGTCCTTGGTCAGGGCATCAGGGGTCAGATTACAGATCTCTAGCCTGGAGAACTCCCGCATGAAGTCCTTGAAAGCCATCCTGAACATGGGGGGTGGGAGGGAGGCACAGAAGAGACTGAGACTCTGCACAGATTGGATCTTTCTGCACTGGGGTTTCCTCAGTGGTGGTGGGTTGGCAGGGGTGCTCCCATCCAGGGGACCCCTAGCCTTCCTGTGTCTAAACCCCTCTCTGTGTCCCACTGCTCATGAGCTCTCAGAAAGCGGAGGTGTACAGGGGGCACAGTCAGGGGGTCCCCTCCAGCCCACCTCCCACTGCTGTATGATCCAGCAGAGTCTATTCTCTCACACTCCTGTCCCAGCCGTCTGCCATCTCCACCCCGACCAGGCCCAGTGCAAAGGGGCTCACTCCCTGCAGCCTGGCCATCCGCTGAGATAAGTGATCCTGCTGGCCCAAGCCGCACAGCTGGAGTTCTTTGTATCATCCTGCCCTGAGCACAGGTTCCCTTAGCAGAGCAGCATGCAGTGAAACTCTGCCAATCCCCTGCTCCACTTCCATCTCTGGGGCAACAAACCCCACGGGACTCCCTGCCCTCACTATGAGCCAAGAAGCAGCTGCACTCTACTGCGTGCCACGGTGGAGGAGAGGAACACCATATGATGTTGTCTGGATTAGCCATTTATAATGTTATTTAATTATAAATTGGTGGCCATTTATAATATTATTTAATACCAGTGTGACAAAATTGCAATGATTCTTCGGAGATCTGCCATGTCAGGTACCATTGGAAAAGGTATAATTTGCTAATTATGATATTGTTTATGTGTATGTATCATCTTTGTACTGTAAATTATGGATATGTGTGACAGATATTTGTACCCAAACACTTGTGCTGTGCTACTGGATTATAGCCCCAGGCAGGTTAGTGTCAACACTGATGACTCATTGAGGGTCATCACCTATACAATGAGCCCAGGGTGAGAAGCCAGGGCTACATTTTATGAGTCACAAGTGCAGAAGAGTAAAGAGTTAAAAACTGGACAAGTAGTCAGACTAAATTACACGGAACGGGGTCAAGTTAAGGGCAAATCTTGTCTCTGTTAACTGGCATGAATTTTAGTTAGAGTCTGTTATCTCTCTTCTTCTCCTCCCTTCCTGGCCATCTGCGCAGGGGATAAGTTTATCAGCATTTCTGTGCAAGGTCTTTTTGGTGGGAAGAAGGCGTTATCTTCCTTCTCCCCCTGGCATGCCTTTACTTCAAAGAATGTTAGTGTAAAATGTATAGGTTTTAAGGTGATGTGCCTGACCTCTGTATGGTAAGCCTGTAAACAACAAACAGGGGCAGGTATAATTATATTCATTATGTAGTTGTTAATATTCATTTTATAGGTGTCAATGTAACCAAATAAGGGTCTATGGGGAGTTGCTGAAAATGTATACATCTACATACTGTTATGGATAAAAGAATTGTAAAGTAACCCCCATTGCTCACTCACGGCGTTGAGATGGAACGAGCAGGCAATAAAGGATTCCGTCTCCCCAATTCGTCCCCGGGACAACCTGTTTGATTATTTCTAACAACCAGGACATGTAAGAACATGCCTATGGCCAGGGGACTCTAAGACTTTTCCATGCCATGTGCTGTGTGGCTGTATTTGGGACAAAGGATGTACAAGGCTCATGGCAGAAACTATAAAAGGCAACTGCACCATCTCCATTTTGTCTTCATTCCTGTTTCCTACCTCTGGATCAACTCATCTACATCTGAAGCTGTGAAACAAAGGACTGAGACCCATCCAGGTGCTGGATATACTCCAGAGGAACTGTACAAGCCTGCAAACTCCATAGTTCTGCTAAGAACCTGATATATATGGGCATTGAAGTCATTTGTATGTATCTGATTGCTTTGATCATTTAACATTTCTCTTCATGTTAGTTTCTTTCCTAAAGTACTAAAGGATTGGTTGGCTGGCAGCGTGGAATTTGGGGTAAGATCCAAACCAATATTGATCTGGTACTGTGGCTGACCCTTTGGGGATCAGGAGAACATTTTGGTAAAGGGAATAGAGTTTTAAATAACTTATCTCTTTACTGGACCTAGTTGCTAATTTGGAGCCAGAGACTGAAAAGCAATAAATCTATGATTCTATGAAAGGGGGCTGTGTATTTCTTGTTTTAGCTTTTTGATAACCAATGTGGGAAATCAGGAGCACTGTTTGTGACTGGTTGGGGGAATCTAACTGCAGTGTTGCCCACCAGTTCTGGGAGAATCTGCTCTCCTTTTGCAGCCTGCCCTGACCTTGGCATTTTCAGATGGGCTACTCTAGGCATGGACGGGTCACACGCCACGACAACAGCTTACTACTGGGATGGGGCAACAGGACGTGGTGTGTAGCCATGCTACAGAAGGAGGGCTCGCCAGCTCTGCAGCATCTGGCTGGGTGGAAGGGCTGCAGGAGAGCAGAGTTATTAACTGAGGAGATGGAGACACTTTCCTAGCCCCCTGATTTGGTAGAAATTCAGTCAGTCAGGACACAGCATGTGATCAGAACCTTCTGGCCCCTCCCCCAGTTTGGAACAGGTGCAGGCTGCCCGGCTTGCCAGAGAGTGGCACCATCTGTCTCTGCGGATACTCACCAGAACTCGCCATCCTCCATTTTCAGCTGCAGCTCCTCCCTTTGGGTGGGGTCCACGTTGTTCCACTCGGAGGAGCTGGGATGGCAGGAGAGAGGCAGTTAGACAGGGGACACTAACATGGAGCCATGCCACCCTGCCTGACACACCCTGGTGCAGACACTTCAGAGCCCACCCTTGAGCTGCACCTTTCTCTGCTGTAGGGGCATCGCATGCTGCGAGCTCTCTCTTAGCAGTGCCGTGCAAATGGCACCCAGCCTGCATACGACAAGACCCTCTCTCCCAGCAGTGCCACCCAGTGCTGGCTTGGCACCCGTTTCTCACCCACCCGTCGCACCAGGCTCCAGTCCATTCCACCTGACCCCAGGGGTTCCTGATGCGGATGAGCTGCTCCTGGCCGCCCCGGTACTCCACCTGGCAACATTCAGAGGTCAAATGTTAAACAGATGCCACTGGCTGAGCTACGTAATTTCTCATGGTCCCAGGAAGCCACTCACCTCAGTGAAGCCTGTGACAGAGTAGGCATGCCCCTTCACCAGCTTCTTGAAGGTCACTGCTTCCATGTCAAAGGCACTTGTGATCTGAGGGGAGAGGACAAGGCATGATGCATCTCCCCCACCCTGGAGCCAGCACTTCTTCCTCCAGCTAAGGAGACACTGACATGTGCTGCCTGCCCACAGACAGCTCCCATCTTCAGCTGCTCCAGCCCTGGGGAGGATCAGGGCGGCTGATGTGGGCCAATCTATTTAATGCCCTGTGGCAGCCACCACCCAGCCCGTGCCTGCATCCCAAGTGCCTGCCTGGGAAACCCCAGAACCTAACGCAATATAAAAGCATTGCAAGGCACCCAAAACCCAAGCCCTGAGCACCCTCGCCTATCTGGCGCATGGAGACTACAAGCCCCAGCATGCATTGTTCCAGCAGCCCAGCCATTTGGAGCACATTGCAGGCTGGGAGCTATGGTCTGCATAGTAAAAGAGCAAATGGCAATCACTCTTGCCATGTTGGGGGCAGCCTTTGGGCTCCCGGCAGGCTGCCAAACGTGGCCCTGGGCTGGACAGCATTTTCTCCCCCTCACTGCGTGGTTGCAATGAGGGCTCTGATGGAGTGATGGCTGCAATGTGACACATTGGGGGGACAGGGGGAGAGAGATGGATACTGCCCACTTTGTGGATGCCTGTACATGACACACCTAAAGCAGTATTTTGAGAAGGGGGGAGGGGGCAAGATAAAGAATCCCTCTGTTGCACAGTATTTCTCCAAGGACCCTGCAGGCTGGGGTCTAATGCTGGAGGCCCCACCCTCTGGCTCCTCTCCTCAGAGAGTTGGATTGACCTGCCCCCACAGTTGTTTGGGGGATTTTGGTTTGATGGCCCCCACATGCAACCTTGGAAATGGCCGATCACTAGCTTCCAATTCACAATTTCACCAGAAGGGGGCAACACGTAGACACATACCTGCTCATAAACCCTCCAGCGGGACCGAGGGGCATCTCTTTGCAACCACCAGCAGGCCTGGCCCCATCCAAATCCCCTGCCTGAGACACCTGTAGGGACTGGGAACCTGCTGGGGCTCAGCAAGGGGCCATGCTGCTCCAGGTGGGGGAAATCTAGTTGGGGCAGCCCTCAAGCTACAGCTGCAGGGATGGTGGCAGGGCAACCTTGTCTATCCAGGGGCTTGTGACACAGCCAAGGGGTATTTTACCCCTTCTCCCTTGGCAGCTGGGCACGGAGGGGGACGCAGGGAGCAATCTGGTCTCAGAGCCTGTGGGAAAGGAGGAGAAAGGGCTCCAAGCTCCCCACAGCCCCTCAGGGAAGGGCAGGGAGGAGGGGCACCCCTTACGTCGATGGAGCAGCCCAGCAGGGATCCTCTTTCGAGTGCCTTGCGGATGATCCTGGCTAGGTCGCGAGGCGGCCGCTTGAGGTCGTACATTTCTGACACGCCGCCAGTGAAGTCCTCAAAGCCCTCTGTGGTGCTGCCCCCGGACAGGGCCTCATAGGAGCCGTTCAGCCTGCAGACCAGACAGAGCCAGGCGATGAGCGGGGTGCTGGGGCAGCAGCACTGGGGACTCACTTGCTGCTCCTTGAATCAGAGGAGTGAGCCCACTGGAGGAGACCCACACGGGACGGGAACCTCAGGGACGCGCTTCCCGCTCAGCCCCTCGGCTTCTCCCACCCCACTGGCCCCAGGCCCGTCAGGGCGGCACTCACTTGGCATAAGCCTTCTCCAGCAGGGCACTCCAGAACTCAGTGCACTCTGCCGAGTGCACGAACACCAGCTCTCCGTCCTTGGTCGGTAACCGGTCATCAATCACCACGTCCACCCACTCGCCAAACTGCCAGATCTGGGGAAGGAGGGGAGGCTGGGGTGAGTGGGGCAGGGCCAGGCTCCACTGGACAGGACCAGCTGCCGAGCCGGGGGCAGAGAAGGGCCATGTCTCCATTACTCAGTGTAGATGGTCTCAGGCCAAGGGCCATGGGGGAGACCTGGATCCCACTCCTAGGCTGGTCCCGCAGCCGGCTGGACCTGTCTCGAGGGGCTCTGCAGCACATGCTGTGGGGTGGGGAGCTACCCTGCCCCCGCCCTTGGCCCTACCTGGAAGTGGAAGATTCCAGCATAGTCCTCCTGGAAGCTCTGCCCGTGGGGCACCACGCGGTGCAGAAGCTCCTCGTTGAGGGTGAGGGAGCCAATGGCAGCCAACAGCCAGCAGTCACCTGGGGAGCAAGGAGCTGGGGTCAGCCACCAGACCTGCCCTCAGCGTCCCCCTCCAAGTCACAGCCACCTGACCCCATCCCTCAGCGGAGGCTGCGTCCCTCCCCACCTCTACCTCACCCCCCTCTCTCTGGGCCGCTCCACAGGGCATCCTCTGGCCTGCTGACCATTGGGATACAAGAGCCAATCGCACAGAACCCTGGCACTGAAGGGGTTAATGGGGGTGAGGTGGGGGGAGCAGTCACAGCAGCTGCCTCTCAGGGGACACTGGGTAGGTGGATCCAGGATGCTCCACCCCCACAGCACCCCCAATTAACCCCGTGGAAACCCCCCCCGCCCGAGCACCCTCCATCCTCCCATGTGCTTTGCAGGAAGGGACCAAGGGCCCGGCGGGATGGCACTGACCTGGGGGATGGAAACTCAGACCCACCCGCAGGGCCGGATTACTGCTCCTAGGGGCCCAGGGCTATGAGATTTTGTGGGCCCTCCTGTGGTGGCAGTCTTAGCCGGCCTCTCCACTGAAGCAGGCTGGGGGTGCAGATGCCCATGGCCGGCGTGGGTTGGTGCTGCACCGCTGGGGCAGGCTGGGCCAGCAGCCACTCCAGCAGTAGGGGCAAGCTTGGGGGCGGGGCGGGCTGGCGCTGTGGCACGGTGCGGGCTGGTGGCACTCAGGCCAGAGGTGCTCCAGGGCCGGATTTATTTTTGCAGGGTGGTGGGCCCCCCCCCTTAGCCGGAAGCCCTGGGCTGCAGCCCCTAAAGCCCCTGCATTAATCCGGCCCTGCCCACCCGGCCCCCATGCACATGCTGCCCCAAGTCAAAGCCAGGCTTCGGGCACTGTGCCCAGGGGCTCGCACTCCTCCCCAGAACGTCTGGGAGCAATGGGGAGGGCAGGAACTGCTGGGAGGCCAGCCGGCCTGTGCCTCTCCCCGCCAGGTGCTCCCATCACTCAGAAGGGAACATGCCAGGCTGCCCCGTGGGCGGAAGCCATGCAGTGAGTGACAAGCGGCTGAGGGTGGGGACGCCTGGGGGCTAGGCAGACAGATGGGACATGGAGCCCCGGAGCAGCAGGGGAAGTGGCACAGGCTGAGGTGGGGGTGGGAGCAGCAGGACGCGAGCACAGGATGGCAGGGGTGGGGATATGGCTGGTGAGCAGAGGGAGCTCCCGGGAGGCAGAGCAGGGAAGCTCCCAGCAGAAGAACCAGGTCTGGGTTTGCAGAGCCCCCAGCCTGGATTCGGGGACAGCGCCTGGTTTTGAAATCTCCCTGGGAATTCTAAATATAACCCCAGCACCAACTCATACCCGCTCACCACAGCAACCCGCTGCCCTCCCTTCGTGACTCAGCTCAGTGGAAACTTCCTGCCTTGACAGGGCCGGGCCTGAGACACCCGCTCCATTCACGAATCCCGGCAGGGTGGAAGCAGCAATGCCTGCCCTGGAGATGGCGGCACAGAGACGCCCCGGGGACACCCCAGAGTGGCCCAGCTCTCCAGGCCTGGCCAGCAACTCCCTCTGCTCTTCCAGTCCTGGGGACCCAGCCACAGCTCCACCAATGCCCCTCATTCCTGACCTACAACCCTCCCCATCTTACCATTCCAGGCCTGATCCATCCACGCAGCTCTGCCTAGACCTCTTGATCCCGGCCTGCAGTCCTCCCACCACCCCCCCCACATTCTGGCCGGGGCTCGCTCCTGAATAGACTCGCAGTGTACTAACTACAATTCTGGGGCCCATTTTTGGCTGCTGTCAGGGAGTTGGGGATCCTGCCTCTCTCTTCCCCAAGACTGTGTCCAGCCTGGCTCTGTGGCTCCCCTTGCAAGTTCATGCTGCTGTTAAACTGTGGCCATGGCAACCTCCGACACTCCCCTATCACCTAAGGGATGTGACAAACTAGATACACGAACCACTTCCCCAGCCATTGAAATGCAGCCCTCTCTGAGGAGGAACACAGCAGCTGTTTAACACATATCGGCACAGTGTTTTAGGAGCGCCTGCTCTTAAGATCCACGTGTTCAGACTGTATCCTGCCGCTTCTTCCTATACAGCATTTGAAAAATCGGGCTACACTACCAAAACCAACAGCATCTCCCATCAGCACTACTCCAACCAGACCCCATTGGCCTTGACAAATGCCTGGGAGTGTCCTAGTTCACAGGAGTGTTGTAGGTCTGGGGTGTATTTACACGAGTGTTGTATGGAAGACACAGGAGGTGACTGTCCAGCTCTGCTCAGCACTGCTGAGGTTCAAGCTGAAGCACTGCATCCAATTCTGGATGCCACACGTTAGGAAAGATGTGGACAAACTGGAGAGAGTTCAGAGGACAGTAACAAACATGATGAGAGGTTTAGCAAATATGACCTCTGTGGAAATGTTAGAAAAACCTGGGAGTGTTTAATCTTGAGAAAAGAAGATTGAGGGGGACCGGATAACAATCTTCAAATAAGTTAAGAGTATTACAGAGAAGACAGCGATCAATTGTTCTCCTTGTCCACCGAGGGGAAAACAAGACGTTACCAGCTTAATCTGCAGCAATCGAGATTTGGGTTAAAGATCAGGAAAGCTTTCTAACTGCAAGGAAAGTTCAGCACTAGACTAGATTACCTAAGGAGGCTGTGGAATCCACATCACTGGAGGTTTTTAAGAAGAGGTTAGAGGGATGGTCTAGGTTTCCTTAGTCCTGCCTCAGCATGGGGGGCTGGACTAGATGAACTCTCCGGGTCTCTTCCAGCCCTACATGTCTATGATTCCATGCCATCTTGTCCCCCTGCAGCCCATTCAAAATGCTGCTGCTAAGATCACCCCAACTGTGTCACCTTCCTTTTTGGGTCCCTCCAGTGGCTACCCCTTCTCCACAGCATCAAACACAAGCTACTTGTCTTTAGCTTTAATCATAGAATCATAGAATATTAGAGTTGGAAGGGACCTCAGGAGGTCATCTAGTCCAACCCCCTGCTCAAAGCAGGACTAACCTCTGCTATATCATCCCAACCAGAGCTTTGTCAAGCCGCAGCTTAAAAACCTCTAAGGATGGAGATTCCACCACCTCCCTAGGTAACCCATTCCAGTGCTTCACCACCCTCCTAGTAAAAAACTTTTTCCTAATGTCCAACCTAGACCTCCCTCCCTGCAACTTGAGACCGTTGCTCCTTGTTCTGTCATCTGCCACCACCGAGAACAGCCTAGCCCCATCCTCCCTAGAACCCCCTTTCAGGTAGTTAAAGGCCGCTATCAAATCCCCCTCACTCTTCTCTTTTGCAGACTAAACAAGCCCAGTTCCCTCAGCCTCTCCTCATAAGTCCTGTGCTCCAGCCCCCTAATCATTTTTGTTGCCCTCCGCTGGACTCTCTCCAACTTGTCCACATCCTTTTTGTATTGGGGGGCCCAAAACTGGACACAATATTCTAAATGCGGCCTCACCAATGCCGATTAGAGGGGAATAATCACTTCCCGTGACCTGCTAGCAATGCCCCTCCTAATGCAGCCCAATATGCCATTGGCCTTCTTGCCAACCAGGGCACACTGCTGACTCATGTCCAGCTTTTAATCCACTGTTACCCCCAGGTCCTTTTCTGCAGAGCTGCTGCCCAGCTCATCGGTCCCCAGTCTATAGCTGTGCATGGGATTCTTTCTTCCTAAGTGGAGGACTCTGCACTTTTCTTTGTTGAACCTCATTAGATTTCTTTTGGCCCAATCCTCCAGTTTGTTTAGGTCACTCTGTATCCTATCCCTACCTTGCAGGGTATCTACCACTCCCCCCAGCTTAGTGTCGTCCGCAAACTTGCTGAGGGTGCAATCTACCCCATCCTCCAGATCATTAATAAAGATGTTGAACAAAACCGGCCCCAGGACCGACCCCTGGGGAACTCCGCTTGTGACCGGTTGCCAGCTAGACATGGAGCCATTGATCACTACTCGTTGATGTCCTTCACAGCTTAGCCCTGCCTACCTAACAACTCCAATGTATTATCCAGAGATCCACCCCACCTTCGCTCTGTCAACAGCACCAGCCTTTGCTGACCACCAGATACCTTTGTGCTTTCTCCCTCATGCCCGGAAGGCACTCCCTGTGAAAATCAGCAAAGCCACTGCGCAGTCCTTCAAATTCACCTCCAGCACGCTGCCCACAAAACGCTAAGCGAGCAGCCACCACCACCGCCGATCACACTCAGGGCACTGTTACCTTGCCCTGTCCCACATTAGTTTACTGTTGTCTCTCATCACATGCCAAGGTTGAAAGCTCTGCAGGAACTGGTTTGTGTGTGCACGTATTGACATGTACACATGGTGCCTGGCACAATGGGGTGGGGATTCCTGACTGGGATGTCCAGGGACTACTGTAACCAACAGTCAGTCAAACAAAGTCGTGATGAAGGGGTTGTGATCCCCTGCCCTTTCCATGGTTCTAAACAGGAGGGAAGTCCAGCTTAGACCCTGGCTAGATGGGAAGGAGATCTCAGGATGGAACCAGAGCGGTGGGGCTGAGTGGGATTATGAAGGAAGAACAGAAGTAATAGCCGAGTTAATTCAGCTGTGGCACTGGGGGTTAATACCCCAACTCCTGGAGAGAATGCTGGGAAACCGCACCTTGCGAATCCCTGGCCCTGCCAACCCTAGCCCTGGGATCCCCACTTTGCACTTAAGAGGGCCCCCCAATTTCAATCCGTTCAAACACTCCTCACACAAACACTCCTCCCTGCCCTGTACCAAACCCTCACTGCTGCAGTGCAGGGGTAGGAAGCACAGTACTTACCCAAAGCCCCCTGGCAGATGTCTGTCCTCGTGGCACCTCCAACAATAAATTGAGGGTCATCCGTGATTTCCTGCAGAGGGGCAGAGAGACTCAAATATTGGCGCCAGTTCTCAGCAGGAGTTGCACTCTGATCTCTACACAGCAGGTGCCCTCTGGGCTCTGGTTCAGGAGGAAGGGGTGGCCACAGGGCAGGGTCTGACAGCACCTTCAGGGCAGGAAGGGGATCCCCTGCAACTGCCACCAATAGCGGGCAAGGGCCTTAGCTGTAACCACTCCAAAGGGATTTGTGGGGAAAGATCTTGAGACCTTCTGCTTCGGAGACACAGGCCCCAAACCTCTTTAGCGGCAATGGTATGAGGGCTTATACTGAGTCACTGGCCTCCCGTTCAAGTGGACCTAGAAGGACATTAGAGGCCTCACAGGAGGAGAGAGCCAGGCACTTACCGATGGGCGCTTCCAGCGCACGCCCTGGGTCTTGCCAGAGTTTGGCCCCAGCTCCTTGAAGCCAAGGGCGGAGGGGACAGCTGGGAACAGGGAGTCCTCAAAGAGAGCGCCCCGCTCCAGGCACGCCTGCTTCAGAGCATCGTAGTCCTGGTTCAGAAACTTGACGGCGTTGCTGTGTTCACCCACCCCCTCCGCTCGCAGCCGGTCTCTCTGCAGCCGGGAGGCAATTCCCCCGAAGGGCATCATGGTGCAGCTGGCCAGGCACAGACAGTGCTAGCTTCAGCACCTCCTCCTGCGATTAAAAAGGCCCCAAGAGATGAGACGTGGCATAGCAGCATGGGAGGGGGAGCTGGGGAAGAGGAGATTCAGGGATGGCTGGGGCAGGACTCCTCCACGGGAACAGAAGAACCTGGGCTAGTCAGAGAAGAGAAAGGTTGGGAGTGAGGGGCATGAGCAGATCCGTGTGTGGGGAGCCCAGGGCTGGACAGCAGGCAGCTGCAGATCAGGGGTGAGGAGCCAGCAGCACAGTGGTGTGTGGGGTCCAGGACTGGTCCGGTGAGAGATGCAATGGTGGAGCCTTTCGGAGCAGCTTTCACAGCACCTAACTGCTGTATGCTGGACTCTCACCAGTGCTTTCAGCCATTACTTTAATGGGCTGGAATGGAAAACTCCTCCCACACAGTAACTCCTCCCACACAGCGAGCCCAGAAACCAAGTGACCGAGCGCAGGCCAGTTGGCAGTGCAGAATGGACCCCTGGGGTGGCCTCACACAGTCAGGGGCTTATTCCCACACCCCATTCCAGAGCACAGACATTGTCGCTTCTGTTCAGAACTGGGCCTTGGCCTCACATTTCCATCCACAATAGTGTTAAGCCAAACAAACAGAGCTGCCCTGGTCCCCAGCTGGGAGGCGCCGAGGGAAGGGGGGTGGCTCCGCTGCTGAAACTCTGCACAGAGCCATAAACAGCGATTTGGGATTTGCCTGCAAAGGGGCCAAGCACACAGGAATCCTGGCCGCCTCAGCCCCTGCACCTCCAAAGGCAATGTGCCCACTGTTCATCACAGCCCACCAGGCTTCAGAGCAATGAATTTCTCACTGCCAGCACTCGTCTTGCTCCTTACAGTGCCTCCTACTGGAGCAGGCTGGAACTGGAATAGGTGGGCGCTCTCCCACCGCTTGTGCTCCTGCCCCACAGCGCCTCCTGCTGGGGGAGGCTGGGACTGGAGGTGCTGGGACTCTCCTACTCCCACTTCTAGCTATGCTTGCTGGTTGGTGAGGGGATATTGTTGTGGGTGATATTGTTCTCAGAGATGAATCAGCTGGGGGGGGGGAAGAATGCCCATGGTGGGAACTCCTCAGACTCCTGGCCCTGGGGAGGTGGTGGGAGTGGCTGCTCCTCAGGCTCCCCCTCCCAGGGATGGGCACTGCAGCACTACAGATTTTGCCTGCACCAGTCCCTTCCTTCTGGAGATGCCTGTGGCTGAGCAAGAACTGAGTCAGCACTTTGGAGGGACCATTAGCAAATGGCAACATCTCTACGGGGCTGCAGGCCAGAGCCGGCAGTGCTTAGTGAGCTAGACCATCGTTCTCAACCAGGGGGTATCTGGGGTTTGCAGAGCTCTTCCAGGAGGTATGTCAACTCATCTAGATCAGTGTTCCTCAACCTGGGGGCCATGGGACGGGTGTCACAAGTGTACAGCCAGCATTAAGAGACAGCAAGGAAGGCAATTGCCCCAAGCCCCACGCCACAGGGGGCCCCGTGAAACTAAGTTACATGCTTCAGGCCTGGGTGGTGGGGCTCGGGCTTCAGACTCCTGAAAGGGGTACAGTAGTCAGGAAAGGTTGAGAACCACTGGGCTAGAGCACTAGGGGCTGGGAGGAGAAGGAGATGGGGCAGCCCTCCTCCAGCAGGAGAGCGTGACTCAAACCCAGCAGGATTCTGGGAAAGCACCATCTGCTCCAGGAGAGCCCCTCCCACTAAGGAGAGCCACTCAGAAACCGAGGGACTGAGCGCGGGCCAGCTGGCAGCGCAGAACTGGGGTGGCCTCAGGGGCTATTCCCACACCCCATGCCAGAACACAGACATTGTCGCTTCTGTTTAGAACTGGGCCTTGGCGTCTAGCCTGACCGGCCACGCTGCCATCCACAATAGAGTTCAGGAGCAAGGGGAGTGTATGCGCACGGGGGGGATGCCAAAGCATCCAGCCATCAGTCCCTGCTGGGGACTAGATGCCAGACAGGCAGGACCACCGCTCTGTCCTGGTTGGGGTGGGTGCGCTAGTGCTGGGGACATGGCTGACCCACCCCCGCCCATCACTGGCTGCCTGTCCCAGAATATGGGGGTGGGCCCCACAGATAGCCAAGCCTGGATCACCTGGGCCAAACCCCACACTGCCTTGCTGGGACTGCAGCCATCACTCTCTTGGGTGAGTAGCTGAGGGCAGGAGGCAGGGAACCCACCACAAACAGGGTAAAGGCCTGCAAAGTCCCTGCCCCTAAAGGATTTAATCAGCAGCGCCCACCCTGGGGCCTCTGGGTTCGTGCGACTGGGCTCCCCTGAGTGCCAGGCCCCCATGTATGGCCCCACCCCGTCCAGTGTGGTCAGCTGTAACCCACCTCTGGGACCGCAGCCAGCGCAAGATCCATGGCAGCATGGAGGGGTGCTACTGAGTGTGAGGCGTGGGCACTGGCGGGCACAGCTGAGGCCTCACTCGAAGGACTGGCACTAGTGCCCACAGAGGCTGGGAAGCGTCAGGTAAAGTATCCCACTGAGGGCCTGCTGGCATCCCTGCCTGCCCCCTCAGAAACGCTGGCTCCTCCTCATCCTACAAGGGGTGACACTCAGCAGGGCCAGTGATGTCTCCTTGCACACGGCCACAGAGGGACCCAGGTGGAGCTGATCCTCACCCTTTCCTGCCCCCCCCCAGCTCAGGCCGTCACCCCCAGTTACCCCCAGGACGTCCCATGGCAACAGCTAAGCTAGGCTCCACTTTCTGCTGCCAGAAATCCTGCCCAGTAACTATAACGCCCTCCCCCAGCCTCCTCTCTGCTGCCAGCCACGATTGTCTCTAGTCCAGGGGGCACCAGGGCCAGAGCCTCCCAGAATGGCAAGGGACCAGGCACCTAGCAGTGCAGGGCTGGAGACACACCCTAACAACCCTCCGCACAGGACAGGGTGGATGGAGCTGGGCCATGAGGAGGCCTCCCCTGATCCTGAGGGTGCCTGCTGTTACCAGGAGGGAGTGGGTGGCAGTGCTAGGCTGGGGCAGCTCTTGGCATGGCCCACCCTATACTGCTTCTGGCTTCCTTGGGATGGGCAAGAAACAGGGCCTTGAATCGAACACAAGGTGCAAGTGGCTCCTGCCCCACCAAGCTGCCCTATTGTGGCACCAGCTGTGTCTGCTCAGATGCTCATCGAGGGCGGGAGGGAGAGAATCTCCCCTCCCGTTGCAGTCCCAACCACCCCTCATGCATCTGGTGCCCCTCTTCCCTGGCAGGATGAACTCCCACCCCAGCACGCCCAGTACCGCCTGTTCCTCTCCCTATCACCGTGCCCCTCCCTGCAACAGTGTGAATCCCCTTTTTCATCTCTGCACCTTGTGCCACCTCCCCACCCCAGGGTCCAAGCACCAGCCCCTCTGTGTGCCCAAGAACCTCATAGCCACACTGTCTCCGGGTACCAGTCGAGCACCTTCCCGCCTAGGAAGCTCCTTGGCTAGCTTCTCCTGGCTCTGACTGGCAGGGTGGGGCAGAACACTAGGCAGAGTCATCTGTGCTGCCTTTGCTTCCTGCCTGTGGTTTCCCCTGCCTCAAGCCTCCTCGTGCTCAGCCGGGCTCTTTCCTACCTCCCCGGCAGGCCTGTGCAGCGCTGATATGGGTGTGGGCATGCTCTGGCTGTGGTATAAAAGGGCCACATTTCTGGATGGTGCTTCAGAGAAGCACAAGCCCACTGTCGTCCTGGGGGTGCCCAAGGGCCATCTCTGTGCCCGGCAGACTCCCTACGGCAGCATCCATCTCTTTGATGCCACAGGGCAATTCTGGCTCTGCAGATTTCTGGAAAACAGGCCCCCAGAAACTCACTGCTGCCAATAGGGCCCTGAAATACAACTTCAGCCAGAAAGCCTGCTCCCCAGCACAGCTGCAGCATGGGGTTTGAGGGTCATTCAGACGCTTTGGAGACCTCCGGGTGGGAAACCCCCTTTTGGGCAGGGTGCTGAGATACCATGGTGATGGGCACAACTCTAGAACCAGAACAGAACAGAACAAAATAGGGCTGCCACTGATTCTGGACAGGCATAGGCTGTTCTACCGGCAGGCAAATCCTGCACCGATACAACAGTTAGATCACAGCCCCCTCCATGGGCTTCGCCTGGGGTGGGTGGGGAAGGCTCTGGTATCGGGGACCTCCTCACAAAGATGGCAGCCAGCTGGAAGGAGCTCAGAGAAAGGCAATAGGGTCAGAAGAGCTAGGTCTGCGTAACTTGGCTAAGAGACAGCTGGGAGTGGCATGTGCAATCCTTGAGGCTGTGGACCCCCAGGGGCACGGGGTGTAGCCAGGAGGGATGGGGTGGGAATTAAGGCTGAATCTCAGGAAAGCCTTTCCAACACAGAGATGGACGCAGCTGGGGAATTGCCACCACAGAGACGGGGAAGGGGGGGAAGCCCCATGGCCAGGAAATATAGAACGAGGCTGGCCAGGCACTAGAAAGGTGCTGTGTGGCCCAGCGCTGCCCTGATCTCCGGGAGCTGGATGGGGTGGGACCCAATAGTGTTTCCCCATCTCTGGATGCAGTGCCTTCTCCTCAGTGTAAGCAGTCCCCTGACCACACCGCAATGGCCCCTGGGCTGACTCCAGCCCTGAGCTCTCTCTCGAAGTCCTTGCTTCGCTCCCTCCCTCCCTCCCTCCAGTCCTGCACGGTGCCAAGTATCAGAACAGCTGCAGCCCCGGCGGGGGGCCAGCCCCAGAGCATGGCATGGCTAGGACAGCTTGCTCCCCCACCCGGAACCGGTGACTGGCCGTTCCAGCACACGCTAGCAGCACAGCGAGGCTTTTGGGGGAAATCACAGCTGACCAGTTTGTTTGGTTGAGAAGATGATTTTCCTGTTCCTTCCTATGCAAACTAACAGGCCCTTCCAATCCCCAGCGGCCTCTCTCCAGCAGCCAAACAAACCCTACACCCGCTCTGTCTTCGCTCAGCCCCCGGCGACGTCAGGCCCAGATGGAGCCCTATCACACACACACTGCAACCATTACTGATCAGGGAAGAAGCACTAGCTCCTGGGTTCAAACCCCAGCTCTGCCACTGACTCACTGTACAACCATGGGCAGGCCATTGTACCGTTCTGTGCCTCAGTTTCCCCCGCTGCACAGTAGGGCTAGTCTTACCGCTCCCCGCTCCACCTTTGTGCCAGGACATGGCTTCTTCAGTCTCCCAGCACCAGGGGAGACTGGCCTCCACCTAGTTCTTGGATCACCAACAATACCCGCCAGTCCCAGCCACCACTCCGGGGACAGTTCTTTTAGAGATGCTGATTACCCCCAGGTGGGAACAGACATCAACGCTGAGCAGAACAATGCACTGGGATTCCCAGATGGATGCTGACACCTGACAGCAGGGTGACCCAGAAGACAGACCCCTATTCAAGTGCACAGGAGTCCAGCTCCGTACAGAACCCAGGTGACTGTTCCGGGTGGAAAACCAGATCCCTTTGCTTCCTGCCATGAACCAGGGATGCCACATACACACAGTCGAGTGCCCAGCTGTTCCCACCACTGCTGGTCCCCAGGCATTTGAGGGAGGCTCCTTGCTGAATTGACCAGGTCGCCCAGGACTGAAGATGTTGGGCTTGCAGAGGTTGCCCCCCAAGTGCGAGGTGGCTGCAGGCCTTATTTTTTGCAGCCGTCTCCCATGCCTTGGTCACGGCTTCCTGAATGTGAGCAGCAGCTGAGGCAGGAGAGTGGGGCCAAAGCATCTAGCGAAGGCCTGGCTCCATGCCAACCCTCCAGATTTGCATAAAAGGCCTGTTGCAACACGACAAGCACCTTGGTGACCATCCCTGCCTGAGCTGGGAGTATACCACATCTCTGCGGTAATGACATCAGGGCAGAGGCCTGCCTCACCCAAAGGAGAAGGGAGTAAAACTCCTCCAGTGCTAGAGAGTGAAAGGAAAAAGGACAAGCAGCCCCAGGACTGGACTACTGCTGTGCATGGCTGAGCCCTGCTCACTCCATGAGGAGCCCCAGCATCCGCCAGGATGGGTGCTCAGACCACACAGAATAGCCCAGGAACCGTGTCTCATTCAAATCAGGCCTGGACCCACTTGGCTACCACACCCAGAGAAGCATAAAGAATTACCAAGATTTGCATAGCACCTTCCCTCCCACCTTCACTGCCCAAGCCCAAACGACATATAATTCACACATATAATACAAAGTGCAGCCACCTCTGGGGTGGAACACACCAGACAGTAACATTACACATAGGAGCTCAAGGCAGGAACCCAAATGAAACAGCAGGAGGACTAGAGCAGGGGTTCTCAAACTTTTTTTTTTGCTTGGGTCCCCTTTGAAAATATTTCAGGCTGTGACAACCCTCCCTCAAAAGTGAGGCCTCCCCCAAGCCATGCCACCCTTACCAGCATGCATGGCTGACAGCTTGCGACCGCCCTCCCTCCCCATAATAACCTCACGACCCCCTGACTCCCAGTTTGAGAACCCCTGGATTAAAGGAAGACACAGCACAGTTACCCAGGCTGGGATCTGGCCAGGCCAAGGGAGTTCACACCAACTCCTGGGAAACACCCTGGGATCTTTAGTAACCACAAACCTGCCAGGGCCACAGTCTTACACCTCAGCAGAGCAAAGGGAAAGGCATTGTCTTCAGAGGTGCTCGTGCAGGGGGAGGACATCCCAGAGGGCGCTGGGCCCAGCGCAGAGCCTCTGAGCAGGAAAGATATTTCCTGTAAACAGCACGGAATGGGAACCAAGAAGCAGTCAGACCGCACTAGCCGCCACCCCCCCATCACATAACTCCCAGCTTGATCAGTGTTAGCCCCCAAATCCCACAGGGACCGCAGGCTGCAACCTTGGCTATCTAGGTACTTACAGGGCCCCCCAGTGTTGCAGCATATCTGCTGCCAGAGCCAAGGCGGACAGGGACGTCATTTCTCAGCAACCCCTCCTTTCAGAAAGGCAGGACACTCCCCACGCCCATCTCACCCGCCCCTACCGAGAGGTCCCTTTCCAGGCAGGGTGTATTGGGGAAGTGCAGGACTGTGAATTAGGGATCACTCCCCCTAGGATTTCACCTAGGCTGGCACCCCAGGGCAGCTCCACAGAGCACAGCCACCCCACCCCTCCAGCCCAGGACCCAAGGCAAGTCTGAGGCTGAGCACCCACATCCTCTGCCGGCCCAGCCTGGTTCATAGGCACCGGGTGCAGCACAGCAGCTGGCTGCAGCCCAGACCGGTTTCCACTTGCACATGCGGTGGACACTCGCAGGGGGCAAAGAGAAAATGCCACTGCTGCCCCCCCAGGTACAGAGAGAGGGGTCCCCTCACCCCCACTCTTCCTACGGGAGGGGACTCCAGGCCTGGGGCACAGACTCCCAGCCAGAGCCCTGCGGCTCCCCACTCCTCTACCCAGAGATCTGGGGGGGGCAGGAGATCCCGGTGCCATGGGCAGGTGCCAGCGCCTTGACTCACCTCAGCCTGTCACCGAGACACAGAAGCAGCTGCCATAGCCAGGGAGAGCGAGTGGCCAGGCAGGCAGGCAGGCAGGCAGGGTCCCTTCCCTGCCACCAGCCCCTCCCTACCAGGCAGGCCCTGGGCGAGCGCCTGGGCTGGGCGGGGAAGCACCGAAATTAGCAACCTCTCGTCGCTGAGCTGTTAATCCGATCCCAGCCTGGCCGCCGGGGCTGAGAAGTGCAGGGAGAGACTTACTGTGCGGGCTGCTCCCGGGGGGACCGTCACTCGCTCACTTCCCGCTCTTCTGCCTCCCGGGCTGCGCTGGTGCTGGGCCCCGCTCGCTGCCGCAGAGGATGGAGCTCGCTCCGCCAGCCCGGCTCTGCACAGAGGAAGGTGGGGTTTGGCCCGGCTCGCAGGATGTGCCGACTATGCAGCTCAGATTGAGTCTGAGCGATGCCGGGGGGGATGGGCAGAGAAGTTAAAGGCACAGCAGCTGCTGTCAGGCTCCCAGGCCGCCCCGTCCTTGCCCCCATTCAGGATTTCCTCGCTGCCTGAGGGCTCGCCCAGCCCTGTGTGCCCTCTGGGTCAAAGGGAAGCTGCAGATCCTGCTCCAACCTCCAGCTGCGTCAGGGCAGCACTCCTGGCTGTTACTACAAGGGGTGAGGGGGTTGCACTAAAAGCCTCGACTCCCCAAGAAGCCAGCCAAAGGGATCCTTACTCCAAAGCGAGCATCGTGCACCAGTGATGGGTCCAGAGGGGCCGGCCTTGGGATCAGCCGAAGGCTCAGAGCCTGGCTTCTGCCATGGGCTGAGGTAGAGGCTCAGGCCTGCCCGGATCCAAAAGCAGAGGATCTAACCCCTGCGTGAAGGAGAGCCTCCATTAATAGTGTAGGTCTATGACACACAGTTGAATAGTTCTGATTCCATCCAGCAGAGGGCACACAAATCACTACCCAGCCTTTCTCGCCTGCATTCCAACCACACAGCACTTTGCAAATGTTAATTAACCTCACACCCTCCCCACATGAGAGCACTCAGGATCATCCTCCCAAGTTCCAGATGGGGAAACTGAAGCAGAGGGCAACAAAACACATCCATAACAGAATCAGGAATATAACCCTAGCCTTCCTGGCTCCCACTCCCATGCTCAGGCCACTGGGGCTTGCTGCCTTCTTCCTTCCCACTGAGAAAGGCTTTCTCACCACAATCACTTATGCCTCTTGCACCCAGGTTGTGTGAAAATAACTTCTTTTGCTCTTTCTCCAATGGCAGGACACTCCTCTTGCACAGCCTGGGATGTCCCAGGACTGGGACTTGCTTCCCCAACACCAAGAGATTCTGCTCTTCAAGAATAGCCTTAAGCCAACAGGATCATTCCCAGCTCTTCATAGGGAAACTCCAGCTCCAGGCAGGTTTCTGAGAAGTGCCCTGGAGGCGCTGCATGAAGAACGGTGATCCAGCCAGCATCCCATCTCTGGAGCACTGGGAAGGGCATTGCCACGTCTCCAGAGTCAGGGGGTCCCTACCTCAGACAGCAGCCCACCCACGGCTGATAATGCCCCTCAGTGGAACCAGCAGCGCTTGATTTGTGCCAGGGCTGAGCCCAGCACCTCTAGGCTTGGCAGTTCATAGCTCCAGCATCTCTGGTCTTGCTGCACCAGTTAGGCATGTAAACAATTGCTTGTGCCCCAGCACCTCTTTCATTACAAATTAAGCCCTGGGGATCAGATCCCCTGCAGGATAGGCTAGGAGCTAATGGACCTAGTGTTCTCCCTCAAGACACCTCTGAAGGGCTGGACAAGGCACACACCCATTGTCATGGCCTGTAGGAGAGAAGGATGTGCTGCACACACGGGTCTGGAGGTGTGTGGTACTGCACACGGGTGGGGGTCTGTAAAAGGAGTTTGGCTACACATGTGCATGCTGCATGTACAGCTTTATGGGAAAATACGGGGGTGCACACGTGTGTGCAGCGGGCTGCCCATGGCATTGTCACCTGAGTAGATACGCATGCACTGGGGAAGGGGGGCTATATATGCAGGACAAGAGTGCTGAGTGAGCATGCCCAGCACTGTGCATAGCCCTGGGTGTGCAGGGCAAACACATAGGGGGTTGGGGAAGTGCAAAAGGGGGGGTTGTGCACGCCATGTGGGGCGACCATGCGTGGGGCTGGGAGTAGCTGTGTGTGCTGGGCACGCAGCGGGGGCTGTACCTGCTAGGCTAGGTGACTGGGCAGCAAATGTGGCTGGGTGAGTCCTAGCAGAGGCAGTTCTGGCTCGCTGTTTGCTTTAAGCTCACCTGAGCCTCCTGTTTGTTTTTTTTCAGTGTCTGTGAAAGGATTAGCCTCCTCCACTTGATGGGGGGATGGGAGAGAGGGAGCAGGTTTCCTCTGGAGGACAGGTTTGCCTAGGTGGTAGGACTAGAGCATATCCTGTTGGTGACAGGTTAAAGCAGGCAGCGATGGCCTGGTACCTTAGAACTAGCTGCTGCAGGAAGGAAAATGCCGCAGAGGCTGAGAGAGAGTTAAGAATGGGGGGAGAGGAGGAGGGAGAAGGTCATGGGGTGAAAGTGACATAGTGAAGTGAACCCCTGGCCTGTGACATCGCTGCCTCTCCAGCCTGCTCCCCCGGGGCAGTCACACCGCCGCAGGGTGTACTGGGGCCCTCGTGCCCCCCCGACTTTCCCCAACGGGGCAGATACAGCCCCGCTGTAAAGAGGTCACAACTTCAGGGATGGCGCACTCCCTTGGCGCGGGCTGGATTTAGTGGAGGATCTTTGCTTTCACCCCTTTGGGCCTCAGCCTACTTCCCCTGAGGGCAGGAGCAGCTGATTTTGCCATGGGAGCAAGGGTGTGGTCAGAACCTGGCCATCCCTGCTCCTGAGAATCCCCCAAACGCCCGGCTGGGACCCCTTTCTGTTCTCGGGGGTCACCCACTGGGCCAGGGCTAGCTCCAAAACACCCAGCCGCCTTTTGTACTTGGGCCCACCCTGCCACAGTGCCTCACGGCAGAGGCAGGGGCAGAAAGGCCCCTGTGCCTTTAAAAGCCCAGCCCTCTCCTCCTCGTACTCTAGTGACAGACAGCTGGCTTCTCTCTGGAGCCACAGCCCTCCATATGAGTCAGGCATCAGCTATGGCTGGTGCCACACCCGGAAGGGCCGGGGCGAGAGCAGGGCCTGGATCCTCTTGTGCCCAGGAGGGCTAGAGCAGAGCAGAGCAGAGCAGAGCAGCCAGGCCACCCCCAGCAAAGCGGGCGAGGACCCTGCCATCTGCCCTCCGCACAGCTAGAGCCAGAGGCCCCATAATTGCTCCATGAGCGCCCTCTGCTGCTGCGAGCTGGCATTGCTGAGCCCAGCCCCCAGGGGCCTGCCAAGGAGCCTTGGCTCCTGCCCCATGTGTGACTGTCCCCGTTCCGGTAGCACAGGGCAGGGCCATGTCTCGAGAGAAAAATGTTTGGTGCTTTCCTTTGCTCTTCATTTCCTTCCCCCCACCCATCTGCTCCAGCCCGCACTGTCCCTGGCACGTGCTTCCCTGGCACAGCTCGCTTCTCTGCTACTCACCTGAAAGGGCTGCCCAGCTCGACTCCTCTTCTCCCCTTGCTCCACGCTGCGCTGCTCAGCTGCGTCATCCTCTTTTCCCCTCCTGGTGGCTCTGGTCTCAGGGAGTGGCACCTCTCTCTTGGGTAGCAGCAGCCTCTGAGGAGGCAGCTGTCTGCTTTGATGGGCCCCAGGGTTTCATTTGCAATGAAGAGTCTGGAGATCTGTAGTACCAGCCAGAGACAAGGAGGCCCTAGCCCCAAGTGACCTGACAGCTCTCTGCAGAGCAGATGCTGAGACCCCCGGCTGTAAAAAAGCGATACTCTGTCCCGGGCACAGAGCAGGCCTGCTGCTCACCCAGGCACAGCGGAACCCCCACCCCAGCTGATTTCTCCACTGAACAGGCTATTGCTTTATTGCAGCACCTCAGGCCCCCAACTGCGTTAGCCCTGCGGGGCTGCTCCTGTCGACACTGGCGCCACTTTGAGCTGGTGAAATGGTCTGGCAGTGCCACGCATTGCTATTGTGTGCATGCAGCGGTGGGCTCGCGGGGCCCTGGGGGCAGTGCCGGACCGGGATGGATCAGGAGATGTGGTGTTGGGGCATAAGGACCTTGGGCCATAGGCAGTGAGAAGGTGAAACTGAGAAGCAGAGGGGATGGGGGCATATTGTCTGATTCAAATATTCCTAGAGGTGAGGAAGCTTCAAAGCCCAGTAGGCCGGAGTCAACAGGGCATCAGTCTGGCGGCACCTTGTCCTGCCACAGCTCAGATCCTTCCAGGGCCTGGCTCTTGCCTAGCAGCTCAGGGCCCTGAGCAGGGGCACAAAAGAAGAGTGCCCATTGCCAGTCTGGGTGCTGTGGGAGAGGGCAAAAGGGATGCTGTTCCCATTTGGGGTCTGGGGCTTGAAGTGCTGAGGGAAGAAGTAGGAGAGAGAGACTGTGATGAAAGAGAGGCAGGAGCTAAGAAGAGGGAGAGGGCTGCATGTGGGGCAGTGAGAGAAGAGAGCCCATGATGGGAGAGGGAGACAGGCTCCTCCCTCCACGCAGCAGCCGAGGCAGAAAGTTGCCCCATCCAGACATGCCAGGCTGGGAAATCACCTCCCCAAGTGAAGAGCAGGCAGCATCAGCAGCCGCAACTTTGGAAACCAGACTGAGCGGAGCCCTGCCACCTTGACTTGAGCAGGGGGTATGGGACACTGCTGCCTATGCCCCGCTGGAAGGGGCCAGCCAGCGCCCTTCCATCCCCAATGGCTGTGACCCCGGGAGATGGGGGAGCTGCCAGTGCAGGACACGTGGCACAGTCAGGGACTCAGCCTGAGTCAGGGATGTCCTAATGGACCTTGGAGCTCTGCATCCAGAGGACTCCTGACTGCTGGCTCTGCCCTGACCTCTGGCTGCCTCCCACATTCCAGTGCAATGCACCAGGAGGAACAGTCCCTCCTCTGGCTCTCATGGGTGGATGCTGCTTCCCAAGGTGCCGTGTGGGGCCCTCCCATCACGGTGTCACCATCAGCATGACATCGAAGCCAAGCCAGAACACTGTGCTGGCCCTGTGCCATCCACAGCGTGGTGGCAGAGGTGGGGAGTTCAGGGCCCCTCGCTCACTGCTTACATCTAGCGCTTGGCTCTGACCCACAGCTATGCTGCTTAGGGACAGGGAGGTGCTGAGCGGGTCCTCCCCTGCTCCAGCAGTGGGATAAGCAGCTACAACACAGCACATGGGGGACTGGCTTGCCAAGGGAAAACACTTCACAGCATTCGCACCAGGAACAAGACAAAGAAAAGCAACCACCTCTGCAACCTAACCATGTTTTCAAGAACCAGGGCCGTGCTGCTTAGATACTACATGCCTCCCACCTTCACAGGATCAGGCTGGGACTAGAGGCTCACGCTGCTTCTCCATTGCCAAGAAATACTGGTCACACTGTATATGGGCTTTACAACAAGCGTGTGCACGCTTTGCCTAGCCAGGGGGTCATAGTGGCAGCTTGGCAGGAGCCCCACAGTTGTCTCACTGCACATTGCAGCCTTCCTCGTCTTCTGTACAGATACCCCCACAGAGATTACAAGTGTCAGGATGCAACCTGGCCATCTGGTTCCCAATGAGTAACAGTGTGTGCTGGGACAGGTGGTCACTGGAGTCTGCAATGCCACAGACAGCACCACCCAACTCTGGGAGGGTACAGAGGCACCATGTGAGCCCAGCATCTGCCACCAGGAGGATGATAAACTCGGTACACTTAATCCCATTCACATCTGGACCCAGCTTGGCCAGGTGGATTCCAGAGCAAAGACACCACCAGCTGTGGGGTGGAGAGCTGCAGGGCATTGGGGGTTTTAGAGCTGGCAAAAGGGGTTGGACTAAGACTCCTGGAGCCAGACACACAGGGAATGGGTGGATACTCTACAAGGTATCCAGTCAATCCTGGTCTCTGTGCTGAGGCTGGCAACACAGAAGCCAGTCAGTGCCAGATGTGAGGTGAACACTTGTCCACTGAGATCTGGACTGAGACCAGCCAACTCATCTCACACATGGGCCATTGAACAGCTGTCAGAGGAGACCAACTGTGGGTCACCGCTGACCTGGGTGGGATTAGCACCGGATCCCTAGAGATCCTTAAAGGTTCCCCAATCTGTCACCCCCTCTGTACCCTGGAGCTTGTTCCTATCTCCCAGTCCCGACCCTCTGTGAAAGATGATCAAGCGGCGCCCATCTCAGCTCTGCCCCCAACCCAGCCCCGCTGACATCACATAGTCAGACCCCCAGCTGGGCCCTGCCTGCCAGGTGGGATTGTCTGAATGGTGAGTCGGCAGAAGACCCGCTCCCCCTTGCTGTACTCCAGGCATGGGAGTGCAGAAGCTGTGCCCGGTGCTGCCTGCTCGAGAGGCAGCAAAGTCAAGGGGCTGAGGAAAGCGAGGATTAAGGCAAAAGCCACCCTCTCTCTATAGCTAGAGAGGGGACAGTGGGCTGTTGAGAGCACAGAGAGAGAGAGCGGGTAACTAACAGCCCCCGGCCACGCACACCCCGTTCCTCAGAGCCCTGGGTTCCCTTCTGTCTCCCTACAGGAAAGGGTGAGATGTTGGAGCCAGCCCATAGCTAGCAGGGGAGGCCTAGGTGCTGAAGCTGACATGCTCCCCACATCACTGGTTATTGGACTGTCACCCCATCAGCAAGCTCCCCATCCCCACAGCTCAGGCAGGAAGAGAGGAGAGCCTGCCGCATGCTGCCACCAAGGGGCTCTCGCTACAGGCCCCACCCTGGGGCCACTGACCCTTACAAAAGTCCCCCCATCAGTGGGGGACCCCAAGTGCAACCCCACTCCTGTGCTTTCTCAGGGAAAAAGGCCCTGTGGGAGCCAGCGGGCTTCAGTGCACCAGCAAATCCGAGACAGCAGCAGGGGCGGGACAGGGCGGGACTCAGTATATGGCAACCAGGAACCCAGGCTGGGCTCTGGGAAGGCAAGTCCGAGTCGATCCTGGGCACAGAGAGGAAGATGGTTGGGGGGCCTGGAACACATGTGGCTCCAGGCCTGTTTGCCTTCCTGGGGCCATGTCAGCACACTAACCGGGGAGAAAGGGTCACCTTCGAGGCTGGGCTGGTGTGCACCGGGCAGAGTCCCCCACCCCCAATGGTGCCCGAGGGCCGGCTCCCAGCTCTAGGCAGAGCCCCCCACATGGTACCCATGGTCCTGGGTGCCAGCCCCAGGCAGAGCCTGCCCCTCTCCCGACCCAGGTGCTGGGTTCTGGCTCCAGGCAGAGCCCCCTGCCACACAGTGCCTGTGGCTCCTGGCTTTGGCTCCAGGCAGGGCCGACCCCACATGCAGTGCCCGAGGATCTGGGCAGAGCCCTCCCCACATGTGGTACCTGAGGCTCTGGGTTCGGCTCCTAGCAGAACCCGCTATCCCCAACAGTGGCCGAGGCTCTGCGTCACCCAGCCAGTGCCGACACATTCTACACAGAGACTGGAAATCTGGTAAGTTCTGGTTTTTCTTTTTTACACAAATATATACAGGCTATTGTACACAGCTTGCCACGGACACAGGGCCAGTTTGACCATGGCTCCCCCCAGGGGCTGTGTCCAACAGCCACACACACAGAGCAATGGCAGCCAGACCACCACACTGGGGCACAGGAGGTGGGGCAGATGGGAATAAGGAGCCAAGAGACTAGCATCCTCCCTGCTCCCCCACCTGACACAAGCAGGGAGAGCCCTGTGCTTCATATCTTCTTCCCCGGTCAGGCTATCAATCGAAATCAGACAATGTGCATTTCAACAGGGAGCCCTAGAGCGGGGGAGAAGTCAGCCTGAGGACCCCACAGGGCCCACCCTCCCACAGAAGAACATGCTCCAGCCATCACCTAGCTGCTAAGAATAAGCCAGGGTCAGAGCCCTTCATCCCTGTGTTTTCCCCCATTAGAAAGCAAGTCCTTCTATTGCCTCCGGGTCTGGGATTCCTATTAGAGGAGCAGGGTAAAGAAAGGACATCTGCTCTCTATTCCCAACTGCCATGGACGTGCTGTGTGACCTTGGGCAAGTCTCTTCCCTGCTCCGTGCCTTGGTTTCCCCCTCTGTAACATGGGGATGATGATTCTGACTGCTCTCCGGGGGGAGGACCGTGGCTTAATCCATTAGTGTCTATAAAGTGCTTTGAGCTCCTGGCTGGAAGTTGCTAGCAAAGGACCAAGGCAGATTATTACTGCCTTCCCCAGAGCTTGCTCCGGATGGCTCTGATACACCCGCCGGGCTCCAAGCCCTGCCCCGGCTGCAGTTGATTGGAGCAGTGTCCATGCAGGGTGTGCAGTCAGGGCTGCAGCTGGCAGTGGCCCACGGGCAAAGAACAGAGCAGCAGGGCCAGGGAAGCAAGGGAAAATAAATACAGCTTGCCAGCAGGGAGGTGTATTTTATATTTGTGCTGCCCACTCTGCTGGCACGCAGCCCCTGATGCAAATCCAGCCTAGCGTGGGTGTGGCGCGAAGGGGTGGAGGGAGGTTTTAGAAGAAGCCAGAAGCCCAGCAGACAGTGATGCCCCACGAGAATCGTACAGCAGCGTGTTACGCTCCCCCATGGAACCAGGTTCACAAGAGAGGGATCAAACTTTCCCAGTGGCTGGTTTTCCAGTGCTGGGGGAAGCGGGGTGGCAGAGGCTGCTGCTCATACTGCCGGAGCCATAGGGACGGGGAGCTACAATTATACGCCGACAGGGGCCCAAACACACAGGAGGGGTCAGACAGGGCTTTGTCCCCAGGCCAGGGAACCAGGGTAAGCCCCAGCACCTGTTAGCACCCAGGTTCAGTGCCCAGTCCCAGTCCCAGTCGTCAGGGAAAGCCGAACCCCGTCCTTCCCCTTGCTGGCCCCGCTGTGCAGACACAGTACAGCACAGGGGGCGACTGCAGCAGCTGGGTGTCAGTTTTTTTATTTTAAAGGGGGGGAGGGGGAAATGTACAAAAAAACACCACTTAAAACAATGCCACATGCCCCACGGTGAGCCCCCTGCTCCTGTGGTCCGACTGGCGTGAAAAGGCCGTGCCAGGGGTAGGGGCTGCCACCCCTCTTCTCCTACAGGCTGGCTAGGGTAAGCATCCGCGGTAGCCCCTACACTCCCCTCGCCCTGCGAGGGGCTCTCCCACTTCCCTTGCCACTCAGCTCTGCTCTCCAGCCATTGCTAACCCAGCGTGGCTTTCACTAGGCAACCCCCACCCAACTCAGGTGGGTGGGGACGCTGGCACTGGGCTGCCTGTGGAAAAGCAGGAGCGGGCCCAGGGCATTATATTTCACACAAACCGGACCGTGGCCCTCCTGTGCCCACAGAGCCAGGGGCTGTGCACATGTGTGTGCGAGAGACAGCCGCAGGGCAAAGGGCAGCCCTGCTCCTCCCGTGGCTAGGACCATTGCTAGCTGCCGGGCTCACAGCCGCCCACTACTAGCTGGGGTTGCAATACCATGGTTAAAGCTTTTTTTTCTTTTAAATCTAATAAATTATTAGTGTTCAAGATTCCAGATGCGGAGGGCAGAGGGGGCTCCCTCCCGAGTCCCCACTGGAGACTGGAGACTCCCCCCAACATTTGCCATCCCAAAGCATCCAGGCTTCTGCTGTCCCTGGGTCCTCTTCCCCCCAGCCAGGAAGCAGCAAGGGTTAAAGTCATCTTCCTCCTCCTCCTCCTTCCCTCTTCCCGGGGTCTCATGGTCTCGGTAAGTGTCAGAGAAAGTCACTAGTAAGAGCAGGTCCCGTCTCACCCGCCCAGGTGGGAATGAGAGGGAACGGGGCGGTGGGGGAAGCAGGGAATGGAGAATTTGATGCACGGCCTCTCCCCGCCCTTGGAATGAGCATTTGGGCAGCAGCCAGGGCAGGCGGGAGGGAGCAGGGGCCGACGTCCTCCTCAAGATGCTCCTCGTTCCCTTCGGTTCTCTCCGTTCGCAGCGGGCGCCTCGGCTCCCGGGGCTCCCCTGCCCCTCCTGCCCCCCGGGGTTGCTACTGGTGGATCTCATTCTCTATCAGGCTGTCCTCACACGACTGGAAATCCGTGTCGTTCATGCCATCCGGGTTGATGAGCTCTTCATCCTGGGACCCCTGCTCCTCGGACTCGGGCGCATCGCCCTCCAGAGAGGAATCCTGCAGCACTTGGGCGATGTACTTTTGCTGCAGAGGGGAGGAAAAAAAACCCAGACCGGTTAGCTCTGCACGGGATGTCGGAAAGCCACGGCAACAAAGTATGATGGGTAAGCACCATGCAGACAGGAGGTGGAGCGCAAGGCATGCTGGGGCTGAAAGGAACTCTGACAGGTTTCAGCAGGAGACGGGGCAGGGAGAGGGGCTGGAGGATTCCAGGGATGCTGCTTGGATGATGGGAAATGCACGGCCTGGGATGCAGCTCTTGACGTCCCATTTAATGATTACAGGTAACCCACCATTTTCTGAAGACCTCGGGGAACATCTGAACCCTCCAGAGAGCCGGGGGTGGGAGAATTGGGAGCCCAGGGCTTCTATAGGACTGGAGGGCCCGATATTAAAGAGGTGTGATTTATTTCAGACAGCAGGTGCCCAGCACTTCCTGACAATCAACCCCTCTAAGATGCCTCAAGCTGGGCACTCACGTAGCGAGGCACTTTTGAAAGACGCTTCCCTGCTGTGGAGATGGGGCGCAGCAGGAAATCTAACTCCGAGGGACAAAACCACCCCCTCAGGTACCTGGAGTTCAGCACAGAACTTGGTTTACCTGTACGGACACCTGTGTCTGTCTGTCTGCAGGGCCAATGGGAGACATCAGGACAGTTTGGGAAATTCTCCCCCCCCCCAATCTGCAGATCAGCAGCGTCACCGCAGGAGCTTTCCCAAAGGGGTCCCTGTGTAACCGGGAAGCACGGGGCAGCAAGACTGCACCTACCGCTGCCTGAGCTTGGCAAATGCTGACAAGGCCACGCGGGCCACGTCCTCTACACATGCATGCAGCCATTCCAACGAGCCCATAACCAGGCCTGCTTTGGCTGTGCTTGCAGGGGCTCTAATTTACAATAACCAGCTCCTTGAGGCTCCCCCCTTAGAGGCTCCTTTCTGGCCTTGGAAGGAAGTTGATTATACAGACCCAGGGAGCCGAGGACAGATTTAAAGGGATAGAGTCAGGGATTCCAGACCCCAGAGAGCTGGGCAAGAGGGGGAAGGGGTACCCCAAAGCTTCAGATGAACGGACGTGTTTTCATTCCATCCCGTCAGATTCCAATGAAAACAGCTGGCCCTAGGACGTGGCGCTCCCAGCCCTACAGCGTTTGCAGCGTGCACTGATGGGCGAGAGCCAGAAAGTGAAACAAAAAGGGGAACTGACCAGTCTGGTTTCATTGTCCCAGCTGAGAGAGAGGCAAAAAGTGAACAAACAGCATCAGGGGGGCGGGGGGGGGAGGGTGGAGGGAGAAGTACAATTCCTCGTCTCAGCTGGGTGAGGGACATGCAGGAGGGCCCTGCCTGCACCCCACGGATGCTAGCTGGGCCAGACCAGGAACGAGGCCCTCAGACAGGAAGAGACGTGTGCAGGCCCCTTCCCCCGTCCCAGACCCAGACACGCAGGACAGTGGGGGAGCTGGCGACTCACAGCGGATTTGGGAGCTGGAGGCACAGCAGCGGGTTGCCCGTTTTCCCTCTGCTCCACGGCGTCCACCTCCGTGTGGTCAATCTAGAGGTCAACAGAGTGAAATGGAGACATGCCGCAGAGCTGGCGAGGCACCTGCCCCACTGAGCCCACTGCCGCCCTCCATCAAGCCTTCCCGGGGGAGCCTTATCTGACCAGGGAACCAGGGCGCACAAGCAATGGCTGGGCTGCGGCGGGACTGAGAACCCGGCTCAGGGGCAGCCCCAGGAGGCTCCTGTTCCAGGGTGCCGGAAAGAGAACAGGCGCATGCGCCGATGATGGGGCGTGGCAAGGGGCTGTGTCACCCAATAAACTTTCCCTTCCCCACTGAGAGCAGTGAGGGTGGCCCCGAGATGGGGGAAGAGCCCTGTCCCAACGGCAGCCACCTGCATATGAGCATGGAGGCAGGAGAGGTACAAGACCAGGCAGCTTGTAATGCAGGGAACAGGCCCCGTGAGGCGCTTCCCTAACAGCCTAACTTGAGGTAACCCCTCATCGCCTCAGCCAAGGATCCCACCAACTGGCCCCCTGGCCCCGGAGCCTCACCTTGTAGTTGTGAGCACTGAGGTATTTGAAGTGTCCGAAGCAGACGTGACACAGGCAGATCACAATGGTGATCACGAGAACCACGAAGGTGAACATGGATGTGGGGGCCAGGAACCCTGGGCGAGGCAAAGGGTCACAGTCAGGGCGGTCACACACATGGCATGTGGCTCAGCCAGCCTCACCACCCCCGGAGACCTCTGCCCTGCCCTGTGCCCACTGCCGAAGGGGGACACAGCCTGGGCCTGGTGCTGGGGGGACCGGGAGCCCAGTGCTTTCAGGCTCAGCCAGGCTGAGTGGGGGTTTATAATTTGGCGCTCGTCACTCGCTCCTTCACCTCGCCCCAGGCCTACCTGTGCGCATGGTGGAGAAGAAGAGGAGCCAGAAGAGGCAGAGAATGGGGGCTGCCACCACCTGGTTCACGGCCCCTGAATGGATCTTCTTGTCCAGCTTGGCCGGCAGGTAAGCGTAGTACAGGTTGTACCTATCAACCAGGTGCTTCAGGAGCATGTACATCAATCCTGACAGAGAGAGCGAGAGGGCAGTGAGGTGGAAGCTGGGTCCAGGGTCAGGGGCTAGCGGGAGATCAGGGCACTGCTCCCAGGGGGCAACAGCCTCTCACCCTAAGGCTGCTCCAGGCTGGACTTTAGGGAGACAACTCCGAACCTCCAGGTGCTGGGATGCTGGCGTGAGTGATCGAACACTCAGATGGGACCAGGAAGCGAAGCCCCATAATTCTCCCTACCGCAGCCTGCACGTGGTGATTGCTGCTGGGAAGGGCCTTCTCCTGTGCCCCCCTCACCGCTGGACAGAGGGGTTAGAGTGGGGCAGGAGTTTCACTCCACGCAGAGCCACAGTTTCCATAAAGAAAAGGATTCATTCAACAGAGCTAAGGGAGGCCTTTCCAGAGTGATCTGGCCTATTCCACACTCCCAGTCCCCTCTCCACCAGGCTGGGATGCTGTGCCAGGCAGCTGAGCGGCCCCAGGGACACATGGACCTGCTGGAACTCTCACACCCTGGGGAACCCCACTCTGGGACACAAGCAGATCGCTCTGCATGTGCTGGAGGGGAGAATCCTCAGGCTGAGTGCTATATACAGTGGGCTCATTTCCATGTCATTGCTCAGATACCCCTTTTGTGCCCCTTAGCGCCAGCAGCAGCCAGTGCCACCTATGTATGGCAAAGCCACACCAAAAACGCAACCCCCTGGAAGACAGGCCTCAGGCAGGGCATTCACACTGATTTGCACTAACCACTGCAGCAGGCATCGAGAGGGACGCACTTGCGTGGCCGAGAACTCTGACCTGGCCCACTGTTTTAGGCATGAGCTATGCAAACGTGGCCTCTCCAAGAAGAGATGTCAGGGAACAGAAGACAGCCCCCATGAAGATATTGGGCAGGAAAGTTTCTCAGCCATGGAGCAACGTGTAGCTAGGTCGCCACTCTCCAGCCTCATCCAGAGACTATGGTCACGTGCATGGGATGGGACCTGCAAAGTGATCCACTGGCAAACAGAGTGGCCCAGGGACTCCAGCATCAGCTGGACTGGGCAACAGGTCCGTTCACTGCCTCCACACACATGCACTTGTCACCCTGTAGGGACTGCTGCCAGGGCAACAGAGAGGACATACTGCCAGTTGGGAAAGTATCTGGGAGCCCTCTAGGGCAAGAGGCAGAGCAGAAACAGCTGTTATGCAAAGACGACCGAGGCCCCTTCTATTCCAGCTGGGAAAACCACAGCGCACTGCGCAGCCTGGCAGATGTTCGCACTGCAGTTACCAGAGGCAGCCATCACCGCAATGGGGGCTGCAGGGAGCTCCGCAAGGCTCTCATTTGCACATAGGCTCAAACACTGGACCCGGTGGACAGAATCCATGCCACGACCTCTTTGCTAGAGCACCAGGAACGCTGGGGTACTAAGTAAATATCAAGGCCCTCAAACTGAGACAATCCCCAAAACGCATGCCCAGGAACATTTCTAGTGAAGTTTCTTTGTAATGGTTCACAAAGAAACCTGGGCTTTGAATGAAAACCCCCTGTTTAAAGAAGGTAAGAAATTCTGCCATTAAAGAATCACAGCATGCTCTCCAAACGCCCCTCCCCAAATAGAGGCAGGGGATAACATATACTGACTTATACCACTGCAATATAACAAGGAAGGATGGCTAAACGGTAAAATGAAAAGCGTTGCTAGTTATATTTTCAGGATTTGTAATTATGGATAGTGAATGAGCACAGATGAGGTAACACTTCGGCCAAGACCTTGGTGGCATATGTGTGGTTTTGCCAATTCTTCTTTTACATAGAATTGTTGATCTAATTTAAAATGGTGTTATTGCTGCCAGAAAAAAGGCACGCATTGTGCTGGAAGTTTTGAGGTAAAAAGACACAAACCTGTAACAACAAAAAACCTGTTTTTCTGGGAAGACCCAGGGCAGAGTGACATAAAATGACGTGGCCCAGAAACTGCAAAACCGAACAGGGAAAAAACTGTAGGTGGGTAACTGAAGCTTGCACATGCATAACACATGGGTTACCCCAAACCCCAAGGGCTAATGAGTTAAAAGCCAACTGGATGAAGATTTAGGTGATTTGTAGTGTAAAAATGTATGAAAGACCTAAGCGAACATGGGCCCAAACTGGAGAAACACCGGGCCAGAAACTGAAGGAGGAGATTGAAGGACCAGACCAAGGGATCAGAGAAAGTGACAACTATCATGGAAGGTGGCAGGACTTCCTGGTGGCCTGGTACGTAGTAACTGGGCCCATTTACCAATTCCGTTTTGTCTGTGATTAATTGTCTGACATACACGTATGTCCAAACGCTATTAGTGACAATAAGCGTCTGAAATTGTATAAATAAGATGAAAATCAATTAAGCCTAAATCAGGTGGGCTTGTGACTTAGTTTCCCAACTTTTCCCCCCAACAGGGTAAGGCCTCCCATCCCACCCTGCAGACGGGGCTCCCACACGGGCAGGAACGAAAGACATCACCTCCCTCCTGCCTTTGGCTGCATGCCCTTCCAAGAACAGCGAGGCAGGGGGCACGGCGCCACCTACCAAAGGGGACGATGATGGGGCAGGTGATGCTGTAGGTCATGACCACGGTGAAGACACACATCATCCATGCGTAGGCGGCGCCGAACTGGAACTCATAGGCTTGGTGCTGTGGGAGAAAGCAGAGACTGCATCGGTGTGGTGCACAGAGCTGTCCAGTGCCCCGGGAAGCGTGTGTGCAGGCACAGGAGCGTGCGTGCTGCTCTGTCTGCATGCAGCAGTGTGCTCAGGATCGCTGTGCTTGGGCCTGTCTGTGAATGCACATACTGCAGCACCGCACGGACTTGCCTTAAGAAGAGCTGTGGGAATCCCCTGCTCTGCCCAGGGTCACTGGCTGCAACTCTGATCTTCCTGATGGGATACATGGTAGCAGGCCATTTCCTTAAACACTAGTCAATGTGCACCTATGGGCAAGCATGTGCCTGGATGGGCACTGGTCTGGCTGTGCAGCTTGCACAGGTAGAGACACCTGGGTGCACACGTCTACAACTACAGGAACTCGTTTAGTTTGTTCCCCAGGGCCTGACATGCATCCAGTGCTCAGGGCAGGTCTCCAAGCACGGCAGCGGACAGGCCCGTGCCTGCTAGGGGGTACGCAGTCAGTGCCACCACGTACCCGCTTGACGTTCCTCCGCTCGGCGGCCGAGCGGGCCAGGCAGAGGCGGATCATGTACATGAGCAGCCCAGGGATGCGCAGCAGGTCCATGGCGTTCCCGATGAAGGCGGAGGCGATGACGTAGTTCACGAAGAAGGCCCCGTTATCGGGCAGGAACACACACCTGGGGAGGGAGGAGACCGAGACAGGCAAGTAATGGGCCTTAATCTGACCACAGCTGGCGGCGGGAAGAAGGCTGGGCAGAGAGGAAGTTGGCCAGGGCAGGCACTACCATGCAGCCGTCACTGTTATGTCTCTTCCTACTAATGTTCTGCTTTCTATGAAGCTGGTGTGTTTTACCATGAACAGACCAGTCTCGCCACGTTTCCCACCAGGAATAAATCTGGCTAGGAAGAACCAGCTCAACATCTCAAGAAGCAGCGTTGGCTGTGGAAGACTTCACAGGTGCTTAGGCCCCTCTTCCAGCAGGAGGCACTGGATGGAACTGGGCAGGAGCACAGGCTCGGGGAGAGGGAGGGGCTCCCCCCAACTCCAGTCCCAGCAGGCAGTGCCCTAGGGAATGGGGCAGCAGCACTGGCTGTGGGTAAGTTCACAGACACTCCCGTTCCAGCAGGAGTCACAATTAGAAAGACCGGCTTTCCCCGCCCCCCTGCTCTCCGATATCACTTACTCAAATCGCACTGCGGCCACAGCTAGGAATTTTTTGTCAAACAGCCAGCGGAAAAACACATCCAGACTAGGAGGAACAATTAAAAACAGAGTGTCAGGTATGAGTATATAAATGTTTGGAGCACAAGCTGTACGTGCACATGGTCGTGACACATCTCTGGGGCTGGAACATCATCTGAATCATAGAAAATTAGGGCCAGACGGGACCTCAGCGGGTCATCTAGCCCAACCCCCTGCTCAAAGCAGGACTAACCTCAGCTAAACCAGCCCAGCCAGGGCTTTGTCAAGCCGCACCTTAAAAACCTCTAAGGATGGAGATTCCACCACCGCCCTAGGTAACCCATTCCAGTGCTTCACCACCCTCCTAGCGAAAATGCTTTTCCTAATATGCAACCTAGACCTCCCGCACTGCAACTTGAGACCATTGCTCCTTGTTCTGTCATCTACTACCACTGAAAACAGCCTAGCTCCATCCTCCCTGGAACCTCCCTACAGGTAGTTAAAGGCTGCTATCATATCCCCCCTCATTCTTCTCTTCTGCAGACTAAATAAGCCTAGTTCCCTCATCATGTGCTCCAGCCCCCTAATCATTTTCGTTGCCCTCTGCTGGACTGTCTCCAATTTGTCCGCATCCTTCCTGTAGCGGAGGGTCCAAAACTGGTCACAATACTCCATCTACTGCGAATACAACGTAATGCTGGAACACAGATGCACTCAGACACATGCGCACATGTGAGAGAGTGCTGCCTTCCTCCCCTTTCTAGTCTTCAGCACAGTATTTCTAGAAGGAGAAATGTTTAGTATATGGAAAGACTACTGGGAAAGAGGGCTCAGACTGTGCTGAGCTATCTGTCTCTGCCATCCATCCCATGTTTATCATTGTAGCTGTACTTCCCCACTCTCTTCTGCAGGGGCGTTAGCAGCAACATCTGCGGCAATTCTCAGCTGACCCTGTGTGAAATTATGCTGTGGCCTTAAATGGTTGCTTTAAAGGGAAACTACACTAAAATTGGAAGGAATTTCCACTACACTTGATCCAATATAAAAAAAAAAAAGATAAACATTTTTGACTGTATATTATACATATAGTAATTAAAGATGAAATAAGGAAGCAGTGATATTGTCAGGCTGAGGATTCATCTCAAGACGGGAAGAGCAAAACTATAGGGAACGGCAGACAATTTCTACAGCTCTTTTTAGGGCAAATATATATAAACACCCAGAAAAGAAAATATATACAACTTGCCCTAACACGAGCTGTGGGAATCTTTTGCTGTTCACTGCGTCTCTGACTGCAGCTCTGATCTTTCTGCCTCAAGACACGTCAGTGGCTTGTGTGTCCTCTGAACTTGAAATCTAATTACTTTAAAAAAAATTGATTTAAAGTAGTTTCAGGTCCCCCGTCCCACTTCCTGCATCACAATTTTCCTGTTTTTAAAAACATTTTCCTCTCTCTTTTGCTGGATGAAAGACCCACACAAACAAACAACAGGTGAACCTGACTATGCAAAGGAAAGAGTGAAACTGAATAGCCAGATCCTAAGATCAATGGAAGTTGATCCCTGAAGCACACAAAATAACCAAACAAAAATCCGTTCACAGAATCGTAGGACTGGAAGGGACTTTGAGAGGTCATCTAGTCCAATCCCCTGCACTTATGGCAGGACTAAGTATTATCTAGACCATCCTTGACAGGTGTGTGTCTAACCTGTTCTTAAAAATCACCAATGATGGCGATTCCACAACCCCCCCTATGCAACTTATACCAGTGCTGAGCTACCCTGACAGTCAGGAAATTTTTCCTAATGTCCAACCTAAACCGCCCTTGCTGAAATTTAAGCCCATTGCTTCTTGTCCTATCCTCAAAGGTTAAGGAGAACAATTTTTCTCCCTCCTCCTTGTAACAACCATTTATGTACTTGAAAACTGCTCTCCTGTCCCCACTCAGTCTTCTCTTCTCCAGACTAAACAAACCCAGTTTTTTAAATCTTCCTTCTTAGGTCATGTTTTCTAGATCTTTAATAATTTTTGTTGTTTTCCTCTGGACTTTCTCCAATTTGTCCACATCTTTCTTGAAATGTGGTGCCCGGAACTGGATTTAATACTCCAGCTGAGGCCTAATTAATGTGGAGTACAGCAGAAGAATTACTTCTTGTGTCTTGCTTACAACACTCCTGATAAAACATCCCAGAATGATGTTTGCTTTTTTACAACTGTGTTACACCGTTGACTCTTATTTAGCTTGTGATCCACTATGACCCCCAGGTCCCTTTCTGCAGTACTCTTTCCTAGGCGATCATTTTCCATTTTTGTGTGTGCAAATGATTGTTCTTTCCAAGGAGTACTTTGCATTTGTCCTTATTGAATTTCATCCTGTTTACTTCAGACCATTTCTGCAGTTTGTCCAGATGATTTTGAATTTTAATTCTATCCTCCAAAGCGCTTGCAACCCCTCCCAGCTTTGTACCATTTGCAAACTTTGTAAGTGTACCTTCTATGCCATTATCTAAATTATTGATGAAGATACTGAACAGAACTGGACCCAGAACTGATCACTACAGGACCCCACTCGATATGCCCCCTTCAACTTGACTGTGAACCACTGATAACTGCTCTCTCGAAATGGTTTTCCAACCAGTTATGCACCCATCTTATAGTATCTCCATCTATGTTGTATTTCTCTAGTTTGTTTATCAGAAGGTCATGTGAGATAGTATCAAAAGCTTTACCAAAGTCAAGATATACCACATCTATCACTTCCTCCCATCCATGAGGCTTGTTACCCTGTCAAACCAACCAGGTAGCTTTCTTTGACATGATTTGTTCTTGACAAATCCATGCTGTTACCTATCACCTTATTATCTTCTAGGTGTTTGCAAATTGATTGCTCAATTATTTGCTCCTTTAGCTTTCCAGTTAAACTGTTTTCTGATCTCTTTTAATTCTGTTAGATTTAGGCCCAAATTCTACAGACTTCTGTGTGCTCATTTGTGGAGCACAGAGTTTGACTCTTAAACATGGTATAAATAGCAGGTAAAAGATTCTCAGGCAGAAGTGTGATTATTTTTAAACTGATGGGATCCTTTTAAAGTGGGATCCCCCTGGGATCACACAGCTATTCCAACTCATATCAGTAGAGATTCAGGTACAGTGTCAGGGATTTTCAGATACTACTGGAGGATTTCTTTGTTGCGTTGACACAGGCTGATTAAGGGTGTTTTTCTGTTGCTGTGTAAGGGCTTGCCTGTACTCAGGAGCAGCCCCAGGCCAGTAATCAGTAATGCACGTCCTTATCTCCATGTAGGGGTCAGCTGGGGTGCAGCTACTCTGATTGCTGGAGTGAGGTTCACCTCAGTGCAGAGAAGGCCTAACAAAGTAAGAACATCCCCGGCAGTTTTCCTTTACTGTTGTAGCACTTTGCATTCTCCCTCAGTCCCTCTTCATGTCAGTTCAGCCTGGGCTATGAGGCCTCTAGTGTGGAGGACCTGTCCTGGTGACAGAGAGCTGGCGTGAAACTATCAGCGGTGGCTTCGTGAGTATTCCCATACAACATCTGCATGAGGATTTGGGAACTGGGTTCAGGAGAAAGGTGGTCATTTCTGCACCTGAAAGTGTGACATGTCATTGCAACATGTGGGGAGGCTGGATGAATCCTGCCCCCACCTGACTAAAATGGGGAATCATCTGGTTTTGTACAAATTCTGAATGGAGAAAGTACTTCTTTAATAGGACCAGTTGAGCAGGATCTAAGTCCTGTCCAATTTCAGACAGATTAACCAGGTAAAAGGGCAATGGCCACCATCCCAAGTTCAAGGGAATCAATTCCCAAAGGGCAGGGAAGGAAATAGTTACAGAAGAGCCAGATGGGTGTGAGGGCTGTCTCCCCAGTGATACAGGACAAATGTACTTGGGGGCAAGGATATCCTCAGCCCAGTGCTTCATATAGCACTGGGTCTCCAGGCCTGCCTTCTTTTCCTCCTCACCCACCTGCTCAGGCCCAGCGACGGCAGCAGCAAGACCATGAAGATGAGGAAGGTGTAGCACTTGTGCATGGTAGTCCTATTCTCTCCAGACCTGGGGGCAGAAAGGAGGCCATTAGCAATTCACCGGAGCTCCCAGGCGGGTGATCACACCCATCTATCGATCCACCTTAAGTATTTACAATGCACCTTCTAGGCCCCATTGGTGCTGATCTGTCCGTTGTACTGTATTATTAATTATGTGTCCCTGAGCGTGTGAAGGGCAAATGGCCACAACAGAGAGATAAACAGGGGATAGTTGTAATATCTGAGTGGCGCATAATTTTTAATGTATTTATCTCCATAACAGCCCCGTGAGATAGGGCAATGCTCTTATCCCTATGTTGCAGATGGGGGACAGAGAGGCTAAGACTTGCCCAAGGTCACACAGGAAGTCTGCGACAGAGCAGGGAATTGACCCCCGTCTCCTCAGTCCCAGGCAGGCACTCCAACTACTGAATCATCCTTCCCCTCCCACCTAATACACCCCCTTCAGCTCTCCATCTCCAGCACCCCCAAACCTCCAGGGGCTCCTCCCTGAAGCAGAGCAGAGCAAACTCTGTTCCAATCAACCAGCCACAAGAGTGAATGCAGACAGAATCAGGCCTGGTGCTTTACAGACATTCACTGGGGCCTAGTCCACACCAGAAAAGATTTGCTGGTGTCGCTGTAATGAAAAAGCCCTCCCCTATTGTAGACAGTTTATATTGTCCAAAAAGCACTTTTGTCTATATACCTTATATTCATTCATATTTCCCCTGCCATATTTGTCATTATAGAAATGTCGCCCCAAAGTACACCCCTAGCCAACACTGCTATACTGGCACACATTTCGAGGGTAGCCTAGCCTAACTCGCCATCACAGTTCTCCGGCAGGCAGCTGGGATCATTCTCCACTTTTGAGAGATGAGGAAACGGAGGCTCAGCGAAGCAGTCTGACTTGCCCAAGGTCACATACAGATCGGGGATTAGAACTCTGGGCTTCCAGGCTGCCAGTCCTATGATCAGACCACTAGACCACACTGATGGCAGGGCTGCAGCAATCTCAGTTCAAACACACTGTGCCATGCAACCTAATAACATGTGAGCAGGGACTAGCAGGCAGCAGCCCAAGCCTAAGGCCCCGCAGGGTCAGACACAGCAAATACCTTGGGTCGTGAATACATAACAATAACAATCATTTGCACGTGCAGGAAGCGCTGGCCAGCTGTCTGGAGCCCACAGAGATGAACAGACTGTGCATCTAGTAATCAGTTCATCCAGTCACTGAAGTGCAGCCACCTCTGATGTGGGGTCCAGCACCTGATTAACAGCTGCAGTGCACCGCTACACCACAATTTAATGACAGGAAATGAAATTACAGGCAGATCGGAGGCGGGAGGAATGGGACAACCAGGCCTTAGATGCCTGCTCTTGTGAAAGGTGCTGAGCGCACATGCAGCTGGCAGCAGTGCATCAGGCTGTGGGCTGAGAATAGGCACAGGCTGTCCTTACCTGGTCCAGTGGGCTTCGAAGAAGGCGGAGTAATACACAATGGTTGGCAGCAGAGCAGAGAAGCACCACAGCAGCAGGGTGGGGAAGAACTGGGTGATGATGGGGTTCTGGGGAGGCAAAGAACACACCAGTCATGTCAATCAAGGCAAACCCCGAGGCTGGGGAGCAGGAGAGGGCAAGGGGAAAACCTGCTGCATCGCCAAGGCAGAGCACAAGAGCTGCCAGCAGCGCTGAGCATGACTCGGCCCCGGTGGGGCTGCATCAATAGGGGCAAGTTCCTCAACTTGGGAATCCTGGAAGGGAATCTCCAGTACCTCTGACTTTATCCCCTGGGGAGAAACCAGCGTCTGGGAGCTGTGTAGCATGGGCGAATGAGCACCAGCCCAGGCCCCACCCTGGGAATCCTTTGTCTTCATGTAGGGGTCAGCCAGGGTGCAGCTCCTCCCACTGTTAGGTTGGGGTTTTGCCCAAGCAGAGAAGCGGCTTAACGCAGTCAGTGTATCCCCTGCAGTTTTCCTTTACTCTCGTACCGCTTTGCCATCCCACTTGCTCTTCTGACATGCAGAGGGACTGTTTTCTTGCTCTCCGCTATGGTAGGGAGAGCCAGGCTTTCCTCCCACTTGCCATACGTGCAAAATCTAGCGCTGGCTGTGGGCCGAAGAGCCCCGGGAGTCCCTGGGAAGAGTGGGGATTGCCAATTTACTCCAGTTCTGACAGGAGAGGGATTTTCAAGGTCCCTTGTAGGGACCTGGGGAGAATCCTTGGTTCCTCACGTTTCCCCTGAAAATGCAGTTTGCAGCCTCCCGGGACAGACTCCGTGGTGCTCCAACTCAGGGGTGGGACATGGAGGCTGGCTCCTTTCTGCTCTCACAGGAGCTTCTGAGACCCACAGGGGCAGGTCGGGACCTTGCTCAGCCTGATGGGGCCAGGCCTAGCCCATCTGGACATGTGAGGTGAAGGGACCCAGTGCACATGCATGCCACAGGATGGGACGGGAGGAAGGGGAGAGCCCCTCGTTCCTGTGCCCATCTCCCAGGCCTTACATTCAGATACTCCACAGGCTTGGTGACGTTGAATTTATCCATGGTGGTGATGATGATGGCGGGAGTGGTGAGGAAGAAGAGGAGGAGGAAGAGGATGACGTTGATAACCAGGCAGCGGATCCACCAGATGAAACCCCGGATGGAGAGGTGTTCCCTGGGGGGAGAGAGGGTGCCGAAGCCAGTTAGGAGTGGATCCCGGGGGAGGCAGAGGGGCCAGGGCCCAATATCAGAGACCCTGGTCTGTGCTGGGCAGTGGTACGAGGCAGGGCGAACAGAACCCAGGAAGTTAACTCTTCAAGTGCCTGAATCCCCTTTAGAGGCACCTGTATCCCGCTGTTCGCCATACTGGCTCAGACCCACAGTCCAGCCAGGCTGGGACTCTGCACCCAGAAGCAGCCAAACCCAGATGTTTCAGAGGACGCTAACCCCTCCGGCCAGCTGTGTGGGCCTGGCAATAGGGATGGTTCCTCTTCTGAGCCCCACAGTCGCCAAGGGCACCCCAGTGCTAGGCCCATGGCCCTGACAACGCTCCCCCTTAGCCAGGCTGCCTGTGCCTCCCTATCTCAGCGGCTCCCCAGACCGGCCCAGCAGAAGGTGCGGCCGGCTCACCAGTAAATGTTCTGTGGGTCGGGGGCGTAGGTGACGGTCCAGTTGGAGATATGGAGGGACTCGCTGCAGGAGGAGGCCCGGGGCTCCCCACGGCACGCGCAGCCCTGGCACTTGCACACGTTGAAGTCTTTGAGGATTCTGGAGACAACAGGAAGAGGGAGAGCGAGTGAGACATCCCCAGAGGGTGAGATCAGGCTGAGCCCCAGGCCGTCGGGTGGGGCACCTGGGCATTGGGCCTTCGCTGATCTCGGAGGCCTATTTACCCGGTGCCACATTTTCTATGCGCTCAGACGCCTGCCTGGAAAGGACAGCGCCTCTCCCTCCCTAGCCCCGTGGCGGCCCCCTTGCACTCACATGGCCGTAATGGTCTCGTTGTGGAAGGTGACGAAGGCCATCCCCAGAGGCTTTTCGTTCACCTTCTCCTTCTCCCGCTTGTAGTCATCCTTCAGCTTCTCCTCCAGCTTGGTGTAATACTCGATGGCCTCCACCTGGACACACAGAGGCAGGTCAGCGCCTAGCGCCACGGAACTCCACCCTGCTCCTGCCCCTCGGGCCTCAGGCTGGGCGCGCACCCACGGGGCAGGGCGACGCCGCCCCTCCGCGTGCCCTACAGCCAGCGGCCGGGGGCTCTGGTGGGCACAACCACTCCACTTGTCATTAGGGTTGAAAGAATCAGAGTTAACAAGGCAAATGGGTCGGGGGGGGGGGGGGGTGGCGTTTAGCAAGGGGCAGCAGGGTGGAGGACAGTCACAGTCACAGCCACCGAGGGAAGTTCCTCTCCCTGGAGGGGCCCTGAGGAGTGAAGGGCAGACAAGGGGACAGGAACATGCTGGTTTGCCAGGACTTGGGCCCAGCCCTTCTCTACGTGGGGCTGGCAGGAGCTGGGAGCAGCCTGAGGGCAGTCTCCCAGCATCCCTCCCGCCACTGCCTGGTGCCCTTCAGCCCACCTGCCCCCATACCTCCTCACAGCCCTTGATGACGCAGCAGCACAGGTGGCCGCAGGGCTTGGGGTTGATCATCGACGGCGTGGTCACCTTGCTCTTCAGGTTGGTGAAATAGATTTTCCCACGTTCTGCTTTTTTCCTGCCAGAGGAGGAGGCGGGAGGGGAAGCAGAGGCTCAGAAAGGCTCTTGTCCCTGCTCCGGCCACCAGAGGGCCGCAAGCAGGGCAGCATTTTAGAAAGCAGGGAGAGCCTATGAGAAGGCAGGAGTGGTGGTGGGGATCAGACAGGAGGGGTGGTGGGTCTCTCTGCATATGTGAATCTCTTGTATGTATCTTTTTAAATAAGGTTCCCAGTCAGCTGAAGCAGAGGCTGCTGGGATTTCATTGCACCGGGATGCATAACTGCTAACCAAGGCCCCTAGGTCTGGATAACCAACTCTCCCCGCAGCACGGCGGAAGCACAGCTCCACAGCCCAAAGCACATCGTTGACAGCGTGACCGACACTTAAGGCACCGCACTGGAGTGTGGGACACCAGGGGCCAATCCCAGGCTCAGCTACAGACTCACCGTGGGACCATAGCAAGTCACGGCCCCTCGGGGCCTCAGTTCTGATCCTTCCCTGCCTGACGTGGGGGGGCTGAGCATATAAATCCATTAAGATCTGTGTGGTTCAGACACTGTGGTGATGGGGGTCATACAAGCAGACTGATAACCCCAGAGCAGCCCAGATAATTCAGCTCTGCTCTGCCACACACCCAACACCACCACATAAAGTATCCCAAAAGTCATGGGCTCTCCACACACAGCTTTGCCCATGCCTCTCACTCCTGACCTGCAGCTCCCCTGCTATTCCATTCCTGCACCCCTCTCGCGGAGCCTATCACTTGAGCCAAACAGTCCCCGGTTCCATTGCTGTTAGCGGTGCAGACAGGGCTATCTACGGACTAGCCGAAGACCATCCCATGCTTTTTTTGGGTGACGTTCAGTGTAACTCTTCTGTGGCTGAGTCTCACCCTCTCACCCCAGCTGCATCCCTTGTGCTCTGGGCAACACTCCTGGCCTAGGCCTGTTGGGGGCCCCCTGTCCACACCTGCCCTAGGCTTTACCTCTCTGCATCAAGGAACATCAGCCTGGCCACGTTGTAGCAGGGGCGCGCCTCCAGCACAGTGCAGTTGGAATAAGCCTCCCTGTGAACAGGAGACAACCCCAGGCTCTTTAGTGATGAGGTTGAAAGCAGCAGCTCGAGCAAACCCTCCAGCAGCCAGTGGCATCGCAGGGGGTCTGTGGGAACCCAGACTGCACTCTCAGGCCCAATCCCAACCATCAGGGAATTCTGCTAAAGCCGTGCACAGGGGTGGGGGAGTGAGCGTCCACGCACTCCGCCCGGATGGGGAGGAGAGCACCAGTTTGGGAAGCAGTGCTCTTGGGCTCCCAAAGAGGCCGCTTCAGTCCTTCGTCCCTGGAAGAACCAGGGTCTCATTGTGGGGCTTCCAAAAAGAGGTGGTGGTGATGGGGAGGGAGGAGTCCTCTGTAGTGTTAGAGAGGCTCCAGGTGTACTTCGGCCCCCAGCTCATCTCCTCCCCTGACATCCCTTGGTTTGGTTGTGCTCTGGGGATCTCTGCAGGGACAGGGCTGGCCTTCAGGGTTCAAAATTCCCTCTCCCTGGAGGGCTGGGACTAGAGCTGCTTTCTATATTGACTTTTTGACAAAAAAAACCAAACACCTGTAAACCAAAAACACTCAATTCAGAAATGCCATCACAGTGCCTCATGGGAGTTGTATTTCTGGTGCCTCATGCCTGCATTCTCCTCTATGAACCAGGCTCCCCTGCTGGACAACATCACCCATGATGCACTGCGGCCTTAGATTCCCATGAGGCACTGCAGTGGTTCCACAGAAGTGGAGACTCTGGTGTGTCATGGGAGATGTAGTCCAGCCCACAGAATAGGCTGTAGGCATGAGGCACCTGAACCACAACTCCCATGACACACTGAGGTGACAATATATAATTTTTTTTAAATTAAATTTTTCCAGTTTTCAATTTTTTGCCAAAAAGTTGAAATTTCCCACAAAAAAGCAGCTCTAGCTGGGACCCAGCACATGCTCACACTCACTCAAAATGCTTCTTGATCTTTTCCGACTCAGCATATTTTGAGATCCCATTAATAAAGAGAGTTCGCTTCACCTGGAAGAGACAAAAAGGCAAGGGGAGGTGAGGGCAGCCTGGGAACCCAAGCTAGGACGGCACCAGAGACCAGGCTGTGGCCAAGGGATGAAGCTGGGTCAGGGGAGTGGCTCATTTTTTCCTGGCAGTGCCCAGGGTTCCACATTTATCAGGCTGCCTCCGACTCCCCACTGGTTGGCACGTGGGCAACCCAATACATAGCCAACATTTGCTCCAGCCCAGGATGTGACCTGGTGGGGTTGTTACACCATGGCTGCCTGAGCGGAGACAGGGTGGGGGCATTAATTATAGGTGGCGAGTTGGCTTACAGCAGGGGAACCCAGAACGTACCAAGCAGAGGCAGTGCCTAGCAGCAAGGGACAGAATATTGCACACTGGCTGCTGCAGCTCAGCTCATCTAGTGGGAGCCCTGGAGACCCTGGGACTATTGTTACAGTGGCATCAGGGGCGAGGTGTGGGCAAGAACCCTGCCTGGGGAGTCACACCCAGCATGAGCAAGAGGCGTGGCTAGGGTGGCAGAGACAGGGAGGCTGGAAGAGCAGAGAGCCCATGACCAGGCTTACCAGGTCATCCTCTTTGTAGCGCATCTTGGAGGTGTGCCGGCGCATGCTGTACACCGTCAGCAGTAGGTACAGAAAGGCGAAGGACGTGTGCAACCACAGCAGGTTATTCCTGTCACCAGAGAGGCACCACTCAGTGGGAGGCCACCCAGCCAGTGCAGCAATACCACCCCCACCTTGTGTGTGGCCAGTCAGCCAATGTGGGCTATCCCACACACCAGGGCCAGGCTATCCAGCCAAGGGCAGTGCACCCGGGGACAGTCCAACTGGCTGATATGGTGCATGCATCCCGAAAGGCTGTTCCCAGGCTCTTACTCTGGAGACAGGAGCTGCTGGTGCCAGCTCTGCAGGGTGAGCTGGGACAGCAGCAGCAGGGGAAGTAGCCTTCCTGGAGCAGCACTCCCTCCCTGTGGCTCCATCTGATACATGCCAAGGGCCCCGCTCCATCCCCTCCCTCCTAGACATACCCAGAATTCAGGTTAGCAATAGTCGTTCTCCCAAAGCTGTAGGCGTTGTTTTCTGGGGAGAGAGGGACAGACAGAGAGACAGCTTGAATCAAACCCAGCAGGAGCTGGTTTGGGGTGCTTGGACTGGTGAGGTGGGGCAGAGCAGGGCTGCTCTGGGAGTCATACCTGCAATCCCCATTAAACATGAAAGGGTCATAAGGTGATGTTTGTGGGCACCAGTTTTCCTGGCTGAGTCGCCCTGCCCCCAGATGCGACGGGGTGAGGGCTCAGCGGGCTGCAGTGGGGTCGCGGGAACTGGGACATGTTTCCCCAAATATGCCATCAAGTGTGAAGCCAACTCTCCCCCCAAAACAGCATCCCTGCCACCCGGGGGTTCCCACCTGCCATTGCAGGACTTCCAGGGCAGGAAGCAATGCTCCATCACTTCTAGAGCCCGTACCACTGTGAGGGCTGGTGCTAGGCTCCAGTGAGCAAGGCTAGCGCCGAGCAGAACAGGCTAATTCCCTTCCAGAGGTGGGAAAGCAGCAACAGCCCTCCCCCGCTCACCTAGCAGGTCCCCCGAGAAGTTCACAGGCAGCACGATGCCCACGGAGAGCACGCCCACGGCCACCAGCAGCCCTATGATGTGCCGCTGGAAGGAGAGATAATGGACTGCGTCGGCTCCGCACTTATCCCGGATCTCATCATCCCTGGCAAGGACACAAAGGCAGTGAGGCATCATCTAATAAGGATCTGGAGCCAAATCCCAATAGCCCTTCAGTGCCCCGTGCCATGGCATCTACATGGGTCAGGCCTAGGACCTTAACACCAGGAACACCAGACCCTAAGACCAGAGCTAAAGGAGTTCTAATGAGCCCATCGCTTAGAGGAGCTGCAGAGCCCTCCATCCTAGCCCAAGAAGTGGCCAGTTAGGGATGTCAGTGCCTTGTAGTCTGGCCTTTCACTAGCTCAAATAGAAACCCACTAGCCAACATCCATCTGCTGCACCTGTACCCTGGTGCTCCCAGTCCCTGCAGGATGGGGAAGCGAGGCTTGCTCAGGGCATCATGCACAGAGCCACTGCCAGGCAGCTGTGCCAATGCTATCCACTGTCACTTTAACCACGTCAGGTTGCCCAGCTGTCAGAGGGGGTTATGCATGCTGGCTCCACATAATTTACGAGCTAAGGATGGAAAGCGCTAGAGAAGAGCTTAAGGGCATCTTCTTCTCAAGGTCCTGGTAGGTTCTCCTGAACTTCTTTGGCACTAGATCCCACTTTGAGAGCAACGTACACAGCAGGGACCATAATGAAGCAAGAAAAAAAAGGTTACTAACCTTCCATATCTGTTGTCCTTTGAGATGTGTTGCTCATGTCCATTCCAAGTAGGTGTGTGTAGGCATGCCTCATGCACAGTCACTGGAAGGTTTTTCCCCTAGTGGTATCCGTAGGGTTGGCTCTAGAGTCCCCTGGAGTCTCACCTTCCTGGCCCCATATATAGGGCCCTGCCGACCCCCCGTCTCTTCATTCCTTCTTGCTGGCTGGGGTAGGCAGGTGGGTCTTGGAATGAACATGAGCAACACATCTCGAAGAACTGTTATGGAATGTTAGTAACCGTCTTTCCTTCCTCGAGTGCTTGCTCATGTTGATCCCAAGTAGGTGACTTCCAAGTAGATTCATAGGAGGAGGGGATTGGAGTTCAATGACCTGCGGATTGCAGTACCGCTCTACCAAATGCAGCATCGTCTCTGGCTTGCTGAGTAATAGCATAGTGTGCTGCAAAGGTGTGAATAGACGGTCACATCATGGCTCTACAAATGTCTTGGATTGGGATCTGAGCAAGGAATGCTGCCAAGGCCACCTGAGCCCTTGTGGAGTGAGTGGTCAGGGCTGGGGCCAGTATTTTTGCCAAGTCATAACATGTCCTGATACACAACGAGATCCACAAAGAGATTCTTTGTGATGATATCAAAAGGCCTTTTGTCCTGTCCGCTATTGCTATGAAGAACTGCATTGTTTTTCTAAAGGGTTTAGTCCTCTCAATATAAAAAGCCAAAGCCTATCTAACATTGAGAGAATGATCCCCTTTCTTGGCTGTTGGCGTCTGGCTTTGGGTAGAAAACCGGAAGGAATATGCCTTGGTTTGAGTGAAATTGTGACACCACCTTTGGAAGGAGAACCAGGTGAGACCTTGTCTTTGAAGAAAATGGAAGAAGGCTCAGATGTGAGGGCCCTGAGTTCTGTGACTCTCCTGGCCGAAGTTATGGCCACTAGAAAGCTACCTTCCAGGATAGATAGAGGAATGAGATGTTGCTAGAGGTTCGAATGGAGGATCCATCAGTCTTGATAGTACAAGGTTGAGATCCCATTGGCGAATTGACTGATGCGTTTGAGGGTATAACCTGTCTAGATCTTTAAGAAACATCCCACCATGGGGTTGGCGAAGACCAAACAGCCTGGAATGCAGGGATGAAAGATTGTGGCCAGGTGGACCTTGATTGATGACACCGACAGTCTCTGCTGTTTGAGATGTAACAGATAGTCCAAGATGAAAGGTATTGACAACAGTGCAGAAGGGTACTCTGCCCGTGCTGACCAGATGGGAAACCTCTTCCACTTAGCCAGGTAAATGACCCTGGTGGAAGGTTTTCTGCTGCCGAGGAGGACCTCTCTGACTGGTTCCGAGCATTCTAGCTCCAGAAGATTCAGCTATGGAGCTTCCACAACAAAGGCAGCTGTGGTCCTGAGTGATCAAGTCCCAAGCAGCAGACTGATAAGAGTTTCCACTGAGGGGCTGAGGAGCATGGTGTACCAGTGTTGGTGCGGCTATGCTGGGGTTACCAGAATTATGGAGGACCTTTCCTTCCTGACCTTGAGCAGGAACCTTGTGAGCGAGCGGGATAGGTGAAATACATAGAACAGATAGCCTGTGATTCTGGAAAGAGCAGAAATACATGCAATACATGCACTTCCTGTTGCGTCTCGTCACAAACAAATCTATGTGGGGAACTCCCTACCATTGGAAGATGTCGTTCACCACATCCAAGAGGAGAGACCACTTGTGGGTGGAGGAAGACCTGCTGAGGTGGTCCGCCAACTCGTTCTGAGACCCAAGCAGGGAGGATGCCTCAAGGTGAATTGAGTGGGCTATGCAGAAGTTCCAAAATTTGAGGGCTTCCTGACACAGGAAAGAGGAGCATGCTCCACCCTGTCTGTTTATATAGAACATCGCTGTTGTATTGTCTGCCATGACGGATATATATTTGCCTTCCAGGTGGGCTTAGAAGGTCTGACAAGTCAAGTGTACTGCCCTCAGTTCTCTCACCTTGATGTGGAGTGAGAACTCTGCCTGGGACCAGAGGCCTTGTGTCCTGAGCCCCACTAGATGCACTCCCCAGCCCATTGCTGAGGCTTTGGTGACCAGGAACAGCAAGAGGTAAGGTGTGGAGAGAAGGGGACGCCTGTGCAGACTGACTGTGGGTGAGCCACAGAGGGAGGAAGCGAGACTACCCTGTCTATGTGGTTGTGGGTCAGATGATACACGGAGGCTAGCCAAGCCTGGAGGAGTCTGAGAGGTAGTCTGGCATGCTGAACAATATATGTGGATGCCACTAAGTGCCCCAGCAGTTTCGGGCCGTGGTGTTGGGGTACCCTTTTAACTCTTCTGTGATGGAGCATATAGTCCAGAATCGAGATTCTGGAAGAAAAGCTTTGGCCTGTTTCGAATCTAGAACTGCCCCTATGAACTCTATCTTCTGAGTGGGAGTCAGGATCAACTTCTGCACATTGAACAGGAAACCCAGCTTGGCAAAGGCTGAACTTATCAATTGAACATCTGCTTCCACCTGTGCCTTGGTGAGAACTTTGCCCAACCAGTTGTCAAAGTACTGACAGACTTGCAACTTCCGCTTCCTCAGGAATGCGGTGATGACTGCCAAACACTTAGTAAACACTCGAAAAGCTGCAAGGAAGTACTGTGAACATGTAGGGGGGTCTGGCTGACTATGAACCGAAGAAATCTTCTGTGACTTGGAATGATTGACATGTGAAAGTACGCATCCTTCAGGATGAGGGAAGCGTACCAATCCCCTGGATCCAAGGATGGAATAATCAAGGCCAAAGAGACCATGCAGAACCTCAACTTCTTCATGAATCTGTTGAGGTTTCGTAAGTCCAGAATGGGTCTGAGACTGCTTTTGGCTTTGGGAATTAGCAACAAACCTTAGCTCCTGAGGAATCTCCTCCACTACTCCTATCTTTAGGAGTGCCCGCACTTCTTGGATTAGAAGTTGGTCGTGAGAATGTTCCCTGAAGAGGGCCAGAGGGTGGGAGGTGGAATGGGTGCGGGAAACTGAAATTGAAGGGAGTATCCCAGTTCTACTGTGTGTAGCACCCAAAGAGCAGATGTGATCTGGGCCCACGCATGGTAGAAGTGGGATAGTCGGTCCAAAAAGAATTGGGGCGAAGGATCTGAGTCGTGAATTAGTACGCCGCCTTCGGGTGCATCCTCAAAAGTTCTGTTTGGAACCAGAGGATTGCCTTGCCGGTCCAGGGCTTTGGCTGGTGGAAGGCTGAGAGAGTCTCCTCCTGTAATTTCTGTCCCTCTTACGGTTACACTCCTGCCTGGGTTGGGATTGGGAGAACTGAGGCAGGGATTGAGGTTTGAAATGTGTCCTCTGTGGTGCTGGAGTTTGGAGACCCAAGAGCTTTAAAGTAGCCTGAGAATCCTTTAAAGCTGTGCTGTGCAGTTTTGAGTCTGTCTGCTCCGAGAACAGCACTGGACCATATTGTGTGGGAATCCTGAGGCTTGTAGCCATGAGCTCCGACACATCGCTACTGCTGATGACATGGTGTGAGCTGCGGCATCCTTCACGTCCAGTGCCACCTGAAGCGAGGCCTTTGCAACTGCCTTGCCTTCCTCTCTTACAGCCGTGAACTCTGCCTTGGTATAGACTCCGAGAACTGGGACATAGACCCCCCAAGAGTTAAAATTGTATCTGCTCAAAACTGCCGATACGGAGTTGGAGCCCCCCATAGAATACATCTTTCTACCAAAGCGGTCCAAATTTTTTAGCATCCTTTGCCTTTGGCGTGGGGCGTTGCTGACTTTGTCTCTCATGCTCATTGATCGCTGCAACTATGAGTGATCCTGCTGGGGGATGAGTATACAGGTATTCGTGATCCTTTGAGAGTACAAAGTATTTTTCTCTCTACCCTCTTTGCAGTTGGAGGCAGAGAAGCCGGAGTCTGCCATAGTGACTTGGTTGCATCACAAATGGGTCTTTATTAATGGCAGTGGTACCCTGGATGGGCTTGCAGGGGCTAGAATGTCTACCATAGGGTCTGCGTTGTTGGTGACCACCTCAACATGGAGCCCCAAATTCTGCACCACCCTCCTCAAGAACTCCTGATGAGCCCTGTCATCATCTGCAATCGGTGCTGCCGAGGACCCCACTACTGCTTCAGCTAGGGACAAAGAAGATGACGCTCTGACCGGGGCAGTCTTTCGACCTTCTGCTTGCAGAGGGTCCCAGGGTGCTGGTTCCTCTAACTCAGTGCCGGTTTCGACATGGTGCTTGGTGCCGGGTGTGGCATCGTACTCAGTTCTGGTTCCTGTACCATGCAGTAGCATGTCACCTGATTGAGGTGAGGGATGTCTGCTCCCAGAAGCGAGCGTTAGCAGCCATCCTGATTATGAGCCCGGTGGAACGCCCAAGGGGTCCAAAAGGGCCACTGCACTGGCATTTGCCACTGCACCAGCCAAGGCATGGGGAAAGGCTGACCAGCCTCAATCCCCTGGTGCTGCCTCTCTGACCGGTGCTGGCTTCTTCTAGAGGAGTAGCACTTCGCTTCAGAGTCGGAGCCTGACAACTTGCTTCTCAGGGACCAAGGCGGTGCGGTTCCTGACGGTGCCGGAGAGATGGCGACTGCGGCATCGTAGCCGGCTTTCCCATGGACAGCTCCAGGTGTTTTCTGACACCGGTGGTCTGGTGCCCAGAGCACGGTCGCGCCTGAGAAGGGACAGTGGTGCTGTGCTATCAGTTCCCTGGCCACTTCAAAAGTCTCCGACGTGGAGGAGAGCTGTAGTTTCTCCTTGCATGTCTCCCTGGGTTGGGAGGCCAAAGGCAGCAGACTTGACGGACCCCCTTCCTGGGGCCAGTCAATAGTGCCAGGGCCAAGAGGACGGCACTTGAGTGGCCCGATCCAGGTTGCACTCTGCTCGAGCCCTTACGTCATGTCATTTTGGGCATCGGCGAGCACCCCCCGTCTGTTCTCTTCTACTTCTTACGTGGTACAGGGGATTGTGAGTAGTGCCATGCCTGTGAGGTGTCCCACGTTGCTGGTCATCCATGACGGTGCCGAGGGTTTCCAGACACAGAGTCCTTCCTCGGTGCTGTCTCTCTCATGGACGCCGGTGCACTCTGCGCCGAAGCTGATGTACTAGGTGTCAGCTCGGCACTGAGCGTGATCAGAGAGTGGACTCCAGAGGATGAACTTCAATCTCTGACTCCTCTCCTTCTTTGTCCTAGGGTGGAATCCCCTGCAGATCTTACAGCGATCCCTCTGATGGGTCTCCCCAAGGCACTTACGACAAGCAATATGGGGATTGCGCCTGGGCATGGGCTTCTTGCAAGCCTTGCATGGTTTAAAGCCAGTGGAACGAGGTATCTCCTGCCCCAGGGAATGGAGATGACCCCAGCAAGCGGGGTCCTAACTAACTAAACCAACTATAAATACAAACTAACTCAAACTATTTGACTATTTACAGGTATGAGTTCAAACAACCACTAGGAAGACGCTTGCAAGAGAAGATCGATGTTCCAGCGACCGTCACGTGTGGCAGGAAGGAACTGAAGAGACGGGGGATCGGCAGGGCCCTATATATGGTGCCGTGAAGGGGCAACTCCAGGGGGCTCCAGAGCTGACCCTACGGATACCACTAAGGGAAAAACCTTCCGGAGACTGTGCATGCGGCGTGCACACAGCTACTTGGAATGGACGTGAGCAAGCACTCGAAGAAGAAAGGGGGGTTTTGCCTCCGAGCAGGAGAGATTAGGGGAGTGGGGGGGAAAAGGTTTGTGACGAGGCACTGGAATGGGACTGGGTGTCCTGGGCTACGAGACCGTGGGCAAGGCTCTTAGGCCCATCTGGACAGCTGTTGAGAGGTTTAACCCCAGTGCGGGCAGACAGCGAGCATGTTAAAACCAGCAGTGTGACCATGGCAGTGCAGGCAGTGGTTTGGGCTGTCTGAACACATACCCAGGGGCCAGGTGTGTTTGCACTTGAGGAGAGCTAGAGCGTCTGCCTACATGCAGCGGCATTCACACCTGCACAGACATACCCTTAGTCTCTTCGTGTCTCAATTCCTCATCTATAAAACAGGGATAATAATCCTTTGCCTGCCTTTTCTAGCTGGACTGTAAGCTTGTTGGAGCAGGGGCTGTCTCCTGCTACATGCTTGTACAGCACCTAGCACAAGGGGGCTTTGATCCCATTGGGGCTGCTAGGTGCTAGGACAATGCAGATAACAAGCAACAACCACCACCTCACAGCTCCACAGGGTCAGGTCTCCACTGCCCCACTGGTCTATGGGTCCTGGCCCTGACTAAGCTCTCAAACCAAGCACCCGGATTCAAGGGCCACTTACTTTATCCTGAAGATGGCCGTCAGCCAGGAGCAGAAGCCCTGTGCAGAGAGACAATGGGAGCCCCAGGTTACTGAGGGTTCTCTCAGCCCTACTCCCCCTCACCAAGGAAACTAACCCTGCTTCTCTCTTCTCCCCAGACAATATAAGGCTCGTCTTCCCTGTTTCCCCGGGCCCAGTGGATCCCTGCCAAGAAAGGGAAGCCGAAAGGACACACGGACCACAAACGCCCAGGTATGTAGAACTACGGATATGCCCATCTGCGGTAGGTCCCAGGTTATCCCGACACATCAGTCGCTCCCGTGAGTATGACATGCGCCAGGCTCTGCTGAGCTGCTGGGCAGCAGTACCACCAACTGGCTGGTCACCCTCCCCGGTGAGTCAAGAGGTCAGAGCAGCCATTTTGCTACATTACAGTGGGCGGCGGAGCCAGTGCAAGGGTTGCCAGTTAGCACAGGAGCTGTCAGGAAGTCAGCTGTCCCAGTGCAGGGTCACGTCCCCTGGGGACACCTCAGCCATCGGACAGGAGAGGAGGAACACACGATGGGCTAGAGAGGCAGCAGGAACTGGTATGGAGCGCATCTGGACAGAGAACCTGGGAACCACCCTCCCATTTGTCGGCATACTGGACCCTGCCGTCCCATTTCACCACAGCTGCTTCTTACAGGAGAAGGTGGCAGCAGGGAAACACTCATAGACATCTAGCTTGTAGTGGGTGTTTAGCAGCTGGATGTGAAGAGGAAGAGCCAGCAACCTGTGACCAGCCACTTCTCCATGGGACAACAGTTTGCTATTGGGATGTCTATTCACTGGTTGGGAGCATGTGGCTGGGACCCTGGACTCCTGGCTTCCTTTTCCAGCTGAAGGAGCAGAGTATTATCTAGTGGTTACAGAACGGGACTGGAAGCCAGGACTTCTGGGTTCTATTCCCACACTCATTTACTGAGTGGCTTTGGGCAAATGGCTTCCCTTCTCTGTGCCTCAGTTTCCCTTCTGCAAAACAGGGATGATGACACTGCCCCACTTCTGAGGGGGCTGAGAGACTTGGCTAGCATGCGATGGGCTATGGAGTTGCTCAGCAGGCAAGCATTGGATTATTTTTGCTGCTACTCACATTGTCCCTCTGGTCAAAGTCCACGGAGCTGGAGACAGAGGTGAGGCGCTCGTAGCGGTCGTGGTTGTCAGAGTGCAGAGCGGATGCCACGCTGAAATCACAGAGTGGGAGAGGGTTAATGAAGAAGAGGAGAGAAACTCAGCCAGGAAGCAGCACCCAGAAGATCAGAGGTTAATTCAGGTCAGTTTGCCCCAGGCTAGATGGAGAAGCTGAGAGAGCAGAGAGAGGACAGCAGTTAGTGGAGAGCCCCTCCTCAGGTAGCACTGTTCAAACTGGCCTCCAGGGGGTGTACTGCAGCACACAGGGCCAGCTACACACACACCCAGTTCTGCCCCCACCTGCGCCGTCACAGGAACAAACAGAAGGGGAGCACGTGAGAGCAGCTTCCCTTTCCTTCCACTCTCCCTGCTAACCCCTCGCTCCCAGGCCTGGCCGGTGACACCAGCAGCAGCTCAGACACAACACCAGAGAACATGAAGTGTCTGTGCACGTGCACAGGCGTGAGGGAGGACACAGTATACTACAGCCATACCCACTAGTGAGGAGGGGCTTGCAAAGGCTGCCACAGGAGGAGAGATTAGGACCCGTTAGTTTAGAGAGGCAATGAAAAAGAGGGGATCCACTAAAGGGATACACAACAACAAATGATTGTATGTTGGTCAGTTGGGAGGTCTTGCTTTCCTGCTTATAACATGACAGCAAGGGGGTGCCCCATGAAATTAAGAGGTAAACTTGAAAACTTATTAAAGGAAGAAATATCCCACACAATATGAACAGTACCTGTGGAACTCTCTGCCACATGATATTATTGAACCAAGAGCTAAGCAGGGTTAAAAAACATAAGAATGAGACATTTATAGGAATAATATACATCACAGTTACTAGCTAGGATAGAAATGTATGAGGGCTATAAATATTTCAGCTGATCCTCAATTGCCAAGGCTTCCCATATGGGGAGGTTATTCTACAACTGTCCACTAGAGCGGTTCTTGGACCTTCTTCTGAAGCACTGGGTGTTGGTCAGTGGTTTTCAACCTGTGGTCCGCAGACCCCTGGGGATCCGCAGACTATGTCTATGATTTCCAAAGGGGTCAGCACCTCCATTCAAAATTTTTTTAGGGGGTCTGCAAATGAAAAAAGGATGAAAACTACTGGTGTTGGTGAATGTTAGAGATAGGATCCTGGAAAAGACAGATCATTGGCATAGTTCAATTCCCATGTCCCTCTGGATGAATGAGCGAGTTGGTGGGACAGAGAATTAACATACATTCATTTCCCCCTTTCCCGTACGCACACACACAGAGTATAGCAAATGTATTAATGCAAAGTATTATAAAATACTTCATTTCAAGGATCATTCCATATGGCAGATAAAATTCAACGTTGATAAGTGCAAAGTAAAACACATTGGAAAAAAAATCCCAACTATACATATACAGTGATGGGTTCTAAATTATGTTACTCCCCAAGAAAGAGATCGTGGTGTCACTGTGGATAGTTCTCTGAAAACTTCCACTCAATGTGCAGCGGCCATCAAAAAGGCTAACAGTTTGTTAGGAACTATTAGGAAAGGAATAGAAAATAAGACATAAAATATAATGCCACTATATAAATACATGGTATGCCCACACCTTGAATACTGTGTCCAGTTCTGGTCACCCCATCTCAAAAAGCATATAGTGGAACTGGAAAAGGTTCAGAGAAAGGCAGCAGAGATGATAAGGATTATAGTACGGCTTTTATAAGAGGAGAGACTATAAAGATTATGGCTGTTCAGCTGAAAAAAGAGATGACTAAAGTGAGATCAGATAGAGATAAAAGAGGTCTATAAAATTATGAATGGTATGGCAAAGGTCAATAGAAAAATGTTATTGACCCTTTCACAGAATACAAAGACCAGGGAGCCCTCAATGAAATTAATAGGCAGCACAGCAGGTTTAATGCAAACAAGAGGAAGTATTTTTTCACACAACTAATCTGTGGAACTCATTGCCATGGGATGTTGTAAAGGCCAAAAGTATAATTGTGTTAAAAAAATAAATGGGTAAGTTCATGGAGTATAGGTCCATCAATGGCTATCAATGGCCAAGATGGTCAGGGACACAACCCTATACTCAAGGCTGCCCTAAACCTCTGACTACCAAAAGCTGGGCATGGAAGACAGCGTGGATCACTCCATAATTGCCCTGTTCTGTCCACGCCCCCCTGCAGCTCTGGTATTGGTCACTGTTGAACACAGGCTACTGGGCAGTATGACAGTTCTTATGAAGGGGCTTTACAAATCTTACCCCCACTCACCTCATCCTTTTGGGGAGGTGGGTCAGTATCATTAACCTCACGCTTCAGAGGCACAAGGCGGGGAGGTAACTTGCTCAAGGTCACACAGGAATCAGTGGCAGACCTGGGAATGGAACCCAGGCATCCTGACCCTCCCCCCAGTGCTGTTCTATTCCTAGAGCAAGTTACGTGTGCAGTGTGTGTACAGAATGTCACAGCGAGCATAGATGCACTGCTATTATTCATTTCCCATCAGGGGTTGGCCAGTAGGGGGCAGAGCTCTTGCTCTGGTGAGAATAGCCTGTAGTGGCAGAGATCAGCAGTAGTGCTAAGCCCTCACTCCCACCATGACCAACGTCCGGATGGACCAGAGGACCCAGATCATGCTGGACCACTGCATGCTGGGACACTCACTCTCTATTTCCCTATTAAAGAGGGTGGAAGGGGATGTCATGGGCCACACTTCAACTATCCCTGTCCTATTTCCTCCTTGAGTTCCCCCATTCCCTACCCTCAGTGTCTCTTCCCTCGTTCTCTGATCCCACCTGCACACTCCATCATGAATCCCCCTCATGCTTTGCAAGCTGGTTCAAGAGCAGAGGGCTTGTGAACCTTGGGAGTAGCAGTGTGACCCCCCATTCCAACTAGAAACCTGAGAGCTGGGAAACCCAGGGGCAGGTGAAAGGAGAGGTCTAGCTGAGCCAGGAGTCATTCCCTGCTTCCCAAAGCCAGGCCCAGCACAGCTTGCTCCCCAGCCTTAGCTGAGTCCATACTGCAAAGTCTGGCTGGCATTCCCTTCTCAAAAGGGCTAGGAAAACAGAGGCAAGACAGTGTGTGTGGGGAGCAGGGTTACCAAGAATATAAGAATGGCAATATGTGGTCAGACCAATGGTCCATCTAGCCCAGTATCCTGTCTCTGACAATGGCCCGTGCCAGATGCTTTTGGCAGTTGGAGGTTTAGGGACACCCAGAGTGTGGGATTGTGTCCCAGACCATCTGTGGCTAATAGCCACTGATGGACCTACACTTCATGAACATATCTAGTTCTTTTTTGAACCCAGTTATACTTTTGGCCTTCACAACATTCCCTGGTAACGAGTTCCACAGGTTGACAACTGTGTTGTGTGAAGCAGTATTTCCTTATGTTTGTTTTAAACCTGCTGCCTGTTCATTGCATTGGGTGACTCCTGCCTCTTGTGTTCTATGAAGGGTTAAAAAAATAACACTTCTTTATTCACTTTCTCCACACCAGTCATGATTTTATAGACTTCTATCACATCTCCCCCGGAGTCGTCTCTTTTCTAAGATGAAGAGTCCCCTTTTTAATCTCTCCTGTTATGGAAGCTATTCCATACTCAGTCATGTTTGTTGCCCTTCTCTGCACCTTTTCCAATTCTAATATGTCTTTTTTGAGATGGGCGACCAGATCTGCATGCCGTATATTCAAGCTGTGGGCATGCCATGGATTTATATAGAGGCATTATGATATTTTCTGTCTTATCATCTATCCCTTTCCTAATGGTTTCTAGCATTCTGTTAGCTTTTTTGGTTCAGTTGCATGTTGAGCCCGTGTTTTCCTAGAATTATCCCCACTGACTCCAAGATTGCTTTCTTGAGTGGTAACAGCTACTTTAGATCCTTTCATTTTATAGGTGTACTTGGGATTATTTTTTCAATGTACATTACTTTGCACTTAGCCACACTGAAGTTCATCTGCCATTTTTTTGCCCAGCCATCCACTTTAGTGAGATTGCTTTGTCACTCTTCACAGTCAGCTTTGCACTTAACTATCTGGAGTAATTTTGTACAGTCTGCAAATTTTGCCACCTCACTGTTCACCCCTTTTCCACATCACTGATCAGGGTTAAGTAAATTGTTCAGGGGAGGAAGCAATTTTTGCCTGCAAGAGGTGGTGATGGAAGGAAACCAGGCCAGAGAACATAGTGGTGAACCTAAACAGGCACTTGGGGCTTGAGCAAGGGGCAGTTGGCTGCTGAGGAGGTGAGGGGGAAGCCTGTGATTATCTGAGGTGGGAGGGAGCAGGACCCTCAGAGAATTCTTGCAGTGAAGAGGGGAGGTTTGGAGGTGGCTGAGCGCCAATAGGCTCCAGCAGACAGGGACCTGTTTCCAGGAACACACAACAGCTGGAATACAGCACATGTTCTGCCAGCTGCACTTCAGTTCTGCAGCACGGGCCCTGAACTTCATAGCCATTTGCTACAGCAGATTCTGGGGCAGCTTCCTACTGAAGCATCCAAGACTAGCTGACGTGGGACATGGACAATGTCTCTCTTTATGAGCAAAGACCAAGACGGCTGTTCACCTGTGGCCCACAAGCTGGCTGCCGTTCTGGACAAGGACATGGCGCCGGGGGGCAAAGGAACAGTTAAAGTCACCACAAGAGACCACAGAACTTAAAAAGTGTGTGTCGGAAGGCAGCAGTGGGGGAGTCCCAGCAGGCTGAAACCTTACCAGGGGAAAGGCTGGATGAATTGAAGGACGTAGGAAAGCCTGGCAGCAATAGGAACAGAAGGAAACATGTGGAGCAGTTCAAACCAGACCCTCAGAACAGGCACTAGAAGGCAGAGGATCAGATAGAGAAGAGCCCAAGGGAGGGCAGGGGCCCAGCAAGTGACCAAGAGGCAAATGGTCCTCATTAGTGACTCCAGGGGAAGGACCATGGCCAGAGACACCTGTGACCCAGCTAAAGGAATCAGGATGATACATGCTGCCTGCCAAGTGTCCCGACAGGAGACTGGAGAAGAGCAGAGCAGCTCCTGCAGAACTTGGCTCTCCCTCCATCCCAGCTGTCACCTACATAGGAGCTAATGCCAGGAGGGAAGGGTGATTAGAAAGTATTAAGGAGGGCTTCAGGGGTGTGGGAAATGCTGATGAGACAGAAGCATGCAGGTCTGAGGCTGCACATGCAGACACACCCCTCCGCAGGGGAGAGCCGTCTCTGTACTGCCCTGGGAGAGACTAGCTGGGATCCCGCGCTTGGCCCCTCACTTCCACATGCTTTATGTCCTGGAGCAGGGAGGGGCTGGCTCTGCAGCTGGGTGACTGAGCTCTGTCCTGGGCTCCTCGTTTCCGGAAAGACAACAAGCCGGCAGTGTTCAGGGAAGAGCAGCGAGGGATCAATTTAGGGAACGGAGTAAGAAGGATTAACTCTGACTAGCTCAGCTCAGCAACGAGGGAGCGAGTGAGTTGAGTGGGAGGAAGGCTCCAGTCAATAGATCAGCAGAGGAGAGGCTCTGTTTAGGGGGATGCAGGGGGCACAACTAGCGACAATGCTGCACCATTAACAGAAGGATTATTCAGAAGGACACTCAGGAGACACTTCCTGACAGTGAGAGGCACTGGGCTCCCCCTGCCTGCTGGCAGCCCCGGCAATTGGGACATTTAAAGCTAGGCCGGGCAAAGCTCTAGCCGAACTTGCTGTAGGGCGTGATTCCGCCTGGTCCCCAAGGGCTGGTTGAGATGGGCCCGGGCAGGCCTGCCCCATCTCCATCAGCCAGGATTCGATTTCTGCGCAGCTGTGACTCACTGGAGGAGTTAATAATCCTGCGCACGAGGCCACGGACACACACAGGACCCACCAGGGGGAGCCAGTGGGCAACGTGTTGCCAGGCAGACGATGGGGAAGGTTTGCGGCGGTGTGACGTAGGCAGCTGCGTGGGTAGGGAGCCCTGCAGGGTTGTGAGCTCCCACTCCTACCTGAGAGAGGGGGGCTGGCATACAGCTAGCCTTCTCCTTTGCTTCAACTTACACGGGTTAGCTGACTCACTGGCTGCAGGGGGGGCTCCTTGGGGCGCAAGCAGACAGACAGGTGTGTGCAGAGACAGACGGACACATCAGAAGCGACACAAAAAACACACCACATCTTTTCTGGGAGGAAGCTGCCAGATATTTGCTAGCAAGGAGCAACGTTGCAGCGGGAACCAAGAGCTGGGCCTACCAGGCTCACTGGGGCCGGTGTTGCTTCTTTGCGGGCGCTATGTCCCAGCTCATCACGGAGATCCAGCATATAACTGGGGGAGAGCAGCTGCTGCCAGCCAGAGAGGAGGACAGATCCAGCCAAAGTTTCCTCCAAGTCATGGAGATCAGGGAGGTTAACAACACATCCAGGTTCAAGTGGCAGGTCTGGGAGACCCCTCTCCGGAGATCACCTGCAAGGGCAGACAGCAGAGAGGCTCCCAGTGAGACCTGCACCTGCTGCTGGGCAAGAAAGAGGACAGAAGAACTGGGAGAGGCAGGAGAAGCTGCGGAGTCTCCCAGGATGTGTTCTGCTCTAGGCCCCAGTAGTGGATGGTGTGAAAGCTCTGTCCCATTGCTGCTGCCTCGCTCACAGTAACGAGGGGACTCAAAGACCAACCAGTAGCTGCCAGCATCTCCACGTGCAGCATCCCTGGCTGGGTCTGCACCTTCCCCCAGCCAGCAGCAGGGCCAGGAGGGATGGGACTTCTCCGTAGGTGAGGCCCGGCCCTCACATTGTTGGCAAAAAGGGCAGATAAGCTGGGAACAGCTCGCCCCACAGCCTCACCAAGTGCAAGGTTCAAACACAAGAAGACCTGCAGGATTCGGGACAAGCACAAGATGCCTTCTCCCTGTACAGGCCCCCACTGCTATCGGCAATAGCCCTCCTCCTGTAGCCCCCACACCGGCAGCACAGCATTAGCCTGAGTCTCGCCAGCCAGCCATGGGACGCATGCAGGAGGATGAGCAACTGGGCACTGGTGCTTCCTGCATCATCCCAAGGGAGGCAGAGACACAAACGAGGGCCAGGCGCTTTCTCAAGCCAAAGGCCACAGACCGTGGCTCTGCATAAGTGCGCCAGAGTGGGGGGGAAATGACAGGACTGCCCTCATGTCCCATGCCCACCACCCCTGCCACTTGGCTCCAGTGCGGAGCAGAGCAGCAACGTGAACCTGACAAGCACAGAGCGCTCCCGAGACGTTGTCAGGTTCTGTTGCTGCCTTGCTTGCCCCTGGAGCCGAGCAGATACGCCGCTTTGCTGTGTCACTGTGTACTGCCTCCCACCCTGGTCCTGAGTGACCAACCTCTGCTCTGCGGGGAAAGCCAATTACTCCCCCAGCCAGTCTAGCCAGATAAAAGCAGCACAAGAAACACTCAGTGATCAGACCTAAGCCTTTGACTGCTGGGACTGGATGACAGGGAAGGGATCACTTGATGATCACCTGTTCTGTTCATTCCCTCTGAAGCACCTGACATTGGCCCCTGTTGGAAGACAGGATACAGGACTAGACGGGCCATTGGTCTGATCCAATATGGCTGTTCTTATGTTCTAGACTGCAGCTCTGGGGGAGAGGGGCATTTTTAAGAAGACGCCAAAATGCAATGGGACATCTCTGGTGGGGAAACAAGAAGAATGTGTGGCTGTATGAGAGACTATTCAGAGTCGGGCTGACCGGCCAGCATACTCACTGCTGTGCTCTACAACGGGCAGTGCCTACCAAGCCAAGGTACCAGATGATGCTAGCAATGGGTCTGTAATAAGAAGCTCATGTCTGCTCTACTGGCTGAGCTGGAGGGAGAGATTGGGAAGATGGGACAGTGCACGATGGAGTTAGAAGGCAATATTTATTCACAGCGGCTTATTCTTCAGGTGCAGTAGCTGAATTCTGGCTCCCCTAGGGTTTATATGATCAGAGCCTAGCTCTGAAGAGGGGGTGAAAGAAACCCCTTCCCCTAAGCCCTCCCCTCCCAATAATCCTTCCCTCCCCCTCCCCTCCTCATCTGTATCCAGGGGTTCAACAGATCCCTGTTGCCTCACTATCCATAGACACATAGGGGAAGGGTGGAGGAAAAGGTGTACGGGTGAGTGGTGTGAGGGTGCAGCGAGCCTTTGGAAATGGGCATGACTTGGTCCCAGTTCCAAACACACAGATGAATTTGGAGTGATGCAGGGTTAGGACTATGGCATAGCTATTGTTTGAGAGAGGCGAGAAAGAGCCTCTTCCCTTCCCAGCTGTGATGTATGGCTGAAGTGTAAATGAGGATCAGGAGACACTCATCCCAGCGCTGACCTCCCAATCATTTAGATTAGTCCACAAGCAAGAGAGACAACTCCAAAGGGAAAAAACAGGGGGGGAGAGAGAGAGAGATGGAAGGAAAAACACCCTGAAAAAACAACAACATACTATTCCCGCTCCTCTCGCTCCATCTGCCAGCGCCGCTGCCTGGGGGCAGAGAGAGAGAGAGAGAGAGAAAAAAAAAGTTAAAACAATGGGAACTTTGCAGCACATGCAGGTTGCCTCCTCTGTCCCAGTAGACCCAGTGCTGGGCTGCTTCTCACCATCCTGGGGAGAAACCTGTCAACAATCAGATCAGAGACAATAAAGGAAAAACTTCCTTGCAGTGGTCAGTTTCACAGCATGCTGCAGGCTCCTCAGGGCAGAGCCCTGTCCTTGTCTGGAAATCTCATGCACACGTCAGGCGCTGGCTCCATCAGTAACACATCCCTATCAAATCTGCACTGCAGTTGGGGCTGTTGGGTCTTTAGTTTGGAGTGGGAGACCCTGGGGTGCACTGGGCTCTGAGAAGCCTGTGGGATTTTACTTGGGTGTGCATGTAAAAGTTTGGGGTTTTGCAGAACATTTGCCCCATCACTTAAACTATTGCTTCCCCAGACTAACGGAATGAAACAAAAACATGGCTTTTCCCTCCTGAGCCAAAGCCAATAAACAGTGTCCTCAAGGAAAGACTAGCTTGCTCAGCTTTGTGGACCTTCAGGGAATTAAATAAGGAAACACACAACAGCCCAGAACTCAGGGAACCCCAAAAGCTCCAGGTTCTGATCCAATCAAGAACACACTATTTCCACTTGGCTCCTAAATCTAGAACCCACCACATGCAAGTGGCTCCTAAATCTGGTAGAATGAGTTCTCCATTCCTTAGTCTTAGTGCAAAACAAGCGTAAGACCCCTGGAACTCCTGTGCAGCCATGGTGCACAGCTCTTTACAAAATGTGCCAGGTAATCTCCCCTGCCATTCCAGCAGAGGGTGCCACTGCAACAACCAGGTGGGACACTCCTGCCACAGTTACACAAGAAAGGGAAAATACCAGCTGATCTTCAGGAACTGCCCTGCCTGGGAATGCCAGTGCAACTCCAGACCAGACTGGGTCAGCTGCTGAAGAATCTAGCCTGGTGAGCTGGCAGAACTGCACTGACTGGGGCTGCTGATCTGGCGCAGTCGTTCCAGGTTAGGCCAAGATCCTGCCGGGCTAAGGTAGAGGAACATGCTGGTTCAGCTTCCCTTCCCTTCTCTCTTTTGTTCCTTCTACTGAGCCGTTCTTCTGCTTGGAGGCCCCTCTTTACAGCGCCGGTGCTGCCAGCACCGACTGACAGCGAGGGAAGGAGGACCTGAGTTTTACGTTAGGAGGGGGGACTGTTTAGGACAAGCAGCTCCACCTTTCCTAGAGGCAAAGACCTCGGGCCAAATCCTACTCCCACTGAAGTTGATGGCAAAACCCCACCAACTCCCAGGGAAGCAGCATATGCCACTTGTTCCATTGTCTGGTGCATCCGAATGGGCAGCACGAAAACCTCACACCCCAGAACTCCCTTCCCCCGGGATGGACCGAAGAGTCAGGGGTGACATGAGGGAGGCACAGGAGCCCTGGCGCCAGGGAAATCCCTATCTGGGGCAGCTTGGATTCAGGCTCTTTGTGACGCAGATGAAGGGTGCTGCCCTCTGACCTCAGTCTTCAAGGCAGACATTTTGCCTTCCCCGCCACACACGTACACAGCTGTCCCAGCTTCTACCTGCGGTAGTGGAGGCAGATCAGGGTCACACAGGCCCAGTGAGCAAGGCATAGCCTAAAGGATGGTTTAGATGAAGAAATAAGTAGCGGTTAGATATGGGGCCTCAATTAGTCTAAGTGCAGAGGAGTCTGGGAAACAGAGGTTGCTAGTGGGAGAAGGCTGGAGACAGCAAGATGGGCAAATTGCAGTTAGCAAGGACAGGAGCCAGGGTTATGGTGCTCTTACGTTTTGGTTATAACTGCTTTAAGCAGGATTTTTAATGAGTGTTTTTGAGAATTGTGAACGTTTTATTACAATGCTGTCTACATGGATAATATGGGAAGGACATTGGTTCAGATGTTAATTTAAATAATGTGTAATGTAAAGAGCCAATAAAGAAGTGGCAGACATGTAATTATGGGAAGAGGCAGTTCATTGTTAGTTACTCTGCATATGGATTATAAAAGGAGTAGTTTTGTTAATTTGGGAGAAGCGTCAATTAACATCCAAAGGGTCTCGTTAGGTTCCAGGCTTATCAGGCTGTACTTCACTCTGTTGTCAGTGAATTGATCACTCACTGATACACTTACACACAAAGATGAAATAGTGTAAGTGTGGTATTGCGCATGTCTGTTTGCTTAACTAAGCATTTTGCTTTTGAATAAAGTTTGGTTTTATCATTCGAAGTGTCTCCTAGTGGTCCGCTCCTAAAGACATTTTCTGTAACTGACCCAGAGGCTCGAACCTGAAAACTAAGTTGGGTTTTATTGCACCCTTATCTTTAACAACTTCATATTAACTGGCAACATTTCAGCAAAAGGATCCAGTTGGAGAGATTGCCCATCCCCCCTCTTGCTGCTAGATGAATTGCCCCTGTGGTACCATTTATTGCCATGGCAGAGAAATTCGCATTCCCTTGTGGTGCGACAGAACTCTGGCTGCCTCCTCTCAGCCCCTTTCCCATCCTTCCCAATCCCAGATTCCGCCTTTGGTGGGGTGATGTAATCTCTTCCCATCCATTTCAGAAGCAAACATAGGACCTGAAAGAACGGCCTCATTCTCTGAACCAGCTCCCTACTATTATCTGCACAGGACTGGAAGCAGTATTCTCACTATCTCCCTGCCCTGGTCAGCATCAGGAGACAAATCAGGAAAACCCTCACACAGATATTTTAGGAGCTGAAACAATAATCTGTTCTGCATGGAGTGTGTCCCTGCAATGGGTTACCCGATGGGCAAATGATTAGAATGGCTGCACTGTTTGTCTAATTGAGACTGCAGGCGCCTTGGGCAGAGGCTGTGTCTCCATACATGGGTTATACATCAGTGCACAGACACAGAGTGGGTGTTTGGGCTCCGGCCAGCCGTCGCCTTTAGGATCCTTTATGGGGCTTGGTTTCTTGTCCCAACCCAAAGCTACCATGTGAAAATCCAAAGTGTTCCCTAGGGATGCAACACCCGTAGTCACCTTTGCCCCTGCTGCCCACCCCGGGATGGATATGAGAACCTCATGGCAGTCTGGAGGCATGCTGGAAGCCCAATGCGAAGCATTGGGAGCCTGGCACAATTCTCAAATGACTTCCCCCGTCAATTCCCCCCTGGGGATCATGGCTTCACGCAAACACTCCCACATAGGCCTTCCCTGCCAGTTCACACCAGCCCCCACAAATGGCCATACTACTGAGGCTTAGGGCACATGTCTGGGGATGTTCCGCTCCCAATACCTGCTGCTGTCTCAGCACACCGAGCCAGCGACGCTCCTCCGGCTCCAGCTTGCCAGTTGGGCATTATTGGTTTAGTTCGTCTGAGCTGCAGCTCTCCTTCCAGTTGGCAGCACCCAGATGCAACGTGGCGACTCACATATAGGTGCTATCAAGGGTAGCAGGCAGTGGGTCCCTGGCACCCGGAGGCCATACTTACATTGGCGCCTCCCCCCCGGTGGCAGAAGTGCCCCACGGGGGGGGGGGGGAAGCGTGTGAGGGGGGTGTCTGTGATCCGTTTCCAGCTCTCCTCCTGCTGTGAACTGACCTGCTTTTACCAAAGGGTGCAATAGCCCAAAAAGCATGAAGAAAACACACAAGATCATGAAGCAGTTGGGATTTTAAACAAGCAGCTTCATGGAAGAAGGGAGAGCAGCACAGCCTGTAAAACTATTCTGCCTTTTGTTGCTTCGCTGTAGAGCTGGCTTCCTGCGACAGATTTAGAGCATTAGTGTGCACATCCTCCCAGTCATTAACATACATATACTCTTCTCCCATTTCAGTAAAGAAGCAGGGACCTAGCAGGGATCTTTAGACACCTCCTCCAGCTGGTAGACCATACTTGATCATCAGGATCCTTTGCTCAGTCCTTCAGCCAGTTTTCAGGCACGTTCAATTATATTTTAAGACTAAGATTCCATTAGCAGTTCGGGAAAACTTCCCCTTCAGGCGCGAACACTGTCATCAATAACTTCATTTAGATCACTTCTCTGGACTCACTTCACTCATGCTTCCAGTTCAGAGCCCTGCTTCTGAGCCATCCACGCTTGGCTACCTTTGCTTCCTCAGTTTTAGTATCATGACCTATACAACTAAGAACTACAGTACCTGAAAACTCAGCACCTGACTCTCAAAGCTATTTAAAAATAAATCAGTCAGTACAATCATCTCCAGCTGTGTTGCTAACAAAGCAGTTATTGCTGCAGACCTTGCCCTCCCATAACCCCTTCCCCATCCACCCTTTGTCTGCCATCTCTTGTTGGGCCATTGCTGTTTCCACAAGGCTGGGAGCTGTTGTTGCACAGAGTCTGCAAAGCATCATGCACACTGTTGCTGTAGGAATTTTATAAATCATACATTGCAATTCTACTTTCAAAGCCAGAGGAGGTTCACTCCTGCACAGGGATGAAGTTGGAATGACAAAAGGCTGGCACGTTGGGCTGCAGGGCTTTCCCCCGTTCCTGGGATTTATGGGGTTAAACAAACCTGAGCACTATTCCCTCCCCAACCCCCCAGTGCCAGCAGAGGGTTTAACCCTGTACCCTGTTTTCTTCAGCCCCACCCCCATCCTGACCTTACCTGTCAGCATCAGTCACCAGGGCCAGACGTCCATAGTCCCAGGCTACTTTACGCAAGATCGAAAAGACAAACAACAGTGCCTGCAAAAGTGCCAAGGAGAAGCCATGAGACAAGGCCCCTCTGGCTGGTGGAGCTGCCCTTCCCGCCCCGCCCGCCTGGCATGGAGAGAAAAATGGCAGGGGACAGAGGAAGCAGCTGGGCCTGTGCTTGGCTTGCTCAGGTGGAGAAGGGAATTGGGCCCATCTCGCTCAGGAACAGCAGCAAGGCCTGGGAAGAGGGGCACTGACAGGGAAGTGGGATCCAATGACACAAGCAAGAGATTCCCCAGCGACCACTTTCGTGCTATCCCAGCTTGATGGGTGCAACACTACAGAGCCGGCATCAGGTTCTGTTGGGTGGCTCATCTGCATCTGAACGAATGAATGAATGAATGGCAGTTTACTATAGGAGAGGCCGGCTCTTGGTGGGAGTGGGGAAAAGATACAGCATAAAGTGGGGATGGCCACAGCGCAGTGGGGTTCTGCACAAGGTGCAGAGCTCTCCAGGGAGGCCCTCCTGTCTGGGCAGAGGGGTGGCCATAGGAAGTACAGTCCCTGCATGCAATGTGCTAGGACATGAGTGAGTGGGTAACACTGTGTACTGGGCCTGGAGTCTTTGCATGTGGCACCATCCCTGAATCAGAGAGGATGGGGTGCACCGCAGAACTCCAGGGTTCCAAGGGGGCTGCAATCTGCTCTGTTTTGTCTGTGCTGTGTGCAGCCCTGCAGCTCCTGGCAAGGCACCAACATGGTCCTTGTTTGGGTAAAGCATGGGCACCCCGGCACCTGGACCCAGACCACAGGACTCTGGGATGCAGGACAGCCCACATCTGTTTCCTGGAGTGAGTCTGTCGCATTTTCCCACCAGAGCCCAGAGCTCCAGTATCTGCCCCAGCAAACATCCTGCTCCAAGAGCGGCTGGGAACATCAGTGCTCGCATATTACAACTCTTTCCTCTGAAAGCCCCCACAGCAGAGTTTGCCAGCATTTGCCTGCAGCTGATCCTGGCCCAGCCCAGAAATGCATCTGAGCAGGACAGGGGCTGTGAGGAGACAAGCCAGCCAAAGGCAGCGTGTGCCCACAGCCTGCAACGGAAGCTGGCCACGCCAGAGAGGTAGATCAAAGGCAGAGACCCCAGATGAAGGAGCTCTGTGAATTTGGGGTGGAAGCTTGCTGGATCAGATCCCCAGCCTGCGGTCCCCGCCCCTACCGGCCATGCACACAGATCAAGGCTGTGTTTGTCCAATACCTAGCACAATGGGGACCTGATCTGTGCCTACGGCTCCTAGGCGCTGTGGTAATACGAACCAATACATAAATAATAATAATAATAGATGGCAACCTGGCCTGCTCTCCAGAGCCAAACAGATGAAACCTTCCTGCCTCCCAAGTCCTATCACCACTAGTGGAGTTCAAGGCAGCTGTCCTCAGACGACGCAGGAAGCAGCAGAAGAATCAGAGAGGGGCTTGGGGCTGGCAAAGCAGGAAAGCCCAGTGTCCGTGGCATTAGATTTGCCCTATTCACATATATAGCCCCAGTGGCCACCCCAAACCTCCATGTTCCCAGCCCTGACCCTCTCCCCATCCCTGTCAAGTTGAGGCCACTCCTTAAGCACGACATGAGGTAGGGCTGGAGGGACGTAGCATGAAGTTGGGCCGGGGAGGCCTGAGTCCCAGTCCGCGCGTCACGACCATCTTAGCTGGCACTAACTGGCCCCCTGGCTGGCAACCCTGCCAGAAAAGTCAAAGGACTGGATCGGCCACGGAGAGTGAGCACCCTCGCACGGCGGGGCTGCCGGGGAAGCCCACCCTGCCTGCACTGCACCGCACCATTTTAACAGTGACAAATTCACAGCTTTTTTTCCTTCTTAATGCTATTGAAAAACAGTGTGTTTTGATGACTGAGAGCCAGCCTTCCCCAGCCAGCCAGCCAGCCTACCTCTGTCAGAGTAGAGCAGCACCTGGACCCACGGACCCACAGGGTTAAGGAAAGGCAGGAAGAACAATACTGTGTCCATCTAGAGCTCCTTCCATACTGGGCTATCAAAGCACTTTACAGATGCTTAAGCTTCAGAACCAGGCCACCTCCGGGAGGCATGGAGGTCAGTGTCACTATCTCTATCTCAGGGAGGGGAAACAGAGGCACAGAGCGGTCAAGTGACCAGCCCAAGATCACAGAGGAGCCAGTAACAAAGCTGAAAAAGGAATTCAGGAGTTCTAGCTCTTACCACTCCCTATCCTGGGCTGGCAGCCAGGGCCAGGAGTCCTGACTCCCGTTTGTCCCAGTTCCAATCAGTAGATTACACTCCTCCTCCCACATCTGGGGATAGAACCCAGGAGTCCCGACTATTTATATCCATTCCTCACCCTCACAATCGTGGCCCCAGGCAAACGGTAGCAGCACGATGGTGCCGGAGACTTACCAGAAAGCACATGAAGTCGAGGGCGAGGACGGTGGGCACCCCGCCGAAGGGCAAGCCCTGCAGCACAGTGCTGCGGATGCGGGCGCTGTAGCAGTAATCCTGGGAGCTGTTGTTACAGTTAGAGGCCTTGCAGGTGGCTCCTGCCAAGCCCAGGGTGGCAAACAGGAAGGGAAGCATCTCTACTGCCTCATCGTCTTACCTGAAGGAGGGGGGAAAAGAGACAGTTAGAAATACACCCTGGCCAACTAGTCAGCAGCCCGGTTAACAGGAGCTCCCAGGGCCAGCTTACCCAGTGCCATCTCCCACAACCTCCAGCCTCTTCGCCTCTTGCATTACAGTCCCAGAGACAGCTGGCTAATGAAGTTACTAACCAGGCACCGAGCATGCGTGGGAAGTCCTGGAGAACCAGGGAAGTACCAAAGGACTGGGGAAGAGGAGACCTACTTTGCTTCAGTCTTCTCACAAAAAACAACACGCGACCAGACGACTAGCAAAGTTACCACAGACAGTAAAGGGGAAAGGGATGCAGATCACGATAAGTAAAGAACACATTGGAGATCTCCTGATCAATCTGAATCAATTCAAGTCAGCAGGGCCAGATGCTATTCACCTGAGGGTACTGAAGGCATTAGCTGAAGAAATCTTGGCACCACTGGCGATAACATTTACAAACTCATGGATGAGAGGAGAGGTCCTGGAAGACTGGAGAAGGGCTAACGTAGTGCCCATCTTTAAAAAGGGGGAAAAAGGAGGAGCCGGGGAACTAGAGACCAGTCAGCCTGACCTCAATACCTGAGAATGTATAAAACATTCAATTTGCAAATAACTGGAGGACGAATGGGTGATCCCTAGCAGCCAGCATGGATTTACCAAAAACAGATCATGCCAAACCAGCTTGATTTCCTTCTTTGACAGGGTAACTGGTTTGGTGGATAGGGGGAATGTGGTGGACATAATATACCTGGACTTCAGCAAGGCTTTTGACACAATCCCGCATGACAGTCTGATAAGTAAGCTGGAGAAATGGGGCTTGGTGGAACTACCATTGAGTGGCTACATAATTGGTTAAACAACTGCAAACGAAGAGTAACTATTAATGGAATGATGTTAGATTGGAGAGAGGTCTCAGGTGGGATCTGTTCTGGGTCCTGTTTTGTTTAACATCTTTATTTATGACATGGATGTAGGAATAGAGAGCATACCAACCAAATTTGCAGATGACACAAAGCTGGGGGGTGTGGGGGGCGGGGAAGGGATGCTGCCAACACTTTGGAGGATAGAGCTAAAATTCAGACGGATCTTGACAAATTGGAGAACTAGGCTATAGAAAACAAAATGAAATTCAACGAAGACAAATGTAAGGTGCTCCACTTACAGAAGAAAAATCAAATGCACAAATACAAAATGGGGTTAACTGGCTTGGCAGCAGCAGCAGTGCTGAGAAGGATCTGGGAGCTGTGGTGGATCACAACCTCAACATGAGCCAGCATTGCGATACTGTTGCAAAAAAAGACAATTTTAGGTTGCATTAACAGAGGCATAGCATGCAAGTCATGGGAGGTGATAGTACCGCTCTACTCGGCCCTGGTTAGGCCTTATCTGGGAGTACTGTGTCCAATTTGGGTCGCCAGTGTATAGAAAGGATGTAGAGAAACTGGAAAAGATCCAGAGGCGAACGACAAAGATGATCAAAAGGATGGACTGCAAGCCATACGAGCAAAGACTGAAGAAACTGGGTATGTTTAGTTTGGAAAAGAGGAGATGAAGGGGGCACTGATGGCCATCTTCAAATACTTGAACGGCTACTATAAAAAAGATGGAGAAAATGTGTTCTCTCCTGCCACAGAAGGCAGGACAAGAGCAGTGGGTTCAAACTACAGAATAGTAGATTTAGATTTAATCTCAGGAAAGACTTCCTAACTGTAAGAACAGTAGGACAATGGAACAGACTGCCTAGGAAGGTTGTGGAAGCTCCTTCAGTGGAGATTTTCCTAAGGAGACTAGATAGCCATCTGTCTTGGCTGGTTTAGACACAGTAAATCCTGCATTTTGGCAGGGGTTAGACTAGATGACCCTTGCGGTCCCTTCTAAAGCTATGGTTCGATGATGTGGCACTGGGAAGCAGCACAATCCTGGCAATCACTGCCCTGTGAGCCCAAGCTTGGATATCTACAGAAACAGAGGCAGCAGGGCCCCTCAAATGCACCAATGCAGCATTTGAGAGCCTTTCCCGCTAGCTTGGACCTGTCCTTCTCCAATATAATCACCAGCAATTTGGTCCAGTCCCCTTCCCTCTGGCAGCTAGAGACCCTAAGTTGCATGATAAACTCCTACTAAGTTGTGGTTAGAAGATGAAAATGAATTCACTTTAATGCCACAGGGGCAGCTGCCATGTTACGTCCCCCCCTTCTGGATGTGGACTCCATTTCTTCCCTCTGTTGGCAGGCCTTCACATTTATTAGAATGAATCCTCCTCGCTCCCCATTACATGCCCTCCCTCCCCTCAGCTTCCATCTCTCCAGGCCCTTTTCCAGGTTGGATCCATTTTCCTGAGAGTTTTCTTCCTGCCTCCAATTTTGGTGTCATCTGTGACTCTGATCACAGTTCAATTTACACCAAAGAAACAGCCAACCAAGAAACACCTGACACCCCCATAGAGGGGACCAAAGGGCAGAGAGGGGCTTGGGATTTTTAGTTCAGTTGGTCAAAAAAAAAAAAAAAAAAAAAAAAAACCCTCCTGGAAACACTAAGAGAGTCCTGTACTGTGCTACAGTCAGCAGGAGTCAAGCGGACATTTCTCCATGGGGATGGAAGCCGCTCTGTGGACCACCTGGAAATCTCAGTGGACCAGTTTCAGCAGCAGTGACTAGCACATCAAGCAAGCAGCATGAGGGTGCTTTACAGAGAACAAAGCATACCGGACAAATGTGATTGTTTCATTGAACGAGGAAAAAAATCAGTTGTTGAAGAAAAAGCATCTAAGATGACATTAGGTCACTGTAATTAACTTCTGTTCCCCGACCCCCTTTCAGCCCAAGAGCCTTTACCAACCAATGCACAGAGCCAGCCCCCCCCCCCCCCACACACACACACGCTGAGGGAGGACACAGATCTGCCAAATGTCATTACCCCAAGTGCAATTTGGTAAGAGACTGGGATTACCAAGGGAGTCAGTGAACAGACTGTAGCAGGACCTTGGGTTTTATGTCTCATCCGACACCTACCACAACCCCTCTAGCACCGCACTGGGGCATTGGTCCATTTCTGACCAAGAGGAAAGAGTACCCCTTACTGAATGGCTGACACTGCTTCCTCTAACACTTGTGTTTTTCGTGAGTCCTAACCCAGCTGCAGCCTGCGTAGCGGGAGAGCTGTAACATCTTCACAGCACAAGACTGTCTGGATGCTGGTCAATGGGAAGGAAGATTTGCTGCTGTGTCCCAGGAGATCTTGCTTGAAAAATTACTCCCCATTGGCCCAGCTGAGGCATAGTCACATGGATTCAAACTGGCTGAAAGAGCTGTAAACAAAAGGCCATGATAAACAGCAGCGTATTGATTGGTGAGAGGTGTCTAGGGGGAATTGGGAGGAGGCTGAGATTTATTTAACAGCGTCACTTATGACCTGGAAAAGAAGGCAGGCATCACCTTAAATTAAATTCACAGAGGAGAATAAGAGATACGGAGGTGCTGACATCATCACAGAGTGGAGGGAAGAGCAGGAGCAAGCTGGGGCAAAGTGATCAGGAACTAATAACATGAGAGCCAGCCAGCTTATTCATCCTGGCAACATTAATGAGAAACAGATACTCTGCAGGAAGGAGAGAACTGGCAGCTGAGAGCAACCTGGCTGAAGAAAGTGGGCAACAAATGACACCGGAACCTGCAATGGAGCCAACCAGCTAAGTTAAACAAGGTCCCATGTGCTTTTGGGTTGCGTACAGATCAGAGAGTCAAGGCCCTGTCTGATAGAGCTCTGGAGAAACCCCACCTCAAATACCGTAGACAGCTCTGAGTGAGACCCTGACAATGGGGTATCAACAAACCTGGAACACCTAGAGAACCTGATCCAACACCCACTGGAGTCAATGGGAATCTTTCCACTGCCTTCAATGGGCTCTAAATAGGGTCCTTAGGGAGCATGTAAAATGGTAAAAAGGCTGGAGGGAAATATGAAAATGACAATTAAAGGAGAAAATGGTAATAATCTGCTAGAAATCAGAACCGTGAACATCAGGAGAGAGAAAGCGATCAGAGGAATCAAGGAGAAGTGATAGAGTGAAATGGCAGAAGAGGAGTATCAGAAAACATTTCTTGGCCGAGATCTAAGAGGCTGTGGGACAGCGTCCCAAAGGACAGGCTAAAACTCCATCGGTAGGGATGTTTAGAACTAGACTGGGTAAAAACCAGAAAAAATGCTGTATGGAGCAATGAATGGGTGGGTGTCAGCCTACCTCTCAAGGGGATTGGGAATGGGCAGAGATTAGTAATTGAATATAGACCCCAATCAAAATAGAGAAAGCATAGCCCCATCACACAAAACACCGCCACAGTCAGCAGGAACTAGTTCATATAGCATTGCTTAGCCCTCTTGTAGACAGCTTCAGTCTAAAGGACTGCATGGGCACTGGAGATCCAACTCCTCGCTAGGGCAGGGCCCGGGGGAAGCTTGCCTCATTCTACTGCTGCATGTGCTTGGTTTATCAGATTCTCCAGCTGTGCGGATCAGATCCATGCATGGTCAGAAGGAGGCAGGGAGGGACCCTGAGGAGCTGGAAGGGCTAGATCTTTAAAAATCAAATCCTGGCGAGGCTCCAGAGCTGGCTTGCTTGAAAGAGCCTTGTGCTGAGATCCAGGTAGGTAAACCAGACTGCTCAGGCATCAGCCGTGTATCCTGCAGAGACAGTGCTAAGCTAAGCTTCCTCGCAGCTCAGAACTGCCTGGCCCTGTAAAAAGGTTTCCTGAGACTCATCCCCCCACTCCATGATCCAACACGATCTATCTGCAGCTGCACAGTAATTAGCCTCGCTTAGCTCAGCCACAGCAACAGGGCTGAACGGCTGTCTTTACAGCCAATTAGATACAGCTCCGACCCGTGACAGCAAGAAGGATTAGGAGCCAAGGGATCGGCCTGGGGCACCTGGCTGCCAGGTGTATGTGAAGGTGTCACCTGCACACCCTCGCCTCCCATGGGTTAGTTCCCTGTGGCCCAGCAGCCCGTCACTCAGTTGGGTTCTGTCTGCAGCACCCAGACACAAAGGCGCAGGGGCGCTCATGCTAACGACCAATTTCGAGAGGCGCTGGCAAAGCCACGGGCTAGCCGACTCGCCAAGCGGCATCGCACAGCTCTGAGGAACGGGAGGGTGCGGACCATCTGGATCCCCAGGAAAATCATGCACGGGCTTTCCAAGGAGAAATGCACCGAGGTGGGGAGGGGACTCTAGGCAAAGCTGCCTGAGCCCTGGTAGCCAAACACAGGCTGAGAAGCTGGAGGAGAGGTCAGAAGCTGGCTCTGGGGAATCTTGCAGTGAGAGAGGTAGTCTTAACCTCTGAGACTCCAGTTTCCCTCTGGTGCCAGGTCGCAACAAAAGCAGGATGGCTGTTCACTGGCCTCTGTGTGAGAGGAATTAGGAACATATCTGCAAAAGGTATTTAGGCTCCTAACTCCCATTGAATTCAATTGGTGCACGGGTTCTCAACCGGGGGTCGGGACCCCTCAAGGGGTAGCAAGATTATTATGGGGGGATGGGGAGGAGGGGTTGTGAGCTGTCAGCCCCCACGCATGCTGTGGCTGCGGCTGTCAGCCCTATGCATGGCTGACAGCCAAAGCCCTTCAGATATGGGTGGCCGGAGAACAGCGGCTGCTGGCTGGGTGCTCTGAAGGCAGCACTGCTGTGACCCGTCCGTGCCCAGGGCAGCCACCTGAGAATGCCACGATCAGGGCAGGCTGCAAAAGGAGAGCAGATTCTCCCAGCGCTGGTGGGTGACACTGAAGCCCGGCTTCCCAATCAGCCATGAACTGCTTCTGATTCCCCTACACCGGTTATCAAGAAGCCAGTCCACAAATGCACACAGCCCCCTTTACTGCATTCCAGTTCCTGGCTCCCAAATCAGCACTAGGTCCAGTAAAGAGACCAGTTATTTAAACTCTATGCTCTTAAAGGTTCCCTCTGATCCCAAGGGGTCAGCCACAGTACCAGATCAATAGAAGTTTGGATCTTGCTTAAAATACCACGCTACCAGCCAATCCTTTAGTAACTAAAACTAAAGGTTTATTGTAAAAAGAAAGAAATAAACCAGGAAAGAAATGTTAAAGGGTTAAAGCAAATCACATCCATACAAATGATTGAAAATCCATATACATCAGGTTTCTGGAAGAAATGTGGAGTTGCAGGCTTGTATAGTTCCCTCTGATAGACCCATCCAGATACTGGATGGGTCTAAGTCCTTCAGTTCAGTTGCAAGATGAATTGATCCAGAGGTAGGTGTATGTGTGCAGCTGAACAGGAACATAGACAAAATGGTTTCTGTGGTTTGATCTTATATACCCTCTGTCCCGGGCCATGCGGCCTGTGGAAAGTCATAAGAACTAAAATGGAGTCCAGAGTCACATGGGCCAATCCTGGTGACTCTTCAGGTATGCCTGGGGTTTCTTCCTGGGCCCCTTGCCTCTGTGGGTGTCTTAATGGGCCATTAAGCAGGCTATTGTCTTGCCGCCTCTCTGTCTGGGGTGTGTCCTAGCCAGCCCAAAATGCCATACAGAAATATCAAATACATCCATAACTTTTATTTCACATATACTACATGAACATAAACAACGAGAGTTCTGTGGCACTTTAAAGACTAACAAATTTAATATTTGCAGGCATGAGCTTTCGAGAGACTTCAGCTCTCTTCTTCAGATGCAGTAATACAGAAAATAGGTAACACAGAGGCATCTTATAGATATCCAGGTGCATGCAGCTTTATGTAGATGGTGCGGGAAGGCTAAAGAGACGATTCCGCACATCTCAGGGCAATGTATTAAAACAAAAGAGGCGAGAATCAACAGACACAATAGGATAGTTAAAGCATTAATTGATAAAGTAGGGAAAGTAGGATGTAAGATTTGGGTAGAGCCTTACCTTCGGAACAAAGAAGGTAAGTTAAGAAAACCTGATATTATCATTGAGAAGGATGGTATTGTTACCGTAGTGGATGTCACTGTCCGATGGGAAGACAATGCTGACAGCGTGGAGGCAGCCCACACTGAGAAGGAGGTGTACTATTCTGAGTTGGAGGAGGAGGTGCTGCAGCTCACAGGTGGTAAGATCATCCACTTCCTTGGTTTTGTTGTTGGGGCATGCACCTGGATATCTATAAGATGCCTCTGTGTTACCTATTTTCTGTATTACTGCATCTGAAGAAGAGAGCTGAAGTCTCTCGAAAGCTTATGCCTACAAATATTAAATTTGTTAGTCTTTAAAGTGCCACAGAACTCTCGTTGTTTTTGCTGTATACAGACTAACACGGCTACCCCTCTGGAACTATTCTACATGAACGTAAGTATTACTATCTTACTCAGCACGATATATCCCTTCTAACAGTACCTGACATGGCATATCTTACATGAATCATTATGATTTTGACTTATTAATGTCAACCAATACAACAAATGCTCTCCCCCCCATCTATCCAGCATGACACCCTCGACGCGAAACTGGTGTAGAAAGGAGCAATCGGAGCTCCTGAATACACCCCAAGGGCTCCCCTTGTCCGGACAGTGTGACAGCTGCCCCCCCAGTAGCAGTGCAGAAGTAGGGGTACTAGGGCATGGGGGTGTGGTTGGCATGGTATGAGGGGTTGTCACTTTTTTGGGGGGGGCGGGGGGGTCATCACAGCCTGAAATATTTTCAAAGGGGGTCACCAAAATAAAAGTTTGAGAACCCGTTTGCAGTGAAGAGCTCTATTAGGCTAGCCTCTTCCACCAACAGAAGCTGGTCCAATAAGAGAGATTACTTCACCCATCCTGACTCTCTCATTGAATTCAATGGACGTTAGGACTGTGGATCTGAGCCATAGCAATTGCCCAGGGGTCCATCAAGCCACGTATTCCATCGGTGACTGGACCCAATGCTTCAAAGAAAAAGTTTAATGATCTCTGTAGGGGGCAATTGTGGAAAAACCCATCTATAGGGAAGTATCTTCCTAGCCTTGTCAGTTGGAGGCTGGCACATGTCCTGAAGCAGAAGGGTTTTTGTCCTCTCTAATGTAACTCGGGATGCACTCATTATCAACAGAAATGCCAAAGCTTTTTGTGAATCCTGCTACACTTTTGGCTTCAATGACTTCTTGTGACCGTGAGTTCCACAGGCAGTTATGCTGAAGAATACCATGTTCTTTTATCCATTTTAAAATGTATTCCCTTTCAATTTTCCTTGCACTTCTGTTAGAAGAAAGGGTAAATAAGAGCATTCACTCTCCCTTCCCTAGACCATTCTTTGTTTTATACGCCATTATGTCCCCATATATTTGCCTCCTCTCTGAACTAAACAGCCCCATTGTTCTGATTTCCCTTCACACAGTTTCTCCCAATCTCTACTCATTCTTCTTGCCCATCTCTGAATACCTCCTCTGCCTGCTAGTTCCTTTATGAGACTGGATGACCAGAGCTGCACACAGTATTCCAGATGAGGCTGTGCCATTGATTTACATAATGGATTTATAATATTCTCAGTACTTTTCTCTCTCCTATTCCTCATGCATCTGAGGATTGTGAGCAGAAGGCTTTAATGAACCATCCTATAGTGATGCGCAGGTCTTTTCCCGGAGTACTACAGTCAATTTAGAGCCCAGCAATGGCTGAGTAATATAAATTATTCCTTTCAACATGCATTCCCTTGCATTTCTCAATATTGAGTTTCACCTACCATCATTTTGCCCAGTCACCTAGCTGTACGTCATGTCACTCCAGAGTTCCTCAGCCTTCTCTGGTTCTGACTAACCTCAATCAGCGGTTCTCAACCAGGGGCCTTGGGCCCCCGGGTAGGGGTGGGGGCTGCGAGCAGGTTTCAGAGGGTCCTCCAAATTAAATCAGAAAGCAAGGCCGGCATTAGACTCGCTGGGGCCCAGGGCAGAAAGTCGAAGTCTGAGCCCCACCACGTAGCCCGAGCAACTTAGCTTCGCGAAGCCCACTGTGGCGTGGGGTTTGGGCATTTGCCCTTCTTGCTACTCCCTAACATCAGGGCTGGCTTTTAATCTACTGGACATGCAGAAAAACAGTTGTTGTGGCACAGGTGGGGCCATGGAGTTTGTATAGCATGTTAGGGGGGCGGGGGGCCCTCAGAAGGAAAAAAGTTGAGCACCCCGACCTAAAATAATTCCATGTCATTTGCAGATGTGGCTATCTCATTGTTCCCCCCCTTTCCCAGAGCATTAAATCACACCATTCCTAGTACAGAACCCTGGGGTACCCTGCCTTTAACCTTTTGCCATGTTGAAAATTGACCATTTATTCCAACTCTGTTTCTGGTCACTCAGCCAGTTTCTGATCCATGACAGTACATCTTCTCCCATGACTAGTTTCCTTAATAGCCTTTTGTGAGAGACTTTATTAGAGGCTTTTTGAATATTTCAATAAATCAGGATGGCCAGATCTCCATTATCCACTGTTTTATTGACATGTTCAAAGAATGTCAATAGATTTGTGAGGCATGATTTTCCTTTGTGAAAGCTGCACAGGCTGGTCAATATCTGCGTGTTTTATAATCTCCTTTTAAAATTATTCCAACCAGCTAGGCTCCTTGGTTTGTGACTCCCAGGGTCACCCCAGTGCCTTTTTAAAAAAGCCAGGAATAGCTTTTGCTGACTTTGACTGCCCTCGTGTAGAAGCAGCCTCCAGCTATCACCTGGGATAAATGGAGGTGTGCTTTGGTGCCAGCACTGCAAGTTCAGGCAGGCTTTGCTTTGACGTGCCGAGTCTTCCTTGCACAATTTCTAGTTACCAGCGTGGAGAGGTACTGGCCAAGGAAAGAAGTAAAGCTGCCATGTCAGGACCGTGCCCCGCCCTGGTGCGCCTTGTTCTGGTTCATGCTAGCTACAATGACAGACATGAGTTCAGTAGGGAAGCATTGGTTCAGATACCACAAGGCTTCCAGCTGCCTGTGGTCTGGAGTCTGCAATTACTCCAAAAAGGACTTCTCCCCTCCTTTCCACCTCCAAGCTCTCTACCTCCTAATGGGGTACATGAGGTGGGATGCAGACCTGAAGTGATGGACCCCAACACAGTGACAACATTGAGTACCTACTTACTGCTTTTCAGCTTCAGAACCCTTCACCCTGAGCTGATGAGTTCAGCTGGACACCGCCTGGTCTTATGGCTCAAACCACGTTCTGGGAACCAGGAGGGGCCAGGTTCTAGCCTCCTGACTCACTGTGTGTTAAGCAGCTGGGAAATCAGACACCTATCAGGGAGCTCAGTGACTAAGTGATGCTGAGTTTCCGGAGGGGCAGGGAGAGGAGAGATCAATAAGCCCCCAAACTCCCAGGGCCTTCTCGGCAGTGGGACACATAAGACTCACATGGCCTGTGAGTCTTAATAGCCAGTTCAGGGGAGGAAGCTCTGGCTGTGTTCTCAAAGAGATGGGAGAGATTTCTCTCTGGTCTTTTCTCATCCATCCCTGGGCTGCAGTGTAAAATGATTCCGTGCTGTTTCCTTGTACTGGTACACAGTTCCCATCTCCTTCACTGATATCAGCTGATGCTACCATGCTTATGGTCAGTTTTCACCCAGGCTGGCCGAGGTGGGGGATTTGCTCCCCCCCCACCCCCAAAGCAGCTCCTGAAAAGGTGCTGTGTGGTCAAGGAGGACAGAAGGGGAGCTACCCTCAACCAAAAGCCATTGAGCAAGGACGAAAGATAGACAGGGCAACTGAACCGGTTCAGTTAAAAGCTGTCCCCTGCCCCAACCCAGGTGTGGCACTGAAGCGCCGGGCACAGCACTGTCAATGCTGGACGCAGCAGGAGGGCTCAGGATTTACTCCTGGCCAATAAACCGGGATAATCCCACCCAAGCCTTTACGACTGGGAGGGAGTGAGATCCCTGCGTCTGGAGCGAGGCGGGGAAGAATGGTGACCACCGGAGGGGATTCTGGGTACAGCTCATGGGAGGAGGATTCCCAGTGCCCCTCCTGAAAGAGATGCTGGGTACATGCCTGGAGGGGTGGGGGCCTGGAGAAATGCCACTTGCCATTTTGTCCCAGCGCCACTCACACTCATCCGCTTTTTGCTTGGAAGGTGAAAGCCAGGTCTGGGGCTGGATCGACAGCGTCAGGCACCCTTCCCAAGCCGACACTTGCAAGTATTAAAATCCACTCACTGTCCACATCTGCTTACGGATACAGCCTCAACAGCTGGCTTGCCTGAGCATTCACCGTGGGCATGGCTCCCCCAGACAGCTGCACACACCGGAGCTGCGCAAGCTGCCCAGGCTCCCTGCTGGTGCCAGACATCTCACGCTGTTCCTGCTGGCGACGGGACCACAAGAAAACACCCCTCTGCCCCAGCAGGGAGTGCGGGCAAAGAAACATCTGCCTTCCTTACAGCTCTGGGAGTGCCTCAGGAACCCGCGTCATTTCCCAAAAGGCTCCCAAACCAGTAAACATCCAGTCAGCAGGACCTGAGGCCCATAATTAGTTCCACCAGCACCAACCACCTGCCAGTCTTATTTCGAGCAGGCAGCAGCTGCAGAGCAGCCTTCCGGAGGAGTTCTCCTCAGTCGAAGAGACTTGAGAGTTTCAGGTCATGAGGCTGATGGGCAAATTAAATCTTACTTGTCTACGCAGCTCTGTGATTATTCTGCTTCTCCCAAGACGCACTCAGTGTAACACTGATCTCTCCTAGACACACCCACCTCTGGACTTGCACTGAGACACCTTTCTGTTACATGGGTCCCACCTGTACTGCCTGGGTCTCAACTGGATGTTTTTTGCAACAGAGATCATGCCTCATGTGCACTATGCAGCATGAAGCGTGTGCTTGGGAGTTTCAAATGCCCAAACTGCCAGAGGAAGGGTCCCTCCCCCTCTCCCTGTCTTACCCAGGGTTTGGTTTAACTGCCAGTGATTCCTTGTGCAAAAGGGTAAAAGAAAAGAATGAGGAAGTCAGACAGTGAGAGGGAGGCAGGGAGGGAGTACAGCCTCCCTGCCACATCAGGCTTCCTTGATGGGAATCAGGGTCAGACACTGCATGTGCACAGCAACCAGGCTGCAGTGATTGAGAAACATTCCCCAGCCATGATGAGCTGCCCCACTAACCGGGATACAGACCCTGCCCCAAGCAGACCGGTTCTACCAGTTTTGGGCAGCTCCTCTAACTCTGCTGCTACCTTTCTCCTCCCTACCATGACAGCCTATTGCAGAGCACACGCTGCTGGCCTGGGACTGTGCAGCTAAACGATCATTATACAGGGCAGCTCCGGGGGAGGCCAGGAAGAACAACTGTGGCCTGTGACGCTGACCAGCTGCTTCTGGGTGCCTGCCCTCCTTACTCATCAACACACTGGGACAGCGTCAGTCACAACAAGGGCAACTGAGGGTGAGGGCTTAGTGCACAGGACATACTTCCAGAGGGAGACCCATGCCACTGAACTCAGTCACAGAGAGTGTCACAGATCAGATGGTCTGTTTCACGCTAGGGGAGAAACGTTGGGGGGAGGGAAGGAGAAGCTTGTACACAATGGGTTTGGGGCTATGCCTCCTAATATAAAAAATAAACACCTTGTGTTGCAACAAGAGACGCCCGTCCCCGCACCAAAACTCCCCACCCTCACAAGGGCACCGACATCGGACTCTGCGCCACCCTGGGACACGGAACCATTTGACAAGGGAGGGAAACCTCCTCCCTCCCGCCCCGTCTCCCTTCCCTGCAAGGTGGCCAGCCCAGGAAGTACGTATGGCCACAGCAACACACAGTGCAGAGGGAAGCACCCAGCGTCACACGCTGCAGCCTGGCGCCTAGCCCACCGAGGCCTGTGCATGTCTGAGGTGGGGGGAGGGGAGGGGGGGCGCGCAAGGCCCACCATGTAGAGGAAAAGGGGCCAGGACACTGCAGGGAAGTAGGAATAGCCAGGGTGAGAATGCGCAGTGCCAGATAAAGCATTAATGACCCAACCTGTTCGTCTGTGCCACAATTTCTCTCTGTGGCCATTAGAGGATAATCTTATCCAGAGTATATTTCACCCTCCAACCCAGGGGGTGACGCTGATCCAGCCTCCAGCAATTGTACAAACCTCACTGGAAACTCCTAGCTACACTTTGTAAACTGCAGTAGTTGCCTTCGAGCATTAATGACCGGCCAGGGGCTCTCCTACCCACCTTTCAGCCATTTCCTGGCAACACCTCCAGGCTCATTATTGCTTGTATATAAGCATGCAGCTCATGCCGTGTACTGTGGGCTTCCGGCTCCCCCACGAGAGGAGAGAGATGGAGGGAGGAGAGGGTAATGTGCACGTTAGCCCAGCAGTATGCGGCCTTGGGCCCCAGTCCATGAGCCTATCCTCTCTGTTGCAGTGGGGGCCCAACTCCACCCACTCTGGGTCATGACACCCAGTTATATTTCCGCTCAGCAACAGACAGTCACATAGCACGCAGGAGCCTGCCGGAGGGTACAGGGAAGGAGGGAGGGGCTGCGGGCGGGCAGCACCTTATAATCACTTAATAATTGGCAATCTTCTTCCTCCAGCCTTTCCAGCCACGGACACCACAGCGCTGCACAGACAATGAATTTAGCTTCCCAACAAGGTGTGCTGGGCAGGATCATTATCTCCTTTTTACAGAGCAGAAAACTGATGGGCAGCAACTCACAGAAGGTCACCCAGGGAATTTGTGCCAGAGCCAGGAATCGAACCAAGTTCTCCCATCCTGCGCTCTGGCCCAATGACCACCCTGCCCCTTCTGCACTCGGTATACGCCTCTCGCATATATACTTGTTTACAGCTGTAATATCTGCTTAAACAGCAAGTGGATTGTCAAATGCATATAAACCATTCATCAAAATATACCCTTTTATAATGCACAACACTGCCCCCGTGCTGGGCTTAAAAGGGCCCAGGCCTTGGAGTAGCATTGCTGGAGGGCACGTAACGTCTCCTATTCCACAGTAGCTCAAGAGCTGAGCTCCCCCAGACAAGCACTCCCAGTTACAAGTCTCTCTGTGTTGGGAATGCACCATCACTGGGGCCTTGAACACTTTCACACCTCCCAGGCATCCATCTGTAGACATCAAGAACAGAGACTGAATTCCAGAGAGTCATTCACAGATCTGAGGCCAGGCCACTAAGCTGCAGTGCTCCAGAACATACCCAGATCGAACAATGCAGCTCTTGGCTCCAACCCCAGGCTGCAGAAGTTAACCAGCGCAGGTCTCCCACCCAGAGCGTCACCTAGCATCTAGCATCACTGGCTATGCTTTAGAGACTCCACACGCCTAACTGCCAGGAGACACCTCAAGAGGGGCATATAGTGAGGACAGCATGTCTCAGAGGATGGGGCTGACTGCGGTGCACACAGGATTTTCCTGGGTTTGCCGCCCTCCCTAGCCAAATCAAATCAGAATCACTCAGGGAGTGTGGGCAACAGGCCTCCCTTTCTTCAAAGGCCAGCAGTGGGGGGATGGGGAGGGAGGAAGGGGGAATGTGTGGGGTCCCCTCTGAAGCATGGCATGTCAGCAGGTCTGTCCATACTTAGATAGGAGACCGTGTGCCTGTCCGAGCACCAAGCAGCTCTGCAAAGGAAAAGTGAATGGGGAGAGAGGAGGGGAGGCTGGAAAGGCCTGGGTGAAATTCCTCAGCCCTGCACCTTGTGGTCTGAATCACAGGAGCAAAAGCAGCTGGGAAGAGTCGTTCAGCGAGATGCACATCCAGTCATTTGCATTCTGGGCAGCAGGGGCTGACACCGGGCAGGCACCAGACGGCCCTGGCAGGGCAGCTGACAATGAGTTCCTTGTTGAGGAGACAGTCTACCCGGGACTGAACTCCACTGCGGCAGAGAGCAACCCCGGTGCATAGCAAAAATAGCAGCCCTGTCCCTCCAGACTGGAGCGCCTGGCAGGTCTGGTTTGCTCCTCTCCTGACAGTATAATCCTGGCCCTTGCTCCCGCTGGGACTCAGTGAGAGACACAAGCACACGCACGCACTAGAGCTCTGAAAAGCGTGGCTCAGGCACTTCAGAACAGCACCCACGACAGCCTTCACCCGAACATCTCTGCGATATGGGGGTTGCCGAGGTGCCCGAGTGCTGGACCAGCAAGTTACTCAGCCAGCCTGGGGGCTGCGGGAGTAGATGGGGAGTTCTGCTCTCTCTTCCTACCCAGCCGCCCTACAGTTTCACAGGCTCATCTACCAAGGTGAGCAGCCTACAGCCCAACCTCAGCACTTCTTGACACTGAATCCAACTGTGCAGAGATGGGTTTGGAGAGGCCCCCCACAGCCTGGGCCACAGCTGCGGGCGGCACTGAAGGCAAAAAGACGTGAACTCCAACCCCCCAGGCCGGGCCTGGCCTCACTGGGGAGCCAGCGACCGAGGGACACCGCAGCTGGGCTCACAGGGCCTGGCCCCAAGAGAGGCTTAGTCTTTGCACAGGAGGATGCTGCTGCTGAAGGGGCGAGGCACCAAGGTCCCCTCTGCAGGGTTCCCAATGGGCCCCACTGCGTGTTCTAGAGAGAGGCGGGGAGAAAGCCAGGCAGGCTCTCATGGACACTGCGCCTGGCTCTGCACAGCACAGTTACATAGGGAAGGTCTTGTGCAGGGGTCCTCAAACTTTTTTTGCTGGGACCCCCTTTGAAAATGTTTCAGGCTGTGACAGCTTCCCCCAATAAAGGGGCGACTCCCCCATGTCGTGCCACCCTTACTTCTCCACAGCTGCTGGGGCTGGCACTGCCTTCAGAGCACCCGGCCAGCAGCCGCTGTTCTCTGGCCACCCAGCTCTGAAGGGCTCTGGCTGTCAGCCATGCACAGGGCTAACAGATACAGCCCTAGCATGCACAGGGCTGACAGCTCGTGATCCCCCCATAATAACCTCATGACCTCTTGAGGGGTCCCGACCCCCAGTTTGAGAACCCATTTGCATAGCGGCCTCCCATCCTAGCTACTCCTGCACATCAGACCCTATTGCAGCGGTCCCCAAACTGTGGGGCGTGCCCCCCTAGGGGGCACAGAGGAACATTTGGGGGGGACATAGCGGGGCCTGGGCCAGCCTCCATGGGGGGTAGGGCGGGAGCACCTCCCACCCCCACTCTCCCCCAAGTCCCGCTCTGCCATGGCCCCAGCCCCTGGACACAGCCCTGCTCCCATTCTCCTGGACCGTGTGGACCTAAAAAGTTTGGTGACCACTGCCCTATTGAAATACCCCCGTCAGACTGGGAGCTGCAGAGCTAGGTCTGCTGTGCAACACCCACAAGAAACTTCACCATACGGTTCCCAGTCTGAGAGCAGAAGCTCACACGGCCACCCGGCGAGCAACGAGACCCTGGCCCATTCCTGCCGATAGCCACTACAGCGCGCAACCCCCTGTGCATACGAGGTACACAAACACTCAGGCCACAAAGGGTTCGTCTGCACTGCAATTGAAAACCTGCAGCTGGCCCACGCCAGCTGACTCGGGCTTGTGGGGCTCAGGCTCGGGGATTGTTGTTGAACCTCAGTGCAGTTTTGGCTTAGGCTGAAGCCTGGGCTCCAGGCTGCTGGGTGGCCAAACATTTACAGCCCAAGGAAACACCTCCGCAGCCTGAACCAGCCGCGGTTTTTTAATTGCAGCGCAGACACACCCAGAGAGCGCTGAACTGCTGCACAGCTGCGGTAATGGAGCTGCTGACGACGATGATCTGTGCATTTGGGGAGCCTTTTCACTCTGTTAGCAGTGGGCCTGGGGAACGCACTCAATGGAAGTTTGCGTAGCACCATGTAATCTGCAAGTCAGGCAGTGAAGACAGACACTGCCCATTAAGGATAATCCTAGGGGAGAAGAGCATGGCTCCGCGAGCAGCTGGTTCGAAGCCTTGCAAATGGGCTGAGCTTGCTAATTAGTCAGAAGCCTCTAATGCAAGACAGCAGCACGAAAAAAAGAGCGAGTATCATTTTGGCTGCACGCAAGGAGGCATCACATTATGGGGCAGCAAGGCTGGAGCCGCCCACACAATATGGCTTAGCTATGACCAGACCCCAATCCAGCATTCACTCCTGGGCAACTCAGTGCTAGGGAAATATCGAGGAGCTGGGGGGAGTAGGGAGAAATGCAGTCTGATGAACTGAGGAATAATCTGCCAAGGGAAGCAGCAGAAACCCCATCTTTGGGATATTTAAAACTAGACTGGACAAAGCACTGGAGAACAAACAGGAGGGAACAATCCGATTGTGGCTGAAAGGGGGTAGGACTAGGCAGAACCTAATAAAGCACCATACAAGAGCTAAGCATTACTTCCATAAGAGCCTTGCCATAGATTTAGCGGGCTCTGGATCAGGCCCCGGATGTCTCATGCCCAGCACAGATGCAACATCTGTGACCAGGGTTCAGAGGCATTCATGCAGGACACTCTGATGGTGCTTGGCAGGGGTTAAAGTAGATTGAAACAGTTTGGGGACACACACGGAGGACACACTAAACCAGCAAAGGGAGCCTTGTTTCCCCAAGCCAGGAAGAGGAAGGCAAGCTCTTCCTTCACTTTACACTGGAGCTGCTGGTTGATGATCTTTGGGCAGGTCCGCCCTGCCATCACAGGCACATGTACTACTACCTTTGATTCAGCTAGCCTGAATAACAGCTGCAGCACAGCTGGCAGCATGGGCTAGCCGCTCATGTCTGTACCCAGGGTCCTGGCTGGACTTGTACAGTTTCGCTGCTCTTTTTAAGAGCTAGCTAGCTCAGGTATGTTTACATGTGCTGCAGTCACACCTCAGATTGAAGTGTAGCCCTATCCATAGATGTCAGACACGGAGAAGAGCTTTTAGAAGACCTAACCCACTCCTGGTGCCCAATGCAGGACTGTGCTCTACAGTACAACGTCAAAGGCCCTGGCCAGTGCAGTCTGAAGGGTGCCAAGCGATGGGGCTTCCCTCCCCTTCCCTCGTGAGATTTATTTCACAGCCTGAGAGATCTGTGTCAGGAAGATCTGTTTTGAGATTCAGCCTAAAATAAATGATCCTTTCTTAATTTCATCCCAGATCCTCCTAGTTAAATCCCCTTGTGTCAGATTAATTGATTCCTCTCCCTCGTTCATGTCTGCACAGCTCAGCCAAGATTTTCACAAGCGACTAGTGCTTCCGGGTGCTCAGCTTTACACCCCTAAAGAAGCCTGGTTGCTAGAGGCCAGGCGCTGATCCCTTTGTGAAATCAAGCTGGGCACCCAAAATTACGAGTCGCTTGTGAAAACTGTGACCTTCATATATTAGTAGAACATTTCATTCCCTCTTCCCCTCATATAATTGTTGCCCCGCTGAGCTACATATTTTTAGCTCTTTAGTGGTCTAGAGGACCTGAAGTCATTCTGATCCCTCTTTACAGAGCTCCCTCCAATCTATCAATAGCTTTCTGCTAAAGGTTGCCAGAACATAATGCAGGACTCCAGTTGTGGGTGCATGAGAGCTGTACTGTGGCTTAAAGCTTCTGCATGCAGAGGTCTTTTTCTCTACCAGATCTCACTATAAAGGTTAAGATTCTGTCTCAGTTATTTTTAGTAAAAGTCACAGACAGGTCGCAGGCAAAAACCAAAAATTCACAGAAGCCCGTGAACTGTCTGTGACTTTTACTAAAAATAACAGGGCGCTGACTGCGGAGGAGGGGGAATGACAGCTCCAGCCCCTGCTGCCCCCTGTGGCTCCAAGCTGTGGGGTCCCTACTGCCCGTCATGGCTCCGGGGCCAGCGGCTCGGTACTGCAGGGCCCACACTGTCCGTGGCAGCGGAGAGCTGCCCTGGGGCTGAAGCTGAAGAAAATGGCACAGAAGTCTCTGAGTCATGGGATCCATGACCTCCATGACAAAAATCTTATCTTTACTCATTGCTGACTCCTATCAATTTGCTGTCAGCCTGAAATCTTTCAGCCATTACTGTTCTGGATCCTCCCTGGATGTATTAATGCCATTTCCTCTCCATGATGAATCTCAGTTATTTCCTGCCTATTTTTCTGTTTTCTCTAAATCCCTTGCATTTTCTGTCCTTACTGGTGTTCTCAGCTCCTCCCAGTTGTGTATCTCTTATGAACATCATCAATATGCTGTTTCTTCTCCTTCTAGATCATCAGTGAAGATATTCACCAAGACAAGACATGACACTGCTCCCTTCAGTATTCATGTGGCACCTCCCACTTTGGCTATGTCTTCACTGCTAAAAAGATGGGGTTCTGCACAGCAAGCAAGATAATTAGTGTAGTGCTCTCTTGCTGTAAAATCTTAGTGGACACAAAGGCACATGCAACTTTTACCACGATGTAGCTAGGCAAGATGAACACTATTCTCCAGCCATGGTTGAACTCGTCTAGTTCACCTCACACTAAAAACTATGGTGCCTTGTTTTTCCTAGGATTTTACAGCAGGATAGCTAACGTGTTAGTTATCCCACAGTAAAACAAAAAACAAAAACAAACAAACAAAAAAACAAACAACATTTTTTTGCGGTGAAGACAAAGCCTTCCCATCCAACTGCTTCCCTTTGTTTGTGATCCTTCAGTCACTTTTCAGTCCCCACAATAGCATCAGAGCTGAGCTGATTTGCATTAAATCTGGAGTGTTCAGTTTCATGAGTCACTGAATTAAATACTTTACTCAATTCCAGTCTCATCCACCTGCCGCTTTCCCTGCAACCATGCAGTCTGTCATTCTACCAGAAAGCAATCAAATTCATCTGACTAGGCGCACTTTATCATATCCCATCTCACACATACTGGTAATTGCTCAGCACCTGTAGGTGCTCAGTGATTTTTCTTCATTGTTCTAGAATCCTACCAGGTTTAGAAGTCAGACTTAAGGGGCAGTAATTGTACTTAGACTGTAAACTCTTTGGGGAAGGGTTCATCTTTTTTGTGTGTGTGTATACCGCACCTAGCACAAAGAGGTGACTGGGGCTACTAGGTGCTATGGAAATACAAATAAATAAAATTATAATAATAATAGTTGTTTGGGTAATGTTTCCTGTTTTACAAAGATCACTACTAGGCAAGTTTTGCTTCAGCTTTCCAGGAATCCATGTACAGTACAGATTTGTAAGGTCCCCCCATCACTAAATCAGATTTTTGACCTCATCTGTCAAGGTCACATTGGCTGCTGCTTCTTCCTTGCATCTTCTGAAGAATCCTAGTCCGTTGCACCTTAGGCCTTGTCATTACTGGGATTTCAGTTGCTGACATAGTTGAGTCACTGCTAATTTAGACCCCATTCATGCTACTGCAGTATGATTTGCATTTCATACCAAGGTAAACTGTATGAATGCAAATCATGAGGCACTGGTTGATGAAAACCCAGTATAGGCAATGTTTTGATTCTGGTGCTTTTGCGGATTACACAGCCCTCTCCCATAAGCCTAGATCTTAAAAAATCATCTCATCAGGCCTTATTCACTGGATTTCTTCGTTCCTCAAAATTTGCCTTTCTGAAATCTCACCCCTTGGTGCTGGTGAATGATGAGTGTCCCCAATTTCTCCCTAGGCTGGGTTCAAGCAGACAGGAGTTCACTAGTACGGAGCTTCGCTATCATCGTCACATCTCCATCAGGAAGAAACATCCCAGATGGCTTCTCTCCGCCTTTTTACATCACACTCATTGCTATGGAATCTGAGCTGGAGTCTCCATTGTCAGGATCATACAGTCATCCTCTACCCAACACAGCAGAACTCCTTTGATGATGCCCCTTTTGGCTGTAGCTATCACCCCACAGATATCTAGGGAGTAGAAACCCCACGTGAGCCTGGTGTCTTGTGGTTCTGAACACCTTGAAACAAAGAGCAGTAGCTCCTTAACCAGGTGCTCCATTATTATGATTTGTATTCCCATAGATCTACCTGCTTCAGTCTTGGCCAATACCCTGTTGTGCTAGGTGCTATACAAACACAGAACAATAGGAGAGTCCCTGCCCTGAAGGGGCTTACAATCTCTCTTCCTTTAACTGGAAAGCAGCAGTAAGCAATTCCAAACAAAAGAAGCTGGGGCTTCATTTCCAGGACTGTGGCCAGGAAATATTTAACATCCTTCATGAATCAGAGTGAGGAGGTTCACAGTTCCTGACAGAGGCAGTGTTATCCCCTCATGCTGTCTCCCCTCTCCCCGCAACTGTTCAGTCCTCCAGCTGTAAAAATTAAAGGGGAAAAAAAAGTCTCCCTAATAGGCTAGAGAGGCAGATGGTAACTAACAGCTAATGAAGGCAGCAGTTTGGAGCAGAGTCCAGGATACTATAAATTGCCTCCAGCTCTAGCTATTTTTCAGATCTGATAGCAGGGACCTGATACCGGATTCCTTGCAGATGCTTTTTAGTTTCTGCAGTTAAAGAGGCCGTTTGGAGATATTTTTACCTACTTTATTAGAAACCAAAAGAAATATTGTACACAGCATGCTGTAGTTCAAAGTGTTTGCAGGCTGGAGATGGTCATACCCCTTTTCTCCATCCCTGCTGCTCCTGGGAGGTGCTCGCTCATGGACTCAAACCTGCAAGGAACTGTCTAGTACGTTGGTGGGAAGGTCGCTCAAGGGATGTGTGACCTGAGGTGCCTAGGTTAGCCCACTCTGAAAATGCCAAGGTCAGGGCACGCAGCATAAAGGAGAGCAGATTCTCCCAAAACTGGTGGTTAACACGGTAGTTAGATTCACCAACCAGTCACAAACTATGCTCCTGATCTTCCCCATTGGTTATCAAGAAGTTCCCCTCCACCCCCGAAAAAGAAGAAATCACACAGCCCCCTTTATTGCATTTCAGTCTCTAGCTCCCAATCAGCAAATAGGTCCAGTAAAGTGATGTTATTTAAAACTCTATTCACTATACAAAATGTTCTTCTGATTCCCAACTGGTCAGCCACATTACCAGATCAGCACAAGTTCTTACACAAAATACCACGCTGCCAGCCAATCCTTTAGTATCTAAATCTAAAGGTTGATTATGAAATAAAAGAACAAGAAGAGAATTGTTAAATGGTCAAAGCAATCAAATACATACATATGACTTCAAAGTCCTTATATCAAGTTCTTAACGGCATTCGTGAGTTTGCTGGCTTGTAAAATCCCTCCAGAGCACATCCAAAACTTGGATGGGACTATCAGCACTTTGTTCTAAGCTTCAGTTTGTAAAGAAGCTACTCCAGCAGTAAGAAGCAGGATTGAAGACAAGATGGAGACAATGCAACTGCCTTTTATATCTTTTGCCATGTGGCCTGTACATCCTTTGTCTCAAACACAAGCGCACAGCATATGGGCATGGAGTAGCACTTGGAGTCGCCTGTTCACAGGCACGTCCCTCCCTACATGTCCTGCAGACTAATAGGTGTAACCCCAGGCTTCTCTCAATGGATCCATTGGATAGCAGATTGCCTTGATGGGCCATCAAGCATGCTGGGTAGTACTGATGCTAATTTATCTGGGAAGCGTCACCAACATGCACAACACAAGTCTGAGATACCAATACACCATATATATTTTTATCTTATGACACGCAGATGATGCATACATAGAAACAAGATCATCATATGTAGCAAATCATAACTTTCCTATTGATACCTTACACGGCATGTCCTGTAAGATTCATTGCAATACTGCAATATTGGTGTCAATAATATTATAAATGGTCATCCCTATTCCAGACAGCCTCACACCAGGTCACACTGGGTTTCTGTGCCAGCATGACACATCACTCATAGGGTTTGCTGCAAAAGCCCTAAGGGTGGGGGGCAGGCGGAAGGAAGCAGGCAAAACATCTTTAACTTATTTTGACCCCCCACACGCATTCCTTTTCCTAAGAGCTCCCTGCAATGCTCCCCTACACCTACATACTTCACTTAGCACCAAAAGCGAAGAGTGTGTCTGCAGTGATAGCCTGCATGCAAACACCCTGCACTCTTGCATCTCTGATCTAGTGCACAGCACCCTGCTTGCTCACCTCAGTAGAGAAAGAAGAACAATCTGACAGCTTGGGGAGAAAGTCACTCCAAACACATGACCCAAACCCGCCTCTGCAGGCTTCCTGACACAACCCTGCTGGGCCTTATATTGGTGGGGGAAAGGAGTCTCCTGGACCTGGGCATCTCATGGTGCTACAGAGCACAAAGGACTGCACAACCTATCCATTCTTCCCAAAAGGGCTGAATGGAGCAATGCACCCAGGCTACCAGGGAAGGGAGGCAAGAGGCAGAAGGATCAGCACACCTGGTCAAAACAAGGGCTGACAGCCCCCAAAGACAGTAGCCAGTCCTAGCCACAGGCTGCGAACTTACTGGGAACTGAGACAAATCTACTCTCTGTGCGTGCGCATGGGAGTTTCAGAGGCTACATCCTTGGTTTCAGATTTCATCCAAGGCCAAGCGTGAAGCTGGACCAGGAGACATGCCATGCACATTATATGAAATAATTCTGGGTGAAAGTTGGGCTAGAAAGACTGCTCTCTGAGACATCCCTGCACAGTGGTTCCCAGCCTGGGGGCCAAAAGTGGCCCGTGGGGGCTTTCAAAGTAGCCCACGGCTCCCTTCCTGCTGGCTGCAGAAGGGAGCCGCTGCCTAAGGACCCAGGCAGAGCGCGTTTCAGGGGGGCTACAAGGCCGGTGCAGGCTCCTTGCTGCAGCCAAGGGGATGGGAGATCAGCGCTCCCCTCCTCCTGGCTGTAGTAGGGAGCATGGCAAAGCACTCTGCCTGGGTCCATAGGCACTGGGGTACCTGCTGAGCCAGAGGGAGGGGTGCGCTGATCTTCTGTCCCCCTGGCTGCAGAAGGGAGCCACTGCCTAGGGACCGTGGTGGAGCACACAGGGCTACAGGATGTGTGCGATTTCCCTGCTGCAGCCAGGGAGACTGGAGAACAGTGAGGAGGCGGCCTCCTCGCTGAACTCCTGTCTGGTTGCAGAGGGGCGGGGGAGGGGCAGCTGGCAGAGACGGGTGGCCCTTCAGGATTGTAAAAATGATATCTGTGGCCCTTGAGCCAACAAGGTTGGGAACCACTGGCCTAGCGGGTAATTTCTACTGGGGTTTTGTTCCTGAAGTGACGTTCACCAAGGCATACATCAACAGACGTTGCACACATGGAAGCCATTGCTGGCTTGTTGCGTGCCGAAAGATTAATTACTGTTGAGAAATAAAGCACACGTCATCACCACTTAATACAGGAGAGCCCACTTATTAGCTCTCTCTCGGTGCATAGCAAAACGTTGCCATTACACAACGGTTGCCAATAAGTGAAAGGCAGTTTTGCCAGACAGCAGCCAGGGAAGAAAGTGCTGGAACGTGCCGAGACCCAGCCACAGGCAGGTTCACAGTGCTGCAGCCCCGTAAGGAAGAGCTGGGGCGGCAGAGTACCTTTCCGTGTTCTCTGGACTGTGTCCTGCCCTGGCACATCCCAGTAGCCTTGCTCCCCATGGAAAGCCCCAGCCGTGATGCCAGGGCAGGACACAGCCTGGAGAGCACAGGGAGAGGCACTGTAAAGCCGCACGGTCCCCTAGACCACTTGCTCCCTGTGGAAGCAGAGAGCACCGCCCACCCTGTGCCGCCCTGCACCTTGGGCTTGGCATGTCCCTGTGCTTCCATCCCTGGCGGCAGTTCTGCCAACCTGCCCGAGGCCAGGGCTCTCCACGGGAAGTGGGGGCGCTAAGCAACTCCACCAAGGGCCCCAAATTAAAGACAGCATCCCCATTCAGGAATGTTCTTAAGTACAGGCTTAATTGTAAGCATGTCCCAGTCGGCACGTGCTTAAAGTTAAATGTTTACCTGACTAAGGATGGATGTAAGCATGTCCCAAAATGCTTTCCTGAACTGGGGCCAGGCCTTTTGTGAGGCCACTATCCAAGCAGCACTATACGCACACCTTCTGGGAATAAAACCAAGTCCCACTCAGGCAAGGACTGGCTAGATCACCCAGATCTTCCTGCCCTAAGGGATAACTTGTAGGGGCCAGTTCAAACAAAACCCCAGTCCAGGATGCTTTCATCCTTTCTCCAGGCCAACGGTTCTACAGCCTCTTGGATAAAGAAATTTCTCCCAGCAACCTACATTTCCCTTTTCTTAAGTTCATCCCACTACTGCTACTTCTAGTCCCATGTCCCAAGCTAAATAACACTTCCCCGTCCTTAGCAGTTACACCCTTCAAACATCTGTAGTCTTATCCCATTCTCCTTTGCTGTCCCTGAGTCAAGCTCCACACATCTAGCTTTTCTAGTAAGCTATTTCCTCCAGCCCTATGATCATTTTCACTGCCCTTCTCTGAACTCCTTCGAGTACATCAATCTTTTTCTGGTAAGGAGGTGCCTAGAATGAATATAATATCCCAGAGCCAGAGATGGACTGTCACCTTTTTGATATGGAACATGATAGCTTTACACTCATAGCTCAAAATGTCATAGGCTTTTTTTCCCATTCAGATCACACTGCAAAGATCAGTCTAATTTCCTATCCACTACCACATCTAGGTCTCGCTAAGACCCCTCTGGCTTGTCCAACCTAGGTGTTTCTTTAAAACATGATAGCTTAATACCTTAGTTGTTACATGATGAACTACACTTTTCCCGGGCTACATCAGGATTTTTTGCAGTGTTGTAGCCATGTTGGTCCCAGGACAGGAGAGAGACAAGGTGAGTGGAATAATATCTTTTCTAGGACCTACATCTGTTAGTGAAAGAAACAAGCTTTGGAATGCCACAGAGTCTGAAGAAGAACTCTGTGGAGCTTGAAAGCTTGTCTCTTTCACCAACAGAAGCTGGTTCAATACAAGATATTACCCGCCCCACCGCCTTGTCTTCCTACACTAGGACTGTTAGCTACCACAATTTTAAAAAGCACTGCCATTTTCCCCTGCTATGAACAAGCCCGCACTGTGGACTCTGTTTCAGCTCACAAATAAGCTGCGCAATATATCAGATCCCCAGAAACAATATCCCGCATCAAACAGGTGCTTTGCTTTCTATGCAGCTCTCACTGGGTGTTCTGAAAGGAAGCATCTCCAAAGTCTAATAAAATCTGCCTGCCTTGAAGTGCTCTACGGCTCTGAGAGTGAGGGTCAAAGGGAACGCCCCCTTTCCCACTGCTCTTCTGAGCAGCGTCTGATCATTTCACCCAACAGCTGCAATCATCAGAAAAGCCTTTTGCATTCTCTCTAGAAGAGGATACCTGCAGACACTGCGCATAAACGAGAACTTCATTACTATGCAACAGAAAAGCAGCTTCCTGACATCTTTATCTGGGTTTCCAGTAACGGAGCAGAAAAACATACACTGCAAGTAAGAGATAAGCAGTGAATCTTTTATGAAAGTGCTTTGCCTTTTACTGCTGGTGGGGGAGGAGGGAATGACTGGGGACTAGCTGGCAGGCAGGGCAGTGTCCCCTGGGCTTTCAGGTCAGTCTAGACTTCTCCAAACAGAGTTTCTGCAGCCTCCCTCTTCCCTCACTCCTTGCCCCGTCCGCTTGGAGGTGTAGCAGAAAGTGAGAGCATGAGGCCTGAAACCTAGCAGAACAGGCTAAGGCATAAGGCCTAAACTGAAAGATCGGTCCGGTCTGTGATAAAGCCAAGATAACAGGAGTCAGGCTGTGAACTTACCACATCACTGAGCCTGGTAGGAAGAGCTGATACTACAAACACATACATTTCCAAAACATTACTAAAAATCTCTCTCAGAGACAGACGGTACTAAGACCAAAGAGATAACACGGGCAACCTGACCCCCTGAAATGACACTCTGATGGATAGAAATGTCTTATAATATGACAAATAGAGATGTTTTGCCCAAACCATCCAGTGCAAGGTGAGGGGTGGTTTCAGACTCTGTCAAGAGGGTGGCAGCTACCTACATTGAAGGGGCAGAAGGAAATAGTCTGTAACGGTGTATCAAAGAGGGTGTCAGAGGGAACAATGCTGTCCGGCCTAGGGGAGAACAGAAAGTCCCGCTGTTAAGTTGTGCCAAGTCCATTGTCACACAGCACGTGTCTTTGAAGTGTACTGTAGGATACTATAGGTCGCTTCTCGTTGTGCTTCAACTGCAATAAACCTGGCCCGGGTGCCCTAGTTGCTCAGCAAATCTGTGGTTGTATCGATTCATTCGATCGTGCGGGCCGTCTTGGTGACCCGCGCAGAGCTGGGACAGCACCTCCACGAGGGACACACGCACGCAGCCAACACGGACACGCACTAAACACTGACAGCAGGAGGACCCAGTCAGATTGTTCACAGGCTGAACACTGCGTGTGTTCTCCCTGCTAGGCGCACAACCCGGAAAAGACAGATGCTGCTGTCGGTCTGGGAGCAGGATGATCCACTCTCAGAACTCCTCAGGTTCCGGAGCTTTCCGGTGACCGATCCTGTTTGCAAGCCACTGCCGGACTCCAAAAAAGCTGTTAAAACTGCTCCCCACCCACCCCTCCCCGGGCTCCCAGCTGGCTACCTGCCCTTCCTAGCAGTGCCCGCCACCGAGCCACGTGTGCCCCAACAGAACAAATGCGTTGTCTCTCTCTAGCACGTCCTTCCTCTCAGAGTGCCTTGCGGGGCCTTTCTAGCATTAACGAAGCATCACACCCCTCCCCATGTGGCAATGTGCCCATTTTACAGATGAAGAGGCTCAGGCACAGTAAAGGTCAAGGGTCACACACAAAGACATCCCAGGCATCTTGACTCACAGCCTCCTGTACTAAGTGCTATTCCAAACATTTTGGTTTTTTCTCTCATACCATGACCTGCTATTTCAAACTGAGATGGCACCCGACCTAACCAGGATCTAGTTGGGATACCCTTCCCATGTGGCAATATGGAAAGGGAACGGGGGTTGGTTGCAGCCCCCAGGCGGAGTATCCCTGTGTTAATCCATGCTCCCCACAGAGAAAGCTACCTCCTTTCTGCTCCTGTCGGATTCATTCTGTGGCAACACTCAACTCCTTCCCCTTGCCCATAAGGGACGGAGATCTCTCTGGATGACTCAAGTAGCAGAAGGAGTGTGTCTCAGCACTCACACACTCTGAGTGGCCAGCAGTAACGGTGCAGGAAATACTGCATTGGTCCAGGCTGCATAACATGGGGTTTGGATGGACGACATCATTGAAACGTTGGCGGGAACGTGGACCCGGTTGCAACGAGATCTCTGCTGCTGTTCCCTGGTCACGTTAAGTCGAAAGAGTAGGGAGCTGTAAGGCCCGCACAGGACAGGCTTGCAAGTGAGTGGGAAGATAGGCCAGCTCGTGAGAGAGACAAGACCAAATATCAGCAGAGCCAGAGTCCACAAAGCGAACCCACCCCACTCCAGCCAGCTCCAGGGTTATATTTAGTCCGCCACACTTTGAAATGGAAAAATGCAAGGATCCAGGAGTGAGAGCAACACCTCCTCCAGCCTTTCCTAGACCTGCTGGTTCCTTTACACTCTATTCCTGTCACTTTAATCTTGCCACCGCCCCGTGAACAAGCAGCAGAGGTTGAGTTTCACCCCTGGCGGCCTGCCCTCTCTTACGTCATCACACTGGCATCCCGACCAAAACCTCTGAGGAATCCCAGAGCAGGGGAACAAGGCTGCACTCTACCAGCCCTCCATAGACCGCCGCGTGGCCAAGCAGGGGGCACAGTAGTGAGGGGCTGGCTGCCACTCCTGGACGGCACAGGGATGGAGCGTTGCAGCAGAGCTGGTGAACGCTTTAAGCCAGATGCAGGCCTGGTGTGAGTAAATCCACTGAAGGCAATGTAAGTCGGACAAACCACAGTGAAATCCAGCCCTGATATCGGCATCATTAGAAGTTTACAGCTCATGAACCTAGCAAAGCTTCAGATTCAGTATTTTCCCTTAAGACAGCATGTATGTGGACGGGAGGGACAAATCAGAGATAGAGATAAAACACCTATTTGGTCTTCTAGCAAACACCATCAGGGCCGGGCTGCTACTTACAGTCTATTCTCCAGTTCAGTTTTAAACAAACAAAAGGGTTTCCACCCTTTCTCTGCTTGGATTGCTACATAGCTGCATAGATTTCAGCATTAGGAATACAAGATGCATCTAGCCTGCACCTCTGTCTGCTTGGTTTTATTTCATTACTCCTAGTTCTATCTTGCTGGACCTCTGAACAATTCCACTGCCCCTCAGGCACAGCTGGCATTGAGCCAAGCTGTTTGCATTTAGTTCTTTTCTCCCAAGGTGTAGAGCCCTCCTAATTTTTAATCACTCTTCTTCTAACTCCCTTCCATGTTCCACACCTGGCATTTTTCTAGCACCAAGGGGCCCAGAAATGCATGTACTATTGCACGCCTGGTCTCACTAGAGCTGCATAGAGAGGGGCTAACCCCTTTCTGGCCTGGGAGAAAACGAAGCACAGTATCCCAGGGGTGCCTGCACCCAAACCACAAAGAGATAGAGCATCATCTTCATACCTTCTGGCATTACCAGCCACGCTGCAGCTCTGTGAATCGGGGCACACGTTTGTAAGCTCTCCATCCCATTACACAATAGCGTCCATCACTGGCAGTGTTCCAAGCTCCTCCTAAGTTAGCATCAGCTGCCCCTTTACTTAATATGCCATTTACTGGCACCCAAACTTCTTAGCTTGAAAGAAAAGCACAGTGGTCTCATCCAGGCAGAGCCCTGGGAGCCAGGAACTCCTGAATCTTCTGCCACTGAAGAACTGTGGGACCTTGGGCAAGTTACCTGGGGACTGATTTTCAGAGGTGCTAATCACCTGCAGCGCCCACTGATCTCATCTGGAGCCGTGGGTGCTTAGCACTTCTGAAAACCAGGCCCTTCGCCTCTTTGTTGATCGATTTCCCTACTTCTAAAAAAGAAAGAGAATAAAACTCATCATTCCTGCCTCTCAGGAAGCAGCACACATTCAATTTGGTGCATTCGGTGCCTTTGAGATGAAAAGTGCTACCTGAAAAGTTAAATAAGAACAGACTCAACCCTGATCTCTGCGTCCCCTGCGAGACACCTCCCCACAGCTCCATGTGCTGCTGTGGATTGTAGCCACACTTCAGTAAGGTTCCTTCAGCCAGTTCCCACTTCACAGGAAAGTCAGATCCAAGCCAATCTGACTTAATCTTGTGAGTAAGATCATGTGTGACGCTGTACCAGATGCTCTGCTGCAGCCTTCAGGGCCCTTGCCTTCCCTTTGGCCACTCATTTTGTAATTAAATTTCCTTGAATTAGATTAGATTCCAGTTGGGAATGGGAGAGGTGAGATCCAGGGACAGCAGAACACACTGCATTCAACCTCACGGGCCTAGTAAGCATTCAATGGCAGGGCAACAATGGAACCTCTCTATTCATTCGTGGGTGTGAGAAAGAGCTCAAAGCTGAAAAAGGGGTTTTAACAGACAGGCTCACTTTACTCTCCTATGACACCCTCCGCCACTTGGAATGCTGTGGGGGGACCCTAGTCACTGACAGAAAAGAGCAAGAAGTTAATATGTACAGGGGCTGCTTAGTTTGGGGGGCTCTTACAATGATCAGCTCCCAGCAGGCACATTCGCAGGTGGTAGGTATGCAAACATCCTGCAGATGCAGGGCAGCTGCAAATACGCAGTAGCAGTAACAGGCCAAGGGGCTGCATCTCTCAGCAGGTCATGGTGGGGTAGCTGGTGGCATGGCTACCTCTGTAAAATGCCACGTAAGCCCAATGATGAGGATGTCAAGGTGAAGAAAGACGTCTCGGTGAGGCAGCTGGGGGTCTGGTAGCCTTGATAGGCAGCTCAACTAGGAGAAGTGAATCTCCAATTTCAAACCCAGGCTGTCAGGCATAGATGGCTGACCTGTAAAGCTTGTCCAATGAAACATCTACAAGTGACAAGAAAGAAGCAGCTTAATTTGGGGACTGACTCTGGCTTGGAAGGGGTACATCTACACTGCAACTAAACAGCTGTGGCTGGCCCATGCCATCTCCACAAGGGGGCAGGGCTCCAGCCTGAGCCTGAACATCAACACTGAAAATTTACAGCCCTCACAGCCTGAGCGCCACAAGCCCAAGTCAGCTGACATGGGCCAGCCGCGAGTGTTTTATTGCAGCGTGGACGGACCTTCGGGGCTCTGAGCTAGCACCACGGTGGGGGCGTAGAAGCGGACCCTCGTATTTCAGAGCACACAACGTTTTTGAACTGGATGCCCAGATCACTGCCTCAAGGGCCATCCAGGCAAACTCATTAATGTCTACTCTTGGTGCTTCCCAGAACATCATCTGATTATCCGCTCGCTCCCCCTTGAACTGATCAGGCTGGGCTCATCTTTAGGACCCTGCACTTAGCTCTCACTCTTAGAGAAAGCTAATGCCTTCCTGCTTGACAACAGTTAGAAATGTTCCTCTGTTATTAATCTGTAATGGATCCCCTGGCTCCATTCCACCTCTGTGCTTCCCAGATTCACTCCATCCATGTTGTTAAGCTGCTCAGCTCAGAACTCTTGCAAGAAAGAGGATGTTTAAATCAATTTCTGGGCCTCAGACCCCTCCCGGCAGGCATGCTGACTGTGGGGCAAGCGACTCCATTAGAAGGCCTTGTACGTGGTTTGGAAGTTTGCTCAGGGCTCAGTTTTGAGCAAAGGGCCCTGGCTGGAAGCCCCTGTTAAAGATATACATTCTTGTTCCAAAAGAATCCAGTCTGCTCATGACGAGGGTTATAGGACAGCACCGAGGAGGACACAGCATATAAAACAGCCAAAGGACCTGGGCTGGGTTTTCTGCCCCAAATAACTTTAATTTCCCCACATTCTTTGCCAACAGCAAGCAGAGCAGAGCACACAACCTGAGAGAACAGGAGCAAGCTCCAAGCAGAGGAACTGCCTCTAGAAACCTACCCCCAGCTCTTCACATTGAACCCAATATTATCTCTTACCATGGGGAGTGGGAAGAACCTCAGTGCGCTTCTCAGAGTTCAAGCCCTCACACCGAGCGTCCCTCAGTTTTGTCTTCGTTCCCAGTTAGCTTCCCAGGGTTTCATGTTGCAGCTCCTCTCAATGAAAGGCAGCCGGAGCCCAACTGTTTTCATACATGTCCTGACCCTCCCACCCCACCCGCCTCCCTGCTGCGGAGTCATTCTCCCACCCCCTCGTTCACATGCTCATCCACTCATCTCCTCCCACCTTCAGAAATCCTGAAATGCTAAGCCATAGATATTTGTATAGATTCAGAACGTGAAAGTCAAGGAAGCCACGAGCCCCCCACAATTCTGGGTATTTCTCTGCAGAATTACCTGTTCCTCATATATAAACCCATGGTTATTTACGCTCTCCACACCCCTCCTCCCCCCTTCACACACACAAAAGCCTCTGCGCCCACAACAACTCAGTCTCACTGTGGAAGTGATAAAGGTATATTTAGGGCTCAGATCACTTGGATTTAGAGTTCAGTGAATAAGCAGCATGGGTTTGTGGCAAATGAACTAAGGAGACTCTGGTTCTATTCCCCCAATCCTGCTCCTGACTTATTGGGCAAGTCACTGCTCCCTCTCTGTTCCTCAGTTTCCCCATCTGTAAAATAGAGCTGATATTTAGCCCCTTCCCAGGGATATTATGACGTTAAATCAGTGATTCTCAGATGGAAGGTGCAAAATAATGATAATAGCATGTTTCATCAGCAGATCTCAAAGTGCTTGTTATCCCCACTGTACAGATGGGGAGCTGAGGCACAGAGAAGTGACTTCCTGAAGGTCACACACAGGAAGTCTGCGGTGGAGCAGGGAGCTGAATCCATGTCTTTAAGTCCTACACTAGTGCCCTAGACACTGGGTCATACTTCCACTAGAGACAAAGGATTATTATTTCAGACTGTGGTAAACCAGGGTGTGAAATATTACCAGGAACTTGCACTAGAGTGTCCTGAGAGCTCTGCAAGTGGTGGGGTGGGGGGTGGAGCTTTGCGTCTGCTTCCCTTCCCCCTTCTCAGGCTCTCAGATGCTGAGAGTGGAGATTCTCTGGTAGTTGAAGGGTGCATCTACACTACTGTGGCTACAGTGTGGCAGCTGTGCTGTGGTAGCATAGATGCTTCCTACATCAACAAAAGGGGTTTTTCCATTGCTGTAGCAAGCCCGCCTCTCTAAGAGGTGATAGCTAGCTAGGTTGATGGAAGAATTCTTCCCTCCTACTCTCTCCCAGCAGCCACATTTTTGGATCCTCCTCTCACATGAATAGCATCTGCCTCTGAGGCTGCTCAGAGCTTTACAAGCACCAGGATGACAATGAAGGTAGTTCTGGTCAGTTTCACAGCTGCCTCCATGATGAAACTGACCAGAGTGAAATTCCTTCTCTTGCTGCTTAGGTTTAGCTCTGACAGCAGTGAGACTCTCTAGGCAACATGGCACATCTTATAAGGTTTTCTTTGTCACCATAAGGATGGAAAGGTTAATTTTTTTTTGAAAAGACAAATATGCTTAGATTGTTCAGAAATCGATAGCTTAGATGTTCCCCACCCCAATTTTCACTCACTAGGGAAAGTTGGCAAGCAGATTTTTCAAGCCCTTAAGTAAGCATTATTCCCCTCTGAGGTTATGGGCACACTACAGCTTAGGTTGATACAATATATGTCACTCAGGGGGGTGAATAAGCCACCCCTGAGAGATGTAAATGAAATTGCCCTAGGCACTGGCGAGGACAGTGCTATATTGGTGGGAGAGTGTCTGCACTAGCAGCACTACACTGGCACACTGTGCCACTGTAAGCTCTCTCCTGTAACATGCTGAGCTACAGTATATACTGCATGGCTCCCCTTCCCCTCCAAGTATTCCTGTAACTTTCCTAATGGGTCAGCTTCTGCTAGAGTGGTAGACATCACCCACTTGTAGCAAGACAGCCACAATGCTGCAGGAAGTGACTTTGCCTAATAGGATTTTGCTTGAGATGGCAAATTTAAGAATCAATGTCAGTCTGCACCTTGACACCATCTCCTCCTCTCTCCTGCTGCCGCCTCCTCCCCTCTTCCACTCTCTCCCACACACCTAGTTAAGAGGAGACAGACAGGAGATCTCAGAGGGGTTTCCCATTCAGACCTACAAGTTCCAGTGACTGCATTGTTCACTTATGAGATCCAAACAGATCCACCCAGGGTGACAACACACCACGCTTCATAAACAACTATTTGATCTGCTTCGTGGGAGGGGAGGGCGTGGGACGTACCTTCACGGTGCCATCAGGGCAAAGAACTGGCAGCTGGTTGAGGATATATGAATGATAGGGATATTTCTTGTGCAATGCATGGCATTTGGTATAACACAGAAAAGATATTGGGCTGCCTGTAACCTTGTTTCTCCATTCATAAGCAATGCACTTCCAGTACTTCCTTTATACCTAAGGATCTGCCTTTCCTTTATACATCTTTAAAATGGGCGCCACATAACTCCGACTATTTGGGGGAGGGAGGGAGGAGGAAGAGAAGAATTGTTACCATCTTTATCAGCCACCGTCACGAAAGCAGCACTGCCATAACTGCAAGGGATCTGTGAATAGCTGCATTTACCTGCCATCCCACACTGCATCACTTCTTCATCTCAGCCACCTGTTCTATCTTGCTATTTAAACTGTAAGCTTTGCAGCAGGGCCTGTCATTGATTACAAAGTCTGTACAATGCCAAACAAATGCAGCCCAAACCTAGTTGAGGCTTCTAGGCAATGACATAATATAAATGTCAGATAACATACAATGAGTTACACCTAGCGAGGTACATACATGGCAAGAAGAGGAGGTTCCATAATTACATTAGGAGAAAGAGAAAGACAAAGACAAAGGGAAGTGTAGGTCCACTACTTAGCAGGAAAGTAGAGCTAATAACAGAGGACATGAAGAAGGCTGAAGTGTTCAATGCATATTTTGCTTCAGTCTTCATTAAAAAGTTAACTTGTGTGTAAGCATCTGGTCACAATTAACATTAACAGCCAGGGGGAAGGACACAAGCCAGAATAGGGAACAAATGTGTTAAAGAGTATTTACATAAGTTAAATGGATTTATATGGACAGGGCCTAATCACCCTGAGATACTTAAGGTAATAGCTAAAGCAATCTCGCAATCCTTAGTGATTTTCTTTGAGAATTCATGGAAAATGGGCGCGGTCCTGAGTACTGAAGAAAAGCAAACATAGTACCCCATTTTTAAAAAGAGGAACACAGAGGATCCGGGGAATTATAAACCAGTTAGCCTAACTTTAATACCTGGAAAGAGGCTGAAACAAATTATTAAACTATCAATTTGTAAGTACTTAAAGGATAACGGGGTAAATAGTAATGGCCAACATGGATTTATCAAGAACTTGACAAACCATACCAAACCAACCTAATTCACTTCTTTGATAGTGTTACTGGCCCAGTGGATGGAGTGGGGAAGCAGTAGATGTGATATAACTTGATGTTAGTAAAGTTTGAGACACAGTCCCCTCTGACGTTCTCATAAACTAACTAGGGAAATGTGGTCTAGATGAAGATACTGTAAGGCAGGTCCACAACTGGTTGAAAGGCCATACTCAGAGTGGTTATCAATGGTTCGCTGTCAAACTGGGAGGGCATATCTAGAGGGATCCTGCAGGTCTTTTCTGGGTCTGTTCTACTCAATATTCTCATTAATGACTTGGATAATGGAGTGGAGAGTACGCTTATAAAATTTGCGTGTGATTCCAAGCTAGGAGGGATTGCAAGCACTTTGAGGACAGAATTAGAATTCAAAATGACCTGGACAAATTTGAGAATTGGTCTGAAATCAACAAGATGAAATTCAATAAAGACAAGTGCAAAGTATGATATTTAGGAAGGAAAAAAAAACCAAACAAAAATACAAAAATGGGGAAAACTTGGTTAGGTGGGAATGCTGCTGAAGACGGTCTGGGGATTATAGTGGATCACAAATTGAATACGAGTACACAGTGTGATGCGGTTACAAAAAAATGCTAAAATTCTGGGCTGTATTAACAGGAAGGTCACATGTAAGAAATGGGAGGTAATTGTTCTGCTCTACTCAGCACTGGTGAAGCTTCAGCTGGAATATTATGTCATTTTTGCTGCCACATTTCAAGAAAGATGTGGAGAAATTGGAGCTCATCCAAGGGAGAGCAACAAAAATGAGAAAAGGTTTAGAAAACCTGACCAATGAGGAAAGGTTAAAGAAACTGGACATATTTAGTCTTGAGAAAAGACAACTAAGCAGGGACCTGATAACAGTCTTCAAATAAGTTAAAGGCTATTATAAAGAGGACAATGATCAATTGTTCTGCATGTCCACTGAAGATAGAACAAGTAGTAATGGGCTTAATTGACAGCAAGGAAGATGTATGTTTAGATATTAGGAGAAAAGGGTAGTTAAATACTGGAATAGGTTACCAAGGGAGGTTGCAGAATCCCTGTCACTGGAGGTTTTTAAGAACAGATTAGACAAACACCTGTCAGGAATGGTCTAGGATTTAGGTATAGTTGATGCTGCCTCACATGTGACTGTGTGTGACTGTATATGTACACTAAATGACATCTCAAGGTCCCTTTCAGACCTTCCTTTCTATGATTCTATTGTATTTTTTGATTTGCTAAGCTACTTCAGGGACACACCTCCTTTATCCTAACATGATCACAGTATTATTTCGTTATCACTGTGCTTGGAGAGATCCATTTTGCTATTTTACTGGACACTCCTTTTCAACAAACTCATCTACCACTGACAATTACGTCTGAAACCTCATGGAATACCGATTTTCCAAAACAGACACAAGAATGATTGTTGCAATTACTTACTGCCTATAAATCAAAATTCTATTCCCACTCAAATAATGGAACAAAGATTCAAAGGACAAAAAGAAATCATTAACTACTGGTGTGCAGAGGGGAGGGAAGGAGTTTCAAAAGTATAAATAAGCACCCAACTCCCACTGACTTTCAAAAAGGGAGTCAAGAGCTCAAATGGACTTTATAAATCTCCTCCCCTTCGGACAGAGGATAATGAAACATGCCTCAATTCTACAGCACACCATGAGCAATCGGTAACATGGATTTATCAATGATAGCTCTTGCCAGACAAACTGGATCACTTTTTATTTTGAATAATATTAAAGTGTTAGTGGACAAAGAGAAAGTTGCACATGTAATATAGCTGGATTTTAGAAAAGCATTGCTATAGTGTTTTAACAGATCTCACTCTCAATATGAAGTCAAACAGGCTTGAGTAGGAACTGAGTGTCCTATACACTGGAAATTGCCTTAAGGACGCTAAACAAAGGGGAGCGATGAATGACAGGATACTGAACTGAAGATTGCGGTCTAGTGGGCGTTGCAGGGATCAGCATTAAGTTTGGTTTTATCTGACTTCATTAGCAATCTAGAAGATTAGCTTGGTGTGTGTAGGGATGGTGGCATACGCAGCATTGATAACCGTCTTGACTGCTCGCTCAGATGAAGGAAGGCAGATGCCACAGAGAAAGGCATGCTACAGAAACCTAGAGAGGTGAAAGGTGGGTCGGTAGGGCTGCATAACCTATGATGTATGGAGAAGTACGGATGTACGTGTAAGGAGGCTGCATTATATTAGTTATGGATAGGCACCCCTCCCAGTGACATTCCCTCAGCAAGGAGTGAACGTTGATGAATGATTCTGGACAGCCAGAAAGCAGAGCGGCCTGGATGGAAAAAGCCACCATGCCTGTACCTCCCATCTTATGATTCAACAGTAGCAATAGGCAAGGGAATTTGGCCGAGAGGGAAGCAGAAGCAAGGCAGCTGCCTCAGGAAGAGCAGAGGGAATCTTGCTGGAGCAAAAGGGGCTCCTCGTCTCCCTGGCTCATAGCACTTCCCCTTCCTCACAATGCATGTTGCTGTGACACTCCTGACAGAACAAGGTGGTTCAATGTCTACCAGAGTGGGGTGCTCCTACCACCTGCTAACCTAGCAGCACAGTCATGTGCCCCAGCACAGCGGGCTCAGCTGGGAGGTGTTCCGCAGATTACAGAAACCACGCCACGTTCTGGATGGTGGGCTGCCACCAATCAGCCCTGATGCAGAAGGATTCAGCATGGGAAAGCAAACCCTGTCCCCAGCCTTTGTTCCTACAGGCTTCATTATCTGTCTCTGTCTCTCACACTCTCTACACTCCTAACGTGTGTGTCTGTGTAAGGAAAGTAACTCAGTCCTGGCCCCTTGGCACGTGAGTCTTACCAGCTTACACCTCTGACTCACAGGCAGTGTGTTAGGCCATGTCTACACTACAGCCTATTTTGGCAAAACTTATGTCACACAGGGATATAAACATTCCACCTCCTTGAGTGATGTAAGTTACACCGACATAAGCGCTAGCGTGCACAGCGCTATGTCAGCAGGAGATCTTCTCCCATATAGCGTCTGCCACTCATGGGGGTGTTTGGTTGTTTTCTAAATGCCAACAGAAAGCTGTCTCCTGTTGACATAGAGCATCTTCATCAGACATGTTGCAGCAGTGCAGCTGTATCAGTACAGCTGTGCCGCTGCAGTGCTTTACGTGTAGACATGGCTTTACTTACATGTCAGTAAGTGGGTCTTAGGGCTTGTTTATATGAAACAGTCACACTTGTTTCACCTAAGGTGTGAATTTAAACCAATATTGTTAAATCAAGGCAATCCCCTATGCGGACACACTTCTTTGAAGTTAAAAATGACTTGTTTTGAGACTAAGCTAACGCTAAATAAACCACTTGCTACGAAATAAGAATATCCACATGGGGGACTGCACCCGTTTAACTAAACCAATGCAAGTCTGTGTGTAGCTAAGGCCAAAAGATCCTGAACAAGAATAAATTACACATGGGGCTGGGTGGGATGTGTGTGTATGGGGAGGGTGGCAGTTACACTAACTCAACTCACCTTTGAATTTCAATAGCCCAACAGCTTTGCATGGAAGGAGACAATTAGTCTCGGACAAAGGCACGCATAGATGCTGCGGACAGTTGAACTCAAAAGGACAGAAGCAGAAGCAGCAGAGCCCTTTGGGATCTGAAAATGCCTGCGCCTTTGGTGAAACAGCCTGAGATGGTAGCAGGAGGATTTTCAAAGCCAGTCACATTCAAAGTCACATTTCCATGGGAGTTCCCCCTGAGTTCTGTCCCTCAGCCACTGAATATAATACCTTGGTGACTATTTCACAATGCAGTAAACATTGGCCTGTTGCCATCTGAGTTTCCCCTCTGCCAGAAAGTCCTGTGATGAGCCCAGACTGTTTTGCTCACTGACTTTGAGAGGCTGCTGTGGTGATTCAGGGACAGTGACTGCTAAAGATCTCTATTTAAATCAGCAAATTCAGGATGGGCCAGCACATGACTCTCTCTTCTGTTGGTACTGGAGTTTTCAAACTTCACCCAACCCAGGGCTGCATTAGCAGCTTGTCAGGAAGAAAGAAGGCTGCACCTAATGGATCTGCTTTCCTTCTCAACCACTAAGTCGGTCAGCAGAGACTCTAGAGCACAGCATGCAATGCTTTCTCTTGATCCCAGCAGCCTGGCTGGCCGTACTGCATGCTGGGACACATGGTCTCCAGAGGAGAGCTCATATCAGATAGGCAACCATGTGCCACGCTGCTTGAGAGTCATACTCCATCCTCCGCTGGCACATCCAGTAAGCCTGCAACTGGGACCAGCTATTCACAGATCCTTTGCAATCATGGCAGGGCTGCTTTGTTCAGCACATACCAGAACTGTGGCTGGGAAAGAGTCTGTAGGTTCCAACCTCCTCCACCTCCAAGAGCAAATCCATAAAAATCCTCACATCTACAAAATCCTTACAGGGAAGAGGAAGGGCTCACAACCAGCAAACACATCACACAAAGAATCAGAGGAATCAAGGGAGAAAAGAAGAGGTTGAAACACAACAGACAGAACATCCAATAGGGGAGTATGTGGAGCCAGCCCAGGGAGGGTGAGTATTTCATGGAGAGATCAGATCAGTAGCACGGAAGTTGGACAGACAGAACAGGAATCACGCTATCCAAGGGTTCAATACACTGGAGGAGAGAGTCTGAAGAGGAGACCTGATGATGATTGTTCAATAAAATGAGCTCAGAGCAGCTAGAGAATTCAGAAACAAATACTTGCTGCAGCTCTGCTTTCCTCTGGTGCTGACGCAACAAGCCTTTGGGATCACTGCTCTGCACAGTGCCGGAGGAAAAGCACCCTCTTTCCCCTAAAGCAGTGACACTCGCACCTTCCCAGAACAGACCTCCCAAGTGGGGCTTCTCTAAACTCATTCATACATTAGCAGGAGGCAGGTAGGGGGAGGAGGAAGGCAGGGGCATCTTTGTGTCTCTGGGGAAGGACAGGAATAAATCTTCAAGAACCGTCTGCTATATTTGTGTTAGGCTGTATGATGGGTGCATGTGATGAGTATGTAGCAGAGGCGAATAAACATGATATGTTACAGGATGGAGAACAAAATTCTGTCCCTTACACTGTGGGCCATGGGTTCCCTGCTGCTAATTTGCATTGAAACAAGTAGCTGACACCCTGATTAACCCTGGGACAAGAACAAGGAGAGAGAGAGAGAGAGAGAGTGTGCAAACTACAAACTTGGGAACACAGAGAATTGCCATTTCACACCCTGAGCTCTATCTCCACACCAGATTAATGCTCTGACTCCTTGGGTATCTTGCCCTCTCTCTGCTGCACGTGTGTTTCTCTTCCCCCTCCAGCATTAAGGCAGCTGTCTTCCTAGGAGCGGTACCAGGCCTGTCATGTGGATGGGATGGAGGGGTCAGGATGAAAGGCTTTGTGGCATCACACGAGGGTTGGTCTCATTGAAACTCCATTTCCCCCTACCCCACACTTGCAGATTTCATGCCTCAAAAAAAGCAGTGAATCAGCATTTGCACCTAGCATCATGACAGCTTCAGTCAGAGAAGCTCCTTTCCTAGAGTAACAAGTGCCGGGCTGCTCCTGCATGCACCATGTCCCCATGTGGCTGACGGGATAAGGAATCCAAAACAGAGATGGTCTGTTTTGGGAAGCAGGAGGGCTGAGCTGAGCTCTCCAGTACACGATGACCCCTCCATTCAGCAGGGCTGCAGCCTGAGCTGGCAGAGCTCACATTAGAGACACAGGGTTGTGCAGGGGGAAGTCACCTACCACCGCATGGGCCACTATCAGAAATTTTAGCAGCTGTGGCATCAAGACCAGGAAGTCCAACAGGGGGCTGGAGAGGAGCAAGAGGAAGAGTTCCCAAGGGTGCAGGTCTTGGACCTCTTCCTCCCTAGCAACCCGGGTTGCAATTCTGCTCAGGTCACAAATTAAATCGAGTTTGACCCTCTCAGTCTAGTTTGCAGTGGGCACTACACAGGTCAGCTTTGTTTTATCAGACTCTAATTGGGGCGACCAGGCCTGGAACAGCGAGGGGCTGCAGGACACGAATGAGTGGCATCAACAGAGCTATTTGATTAAACTCAGCAGTAGCTTAATTGACTGATACTTGTAAAGTACCTCCTGCTCTTTAGGAAAAAGAAAAGATGTTTCCATGGGGCAAAGTTAGCACTCTGTCTCCTGGTAAGCCCCTCTGCCCCACATCTGCATTACTTCTCCCACTCCGTGCTGCACTGCTGGGGAGTCCACTTTCTGCAAATGTACACAAGCCCAAAGGGGAAAGCTTTTCTTGAAGCCAGATCACGAGCCAGTCCAATTCCCTGGGCAGCAGTATCTCCATTGGCTCAAATCAGAGCTATGAATTTGCAATGGCTCAACTGCCCCCACCCCAATGGTGCTGAAATGCATTCCTCCTGCCTCCCAGCCCATCCACAAGCCTTTCGGATACAGGAGAAAGAGAGATTCAGCTGTAAAGTGACCAGACGACATCAAACCCTGCTCAGATTCATGCGGCATCCCAGAAGTGCAGTGGCATAGTTAAGAATTGCAATCTCTCCCTCCCCCGGGGCTCCGAGTCCATTATGCATGGCCTGGGACTCTGTAAAACCAATTCAGGGGACAGAAAACCCACCCTTTCACTTCCGGCTTTGGAGAGGCCTCCTGTTTCCTTCCCATGGTCACCAAGTCATGTGGAAAATGCAGAGCAGAAAATACACATTAGGAATTGGATCCGACCTGCGCCTCTGCTCTCCTCGCCCTGGCCATGCCTGCCAGCAGACCACAGGGCTGGGCCGAGGGCAAGGAGCCCTCTTGTATGGCACACACTGGACACACCAGCTTCCTGCCTCCTCCTAAGCATCCTCCGAGATTCCAGCTGCCATCTGCTCTAACAACTTCCAGTTAGCAGCCTCACAGAATTGTAAATCGGAAACTGGCCAAGGATTTCCCATCATTTAGGTCCCTGCTCCTGGTCAGAGTTTCCAGTTCCCTTTAGAAGCTCAATACTGGAGTTTGCTTCCTTAGCAAAGCTCTTTGGGGCAGATGCTGCCTGGATTTGTTTGCACCAGGCAGTACTGAGAACACTGGTGGTACTAAGGAAATAACAAAACACCATTCAGAAAATGGGCTTGACCACACACGTTTGTTATGATAGGGTCTGCTTGTGAGCACCAAGCCAAGCAGGATAGTTTGGGACAGCTGGGTAATGCTGGGGGCGTCTCATTGCTGTCAGGACAGCACAGGGGTCCAGGGCTGTGTTTGTAGGTTTGTTGCCATAGGGACAGAGATGCAGACTGGCATGGTTGAAACACAGTTTAAAATAAAACATGCAAGCTCTTGGACTGAAACGAGAACAAGGTTATGCAAACCCAGGGGGAAAAGTAGGGCAGATTCTGGCCTCTGGCCAGCCTGTCTATTGATTATTTGTTTAATGCCATATTGCACTCCACACTTCACAGGCAGGAATATGCAAGGCCTTGAAAGGCTAGCAATCAAACAACAACTTCCAGATGCCTTAGGAGGAAGGGCTGCAGTAGGATCACAGGGAGCTGAGTGCTTAACAGAGTAGCATCAAGGGTTTGTGTTTAGATTTGCTCTTATCTGTTTTGTTTGCATTTTTTGGGAAGACAGCTCTAAATGGATAGGCTTTGACAGTACCTTCATTAAAGGATGCAGCTGCAGTTGAGGGAGTTGTGTTCTCGTGGTATTGCCAACCAGGGTATTACTTTGCTTTATCTTTGCACCAAAAAGCTGGGGGCAGATTAGCCCCCAACTCCATGGTGCAGGCGGGGAGACATCAGATTACGCAGCTCTCAGATTCTTTGAGATGTAAACCAGCTTTTGGAGCCATAATCAGTGCTTGTTTGCAATTAACTCAGTGCAGGGGAAAGGGGCTCCCACACAGGCCCAGTTGGTAACTAAAAGGAGTCCCAGGGCCAGGCATGGTTTATTTCCAACAGAGCAGATCCCAGGTGTCTTAGCCTTAATGTGGTGGTGCCTCCTGCAGAGACTGAGGGTATGTCTACACAGCCATAAAAGAGCCACAGCTGGCCTGCATCAGCTGATTCAGGCTTGTGGGGCTCAGGCTGTGGGGCTATAAAACTGCAGTGTAGAAGTTTGGGCCCAGGCTGGAAGCCAGCCTCTATCCTCCCCCAGGCCCTCTCAGGGTCCTGGAGAAGCAGGTGTTTCTTGCAGTGAAGACATACCCTATGGGTCCCAGCATGCAACGTGCCATCTGGACTGCTTGGATGAAGACAGAGCATTGCATGCTGGGATATGTAGTCTTCCCAGGCTCTATTTCAGTATTAAAGGTGAAGGTAGCAATATGGTCTGTGGGAGAATTCCATGAGGCTACATGTAGCCAGAGGCACTTCAGCCTGGCTCCATGAAAGCATAATTAGCACTGGACAAAACGTTGCACTGGTGCTGCCAACTGTTATGGCTTAATCACAAATCTCATGACATTTGCTCCTGGAGGCAAGTGTTAAAGTGAGAATCTCAGCTTTCTCTTTTGTAAAAGTTTTCTAGTCTCATGGTGGCATAGCAAAGCCGGACAATGTAAACTGAGGGCACCACGAAGGCTCAGAACCCAACATTTTTAAAAACATCCCATGATTTTTGTACCCGATTGATGATTTTCGATGTTTGGGATCGGCAATATTGGTCAACGGGAAAGAGGTACCAGCATGCAAAGCCTCAGGAGAGATCTTCTGAGAACAGAGCTAGCAGCCAAAATACTCAGAAAATCCTGTAGTCTCAGTTCCTTCCAAGGTTATTTACTACAACAAAACCAAAACACACAGAGCACTGTGTAACACAATCTACTCACCAGCCCCCACCCGGGCTCTCTCCCCTACCCACTTTGGCTCCTCTTTTGCACATAACTCCCACCACTGCCAACTGGATGGCTAAGGTAGAATAGACTCCCTCCCTCGGAGAGAATATTCCTTGGGCTAAAAGGTTCTAGAGGAAAAGACATTTTCTAGGTAAGACACGAGCTAATTGCAGTCATTAGAGGTAATATCCTTAATGCTTTGCTATTTCTGGTTTGCAGGGAGCCCTCCTGTAGTTACTAGCTGAGTGGCTTGCTCTCTGCACAGAATCTGAAATGGTGAAGGAGGATAAAAAGCTATTGAAGCCCATCTAGTTTAACCACAGGGCCCAAGATGGGGTTTATCCCTGCAATGTATTCTCAAAGGTCTTGTCCCGTCTAGGGATGGGGCATCTGCAGAAGAAGTCAGGATACATTGTCCTATGCAGAATGGGCTGCTTCATCAACCAGAACAGGCAGAGGTGGGGTAGGGGGTTGTTCCCAGTACACTGTGTACTGTACATCTAGATTGGTGTTTCCGAGGCACAGACATACACAGACCTGAAGTCCAACACTGATATGTAACTGGCACTCTAAGCACCTCTTTCCCACATACAGGACCGCAGTGCACTCCTCACTACCTATCCTACATTCAGCTGCAAGCTCTTTCACCAGCTATGGACATACCTGCCTGCCACTTCTATGGGGCACTGGGGGAAGAGAGGCAGGTCTCTCAGGAGGCCAGACCCACTCCACACACAAGCTTTATAGAGCAACATCAACATCTCAAATTGCAGTTGGAAGGGAAGAGGAAGTCAATGTCATCTTTGGGGATATTGGTGTAATGTCCCCTCTGGCTAATACAGCCACGTTCTGTGCCAGCTGGTCCTTTCAATGCCAGCCCCACGCAGAGCACAGTAGAACAGTCCCAGAATGTCAGAGGCAAGGATAACTGGGGGAGGGCGGTACTCAGAGAGACAGGTGCCTTACCAGAGATAGATGGGGAAAAAGGTGCTTTCGTTCTGCAGCCGTGGTGGCCAGTCAGGGACTCAAAAGCACCCACAGATTGAAAACCTCCCTCAACAAAGGAACAAGAGCTACCTTCACTCTAACCTCTACGTTACCAACACCCCAGCATCATCTGTCCTACATGGGTGAGCTTCAGCCCACTCACTTTCATCCAAGTCCAGGGAGCTGAGACAGCAAGGACATTGCACTGTACAGGTCTGAGGAAGAGCTGGGTTTTGTTCCTGTGCCAGGGACGCAGCAGCCCAAATCACATTTCCTTCCTCAAACGGGAGGGGTGACATGACAGGACTCTACAGAGCCCTATGCTAGAGATGCCTTGGAGCCTTCTGGGAGCTAACATCAAGAGCAAGTCCATCTGCTCCAGCCAGGGGCTACAGGCACCTCATAGGATAGGTCAAAGGCATGACTTTTGTACGTCACTAGGAGGAGATCACCAGCCAGTGAGACCAAGCCTAACAACTGTTCCTTCAAGGGAAGCGGATACGTTGGCCTCCTGCAGGGAAATGCCAACTATCACAATAACAAAGGATCAAATATGCCTTCTTTTTAATTTGACTAGCTATCAGGGGCTTGGGTCCAATATTACTCCATTACACAGCATGAAATAATCCCCCTAGTCACAACCCTCCAACAACCCGCTTCCTCCAAGCGATATGTATATAAATCATGCCATGTGGAAATGATAAGATGCTATGATCATCACTTGTGTAATTTATCATCGAGATGGTGCAGCTATAGGCATCAGCTTTTCATCAGGAATATGGTGCATATAACTTTTGTAGCTGCAGAAATATTGTAATGTGCCACTTATTACATACATAAATATATATGCAGTCTACATCCACTATGTATAGTCCTGAAAACTGTAACCCATGGGATGTCATGCTGGTGCAAGGGTCTCCCCATCTGGATCTGACTGTAGAACAAGGGCCTTATATTACAAGCTCTTTGAGGCTAGAGTTATGCTTATTATTTTTCTGTTTAAATGAAGCTAGAGAACTAGGGAATAATAGTTGATGGTTAGTACCTCCACACAGAAGGGACTGGTACTTTCATTTTATTGCCATCAGCATTTAAAAATGGTATACCCATTTATCTAAGAGGCAATTTAAGCCAAAGCCCCAACACCCCTTGTACATTTCAGCCTGTTAGTGGGATGGAGACACACTGTTGTTAAAAAGGCACTAACTTCAGAATCAATGCAATCAGTACCAAAACTGCCAGCCAATCACATCAAAGCTCCAAGAGACCCATAAGGCTCTTGGATGCTCCATTCATGTGCCTCAGATTCATCAGCTCCCCCTTCCCCATTCACACCTCCCCCTTAGTTTTCAAAAAGGGCCATAAGCACGTAGGTTACGTTGCACTCCAAAAATTGAAATGCCATTTTAAAAGTATTAAGCCATTTTCCCAATAGTGTGGCCAGAAGGGCCAGGAGATGATCCCCAAATAACTCCCCCACCTTAACTACTCACTAAAAATTCAGGGTCTTTTTTTTTAGTGTTTCGTTTACAACTTTAAAAGAATAAATTCCATCCAGAATGACAAATCTGAACAAAGCTGGGTTTCAACTCCATGCCATTTAATAATAATAATGCACATATATGGTATTGTACATAGCTCAACATTAATTAATTTATCCTTGGGGATGCAGGTCAGTAGCATGAGATGACAACCCACATTAGCACACCCTGACTTGGAATAAAACTAAACAATGTTGCTATCATTAATGGAGGGAGGGAGGTTAAAATGCATAATTCTCAGGTCATAATGAACAGGAACAGCAGCAGCTCAGGATTCACACCCCAGCTCTCCTCATTCGTTGCCTCCTTTGCTTTTAAGCCAACTTTTTTATTTATAGCAGAACAGCAGGAGAAACACACCCTAGAAGAAAGTGAGGAGGTGGTGGTGGTGGTGAAGCACTAGTGAAAGGAGAGAAGAGAAAAGGGGTGGGGGAGAAGTAGTAAGCAAGTAAATAGCTGAGCTCAGTAAGCAGCAGATAAAGGGTTTAAGCAGGTGTAACCTAGCTTAAGGTAAAATAATTTCCTTCTATCCTTGCCTGGGCCTAGAAGGATAGTTGCCCCACCAAGCCTTTTAGCTTTATAAAGAAGGAGCCTCTGAAAATAAATCAAAATCTGACCAAGGAAAGCATCTCTGGTGAGATCCCAGCTATATGTTAGCTGCACTCATATTGTCTCAGAGCCTTTTCAGTCCAGCCAGGCACCATTAAAAGGATCAGGCTGATTGACAGACAATGACAACAGGACAGAAGTGAGGAAGTCCCTCAGCGCCCTGGAGTAGCCAGGTGGATTCAAAGGGGAAGCTAGACTCCTTAGACCAAGGAGGATGATGGTGAATTTTGCCTCCAGAGTTCTGGATCTTCCAGGCTTCTCTCCCAGGAATACAGACGCAGTTTGAAGGGCTACTGCAGAGCAATCTCCCAAGAGCTGCTCTTCTAGAATGGGACACTGTGGACCAAAGCAACTCCCTTCAAATACACCTTCCGACAGGGAGAGGGAGACTGCAGCACCATGAGCCAACATCACATCCCACTACCCCACCCCATTAAAAGGGGAGAGCAACAAAGAAAACACTCAGCCTCCTTTTGCCATCTTGCTTCACACACACACACACACACACACACGCCTGACGACGAAACCTGGATCAAGCCTAACATCCAGCTTCAACATCATGAAAATAAACGTTTCCTCCTTTTCTGACATCGGAGGAAAGTCAGGGATCTTTGCAAGGAGACGCGGCTGGACCAGTTACAAAAATCTCTCTACAAAAACGGTGAATGAATGTCATTGTGTCTTTTCAGAGGAGGCTAGTGTGTGTCTGCGGGAAGCCCTGCATACCTAATCCCAGCTTCTGGGCGCCGCAAAGGGGGGAACGGGGGGGAAAAAAATCACACAACAAGAGGCAAACGGAGCAAATTTGCATGAGCCACCCCGAGCAGCCCCGTTCCCATTGTTTTAATCTAGAGACAGGCTCAGCCACACGCACACCCACGGATCTCTGGACAACAAATGCCGGATCGAGGAAGGGAGAGCCACCGACACAGAGCCGTTCCCACGGGCGGGGAGAGGTGCGCGCACACACAGGGGAGGGATACATTTCCAGGCTGCCTTGGAGACAGCTCCGCTGCAGAGGGAAGAGAGGTGGGAGGAGGAATAAGCCATTGCAGCGCACTGTGTGCCAGGCTGCTCACTTACCCCAGGTGTCAGGCACGGACTGGCTCCTCTCCCCCGCTGCTGCGCTCCCCCAATGCTCCTCCTCGGGGCTCCAGCTGGCCCCCCGAAGCACTGCCCTGCACGCACACACAGCAGGCACCCCGGGGCCTGGCCCGGCCCCCGATCAGCCAAGTCTGCAGCTCCCGCCGCTGGCGCCTGCCAGTGCCGGGCTCAGCTCAGGTTCATCTGGAAGAAGAACGAGGGGAGGGGAGAGGAGAGGAGTGGCGGGGGGAGGAAAGGAGTGACCAGGAGTGAGGGGGCGTGGCCTCTCCCGACGCGGGAGGGGTGCGCTTTCCAGCAAGGCTGATGCGCATGCGCCCCCCATCCCTAGGCCCGTGTCGTATTCGCACAATTCTGCCCCCCCCCCCTTGAGCTCCCGCTGGCGCATGCGTGCTGGGGATCAAGCCGGGGCCGCTCGGGGGAGTCTCTGCAGCCTGTGCAGTGAGTGATTGTGGGGGGCCGGGGGGGGCACCTTGCCCAGCCCAGCCCGGCTGTGTCCCGCCGCCGCCGCCTCGAGTCGGGCGTGTCCGGGGCCGGGCCGGGCTCCCAGGGCCCCGCCACGTGCGGGGGGCGCGCCGGACTCCTGGGTTCCTCGCCTGATCTGGGGCCGGCGCCGGGACTCCGCCGCGGGGCTGGCCCCGGCCCCGGCCCGGGGAAACAGGCGGCTTCCCAAGGAGTGCGGGGTGTCGGGGCGCTGCCGGCCGGCCCGGCCGCGTGTGCCCAGCCCCGGGCTGCTCTGCTCGGGAGGGCGCCCCCCGAGTGCCGCCAGCCCCGCTGGCTCGGTGCACAGCCCGGGTTCAGATGTTACCGTCCGCCGCGCCCAGCCCAGCCGCTCCCCGAGCCTCGCTGCCTCTGGGGTGCGCACTCCCGGCCCGGCCTCTGGGTTACTGCGTGTGCACGGTCGGTCGCCATAGCTCTGTTAGCCAGCCTCAGCTCAGGGGTTGTGAAACTTTTTTCTGGGCCCCTGTTTGACAGTCTTTCAGGCTGTGACCCTCCCGCCCCCAAAAGTGACGACTCCCCCATGCCACCCCCCACCAGGCCATGCCGCCCTTGTAGTTGCACTGCTGCTGGGGGGCGGCACTGCCATCAGAGCTCCCCGGGCAGCAGGGTTCTGGCTGTCAGTCATGTGCGGGTGGCCACAGCTCGTGCCCCCCATGATAATCGCACGACCCCCGGTTAGAGAAGTGGAGGCTCAGGGTCTCTGTGCTTTCCTTTCCTGGCTGAGAGCACATTTCACTGAGAGGGAGCTTTATACTGAACGCTGCAGTTCCCAAACTCTGCCTTTCTGTCACACCTGGCCTGAGCCTTTCTGAAGTTAAAGGGTTTTCTCATGTTTAGCGAGGCCTGGCTGAAGCCATCGTGGTTATTCTTTTGTATTCTACTGGTGCCTACAGCCCGCGAACCAAAACCGGTGGCCAATTATGCTGGGTGCTGTACAGACAGAGGGACAATCCCTGCCTCCCTGAGCTTACCATATAAATAGAAAAGACAGACAGTTCAGTAGTCTAGGACAGATACTCCATGTGTGTATTACAACATTTGTTCTCTAAGGATCAGCATAAGGCAATGTTTCTCAACTGGTGTGACCTCCAGGGGGAAGTTATTGAACATTTTATTGCAGTGTAATGCAAAGAAAATCTTGCTGCCTCACCTCTGACACACCCTTCAGGGTTCAAATATTAAATCATTTTTTTGAAACACTCCTTCCATTATTTGGGTTTAGTATGGTTAGCATCAATACATATTTACTTTTACAGTAAATGAAAAGGGATTATAAATACCCCCCCCCCCCAATAAAAGGTCACCAGCCTGAAAGGGAGAGAAACATTGGCCTCAGCTAATTGGGATGAATAGCATGCTGGTTAGCCTACCCAGGATGCGAGCAACCACAGTGCAAAGCCCTACCCCAAGTTACTGGACCCTCACTGGTGCTGTACTCACCTGTGTGTATCACAAGGACTTGTGGGGCTATAAAGCATGGTTCTTTGTGCTGTAATATGGTGAGCCTCTCTGGTTCTGTCCCACTGAATTGTGGGAGAATTTCTGTCCTTTGGAGGGAATTGTGGGAAGACATCAGAGGATTATCAGTGGTCAAGTGATTTAGTCCTCCCTGCAAAGTGAGCGGGCTACTAGTCTGAATGAAAATGGAACCCAGGTTCTTACCCAGACCTCCAGCTGTGCCAGCTAGCCTGGGTTGAAAGCACCAAACTTGGGGAGAGAGGATTTTGTGTGTGGATAGGAGGGATTGGGACAACACCCAATTAAATGCCTGGGTCAACTGTAGTGAAGACATACCTGCAGGAAGTTAATTCAAGGTGGTAAATATCTAGTGAAGACAAGCACAAAGAGTGGAACATGAAATGGACAAAGACAGTTTGACATTGATAGCTATTTCTCAGTAAAATCCCAGTGGAGACACAGTGCAGATAGCTTTTATTTCGATGTAGCTAGTTGTGGTCAACCCTATACCCCAGCCAGGGGTTGATCTCAACTAGCTACATAAAGGTAAAAACTAGCCTGGTCTCCACCGGGATTTTACATTGAAACAGCTGACTTGAGTTAGTTATCTCAATGAAAACACACCCTCTTTTGTTTGGTTTTTTTCCCCTGTGAAAACAACCCTAATTATATAACAGGTAGTGGTAGAGCTGGGCAAAGTCTTCTGACTTCCTGCTTATTGACTTGTCTGCTAGATCTCACTCATCTTTAAAAGGGAAACGTTTGTTTTGAGATTTGAGGTGTGTGTGTTACAAGTGCACACACACCATGTGGGGACTAGAAAGAAAATCCAGTTATGCATGTTAATGTTTGGATTAGTTTGCAATCCCAAAAGATTTGAGTGGGATTTTTACTATGAAAAGGTTTTCAGGCATATATAGTACTAAAAGGAAAGGCCTGGATCTTAATTTGGAACACTTCTGTTTCTTTATCTTCTTTTTCCCCCCGGTTAATTATGATCCTGACAACCAATTCCAAATTCTTGTGATTCACTTGGAAACTGTAAAAGTAGAATTGTTCCTTCTTTCCTCTGAAAACAAAGATGTAACGAGTTTATATTACTGCCTTGAACCAATAAATACCCTGGTTAATAACCAGTCAGTCATAAAACTTGAATTCTAGAAGACTTAACTCCTTCTATGTGAGTCTTGGCCTCTTAGTCTGTAATTAATGTAAAAGTCTATGTAATGAATATCTCCTGTATTTTTAACACACACAAGCTCTTAATCACATCTCTTCCTTTCTGAAGAAAACTCTGAATTGGTTGAGCCCCTGTAGCTCACAGTTGGCTCTTGTAGACTTGGCAGACATTCTATAAATAAGCCCATACACTGCTGCTGCAGGTTCAGATATTTCCATTGTGCATATTGTCTTGTTCATTGCCTTCATTTTAATGATCAGAAAGAACTCATTTCAAATCTGTACTTCCTAATGCCCAGAATTAGACTTCTTTTTCCAATCTCAGTTTGAAAGAATGGTCATGTGAGACCCTGCTATACTGACTATTAACATAAGATTAGTACCATTGAAAGCGAGTGGAGATGTTTTTCCCTGTTTTTTCAGTTTTATTTTGTGCATTTAACAGCAATTTTGTGTGTGGTTGGTTTACAGTGTTTGCCCTTTCACCTAGCAACAGGAGACGGGGAAAAAAAATAAAAAATGGGAAAATGTGAATGTGAAACTACAAACATTCCCAGGGGACTGGGAAGCAGGTGACTAATTCATTTTAAAAATTGACTAGATTTCAAGTTAATTGTGTCCCTTAAAAGTGGATGTTCTTTCCTCTTTTTTTACTCTTATAGTGACCTAATGTGCCATTAGTAAATACTTTTGCAGAATGCTTTCCAATCTGTATCTGGATGCTTCCATCACTTGAATTGAGCTATAGAAATGTATGTAGTAATAATGGTGACTCAAATACAGAGTACCCCTGCCATGGGCATTAAGGTTTTATCACACAAAATGGAGTTGGGAGGAGGTGGCTTTGCAACATCTTACTAAAGATAAAACTCCCTCCTTCCCTCCTCCTTCTGACAGAATCACAAATGACATTAAGAGAATTTGAAGACCCGAGTCTTGTTTCCCATTTGGTTTAAGTCCAAAGAAAGTAAACTTGTGGATTGTTTGGATCCCTTTGGGAGTAAGCAGACACGGTCACTGCTATTATTTTTGTTAGTGGTCAGGCTTCCTCATATCATATTAGTTAAATGAAGCAGCCTACATGTGTTAGAAAAAAATATTCTGGGTTGGCCGCTGTCGGTGGAGTGGAATTTTCAAGAACTGCAGCGTATTTGTTTCTGTTGAAAAATACTTACAGTTGCAAGATTAATAAAACATCTTTAATTCCTGGTGACGAGGGGTAAGGTAAAATGGGAGTTTTAATATGGCACTTGAAAATGGGAGTGTGTGTAAATACCCTTCAGTGGTCTGTGGTCAGTTAAAGGTTCTCTTCCTGTGCAGTGTTTGAGCTTTCTGTAAATCCGCCAAAGCCCTGTTGAGGTGGGGGAATGCTGCAGTACACTTGGGAATGGAATGTTTACTGCAGTGGGTTATTGCACATTCGGACTTAATCAGTAGAATAGGAATTGGGTCACTTTGGTGAGCGAATATTTGGTTAACTTACTTTTTTCTTTCTAAAATTTATTCTGAACAAAAATTGCATTTTGTGTCTAGCATACCTGGTAAGGTTGGGGGCAGTTAGGTAAAACAGCTTCAAGGTCTTGGATTTACAAAGTTGGACCCTTTCAAGATGAATTTAGCTGCAGCCATGTGACATAAATTAGAAAGGACGGATTTAATATGTAGTCATCATTTAAGAGAGCTAGACGCGTGCGGTGTCGTGATCATTTCTGTGACAAGAAGCATCTCTTGTCATATGAACTTTACATTGTGTGAAATTGGCTTTTGGATTGGTTGTTACCCACACACTAGGACACCCCACCTTTTCCCAACTGTAGGGCTCCAGCTGTAACTCGGTTAATTTAGGCACTCCCATCCTTTCCCAATTCACACTTTAACGCTTAAAGACACTCCCTCCAATCCATAGGGTTTGGGGGAGGGCAAAGGCACCTTCCCTTACTCAATTCACATTTTAGGGCTCAGGGTCACCCATTACCAGTCCTTAGGGCTCTGGGTGAAACTAACCTGGTTAATATAAGTAAGTACCTATACCCTTTCCCAAATTCGTAGGGCTCTGGGTGTATACTACTGTGGGTTTGCAGAATCTTTTACCAGTGAGAGAGTCTTACACAGTAATAACATTAAACTCTATTTATTAACAATTACCAAACATAATACACATGCTAAGTATACAAGGCTATGCTCACCAATCCAGTTCAGGCAGGTGCAGGCAGACTTCTGCTGTTGGCCAGGCAAGGTTAGCCTTGTCTGGATTCTGGTTGCTGCACATCACAGTCGTGCAGAGGATCTTAGCAGCTCTGTCTTGGGCAGTGTCTTGGAGATGGATCTATCTTTTTTCTTCTTCTTCTTTCAGGTCTTTTCTTCTTATTTGTCTTATTCCCCTTCTTCTTCTTCTTCCAGCTGGTCTCCCTTTTGGACCCCAGTTTTTATAGTGAAACGTGAGTCCTGCTTAACTATGGCTTATCCAATCGTATTACAAAATAATTCTTTGACCAATCCTAACATATTGCAAAATAACTCTTTAACCAATCATACCCGACCACCTTAATTGATCACACTTAGTTATCTTAATTATGCAACAGACAGAAACAATTAAAGAATGAGACCGAAATCATTCAGATAAACAATAGCGAACTGGGTGCCATGAAGACTGCTACTGCTTAGCCTAAGAACAAGGCTTAAGCTTAGCCAAAAACAAGGCCTCAGACCTTACATGGTGGCTATCTTGAGCCTTATTTTTGGGCAATGGCCATGGTGAAGATGATAAAATTGTTAGTCTACATGAAAACTGGCCCCTTTGGTACTAACACAAATGATTCAACAATCAGAAGAATGTTAATATTTAAATATTAAACAGTAATATTCCCTTGCCTATCTCAGATATTATAAAGCACCCTCATGTGCTGATTGCGCAACAGCAACTACAGGTGAGTGGCTCTTGGAATTGCCCAAACCAAGAATGATTGCATTGTATAATGCTTGAGAGGCTGGGAAGAGTTTCTTACAAATGCACCACAAAGCACTGAAACGTGGACAGAAATGATACCAGAAAGCAAACTTAAGAAGAAAGCGTAAGTTAATTTGTTAATCACACATTTGTGGTTACTGCTTTAATAGAGTGTGCCAAATGTTCTGGGCCGCTTTGAAGATTTACCAGCATGAGGTAACAGCTCTCTAGGGTGTTGAAGTGTTCTGTGCTGCAACTGGTGGGATGGATTTCAGTACTTTATAATGACTGTTAAACCAGCATTAAACTGGGCTTTTAATACTTAGCATTCACATACTGCTGAACAAACAGTAAAAAATTAATCTGCCTCTTGGAGTTAAGTGTTATCCTCATTTGACAGATGGAGAAACTAAGGCAGAGAGGATAAGTTAAAAGTTGCACAGAGTATATCAGAGCTCGGTCTAAACTTCGGAATGTCTGGCACCCAATACAATAGACCAAGAAACTGGTTACCTGTTGGGCCGTTGCTGCCAGTGGTCTAAACTTCATTTCCTTGGGAAGTTTGGAAGTGCTGATGTTAATCAAACAAATTGAAGATAGGATTTGCTGCTCCTACAGTATTATGTGCGAAGTGTGTTTCACTGCATGAGTTGAATAGTGGGGGCATTTCAGATTAAAAGGAAAGGTAAGGCTAAGTGGAATGTGATGAGAAAGAGGGGATGGAAGAGTTTCTCATTGTTATATAGATGGAATACTGATTTATCATTCTAAAAATACTGATCACACACAGTTCTCAAGCACTGTCCACTTTAACAGTGCAGAGGGTGTCTTGTGTCAGTGGCTTTGTAATCTCATACCACACAGTGCATTTGGGATAAGAAACATCCAGGGACTTTTCATTAGCCAGTGGATAGCCAATGAAATACTCAGTGTTTCCCAGAAGATCACCACCAATGACAATTTGTGGGGGAGAGGGGACAACTTGTACTGGAGCAGGTTGGTGGAAGAACTTAGTCTTCCCAATGTTGAGGGAAAGTCCCAGGCGGTAATAGGTGCCAGAGAAAATATTTAGGGTGGATTGTAAGTCAGCCTCAGTGTGCACAAGGATAGCACTGTCGTCAGCATACTGAAGGTCGACAATAACCGTCCTGGTGACCTTAATTTTAGAATGGAGATGCTGCAGGTTGAAAAGCTGGCCATCCATGCGATGCGATAATCCCAATTCCAGAAGAAAGGTGGTCACAATTAAGTATCAAGATCATGGCAAGAGAGCATGGCAAGAGAGCGGAAAAAAGGGTTGGGGCAATAACACAGCCCTGCTAACACTCCAGTATGGATGGTGAACGGGTCCTCTTTTCTTAATTTAGTTATGGGAAGAGGACCCACGGGGGACAGAGAAAATGCTACAAGGACACACTGAAAATATATGTTAAGAAGGGAGGCATTGACCCCATGAATTGGAAAGAGCTGGCTGGCAATAGACTGCAGTGGCATTGTATCATACATCAAGCCTCAGCGAGTTTTGAAGAGAATCGCCCTGCTCAAGGGGCTGAGAAACGGCAGAGGAGGAAAGAAAGTGTACAGCATCCCGGCCAGCAGTTGTGCTTTCACCAAGCCACCACCTGTCACATGTGGAAAAACCTGTACATCAGCCATCTTAAGTCTCATCAATGACTTTTTTTCCCCTGGCAGACATCATCCTCGTATCAAGGGATAGCCACCAGCGACAGATAGCAAGTTTAGAGTTGAAGCAGTGTGTGTGATACATAAAAGAGGCAGACAGGCACTGGTATTTCTCATCGATGCCTTCTCTTGGAAACATACATGGTCTAGACACAGGCTCTGGAGGTAGTGAGAGTAACGTGCAAACACTTATGTATGTACTTCGTTTCGCTTCCATTAGTAAAATAAAACATATATATGAGTGTTAGCAAAATTGGGGACAAAAGCTGTGTTTAGGGTGAGATAAGTAAACCTATCTTGCTGTAAAATCTTAATGGAGACAAGGCATAGGTAGTCTTAACCTTGATGTAACTAGGCAAAGTCAGCTTTATATCTCTCTGCCATAGTTGACCTTGCCTAGCTACATCGAAGTAAAAACTATAGAGCCTTGTTTCCACCAGTATTTCACAGCGAGATAGCTACTACATGTTAGCTATCTTGCTATAAAAACATCTTTTATGGCAGTGAAGATAATCGCCTTAGGAATAATGGAGAACTCAGGAAAAATTAATTTATTCCAGGTTCTGTTACCTCTCTGGTTTTTATTTTTCTTTTCTTTGCCACAAAAATACCACACTTTGAAAATGTGGTAAGGCTCTTATTCAAAACCTGCCCACGTGATGTGTGAGGCTACTTGCCACATAGTTAAAAAATACATGCTATGTTGTGTGAGTGTCGGTGCAGAAGTGCTATAGCAGATTTTTTCAGATGGTCCTTTAAAATGTGCCAGTGAAATGCACTAAAATGATATATTTCCCCTTAAGTAGAAAACTGCACTGCAGTGATATCAAACATACTGCCTGTGCATTATGTCTCTGAGCTGCACTGACTGTCGCATTCAAGCAAGGACTGTGCTCTGGTTTGTACAATGCTGAAGGATGCTGTCAGCACTCAAGCAATGTATGCTCGGCAGTGGAATATACTGTATGCCTCAAATTGTGCCATCTGGGTTCCAGCCTATGATTTACCTTTTTCAAAAAAACTGAAATCAGCACTATCCAATTTCCAGAATCCATGATTCTCTTGTTTCTTGCACAGGGCTTGTTACCAGAATCTCAATGGCTTTCTGGAGTAGGCAACTGGGCTTGCTGTTATCCCAGGTAAACAGAGCGGTGGAACAACGACACTTCAGGTACTTTTCAAATACTGCAAGCAGAATTTAGTGAAACTCCTGTTGTTTTTTTTAAACTGAGTGTTTGTCATATTTAAAGGGACATTGTTAAGTAGCTCAAACACAATGTCATGATTCTAATTTTATAAAAACAGTGAAAATAAAAAAATGCGCCATTCAATGGCTTCTCATGGATTGTAAAAGATTGCCTAAGCAATCCAAACACAGCAGCGTGTGCTGGTGCCTGAGAATCAAGACGTGATATTGGCTGTGGCCCTGATCCAGTGATCAGATCTTGTGCCTGTGTGCTGAGTAGGTCTGAGAGTCTTCCTGTGCCCATCTGATTGCATGATTAGAGCCTGCCAGCGGAAGGTAAATATGCCTTGTGCTGTTACCAGCTGAGTGAAATGGAAAAAAGGTAACAAAAGCCCCAAGTGGCGAAAAGTCAGTTGCATGCTTAGAATTCTTCTAGTACTAATTGTCTGGTATTTAAGCCAAAAATAATTAAACAATGTATTTCCTTCTATCTTGACAGTGTCCCTTACATTGTTTTCTTTGTCTTTTAACTTAAAGTGCCTGGCCCTGCCTCTAGGCATTTAAAGTCTCTTAAATTCATTAACTTCATATACTGCAATGCATTGACTAGCTTGAAAGACCTTAATCCTGCAGTCTGCTCTGTGTGGGTATGTGGATCCACCAACACAGGACTTATTATAGGATTGACTAGAACCTTAGTTTGCAGGGGGGATTAGTGTATTAAATGGACTCACTTATTAGTCATTCCTGTCACACCTATCACTGTCATATCTGGGCTAAGTGTATAAGCTTACATTGAGGCAAATAAGGACAATTTCCATATAAAGGGGCTTAATACATCCCCACTTTAGTACCATGGGCTACTTTTATATGGACATCCAGAGTAAGGACCACTGACTTCCACTGGGATAAATGAGGGCAGAATTTGGCCCCAAGACTTTTAAAAGGATAGCGACAAAGAGGGAACAAGGGGTCTAGTGTGATTTAGTTACTATGTAATTTATGCTCTATAAAACTAGAAAGAGCCTGAGTGGATAGGCTGCCCTTTTATCCTGACCTTTGAGTGGTCATAGTGTAATTCAAAAACAAACTACTGGGTTGAAGTCTACCAGCAATCTGATAAGTATGGGCCTGGGGGTCTGGTCAAGTGAATTTGAACAGGGCCTTCTTTAGTAGCGATGAAAGACTTTCCTAGACTTTGGCCAGGTGTCTCCTTTGAATGGGGCCAATAAACCACTTTGATATTTTAAAAACTAATCATAAGAGAACAAATGTATTTTAAAGGGGGGTTCTGCTTTGAAAAGTGAATATGTAAAAAAGACCCCTTCTTACTTTACAGTTCTGCTTTGCCCTCCCCCTATGTATTCAGAATCAGATCTGCTGATTTAACAAACACATTTGTGCTTCTTTTTACTCGTTAGTCCTGTGAAGCCAATATAGCTAAGAGAATCCAGCTCTCACACTCTTCCTTCTTTTGCATTGTGAAGAGAATTTTCTACTAAGTTCCAACTGGTGACACCTGTGTGCTTTCACAGAAAACAGTGGGACTGCACAGGTGTCACTGAAGGGAGAATTTATTCTGCAGAACCTTTATTATTAATGATGATATGCCATAAACAAAGAGCCCCGCTTGATTCTCAGATCCCTGGTGCTGTTTGTGGCACTGATCAAAAAACAAAACCCTTTCACTTGTAAACTGAACACATTGCTTCTGGAGGTGCTGAAGGGTGCAATAAACATGAAGCTCTGCAAAGTCTAAAGTCACATTTCAGAGTAAAGTGGCCATTTTGACTCCCTGTTAGCAAGAATAATTTGTTGTGTGTGAAGCCCAAAGTAGCACCTGACTTGCAAAGAACACTTTGCATGCAGTATATGTGTCCCCAGTACGGTATGTATTTCTCACTGGCTCCTTATCACTGGCTCATGCAACAGCTTGATGCTGTGCTGGACTTTGCCCTTGATTCCCAAGGATTGTTTGAGAAGCTCTGTCTAGCATACTTACTTCTCTTTTCCCAGCATCACTGGAGCATGCAGTGCGATACAGAAGCTGACCCGCGTGCGAGTGGTGGACAACAGTGCCTTGGGGAACACGCCGTACCATCGGCCGCCCAAATGCATCCATGTGTATAAAAAGTCTGGAGTCGGTAAAGTGGGGGATAAAATTCTCCTGGCTATCAAAGGAGAAAAGAAAAAGGCTTTAATTGTAGGGCACAGGATGCCTGGCCCTTGCATGACACCTAGATTTGATTCCAACAATGTGGTGCTCATCGAAGATAATGGAAATCCAACGGGGACTAGAATAAAAACCCCAATACCCTTGAGCCTGCGGAAGCAAGGAGAATTTTCTAAAGTGTTGGCCATCGCCCAGCACTTAGTGTGAAGACTAAGAAAGGTCTCCGGTTGTCCTAATGCATCATCTTTCAAATAGTAAGTGTTCCATATGGTTCATCTTAACCGAGAAGAGGATATAAGGAAGAATTGAGGTTCATTGGGAGACTTGTCTTCTGCTCGTGAATGAAGATCTACAGCTGCATAAAAGATATTTAAGACATTGATTTTTTTTTTAAAGATTACTTTGGCAAAAACATCTAAAGGGAGATGATGCAGGTAGGCAATAAAACTATTTTAGATGCACCCTTCCCTGCCTGAGTTGTTAACCTGACCCAAGATCATTAATACTTAATATGTTAAAACCTTACCTTGCTTTAAGCCATTTATGTTGGGCTTTTACTCTTTTGCATTCCTCAGTGTGTTGGGAATGTGTTTTCTGATGAGTAAGACGCAAATAAGTGCAGTTCCTGCCCCTAATATCTTGCAAGTCTAAAACTCCCAGATAAGAGATGGAGGAGGGGCGGAGACCCAGAGAAAAGTATAATATTGAAATGAAATGTTGGAGTGCTAAGGGCACTTGATTGATGAGCTAGTCTCTGTGGTCTTTGAGAAAAAAGGAGGCCTTCAGGAGGGATTGAAGTGGGGACAGCATTAGGGGACTTACCACGCCAGTAGTGAGAGGTTACTCCATGCCTGCAGGCACCCTGGAAAAAGGTGCAGAGGTGAGAATGAGAGAGGAAACAAACGGGGGCATGAGGGAATGTGATAACATTTGAGATACAAGCCAGGGCTTAGTTGAGTAGGGTCTTGAAGGGGAGGACAAGAAATGTATGCTTGAGCCAGCGGAGGCTTTGGAAATAAACCAGTCATTTTCTGGTTCTCTGCAGGAGCTCTTGGATTCAAGCTGCAAACGCCGCTGGGGAAGGCTTACATTCAGTCTGTTTCTTGAGTGTTCTTAAACCTAATATTTTTTCATTTAAAGAACACTAAACCCAAAGGTTGGGTTTAAACTAGACCCAGTCCCTTTTAGAAAACACTTCCCTTTAAATCCTTTCAAGTTCCTTTTTGTACCTTCACACTTCCTGCTCTCCCGGTCCTCAGCCTTGAACCATAACAAAAAAGCCGACTCTAGCCTAACTGAGGGCAGTTTGTTCAGCTCATCTGATAGCAATCTCCTTCCAAACAAACCCTCCATGCTTTGAGGGGACAGGTATGTCACTCTTCTCTGCCAGACCTGTTGTGTCTTTGATAGAAGGAAGGGCCTTTTTTCTAACCCTAAGGACAGGTAAGAGCTGGAGTAGACTTCTATGGGACATGGAATCCCTGTTGTTGGAGGTTTTTAAGAGCAGGTGGTACAACCACCTGTCAGTGATGGTCTAGCGATACTGTGTCCTCAGTGCAGAGGGCTGGACTCGATAACCTCTCAAGGTCCCTTCCAGTTCTATGTTTCTGAGATTCTGTGGTCAATAGGAGTTCCCCAATTGTGCGGGTTTACAGTGATAAGCGCAGCTGGATTAGATGCCTGAAACTGAGTTTGCTGCCATTCCACCATAATGTAGAGAGTTGCAAATATGTAGGCATTGTTTGTGGGCCCAAAACGACATGTGATACTTTTAGGGAGTCTCAGCTGCTGTGAATGTTATTTTAAAAGCAGCATTATGATGTTCCTCAGAGTGTCATAGGCATCTGCTGCCATGGGAAGCAAACACTTGTGCAAAGATGTTGCATTTAAGGTTTCGGAAGTGCAGCCTAAGGACTGGGGAAGATTGCATAAAGCTGATGCAGTACAGTCAGGGCTCTGGTTGGAAAAAGAGGCGGCTACATGAAAATCCCGTGAGTTAAGTTAAATCACATCTGTAAGCCTTTTAAAATGCTCCAGCTAGAGGAGTAGCAGTGGACATTTTATTTGTTATAACAATACTACAGACAGTTTAAGCCATGGGGCGAGGAAATAGCCCTATTGTTTCCTAAAAAGAATCACAAGATCTACGTAAGAGGGAGTGAAGACACAAGCATTCGCTATTTCTGCACTTGTGATGCCCTCTAGTGGCTCCCTACAGCCTGAATGAATCTTGCAACTGGGGTTTTATAAAGCTGAAAACCATCTTCTTTTGTCTGAATTACCTCCACATATGGCATACAAACAGGTAATTCAGATGAAAGAAGATGGCTTGTTGGGGTGGGGAAAGCGTTGCCATCTTTAGCTGTGCATCAGGCGAGGTATTTCTAGCAGAGATAGGGAGGTGTTAGTACCATTATACAAGGCATTGGTCAAACCTCATCTGGAATACTGTGTGCAGTTCTGGGCTCCCATGTTTAAGAAAGATCAATTCAAACTGGAACAGGTGCAGAGAAGGGCTAGTAGGAGCAGTGGGGGACAAGAAAGCTAGCTGGCTTCAAGACTGAGCTAGATAAGTTTATGGAGGGGATGGTATGACGGGACAGCCTAATTTGGCATTTGACTGATCTTTGACTTCTAGCAGTAAATATACCCAATGACCTGTGATGGGATGTTAGATGGGGTGGGTTCTGAGTTACTACAGAGAATTTTTTCTGGGAATCTGGCTAGTGAGTCTTGCCCACATGCTCAGGATTTAGCTAATTGCCATATTTGGGGTTGGGAAGGAATTTTCCCCAAGGGCAGATTGGCAGAGGCCCTGGGGGTTTTTCACCTTCCTCTGCAGCATGGGGCATGAGTCACTTGCTGGTGGATTCTTTGTATCTTGAAGTCTTTAAACCATGATTTGAGGACTTTAATAACTCAGTCATAGGTTAGGGGTCTATTACACGAGTGGGTGAAGTTCTGTGGCCTGTATTGTGCAAGAGGTCAGACTAGATTATCATAATGGTCCCTTAAAACCTTCTAGTCTATGAGACTTGCTCTGCTTGTTGCAGGTTTGTGCATTTTGTCAACTGAAGTTAAACATACTAAAGATGGAGAGAGAAAAGTAACCCACAATTACTGAATTCCACTGGCCCAAATCAAAAGGCAGGTCCAGCTGTCCAGTAGTAGTAAATACCAAATGTACCTAGAACGTGCATTTGCTTAAAGTACTAGCTTTTCATCACAGGTGATTATGATCTGAAGCTTGCATGTTAATCACCATCCTATTTTACTGACTGAGTGCCTGACAAAGCCTTGTTTTACTACTAAGCATTTGAAGCTTTTTATGAAGGCCATTCTTGAAAAGTAAACTTGAACAATGATCTGCTGCCTGTTTAACCCAGATTATATTTCCTGAAATGAAATGCTACTCACCTGAAAGCAAACCATGAACTAAAATGCATTGTTCTGCATGCAACCTGTGTGGTTGTTATCACTGATTTACAGAAGAAACTTTAAAGGGATATTGTCACATGGTTCCATGCCAAACATTTTCCTGCTTTAAAGTTGTTTAGAATCCCGGGAGAGCCGTACACAGATCATAAATGTGTTAGAATCTGCTGTGATTGAGCATGCATATGTTTAGGAACTTCGAGCAAAGATCTCCCTGGAAAATGGAACCATTGGTTTATGAAAGAGAGGGTGGATTAGCGAGGTTCCTCTGATAAACATTCCCCTGGTGCAGGGAATCTCTGCTCCTGTACAACTTTATCTGATGCAATTGCAGGGAGCCTGAAACGACCTGAGTTAAACCAACTGAGGTTTTGAAAAAGCACTGTTACATGATATCGTTTGCTAATAGATCATTACAGTTACAGCACTTTAGAGTACAGCTGTCTGAAAGCTCATCAGAACCGTGTGCGATTAAAGCCTTTCTTTCAGGTGAAAACTGGGTGAACCAGGGAACGAGTATATATTGCTAAATACCCGCACATGCGCCATTTGGAAAACCTTCCTCTCACCTCAACAGCCATTTTCATCTCCAGGGACATTTCTTACTGAGACTGAGGCACTATTTGGTCTCTTGTAACTCTGCCTCACCCTCCCTTTGCACAGGGGTGGCTGCTCAGGAGATAAGGGGGAGAATGCCCTTGGGAAGGTCAGGCTCCATGCCAGCTTCACAGGAGTGGTTTGACCTCCACACACACTAGGCAGGCTTTCTGTTTAGTATGTAAATCACTTGACTGCTCAGTTATGAACATGAATGGGGCAGGGAAGGCAACAGAGAGCCCTTGTGGACAGCAGCTGTATTTTTCTGATGCATCATTCCATCAGCTGATACACACCTTAACTGGGAACCGATTTGAAAGAGACTGCTAGTTGGTGAGGAGGCAGGACTAAGTCATGAGCAGTGCAGATGCAGCATAGGAGAACTCTAGTTTGGACAGTTCTGTCTCAGCTTCTGGGGCCCTTGGTTGCATTTCCTACAGGGCAGCTGCTTGAAACTGGACACTAAAAAAAGACATGCCACAAGCAGGTGACAACTTTTTCCCAAAATATAGCCAGTGGAGGATGCTTGTTGCAAAGTTAACAGGCAGCCCTGAACTAGACGCAAGGCCGTGAGTTACCCACGGGGGTTGCCTACTAAAATTGATGGTAGTCTGTGTCTTCATTTGAAGGACCCACAATAGGGCTATGTCTACACTGCAGCGCTAATTCAAATTAGCTTAATTTGACTTTCAGAAACCGATTTGTAGCAAGCGCTGCAGACTGTCTACACTACAGAGCTTTTGCGGGTTTTTTGCGTCCCCACTGGCCAACCTTAATTCAAATTAGAAAGCAGTGCAATATGGGAAGCTATCCCACAGTGCAACTAACCATGGAGGCTGTTGTGACGAGTGTCATCGTCCCAAGATGCAGCACAGCTTCCCCCAATCTCCCTCAAAAAAACCAAACAAACAGGAAAAGGATTTGCATGCTGTTTTTTTACTCCCCCCTCCATTGCCATTGCTGCAGAAACAGGGAGCCAGCTGATCTGTGCTCTCATTTTGACCGTGACAAATACATCACGGCTTATCCTGGATTACTTTAGAACTCGAGCAAGAATGCAAAGAAGAGTGATCTATGCCTCCATGGATGCCGTGATACAAGAGATCCAGCAGAACAATGACCCTGTATATTGCTTGCCTTTGATTTTTCTCTCCACCAACCCACACACTGTATGTTGTTTGTCTTTAATAAGCATCCCACCACCCAAGCCCATTCGATATCTGTGCCCGAGAATTCCCTCCTGACCTACATATGATTTAATAAAGAAACATTGTGGAATGATGCAAACCTTTATTTCTTTACATTCAAGTAATGGGGGAAGGAGGGTGGAGGTTCTTTCACTGTCTCCAGGGGTAGGGTGGTAGCTTGCTGACCAGCACCCAGGGTGGCCACCGCAGCTTACTGCTCACATCCGGGGTGGAGGTAAGCATGTAATGCCTCCTGGACAATCTCCTCCTAGACCATTGGGGGCTAGGGAGGGGGGAGGCAGCATAGCCATCTGTTGAGGAGCATTATTGAGGGGCTGCAGGGGGACTCTGTCTACGAGATGCCATAGAATGTCTGACTGGTCCCGCATGAGTTTCAGTGCCTCCAGCATGGTGCTGCGATCATTGTCCTGCATTTGTCCCATGTTATGGGACAATGTCAGCCACCTTGCTCTTTGCTCCGTCTGTGCGGCTGCTGAGGCGTTCAGGAGGTCTGCAAACATGTCATCTCTGCTTTCTTTTCTTTCCTTTTTCTAATCTGAGACAGTTTGTCAGCAGCACTTCTGAATGCTGGGTCCACTGCCCAGGTGGCTGTAGAATGAAAGATAAATAACAAGGGAGCCACAGTTAGCATATTAATACAGTAATACAAATGTTTCCATTTCACAGATGGAAAGCATGATACAATGTATCCACATGTAGCACTGTGAATAAACTCTTAAAGTATCAATTTCCATGATTGGCAATTGAAACAATGTAGCAAAATTTCCCCTCTCACTGCTGGCGTTTAAAACGCATTCACCCACTGCAGGGTGTAGGAGGGGGTTTGAAATCTTTCAGACCCTTAAAGGGACAAACTGCAAAGGGCTTGCTGGGCATTTAAAATGCATTCACCACACGGGGGGAGGAGTGGGTGAAATCTCTCAAACCCTTAAAGAGAAAACTGCAAAGGGCTTGTTGTGTGTGTATATGTGTGTGTGTGTGGGGGGTGATGGCAGCTTGGATTTTAAACCCATTCACCACGTGGTGAGTGGGAGGGATACTGGCTGCCTTGATTGCAGAGAAGAATCCTACCGTGCAGTGAGGGACAAGGCAGCCCTCCCCTGAAAACGTTTTTCAAGCGAAGGAGGGATAACAGATTACATACATTAAATTTTCAATGTGATATCAACAGATGATAAACGTAATGTTTTTTAACACACAAAACAGACAATGAGCCCTGCATAAGCACTCATGGCAGTCAACAAAACACATGAGATCCCCCTTGCCCCCCTCACCCCAACAATGTGCAAGGACAGAAATGCTAATAAGAAAGAAAATTCACCAGCTGTGCCTTCCACGGGATCATTTGTGCTGTCCTGTGTGCAGGTGGACTGCTCGGGGATCAGGAATAACTCCTAAAACCTCAGCTTGACTCCATGCTGGAGCACGTTTGGGCTTTGCAGTAGCCATGATGAGAACAGTGGGAAAGCTCTCTCCATGCTAGCAGCAAACACAAGAAATGAAGATTCAAATTTTCCCAGGGCTGCTTGAGGGGAGCGGACTTTGAAATGGGGCACTATGGGATAGTTTCTGGAGGCCAATTAATTTGAATTAAGACCAATTGTGTCTACACTGACACTAATTCAAATTAACAAATTCAAATTAGGCACTACACCACTTGCAGAGGTAGTCTTATTAATTTGATTTTAAAGGCTCCTTAATTTGAATTAACAATGCACAAGTGTAGACGTGGGAGTAATTAATTCAAATTAAGGGACTTTAATTTGACATAAGCTGCTAGTATAGACCAGGCCTCAGAGAGAGAGCATGGGTAGCTAGAGAAGAACTTTGGAACCAAGAGTGAAGATGGGAAGAAAATTTAAAAGAAACGGAGAGTACCCACCCTGCTGAAAGAAAACCAGAAACAAAGGAGATGGAAATTTTGGACTAATCAAGGGAAAAGAATGTAAGAACCCTGAGCCAGCTAGAAAATGAGGAAGCAGCATGTCTATCTCACTAAATTAATTCTGAACTTAAGGTCTAGCTATCTCATCTGCTCCAACCCACAGTTATTTGGGATCCTATGATAATTCAAACTAGCACTGTGCCTGTTATTTCATATGCATCTCCCAGCCCATCTCCCATGAGCAGGACAGAATTCTGTAGGACACAAGGAAATTATATAATATCTTATCTGCAAGCCACACAGTTCTTTTTACCCTGTACCAGCCCAGATGTAAGAACTGGTACCTGGCAAGAAATCACTATGAACAAAGGACTCGAGTTTTCCCAGCTAGAGAGCATAGCACCAGGGACACATTTATTTCTGGAGGGTAATGCTCCAGCAACTCATTCCTTGCTAGGACCAGACTAGTAAAAAAACTGTAGTAGGTTCTTTACAGGATATTAGCTTAGTTGTCTGGCATGTCTTCTTACTAATCTCATCAGTTAAGGATTTAGTTCCATATACTTATTTGCTTGCAAATAAAAATGTCTCTTTACAGTTTAATCCTAAATATATTCCATTGTCTTGTCTACTCTCTCCCTCCCCCTGGCAAAATGCTGGAGAGTTTTAAGACTATTTAGTGAAATATTTAATATCCTAACAGCAGGGTCTGCTTATCCCAAAAGAAATGCATAGGCCTGATGTTCAAAGGTAAAAACTGGAGGGTGTTTACAAACTGCTAAAGACTCCAACCCTTTCTAAGATGATTGTAAGACCTGAGTTGTTGCTTATGCAAGAAACATATAATGGATGTTTAAATGATTTACAAAGTAATAAGACAACTTGGCTGTCCCAAGTTCCTGCCCATAGTGGCTCTTATAACCATCATGGTAAGGATGGACTTCTTGCTGGAGTCTAAAGCAGTGACAAGGGACACTTGGGAACATTTTCATCCTTGCAAGTTCTGGACTCAGTGAAAGCAACTGGATAGCTGTGCACATGCCCCATTTCCCCTTACTTCAATCTCCCTTTCAGAAAAATATTTACATTAGGAGGAAGTCTAACTTCTCTATGTCTTCAGGAAGGATGGATAGGACAACTGGGCTGAGGGGACTTAATAGGAAATACAGCCATGATTGCTCCTCTTGCACCCCAAGCCATGATTGCTGGGAGTCCTGCCTCTGTGATTCTCTGAAGTCCCGAAGAGACTGTGCCTGTGGATGGACAAGTAAACCTGTTTTCCTAGGATCTCAGTGATGGGCCAGAGCACTAACCACTGGGTTGGCCCATAGAGGGTTTAGTATCAGATTCCATTCCCATCCTTAGAGGTTTTTATGGTGCAGCTTGGGCTGGGATGATTTAGGAGCAGGAGGTTAGCATAGGATGGGAGTTGAGAGAGAGCCAGGGCCTGGAGCCCTGAGAGACATTGACACTATCATATGCTGAAGGGAGTAGCTTAGAGATCCAGGCTGGGACGTCCACAGAGAGTGGGAAGAAGTCCCCATTCTATGACCCTGCTCCCACAGGACAGGTCTGCTGCGCCCAGGAAGGGGACTACAGCCCAGCAATAGTGAAAGCTGATGTAAGGCCGCACCCTGATCAAATGGGAAGACCCAGCGTGAGGTTGCTGGACATCTGTTTTGTTGGACTTTTGTTCCTCCTCCACCTGGGGGCGGGGGCATGGACTCTATGATGTGGCTGGAGGGCTAAGTTGCTAAGAATCAGGAGAATTGGTGCATCAAAGGGTGGGAGAGTGAAGGGCCAGGAGCCAGAGGACCACCGGGGAAGCATGAGGGAAACTGGGGCAGTGATTGGGGCTGATGCCGAATGAGGTAAGACCCTGTTATGATATCACTTAGCAAAGCCCAGCCTGAGCCCTCAACCACCAGCACCACAAAAACAAGAGACTGAGTGGTGGGGCTGTCGCTGTCCTTATCTCTACTCCCTGTGGTCCATTAGGGAGAACTTAAATCAGACTTTAGTAAGGGTGTCACAAGCCACAGCTGATCTCTGCACACAGACCCTCTTTTTGGCCACTAGAGGGCAGCGTGGGTGCGAAGATGAGCTCCCCAGGACCCAGCAATCCCTAAGCCTGAGTGACATGAAATAGCTGAAATCTTTCTCTGTCAGCGCGTTCCCAAGCCACGGGCAACCGCAGCGGGACAAAGGAGTGGCAGCCTGTGGGGAAGAAGCTTGGCCTCCCCTGCCTTGGGGGAATTTGCTCTGAGGAGTTTGAGGGCTGTGGGCTAGGTTGCTTGTTAGTGGCCGTCAGTGGCCAACAGGCCCACGCCCAGCCGGGGGGAAAGAGTCTACCTGATCCCTGCAAAGTGTGTGCTAGGGAGAGAGCCCACCTCAGCCTGGGCCCAGCTAAGATGCAGGCTGGGGGAGCTGTCATCACAGGGCTTCAGGAATCCCTCCTGTGCTGTGAGCGTCTGTGCCCCTGTTCTAACCCCCCTCCCCATGCTGGGCTGGGCCCCCGTCCCTGCAGCTGAGAGGTTGCTGGCACAGGCAAAGCCAGGGCCACACTCTGGGCCCTTGAAATCTGTAGCCACTGGCCTCTAGCGTTTTGGGGCGTAAGTGTCCAAGCGAATCTCTGCTTCCATTGAAATAAGACACAATCTGGCCTTTTTCACTGCAGAGAAATGTAAACCCAGGGCTGGGGCTGAAAACTTCCCCTGGTGATTCACTGGTTTTCCCCCCACACCCATCCCACAGTTGTGCATAAACCCACAGCACTGACACTTGTGAGATGATGGGGAGTTTTGTGGGGGGGGTCCCTGGCACAGATGGTGGCTATCCAGTGCTACCGCTGAGCACTGGGGTTGCCACAAGCTGTTTGCAGCTGTTAACAACTGAGCCAGTGGCTGTACTGAGCAGGACAGGCTGCCTGCTGGAATGGACGGCGCACAGGTGTGATGGCAAGGATCTCCTCCTACTGCCCTCGCCTCCACGGCTTTGATAGTAGGACACAGAATTGCTCTGTGCTCCTACTTTTCAACCCTGTGGCTTTGGGCCTCTCCGTGTCCCTGCTTCCCTGTCAGATACTACAGCGAGGGCCGCTTTAAAATAACAGAGCTAGTGCAATGTACTGAACAGTGATAACGATAGGGACCTACCACGCAGCAAAGTGGATGATAACGTGTGTAGTATAGAGAGGAGGTAGGCGCAAGAGAAAGATTTGGGAAGGTGGGGGAAGTGAGCCTGACAAGAAGGGAGCAAGGGGGAAGAAGCGATGCTGGGGAGGATGGAGGGGTGAGGGTGGAGTGAATGGGCAAGGGTATAAAATAGAGCAAATAGAAATGAGAGGGAGAAAATGGGCTGGAGAGGGAGAGAGAAAAGTAATGGTGTGTGGAGGGAAGCACACAGAAAGACCGCTCTGGTTTTGACGGTAGGGCACTGAAGTTCTTTGTGCTCTTAGATTTCATCCTGGAGGAGGATGGGAGGGAGGATTGAGAGGGAAAGGCTACCGGAGCACTGCCATTTTAGATGAATGTTTCTGGCTATCCTGGGTTCCAGAGCTCAAAACCGGGGGGAAAGAACTTCCTTCTTACCCAGAACACTCCTAACACCCTTCAGTAGCTGGGGCCCAAAGAGTCCTCTAGCTCACCCTCCCCGGGACCCGGAGCCTGGTGCGGTCCATAGCAATGATCGCAGGGCACGGGGATTAGTTAAGTTTGGGGGGCAGTCACAAACTCTTTCCCTGGGCCCAGTTGCAGAGGCTAAAGCCAGTTGTGTCTCGGGAAGCCCCAGACTGGGCGCCAAGCTGGAGCCATCTCCCTGCGTGAAACGTCTCACTGAAAAACTCTTACTGGCAAGAGCCTTGAAAAATGGGCTGATGCTTACTCCTGGTGCGGCTTGGCAGGTCTGATGCGAGAGGATGGTTTGCAGGTCGAGCAGCATCTTACACCCGATCACTTTGTGGCAAGAGGCGGCAATTCGCCTAGCAGAATCACTGCTGGGGCAGTGAGTCCATGTACCAGGAGGTGCTAGGCCTGTTGCCTGAGCCTATGGAGCAGCCATAAATGTGAATCTATTGGGCAGCCCATGGATAATGCATCCCTAGCAACTAATGGGACAGGGACCTTTGAAACATGCCTACCCGAGATCTTTCAGTAACCTGGCCGGGAGAGCTGGGCGCCCTTGTTCATGCTGCCTTCTGCCCTTCTGCTAAATGCCAAGCTGCTGCAGCAAGGCAGCTGCTGCTGCTAACAGTGACGGTGCTGAGACCTATGCCCATGGCTGGAGCGAACAAGTGAGCAGAGATGTGGCTCCAATGAGTGGAGGGAAGGGCTTCCTTTCCAATTAAAGGCCATCCCTTTTGAGCTGTCTAGTTTTCTTCCAGAAGCTGTCAAAAACTAGCCAGGAATCCAATATTCTCCCAGCAAGAGCAAACACCTCATTCAGCCACTGTTCGGGATAGACTAGAAACTGGAATAGCAGGAGGGATGGTGGGTCAGGAATAAGGGACATGGGGTGGGTGTGGGAGGGGATCAGTGCCGTCACTCAGTTTCATGAGCAAAAACTTTCCATATAATGTCTTTGAGTTAAAAGCAAAGGAAATCTCCCTCTTTGGGGAAGGAAAAAGTAACACTCTGGAAAAAAGACCTGGGTATTATTCTGACCTGCTTTCCTGACTGCAGCTGCACAGTGAGAAACCAGTGTTTGGATACATGAGGAATGGAAGGGTGACTAATACTGAGACTGGTATAATGGAATTGTACAAATCAATGATGCAGCCATCTCTGGAATAGTGTGTGCAGTTCTGGTCACCCTATCTCAAACAAGATCAAGCAGAAGTGAGGGGGGCGGGCCCAGGGACTGGTGATGAGCTTGATTTGAGGCCTGGAAAAATTCTCACAGGAAGAGAAAATTGAAAAGATTAGGACTGTTTAGAGAGGGGACTAACGAGGGGTTATACTAGGAAACAAAACAAGATATAGAGATGATGGACTGTGCGCCACCACTCATCCTGTCACATAACTCAAGATAAGAGGCCATTCAATGAAATTTAAAGTGGGTAATTTAAAACTGCTAAAAAGATTCTTTTTTTTTTTTTTCCACACAACGCACGGTTAAGTTCAGTGTTGTCTTGTGGCAGTGAGTTCCACAGACTAAGGCTTCAAGAGGAAACAAAAAAGTATTGTACCTTTGCCCTGGTGACAAGGACACTTAAAGTGACAATAGTAAGTATTAATAAACAAAGCCACAGACGGCTCTCCCCAAGCGTCCTGGAAGGGATTAGCCATCTCTTGTAGGGTTTCTTGCACCTTCCTCTGAAACGTCTGCTACTGGCTTCCAATAGCGATTCTGGAGATGCATCCCTTCCAATCCCCTGCTTTTAAATTGTCCAAGTGCTTTAAAATCCAGGTGGACAGGGAGATTGTCTTGAAAACTGGTATGCCACAAGAGGGGCAAGGAGAGTTTGTGAAGCAAATTTAGGGTCACACAGTTCCTGAGATTATAGTTCCCCCTCCAGCCCCTACCTCAAATGAGCTGCTCTTAATATTTACAGATTCTTTTGGTGCAGAGCTAGGAGAGAAAAAAACCGAAGGCTGTGATTCTCATTAAGTGCACAGCCTGGGACTGCCCTTGAGCTCAGGTATTCAGCGCTACCAAGGGCCAGCTTAGAAATATTTCAGAAGCTTACTGCACTGCAGCTGGAGCTCAGCTCCCAGATCATTGGTGTAGCCCTCACAGGGGCATTCCAGGGCTCTAGTTCCCCTGCATCCCCTCCCATTTCAGGATTTGAGCTCTGTTGAAGGGGACACGGCTGTGGGGAACAGTGTGTTTGCAGCAGCAGCCGTGAGCCTAGTGTAAGCTAGAAGTGTATTGTGGGGGAAAATGCTGCTGTCTTAAACTGTTCCTGGGCTGTCTATCTATGGTACTTACCGGCCCCCTTTACCATAATAGCTGAGTGCGCACAAGCTGTAGTGTATTCATCCCCACAACTCCGCTGGGAGGCAGGGAGGGCAGTGCTGTTATCCCCCTGTTACCAATGGGGAGCTGAGCCACAGAGGCTAAGTGACTTGCACAGGGGCACCCAGGAAGTCTGTAGCGGAGCAGGCAATTGAACCCAGGTCTTCAGAGCCCCAGGCCAGTATACCAGGGGACTGGCCTTCCTCTCACTAGCAGAAGAAGGTTAGGGTCTGGGAGTGTAACATTTGTGAACTCTGGAAACTATTGCAAACACTGGGGAATGTACTGATGTGGTGCCTGGGGGAAACAAGCACAGTCCCCATGACTTTAGGTCCTGTCCTTGGGAGATGTGTCTCCTGTGTACACGGGTGCTCTCAGCCTGTCTTTTGCTGGGTGGCTGAGGCCATGTGGGGACTCCTTTTGGAAGGGTGAGTGGTGTGTGCAATTTTGCAGAAGTTCAGCCTCCCCTCCCCTTTTCCCAGTGGCATTAACCTGTCTGCTCAAGTTTGGCTCGGGGCTGGTGGGAAAGGTAGTCTGGGAAACAAAGCATGGTATGGTGGGGCTGGGATGATAGGGCAGGAACTGGGTGTCACACTGGACATGGCACCAAAGAGGCTGACACAAGAGTCCCAGTCGGGATGAATCTGTTCTGTGCTAGGAGAAGCTCATTGAACACCTTCTGGGCAGCACCAGGCATGATGGACGCTGTCTGTTCTGGGTGCTGGGAATAGGCACGCTCCATGCATGCCAGAGATGCTGAGACTGAGACAGGGATCATCTACACTTGAAATGCTGCTGTTGCCCAGCTGTAGCACTTCCGTGTAGCCACTCACTGCTGCGAAAGAAAGGGTTCTGGAGTCGGCATAGTTAATGCACCTCGCTGAGAGTGGTAGCTAGGTGGTAGCTAAGAATTCTTCCATTGACCTAGGGCTGTCTACACCAGGGGTTAGATCAGTGTAAATATGTCACTTGCGGGGGGTGGATTTTTCACACACCTCAGCGACATAGCAGGACTGACTTAACTTTTGAGCATAGATGTGGCCTGAGAGATTGGGGAGGAAACACCCATTGAGTTGAATGGGCCAATTTACCCCTTAGAGTTACTGCTACAGGCTATAGTCATCTCCCTGGGGTGTCCTCATTCAGCTGAAGACCTCTGTGAGCATCCTGTGCTGCAGTTGCCCTTCTCGCTACACTAGCCCCCAAAGCGGTGTAGGGATTTCTCCTGCCTGCCTCCAGATGGCAGATGTGCTCCTGGACAGCTCATCAGGTATCATCTTCCCCCTGCACCGCACCCTGCTGGTGCCCCCATCCCTAGCAGGGGCATGGAGGGGCCAGGAGGAGGGAAGAGCTGGTAGTGGAGTGGCACTAGGGTGTGCCCAGGAAGCCCCTACATGTGTATCCCGCCCCGCACTGGGGCCATTCAATCAGGGCCCCCTCGCTACCTCTTCAAAAAGAAGGGAAATTCACTGACTCAAAGATTCCTCAACACAGAGTGAAGGTTGCTTAGTGCTGCCATGTGCTCTCCCCGAGTGTGGAGGGCAGCTAAACCAGGCAATACTGAGGCAAGGTAACATCCCACACCCCATTCCCCCAGAGCTGGCTATGCACCGGGACCAAACCAAAGCTGACTTATCCCTAACGAAGCCTGGGGGCCTGTGGCACATGTCACAGTGCTCCCCACAGCTGAGTCAGGGCCAACTGAAGCCGGTGCCCTAGATGAAGTCTTTAGGAGGAGGAGGAGCAGGGGTTACAATCGGGCAAGTCTTCTGCGGGTTGGCGGGAGCAGGTGAAGTGCCTGAGTGTAGTTTGAGCTCAGCTAGTTCATGTTTGCTAAAACTAACCTTAATCCTAGCTGAGACAAGAGCCAGTCTCCCCCATCTCTCATTTCTCTCTGGCACGTTAGTGGGGAAGGATACCATCCAAAGACCTGACAGGGCCATTGCTGATGGGGCAGAGTTAAGGTTGTATGGGGGATGTTAACTCTTTATTTCCTGGCATTCAGAGGTTTAAGTTCAGTGACCCTCCATGTTCGGGGAGGGCGTGGGGCAGCACTTCACTCTGTGTTTAATGAAGGTTTCGGGCAGTTAACTGTGTTAAGTGTCTGGCTTACATAGGGTCCTGCTCTGGCGGTTCGCCATGAGCTGTCTTGCTGTGCCATAGTCTTGCAGCAAGGAAGAGAGGGGCATATCCCCTACAGTCCCCAATTACAGTGGTTCGGGTTCGCTAAGGGCACTTTCTGTTGGGTCTTTGCCGTGAATTTCTTGGTTCTTGGGAGATCCAAGCCGTGGCCCTCTCGTGGAATTTGAATGTAGCTTCGGGCGGCTTAGGCCGTGTCTATGCGCTGGAGCTTTCGAGCAGCACAGCTACGGCGCTGGAGCTGTACTGGCATAACCTCGTTGTGTAGATGCAGACTACAGCAATGGAAGGGCTTTTCCCATGGCTATGGGACCTCCACCTCCCTGAGTGGCAGTAGCCAGGTCAGGGCAGCATTGCTCCAGCATTCAGAGGTGTGGATTTTTCACACCCCTGAGCGTTGTAGCTATGTCAACCCATGTTTTAAGTGTAGACCGGGCCTTGCTTACACTTGGTAGGGGACGGAAAGGAAAAGAGACCCGTCCCTCCTTGGTGTGTGCGGGGGTGAAACTGGGCCAGCGTGTCTCATGCATTTAGCACACCAGTTGCTAACAACCTCTCCTGCTCCTGCCCTGTCACACAAACCTGCATTCATGTTCTTTTCAGAGGCCATTCCGGGTGGTTCTCAGGGCAGGATGACTCTGCTGTACAGGAGACGCTTGAGATCAAACGTGGGGGCGGAGCCCTGCACTGAAGGATTTAGCTGTGGCCAGTAATGTTCCTATTCCGCAGGCGGAGTCCGTTGGCCAAACGTCTGCGGTGTGCGGTGCCTGCCCTGCAGTGTTATCAGAGCTGGATTCTCTGAGGTCAGCAGTGTCTTGCGTGAGAAACTCAGCCCTGCCCCAGAGCTGAACAGCTTGCCCTGATCTGTTATGCAGAAATGATCATTACAGCTCACATTTTCACAGTGCCTTCATCTCAAAGCACGTCACAGATGGTGTGGACAGGAGTTGCCTTCTCCCCCGTTGAAATGCAGCCCCCTCTGGAGTGGAATGAGCGGGTGTGCCAGGGCCATTGAGAGAGGGTGGCGTGGAGGGGCAATGACCTGCCTTGTGCTTCACAACATGTGTTAATTTTAGGAACAACACATAGAGAGCTCAGTGGGAGGCTGGGACCCAATGGCCTGGGGAGGAGGAGGAGGAGGAAGATGGGAGCTCTTGGGTACTGTGGAGAGGGACTGGGAACCGTAGCTTCCCGAGGGGAGGTTGATTAGGGCAGGGCTAACAGCCCAACAGCCCCTGAAGCGGCTCCACTCTGCACGAACAAGCAGTCTGCAGCAAGGCATGCTCACCCACTGCCACCACCAGCCTGCCCTGGGACGCACCGAACCCGCAACCCGCCCACCACACAATCCCCAGCAGCCCTGCCCCTGGAAGCAATCCCGCCTGACGCTGCCAGGGAGACGATGCCCCGCAGGCGGGCGGATGACTGCAGAGGAGGAGGCAGCCACGCCCCAGGCAGTCTAAGGGGTCACTGGACAGCAGCGTACGTGAGGGCAAAGGCGGGCGAGAGAGTTACCCACTTCTCCTCGGAGGAAGATGGAGATTAGTTTAGGTTAGTTTACCCACTTCACCGCTGCCCTGGGAGACATGTTGAAAATCCCTCTCCCCCCAAATCTGAGGTGGTGCCCCCAGGAATGAGGCAGCAGCTTTTTGGTGTATGGCGCTAAGTCTGTGCATACTGTGCTGGTGAAAGGTGCTGGATTCACTGGAGTCCTCTCCTTAGCCCCAGCACGGTCTGGGTCAGTGCAGGCACCCGGTTAACGCACGCTCTGTCCCCTGCCAGTGTGCCTCAGCCCTCAGAAGGGGCGCTCTCAGATTCACGGCCACCCCTCGCGAGGGCAGCACTGTATGTAACGGGAGAGCACCCACTCCGGACTCGCCCATCCTGCTCCCTGGGCCATAAAGAATACGACCGCCCCCAGCTAGGACAAGATCTGCCCTTGTGCACTGGTAATTGGAGTGCCTTGTTAAATGAATGTTTTCTCTCCGGGGGCGGGGCGAGGGGGGAGTTTGAATGGGTTCTTCTCTCCAAGTCGTACTTAGTCACCAAGAACTGGGTACCAAGGGGGTACGGCTGCATTGACAGGCACCATAGCGGAGCTGAAAGCCTTAGGTGCTGCTGAGAAGGGTTAACACACAGGCTGGCCTGCGACTCTCTCCAGCGGGCTTGGGGAAGCTTTGTTCATCAGAGTATTAAATTCCACAGCTGTAAATAATCTGCAGCGGCAGAGATTATCAAGGCCTTGGGAAGAAGCAGCTTTTATTAATAAGATCAGGCCTGCCTGAGAAGGCTCACGTAGCCTCTTTCTACCCTTTCCTAGCTGCTCTGTTCCTGCTGTCCCTGTGCCATCTCCCGCCTTCGCTCCTCTCGGGGGTCTTTACAATGGGCCCATTTGCAGATGATCTCTGCGTGGCCAGGATGCCTCCTCCTTGCCCAGCATGTGGTCTGTGCAGCTGAATACTTCTCTCCGGTTCTTCCGCTCCCCGCAAGGCAAGAGTGAGTCTTGCTGGCGCTGGTCAGCACAGGAGGCACGTTATTGCGACTGGCCATGCAGCCCAGTAACCTCTGGCTGCCAACGTTCCCCGGGCGGCTCGATGGAAAGGCTCTGCACCTTCTCTGAAAAGCCATTGTTGTTTAACATGGCTGGACTCCGATGAACAGGGACAGGGTGGATCAGGGACGCTCGCGCGCTGGGAATGAAACGTGAATTGTCATAGGGAATCAAGGTTGACATGGGAAAATCGCAATGATTTGAGATGAATGAGGGGACCCATCCTGCCTATGCCGTAGGGACAAATGCACAGTTGGTTCTTATCATACATTCACTAGTGATTGATCCTGTCCAGTTTTAAGGTTCCCCAGTTTTGGGGCTCCCCACTCCTTCCCTGCAGAGAACATTTTACAGGCTAATTCCATCTACCGCGGCGGACATTTCTCTAGGGTCTGTCTTTTCCTTTGTTCATTGTCGCCCCGTTCCTCCTCGCCCCACCCCCATATAAATACTGGCGTCAAGAATAGCCTACACAAATGTGGAGCTGAAAGCACAGGAGGCTTTGGGGTTCCTGCTCAGAGGAAGTCATGAGCCACTGATCATCTTCACTTCATGAAGCTGGCATTCGTTCCCAACGGCTTTGCAGGAAAGTCCCACAGGTGTAGGACCTCCTTAATTTTTGGCCCATAGTGCATAGGCTTGATGTTGCCACTTCTCCATTGGGTGAGTTTCCCCATGGAAACAGAAATTTCTCCTGCTCTTGAGCTGTGTCCCTGCGGGTATTCTCTACCAGTATCCCACTGCCCTGCTTTCTGGGGGACTTCAGCAGAATATTAGATGGTTCCCTTGTCACAGTTCAGTAACTTTCCCAGCTTGGATCTTGGGGACACCAGAGCACGTCCCCCTTCCCAGCATTCTGGCTCTGTGCCAGGCAGTTTTACAACCCCTCCCCCCGGGGAGTTCATTTATTACTCAGAGGTTGGCTACAAATATAACACGTGCCCCTCCCCCCAGAATCCCCAAACAATCCACACTGCCGACTGCAACACCTTTTCTTTTCGTTTGAATGGTTCCACCGCCATGTGCTGCTGAATAGCTCCTGCTCTCCCCCGCCGGGCTTGGGACAGAGAGACTTGCTGGGGCTGAACTCCCGAACTGAGATCTCTCTGAACTCCAGCCAGTTCCAAGCGGGGAAAGCAGCTTAAGCGGTACTGTACCTTTGCCAACTAGTTCTAGAGAGGGAGCAAGCCCTGTCCAAGGCTCTGGGAAGCCAGGGCCCACTAGATGCCTGGATTATTATTACCCCTGCATAAGTCTGAGCTCCTGGAAGCATCTGAGAAAGTGCTGAGCAGGACGGCAGAGTTACAACCCCTCCAGGGGCACCTGGTGCGCCGGACACAACGGGCCCAGTCCTGGGAAGGGACTGCAGTGGCAGCTGAGCACTCGGTACCTTGTGGGAGAGAGTTTGTAAATGTCCTTAGAGAAGAGGAGTCCTCCGCAGGACGTGCTGTTGTCCAACCGGCTGGGGAGGCAGGGGGGACACTGTGTCCTGTGAAAGGAGCAACGCCTCCCCTCGCCCCAGGGTAGATTTCTGTCTTGCACCCAGCCTGTCCCCAGGCCTGTCCCAGGAGGTGAGCTGAATCCTCCAAGCTGGTGTGGATTGTTCCTTTGGGGACAGCAGGCCTGGTACGTCTGGGGGTGGCCAGAGGCTAAGGGGCCGAATGCTGCAGGAAATGCTCGTTGGAGGCTGAGTCGGTGTGTGCCATTTCCCACCCGGCACGGTGGGAGCGCGGCCTGCATGCCTGTGCTGCCAGAGGCTGGTGTGTTGAAGGAGCTGTCACAGCAGGCACAGCCAAGGCTAGCTTATGCTAAGGGTACCCCTCACAATCCTGGGCGCTCCTTCGGAGGATCACAGGGCGGGCGGCGGGGGGGGATAGTCTGTGTGCTTGGGTGAGGGTTAGGGGCTGTGCTCTCAGCTACTGTTGAATTTCCTTCTAGCTCTAGTGTTTCTGAGTGAAACAACCCCAGCTCAGCCACACTAAACCTGCCACGTGGGTGGGAGCCCCACGCAATGGGTTTTGCTGGATGCTTTAAGTCTCACTGGAAGCAGCCTACCAGCCCCAACCTGGAGCTGGTGTTTGCATTGCAAGGGACTGGCTGGCAGAGGGGAGGGCTTACCCCCCTCACAGGCAGAGGTAGCACCTGGAGAGGTACTGCTCTTGGCCCATTGCACCTTGCAGAGGTGAGCAGAGGGAAGACTGGGTTTCATACCTGCAGGGTTGTGAGGGGCTGCAGCAGCCCCACCTCGCACACCCTGCACCACCAAACTCAACACTTCGAATTGCAAGTCAGTGTCTTCCCCGTTCAAACTCTGGCCCCGTGCCTCGTGGGTGAAAACTGCAGAGATCACAAGTGACCTGGCTCCCTGCCTCTGGTGGGCGTCTCTCTCTAGTTCCCAAGGAACTTTGGCTCGCGGCACAAGACCAGTACACAGTTTGGAAAGATGGCTCTTCTTAGGACTAGAACAGACGGGGGCGCAGGTCGGGCGTGCAGAGCTGGGTGAGGGAAGGTCGCCCGGAGCCTGTCAGAGCTACCTGTCCCGTGATTTCAAGAGAAGTAGCTCACCCCGGACCTGCACCCCCTATTGTGCCAACCCTGAGCTCCCCATACAGACCTCTGCCCATGCTCCTCAGCCCTGAACTGCTCCCTCCTCCACTCAGTGTAAGGATCTGACCCATTTTTCTTGCTTGCTGGCTCTCATCTCCTGTCCCACCCATATGACGTGCAGCCTGAGCGTGCTCTGTTTGGTGAAATTCACCAGGGAGCAGGGACCTGCTAAAGCCCCAGCCTTAGTGCTTCAGGAGGTGGGAATTTAGCTTTGTACCAGGGAGCAGGCAGAGCATTAGAAGGGCATGGAAAAGGCCAACTTATGTAACTGGAAGAAATCTCCAAAGGAGTGTGCTTGCAGCACGGTTGGCTGTGTGCATGCTGCATGTGCGCTCAGCGTTGCATCGCACGTTGCTGGTGTGCTCACAGCGGACTCTGCACGCGCTTACTGTGTGTGTCTCAGAGAACATGGCATCCATTAACATTAACTGAAATTCTTTCCCTTCCAGACATGCATTGGCACCTGCAGGAACTGCCTGGACACATGCATAACCCTTTATTAAAGCATTTGTTATGTTTTCCCTGGCTGATGGATGGCAGGACAGTCAGTCACATGCCGTGCTCAGGCCCAGTTTGTGGCTCCTTCCCATGAATGTTCATTTTGCTCTGCTAACGTGCTAACAGTTGGTTTGCGTGAGTGGCTGGCCGGCTCCTTCCCAGCCCATCTTCCCTGCTGCCTTCACTCAGACTCAGTCCCTGTGCAGAAGGCTCTGGGCTGCTCTTGTGATGGGCACAGTCTCAGGTCTCCAGTGCTGGCATGCAATTTGGGGACTTGGCCAGTATGTTGGCAGTCTTCAGTCTGGGCTTAGAGACCAGCACCAGCTTTCTCACACGAAGACAGTTTCCTTCTGGGCTGCAATGTTACTTGCCCAATTGACCCCCAGGGGCACGAACAGAATTTTGCTAAGAAGGGGGCCCAGGTTACCTGCATGACTGCCTCAAATTTGAGTCACGTTGTGACCCCATGCACCAAGTCACAACACCACTCACTGCAATTTGGCCCAGTCGCCCATCCGTCATGGCAGCAGTGGGGTGCTCTGCCATTACACCACCCAGCTCTGGTCAGGGGCCAAAGTGGGATGGGTGCCTTAGCCTCCTGGCCCTCCCCCTTGTGCCCTTGAAGACACCCAATTCTCCCTCCTTACAGTGGCAATACTAGTCCCTGGAGGTCTACATCTGGGCTGGAGACAACTCTTCCTCTTGTCTGTCCTACCTCCCTCTAGGTTTTTATACCACACCCATCACCAGGGTATCTGAGCACCTTCCAGAGAAAGTTGTCTCCTTCTTTCCTCGAGGTGCAGTATCCACCTGCAACTCACTTTGCATTTGAGCCCAAATTTGCTGCTCCGTGGGGCATATGGGTCACTTCCGGGGACCCAGGCTGGAGATGTCATCTGGACGACACGTGTGGGAATCTTGGGTTGTGTTCGGCACAATGCAGCGGTCATGGAAAGCAATGGGTCTGCCCTGGGGTGGGATCAGAGAACGGGCGTAACTCAGCTGACGGGATTGCAGAAGCACCAGGCAGAGGGACCATGGGCTCCTCCCATCAAGTGACTCCTTCCCTATATACTGTCGGGCCTGCTCTTTTTATGACCCGTTAGCCAGTTACTGTGATAGTGAAGCAGATAATGCAGGAGCAGGGGCACGTTTAAGGAAACAGATTAAAGGTGTGTGTGTTGGTGGGTGAGGAAGGGGGGAGTCCTGGAGACAGCAGCCAGGAGGGAAAGTGTGTGAAGATAGTGATGAATAATAGCCTGATTGTCAATTGCACATGCGGAGAAACTTGTGAAGCAGAAAATGGCCACAAGGTGTCACTCAGGTGCTGGGATTCTTGTGGAGGCCGCATTGAATTGCTGACCCCTGAAATAGGCAAGAGAGGTAGATCAAGTGAGAGATGGAATGAGGGTCGGTGAGACAGAAATGGCGAGGACGGGAGAATCAGAGAGGCCGGGAGGAGAGAGCAGGGGTGTGAGGGGTGCGGAAGCTATTGGCCTGTGCCCCTGGAAAACTCTGCTCCCTCAGCCGTCTGCAGTTACCCTCCTGGGGCCCTGATTCTGGCAGGCCTCCCTAATACTGACTGTGCTTGGCCTTAGCTAGTGGCCAGTCGCCATTCACAGGGCTAATGCTAAACCCATAGCACAGCTGCACGACACTGTGATCTCTCTGGGAGCCCAGCTCCAGCCTGACAGCTCCTGAGCTTCATTACAAGGCAAGAGCTAGGGGCAGCCACAGAGGCCTAGGAAAAGCGGCTCCATCTGCAGTATTTGCAGTGTGCAAGCAGCCCTGGGCCTCTGGTGTCCCTCGGCAGGGCTGAAATGGGGAGTGAAGGCGTTTAGGAGCCACGTCATCATCTATTAGGATGATAAAAGAAAGTGGGCCTGTGGAGGGGCAATTTGAAACGACAGCTCATTGGCTATTAGTGTTATTTGTGTTGCTGGTGCACCCACACAATTCCTCCTGTAGCAATGGGGGGCTTCTGTGCCTCTTTCTGTGGGATGGAGGGATGCTTAGTGTGCCAGATGTCCCACAGGTGAGTGAAATGAGCTCTGTTACGTCCTTCTCAGCTGTGGGGACAGAGTCCTGCCTGGATCCCCCATGTGGAGTGAGTTCTGCTCGGTCTCAGCCTCTCTGAATAGCAGGCGAGGGGTGCTGTATTGAGAACAAAGAGATTTCAGCATGGTGGCAGACGGAACAAAATCAGCTGGATATGTTGGCAACATGCCTGCTCTTCCTCCGGGGAAAGCCTGTGAAGGGGGCGGAAGCAACTGCGAGTACAGAGCAGGAAAAGGGGTTAGCAGGCAAGTGTCATAGATTGAATATCTGTGCCCACAGTGCCTGGCATCAGACAGACCCTGAAACAAGCCCCATTGTGCTCCCTGCCTGTCATCTCCTTTGTGTCCAGCACGGAGTGTTGGGGACCCTTTTAACATTGCATTCTCCTGGAGGAAGAGGAGGGGGGCATGGATGCAGAGGAGACAGCTGGCTGGCGCAGATGCATCAGTAAATGACGTCTCCATTATGATGCTGAAGTGAGCAGTGCCCATGCCTAGCTCAGGTGCAGCTCTCCGTGCTCTGCCTCACGTACAGAGATGCTGTCTATCTTCCAGCTATTTACTGCCAGCTCATTCTGCACACACTGCACTTACAATGGAGAGGGAGGTGATTTCTTCTCCCGGGAAAAAGAGTCAGGCAGTGTGTTCCATTCAGCTTTAGTATAACCAGCAGACCGCAGACCTGCATATGCATGACACGCACGCACACTGGACATGCGTGTGCATGCGCAAGGAGTTCTGCTCAGCAAAGACACAGGCTGGCCAAGATTTACCACCGACCCCTCCTGCTTTGCTGTGGTAGTGGGTCTGTTGGCTGAGTGGACTTAGCTTGCGTGGAAGAGGTCCAGGGAACAGACATCTTGCAAGAAATAGGAGACCTGAGCTGATCTGCTTCCATTGTCTTGACTCAGATCACTAGACCTTGCTCCTCTGAACACAGGCCAGGGAACTCTAGGGTTCTGTTCCTGGTTCTGGCATTGAATCACTGTATGACCTTGAGCAAGTAACTCCCCTCCACCGTGCCTCAATTTCACACTCTGTTACATGGGGATAATGATCCGGAGAAGGGGTATTATAATGAAGAACTGGGAAATCTGAGGGGTAATAAACAGATGAAGGATGAGCTCTGCTGCCATGGGGACCTGGAGAAGCAGCTGGATGATGGGAAACAAGGGGCTTCGGTTTGTTTCTTTCCACCTACTGAGATGGGCTGTTGGCTCAGAAATGCTGATAGGTGTCTAACTTTACCCACATTGGTCAGCTCAGGAAGATGGAGGGACAGGGGCTTGTAACTGAACCAATTACTGCCTAGAGACTGTAAGAGCTCCAAGCCAAATGGCCCACAAGCCACTGTCTCTTGTTCCTCCTGGTAAGGAGCGTCTGTCCTACTGCATGCCAACGTGGGAGCACAGTGCTGGGTGTTTTCCCCATGCCTATGGGAAAATGAGAGCCTGGGGTCCTGGTGAGATGGGAAAGGGCCCTGGAGCTGTTGCGACTGTCCACTTGTCAGTTAGCATCTGCCCTATCCGTCCCTTCCTGCAAAAATGCTCCTTGGCCTGTACAGAATTCGATGGAGCAAGGGGAACATGCCAGGCCGGTGCATGGGGCTTGGGAGGCAAAGAACTGGAGCGTTGCCAGCTCTCACAATTTTATTGTGAGTCACCTGCTGGCTGGTGTTCTTCTTAAAGGCCCAGCTCCTGGAGTCATGGGAAATGGGAGAATCTCAGCTTTCACTTAAAAAAAAAAGTGTCTAGCCCTCATGGTTGCAGAGAAACACTTGAAACCGTGACGGGGGTTTGGGGGGAGGGAGAGGAGAATGGGGAGGTGTCCTGAAGGTGCAGAAGACAAAGAAAGAAGATCCTAATTTTTGTTTCTTTAAGATCTCATTATTTTTGAGCTAGCCTCATGATCTGTGAACACCTGGGGCTGGCAGTACTGGCTCTGTTCCTCCAGCAGCTGCTTCTGCTGGCCTGAAGTGAGTCACCTTGGCTGGAGGGCAATTCCAGGGGAAAGGCCATGAAACCCCAGGCCACGGATGGATGAAGCCTGGATGGGACCCAGTTCATGGGCGTGGGGCGGGTCTCTGTGCTGTCCCTGAGAGGCTGGGACCCTGCTCCTAGGAGCTGAATTGCAGCCCCAGGCCATGCAGCTCAAACACAAAGCAGGGGACAAAGACTGTGCCCAGCTCAGCCTGGGGAGGCCTGGAGCAGGGTGGGATATGTGGTGGATGGGGATAAGAGGAGCTAAGGGGGTGTGGGTGGAGAGATGAAGAACAGGGAGAAAGGGAAGCTGGGGAAGGGGCATGGGGTTTGGTTGGCAGAGGGGTATAGCACCCCCACAGCAGGCAGGTACCTGGAGTGGGGAGGGAAGGGGTGTCCCTGTGCGTGGAGCAAGCAGCCTCCCCCGGGAAGGGGGCTGGACGGGAGGCGAGTTCGCTTTTGCAAACTAGGGGGCAGTGGCCGCCCGACTTTATGAATGGAGGAGCCGCTGGGGGAGGGGGGAGCTGGCGGAGTCCGCGCCTCCCTCCCCCGCCCATTAGCATAGGCCGGCCCGCCGTTTACATGTCAGGCTGCACGTTGCAGCTCAATGATCCAACAGTCACCAGCCCTGGCAGCCGCCCAGCGCGTCAGCTGCTTCCGAGCGGCGCGGGAGGCAGGGCACGGGCTCCGCCGGGGCAAGCGCCGCCTTAAGGTGCCCTAGCCCGGTTCCCAGCCGCGGGGTGCGGGGCGCAGATTTTGCCCCAGGCTACCCGGGCAGGGGAAGAAAGGGCTCCAATTGCCCTGCAAGGGGGGGGGCGGGTGTCAGACTGGAAAGCCAGGACTCCTGGGTGCCAGTCCCACCTCTGCCAGGGGAGTGTGTCCTAGCGGTTAGAGCAGGGGGCTGGGAGCCAGGACTCCTAGGTTCTATTCCTGCCCCTGGGAGGGGAGTGTGAATAGTGGTTAGAGCAGAAGGGGGCGGGGAACCACGACTCATGGGTTCTATTCCTGACTTTGGGCCCAAGTCCCTTAGCCTGTTAGAGTCACAGTCGTCCCCCCCCTCCAAAAATCAGTTTCATAATGCTGCTGAGCTTCCTTTAAATGTACTGTCCAATAGCCTGCCCTGTGGACCTTCCATCTGAGTTCTGGCACTGGGCTACTTTGACAGTCAGGCCTGACTAGCCATTCCCCTATGTGTGAGATTTAAGAAATTTGGGCCAAAGTGCACACGGCTTCCATTTTCCTGTGGTGTAAGATGGTAAAAACACCTAGCTTGCTCCCCCATTTCTGTGCTTCCCCTGAATTGCATCAGAACCCCCAGAAGCCCCTCATCATTGTCTTTGGGGATATGCACATGTAAAGACTGAATCCCCCCCATCTCCTGTCCCACCCCCATTAGTTAAAAATCACCTTTTAGGTTGCAAATGGAGAGAAAAAGGAAAACAAACTCTCAGCATTTTGCTGGGGGTGGAGTTGGGGACACAGAATAGTTCAGCACTTTGGAATAATTTTGGAGATCCCAAATTCTGTTATCACATAGGGTTATATACATGGCAGCAGCTTCCAGTTACTGATGGGATTTACTGATGGGTGAGAAAGGGATGTTAAATTCAGCATTAGCCGTTCCACAAGATAACAGATTGTGTGAGTTATGGAGGGGGTTTTCCACCTGATTCAAAGCTCCTTAAAGTCAATGGGAATTTTCTGATTGATTTTACTGTGGTTTGGAGCCTGCAGTCTTGTCAGAATCAGTCTTTCTCCTTTCCCGGCAGGCAGCAAACCTACAGTCACTGGTTTTCCTCCACTTGATTCATGGTGTCATGTGGGGGGGGGGGGGGGGGGTAATAAAATTTCTCAGGAGGCAGCTGGGTGAGTTGGCAGTTTGAGTTTATGCATTTTGGTTTTCCTTGTCAGAGAGGTGCTGGGGCAAAGAAGCTCTGAGGGGATTTTCAAGATGACTCCCAAAAGCAGACCCCTTTGCAGGAGGAAGAGCCTCCACTTTTATTTTCCAAAAGACCTTTTGTTCTAATTTCTGGCCTGCAGCCAGATCACCTTGTGTTACGATAGCACAAGATAAGGGCAACAGGGCTGAGTCAATGGCACAGATGGGAGACTGTCTTGGAAGAAGCCAGGGTGCTGTGAAAAGTGGTGGCTGGGTTGCACAAGTCATCAGCAGCGGGTGATTTTTGTAGTGTAACAGAAGCTCCTGTTCTGAGCACTGAACCAGTTTTCCAGCATGGTAGTAGTAGGGGCGGTGCTGTGCCGTGCTGCAGGAAGCGGTGTTTGTGACTCAGGTGCCTTGCCCTTTGCCTCTGAGTGAGTACCCATCGCAATGGCCCAGGATGGGGGTTGGTGGGGAAAGAATTGTCTCAGATGAAACATAAAACTCAGCCCCTGACCATTTGTGGTAATTAAAGATCCCATGGTACCTTTAATACAATTTGGACACTATTCCTGTCTTCTGGTTTTAGATCAACCTGGGTAATTCTAGCTGTCTGACCTAAATTCCACATGAAGAAGACCTGAAGAAGAGCTCTGTGTAAGCTTGAAAGCTTGTGTCTCTCACCAACAGAAATTAGTTTAATAAAAGATACTGCCTCGCCCACCTTGTCTCTCTAAATTCCACTGCAGTTTCAACTAGAAACAGGATTTTTCCTCCTCTCCTGTTTGAAGCAGTTATGGAGCATTGCTGTGTGTTGAAAAACAGCTGCTGCATCCCACCCTTGAGGTGGCTGCACTTCAGGGGTGACTTTAGTGATTTATACATATAGTTTCTAAAATGCTGCGGGACCCTTCAGTCAGCAGTGTTTGAGCAAAGCAAGGTGGTGCTATTTTTAACAGTGACATACCATATACCTGAAGCCTGAAGGATGAGGCAGGAAAAGCAGAACAAGAACCAACATTGAGTTGCCAGGATAATCCCCTTAATGCACTACACAGTACCAGCCTGGTGGGGCACATCTCAAGCCTTTGCTCAGGCTATCAGCAACAAAGTCCTGACTAGCAAGTTAAAATTAGCTTTTCATGCTGCTACAAGCCTGTTGAATGCAAAAAATACAAAGTTCTGGAGAATGCATGGGACAACCATGGCTGACTCTTAGGGCTCCGATTGGCTGATTTGCTACGTTTAGTTTCTGTTACTCTCTTCTCAGAATGGAAGCACCAGTTATTATTATTAATTATTATTATTGATCTGTGACAGTGCCCCTTATATACTATGTGCTTCCCAAACACGGGGCTGGTCCCTATTCTGAGGAGGAGTTGAAGCTATTCAGTCTTCATGTATCACCTCTGGTCACCAACACTCGAAAAGCACCTCCAAAATACATAGCTCATTTCCAGATGTCACTGCTCCCTGCAACGCAATGGTGCCCGGGCCATCCGGTGCTTAAAGGAATGCACTCATGGCGTGACTCTGACCCAGGTTTGCCAACCTCCATAAATTTACAGACAGTCAGTAAAAAAATGTACAATTTTAACACTGTCTGTAAATCCGTAAATAAATGAAAATGTCCGTAAAATTGGGTAGAAATAAAACATATTGTATTTTGACATTGATTGGCGTCGTTCAGAATCACTTCTTGTATCATAAAACTACACTGATCATGACTTTATCCATTTCCTCTTTTTTCTTATTGCACATGCCCAAAGAACCCGATTGATCAATTAACTGCAGCAAAAACAACTGCACAATTCCAACTTTCTGTGTACAGAATATCATGAGTGAGCACACACTTTTGTGGCATTATTGTATTGTTTATGGTATTTTTAGTGGTCAGTAAAAAGTTTACCATGTCAGTAAAAAAAATCAACTTCAGATCTTCATGTCAGTATAAACTAAAATGTAAGGTTGGCAACTCTGCTGACCCTCCAAATGGCATGCACACTGCAGCTCTGTCCCTGCCTGGTGCGGTTCATGGGAAAAGGGTCACTGTGTAGTGCTGGCATCTGGCACCCAGGGAATTTGGCAGGGCCATGCTAATGTCAGTAGCTTTATTTAAATATGCCCACAGCTTTTGGCCTCTCTTCACAAAATTCTCAGAAATGAATGAATAGTAATAAAAATTCAGGGGAGCAGAAACTGGGAGGAGAGGGCCCCAAATATTTCTGCCCATTTACCTAGCCATAAAAATACTTCAGGCTGTAAATATCCCAGTTCTTGTGTAGCTCAGTCTGTGTGTAACAGAGCTTACTCCAGATGCCTGTACTGCTCATGTATGCTGCGCTATGCTATGCTATGCTACTCATGTATATGCGCATGTATCGCTCAGTACATGTGTACTCCTTGGGAGGCATATGCTACCCTATGCAATGAGTGACAGGAAAAAGAGAGACCTGAATGGCCAGCCACATTTCCATGGTGGAAAGGAATCAATCTAGACTTGTTAGCCATGTTATTGGAATCTTGATCGCCTGCTAAAGGTCAAGAGTTTGGTGAGTGCAAATTGCCCACTTTATGTCCCCCCAAAAACTCGGAGGCCCAGGACCAAAGAAACCAGTGGTAGAGCACTGAGGCAGGACATTCTCCCATTCTACTGGACTTTGCTTTCTATGGGATCCCGTAGTTTGTTGGCCTTCAGGATGCAGTTCCAAGCACCAATCTCCCCCATTTTGGAAAGCAGATGACAGGGCTGGATTGCCCAGACCTGCACGTAGGACACAGCAGTGTAACAATTATGAGTGGCCAGCCTTTCTAATGCAATGAACTAATGCAATGAACTAATTAGCAGTTTGCTGCCACGGTCATTGGATTCACCTGGCTTGGATTCCGCAATCAGGTGATTCTTGTTTCATGTGACAAAATCCTTCAGCTTTCCCAGAGCCCAGGAATAGCAGGGAGGGATCACCTAGGTGGCCGCCTTGTTTGCCTTCTTGTTGTACCGTACAGTCGCTGAGTCTTTTGGCAGACGCAGACACAGACACACTGTGTGATGAAATGGTTTCAGCATTCTGGGAGACAGCGGAAGGTGTGGATTCTACCCCACCCTCTCTAGGGGCAGACAGGTGATTCAGTCTCATTATGTGGCAGCAGCAGAGATGTGCCCTGATAAGAATCATGGCAGTGACAGCAGGCCCCTCTAAGGGTGACATGGCCTCTCTCCAGGGAAATGGGAGCTGAGCTACAATATCAGGGAGTTTGGGTTCCTCACAGTGCTCTGCTCTGTTGCCACACTGAATGAGGAGGTTGGGGTGATTCCCTTGCCTCTGATAGTGTCCCCCCGCCGTAACCCCTCAGATTCTGCTAAAGCCTCCCTGTCGGAGAGGACTAATCTCTGGGGCAAATACTTCAGAAGCCCCAGCGTCTTGTCTTTGGACTAGACCAAGTGTTTTCTAAGACTCTCCTGGAGGAGAAGCCTTCCGTCCCACAGCATGGTCTTCACTCCTGACCCACCCCCCTTTCCAATGGCCATTGGGCCGTGCCACCGGTACAGGAAGAAACTCCCGTGCCCCTAGGATCAGTTTGTTTGCCACCTCTTTAGTTACGTTCTGAGGAAGCGCTTTTATTCCAACAGGAAAACCAAATGAATGGCAGCCCCAATCCTGCCTCTCTGCAGCACCTGCACCCTGGGGCGGAGGCTTGATCATGGGGAAAAGTTGTCATGGCAGCAGCATGTGAAAATGTGCCCACAGCACAGGGCTGCTTCGTCCTATGCGGTTCATCGTCTGCACAGAGTTTAAGGCTAAGCAGGCTGATAAGAACAAAATGTGATGGTTTGGGTGATAAGAATGGAGGAGATGGTGACTCAGAATCAGAGCTGCCTGTGAGGACGGGGATGTGGCTATGGTATATTCCCAGTGTGCCCAGGGGGGTGGGGGATCTTGGGGGAGGCTGTGCTCATGGAGGAAACTCTCTCCAGGAGGTTGTGACGATCCTGTCACGGACGGGGCGTGAGCCATCCCCGGTGACCCTGAGGGTGGGAGAAGATCTGAGATCACAGGGATGGTGGCAACAGACCGCAGCTGCCGTGAAAGCGTCTGAGAGAAACTGTGCAGCCTATGGAAAATGAATTAGTGCTGATGTTGACAGAGCCTTTGTTTAGATTAAACAATATGGCTAATAGCTCCTCAGCTGGGTGGAGTTGGTCACCATGGGATTAACTGCCTTTGTAGGATGCTGGTCACGGAACCAATGAAGTTGCTGGGTTGGTGTGGGAAGAGCTGGCATCAGAAAGGAGGAGGGTGAGGTTGGACGGAGCAGTGGTGCTTGTGGAAAGGCCTTCTGCACATCAGACATATTCCTGATAGTTCTTCCTCCTCTCCTGATTTGCCTGTTTCTAATTCTGCTCACACAAACCAGGGCAAAGCTCCTGGCCCTCTGTGTCTATTTAGGATGGCAGTGTGTTGGCCAACTGCAACCCTAATGAGATTCTAAGCTGTCTCCTATTTGGTTATGATTAGGAGAGCTGGTATGGGAAGGCAGGGGGGTAGGGAGCTCAGGAGCCAGTGGGTCTGGAATGGGATTCAGAGCTTTTCACTGTCTAGTCACTGGTTCATATTTGGCTGAGGTTAGCAGTGACTCAGTTCCCAGCTGAGTGCTGCTCCGTGGCCCTTGTGTGAAAAGAGTTGGCTGGGTCTCAGTCCCACGTGGCTGCGTCCCCAAATCCACCGTCATCACCACTGGCCAGTGTGTCTGTGGCTGATCCACAGAGGATAGCTGTCTGCTCCCAGCTAATGGGTGCAGCCCTCTAGCTCAGCTGGTGCTTTGGAACTAAAAGTCGTGGATTTAATCAAGGGATTGTTACAACTGGCTCTGTGCAATTGCCTCCTTTGTTGGCAGGATCAACTAGGAAGCAAATAATGTAAGGGTCCCGATATACATATTTTTAAAGGCTTCACTGACCAATCCTTGCTGTGTGCAACTGGCAAATATGCTTCCTGACCAGCTTCTGCACACAGCTTTGCCTTGTCAGGAAGGGCATGTATAAATTACAGCCGACATATGAAAAAATGTATGTATTTATTTCCATGAGGCCTATATAAATTGGAACCATCTTCCGACAGAAAGTGCTGAGTTCAGCTTCCTGATGCAAAGTGGCAGTTACAATCAAAAAGACCAGACCACCCACCATCTACCGAGAGATTGATCCAATCCTCAGAGGCTGGGGTGCTTTGGCAGGGAATAAGCAGGAACTGGGGGTCCCTTCAGGAAGGAAGTTTGCCCAATGCAAGAGCCAAAAAAAAAAAAAAAAAAAAAAAAAAGAACCCAGGGAGCCACCTTAAGAACTTTCACTCCCTATGACAAATAGGATACATGAGGCAGTTCATATACCATATTCTATAGCCAAGGAAACCTTAACAAAGAGCCGCACGCTCTCACGTTTCACTCCAGGCTTCTCCCTGCTGCAGCTGGGGCTGAGTTTTTAAAAATCTTTGTGTCGTTATTTTGACCCTTTTTTGATTCAGCCATCAAGAGACGAGGTGATGCCAAACCCAAAGAATGGGCATTTAAACAGAATTAGAGATTGAAGAGGCAGTGTGCGTGCAGAACAACGCGTCTTTTTACATTTCATATGATCTTATACATGGGTCCATTCAGTATATTTCCCCTCTGTTTTATTTGGATGTACAGAATTAGCCATTCATATCCCCTGGAATTACGGCTCTTAACATTTCCATTCTGAATTCCCTCCATATTTGTTTAGTGCAGGGGTTATTAACTCAGCTATGAAAGCACAGTCTGGGGTCAGGTTTTGTGTTGCAGGCTGGAAATGGTGTTTTTATTAATTCTTTGTAAGTGCAAACTTTGATTCTGCTGATTATTGTCAGAAGAAATATACAGAACTGTTTCAAGTGGGGGTCATTTTTGGTAAGCCTAGTGAAAAGGGATTTTTTAAATGGAAAAGTGGCTGGGCTTTAGCTTTAACGTTTGACTAGCTCATGTGTGCATTCTTTGTGTGTATCTATGTGTACACGTCTCTGTGTGTATCTTGGTGTCTTTTAGTCACGGGCGTAGTGGAAACAAATATTTACTGTATTATCTTGTAAAGCACCCTAGGCATTTGTATAAAGTTAGAAAACTGACTCAAGCAAAACTAGCCTAGACAAACCAGGCAAAAAACACTGGGCAAAAAGGGAAAGAAATTAGTGCAAAGTAACTTCCCCAGAAATCGTGAGTAACATCAGCATCTTGAGCAAATGTGGGAACCTCTTAGCCCAAGTTCCAGACTGGATGCGTGGTTTGCCTGCTCTAGGGAGCATTTGTGTGTGTTGCATGCTGTATTGGGTTATTTAATAGCCCTGGAGCTAGAGATATTATCACTAATACCATTTCCCTTAGGGCATGGGGTGGCTGTGATGGAAACACTTGGTAGATGGATTTCCCTTGTATGTGTCTTCGTCACCGGCCCTACTACCTCCTGAAATAATCAATCCAACATAATAGTCAAGACTGCCCTACTTCACCCATGCCCAGCGTTGATTGGCAGACACACGTTAAGCAGCAAGGGAGAGTGAGTGATGATAATCCATATGGAGAAGTTTCCACCCACACGGGTGGCAGAACAGTGCCCTGCAGCATCTCCTTGGGGTGCTTAGCCACACCTCCATGTTGGAGAGAGGTATCTTGGGATGCTGTGTTGCCCTTGAAGAACCCCATAGGCCTTGGGGGCCATTCTCTTTGAATGGAAATCTCTTTGGATGCAATAAAGAATAAGAGGGACAAGAGAAACAGGTATCTTGTCCCCTCAGAGTCTTATCTGCTCCTGCGTCAGAATCTTCTGTTTGTGACATCTCAGCTGGTTGTCTTAGAAATGAAGACAAGGTCCCAAACAGCAGATTATGCCCTCAGAAGGGTGGGTGAGACTGTGAAGGAGCAATTCTTTCCTTTCTTCCTTTCTAATGTCCTTAGATAGGAAGGAGCACAGGCTTGGGAGTCAGGGGATGCTGTTGTCCTGCCATGTGACCTTGGTTGGACAGGTTGCTTCATGTCACTGTAAAGTTCTCATTACACCAGTCATATCCTGTCCTCCATGAAATAGTGACACCCAATCAAGCAGCAGACTTCACTGGAGATGCCAGTTCTGTAACACAACTGAAACTGGCTACCCTCACTCTGCCTCCCCCCCACTATCGGCAGGCCTGGGACTCGTCGTCTCTGGGACACGTCTTTAATCACAGCCCCCAATGTTAACTTAACTCAGTTGTTTATACCTTTGTCTTTGTGTGTGCATTTAATTATAGTAGAACCTGGCTTAACGGTCTGCTGGCATTTCCATTAGGAGCCCAGACTGGAGAGGATTATGTAGCAGGAGTGTTTGAAATGGGCCTCAGAAAGAGACTTGGCATAGCGTTTCGGAGCAAACACAAAGGTCTTCAAATAGCTAATGGCAGTTTTGAAAAAGGGAACATTTTTCACATGCTTAGTCCCTTCCGTGGGCTTAAGCTGCCTTCTCCTGCTTTAATAGCAGCAAAAAAAAATGTAGTAATTCACCCAAGCTATAGTGATGACCCGTGATAATTGCACAGAGATGCACCACAACGTGTCCTTATGCCTTAAGTGAAGTCATTGTCAGAAAAGTGACTAGGTAAAACAGCCCCTTTTCACTTGCCAGCCCAACTCTGCTCCTTCTGTGCTTTGAGTCGCGTCTGTGACTTTACTGACACTATTAGCTTATATTACATTAAAACCCACAGGTCTCAACTGAGATCAGGATCCCATTGTGGTAGATATTTTACATACTCACAGTAAGAGACAATCCTTGTTCCCAGTATTTTACAGGACAGACAAAGGGCAGGGCAAAGCAAGGATTATTATGCTGTTTTACAGATGGAGAACTCTGGTGCAGAGTGTGACTCTTCAGTGCTTAGGGTAGCCACCTGAAAATGCCAAGGTCAGGGCAGGCTGTAAAAAGAAAAGCAGATTCTCCCACTACTGGTGGGTGGCACTGAAGCCTGACTTTCCAACCAGCCACAAACTGTGCTTCTGATTCCCCACACCAGTTATCAAGAAGCCCAAAATACAAATACACACAGCCCCCTTTACTGCATTTCAGTCTCTGGCTCCCAATCAGCCACTAGGTCCAGTAAAGAGATCAGTTATTTAAATTCTATGGTCTTTACTAAAAAGGTTCCCTCTGACCCCAAAGGGTCAGCCACAGTACCAGATCAATATAAGTTTAGATCTTACCCAAAATACCACGCTGCCAGCCAATCTTTTAGTAACTAAAACTAAAGGTTTATTATAAAAAGAAAGAAAGAAACAAACTATAAGAGAAATGTTAAAGGATTAAAGTAATCAGATAGATACAAATGATTCAAAAGTCCATATACATCAGGTTTCTAGAAGAATTGTGGAGTTTGCAGGCTTGTACAGCCCCTCTGGTTTACATCCAGTACTTGGATGGGTCTCAGTCCTTTGTTCCACAGCTTCAGTTCAGTTATAGATGAGCTGATCCAGAGGTAGGTTGGTAGCTGAAGCTGAACCCCAACTGAAGACAAAATGGCTTCCAAGGCTTCTGCCTTATATATTCTCTGGCCCCTGACATGCTGCTTGTGGAATTTTACAGGAACCAAAATGGAGTTTAGAGTTACATGAGCAAGTCCTGGTGACTCATCAGGTATACGTTTGGCTTTTCCCCCTGGACACCTTGCATCTGTGAATGTCTCAATGGGCCATTAAGCAGACTATTGTTCTGCCGTCATCCTATCTAGGGTGTGTCTCAGACAGCACAATTTGAAATACAGATATATCAAATATATCCATAACTTCCATTACACATATAACACATGACCGTAAGTATTATCATCTTACTTAGCATATTATAGCCTTTTTAACAGTACCTGACATGGCATATCTTACATGAATTATTATGATTTTGACATACTGATGTCACACAATATAATAAATGCCCCCCCTATCCAGCCAGCGTGACACCCCCAACGCAAGACTGGTGTAGAAGGGAGTAATCAGAGTTCCTGAATACACCTTAAGGGCCTCCGATTCAGCCAACGTGACACAGAGAGATTAAGTGACTTTCCCAAGGTTACAGATTAGATCAGTAGCAGAGCTGGGAACTGAACCAGGAGTTCGGAGGCCCAGTTCCCTGCCTCAATCACAAGACCCTCTTGACACAAACAAGTTGACACAATAAGCAGGGGAATATCAAGCAGGAGTAGGGAGGTGGTATTACCACTGTATACAGTACCAGTGAGATTATTATTAGAATACTGTGTCCAAAAGGATGTTGATAAATTGAAAAGAGTTCAGAAAAGAGTGATTCAAGAATGATTCAAGGTCTGGAAAACCTGCCTTATAGTGAGAGTCTTAAGGAGCTCCTACTATTTAGTTTATTGAAGAGAAGGTTAGGAGGTGATTTGATCACAGTATACCAGTGTAAGAACATAAGAACGGCCATACTGGATCAGACCAATGGTCCATCTAGAACTGTGTCCTGACTCACAGTAGCTGGTGCCAGAGGGAATGAACAGAACAGGGCAATTTTGAGTGATCCCTCCCTGTTGTCTAGTCCCAGCTTTTGCCATTTGGAAGTATTAGGGACACCCAAAGCATGAAGTTGCATCCCTGAGCATCTTGGCTAATAGCCTCCATGAACTGATCTAATTTTTTTTTGAACCCAGGATGCCTTTGCAACATCCTATGGCAACGAGTCTCACAGGTTGACTAGGCGTTGGTAAACGTTACTTCCCTTTGTTTGTTTTAAACCTACACAGGGAAGAGATTTCTGATTATAGACGGCTTTTTAATCTCACAGAAAAAAGACATGGTGCGCACCAATGGCTGGAAGTTGAAGCTTGACCAATTCAGACTAAGGTGCAGACTTTTAATAGTGAAAATAATTAATTGAAAGAACTTGCCTAAGGATGAGGTAGATTCTCCATCACTTAAAGTCAAGCCTGGCTATTGTTTGAAAACCGCTGCTGTAGCTCAAACAGAAATTATGGTCTTGATGCAGAGATTACGGGGCAGTGGTGTACCAAGGGGCAGGTGGGGGGGGCCATGCTCCTGGGCGCTGGCCTGGGGAAGGGCGCCGCTCAGGGCCTCGGAGGAAGAGCTGCCCCATCTCCTGTCACAGGCAGCCAGGACGTCCTCCTGGCTCCTCCACCCCTGCACTGAAAGCAAGGAGGGAGCTGCGGGGACCAGAGCCTGTCATGTCCCTCCCGCCGCCAGGCAGCCCCCACCACACCCACTGCAAGGGGAGAACAGGAAATGGACCTGCGGACCCCCCCTGTGAGGTGCTGACAACGCTGCTGCTGCCGCTGATGGGGAGAGGGGGGAGTTGGGGTGAGCAGGACACGGGCCCACAGACGGGGGGGAAGTGGAGGAGAGCAGGACACAGGCCCGCAGACATCCCCCCATGGGGCACTGCCTACGGGGGAGGAGGGTGGTGGTGCCAATGTAAGTATAGCCCCCGGGTGCCAGAGACCCACGGTACACCACGGTTACAGGGTGTGGTTTCTTTGGGCTGTGTGTTATGCAAGCGGTCAGCCTAGATGATCAGAGCGGTCTTTTGTGTCTCTATGAAGTTTTGTTCCTGTTACCCCTGCGGGAGCTGATACAGTGATGGGCAAGTGAGCCAGATTTTAATTCTGCCCCATGTGTCACAGAAAAGGAATCGTTATTATTACTGAAAATGGTGCTTGAGCCAGAGGGAACCCCAGCTAAGGTTTCAGATCCTCGGAGGAGTCTGCAGAACCAGCAGCTAGACCTCAATAGAGATCTTTTGTGTTGCAAACTGAACTGAAAGCTCCTCAGAGGGAAAACCCAGTGTGGGAGGAACAGTCACTTCCCGGACCATAAAGCATGCTGTCCTTGATGACTGCACAGGTCAGAGTCTGTGCTGCCACCACCTCTCTGCTCACTGCTCAGTTAACTCAGGTGGCCGCTGCAGTCACCTGAAAGAGGACACAACGCCCCATTTAAGTAGTGCAGAGGCCTTGTGTTGTCTCCCTGTGGAGGGGTGTGTTTCACTCACCAGGCAGAGCACTTCTCCGGCAGTGTTCCACAGAGGTCACCTCCTGCCCTTGGATGGGTATACAGCCAGCCTGAGGTTATAATCTGCCCTGTTTGGTGTAACGCAGCACTGCCGTGCCCAGAGGGAAGCGCTAGGCAAAGCTGTTGCCTACAGAATTTAAGGTCCTACACTGGCACAAAATCTTGTGGGTCCCCAAAATGCACATGGCAATGGATCTGATGGGAACAGAATCTCTGCTCAGATCCTCCCTGCTGTGAGAGGCCTGGCACAGAGAGCCTCAGCTGTGAGGCTTCAACATTCTGGGGCAGATACGGCCATGCACCTTGTAAATGGGTGTGCAAAGTAGGCACCACAAGGCAGGGGCTGTGCATGTGAGATAGCGGCACACCTTACACTCAGGTACGGGGGATAAAAAGAGCAGTAACACCCTTTCTGCAGCTAGTAGGAACTTAGGTCTCCTGGAGGCAGAAGAATCTGTATAGATGGTATTCTAAAGAGAGAGGGCAGAAGTTAATGTTCCATAGCAACTGCAATGAGTATTGGGTATCACAAGGAACCTGCTCCACTTGGCTACATAAAGATGGAGAATATAATCTCGCCATGTGCACCAGGGAATCATGCTTCCCCAAGAATATCCCCTCTTGCACCACACTGGCCTCATACAAGCTCATTTGCTGGGATTCTCCTGTCAGGCGATCCAGGAATCAGAGGGAGAATGTTGAAGGAAAACAGCTGAGAAATCTCTATGGGGATTATATGTCTGCAAATCGCCCTACGTGCCTGGCAGTGAGATGGTCACAAGGATCCAAAGGAGGGGGGCGGAAACAGCCCTGTGGAGTGTCACAGCACTTTTCAGGGGACAGATGGGCCTTCAGAGCTGTCCTGCATTGCAACACAGTGTAGGGGGTAAAGAATCTCTAGGAAACGTGCTGGGGACAATGGAATTCTCACTCATCAGGGGATGGGGCCTGGGGCTGGAAAGGTGTTGTGGTCTGTCGTTGGGGAGAGGGTGAGTGTCACATCACTCAGCATTGATCCATCCATGTAGATGAAGGAAAAATGCTGATGGATCCTGTGGAGGGTTCTGGGTGGATGGTGTAAAAGCCAAGATGTGAGTCTCTGCCAGGAGGGGAGAGAATAAAATGGAAGGGAACTTTGGTGCTTGGTCTACTTTGGTCCTGGAGAGACTCTGCAGGCGAAGACACAAATAACTAACCATTCAGTGCTTCTCAGGGTGCCTGCTGCACTGTCCTTATGCAGCACAGGTCCCTTGGTTCCATCAGCTGGGGCAGCACTGCACCAGGAAATAACCACTGGGCAAATCCAGGCATAATCCCAAATACACAGCTAAAATGGCTTCTCACAACCGTGAATCAGTGGGCACAAGGGAGAGCGAATTATAACAGCCAGACTTCCTGCTCCCTCCCATGTTACTTCCCATCAGGGGCCCTAGGCTAGCTTAAGTCAGAAAAAGCCAAAAAGGAGAGGGCTGGACTACTCCAGCCAGAACAGTTCTTCATCCTTCTCCGATGCAGGGCTGGGCAATGCCTGTTTAGAGAGGGAAGAGTCTTCCTTTTAATGCTTCTCTCAGATTTCATAAAGAGAGGCCTAGCTATGACTAATGATCTTATCTTTGGAAGGTCTCAAGCACAACAAAAATCACTCAGCAGGGCCAATTCTGTAAATGCTGAGATGAGGAGATGGGTGGAAGAATGGCTAAGCAGAAACTGGCATGGGGAAGTAATATCTCATATCAAAACACCCTCAGCACCCATCCTGTTCCTGGGAATTGAGCCTCTTCCTCATCTCAAACACTCTTGCTTTGTTGTTTTCTTGGATTGCCAAAATCCAGCTGCCCTCCCATTAAGGTGACCACTAGAATGCTCTACTGTGTGATTTGCACATGGCGGGAGAATGTGCACCTTGCCTCTCTCACCCCTTTTGTTCCTGCCGTGATATGTGGCTCCACACACAGTCCTTCCTAAAGAGGAGTAGAACTAGCCAGAAAACAGGTTTTTTTTCCCCTTGCAGAAAACGTCAAGCTTTTGGCAAAAATTGAAACCTAAATATTTTGATTCTGCACTGCTGCATGGGAGTTGTAGTTCAGGTTTCTTGTCCTCCGATTCTCTTCTGTACACCAGGCTCCCTATCTCAAATGATGCACCTCAGTCTTGCTCTTGGTGAGGATGGCTGTTGCCTGACAACAGTGCATGATGGAAGATGAAGAAGTCCAGCTGGGGAGCCCAGCCCATAGAGGAAAATGGAAGCACGAGGGACCTGAACTAGAACGACTTTGTGGTACCGCAGCGGCATTTTGGAATACAAATATTTTGATTTTCAGATGAAATTTGATTTGTGTTGTCAGGCATTCAGTTTTTCAACAAAACATCAACATTTTCTGCAGAAAGATACTGTTTGTGAAAAATGTAATTTAGTGAAAAATCCAATTTTCTGGAGCAAAACAGTTTTAATGGAAAATTTTCAACCCGCTCTAGAGATGAGGCATTTAATAATAAAAAAAAAAGGCTATAAATACAGATGGAGGAAAAGGAAAAAAAAAAAAAGGCTTCCCCACAGTTCAAGTTCCAGCTTTGTAAGTTTGTTTGCCAGGGTCTACCCTCTCTGGAATGCTTTGCACAGAGACATCTAGTGGCGGAGTGATGTACTGCAAATAAACATATCCAGTTCCCATTCTTTTCACAGTTCAAAGTCTTCTATTTCCTTCAGAGAGGAGTCACACCCTGGTGCACTGGCTGAAAGACAGGCCACTAGCCTTGGTGTGGCAGACAGCACTAGACCATGAACTCTGTGCTTTCACGTTTGTTTGTTTTTTTTACCAAAAATGTGCTGCAAAGCTTTGCGTTGTGCTTGATTGGTGGCTCTTGTTGAAAAGTGGAGGTGTACTGCCACTTTGTGACTTTGAGTCATTTCCAAAAAACAAAGGAAAAAAGTTGCCTCATAGGAAAAAAGAAAAGCAGGAGGTAGAGCCCAGCCCCGCGGTGCTGGCTGCTCATCTGTGGAGAGTATGAGCCCCACGAAGGGCTAATTAACCTTCTTGAAAGACTGTTTGCATTGATGCCTAGAGCTAGCGCAGCATGAGCAGGAGGGAAACTCTTGGTGCTAGTGCAAAGTGAGCCTCACAAGATTCAACTATTTGTCTGAACTTTCTCCGAAACCTCTGCACTTCAGTAGCCTGGAAACAGGGTTGGAGCCCTCACAGCTGGTGATATATTTCAGTGCTTCCATTTCCAAGCAAAACCAGGACACCACAATGAAAACGCGCCCCCCCCCTCCCTCCCCATCTCCTCCATAATAAACAAAACTAACCAAGCTCTTCTGAACCTCAAAAACATTTCAGAAGTTTGATCTTACTGCACTTAGCAGGTCTGTCCCTCCTCGCTTGGCCGTGATACTTTAATTTACTGGTTTATTACTTTCTGATGCATTTGTTCTGTTTGTACAGCACTTTGGACATACATATATGCCTTATCCTCAGGTGGAGTTCATGGAGCTGCCCTCATTTACCCAGGCTGGGGATCTGACCTTTAATCTATATTATACACACAAAACTACATTAAAAGAACATTATTATGGTTGCAAAGTCAAGCACTCAAAAGTTCGGAGTGAAGGTTATCTGTGCAACCTTAAATCACCCCCCTTGTGTGTATGCATTCTGATACAACCTTTAATTACATGATCACCGACTACTTTTTCCACAGGACCCCTCCTGCCTCATTCAGTGCACTGGCTGGATGTGCTCTGGGGATGAATCAGGGTTGGGTAGTGTAGGAAGCTGTTGTTTAGGACCCTCCTTTTTCATTTGTTGCAGAAGTTGGAAGGCATGGAGTGAATAAGGCAAGGAATTGCAGTTTCCCTGCTCCCTGGCTCCTCATCTAATTAGTCTCTTTCCTATCATGGCCTCCAATCTCCACCCATTGCCACATTCCCATCTCCACCAACTCCCAGTCCCAGTTTCCCTCCACGGGAGCCTCATCTAATCTTAATGTCCCCCCAATTCTCCTTAGGCTTATTGACCCAGAATCTTTGCTCAGCCAATCCCCGTTCTCCACCTATGCCTAGACTCCTCATCAGATCTGTCTCCCTTCTCCTTGCCCTACTGGTTCTTAGTCACAGTCTCCTTGCCCAGCCAGTCCCAGTCTCCATCGAACCCAAGTCCCAGTCCCACTTTCCTTCTCTCTCCCCTGCTAGCCTCTAGTCCCAGTCTATTTCCTCTGCTAGCACGTCCAACTCTAGTCCCTTCTGCATTTGAATTAGGCAGCTTCCTTCTTCACACTTCCTGGGACCAGCCAGGTGGTCACTGAAAGCACAGGAGACACAATCTCCCTGCTCTCAGTTCAGGTGCCTGGACTCAGTCCCAACACAGCCCTGAGCTGCAATTGCAGGGAAATCCTGCTCAACCCCAAGCTGGAGCACTGCCCAGTGTGGATGGAATCTTCAAGGAATTTAGCTGCTAAAATGTAAAAAACCTTTACTGAGCATGTGCAAACTGTGATTTTTTTTTAAAGATTTATAACTTGGCCAAATCTGGGCACATTCTCTATACATCTCTGATACAAAGGTCCGCCTGGCAAATTTCAAGTCCCTGCTCCAAAGCATGGGGGAACCTGAACTGTTCAAAAAAAAGTAATCAGAATCTTTTAACATTGGTAAAATAGACATATTTTTCCCTAGCCTCATTCTCAGAAGAGGCCCTAGCCATTTTGCTAGCTGGGACGGAAAACATTTTTGGTGCCCTCCCTGAGTGGCCGAGCAAAAAAAGCTGAAGTTAGAGGCTCAGGACTGCTCTCCTGCCACAGAACTGCCCTTCTTATTTTCAGAAACAGATAGACTGTTTTGGCTGAAATTTTCCAAAAAAAATTCTGCCTGAGGTAGATAACCAGCATGGAAAATTTCTGCTCAAACAATTAAAGTCTGGAAAATTATAAGCCACTGAGACCAGGGTCTGATATTTGGAAGTGGTGTGCCAGCCCCATCTAGAAAAGGCAGTAATGGTGTCTGCTGGTAAAATGATGGTCATGTTTTGCCAAGGCTAAGAAGGTCAGAAGGAGAAAAGTCGTCATGTCACTTTCTTTTGTTGCTCCCCTCCTTCCCTGAATCTTGAATAATTAATTGGAAACACATCCACACACCCATCTTACCAGCTGCAATGGAGATCAGGGGCATACGGGTAGATAAACTTTCACTGCCTAGATCCTTACAATAGCTTCTAACCATTTTTCACAATTTGATGAAACAGTAATTCCACTGGCCTTTTTCTCTAATTCCTATTGTGTCTGGGTTCCATCAAGCTGAGGGATGCATGGCACCAAGGGAATGTGCAACTGCCCAAAATGGGAGAGGAATCACTCAGATGGATCTGGTAAATGCAGAGAGACTGGGGTTGGGATTTCCAGGCAAGATGCAATTTTGCCTGTTTTAAGGCAATGCCACAGATATGGAGAGAGCCATCAGCTACCTATCCTCTCTCCTTGCCAAGGCTGGATGGTAATGGCTCCGCAATGTCTCGGAATGGCAGAGCAGATGAAAGAATCTGACTCAGGCTCAATCTCACTCAGAGAGCAGTGATGCTGATTGGAAGGCCTGGTCAGCAAATTTTGGCAGGAGCGGTGAAGTCAATCCAACTGGAACGCATCTGTCCCTCTCTCGTCAAGATGGTGCACAGCCCCAGGGTTGCTGGAATCACAGGAGTCAGAGTAAATAATTTTGGGGTCTGGTGGACTATGGAAATTGGGCCCCCTACCTTCACTCTAATTTGGCCTGCCCCTCCGCCACCCACGATGGAGTGGCTGGGCCAAACCTGAGTAACGTTGCAACACTGTGTGCCAGATTGTAACACCTCTTACCCAAATCTAGGGGGTCAGGGCCCCCCCTGAGATGAGGGCCCAGTGCAAGTGTCCTGAGTGCACATTGGTTGACCTGGGCCTGAATCTAGAAACACCTTTTCCCCATTTTCAACTGCCCTTTCCTCTTGAGTAGGGACCTAACTATGGAGATCCAGGCTTTGCACTGTCTGGGGGATCATTCATTGCAACTTGCTGGGACTACGGCTGACCTTGAAGGCTCCCTGGAAACTCCAACTAATGACAAGGCATTGAGCTGTCATTTAAATAGGGCAGAGTGGCAATAGCATGCCAATGCTCTGCTCTATGCACTGTCTGCTGATCCTGGATCTGGCCCAGTCTAGGGTTTTAATCTTCATCACGAATGGGATAGGGCTCAGTTACCTCCCTCTAACCTATCTACTGCACTAAGAGCACCAGGGTCGCCTTGGCTGAGGAGGGGGCGAGGATGTAGAGTTGCTGATAAGATGTTGACACAACGCATGTTCAGACACTGTGCTATGGTGAGGAACCTCTCAGAAATACTGGTAATATTAAATGGACATATAAATGGCCCGAGTGCTGGTAATGCAGTCACAGGTAGGACTCAATGAGTCATTACAGTCCCCCGTTGCTTGCTATTTTGGAGATTAGTGACCAGTGCTTTTGCTAGAGAAGCTGTGATTTTAATAATACCAACTTCTCTTTAAATTGTAAACTATTGTCAGGGACTATGCCTCTATGGTCTGAATAACACTTGGCACATTGTCAGTGCTCAACAAATAACACTACTTATTCTTTTTTCATGTACTTCTTTTGATTTTGCAGCACCAATCTCTGACTCCCAGCATTTCATATTATTTGTGCTAATGATAACCATTATTAATATTACAATAGCACCTCGTGGCCCAAGCTGAGAGCAAGGCCTGACTGTGCTAGGTGCTGTACAAACATAAAGTAAGAGATGGTCCCTGTCCTAAAGATCTTACAATCTACATTGACAAGACAGACCAAGCGCTCCATTTCACAGCGAGGGAAGGAAAGCACAATTAAGTGATTTACACAAGACTGCACAGCAAGTCTGGGAACTGAATCTACATCTCTGGGGCCATTGACTTAAGCCACAGGGCCATTCTTCCTCCCAGACCACCCGTGTCAAAGCCCAGCTCAGCCTTGCACCTTTATAACACCTCTCGCTGGAGACTCTCAAAGCGTTGTACAAACAGGAACGAATTCATCATCTCTGTCAGCTGGGTCAGTATTATTATCCCCATGTTATGGAGGGTCAAACCAAGGCACAAAGAGATGGCAATGACTTGTATAAAGTTTCACAGTGAATCTGTAGCAGAGCCAAGAAATAGAACCCAGGTGTCCTGATGCTGTACATACAAGACAAGACCATTTTTCTCCCTCCTCCCACACAGGATATGATAGTAGGAGACGCCAATGCTTCCTGTTTCACACTGACAAGAGTTAACCCTCACCCTACCTAGCCTGTTTGCCCATTCCCTTTTACAAAGCTGGGTGGCTGCTCAGCCTAGGGGCTGCAGGCAGTGCCTCACACCAATCTCCATCAGCTGCCAATGGTTCTAGTTCTTAAACTCTTCATCAAGGTCTGGGTATGTGACTCACTGGCCTTCTTCCATCTGTTCCATTTGGTACAAATTTGTGTCTAGGAAAGAGTGCGTTCAGCTCCCAGCTGTGCATGCCTGCCTGCCTGAAGAGGATTGATTCAATTTGCAGCTGTGCTTTTCTCTTCTTGCTCTTAAGACTCTTGTTTTTGGACTAGGGGAGGAGGAGGATGGGAAGGTCAGAAAACAGCAGAAAGAGAGAGAGCAAGACCTAGTGGAAGGAGATGTCTGTATTCAGTGCTATTCTTCCCCTCCTGTAGCAAATAACTGTACCGTCTGTCCTTCCCTTCACCACCAGCTAGCTAAGGACATCCTTCCTTCTCGAAGATGAAAGGGGGACTGTAGCCGGGAGGGGTGGCCTCCCTCTGAGATTGATGCAGAGGAAGAGCCAAACCCACCCTGGGGGTTTGAGCCCAGAAGGACACCACCTGGTGGGAAGTAGGTGGGCGGGGCCGGGCCTTTAAAACCTAGGCCTGCTAGCTCAGTCAAGCCCTGGTGGCCAAGGGAAAAGAACGCCTCTCCCTTGGGGCTTGAGCCGAGGGCCATACCAGACGCCCATGCAGAGGGGAAGCTGCTGGATCTACCCACAACGTGGGGCCCTGTGGATCCGGAGGAAGACCTGCCGGCGCTGCCAGGGTCCTGGAGGAAGAGCTGCCTGCTGCCGGGGACCTGGTGCAGTTTCCAGACCCACTGCCGATTGACAGGGATGGATGCGTGGGACTCCCACACACCCCCGAACCCAGCAACCCAGAGGCAGTGCTGCCCACTGCTTGGGACCCAGAGAACATACCGGCACTGCCTATTGCCTGGGGGCCTGAGGACTTGGAGGAAATGCCCTCCGCAGAGGACTCTGCGCAGTTTCCGGACCTGCCGCCAATTGACGGGGAGGGATTTGTGAAACTCCTGCATGCCCCTGAACCCAGAGGAAGGCAACAAAGCCCAGGTACTTTAGACATAGGGCGGGAGGAAGGAGCCCAGGGAAGCCGACTGTGGTACGGCTGAGCTGACACTTGTGGTGAGTCGACGTGTTTTGGCCGGAGCCCCGCCGACCCAGAGATGGGACACCCCGTCACTGACAGGGCCCTGGGCTGGGATGCAGTGGAGGCGGGTGGGCCTGCATCCCCCTTCCCTCCCCCTGACCTGGGGTGGATGCCGGCTAGCACCAGAGCCTGTCCCTTACTAAGGGCCGGGCCACAGACTGCTGCTCACCCTGCTAAGGGCTCGAGTGTGTGCGTCCGCTTTTGCCTGCCCTCCCAGACCGGCAGACCACAGACTACCGACTCCCACGGGCTAAGGACTAGAGGCTGCTGTCCCCCTGCCCTGCCTTGCCAAAGGGCCGGCCATAGACTGCCGCTCGCCCTACCAAGGGCTCGAGCCTACGTGGGTTTGCTTACTTGCCCTGCTGGGGGCTAGGCAAGTGACTGCTTCCTCACCTGGGCTGAGGGGCGAGATTGTTTCCCATAGCTGGCTGGTCCCTGACGGTGGGCCAGACCCTAGATGGATAGAGCACCCTGTGGGGTGAGAGACTATTTCCCACTAATCCAGACTCCCCAGAGCTGTAGGTGCCAGGAAGTGTGCCCTCCCTCTGAGATGGACTCAGGAGAGTCCCCGCGCCGCCCGCTAGCGGGGACCTTCTACAGGGACCTTGCTGGAAGTCTTCTTTGCTTATGTGGCAATAGCTCATTCAGGCACCAGACCGATACCCCAAAGGGACCAGCCATCATCTCATGGTACTGCAGTTATTTATTCTACATCCTGGGCTGCTTCTGGTCCGTTCACATGGCGGGGGATACAATGGGAGATCAGCTTACCAGCAGATGCATGGAATGGACACTTAAAGGGAGCTTCAACTCCTGAATACAATGCGCAGTCCTTAGAGCTGAGCTGGTATAGGATATATGTAAAGACGTGAGGTAGACATCAATGTTGTGCGTTATAAATACTTAGAGAGAAGATAAAGTCTTCATAATGGGAGGCTGATTGGAGATGCCTTTGATATCAGAACTCCCTGATAGGAGCCAATTGATACCTAATGGTGGCCATCGCTAGGACACACCATCTGACTCCTTCACAGCAGTAGGTCTGACTCCAGCAACTTTGTCCAAGGGACGTTTCGTGCCCCAGCTTGTTGCGGGCAAGTGATGAAGTTGGTGCAGCAAGCGCCACAGGTGGCTGGAAATGACAGGAGGTAAGTTCTGTTCCCATCTGCTAATGGTAAAAAGGCAGGGGGAGAACGTGGTAGCCAACTCTTTCATAGCCTTGCATCACCAGATGTCCAGTGGAGAGCACCCCAATGGAACTTTGGTATATATGAGTTAAAAGCTCTCCTTATGAGCTTGACTGCATCTCGTCTCTGTACTGTGGAGAGGGCGGAGTAGTAAAGCTTAGTTTTGCAGACTCTCATACTACCTTTCCACAGAAGACTCTGCTAAATGGCCTAGTATGCACTGTCCATTGCAAAGGACTCCAGGGGATGAGGCAGGCTAATGAAAAAGGGGTTCTACTGACTTCTGAGCCCTCAGAAATGATATGGGACTCAATGCATCTTGGTTTGTCCCCCTGGGGCTGATGGGCACTGGACATGATAGAGACTCCACACACTTCAAAATATCTCCCCGTTTTGCCATTCCCTGTAGCAGCCCATCTCTTAAAGGGGCTGTTTTGAATATTAATTGTAAGGCCCTTGCTAACATTGTCTGTTGCAAGTAAATGTTAAGAATAACAGGCTCAGTTCTGCTCTTGCTGGAACTGGCATTGCTCCATTGACTTCAAGGGAGTCACGCCTGTTGTACAGTAGTGCAAGCAAGATCAGAGTAAAGCCCCAAGGGCCTAGGTCATATTGGGACAGTGCAATGGATTCCCAGTCAGTGGCTGACAGAGACATAACTTCATTAGCAGCTGGGAGCCTGGAGATAGGATGAGAAATTAGCACTATCGGGGCCCAGGCCAGCATTTAATCACACTGGAGCATAATCAGATTGATTTACACTTTGCAGCCTACAGATGTGCTATGGACAGCTATTTTCCCACTCTCCCTGGCAGTCCTGACTTGCAGCTGGAGAAATGATTAGCATCCCAGTGTCTCATCATAGTGGAATTTCAGCTCATGTGCTTCCCTCCTACAGACAGGGATGTTGGGGAGGGGGATGTGTGTGAGACAAGCATCCATAGATATCTCACCTTTTAATAGCAGGAGACATATAGCACCCACTGAGGGGAAAGTTCTTATGAGCTTGTCCCCGTTCGCACCAGAGTGCGTTAACACGCTTTCCCCAGCCTGTGGGGAAGATAATTATTATATCAGACCTTCTGAGGTACTTTTGCCTCCTCTCTCACTCTCTGGGTGTGGGAGTGAGTGTGCACACATGCAGATATGCACCTCTTTTATAGCCCCAGGTGATAGCCAGCCTGGTGTGTTTGCTCAGCACATTGGGTGCTTCTGCGTGCTGTGAGGCTCCTGGTCATGTTATTAAAGCCTGGGGATTACTCCACATTTTGGGAACAATGAAGATTAGGAAAGAGCCTACAGAGGGTGGGCCTGATCTTGTACGGTGCAGAGTAGTTGCTGAGCATGTGGGAGTGAAGAACACTCAGCATCTCTCACGGGAGAGGGTCCTGAAGTCCCAACTGGGTTTAACTGAGCTCATAGGGGGTATTGTAGCCCCTGCTTTACCTTCATGGGAGGTAGGAGCTTGGGGGCTGCTTTGATGACATGGGAGCTGGGAGATCCCACTGGTGCTCCCTGAACTATTGGGCTGCATCTCTTTTCCCTACTGCATTGGCAGAGGCTCATATTCATCCCTCTCCTTTCCCATCTAAGACTGTAGCACAGAGCGGCCCTGAAACTCATGGGTTACTGCAGAGAGGGACTCCCATTCATGGGCAAGCAGAGATGGGTGCTACACGTGGGGCAGGTGGCACTGGCTGGTCACAATGAGATTACAGGTGCAGCAGCCCCACTTTCTCTACTCCCAGCAGCTGAGGCAGGAGCTAGATTGAGGAGAAGCTGCCGGTGGAGCTGGTGCCAGCAATCACTGAGGCAGGGGGGCTCAGCAGGACAATCTCCTTCCCTTCTGCCCTAGCCAGCCTGTACCGACGACCTGCCACCCGCCCCCACCTGGTGGCAGCCTCCCCCAGGATTCAGGCTGGCGCAGGTGGGGTACTGGAGGGGGCGCAGCGATTCTCTTCTCTGCAGCGCCTCTCGCGGGGGGCAGGCAGGGGCTGGAGGCGGGAATTCTTCCCTGCGGGCGGGGGGGAAGGAATCTGTGCTGGGCAAAGAGCCGCACGCCTCAGTCACAAGCCGGCCGGCCCCCGCCATGTGGCAGTGGCTGAGTCAGTAGCGTTCGCCCCGCCCGGCCCGGCCCCCAGCAGCCAGGCGAGGCGAGCCCCCCGGCTGCAGATGCTTCCTCCTCCTCCCTCCCGCCCGCCTCAGCCCCGCCTCCCCCCGCGGACGCACACACAGACCGCCTCAGAGAGGAGGCGGCGGCGGTGCGGACGGGCAGCCCGGCACGTAGCCCATGGCGGCGGCGGCGGGGCCCCGCCGCCGCCTCCTCCTCCTCCTCCGTGGCCACAGCAGCACGTGCAAAGCGCGGCGCGCGCCGCGCGGCTTCGCCCAGCCCCTGCCCGCCTCGCCTCCTCCTCGCCGCGCGCTGGCTCCGGGCCCGTGCGCGTCCGGCCCGCCGCGCGCGTCTGCGGCGTCCTTCCTCGGTGACTCAGTTTGCGCCCAGCTGGGCCCGCCGGGGTGACTTCCCCGTGGGGAGCGGAGCCAGGGCGAGTCACCGCCGCTGTCTGTGCTGCGGCGAGGCTGCGCTCCCGTCTCCCCCGTGCGCTGCGTGTCTGTAATGCGCAGGAAGCAGCAGCAGCAGCGCCCTGCGGCTCCGTGGCCGGCTGGGGGGCGCCGGCGCCGCTGTAGGGGAGCGGGTTGGGGCAGACTCATCGCTGGCAGTGACCGCACAGCTGCCGGGACCCTGGTCTGTGTTGGCACTGAAGGCTCCCGTCCCCCGGCCAGGCTGGCTGACTCCCTGGCGTTTGTGTGCTCCCCCCGCCGAGAGGCGGAGAGGGGGAAATCTGTTCATTCCTCTGCCTGTTTAAAGCCGGTTTTCCCATCCCTGAGGCAGGAGGGGAATCCCGGGGCAAACCCCTGAAGCAGGGAAACGGGGATCCTTTGGGGCCAAACAAATGCACTGAACGGATTGATTGCCTGGACACGGGTCGGCTTCTGTAGCTGAAGACCCTGTAGGGCCTCAGCATCTCCCCGAGGGGTGTGTGCGTGCGTGGGGGGGGATTTATTTTTCTTGGTGCAATTTAGTATATTGAAAAGGGGGAAAATACTAAGGACCTCAAGGAGCAACGGGTCCTGCAGGTATTGATTCGTTTATAGCAACCTGCTTAGCATCAGAATCAATGCAGAGTATTAACAGATCCATCTGCAAAGGAGTTCCCCATTGATCTAGCTAGGAGAGTGGTCCCCAAACTCAGGGGGGTGCACCCCCCTAAAGGGACACAGAAGAATGTTGGGGGGACAAGGAAGGCCCAGGCCAGCCCTCACATTGGGTGGGAAGGGAGCACCACCCAGTCTTGCTCTGCCCTCAGTTCAGCCCTGGTCTTGGCCCCTACCTTCTGACCCCAATCCTGCTGCCCCTGACTGTGCTCTGGGCCCCCAGCTGTGACCCTGGCCATGCTTTACGGCCCCAGCCATAGTCTGGGGCCCTGGCCATGGTCCTGCTTCCAGCCACAGTCCTAGCCACTCTCCTGGCCCTTGCCCCTTGGGCGGGGTGGGGGAGGGGGCTGCAGATTAAAAACGTGGGGACCACTGAGCTGGGAGTAAGCAGTCACATGTTGTGAATAACTTTACAAGTTGATCCAATAACAATTTCCATCTTTAGCCTGTTATAAAGCCCATGTCCAGGGGTCTGGGTGCTGCAGAGAGGAAGGTGATAAGGGAGAGCCTGGGGAATCTCAATTCGTTTGTTTTTCCTTTAACACAGGAATGCTTCCACAGAGCCAAAGAAGCAGCCCCAGGGAACAAACTGATGCTAAGAGCGATGAAGTTTGTTCCTGAAGTATAGAGTTTATTGATGGTGCATCCAGGTGTTCTGCTTGTGGCATCTGAAATGGACCTGAGGACCTCCTATAGGGGGCTTGTCCCTTGGGAAGTTCTTTGAAAATACCTGGCACTTAGTGTGGGCTGATCCATTCCAAAGGCACTATAATTGCCGTTTGGAAAAATGTTACGAACCCCAAGAATAAGTCCTCTTTAGCAATACGCAGGGGTGTGTGTGTGACAAAGAGAGACGTCATCAAAGTCAAGGGAGTCACTCCAACCTCCCCTTTAGATATGGTGACAGAATTTTAACGCACAAGACTTCTCCCTGCGCTGTATCTGTACTGAACTAAATCACATCCCTTGGACTCTGTCACTAATCTATAACATACTTGATGCACATATGTTGTAAGTGCGCTGGGAGATGTGGCCAGATGTTTTAAGGCAAGCAGTCGTTTACACAGACAAAAACATCTGTGTGCATGGTAGTGCTGGGATAACAGTGTTACTGTACTGATCTCAGAGCCATTGCTGTACATCATTCCCTCCATTTATAAAGAATCCATGAGCGTGCATGTACACACACACACACACACACACACACTTTTTGCACACAAGGCCCTGTACACGTCTGTTGTATTTTAATAGTGAGTTTTGGATCTCACTTATTTCCACTGATCCCAGTTCGGCAGGTGATCCAGTATGATACTTTGGTCTGTTGTGTTCTTAGAAATCTACATTACCTGAGTGCCAAAGCAGCATTTTGGGAGAGGAGTGACGTGGTTTGGCTCACTCTTGCTGCCTGTCTGCCTGGCATTAGTCCTCTGGATGGTTTCCTTCCTCTGTGTAAGTGCCTGTCTGACTCACGTTTGAATCCTTTTCTGGCTACTGCTCTGGGAGTTCATTTTACACACGAATTACCCTGTGTGTGTGTATATATAGATCTTGTGCTGTGTCATCGCTCAGTGCCCGCTTCTCTGCCAGCTCTGCGTTCTCTCATTCCTGAGCCGCTTTTCCCAGCAATAGTTACATGTTTTCCCCCTTCTTTGGGACCTTTAGAAAGTTACAAACTTAAGTCATACCACCTGTTTCCTAGGGATCGGAACCTCATTCTTCCAACCTCTCCGAGCGAGAGCCTCTGGGAGCCTTTTGCATCCTTGTCCCAGACCCAGCTCGTATTGTGATTGCAACACTTCTCACAGCACAAACAGTCGGGCCCAGTCAGTACATAGACAGGAGAACTCAGAGGAAAACCCAGTGTGTTGTAGTGATGGTGGTGGTTATTCAGCATGCGGTCGTCGGGGGCACTCGTCCCTTTGGCTCAAAACTGATGCCCCATTGCGTTGCTAGGGGTGTTGTGCTGCAGATAGTGCTATCTTTTAGATGAGATGTAAAAATAACAGCTTGACCACGTAGGGTCACAATGAATCCTGGGGCTTTTTTTGCAAAATTTAGGGGTGCTAGTCCTGGCCAAATTTCAAGAAGTCTATTTTCATCCTGCCTCTTTAAATTCCCCCTGCATTTTCAATTTCATGCAAGCTGTAACTTGTGTAATGTAGGCACATGCTTTTAAATAGCTGCTGTGTTCTGCCCTAGCGGTGGCTGCATCTCAGTTGTGAGCAAGGTGAATCTTATGTTTATATAGTTCACAAAACTTTTTGAGATCCTTGGGGACAACAGGCACCCTGGAAAGCTATTTTCCTTTGTTTCCACGTCTTCAGTGTCCTCCCTGCATCAAGGTACTCTGTGCTCCAGCCAGAGCCTCCCACAGGCATGGGCACAAAAGAAAGGAACAAAGAGCATGCATGTTGATAGCATTGAGAACTTGAATGGCTCAGGCATTCATCCACAGAATTATACATTACTCTAGCAACTTGGAATGGACTGATCTGAATGTCACTGATGGAATCAGCTCTCAGTGACCAATGGTGTCATAGCTAATGTGGGGTGATTATGGACTGAGCCCATCAGAAGCAGAGGGAGGGCCCATGAGACCTGAACTTATGGTGGCTGCCCCATGGACTCAGATGGGTAGTGGGAGATGCTGTGTGTGCAGAAAGACCTAAGCTACACTTTACCCCACATGGTTAATCTAGCTATTGCCCCCCTAAATGAGTTGTTTTGCTTAGTGTCCCAGTTGATATTCCAGTTTCTGTGCCCGGTTCTATTCAGACCCCAGGATCGATTCTGATAGGAGATGTCACAGTTTCAGGGTAATGGCACCTGTGTTCCCCCTCAGTGGTCTACCCTGGAGCCTCTTGTGTGGTGACCCATGTCTCACTCCCTGACTGGGGTTGTAAATCCCTGAATTTAAGCTGCAATATCCCCAGCAGGTCTGACAACCTAAGCAAGTCAGTATCTGTGCTTTGCTTTCTCTCTGAAGGCTTTGATCACGGTATTGCCTGTAGGTACAAGTTACCACACTGCTCCTGCTAAGCAAGCACATTTATTCTTAAGGTGAAAGTGTTACAGAGAAAACACAAAACAAGAAAAGAACCAACAGGCATGCTAAAAGCTTAGCAGACCAGCAGTCTTATGGGGCCCTATAAATCAAGTCCTTCCAACCCTTCTGCTAAGATTGGGATCCTTCTTGGACTGAGGTCTTCTGTTTGCTGCATCAGAAAGAAGATCCTGAGTCAGTTTACACTCAGGCTGTTTATCCAAAAGTCCTTTCTTTGTCTGTTGGTTTGTGGAGAATCTTGTTTGAGCTAGTATTTGTGAGTCTGCAGGAGGTGACACCTCACTGGCGGGTTACAACCTGGCTGGTTTGCCTTAATCCCCTCCCACTGATTTTAGTTCATGGAGGAGCTGGGGCAGCCCTCCCCCGTGGATTGGAAGACAATCATACACAAGCCGTCATTTAAATCAATGGCCCCCAAAGATGCTGCAAGGGGATGCAATGTCTGTCACAGCTGATGGCTCAATTTCACTGCTCTAGTGTGCCTGGCTACTGCCCCTGGTAGTCTGAGGCTACGTCTGTGCTGCTTTATTACCTGGGATCCTGGGCAGACGGGCATGTGCTAACTCTGCTTGAGCTAGTGCTCCAAAACTAGTGGTGAGGATGCGGTGTCGCGGGCGGTGGCACAGGCAGTGACATGGGCTAGCCACCCAAGTTCAGAGTCAGGGTCCCGCAGGCGTGGTCTCGGGTGGCTAACTCATGCCGCTGCCCATGCTGCAATGTCCACACTGTTATTTATAGCATGTTAGGTGGAGCAGAGCAAGTGCACGGCTGTCTGCCTGGGCTGGGGGGCTTGCGCCCAGCTGCAGTGTAGATATATCCTGTGAGGTACTCTGCCATGCTTCTCCAGGGCCTGTCTACAACACTGCCCCAGGGATTCCCACTGGTGCCTTGGCTCTCCATTACTGGCTCATTGCCCCTGGAAGCTGTCTCAGCACTTCTCAGTTCTGCCCCAGCTCCCCAGTATAGACCCAAGTGCTCCTAAATCTACTCTAGTTTTCCCTGATGCTCCAGCACTCCAGTGTCCCCAGTTCTGGCCCCAATACACATTTCCATGGCTATTCACAATTTAATCAGTAGGTCCCATCTCCTTCACTGTTGTGACACACCAATACTTGGTGTGCAGTAATGCCTCAGTGGGCATAGGGGCTATTCAGCCCATGCTATTCGTGACCACCTGGAAGAGGCTGGCACCAACAGTGTGACATGCCCCCTGGCCACAGAGATGCAAACTACTGGGATTCCCCTTCCCGCAGCTCACACATGCTGCATTACAAGGCACACAGTCAGCTTGGGGTCAGGGGTAGGGTGGCCAGATGTCCTGATTTTATAGGGACAGTCCCAATGTCTTATATAGGTGCCTATTGCCCTCCCCCCCTACCTCCATCCTGATTTTTCACACTTGCTATCTGGTCACCCTAGTCAGGGGTGAGGAGTGGGGACAGGATCTGGCTCAGCAGGCCCTGGGCTTGCCGCAGCAGCACGAGGAAGGCTGAGAAACCCTTAGCAACTCTTAGTCAGAGCCTAGCTTGGGAACTGCTACTGTACGTGCAGCCTGGCACTGAGATAGGGCTTGAGCATGTGTTCATTTGCAAGAGAGTGGTGATAAATGAGCCCAGGTAATTAATTCCCACTCCTGATTGCATGTTTGCTCTTCAAAGTGTGTGCCAGCATGAAATGACTGGGATCTTGATTTATGGAGTTCCTTGACAGGGCCCAGCCTTGCCTCTGCCCGACATATTCTTTTATCTTAGTTATTTAACCTGAGCTGTTTATTGAATCTATCTGAAGGCCTGGGCTCAGGACAGCATTCACAGCAAACAGATTATTCATAAAGTATCTCTGAGTTGGAAGTGTCTTCCGTGGACCTAGCTAGCTGTGTCTACATCGGGGCTTAGGCAACCTTCCTACGATGCTCAGGGTGTGAAATTGTTCACAGCCCTGAGCGACGTAGCTAGGTCGGTTTAATTTTTAAATGCAGACCAGGCCTTAGTACCTCCATTGTATGAGCTAGATTCCCTGGTTCTCCAAAGGATCCCATCTTGTCTCTGAACACGCCCTCCAGACAGCTCTTAATCTCTATTTCATGTCACCTCTCTTCTTCCTCTGACATCGTTACTTATGTCTTCATGGCCCTCAAGGCATCTCACCCCATGGCTTGCTTCCTTCCTCACACCCATAGTCCTGTCTGTCCAGGTAGCCTCAAGAATACATCTTTCTAAGCCTCCCTCCCAAGTTCTCAGAGTGGTTCAATGGTTGGCAGCCCAAAGACAACAGTTAAATTGGTGGGGGGACTGAAACAGAGAGAACCCAGCTTGTCTGTGCTGGAGAGGCGCAAACTGCCTGTGGAAGCCAGAGTCAGATCAGGAGCCTCATTGACTTGCAGGGCAACCTACTGCAGGCCTCAGAGACCCTGCACATGGGTGGGACAACCCTGATGTGAGCTGAGCCTGGACTGATGCCATGTCTGGAAGGAGGAGGCATTACCAGGAAAGTCTGATTGACATGGCCAGGCAAGCAAGTTGAAGGCTCCAGGGAGCCTGCATGTGCTGGGGACTGTCTGATGTGAGGTGAACCTGAGCAGGGACGGGGATTGTGGGAAAGCGCTAACTGCAGGGCATCAAGTTACAGATGCTGGTGGAGATGCTGCCTCAAAGTTTCCCCCCGCAGTAGAAGGGAAGACACCATTTTTCTCTCTCTTACAGTCACTGGGCTTGAGACTAACCTGGAGCCCTGAGTTACACAGAGGTGAGACTGAGCCCCAAGGCTCAGCTGCACCGGAGAGGATCGAAGGGAGTGTTCGCTTGTGGCTATGGTATTGGCCACTCATTAATGTGTTATCCCACATTCTTTTTAGTTGTACTTTTGCTTTCTGGTTTCTGCCTTTTGGCCTGCCTTATTTTGTCCCTATCGTTTCCTGGAATAAAACATTTGCTTAACCTTATCTCTTTGTCCTTGATTTTCTGAACTTACACACTGCAATGTGCTGGAGGTCACAGGGGTTGTCTGTTAGTTTATGCAGCTGGCCTCTAGGAGAAGGTATTGAGCACAAAAAACGCAGGGCTCATTGGTCCCAAGGTTGAGTGCTGAGACACCAAGGAGGAGGAATACGGGGCTCTACCACCTTTGGAGATTGGGGTGCCCCAGGTGGGAGCTCCATATGCCTGTACATTAAAGAGTACTTGAGCAGATGATGATGCTTCCACACTGATGTCAAGGGAAGCCCTAGGAGGAGTGAACTGCTTGACTGGAGCTGACAAAAGCTTGGATGTCTGTAGTGAGGGCTGGGTTAGAGATTTTCCAAATTCCTTTGAGAAGGTAGCAGCCTCTCTGGGACATTGCTCACAAGCCTGTCTCTGCTTCTCCTGTGGAGGAGGCCAGACTTGAATAAATGTCAAATCCTTTGCTTAGTATAAGTCTTTGCCCCTCCATGTGGCAAATACATATCTGGAGAGATGCATCCAGGGTTTAAAAAGCCCACTCCTAAGCAACCAGAGGAGCTAGCGAACAGGGGAGTTTACAGGGGGAGTGGGAGAGTGGAGGTGGGGGTTATATAACTTCATTAACGTTCTGTAAACTAAAGACAATAGCCCCCTCCCTCTGATAAAAGCCAAACAACAATAAAAGAAAGCTGCAGGAGTAAAAAGAGAATGCAGGCAGAAGTCCAGCAATAGAGTAGGGGCTATCCAGTTTATTGCACTGAATGCAGCATGTATGATTACCTGCCCTATGGGTGGGTGGTCTATGTGTGCATTCGATGCAAGAAGCTCCTGGCCCTCAGAGACTGTGTATGGGCTTTGGAGACCAGGATGGCTGAACTGGAGGAGCTAAGGGAGACAGAGGGGTACATAGATGAGACTTTCTGGGACACAGTAGAATGTTCCCACCCCTGGGCTGACAGCCTCTGTACTGATGAGGAGGATGAAGATCTCAGGGAAGGAGAATATCAAACTCGAGCAGAGGGAAATGATCCCATAGTTGGGACCCTCCTTTCAGATGATGTCATGGTATCCTCACACATTGAGGATACCTCTTCAGGGGAGGAAACTCCTAGTTATTAGGAAAAGACAGGTAATAGTAAAGGGGGACTCAATCATTAGAAACATAGATAGCTGGGTGTGTGATGACCAGGAGAATCACATGGTAACTTGCCTGCCGAGTGCGAAGACTGTGGATTTCTTGAGACATTTAGACAGACTTATGTGTAGTGCTAGGAAGGAGCCATGATCATGGTACATGTAGGTACCAATGACGTAGGGAAGGATAGGAGAGAGGCCGAATTTAGGCTGCTAGGTAAGAGATTGAAGTCCAAGACCACTAAGAGCTGGGGGAAAGCCAATAGGTGTGGAGGAGCATATGGTTCAGTCAGAGACATCCCTTAGGGGAGGCTCTATTAATGGAGATTCTCTGTATCCTAGTAAGGAGGAAAGAATGGAAGAGAATAAAATATGGGTAGGATCTGATGAGAAACAGTCAAATGAAAAAGAGTCCCATTCAATTACATCACATAATGGCAGACAACTAAAAAGTGACATTTTTTAAAGTGCTTATATACAAATGCTAGAAGTCTAAATACGAAGATGGATGAACTTGAGTGCCTCATATTAAATGAGGATATTGATATAATCAACTTCACAGAAACTTGGTGGAATGAGGATAATCAATGGGACACAGTAATACTAGGGTACAAAATATATCAGAAGGACAGAATAGGTCGTACTGGTGGGGGAGTGGCACTATGTCTGAAAGAAAGCACAGAGTCAAATAAAATAAAAATCTTAAATGATCCAACCTGTGCCATAGAACCTCTATGGAGAGTAATTCCATGCTTGAATAATAAGAATATAGCAGTAGGGATATACTACCGACCACCTGACCAGGATGGTGATAGTGACTGTGAAATGCTCAGGGAGATTAAAGAGGCTATAAAAATAAAAAAACTCAGTAATAATGGGGGATTTCAACTATCCCCATATTGACCGGGTGTACGTAATTTCAGGACGGGATGCAAAGATAAAGTTTCTTGACACCTTAAATGACTGCTTCTTGGGGCAGCTAATCCTGGAACCCACAAAAGGAGAGGCAATTCTTGATTTAGTCCTAAGTGTAGCACAGGATCTGGTCCAAGAGGTGAATATAGCTGAACCGCTTGGTAATAGTGACCGTAACATAATAAAATTTAATATCTGTGTGTGTGTGGGGGGTGGTAAGGCGAGGGAGAGGGGAACACCAAAGCAGCCCACCACAGTAGCATTTAATTTAAAAAAGGGGAACTACACAAAAAAGAGGAAGTTATATAAACAGAAATTAAAAGGTTCACTGCCAAAAGTGAAATCCCTGCAAGCTTCATGGAAACTTTTTAAAGACACCATAACAGGCTCAATTTAAATGTATACCCCAAATTAAAAAACATAGTAAAAGGACCAAAAAAGTGCCACCATGGCTAAACAACTAAGTAAAAGAAACAGTGAGAAGCAAAAAGACATTCTTTAAAAAGTGGAAGTTACATCCTATTGAGGAAAATAGAAAGGAGCATAAACACTGGCAAATGAAATATAAAAATATAATTAGGAAGGCCGAAAAAGAATTAGAAGAACAGCTAGCCAAAGACTCAAAGTAACAACAAATTTTTTTAAAATGCCTCAGAAGCAGGAAGCTAGTTAAACCACCAGTGGGACCACTGGATGATCGAGATGCTAGAGGAGCACTCCAGGAAGATAAGGTTATTTCAAAGAAACTAAATTAATTATTTCCATCGGTCTTCATAGCTGAGGATATGAGGGAGATTCCCAAAGCTGAGCCATTCTTTTTAGGTGACAAATCTGAGGAACTATCCCAGATTGAGGTGTCATTAGAGGAGGTTTTGGAACAAATTGATAAACAGTACTAAGTCACCAGGACCAGATGGTATCCACCCAAGAGTGCTGAAGGAACTCAATTGTGAAATTGCAGAACTACTGACTGTGGTATGTAACCTATCATTTAAATCAGCTCCTGTACCAGATGACTGGAGGACAGCTAATGTGATGCCAATTTTTATAAAAGGTTCCAGAGGCGATCCCGGCAATTACAGGCTGGTAAGCCTAACTTCAGTACCAGGCAAACTGGTTGAAACTATGGTAAAGCTTAGAATTATCAGACACATCAGATGAATATGATTTGTTGGGGAAGAGTTAACATGGCTTTTCTAAAAGCAAATCATGCCTCACCAATCTACTAGAATTCTCCGAGGGGATCAACAAGCATGTGGCCAAGGGTGATCTAGTGGATATAGTGTACTTAGATTTTCGGAAAGCCTTTGACAAAGTCCCTCACCAAAGGCTCTTAAACAAAGTAAGTGGTCATGGGGTAAGAGAGAAGGTCTTCTTCTGGATCAGTAACTGGTTAAAAGATAGGAAATAAAGGGTAGGAATAAATGGCCAGTTTTCAGAATGAAGAGAGGTAAATAGTAGTGTCCCCTATAGGTCTGTAAAGGAACCAGTGCTGTTCAACATATTCATAAATGATCTGGAAAAAGGGATAAACTGTGAGGAGACAAAATTTGCAGATGATATAAAACTACTCCAGATAGTTAAGTCCAAAGCAGACTGCAAAGAGTTACAAAGGGATCTCATAAAACTGGATGACTGGGCAACAAAATGGCAGGTGAAATTAAATGTTGATAAATACAAAGTAATGCACATTGGAAAACATAATCCCAACTATACATATAAAATGATGGGGTCTAAATTAGCTGTTAACACTCAAGAAAGAGATCTTGGAGGCAATGTGGATAGTTCTCTGAAAACACCCACTCGATGTGTAGTGGCAGTCAACAAAGCTAGCAGAATGTTGGGAATCTTTTGGAAAGGGATCAATAATAAGACAGAAAATATCTTATTGTCTCTTTATAAATCCATGGTACGCCCACATCTTGAATACTGTGTGCAGATCTGGTTGCCCCATCTCAAATAAGACATACTGGAATAGGAAAAGGTACAGAAAAAGACAACTAAAATTATTCGAGGTATGGAAAAGTCTCCATATGAGGAGAGATTAGTAAGACTGGGACTTTTCAGCTTGGAAAAGAGATGACTAGGCTGGGGGGGATATGATAGAGGTCTATAAAAACATGACTGGTGTGGAGAAAATAAATAGGGAAGTGTTATTTCCTCCACATAACACAAGAACTAGAGGTCACCAAATGAAATTAATAGGCAGCAAGTTTAAAACGAACAAAAGGAAGCATTTCTTCTCACTAATCTGTGGAACTCCTTTCCAGACGATGTTGTGAAGGCCAAGACTAGATAATTCATAGAGGATAGGTCCATTAATGGCTATTAGCCAGGATGGGTAGGGATTGCTGTTTGTTAGAAGCTGGGCATGGGCAATAGGATGGACCACTTGATGATTCTGTTCATTCCCTCTAAAGCACCTGGCATTGGACACTATCAGAAGGCAGGGTACTGGCTAGATGGACCATTGGTCTGACCCAGTGTGGCAATTCTTATGGTCTCTGCTGCAGGAGGCAATGATTCTAATATTAACTCTTAGAGGTGGTGCTGCAGTAGCACCCAGGAACTGAGTCAGGTTTTTAGGCGCTGTTTAGTCACATAACAAAAAGATAGTTCCTGCCCTGAAGAAACCACCATCTAAATAAACCACAATAAGACTCTGATGATTATGAATAGTGTGGTAAGTGATGGGCACAGCACAATAGATGTCAGGTTCTTTATAGGCATCATGGCAGAGGAGAGCCATAAGGAGGGATGTGGAGCAGGACAGTGAAGAGGCCTTGTGCATGTTTATGGGCAGATAAATAAAAGAGTCAGTGAGATTAGTGCTGGTGAAAGGTGCTGGCTTGGCAGCCCTGGCAACTGAATGACTCTCTGTGATCAGCACAGGGACAGCCTTGGCGGTGCCAGGACAATTTCACTGCTCCACCAAGGGGCTCCAGCGTTGTGAACTCGCCAGGGGGGGTCTCAGAACTCTAGCTGGTCATTTGTTCTCCTTGTGTTTCCCACTGCCCACACACAACTGCCTGGTCCTTCCTTGGATGTCACCCAAACTATCCTGCTTGATGTCTGGCTAGCAGAATCTCCATCAGGGAACTTTTTCATGTCATCATTGTTTTTCCCTGTCCCTGTCCCTCTACCACTGCAAATCCTGCACCTCCAGTAAATGCCTATTGGCTATTTGCATATTGAGACTTGGTATCTGGCCTGTGGGGATGGTACCATCCATCCAGTCAGATTTCAGGAATTTTCCAAGTCATCTACTATGATATTGCAACTGAAATACATCACTGTGCAGCTGGGAACTAAGAGTATGTGACTGAGAACACATAGTGTGTTTTGCTTTGAAACTCTGTCTCATTTTTGAGTCAAACTGTGTGATGCAATTGTAAAATTTCCCTAACTGGCCAATCTCTGATGATAACAAAAGTATCTGCTGTGTAAGCAAGCCACATGGTGTGGAATGCCAGTTGCTAGAAAATGTATCTTCCCCCGCCATTAAATTAAAGGTCTGTATTGTCTGTTGGAACAGCTCCCAAGGGCTGAATTAGCCATGCAGAAGTTTTCCTTCAGAGTCCTCATTTTGGGAGGGGACTTTTACTACATGAAGGGCAGTCTGGGAAGAAGTTCTTAGTCACACATCCTTAGAAGTGAAGAACTGACCAGCTGGTTCCAGTAAGCAAGCTGATCTTTGCAGGTCTGTAATAAAGAGGTCATTGAAAGCAGAATCAACACTAGTTCCATCCTACCTGCTGCATTTTCCTGTCACTGTTCTCTGCGCTGTGCTTCAGACAGATGCCTCAGTAAACAGTGGCAAAAAATGTGGCACATGAACATCCAGATTTCACTGAGCATCATAACTCTCATAAGAATGTAAGAACGGCCATTCTGGGTCAGACAAATTGTCTGTCTAGCCCAGTATCCTGTCTTTCGACAGTGGCCAATGCCAGATGCTTCAAAGGAAATATACAGAACAGGGCAATTATCAAGTGATCCATCCCCTGTTGTCCATTTCCAGCATCTCACAATCAGGGGTTAGGGACACCCAGAGCATGGGCTTGCATCCCTGACCGTCTTGGCTAATAGCTATCTTCCATTAACTTGTCAAATTCTTTTTTGAACCTACTTATAGTGTTGGTCTTCACAACATCCCCTAGCAATAAGTTCCACGGGTTGACTGTGCATTATGTGATGAAGTACTTCCTTATTTTTGTTTTAAACCAGCAGCCCATTAATGTCCTTGGGTGGCCCCTAGTTCTTGTGTTATGTGACAGGGTAAATAACACCTCCTTATTCACTTTCTCCACACCATTCATGATTTCATAGACCTCTGTCATATTCCACCCTTAGCCATCCTTTTTTCAAGATGAATCGTACCAGTCTTTTTAATCTCTCCTCCTATGGAATCTATTCCATACCTGTAATTATATTTGTTTCCCTTCTCTGTACCTTTTCCAATTCCAGAATATCTTTTTTGAGATGGGGAGACCAGAACTGCATGCAGTAGTCAAGCTGTGGGCATACCATGGATTTATATAGTGGCATTATATTTACTGTCTTATTGTGCATCCCATTCCTAATTGTTCCTAACATTTTGTTAGCTTTTTTGATGTCTGTGGCACATTGAGTGAATGTTTTCAGAGAACTATCCACAATGACTCCAAAATCTTTTTCTTGAGAGGTGACAGCTACTTTAGATGCCAACATTTTGTAGGTATAGTTAGGATTATGTTTTCCAATGTGCATTACTTAGCACTAATCAACACTGATGCTCATCCTCCATTTTGTTGCCCAGTCACCCTGTTTTGTGAGATCCATTTGTAACTCTTCACAGTCTGCTTTGGACTTAGCTATCCTGGCTAGTTTTGTGTCATCTGCAAATTTTGGCACCTCATTGTTTATCCCTTTTTCCAGATAATCTATGAATATGTTGAATAGTACTAGTCCCAGTACAGATCCTGGGGGACACTGCTATTTACCTCTCTCCATTCTGAAAACTGACCATTTATTCCTACTAGTTACTGATCCAGGAGAGGACCTTCCCTTTTATCCCATGACCACTTACTTTACTTAAGAGCCTTTGGTGAGGAACCTTGTCAAAAGCTTTCTGAAGGCCCAAATACACTATATCCATTGGATCACCCATGACCATATGTTTGTTGACCCCCTCTAAGAGTTTTAGTAGATTGGTGAGGCATGATTTCCCTTTACAAAAGCGACTTCCCCAACAAATCTTTTTTCATATGTGTGTCTGATAATTCTGCTTTTTACTATAGTTTCAACCAATTTGCCCGGCACTTAAGTTAGGCTTTCAGGCCTGTAATTGCCAGGGTCACGTCTGGAGCCTTTTAAAAAAATTGGTGTCACATTAGCTATCCTCCAGTCATCTGGTACGGGGCTGATTGAAGTGATAGGTTACATAGCACAGTGCTATTCATTGAGTGTTGCTCTCTGTGCCTGATCCAGAGGGTGAGAATGTGCTACAGCTGCCAGATGAGTAGTGGATTAACTCAAGCTGTAGAGGCGCTTAGTTTTGGAGGTCCCAAGGTCAAACCCTATTGATGACCTTGAGAATGGTCATTACATCACCTGTATCTATGGGAACCAGAGGAGAGTGCTTCCTGAATGTCTCCCAGCCCAATGACAGGTAGATACCAAACAAACTATGTCTTAGACAAGAAGTGATGAATAAAAACAAGACAAATCAGTGTTATGGATGAAATTAAACCACCAACCCAAGATGGGCAGCCGGTAGGGTGCAAACTAACAAAAAGAACCTTCCTGAACGTCAGGAAAACACTACATGGAAAACAGATGCAGAAGTGTCAAGGGTCCCATCTTCATCAGATCTTGTATGAGTCCTTCAGGAAAAAAACAGAGCTAAGCGTGTCATGTTGCCTCATCACTCAACAAACAAACCAGCCCAGAAGGGATCCTAAAGAATGTCTCACAGTGCTATAGAAAGTTGTTCAGAGATGGCCTGAGTTTCAGATCCTGACTTCTATTCATGCTCAAGCAATCTTTGGTGCCTCGCGCTAGTATTTATTCCCTCAGGTGGTGAGGGTGGCATGTGAAAATGCTGTCATGTGCACTGATGCAGCAAAGCACTTGGCATGGGAACAGTTCCACTACAATCAGGGCTGGGTGCTTGTGTTTGATTGGATTGGGGCTGTAGCACAGAGGCAAATACGTGCACACGAAAAATTGAAAGTGTGCCAGCAGAGGGTGGGTGGAGACCCCATTGAAAACCACCCCCTGCCAAATCTCTTGAGAAAAAAACAAAAACAAACTACAGGAAATGCTAAGTAAGGTGCTGGCAACTTAACTCATCTCTGGAGGGTGAGACACCATTGCTCAGACCACAACATCAGAGGTGAAATTGGCTATTGAGTTGCACATGGAGAACTGGTGTAGGGTGGAATGGAGCCTTACAAGACGTTTATAAAGCTTCCAAGGACCTGATGGCCAATGTCCTTTTCTGTTCCTTAATGATTTTCAAGGACGGGCTGGAACAAAGTGACCTCCTTTATTCTGGAGGCACAAGCAGAGGGAAATCTCTTGCTGTGAAAGCAGAAACTAATAGCAGAGCCAGGACTAGCGATCCCAAAAGTCCAGTGATCTCTTACCAAGGACTAAGAGAGGATGACTTTCAAAAACATCCTCCTGTTGTGCATGGAGTTTTGACTGTTCAAAGACTTGTACACACACTTTCTGTGCAGAAGCACGGACAGTACAATTGCTAATCAACTGTGTTTGCCAGGGTCAATACCTGAAAAGTGTGTACTTAGGTGTTCTCATGTACAAAGTTGCGCACCCACACCCATTCTAATGTCAAATGTGCAGGCAGTGAGCTTGGGAGGGGAGAGGGCAGGGATATATATTCTCTCACTTCTGTGTGCTGTTGCTGGAATCCATTCATCCTGCACACCAGTGTCAGTGCTGGAACAGGACATGGTCAGTTATGTATGTCTATGCAACTGGAGACCAACTGCAAATCAGGCTTTGGTGGTGAAAATCCCAAGCCTGGGAGGCGGGTTTTTGGGATGTTAGAAATCAGCCTGGAGAATGTGGGAGTAAGGACTGAACGAGGGAATTCAGTGGCTTTCCCCGATGGAAATACAAGAACTCTCTCTGAGTTCTCAAGACTCTGGGCCTGAGTCACCCCTGCCCTGCAGCTTGCGTTGCAACTGACATCAGTCGAGTGGGTGGAAAATATACTCGGATCAGAAAGGGAGCGTTTCACTCCTGCTTTGTACAGGTTTGCATCATGCCTCAAAGGACTGGGCAACAGTGAATCAGGCCCTTGGTTGGCCTGCTGGCTTTTATTTAGCCATGAGAGGGCACAGTCAGGTTTGCCTCACGTACACAGTGGGCCCTGTCTCCAGCCAGTGAGGAGCGCAGATCCCATGGCAGCTGGTAAACAAGTGTTATTAAGGGGCCCTCAGAAAGAGATTAAGAAACACAGTGTCCCCGGTGGAGAACAACAGGCAAATAAACAGTTTCCCCCGCTCTCCAAGGAGGACCATGCACTAAGGAGTCTCCTGTGTCCGCAGGGGCAAGGCAGACCAAAGTGCTCAGGGGGGTAACCAGGTGGTTCTCTTGTCTCATTTCTCCCTGGCAGGGAAAATAACCTTGTGAAAACTTCCCTTTCTCACAGACAGGAGCAGGGGCACAGGGGAGGGCAATCAGGGGCACGGGCCCCCCAGTAGTAGTTGGGGATACAGAACTGCTCCAACCCCAGGGCCATGGAGGTTGGAGGGGGAGAGCAAGCACCGGCCAATACGGGGGCGAGAGGGGAGAGCAAGCTCCTACTGGGACGGGGGGAGAGAAGAGCGAGCTCCCGTGGGGGGGGGGGGGGGGGGGGGGGGGGGCAGAAGTGCACAACTTTGTACATGAAAACACCTGACCTCCAAAAGGGGTCACATTTAAATTCCTGTGCATGCCCCCGGACAGGAGTAAACAAACACTAGACTTCATCCCTGGGCTTCAGGACACAATACCATTATGAATCCCCTGATCAGTGTAGGAGGAAGCACCTCCACCCTCTCTATGGCTGTCCCTTACTTAGCCCCAGTGGAAGGCCCCTCCCTCCAGTGCCTGGAAGTTCAGGCAGTCTTTATGGGGTGGGGCAGGTTCCCCTCCCATGCCCTAGTGAAGGAATTTAACAATTTCACTGTCCAACTAGGCATGTGTATCTCATCTCAAGCCACCATGTACCCATTGCCACCAGAATGTGTTGCTGAGGAATCTAGATCCATTGAAGTGCCCAAGAGATTATTCAAAGAAGGAGAAAGTGCTGAAGGGTAAGGGAAGAAGAACACCTACCTGTCCAGATGCGTGGGGGTGGGGAAATGGAGGTAGGTAACTTCCTCCAATTCACAGGGAACGTCTTTTTTACATTATGAATTGATGTTCTTCTTGAATTTCAAGGAGACCCAGTGGTTGAAGAGTTTGCCCAATAGACATTGCCCCGACACCTACTTTGACAGAGACTGGGCACTTATCTCGGTGAGCATGAAGGAGTGATGCTCCACCACCAGTACTTCAACACCAGAACAGAGGTCTGGTGAACTGAGGAGACAAAAGTGACCTTGTGGTATGTAGCCTATCATTTAAATCAGCTCCTGTACCAGATGACTGGAGGACAGCTAATGGGACGCCAATTCTTATAAAAGGCTCCAGAGATGATCCCGGTAATTACAGGCCGGTAAGTCTAACTTCAGTACCAGGCAAACTGGTTGAAACTATGGTAAAGATTAGAATTATCAGACACAGAGATGAATATGATTTGTTGGGGAAGAGTCAACATGGCTTTTCTAAAAGCAAATCACGCCTCACCAATCTACTAGAATTCTTTGAGGGGGTCAACAAGCATGTGGCCAAGGGTGACCCAGTGGATATAGTGTACTCAGATTTTCAGAAAACCTTTGACAAGGTCCCTCACCAAAAGCTCTTAAACAAAGTAAGTGGTCATGGGAAAAGAGGGAAGCTCCTCTCCTGGATCAGTAACTGGTTAAAAGATAGGAAATAAAGGGTAGGAATAAATGGCCAGTTTTCAGAATGAAGAGAGGTAAATAGTAGTGTTCCCCATGGGTCTGTACAGGGAGCAGTGTTGTTCAACACATTCAAAAATGATCTGGAAAAAGGGGTAAACAGTGAGGTGGCAAAAGTTGCAGATGATATAAGCATACAGTGAAGAATTACAAATGGATCTCACAAAACTGGGTGACTGGGCAACAAAATGGCAGACAAAATTCAATGATGATAAATGCAAAGTAATGCACATTGGAAAACATAATCCCAACTATACATATAAAATGATAGGGTCTAAATTAGCTGTTAACACTCAAGCAAGAAATCTTGTAGTCAATGTGGATAGTTCTCTGAAAACATCCACTTGATGTGTAGTGGCAGTCAACAAAGCTAACAGAATGTTGGGAATCATTTGGAAAGGGATAGATAATAAGGCAGAAAATATCATATTGCTTCTTTATAAATCAATGGTACATCCACATCTTGAATACTGAATGCAGATCTGGTCAGCCTGTCTAAAAATGATATATTGGAATTGGAAAAGGGCAACAAAAATGATTAGGGGTCTGGAACAGCTTCCATATGAGGAGAGGTTAACAAGACTGGGGCTTTTCAGCTTGGAAAAGAGACAACTAAGGGGGATATGATAGAGATCTATAAAATCATGACTGGTGTGGAGACAGTAAATAGGGAAGTGTTATTTCCTCCTTCTCATAACATGAGAACTAGGGGTCACCCAATGAAATTAATAGGCAGCAGGTTTAACACAAACAAAAGGAAGCATTTCTTCACACAACACACAGTCAACCTGTGGAACTCCTTGCCAGAGGATGTTGTGAAGGCCAAGACTATAGCAGGTTTCAAAAAAGAACCAGATAAGTTCATGGAGGATAGGTCCATCAATGGCTATTAGGCAGGATGGGCAGTGATACAAAACCATGCTCTGAAGTGTCCCTAGCCTCTGTTTGCCAGAAGCTGGGAGTGGGCAACAGGGGATGGATCACTCGATGATTACCTGTTCTGTTCATTCCTTCTAAAGCACCTGGCATTGGCCACTGTAGGAGGAGAGGCTACTGGGCTAGATGGAGCATTGGTCTGACCCCATATGGCCGTTCTTATGAGAGATAAGAAGCCCAAGCTGCTTTGAGAATGGCCATCTTATAAGCACCTGGGCCTCCTGTGGTGTCCCAGAGCCTCCTTTTCCTTTTATCCTAGCCAAACTGAAGGATACAGACTTCTCAGCCACACGTGGGACTTTATGTGGTTCATTTTATCAAGCAAATTGTCTATGAGAGAGAATCTGGAAGCTTGCAGAGAGAAATTGCTCAAAGCTCCCTTTCGCATCCAGACAGAGGCAACTAGCCAACTATTGGTTTGATGTCCATATACTGTAGCACTGCACTAGGGGGATAGGACAATAGACTCTGGAAGTAATAATGCTGAAGCACTGTAGTGAGATTGTACTGGATGGTGAGACACTATCAACATTAATGCATCTAATGGACTCTAACTGATAAGAAGCTTGACACTTGGCTGCATTTGTTGTCAAATTCAGCCCGCTTTCCAAGCTACGTTAACAGGGTGATTCTCCTTGGTTTCGGAAGATAGCATAAATATTCTGCTTTTCTGTGGTTTTATATGGGAATTGTTTATTTAGTCATTGATATTGGGTGTACAGCTGTAGCAACTGTAAGATCAGGATTCAGGGACATCAGGGGAGTTATTAGAGAGCCTTAAACTGGAATTGCAGGGGAGGAGACAAGACAAGATTGAGAGGCATAGGCAGAGCTGTGTGTGGTGGATCCAGGGTAGGAATAGCAATGGGTGGCACAGATCCGGATGAGGTTGCATCTGCAGAGCTGCTGGGGCAATAAGCCCAGAGTGAAGTGCATTGGCAGAGCTGTACAGTGGCTCAGGAAATTAGGATTCATTTCCTAGCTGAAAGTCCAACTCTTTTGCCATTTGCCCACCACTAATTAAGATGCTAATGCCTAACGATGCCTTTGAAAATATTCTCCTTTCAAGAGAGACAAAAGTTCACATATGCAGGAGACTGAGAGTGCTGGCAGGACTCTGGCAGAGTGTGGGAAGAGGGCGGGCAAGCTTCCCTGGCTGTGCTCTGCCAGGGCAGCTGAGATGAGTCCGGAGGAAACCAGGATGTTTCCGCTGGGTTCCCACAAGAGCTGGAGCTGTGGCTGTGCCTCACATCACGTCTGCCCACATGCAGCACTGTTTGTATAAGGCCTGGATAATGGTTACTCATTGATGGCTGGCACACACCCTAATGGGGCAGCCAGGTGTGGAAACTGGTCTCTCTCTGTCTTTGCCCTGAGGGATGACGAGGGACCCAATTTTCAGTGTAAGCTCCTAGCTGTGGCTCGGAGGGGGCAGGCAGGGCATTTGTGACCTGGGGCAACAGTCTGAGAGGGACCCTTTATGTTTCCACAGCAGCACTAGAGGGTCGAACAGCTGGCAGTGGGAACGGGTAATGCCATCACCCTGGAGATTGTGAAAGACCAGAGAGCCATTTCAGCTGCCTATTTGCTGATCACCCAGCAAGGCTGTACCTGATTTCCCACACAGAGTGGGAACATAGCATGCCTATTACCCTGTACTGGGGAAGCACCCTGCAACCCTTCCTCTCCAGCCACTTGGACAAGATCTCTCCCCCTCCACAAGTCTCCGTGCTCGCTGCCCATTCCCTTCCACATACCGTCCATGCTGCGCTCCTCTGGAGCACCTTGAAACAAACCCTGTGGGCCAAGTTCTCCACCTTTACCTTCTCCCACACGCCCTCCTGAGACTTTGTTCCTCCCAAGCTTCTCTTCTGGTTGCCGCACCCTTAACCTCATTCTCCCTCTCCTGGCTCCGTGACTTCTTCCACATCATCCTGGCCCGCTGAGAGCACCCTCCCTGCCTCCGCCTTCCCTTTCAGGTACCTGTGAGTAAGCCACGCCTGTCTGGGCAATCACAGCTTGCCCTGCCTGGGTTTCCCCACTGGAAGGGCTGCAGGACAGGTATAGTTCACCTGTTGTAAAGCGCTGGGTGCACTCAGGGCATAGCACAAATGAAATGAATCCTAATCACCTCGTGGGGAAAACAAACCTGCCCTGGGTAACGCAGCACTGAAAGAGGAGGAGGAGGGAGGCCGCATCATCCGAGAGAGAAGGGGTAGAGAAGAACTGATAGAGAGGAGGTCCCCCCCATCTGTATTTGGGGGTGACGGTGCATTGAGGACCTGTGTGTTCCCTGCTGTTTTTCCCGGGCTGCCCTTCCCAGTTACGTAACTCTGGTCCCCTGTCGTCGTCGCACAGGTACATCTGCACAGCAAGCAGAAACCAGCAGCAGCAAGTCTCCGAGCCCAGCTCTACAGACCCCCGGCCTGCGCGACAACACTAAAAAGAGCTGTGTTTTTAGGGGCTCGGTTTGGAGCTTGAGCTCTGAAGCCTCGGGAAGGGGGGCAGGCTGCTGCTTGCTAGGTAGACATACCCGACTGGAGGCAATCCCATAGCTGGCAGGCTGGCTCCAGAAGTCGCTCACTACACCGAGCAATGGGGGTGCAGGTTTCTTGCAGTCTACGATATGGGAGAGATGCCTGCTGGCCTGGCTGTTTGCTTAAGCACCCTGGCTTGCCAAGGAGAGGGTATAATTATGACCTTCACCACTCACATAAACACGGTCTCAGCCAAACAAGGTGCGTCTTCTTTAGAGCAAGTCTCAGCCACTGTGGGACTGTGAGTGACAGCCATGGCACTCCTCCCATATAAATATTGTCTGTGTGCCATGCCAAATGCCATGATGGACGTGACCTAGACTCTGCCTAGCCAGCACGCTGCTCTATGGGTAAACCTACACCGAAATTGAAGGTGTGAGTCTACCATGGAGAGGCACGCCCATGCTAGCTTTAATCTAGCTGGCACAGGTGACAATGGGAGTGCAGACGCAGCAGCATGGGCCAGCAGCCAGAATACAAGCCTGCCGAGAGCCGTGGGGTTGCTAGCCCCATGATATGACACCTGCACTACTAGTTACCTGGGCTAACTAAAGTAAAGGTAGCATGGATATACATCCCCCGAGTGCAGGACACTTACCTGCAGCACCGCCTAGTATGCACCTAGCAGCCACCATGCCTGCTTGGAATGACAATCACCACTTTCAGCTGATTTTTCCATGCATGCTTATGGAAAAGAGAAACCCTGCGCAAGGCAAGCCACAGTCCAGAGTGGAATGCAGGACACGAAGCCTACAGAACAGCTCATCTCTTAAGCATGGGTCAGTGGGAATCATCTCTGACCCACAAACCTCAGAAGTAGGACAGTGGTTTGGCACGGCCATGGCTTCGTGACAAAAGCCATGACTTGGGGAGTGTGTTTAAATTCACCTTTATGTAAGAGCTTCTTAGAGACAGAACACACCTCCAAGCTTCATCCATTTCCTTCCTTGGGAACTGGGCGAGACTGGCTGCCCTTAGTCACAGGTGGGAAAATGTATGCCACTGATTACTTGTTTAATCTTTTTGTGGCTTTGCCAGTTAGCCGTAAACAGGCTTTGACCTTTATGAAGCTGCTCATTATTCAAAATTGTCCAATGAGCACTTCATGCAAGCTTCTTTTAGCCAATCCGCTGTTTAGGAACTGGTTGCTTCGGCTCTTTGCTATATATGGAGTGTCATTAGCCACCCAAGTCATGTGGGATTGTTTCTGTTCCCTGATTGGGAGACTGAAACTTTTACAATAGTAACAAAGGACAATCAAAAGAGGTCTCAGGTTAGCTGCCCGAACCCAGCAGATGCTCAACCTCAACATCAAGGACCTCACAATCCAAAATACTTAGCCCACAGGGTCAACATTTTCCATGACCAGCAGCCACCAGGCTGGAACATAAATCTGTGGACAGGGCCAGACTTTCCAGTTGTGAAGAACGAGTGAACTTACTGCTGAACAAGTTGTTTTCAGAGTGGTGTTTCCAGAATGAATTACAGTGGTGCTGATCATTCCAGTAGCACCCCTGGAGTTGTAGAACAACGCTAGGGTGTTTCCCGCCAGGCCGGCTGCCCTCTACTCTTTGGTCCATTGTCTTTTTCCCATTTACGTTTCATCTGATTGTGTCTCCCCTTTTCCCTCTTCTTCGCTTTCCTGTCTGTGCCTGGATTTCTTCTCTTTTCAGTGTCCTTGTTTTCCACCCATGGAGTCATCCCTCGGTTTTCATCATTTTACAATGTTTCCATTTATCTCCTCCGGTCATTTATATTTAATGCTCATGTTACAGCAATGTTCAGAGGCCCCAATCAGGCTGGGGGGCTGGATAGACCATAGGAAGAGAGAGACCTAGCTGATTTACAAGGATCATTGGCATGGGGGGAGGTGCTCCTATTTACCCCTAATTTATGGCCTTTGTCTGTCAAGCTCTTCAGGGTAGGGGCTGTCACTAGGTGTATTTACAGAGCTTAGCACAATAGGGCCCTGATCTCAGCCGGGGCGTCTACGTGTTGTGTAACACAAATAAATAATAATAAACCTGAATCAGCTTTGCTAGGAGGATAGCAGTCTCACACCACTCTCACTGCTGCTGGGAATGAGATGCCATCTGGCATGGGGAAAACCCCAGGTGACAATCAGTCCAGACAGATAACACTATAAATTGCGTCAACCTAATAAAAGCCGCCATTGCCGGTGACGGTTCTATCATCACTGGTTTGTTTAGAAAGGTAAAGAGAACATGCAGAGAGGTGCTAGGTGACATGCCAGCTGCACAAAGGTTCCCTCACTGTGACTCAGTCATCCTCACCTTTGCACAGGGCACTCCTGCATCAGGAGTGACTATGTCACCTGAGCAGCTTCCTGGAGCATGGCGGAGTCATAGCAAAACAACAGAGGAGACGATAAGGGCAAAATTCAATGGACTGAGCTTGGCCTCCCTGTGCATGTGAATGGAGGGGTAGGGAAGGGGGGAAATAAAAGACTAGGAACCAGCCCCATTCATTCCTCTGGGGAGGATCCTACACAAGCAAGTCAGCATCACAACAGGGAAACACACGGCTAAGGAATTAACCCCCTGACCTGATATTATTCATTCCGAGTGAAGGTCAGCCCTGTGAACAGACCCCCAACAGGCCCTTTGGCCCCTTTAATCCCCCTTAAAACCATTGGGTTTGTGCAGGCTCTCTGGCTCCCATCCTCAAGCATTTCAGGGCCTTAGTCATTTGGAGCATGGGTTTGATTAGCCAAGTGACTGCATGTCTATGGTCCAGAGTGTGAAATTGCTGGAACTTTCCTATCATAGCTGTGTCACCTGAATGCCCTTAGCAATTACACTATCGAGAGGTGACTCATGGCTTCAGTTCATCTCATTGAAGAAGCTACGAGTCAGGGTCCTTCTCCAAACCTCTTCATTTGGAAAAACTGGGCTGGAAGCCTCATGAGAAGAGCATCTTTCATGAGGTTTCTGTGGTGGGGAAGGAGGGGTCTGGTTCCAGCTGACCCAGAAAGTACAGGCAGAGGTGCATAACATAGTGTGATGCTTCTTAACAAATCGCCATACTTTTTTTTAAAAGCACAAAAATATTTGGTTTAGGATTTGGGGTGAAGGTGGGAGGTTGGGGGTGAGATTGGGGGGCAGATCTGGAGGGTAGGTTTACAATTTGGGGTGATCGTTTTTTGGAGGGGAACTGAATTTGATACTTGGGTGTAGGCCTGGGTTTGGTTCTTTTTACCCTACCCCTTTTGCCCATCCTTAGTTAGCAATGATAACATGAGGGCAAGGAGCCTTGCAGGGTAGAACTGCAGGGGAGTCTCAGTGCTTCGTTAGCTCTGCAAGGGTGCTCAGACCCTGCAAACTGCTGGGATGACTAGAACGTAAGTGGCAATATCATGGTTTGTACAGGAGAGGCGCTGTTAGGTCAATACAGGAGGCTTGTGTCCTGGACTGAAAGGTCATGATTTCTTTTCCTTAAGCCACAGATTAGCTGGTGGCTGGAGCCAGGGCTCAACAGAACTTGGGCCAACCCAAGATTAAAATTTGACCAGACTGCTTGGAAAAAAGTGGGCACCTGGATCCCGCAGTGAACCACCCACAGGGCCTGTGGTACTAACCCAGAGGCACTGATTGATGAGCTAGCCGAGAAGGCTAACGTGCTGGAAGGCACACACTCCTCTTGTGTTTTCTAAGCACCAAGTCATAGGAGTCAGGTGCAGCCCCCGTGAAGGGAGGGCAGGGGATAAGCAGTTGCCATCCTCTGTTTTATTCCCTACCAGCTGATCTGGACTGTATTCAGAGCCCTCAGCTGACTTTGGCTCAGCTTGCCAGCAGAGCCGTTTTGAGAAATAGATGCGTGTCACTCAGCACCTGCACATGCTGGCTTGCACGCTGCTTGTCGCACGTATGAGCCCTAGAGACCAGAAGGCCCTGGCAGCAGTTAGCATCCCAGCGCTTTCAGGCATTTTTCCTGTTCTTGTTGTCTGGTTGCCAGTCCACGTGCCGTTTGGGGTTTTTCTCAATTTCATGAGCTGCACAAGATGAGTGAAAGAGAGAAGATGAGAGGGAGAAAGAGTCATCCATCTATCTGCACGTCTGAGACGTCCTGCTCATCACGACTCTGAAATTGCCTCCAAGGAATCACTTCTTCCCTGTCTGGATCTTTGTTCTAGTTTGTAGAGTAGAAGAGAATGGAATCTACATTTCAGCGATGTGCAAAAGATCCCTGCAGCATTAACTGACTGACTGAAAATTCTTTCCCTAGATAGAGGCAGCTGTGGTTTCCAATGTCAGCCTGGATCCCAACCCCACCGCCGCGTGCCCTACCTGGACTCTCCCAGTGTAGAATACTCTGTTCCACAATTCAACTCGTAGGATGATTCCAACAGGAATTATCCCAAGACATGCAAAATACCGCATCGCATTCCCCCAGGTTCCTTACTGTAATGCACTACGCCTGGGGACCCTTAGCTGAAGCCAGTGCAGAATTCTGCAGCCTGCTTATTAAGCAGATCTGCATGTTGGAAGCATTTTCAACCAGGCTCTGGGATCTGGACTATCTCCCTAAAAGCTTCTGGGTGGAATTTCAGGTGTTGGTTTTAACCTATAAAATCCTAAATCGTTTGGGTCCTGGTTACCAGAGAGATCGCCTCTCTCCCCAGGATGCACCACCCCGGTCGAGATCAGCAGATGCGTTCAAGCTGGAGTCCCCTTGTAGAACACGGGGCAGCTGCTGCAAGGGTGTTCTCTCAGAGGGCTCCGGAAATCATTTCCCCCCTTGGTTTTCCAGAGCTCAGATTTGTGAATCTTCTAGCCATGCTGCATGGCCTAGCTTTTTTCTTGGCCTATTGCAGACTGGCTGGGCACACCCTCCCATTTCTCTTTTGATTTTATTCTTTGTATCTTATAGACTCAGAGGCTTTAAGGTCAGAAGGGATCATTGTGATCATTTAGTCTGCCCTCCTGCACAATGCAGGCCGCAGAACCTCACCCACCCACTCCTGTAATAGACCCCTAACCTATGACTGAGTTACTGATGTCCTCAAACCATGATTTAAAGACTTAAAGTTACAGAGAATTCACCATTTAAACCTGCAAGTGACCTGGGCCCCATGTTGCAGAAGAAGGCGAAAAACCCCCAGGGCCTCTGCCATCTGACCCAGGGGGAAAATTCTTTCCTGACCCCAAATATGGTGATCAATTAGACCCTGAACATGTGCCCACCAGGCAAATACCTGGGAAAGAATTCTCTATAGAAACTCATAGTCTTCCCCATCTAGTGTCCTATCTCCAGCCGATGGGGATTTTTCCCACCATGTTCTTCATTGTTTCATTGCAGCTCACTGGCACATTATCTCCTCTCCAGCTATGTTTTCTATGTAGCCTGCACCCATCGGTATTGAAATTATGGCTAGAAGAGTCACTCCACCAGATTACAATTACAACCCATAGTTCAGAGCGCTTCTTCCTTGTCTCCATGATCTTTGTATATGTGTAGTGTGGCGGGGTACGCCTGCTCCGCTCGGTGGATCCTGCGCTTCACCGGCTACGCCAGTGGTGCGGCTGGGAGGGGAGTGCGGGGGGGGGGGGGGGACCCGGTCCCACCCTCTGCCCCGGGCCCCGACCCAGGGACCCTGTGAGGAGTGGTCTCACCCTGCTCAGTCCCTGAGACCGACTACCTTCCCTGGGTCGCCTGTCCGTGGCCCCCCGGCCTGTAGCCTTCTCCGCCTCAGTGTGGTAGCCGCAGCGGATGATAGCTCCGAGCCCCGCGGCTGTCGCTGCAGCAGGGCAGGGCAGCTCTTCTCTGCTCTGCTTTACTTCGCTTCGCTTTGGTCTGTGCCTCCTCTCCTCTCGCTGTTAACTCCCTTCAGCCTTCCTGGCCTGCCTGAAGTGGAGGCTTTTATCTGCTGGGGCAGCTTCTTTGATGGGCCCCAGGTGGCCTAATTGGCCCAACTGTCTTAAATTAGCCCCAGCTGGGTTACCCAGGGAAGAGGGCTTTATGGAGCCTGGGGCTAATATACATGCCCTCCAGCACTCTTTCATAGCCGTGCGGTCTGGCCCTGTCACACATCCTCCCCCCCTGCTCAAGCCCCCAGGTTTGGGCAACTTGGGACGTCAGACAGTGAACCCGGGACAGGCCATCAGCATTACCATGGCGACGTCCCGCCCTGTGCTGTATGGTGAACCGGAAGGGTTGGAGGGACAAGAACCACCGGGTCACCCGCGCGTTTTTCTCCCTGTTTCGCTGCATCCACTGGAGGGGAGCGTGGTCGGTCACCAGCGTAAAGTGGCGCCCCAGCAGGTAGTATCGGAGTGCCTCCATAGCCCACTTGACAGCGAGGCACTCCCTCTCCACTACAGCATACCTCTGCTCCCTCGGGAGGAGCTTCCTGCTGAGGTACATAATGGGATGTTCCTCGTCACCCACCATCTGCGACAGGACCGCCCCCAGCCCCACCTCCGAGGCGTAGGTCTGCAAAATAAACTCCTTTGTAAAGTCAGGAGCGAGGAGTATGGGGTTACTGCAGAGGGCCGTCCGTAAGTCTGTGAAGGCTTCCTCTGCCCCTGCGGTCCATCGTACCATGTCCGGGCCCCGGGCCTTGATCAGGTCGGTTAGGGGCTGGCTCTGGAAGCGAAATGGGGGATGAACCGTCGGTAGTACCCTACCACCCCTAAAAATGCTCGGACCTGCTTCTTTCGGTTGGGCCGGGGCCAATTCTGGATAGCTTCCAGCTTGTTGAGCTGGGGTCTTACTGTGCCCCGCCCTACAATGTAGCCGAGGTATCTAGCCTCGGCTAGACCAATGGCACACTTGGCGGGATTTGCAGTGAGGCCAGCCCGCCTCAAAGTGTGCAGTACCCCTTCCACCTTCCTCAGATGTGTCTCCCAATCTAGGGTATGGATGACTATGTCGTCCAGATACGCAGCGGCATAGTCAGCATGGGGGCGTAACAGCTTGTCCATTAGGCGCTGGAAGGTGGCTGGGGCCCCATGTAGTCCGAAGGGGAGGACCGTGTACTGGAACAATCCATCTGGTGTTGAAAACGCCGTCTTTTCCTTTGCCTCTGTAGCTAGTGGGATTTGCCAGTATCCCTTGGTCAAATCTAGGGTAGTCAGGAATCGGGCCTTGCCCACTCGGTCCACAAGCTCATCTATACGGGGCATTGGGTATGCGTCAAACCGAGATACCTCGTTTAGCCGGCGGAAGTCGTTGCAGAACCTCGTAGTGCCGTCTGGCTTTGGTACTAGCACAATTGGGCTACACCACTGACTATGGGACTCCTCTATGACCCCCATCTCCAACATCCTTTTGACCTCAGCCTTAATCTCCTTTCTCTTGGCCTCGGGTACTCGATAGGGTCTCATCGTGACCCTTGCCCCAGGGCTGGTGATGATATGGTGAACGACCTCCGTTGTTCGGCCTGGGCTAGTCGTGAAGACATCTTGGTTCCGGGCTACCATCTCCACTGCCTCGGCCTTTTGGTTTGGCGTTAGATCGGGGGATATCTTCACTTGTTCTGGTGCTATCACCTCCTGGGTGAAGGTCATACATGCTTCTCGGGCCCTCCATGGTTTTAACAAGTTGATGTGGTAGATCTGCTCTTGCTTCCGGCGCCCTGGTTGCCGTACTTTATAGTTGGTCTCTCCCACGGGCTCGACCACTTCATAGGGCCCCTGCCATTGGGCCAACAGTTTGCTCTCGGCGGTAGGTACGAGAATCATCACCTGGTCTCCTGGCTGGAATCGTCGAACCATGGCGTGGCGATTATAGTGGACCTGCTGGGCCCTCTGGGCTTTCTCTAAGTGTTCCCGCACAATGGGGGTCACTCGGGCTATCCGATCCCTCATCTGGAGTACATGATCGATAACGTTCCTTCCCGGGGTGGGCTCCTCCTCCCAGGTTTCTCTGGCTATGTCCAAGATGCCCCGGGGGTGACGCCCGTACAGTAGTTCAAAGGGGAGAACCCCGTGGAGGCCTGGGGAACCTCGCGAATGGCGAACATAAGGTACGGCAACAGGGTATCCCAGTCCTTGCCATCTCGGCTCACCACCTTCTTGATCATGGCCTTGAGGGTCCTATTAAACCTCTCCACCAGGCCGTCCGTCTGGGGGTGATAGACGGAGGTCCGTAGGGCCCGCACCCGTAGGAGAGCACACAAGTCCTTCATGAGTTTCGACATGAACGGGGTCCCTTGATCCGTTAGTATTTCCTTGGGCAGCCCCACCCGGGCGAAAATCTTCACTAACTCTGTTGCGATCGCTTTGGAAGTGGTATTCCGCAGGGGAACGGCTTCTGGATACCGGGTAGCATAATCGAGGACAACGAGTATGTGTTGGTGCCCCCTGGCTGTTTTCTCCAAGGGCCCCACGAGGTCCATCGCAATACGCTCGAAGGGGATCTCAATGATGGGCAGGGGCACTAAAGGGGCCCGCAAGTGAGGCTGGGGGCTGTGTAGTTGGCATTCGGGGCAGGTGGCGCAATAGCGCCGAACTTCCTCGTGTATACCTGGCCAAAAGAACCTCCTCAGGATCCGGGCCAGGGTCTTTTCTACGCCCAAGTGCCCCCCAAAGAGGTGGCTGTGGGCTAAGCTCAGCACGGCGTTTTGGTGCTTCCTCGGCACCAGGAGCTGCAACACCCGCTCCCCGCTCATCTCCGTGGCCCGATACAGCAGGTCCCCCTTTACCAGAAAGTACGGCCCCGGGCCTCGAGCTCTTCCTTCCACTGGGACTCCATCGATCTCGGCCACTTCTGTCCTGGCGTTGACATATCTTGGGTCATCGGCCTGGTCTCGACCGAAGTTCTCTCGCCCTGTTTCTAGTTGTCCCAGCTCCAAGGGCCCGGTCTCTACCCCAGCTTCCGGTTCGGTACGACTCAGCTCGGCGTCTGCTTCAGGGCCTTCTTCACTCCGGGCCGGTTCTCTAGCTGCCGCCCGGGTCTGTCGGCCTACCATGGCTGGCTTCAGCCCCTGGGCCAGGATTCTCGTGCCCAAAGCCTTAGCCGCCCTCCTTTCGGCCCGGGTTTTCCGGCCCGTCCCTGGGGCTGGGAATAGATCCTGGGCGATCTCAGAGAACATCGGGGGATGGTCTTCACGGGGAAGGGCCCGCCTGGTGGTTTCAAGTTCCTCCTCTCCCCCTGGCCCCTCTGGGGGAAGGAGGGTCCCAAAGCCCGGAAAGTCTCTCCCTATAAGAACTGGATATGGGAGCCTAGGAACCACTCCTGCGGTCACTCTGGTGACACCTTCCTGCACTTCGATGTCCACTGGGATGGTGGGGTAGTAGCTTGCGGACCCGTGGACACATGTCACCCCCGTGCGTTTAGCTTGTGCTAATTGGCTGTGCTTCACCAATTTTCCCGAGACGAGCGTAATGGCGCTCCCAGAATCCACCAGTGCCAGGGTCTTGACCCCGTTCAGCTTCACAGGCCTCGTGTATCTGTGGGGGGTTAGGGCGACCCCTACGAGGTGGATTAGGCTGCAGGGGTCCAGCCAAGTTCCCAGGTTGCACTGCATGGGTTCGTCGGTGTTGGGACATTGGGCAGCTATGTGTCCCCACTCCCCACATGCATAGCAGCGGTAGAGGGTCCTAGGCACCCCTTTGTTCTTTGGGCTAGGGGGTCTAGCTCTATCCTCCCTGCCCATGTCATCCCGTCCCTTGGTGGCCTCCAGTGGGCCCTCAGTCTCCTTTGTCCTCCACCTAGTCCTCGCTGGGTTCTGGGGTGTCCGGCCTCTTGGAACTGGGGTGGGTCGTCTGACCCGGGGCAGGTCCTCTCTGACCGGCCGGGCGAGACCCCTGGCCGTTACCTGCCTCTCTACTAGCGCAACTAAGTCATCATAAGACGAGGGGTCATTCTGCCCTACCCAAGCGCGGAGGTCGGCCGGCAGCCCCCTCATATACCGGTCGATAACCAGGATCTCCAGGACCTTCTCCGGCCGGTGGACCTCTGGTTGCAGCCACTTCTGGGCGAGGTGGACGAGGTCAAATAGCTGCGACCGCGGAGCCTTGCCCTCCTGGAATCTCCAGTCGTGGTACCTCTGGGCCCGCACGGCTGTCGTTACCCCCGACCGAGCCAGGATTTCTGCCTTCAACTGGGCATAGTCTGCCGCCGCCGCCGCGGGTAGGTCATAATAGGCCTTCTGGGCTTCCCCGCTCAGGAAGGGGGCGAGAATACCAGCCCACTGAGCCTGGGGCCAAGCCTCCCGTGCGGCGACCCGCTCAAAAGTAAGGAGGTATGCCTCCAAATCGTCCTCCCCAGTCATCTTCTGTAGATAGCCGGTGGCACGTAGTGTTCGCGCCCCATCCGGCCCTGGGGTTTGAGAAGCCAAGGCCCTCAGCTGGGCCGCCACCTCTCGCAAAAGGGCCCGGTCCTGGTTGGCCTGGCTGATCAACAACTGATTAGTCTCTTGTTGAAGCCTCAGTGATTCCTGCTGAGTGGCCATCTGGGCCCGGGTGGCCTCTTGCTGGGCCGCCGTGGCCTGTATGAGTGCCTTTACTACGTCGTCCATTGCGGTGGGGAGGAGGAGAAAGGGAAAGTCCCGCACCCTCTTGGGGTTTTTTTCTCCTTTTTTTTTTTCCTCTCTCTCTCTCTCTCTCTCTCTCTTCTCTCTAGCCGCTGCGCACGCTGAATCCCACTCCTGACACCAGTGTGGCGGGGTACGCCTGCTCCGCTCGGTGGATCCTGCGCTTCACCGGCTACGCCAGTGGTGCGGCTGGGAGGGGAGTGCGGGGGGGGGGGGGGGACCCGGTCCCACCCTCTGCCCCGGGCCCCCGACCCAGGGACCCTGTGAGGAGTGGTCTCACCCTGCTCAGTCCCTGAGACCGACTACCTTCCCTGGGTCGCCTGTCCGTGGCCCCCGGCCTGTAGCCTTCTCCGCCTCAGTGTGGTAGCCGCAGCGGATGATAGCTCCGAGCCCCGCGGCTGTCGCTGCAGCAGGGCAGGGCAGCTCTTCTCCGCTCTGCTTTACTTCGCTTCGCTTTGGTCTGTGCCTCCTCTCCTCTCGCTGTTAACTCCCTTCAGCCTTCCTGGCCTGCCTGAAGTGGAGGCTTTTATCTGCTGGGGCAGCTTCTTTGATGGGCCCCAGGTGGCCTAATTGGCCCAACTGTCTTAAATTAGCCCCAGCTGGGTTACCCAGGGAAGAGGGCTTTATGGAGCCTGGGGCTAATATACATGCCCTCCAGCACTCTTTCATAGCCGTGCGGTCTGGCCCTGTCACAGTAGGGACAATAATCCTTTTGTTTCAGAAAGGTCTCATCTGTCCTCCATTATATTTTGCTGGCTGAAAGTACATTCCAGCTTTTTGCATAGCTTGAAGTCCACTTTACTGGGGTGACTGCTCACTGAGCACCCGCTCGGGGCCAGAGATGGCTTTGCAGGCACCCTACTCCTGTTAGCCCCCTCTTGGGAGCCCCGTAAGCACTCCACACAGTCTCTATGGTGGCTCAGAGCACCCCTACCCAGGGCTGACTTAATACCATGTAAAGTTCATTCACCTAGTCTTCAGAGTCCTTCATCACAAAATAATCCAAACTAAGCTCAATGAGTCCCCACCATAAAGCCCAGGATCATAATTCAACAGTTCTTCCGCCGCACCAAAAGCCTTTCCTCTGTCAGTCCGCTCTTCCAGCCCTTTCCGGAGGAGCTCAGCCCTCTGGACTGGGTGTCCTTCAACTTCAGTGTCTCCCCTGTTCCAAGGGAGAAGGCAGTCTAAATATTGCCCTCTTCCAGAGAGCTTCTGCCAACGGGCTGGAAGAGAAGGGAGCCCTGCCCCATCCTAAATTCCAGGGCTCCTGATCCAAGGCCCTTAAAGGAACAATGTCCTGGGTTTCTCTCACAGTCCAACTCCTAATTTCTTGGGATCGCTTCCTCACATCTGCTATCAGGCCATTTTCTGGGTTTTTAGTCAATCCAACACACCTGAAACACGATCTTCTGGCCTTTTTGATTCTTAAGGGGCCAATACATCCCCCATTCCACCCACCTTGGGAGTCCTCCAATTTTGAAGCAAGGAGGCTCGCACCTTTTCTTGCAGGAGTGGAGGCTGTTGAATTCAAGCAATCACTTCTGACAGTCAGAAGCATGTTGATGCTCTCCAAATGCAAAGTTCTCTGCACCCTTCAGTGAATCCATTAGTTGCTCTCCAGTACCAACCTTCTACGTTCACTCGTGGAGGACATTGAAAGAGATTTTCTTCTGGTGGCCAAGTCTTCATCTCTCTTCCCAGGTTCCGATGTCATGCTTAGATATAGCGAATCTTCCTTTAGAGGCATCATTTGTTCCCATCTAGTTGAGAATCGGAAGGAAATCCCCAGTATTCCTCAGGACACCTGGCCACCTTATGGTCACACCCTTCATTCCAGCACCCAGCAAGACAGCATGTATAATCATATTTTCTTTATCTGTGTCATGGGCCTCTTAAGCCAGACCCCTCACTATAGAGTCATTGTGGAGGACCACTTGCCCTTTCTCTCTTGCTAGCTTTTTTAGGTGGCTGCCTCTTGGTCATTGGCTGGGCCATTGACCTCCCTTCAGAGTTTGATCCTCTTTTATCTTGCCGATGGCAGACTTCCTGTTACTGATATTGCAACTTAATGGCTTCGTAGGCATTTCTCTTTTACTTTTCTTATGGTTTCCAGTCTTTATTGATTCCACATCCCTCCATCGGCTTCTATTTCCCATCTTTGTCCCTTTTGTCTCTGTCAGGTCTGACTTCCACAGAGTCGTGCGTTGCCAAGCAATTTTTCCCCCTTTTTCCTGTGGCTTGCATTTCAGCTCCATGTACCCAGCATGGTCTTCATTCACAAATAGGAACAACACATTCGCTCCATGTTGAGATGCCTTGGGTTGTCCAGTAGCCATGTTTAAATGTGGCTGTTGCTTCTAACATCAAGGTGCATTGCTGCTCATTCCAACCTGTAAGCCTGGAGATCGCTATTCCATTGCCCGCCTCCTGCTTTCAGAGAGTTTACTATTTCTTAATGCCCACTTCCGCCAACTCTCTATTTGTATGGCTACTTTGAAACATTACATAAACATAAGACTCCTGTGAGACAGGGAACTCCATTATCCCCTTTTATAGATGGGTGCTGAGACACAGAGCGACTATGTGATTTGCCGCACAAAGCCTGCAGCAGAGACAGGAATTGAAGTCAGATCTCCAGAGTCCCAGCCCTGTGCCTAAGCCACAAGATACTTCCTCCCCTTCTCAGGATGGATGTCTCCATCACTGAAGGCACCAGAAGGAAAAAGTGGGGGGGAGGGAGGAAGGCGGAGGAGGATTCTGTAGACACAGAAATAGCTGGGTCATCAGAGGTGGTGGGAAAGGACCAGGGGGTTTGCTGTTTGGGATTAATTATGAGAATGCGCCTGGTTGCAGAGATTTTGTTTTAAAAGCACGTGTCTTTGCATGTGTTGAAATATACAAAAATAATCCTATGGAAGTTCTGCCTCAGAGACCCAGGGGAAATCGGATGGTGCCAGGAAGAGAGAGGGACAGACCAGTGCTAGCTCATCTCTGCAGAGAGCTGCAATATCTGCCCAAAAATAGCCTGCTGCCCCGATGCCAAGAGCAGCAAACCTTTGCTAAACAGTTTAAAAATAACCCCGATAGGAAAGATGTCCCATCTCCCTCCATGGGAATCTTATTTGTGTTGGAGTCAGTGTTTGCCTTCCAGTGCCCCTGCCAGCTTTCCGACCAGCACTATCTCTCATGTGATTCTCACTGCTCACAGGGCTGGGGCTGGAGAGGACACAGGCTGTTCCCAAGGGAGGTAGAAAGATGCTCGCTAATTTTTGCTGCTCTGCAAGGTGGGGGTTTGGAAAGGGCAGGAGCTGGGCTGGGGAGGAAGCCACGTGGGATACAAGATGTCATTTAGCTCTGCGGCTTTACACCCTCATGGGGACACAAGGGAACTGATTGTGTAAGCGGACAGCGCAAGCTGGTCTCCTGCAGGAAATAGAAGTCAGGCCCCTAGAAAACTGGCAGGTCCCAGAGAGCCACAATGTTCCCTCTGCCAGGGGTAGCCAGCTCTGGATGTTAGCTAGCTCTGGGAGGCAGCGTGTGCCAGTGGATCGGGCAGTGAGCCAAGAGACCTCGGTTCTTTTCCTGGCTCTGCTACTGACTTGCCATGAGTCACTGTCCCCATTTGTAAAATGGGGGATGATAGTGACCTCCCCGTGCTGCATTTGTAAAGTGCCTTGGGATCTAAAGACAAGCACTGAGACCCCTTTCCCAGCAGGATGCTGCCCCGTAGCATTAGCCACTTCTAGCTTACTGGTATATCTCTAAGAGATAGTAGTGATGCTCTGTGTGGTCCCCTCTCAGGGGGCCCAGAACTAACCATGCACCATGGCATTTTCTGAGTGGGTTTCATATGTATACTCACATATACTGCGCCCAGCATTAGGCGTGATACACTCACTGGGCTATATATAGCAGGTATGCTTCTCGTTCAGGACAGATGTGCCATGCTGCTCCCCATCCAGTCCTGCCACGCCAAGCCACCTCAGGGGGCTGGAGAACCACTCATGTTCTGCAAGACCGTGGGCAGCAAGGGGATGGGGTGAGATTGAGGCGGTCCTTCTGCGAGCGCAGTCACTCCGACCCGGTGATCCTTGGAGAGCATTTGCTGTTCTGCTGCCAGCTGCAGGAGCCAGCTGCATTAGGATGGAAGCAAAGAAGGTGCCCTCTTTAATGGTCACCAAACAAGCCGCTTGGAGGAGCTGGCAGGGCTCCACATTGCAAAGCTATTAGGGTTCTCCTTTGTATTGTTGTGGAAGAGACTCTTCAGAGTTGTCTGCTCAGAGCACAGAGATGAAAGAGAGAGACCTTCTTTGATGTGCTCAGCGACAGCCTCTCTGCTGCTGAGGAGATAATAATACTTAGCACCTCTCCAGGCTATTCATTATTACTAATATTATTTATTTGTGTGACCGTAGCACTGAGCTGCCCCATTTGGACTCAGGCTCCCCATTGGGCTGGGGAGGGAGCTGCAGAGACCTGGCTCCTGCCCCAAAGAACAAAGACTCTTTCTTAACACAGGTAGGTCATTGTTATTGTCCCCTTTTAGAAATGGGGAAACTGAGGCACGCACAGCATAAGGAGGACATCGAGTTAGGTGTAGAACACATCAAATAGATGTAGGGCACATCGAGTTAGGTGCACGACTTCTCCTCCACAGCCCACACACTTAACAAGTGGACAAGGATGATTCTGCTACTCCCCTTCTGCTTCCGTTTAGTGCCTACGAGGGTGTAGGTTGGCTTGACAAACCACTTCATCCTAGGGTTAGATTTGTTGCTGCCCTTGGCTCGTGTTTCACACAGTCCCCTCCTCTGCTACCCTCTGCCCCCAGGCACCACTGGGAGTCACAAAACTACAGACACTAGAGACAGAGCAGCCCCATCAGATCCCATCTACTCCCCGTCCTGGGTACCCTTGGAGGATTGTTTTCTATAGTTATTCTTTCCTCCATCTCGTTTTAAACCCCTAAGTAATAGGGTTCCCACCTTCTCATGGAGTTCATCCTCACAGAATGTTTCCTGGTATTCAGCTTGCATTTTCCTTATGAGTTTTATTCCTGACTCCTAAGTTTGGCTTGTCTTAGATAAGTCCTCTCCCTTCAAGGACATCTCGCTTGTCAGTCCTCTTCCTTTGCTACTTTCTTCTCCCCTTTCCTTTTGATCTCTCCATGCCCTCCTTGTTCTGACTGCCTCCCCCAGCCAGAGTTTGGAGAGTGACCCCGCAATCAGGTGACCTAACAAGATAGATTTATTTACTGCCTTCAGGAGGGGAGGAATGGGAGAAGAGGGAGGTGGAGACTGGACCATGTGCTCAGGCCTGTGGAGTAGGAAGAGGGGCTGATGCAAATCACTGTCTTTGAGGGGGTTGGCAAATGACTGAGTCCAGAGAGCTGCCACTGACCAGCCCTCACGCTGTATGTTGGCATACGAAGGGCAGGAGAAGCATCAAGAGGTGACATTGATTAATTCAGGCTTCCGTGGCTGGCCTCAGAGTCTGGGAGTTTTCTTCCATGTGGTAACCCCCACGATCCTTTGCAGAGCAAGTGGCCCTTTTCGGACTTTCCTCTGTGCAGTCAGATGGACCTGCTACCCCATACTCTCAACTTACCCCTCTGCGGCTCATGCTGTTTCCCAGCTACCTATGTCTGCTCACCAATGCTGCCACCTGCAGTGTCCCACGCAGTACTGCGCCCGGACCCCAGTGCTCGGTGTGTCCAGAGGGAAGTGTACCAGGCAAAGAAGCCTTGCTCCATGGGTTTGCCATCTGGGCAGGCCACATGCACAGCACAAAGGGAAGCAGCTGGTTTGGCTCTGCATTCACATCTGGTGTCCCTTCATTCAGCTTCTTTGGGCTGCACTGACCCCAGCCTGAACCCACATCTGTCTGTCACCTCAGCATGGTGCTGAAACATCACAGCGTCTGGGGCCCAGAGTGACAGGACTAGCTAAATAATGGTATACAGCCAGACAGTTTTACCTGAACGCTCCTAGCACCTGGAATATTCCCACTGGAAGGATCTGGGCACCACTTCCTGTGAATTTTGCATTTCACTCATCTTGGACAACTGAAACAGATTAGTTAGTTTCACTTCTTGCCTCACCTGTGAGATGCCATTGAATTTAGTTTACAAACTCTGCAGGGGTTAAATGCAACAAGGGGTCATACCCTGGAATATTTTGTCAAAATGTTTCTGTTGCCACTAGATTCTGTAAAACCCTTTTATTTACAAAACCTGACTCTTGCCCCTAAAGTACCGGACAAGTCTGTGACTGCTTTTGCCAGCATCACTGGTGTTTTTGTGCAGGAAAATATTCTTGGAAAAGCTCCTAGAAGTTCAAGAAATGGGTCACTGAGAGCTCAAAGAGTAAACCTAACCCAGAGCTGAGAAGGGCTCTTTCTAGCTTCATTGATCTCCCCACAGCAAATGATGGAATCCTGGGTCCAGGAAGAGAGAACGGATGCCACAACGTGGCAGCAAAATCCCAAATGTGGAGCTCATGAGCACTGATGGAGAACTTCAAGGATGCCTGGCTTTGTGCCCACGGCAGAGGATAGACTAAAGTCCCTTCTAATGTGTCATTCACTGAACATGCAGGAACTCCCCTGAGAACTATGCCCTGATGTTAACATGCTGATGATCCATAATATTAGCACCTTGTACCTATCACTACACACAACTCTCGGTCAGTCATGTGATCTGTCTAGGTAATATTTATCCTGTGAGTATGCAACCATGGAATTTGCCACAGGAACCGCTCTTTGCCACAGAATTATGGATTCCAGTTTCTCATTACCCAGAGTTACAATATGCGGGATTAAAAACAAGCAAATTAAAAAAAAAATACCAGGAGCTCTGGAAGGGCTAGAAACTCTCTGGCTTCAAGGTATGAGACAATTTCTAACTAATGGGGGTTGGAGAGAGACTTTCCTGGTGAGTAGATTATTCCATAACTGCCTGCTGTGGGGTCGCTTGCATCTCTCTCTGAAGCAGTTGGTGTTGGCCACTGTGGGAGACAGGATACTGGACTAGATGGGGCCCATGGCTGATGCAGTCAGTCTGGCCATCCCTATCTTCCTGTGTTCCAAATGTTCATTGTAAAAAAATGTCTAGCCCTTATGGTTACAAAGAAAACCTTAAAAGCGTGAAATTGATATTAACAAATGCAGCCACATCTTTCTGAATCTGCAGAATGTGTGAAACAAGAGTGGCAAGAGATGTATACTGTCCTTATTCACCCTGATACAATGTTAACTCTGAAACCTATTGATGATAGTGCAAATGTCAGTTGTTAACTATTTCTTCACTGGTAATTTTAGCAGAAACTTTCAGCTAATGTGTTTATCCCACAATCTCTAACTGCCTCCCAAGCCAACCCCACATGCTTCAATTCTCCCCTACCAGCTCCCCAAATAGCCCCATTCTCCTGACAACTCCTTTGAAACAATTATGTGCTATCTATACAAAAATTGGTGGCATATGGAAAACTGCAAGTGTGTGAACAACTTTAAAATACATTGAATTTAATATCAAAAAGCATAGTTTGGGGGCAACTGTCCTGACTGGATTATTTACTCGCATATGGGATTCAATAAATGTTTTAATCTAAATATATAAATGAAGCTGCTGCAGAATTTCCAGTTTGTTGCACCAGATTGCTGCAGAATCCAGGTGGGCTCACCTCAGAATTTAGCTCTAACTCAGCTTGGCGCACATGAGGCCTTACTGTCTATCTGAATATCAAGGTGATGATCTGATGGCCCCTTCTGGCCTTAAACTCAATGACTCTATCGGTTTAGAAGCCCTTGGTCAACAGAAATACTGGGCCACATTCACCCTGGATGTATCACCTTCAATGAGGTTAATGGAGTGACACCAAGGATTCATTTGGCCCATCATCTTTAAAACACTGGGCGGGTCCTCGGAGGATATACATTGACTTCACTGGAGTGATGACGATTTACACCAGTTGAGAAGATATGGGAAGAGCAGGCCCGTCCCGGCACATACAGGATAAAAGCATGAGTGTACAATAAGTGCATTATGGGTAAAATTAACTGTCTCTGACTGTCTCCAAGTGGAGGCCATATTGGAGACACTACCACAGTGCCTCAGAGAGCATAGTAGTAGTGCAAAGCAATGTCAAATGAAACAAGATCATTCAGTGGAAAGTGAGTCAGGCGTGGGGTGGGGAGGAGACAGATGGGCAAAGCCATAGTAAGAGAGAAAGGGCTTGGGGTAAGTAGACACAAGGCAGAGCAGGTGGTGATTGGGTTTGTGTTGCAGAAAAGCAGCTGTGTCCAGACAAGAGTCCTGAAAGAAGAAGCAGATCCTGATCTAAATCGGGAGTGCACATGGCTGGCATGGGAATATTAAAGAGCTGCTCCAGCTGCTTGCCCCGGCCTGGGTGTATAAGGATTTCTGAGGTATCCACTGATTCCAGGCCTCGCACCACATTTCCCTCTACCTGCTTGGGCACAGAGTTTATCCCCAGGGCTCAGGGTCACCACGGACAGGAGCCTCAGCCAGCTTAAACCAGAACAGCAGCATCGCTGACTCAGACCCCTGCTGCGAGCCCAGGGGAGAGTCTCCGAAATAGAGAGTGACTGCTGTGCACATTCCTCCTGTGGTTGCCCCAACCAACACTTGGCTCAGTTTGGAATGGCGCAGGAATGGCTGTAAGTGGCAGTCGGAGTCCAGGCAGTGTCCACGTCTGTACACACACAGCTCAGAGCTCTGGGGATGATTCATGTGTCTGAGGGGTTTTGTTGTTTTTTTAAAGTCATTTCTGCAAAATTACTAACCAGTTAATTGCTAATGTCGCCAGTGCAACAGGAACCCGATACCCCTGTGCCAGACCAGGGAGATGTTGCCTCAGAGCTGGACAGGGGACAGCATCATGTTTGAAAAGAAGGAAGGCTTCTTTGGACATCCTACTATTTACTTCTTGTCACACCCAGGTTGAAGAGTGCCCCTGAGGCTGCTCTGTGAGTGAATGAGTATTATTGCATTACCCTATCACTGAGATCAACTCAGATCTGGGATTCACTGTGCCAGACACTGTGTGAATACAGAGTGAGACAGTTCCTGCCCTGAAGGACTTACAGGCTAAAGAGACAGACTGAGGCTGGGATGGGAAACAGAGCTAGAGGTCAGAGAGAGAACCAGGAATAAAACCCAGGTCTCCCGACTCTCAGCCCAGTGCCCTAGCCACTGGACCATGCTGTCTCTCATGCTGGATCATGCAGTGATGAATTTGCCAGATCGCACTTGGACGTGCCCTCCCCCCAGATTTCACTGCACATGGCTCCCCAGCCCACCTCCCCTGTCAAACCTCAGAAGAGCTCCGCTATTCTCAGGGCCCCCCATGCCTGTATCAAGGGGGCTACAATGTATTCAGATTTGAAAACCCACCAACAATGCTTTGGTTTTAAACAGGACAGATGCCCTTCATCCACACCCCCATCAGGGAAAGCCAACAGTTACATACTCACTCTCCTGATGTTTCTTTTGCTGGGCCCAGATCTGCAATGGTCATTACTCCCATGACTGTCAGCTCTCAAACACTTCTAGATCAAAGGGACGTGGTGAGGGACTTCCTTCTTCAGTCGGCCCATGGTGGGCTGGCTCATTGCTAGAAGCAGCAGCTCACCCGAGGAGGGCTTGCCTCCACTGTGGAAGGTGCTCTAACCTCAACCGTTCCTCCATGACATCCCTTTTCCTGAAGGTCCTACAGAATCCATAGTACGCTTACTGTTGACAATCAACAATGTAGGACCTGCTCCCCATCTGCACACTTCTGGTCAGGAAAGAAGGAAGAGATCAAGTGAGTGAATCCCAAAGGCCAGACAGGTGAGGAAAACCAGCATCTTGGGGCTGGGGTGGAAGATAGAGGGGGAAAAGCCTGGAGTTTTTACGGACTTGCCACCAGCCCCAATACTTTCCACACTCCAACAATCAAAGGGCAGCCTGTGTAATTAATACTATTTAGGCCAGGTTAATGACAGAGGGAAATGTCTTTTGTCAGCCCGGCTTTGCCCACTGGCCCTGATTTAGCAACATGAAAGCATTTTTTCTGATTAACTGTTCAGTGAAGGAGATAAAAGAGATGGCCATGAAATGTTTTCTTTAATGTGATGAATGTAAAGGGACTGTTAGAATCAGGGAAGGGAGAGAGAGAGAAAGGGAGAGCAAGAAGGACAGAGAGAAAGGAGGAGAGGTCTGGAATAGCAGGGGTGCTGCAGCATGGGCCTGAGAGGCACCAGCAGAGATGTGTGCGGGGAGCCCAGGGCTGGAATAGCAAGGGGGCTGCAGGTCAGAACTGGGCCACACAAGCAGAATGGGGTGTGGGTGGGAGGACAGCAGTGGAATGATTTGAAAGAGGTGACAAAGCGGCAAAGAAAAAAAGAAGCAGTGGCTGAAATTGATTTTGATTTTTGAAAGGCTTTTGATAAAACCCCTCACAAAAGGTGAAACAGATTACAGAATTTTACATCTCACCCTGAATTAAAAACTAGTTGGGAGAGAGGAAACAAAGAGAAGCAATAAATGGACAGTTCTGAATGTGACAAGAGGGTAATAGTAGGATGTCCAAGAAATCCGTGGTGTTCAGTATATTTATTGGAGGGACACTGACAAGTTAAAAGCTTTATTTGAAACAAAATACATTGTCTTATTTGTTCCTAATAGGGACTCCAGCAGACTCCTTTAGAATCATTCAGCTGGCCTGTCTTGGTTACTAATGTGCTATTTATGCTGATTTGCTTAGATTTTCTCTCTCATTTTGGACAATGAAAATAGGCTAATCAATTTAACTTTGTGTGAAATCAGTTACTAGTAAGGGCTTGACTATATTGAGAAATTGACCGCAATAGCTATTCTGGAGTAGTTCCCTGTGTGGACACTCTTATTCCACAAGAAGAGTGCTTTTTTTCGGTTTCGCTTTATCCAATTTCCTGCCTTACTGCAGAATAATTTCACTGTTTAGACGCCCACCAAATGCCACTCCCTGGCTTACATGTATTATCGAACTGCAGCAATGGGTTGGGGAGCAGGATGGGCTAATATCTGAATGAAAATTGTAACAATTCAAGGGACAAGGGTGGAGATCCTGGAATCATTCCCACTGATGGAACTGTATTTTTAAGGAAATGTAAATGTAGGACTGAAATCAGTTCATCCTATTCTTTTAACAACTCTGAGGAAGAAGGCGGGAACATACAATTCCAAATTATTTCGGTTAGAGTATCCCAATGAAGGGAAATTGGGTAACAAGATAAAAGATGAAATTCATAATATATAGGTGCAAAATAATGCACATTGTCCTTCCAGGTAGTGCGGTTTAGAGCGGTGGTGAAAAAAACGACAAATGAAATGTTCGGCTGTACTCAATATTATCTTGGCCATTCTGTAAGCAGATAGTACATCATCTCTTGGAATCCTGCTTTTGGTTCCTGCCACCTCCTCTCCAAAGGGAAAGAACAGAAAAAATCCTGAAAAAGACAATAGAAACACTGAAACGAATGTGAGGCTTCAAAACAGATAAGAAAAAGGAGAACTAGTTGCTGCGGAGAAGGGATATAATAATGGGGTATAAAATAATGAATGGTAAAAGACAGGGCAATTCAGGCACTTTATTTACCCTATCATAATAATATAAAAGGGCACTCAGTGAAATTAAAAAGGCAACACATTTGGGTTCTTTAACCTATAGACAACGTCATAACGAGAACCAATGGCAGAAAGCTAAAGAGAGACAAATGCAAATTATAAATAAAGGCATACATTTTTAACAGTAAGGACACAAACTATCAAGGGATGTAGTGGATTCTCCATCTCTTGGAGTCTTCTTATCAAGGCTAGATGCCTTTCTGGAAGACATGCTTTAGTTAAACGCAAGTTATTGGGATCAATACAGGAGTAACTGGATGAAATTCTGTGGCCTGTGCTATGCAGGAGGTCAGACTACATGATCTGGCCTTAAAATCTATGAATATATGAATAAATGGAGAAAAGACCATCTAAAAATGTAGTATGTAATTAACCTGTGCAACTCACTGCCACAGGATAAAAGCTGGGTCCAAAACAGGATTTGATAGTTATCTGAATGAGCACAGCATGCAGAGTTTCATCAGCAAGAACGAAAATGATGAGACATAACAATCCTTCAGCTTCAGGCATAAACTGATTACCAACTGCGGGAAGAGATGTCCCCTGCTGACATTGTATTGCACACTTAGGAGCATTATAGGAAGGGTTATCCTTTTCTAAGAAGCATTTGCCTTTGGCTACTGTTAGAGACAGGATGCTGGACTAAAAGCAGCCTAACAAGGCATTTTGCCTTAGATGTATAGCCAAACTTGTGAATTCCAGAGCGGAGAGCGTGGTAAGGAGTATGCCCCAATGCCCACTTGTATACATTCATATCTGGGGACCAAAAACCAAAACACCCCATCAACTACAAAGGCTGTGGCAGGCCCCAGTGGGAGAGGTGAACTCACAGTCCTAGACCAGTTAGTGATTTAAAGATACCAACCAAGACTCTGAATCACACTGGAAGTGAATTGGCAGCCAATGCATGGAGCTCTGGTGTGAAGTGCCCATGTCAAATTATCCTACCAAGAAAATATTCAGCACTCTCAGCAGCTGCCTGGTGGCCCTCAACTAACCCCAGGTAGAACCTGGTGCAGTAGCCTAGCTTGCAGCTGGGAGATAAAAGCCTGCATAGCCATGGCTAGGCTGACATCTGAGAGGAAAGGACAATCATTTAGCCAGCTGAAGATGAAACACACATTTCTGACCATAGAGGCTGTCCAGTGCAGAGGAGAGTCCAATAAGCCATCTTCTCAGGTCCTCTTGACGATTAAAGGGCTCAACTTCACCGATGAGGGCAAAAATCACAGCTCTTTTTCCTCAAATTTTCACCATCCTGCTTAAAAACATCTCACTTTTCCTCCTGATCAAAGTGTCCCAAACGTCATTCATTTGTAGTCAAGTTATGGGTAAGTTTTGCCAATCTGACAGCTGGCACGTTGCTCAGAAACGTCTGAAGAGCATTTCTCCCAAGGGTTGTCTCCTGCCAGGTGAACGTTCCTGAGAAGTCACACAGGAACTTCAGCTCCTCTTCTAAGATTGTTTCCCTGATTTTTATAAGACATTTTTAGTTACATTTCTTTGCAACACTTGATGAATGAATGAGCTGTGATCCATCCCAGTGACCGCTAGGCAAACACACCATCCAGAGCTTTGTCAGCCAATCAAATCCCTTTCTTGGTTATGCTTCTTTTATAAGAAAGAATAACTTCTCTGCATGCATTTGGCATGTATCTATGCCCTAAAGTGCTGCTTCACCACTGGTATGAGAGAAATAACGTAAGTACAGTACAGTAGGTTTAAAAAATACCTGCAAGTCATCATGACGTGGTAGCGTTTTCACAGAAAATAGTAAATCTGTCATCCTGGGGTTTATCACTGTAAAGAATTTTTATTTTAAAACAAATAAATAAACCGGTAAGAGCCACCTATTAACAGGTGTTGTCTACATGCTAAGCCTGGAATTACAGCCCATATTCAACAGTTGTCTATTTATTCTTTGAGCTATTTATAGTTGGTCAGATCTTTAAGTATCAGTGTTCTGCCCTTAACTTCTGTACCTTTGTAATTCATGTATTTACTGTCAAAATGTTAATAGAAATATTAAAATATTAAATGTTATTATTTATATATTATTATATTAAAATATAAAAATAAAATATCAGATAACATCTGATCCCATGCATTGCTGCCATCAGTTGTTCTACCATGGGGCCAGGATGTCAGAGTCTTGTCTATATGGCGGAAGAAGATAAGGTGAAATGGGAAAGCAGGCAGACTGCAGATGAGACAAGGGGAGACTCCTCCTTTGCTTCCATGTATTCTCCATTTTTAAGGTTTTAGCCATGCTAGACTGGGAAATGAATTAAGGAACAATGGGCCAGATCACCAGTGGTGTAAATCAGCATAATTCCATTGACTTCAATGAAACGGTCAATTTGTTTACACCGGCTGAGGATCTTGTCCCATGTTTAAAACAGATTAATACTGGTAGTTCCATCTAAACGTCCCCCTTCCCCCCAGTATTGGTGACCCAAGTCAGGGGTGAGGCACATTGATGTTGGAGAAGCCACATTATATCATTTAAAAAAGGAGATGCTGTCAGGTTTGCTGGAGTGATTGGCAGTGGTTTCTGAACAGTTTGGATATGACACATTCGCTGCAGCTGAGCCAAACCCATCATGGGCTGGGGTCTGAGGGTACGTCTACACTGATGGTGGCAAAGTCGCCACCGTCAGATCGATCTTTCTGGATCGATTGAGCGGTCAGTGAAGACCCGCTCAATCGATCTGGAAGTCGACCTAGTAAAACCACCTCCTCAAGTGGCACACTGCAGTGAAGACACTGCTCAGAACGGAAGTACAACAGTCGATGGGAGTTACGCAAGCTATTCTGTGTAGTTTGCCTAACTCCTGTTGACTGCCGCCGAATTTCCAGGTAAGTGTAGACCAGGGCTTAGTTCTACAGGTGCAGGCGGATGCGGAAGAGGTTCTACAGTCATGTATATTTCACTCTGAAACAGTCAAGAGCACTGAAATATCTGGTGGGCTGGGACTACAGTAAATAAGGGGGAGATTCACACACACACATCGTAATTAGATGCCCAACTTCCACTGATTTTTGGTGGGCACCTAACTTGCCTTTGTCCTCTGAAAGTCACCCTTGAGTTGCACAGGGATGCATTTCACTTTCCGCTAGCCCCAGGAGCTGAGTCCTTAGCCATCCTGATGCATTTAGCTTTGCTTTGAATTTTCTGTGTATGTGTGCATATTTATGTATGTGCTTTTCCAGGCATTACATTATACATCCAGTCAGCCACCAGTAATGCCTCTTCCATCATCTTGTAATTCATCTACAGTGCACAGTGAAGAGGCCTGTAGGGAATGAGATTTAATTTAGTGGGTAACTTTAAAATCCTATGGCCTGTGTTATGCAGGAGGCCAGGCTTACATGATCATAATGGTCCCTGCTGACCATAACAGCTATGAACCTATGAAAAAGAGCTCCATTGCTTTTCTGAATTTGTCAGATTGAAGACCCCCTCCCACTATAGCCTTAAATCATTCATACTGGGAATGAACATGTCCATTCTAAATCCCCATATTAAACGTGAACTATAAGTAATTTTAGATCACAGCTGAGCACTTCATAGACTGTACTGCAGTTGCACTACTCAGCAGATGTTACCTCAGGGTATGTCTTCACTGATGGCGGCAAATTTGCCGCCGTCAGATTGATCTATCCGGATCGAATGAGTGGTCAGCGAAGATCCGCTCAATCGATCTGGAAGTTGACGCATTAAAACCACCCCCTCAAGTGGCATAGTGCTGCGTCAACGGGAACGCATTTCCTGTTGGCGTAGCGCAGTGAAGACGACACATAGAAGAGGAGTTACAAAGTCAATGGGAGTTAGTCAAGCTACTCTGCGTAGGTTGCGTAACTCCCGTCGACTGCTGCCGAATTTCCAGGTAAGTGTAGACCAGGCCTCATTGTAGGAAGGTTGTCATTGTGATTAAGGCACTAGCCAAAGACTAAGGAGAGCTGGCTTAGGTCTTGGTTCACTGCATGACTGTAAGCAAGTCTTTGCATCTCTCTGTACCTCAGTTCCCCTTCTGTAAAATGGGGATAATGACACTTCCCTGCCTCATTGGGGTCTTGTGAGTATAAATACATACATTTTTGTGCGGGTTTGTGTACTATGTTGATGGAGATCATATAAGTACACAGACAGATCATGTTTCAGTTTATGAGGATTAGGTAAAGGATATATGATTTATAATTGATGAAAGACCAACAAGTTATCATTTTGAAAGAGATTCTCCATTTGGTGTATACTTAATTACTAATGAGGCCATTTAATGCTTCTATTTTCCACCTGTATATAAATAAGGATGATGCAGGTGAGAATGGAGAGGAAGTATAGGGTGTGTTTTGTTAATCGCAGGAGAGCTGAACCAAACTGGTTTATTATTCTGTTTATATACTGGATAATTTTCAGGTTGTTTTTTCCAGACTGCTAATGATGTGGACATAGATGAGCCATTGGTAGCCTCAGGCACTGTCCAGTGATTCACCAAGGCATTTTACTTTTACCACAGCTGATGTGTCTGTCATACCATGTGCCAGATCAGAATATTCAATATTTGGAAGTTATATTCCTCCCACATGCAAAGACACTTTGGGATGGATACAGACCAACTTCATATTCCTTCCTGTCTCACAAACAAGATTTGATTATGGTAATTATAGTTTGGAAAAATGTAGGAAATAAGTGGGATTTAAGTGATGAACAACCATTATGCTGGTCCTCTGCACAGGGATGAATTTCATCTCAAGACTTTGTAAGAGCATATGTACACCACAATTTTGAAGTGCAAGTGTAAATTTGCACTAGCTCAAAATTGTATCAGGACAAAGTCTAGAAAGGGACAACATTTTACTTTTATTGCAGTTTGTTCTGTAACCTGATAAAGCTTGATCTCTTGTATAGTTGCCTTTAGTTTTTCTGGCACTTCTAGAGAATGTCTAAAGAATAATAGCGGATCTTCATAAAACACTACCTTATACGCCGCATCTCCATTTGAACACTTTCTATGCCAAGTCCACTTCTGACAGCTGTGAAAGTCTTTAAGGGCTGACCAAAAAGGAGAGGAAAGTGGCTAGCCCTATCAGGTGTCCTAAGAAAGGCAGAAGGCAGCTAACAGAATAAATGTGCTAGAATTTTTTAGCTGCTGTGTTATTATATAAAGATTTAGTTTTATTCCTAAATTTGGGCCAAAATTAAAGGGTTTAAGGAGTTTGAAACAGATAATTCCATTCGACCCTGTTAAATGCCTTCTTCTCATATGAGGGCATGAAATAGACAACATGGGCAATGTCCTTCTAAGCCCAAATCAAACTCAAAGCATTTCAGATTTTCTGCCCATATATTCCCCTAATAAAGTTGCTTGAGAAGAATGGATTATGGCTAGAAGGAGGATTTGGAGTTTCTTAGACATTTTCACTTGGATGTTGAGGCCAACATTGATGCAACATATAGTCTAGTAGTGCTAACCTATTGTGTGACCCTGAATAATCATTTCACCTCTGTTTCTTCTTTTGCCCTCTGGCTATCTTGTCTATTTAGATTATAAACGCCTCATGGCTGGGACTGTCTATTCCTGTGTTTGTACAGTTTCTAGCACAACTGGGCCTCAGTCTCAGCTGAGGCCTATAAAGGATACCGAAATTTTAACAACACTATAGGCTTATATCTTGTACATAGTAAAAGATCCCATCTGTTTTGTTTATTTGTGTGTTGGAACACACAGTCGCATCAGAGGAGGATTTGTCCAATTCTACCTTTAAAGCAAATCCAAAGAGCTCTCTGGGGAGGAAGTCTCTAGAGAGGAGTCCTCTGGGCAGGGGGGCTGGAACAATTTTTATAGTGGGGATACTGAGAGCCATTGAACCAAACTGCAAACCCTGTATATAATGGAATCCACGTCAAGTCCCCCTGGCACTTCTAGTTCCAGCATCTATGTCTCTGGGGAGGAGAGACCATCAATGTGGGTCCCAGCAAAGCCATCTTTAATGTACCAACTCCGGGGAGCTGGAGATTTAAAGAAACAGAACAAAAACAATGATCAAAGGGGAAAGCTTTCCTGGATGAGACCACTTTAAGGGGTAGATTCTGCCCTGTCTGTGGCAGAGTGCCCCCTTCAGAAGCTACATGGAAAGCACAAGTGTGCAGGTCCAATTGCCCCCACCCCAACAGGGTGCATCAGCCTAGCATAGGTGGTGCTTCACCTTCTGGCTGAGGCCTTATGACTGTTTCATCCCCTCCCAGGATCCCAGGGGACACGAACAAAATAGTTTGCAGTCAGCAAACGAGAGGGAATAAAAGCATAAAGGAAAAGAAAGAAAACCTGTAAGCAGTTGCCATCGGGTCATTGGCTTCTCTTACTTCAGAGGGCCTTGGAAATATCAATCCACTCCAGAGTCCACTAAGTCTCCAGTATAAGTCTCAGTTTCTTTCCCCTTCTGAGCCCAGGGGACGAGTGTTCTCCTTTCTGCCGGGCAGAGCTGTCAGACCTCTCTCTGGGATCCCGCTGAGGAACTCGACATCCTGTTCACTCCCCCGGCTTGCTCCCATCTGAGTGGAGTTCTCTCTTTTTAATGCTTCCTTCCGTCCGGGCGCAGGGGAGGTCCCACTCTAGCCCAAAGCAACTCCTTAACCCCTTCCATGCGAGCGCAGGTTTTGTAGACCCTGTCACAATCCCCCATGAAATCACCAGGACTGCCTGAGGAATAAGGGAGACAATGCAGAAGACTGCTCAGATTTCATATCACTCCCCACAAGTGGGGGAGTACAAGGCGTAGAAAGATGGTGCAGTGATTAGGGCACTAGCCTGGGGCTCAGAAGAATTCAATTCTCTGCTCTGCACAGATGTCCTTTGGGATCTGGGCAAGCCACTTAGTCTCTCTGTGCTTCAGTTGTCCATCTGTAAAATGAGGATAACAGCACTGCCCTACCTCCCAGGGGTGTTGTGAGGCTAGAGATGGTCATGGGGGCTACATAAGGCCCAAATGTAGGTAGGCTGATAGCAGCGGGGTGAGGACATTTCATGAGAAGATGCTTTTGTGTTTTGGGGACATCTCTCTGAATGAATAGCAGCCTGTGGTTTTGCTGGGTGCTATGGCATGCTGATGAGTTTGAATGGTTAATTTGTAAAAGATTTTGAACTTGATGTCCTGTTGGTTTTTGTGCATCCAAATGACTGGGCTCCAGGCTGTCTTGTCTCATGGTGGGTGTGGTGTTGGTTGGACTAGAAATTTTGAACAGTGCAGAGTTTGCTTTAGCAAGTTTAAAGTGGAGAAAACCATCCTATACCGAGACACTGAAGATAAAAATCCATGGTTGCATCTGTTTGCACTTAAAATGATCATCTAAAAAGTTAAACACATAAATAAATTGGGCATTTGGTGAGTGATGAACAACATTTTCCTCTCTGCTGGTGTGACAGTTCTGAGCCTCCGATCAGTAGCTGGAATGTAACTGCAACCAAAAGAATGTGCCAGGAAAACAGTGCTCATTTAACAAGCAGAATGCTGTCTGGTTCTGGTGCGGCAGTCCTCAGACTGGCGGACTAGTCAATAATCCTCAACCAGACAAAGAGTTCTTTACAATCTTCAACCACATCAGGTCAGATTACCATGCAGCCCTCAGCCATGTTGGGCTAGGCAAGAATCCTCAGCGGTTCCAGGTTACCCACCACCACTTATTGAACCAGGTAGTAATCCTCTGGCATTCTAGGCTGCTCTACAATCCTTAGCCATGCCAGGCCAAGTCACTTCATGATCTGTAGTTAGAGCACGCCAGGCAGTAAACTTCAGAAGCTCTGGGTTTTATTAATTCCTAACTACCCCAGGCAATACAACTTGGAAGTGGTAAGTCTACTTATTAGCCACAACCCAGAATTAAGTTCCCAGCATGAAGTAAAAAGGGAATAAATGATCTTAGAGGAGGCCAGAACACTGGCCCAATAGTCCCCTCACTCTGCCATTGTTATCCTGCTTTCCTGCTCCTTGGCCAATCAACCCCAAGTTTCAGCTCCTGACACTTTGAATCAGCCCTTCAGGAGAAGGCACTTCATAGGCACAATTGCAATGGCCAGGTTGGATCAGACCCAAAGGCCATCCAGTTCAGTATCCTGTTTCTGACAGTGGCCAATAAAAGATGCTTCAGAGGAAGGTGTCAGAACTCCACAATAGGCAGATGTGGGATAATCTGCCTCCACATTAGGTCTCATCCTGGTCTCCGACACTTAGGCTTAAGCCCTGAAGCACCAGATTTAATAGCCCTTCCAAACTTTGTTGTCATTATTGATAACTCGGGATATCCTTGATGACTATATAAATGTCCAATCCCCTTTTGAATCTTCCCAAGCTCTCGGCCTCAACAACTTCTTGTGGTAACGAGTTCGACAATGTAATGTGTGAAAAAGTATTTCCTTGTATCATTTTTGAATTTTCTACCTTGGAATTTAATTTCCCCTTATTCTTGTGTTCCGAAACAAGGAGAACAAAAATGCCCAATCACCCTTCTCTAGATGGTTCAGTATTTTAGACAATTGTATAACATCTCCTTTTATTTGTCTCCTTTCTAAAATAAACAAGCCCTGTCCTTTCAATCTCTCATCACGTGAGTTTTCCATACTCTTGATCATTCTTGCCTCTCTCTGAATCCCCTCTAGTTATGCAATAACCTTTTTAAAATGAATGACCAATATTGCACACAATGTTCCAGTTGCTCCACTGATTTCTATAACAGCATTATAATATTCTTTGTATTTTAGCCCATTCCATTCCATATGCATCTGAATGTCTTGTTGTTTTTTGACTGCAGCTGCACATTGAACAGAGGTTTCCAGTGAGCTGTCTGCAGCAACACTCAGGTCTGTTTCCTGAGTTGATACAGCTCATTTAGAATGCTGTACGGTGGCTGAGTAGTTTAAGATTTCCCTTCAATGTGGGCTTACTTTGCGTTTGTCACCATTAAATTTCATCAGTTGTCATGTTGCCCATTCACCTAGCTTGGTTACATCCCTCTGACCTTCCTCACAGTCCTCTCTGGTCTCTAATAACCTAAATAGTTTTGTGTCATTTACAAATATTGCTACCTCACTATTCTCTCCTTTCCAGATCATTAATAAATATATTAAATAACCAGGGGCCTAGTGTGGAATCCTGAGGGCCCCACTGTTAACTTTTTATAGCAGCCAGCAGCAAAGACTTCTGACAAGGCTGGTTTGAAGATGCAGATGGACAAAGAGTAAAAGTGGATAAGCACCAAACTCCAGCCTGGAGAAAGCTGGGGGTGTTGCACTCATTGGGGGATATCTGGAATGGCAGATACTAGATTGGACAGCTGCCCAACAGGTCCCCCATGTGCCACAGCAGAATACACAGGGGACAGTCGGTGTTTATATCCTTTTTGCTGGGGGGAAAAATGTGCACAGACATTTCATGAGAAGCCACTGCATGTTTGTGCCTCAGTACATAGTGTTTGACATCTAAGGCCTGATCAAACCCACTGAAGTCAAAGTAAATACTCCTCTTGAGCTCAGTGAATTTGGGATTGGCTTCTAGTCCTCTAGGGAGAAGTACTTGAAGCAGCATAAGTACATTACTTCTCCCTGCTGAATCGCCCACAAATAGTGAGGGTATGTCATTGTAGACTTTGCAGCTCCAACTGAGACTTATCTAGCCATTTGAGCTCAGACCCAGGGGATCAAGTGGGCTTGAAAGCTACTATTTTTAGGGGCCAGATAGTGTGAGTCTGTCTACTTGGGCTGAGAGACTCGCTTCCAGCTGCAGTGTAGACACACCCTGACTCTCCTCTCCTAGACTAGCCTGAGGTCAAGAACAAGGCTCTTGCATGCTTCTGAACTTACATCTGCAGATCTTCCTTCTGCATCTGGATTTAATCACTGGACTGCTTTTCCCACCTTGCATCATCAAGGTGGGCTGGTGGAGCCTAGGAGAGACTGTGTTACGTCCAAGCACCTAGTAAACTGTAGCTAAAAGAAAATCCAAAAAATGTGCAGAAAAATGGTGGGGAATTCATCACATTTTGTGGAAATAAGCCTGGATTATGGAGAGGCTAAGACCTCAGTTCAGCGAAGCACTCTTATTCAGGGCAACACTTCAGCACATTGAAATCAACAGGATTTAAGCACATGCTTAAAGTTAAGCTTAAGTGTTGTCCTGAATAAGGGCCTAGAAACAGAATTATGAATGAAATTGCACATTTGGGGCCTGATTATGCAAACTTTTCTCAAGTTGGAAAGTACTTACAGAAAATCTGATTGATAAAAGCCAGATTCTTTTATCCATTAGCACCTGTATATTTAGGATCCAGTCAATGGCTCCCAAAATGAGAAGAGGCAAGTTCCAGGTCTAAAGGTACTTTCCAAAGCAGGAGGAAAAAAAAATCTGTGAGCATAAAATTTGTCAAAGAAAGTGATGTTTTCAAGAAAAATCATAATGTGGGATTTCAACAATTTCCCCCATTCACCATTAAAGTAGGTGACAGTGCTGGTCATTTTTCCAATGCACCAGACAGCATAGTTTCTCACAGCAAATCTTTGACTCTCATCAGAATAGAATAGCTCAGTTACAGCCCACCCGTTCTTCCTTGCCATTATGTAATGAGCCTGGTATAGCAGACATCCTGAGCACACAGGAGGGATTAGAACGTCTGCCTTTAACTGCTTTTTAACCACGGCGGCCTTGGGGCTCTTTTGATGTCCCACGGACAAGCTGGAGACCTGTTTGCTCCAGATGGCCTTGACTTGGAGGGGAGCTGAGCGCCCCTGGCCGTCTTGCTGTGCCTCAAGGTGCTGGACAGGAATAAACCATGTGACTGCAGTTTGATTGCAGGGAGGATGACTGTCATGTGACACACTGTGTGCTGCAAACAGAGAAGTAAAGGGGAGCTGGGAGAAGGCCACCCTGTGTTCAAGGGCACTCAGATATCATGGTGATGCCCGTGATGTAAGAACCCGAGCATGCAATGACATTATACAGCACAGCCCTAAGGAGGGGGTTCTTTAGCCCAGCAAGTCCCATAGGCACACACAGTGAGCAGAGACCCATTATGTTCCTCCTGAACTGAACCTGGAACTCCTGCTCTGGCGCTGGATTTGGGGACCTCACAACATGCACCGACCACACAAGCCATTAGTGAAACTCTTAGTTTAGCATCTCACCCGCAGCTTTCATGTCATTGTGCATGGCACCGCCTTGCAACATCAAGGCCAACACAGACATGAGCAATGCGACGCCCTGGCATTGCAACACAGCACGCGGGGGGGATGATTGCAAGCCTAAATAATGGAGTGAGATTTCACCAATTTGATTGTGGCAACCTGATCTTTACTCACCCTGCACCATGCCTCCTAGCCCCTTTTCTAGCGCCCTTCCATCTGCAACCTAAACTCCTCTGCTCCCAGCCTCAGAGCTGGTCAGAGGCACAGACCATCTCTCTCGCTGATATATATTAAGCAGGTTTCATTCTTTTTGTGCTACCCCAGTCTCCAGCCCGTGCAGCACATGCTATTCAGAGGGTGATGAGTAACAACCCAGCAAGTGTCTGTGAGGAGTTCTGGCTTGCTGCACAGATCCTTTGCGACTGGATACACACAGCAGCACAGAGCGGAACTCGCTAGCACTACAAAGGGGAAGCTTATCAATGCAATTAAGATAGAGGTAAATTCAAAGTCATCTTGTCAGCCCTTTTAGAAGTAGGGAACTAATTAAAGGTCAGTTTGTGTGTTTAGGTTCGGGATGGGCCATTTATCTTTGCTATTGTGAACATGAGAAATCTCTGTTTGAAGTGACTGTCACATATAGTTGCAACACTGGGTCTGGTCTGTAGAATTTTGTGAGGACTCCCATTAAGAACATATCTGGGAATATTAATGTTTCCCCTGATACAGAGCAAAATAGAAGGTGTGTTTGCTGTGAATTAAGTGCTTGATGAATAGAGGGGAAAAGCTTTTACAAGCATTTATGAATTGGCAACAAAGGATGGGCTTGCGGGTCAGGCACTGGACTGGAACCCAGGAGATTTTGGTTCCAATCCTGGTTCTGCCAGACTTACTGTGTGACCTTGGGCAAGACGATTAATCCCTCTGTGTCTCAACTCCTCCTTTGTAACACAGGAAAAATCATACCTTTTTCCCTACTTGTATCTATCTTGCCTAGGTTGTAAGCTCTTGGCAAGGACTCAGTTGGGTTCTCTAGGTACTGCTGTAATACCAATCATCAATAATAACAGTCATTTTCTCAAATTCTGAATGGAGTTTTGGTTGAGCCACCATCACATCTCTCTCCTTCTCTGCTCATGAGCCTTTGTGCAGGAGAAGTTTTGTTCATCAAAAGAGAAGATGGGTCCTCTAGCTGAGATGCATTCATTAGAGAACTAGCTTAGGACCACCAATCAGAGAACGGAAACTATACCACGACAGCACCCCACAACACCCCATCTGGATTCAGGATTGAGGCAGCCATGGTGTCCTTACTGTGGCAGATGGAAAGGCTGACTGGAGCTGTGGTGAGCAAGTATCCCCTTCCCCATTCACAGGCACACTAAGGACACAAGGAGATCAGGCTGTCACATGAACACCAGCATAAAAGAAATGGTGGCCCAGAGATGCCAGCTGCTCTTCCAGCACCTGGCCCAGGAAGCGTGATCTTGTCTAAGGATTCCCCATGTAAGAACAAGACTTACAGTGATCTGCTCAGCGAGGGCTCCGGAGTGCATCCTTCCCACTCACACCTTTGGGAGCCTGCTAAGCCCAGTCTCTCTCTCTCATATCTCCATGGGGAGAGACGACATGTTGCTGGCATATAAATAATCACCCTGCTGGGGCTCACTGTGGTGTGGGGATCTAGGGCCAATGTCACCCAGCAGCCCACACCCAGGTACGGTTTGGGATCCTGTGGGTTTCAGACAGCATCCTTCCCCACCCATTTCCTGGCCCTTCCTTTCACTCCACCAGGGCTCCCTTTCCTCTCCCACATCCAGGGGTGCTGGAACAGTTTGTATAGTGGGGGTGCTGAGAGCCATTGAACCAAATTGTTAATCCTCTACATGATGGAAACCACTGAAGCAGCCCCCCCAGCATCCTTAGTTCCGGCACCTATGCCCAAATCCACAATAGCCCTTCTCTAGCAACACGCTTGGAGTAGAGACCTTGCCTAGCCTTCAGCTCAGCAGAGAGCTTGGAATTTACTGTTATCCTGCTGCAGGGTCATGCAGACAGACGTGCTGGCTTCTAGGGTCACCCTGGAAGAGGGGAGTACTAGTAGCTCTTGGCCCAGCCCAACTACTTTTTAGTGTGCTTTTCCCCCATCCTCAGGCCAAAGTGGTTTGTAGCCTCACTTTTATCCCCCACACCAAGGAAATTAGCCTCTAATGAGAACCATCTGGATTTCTAAGCCTTGCTGCCACATACTTAAATTGACTAAACTCTACTCTGCCAGCCCAGGCACATTGCAACCCCAGCTAAATAACAACTAAGCACCCAGACTTTCAGCAAGCTAAGACACCCATGCAATTTGTTTCTCTTTCTCTCCAACTACCAGTGCTTCCACTGACTTTTAAACGGAGCTGCTCCTTTCGGGTGGGACTCACCTGGAGGGCAAATCCACAGCCCAACCACTCGATAGGGATCTCAGGTCACTTAAGGTAATAGACACCAGGTTTAATCCATCTCCCTCCTGGAGCTGATGCTTCTCAACTAATTTCACCCAGTTACAAACCCTCTTCCCTGACTAAAGAGGATCCCTCCTCATGTTACTCCCCCAAATTAACAAATCAAGGAGATAATCACACTCAGTAATAAATTTCCTCCATTGCTAGACCCTCTCTCATCCCAAAGCAAATGGCAGATTCTATATATGCAGGACCAGGGTACTGCAGGCACCCCTGGAGTGGAGGGTAGCAGCCAGGCCCTGACTGTGATACATAGCAGTGGGGAGGTTGGGGGGTATTTTGGTTAAGAACAGTAGGGTGAATTCTGTTCCTCTGAAGAGTGCCCCCAGGGCTTATTAATATTCCAGCACACAAGCAAGTTGGGAGGTTTTAAGGTCTGGGCTGAATGATTGCATGAAGTGTATGGGATGATTCAGAGAGGTTTTGGAGGCTACAGTACGGGACAGGGAGCTGGACGTTTGTAATGAGAATGATCTGTGTGGTACAAACCTGGATAGCTCCCTAACAAAAGAGCAAAGAGGCCCTGGGAGGCTGGGTCAGATCCTCACTAGGAGGAGAGTCTGGTGAATAAGTTCAAAGTATGTTACTGTCTCCACAAAAGGTTTCAAGTTTATAAATCTGTAATGAGCAAAAGAAAGAGAATCCCCGCTGGTAATGGGGTCCCAGCATCCCTTCCTCGCTACTGCAAGGGCCCTGTGTAACCAGACCATAGAAGGTGACTGCATAAATATATTTCCTGGGAGTAGGCCAATTATATTAGATATCTGTTCTTCCACACTCTGTGTGGGGGGGCCCACTTCCCTGTGCATTTCTCAGGCCATGGCATGCACTTGCCCTTTGGTCTTGTAGCCCCGCTGCCTCAGCAGACTCCAGGTGAATGGTCTGCTATTGATTTTTGCATAGCCTATCCCAATCCCTTGGATGTGGATCCTGTGTGTGGAATGGTTAGTGAGTGTCCAGACTTAGTACTGAGGGTCTGCACTTCCTAGGGGTTAATGGCACCTGCATCTGGTCTGGTTGAGGCTCCTCTGTATTCTTGGGGGTCTGAGGGCTTCCCCAGGAGAATATTCTCCCAGATGTACACAGAAGGCATGCACACAGCAAAGGAGGCCAAAAGAGATTCTTTCTTTATTGTTTGGGAGCCCTCCAGGAGGACTTTCGGACTGCCTTACCAAATAGCAAACTCATCAGAGAGAAGCAGTGTTGCCTAGAGAATAAAACTCAGGAGTTGTGAACTTCTGAGATCTAATCCAAGTTTTGCTCTGGATTCTATGGATGGCTTTGACCTAGTCATTTAGGCCCAGATCCACAACGGTGTCCTAATTTCTATTGATTTCAATGGAAGTTAGGAGCTGAAATAACTGGATCTGGGCCTCAGAGCCAAATTTTCATAAGTGGTCTCTAATTTTAGGTGCTTTCAGTGCCCAACTTGAGTCCCCTAAAGGGGCCTGATTCTCAGAGGTTTGAAATACTCACAACTCCAGTAAAAGCTCCCACAAAGCCTGTGAGGATTAAGTAGTTAATTGCTTAGGAAATGGACGACACAAGTTCAATAATAACTGGAGTTGAGCAAATATTTGACAATGGATCCAGGTTTAGCCCTTTCTGTCTGTCTGCAGAATAATCGCACAGAGATGTGATTTCCTTGGATTTGTTTGTTGAATTTGTTTAGATGAGAAATACTTTTTTGAATTTTTTCACTCAATTGATGGCAAATATTTGAAATTCCACATGTGCTGCTTCATAGGAGTCACACCATACTGTTTCGGTTCCCTTGAGTGGATGAGCAAACAAGTCCTTCTGCAGTGTACACCCGTGTGAGCACATTTTAAAACTGGTTTCTGGGAATGCTGGCACATGCGACTCTGAAATTTGAGTCCTGCCAATGATTATGCCAGTAAAATTCAATTCCTCAAGTGCTTTTGGAAAATGAATGCAAAGAGGGATGACTATAATCACACACCGCCGGGTTATCAGGATTTGAACCCAGGATCCAGAGCACCAAAACAAAAAGTGCTGCTACTTGAGCTCCACGAATAACTCCATAAGAAGTGCTAGGTTCTTATCCTGTGGTGGACCAGCCTGTAGACTGGGATGCAACACTCACGTTGCCAGTGTGTTACACAAACACGTCCCAAATGGATTAGCTGAATATCCCCAGGATCCTTTTTTGGTTATTTGGCTGTCTCTAGCAATTCACAGGGCCCAATGCCGTATGAGTATTATGCATTATTAGTGAATGATGTGTATTTCAAAGCTCCAGTGAGTCAGCTTTCAGCAGAGGCTGCCCGCTTCACAGCCCCTCTTAATGTACAACATTGTATAATTGCTAATATACTGTTTCCCTGCCCTTCCCTGCAGTGGAGTCATGAGACAGGAGTGTCACCATCATTGACATGGCAACATGCTGTGATCAGGGCTTAATTTGTAATGAAAGAGGTGCTGGGGGCTCAAGCAATTTTTGTACATTGATAAGTGATGCAGCAAGCCCAGAGGTGCTAGGACTCAGCCCTGGAAAGCTCTGGCACAAATTAAGCACTGATTGTGATGTCATGAGGAGAGGATCATGATGACTTTGTGGCCAGTTCAGGCAGAAAGAGAAGCTTCTGTCTTCATCTATAGTGGGGGGGAAACATGGACATGATCAGTTGCTTTCTACAATAAGGATTTTTATTCCCCCCCACCCCCTGCTCTGAGGTGAAAGTCCCTATTCCAGAGTAAAACGTGAGAGGAAGATGAGAAGTGACAACAGTGACTGATAACAGCCCCTTAGCTAGGTGACTGGAGAAAGAGCAACAGCTAAAATGCTCAGCATTGGAACTTCACTCAGCTAACTCCCAGCCAGAGGCTAGGACCAGGCATTGACTAGGTGCTAGTACCAATTAGCAGCTTGAAAGGGGTTATTACAGGACAAGCTCTGTTTAACTTAACTGCTAACAGACTGGCTCTGTCAGCTGGAAGGAATCACAGGCAAACAGACTTAATAGCAGCCTGGAGGAGCTGGGGGGAGGGAGAATGGTGCCTTCCTTTCCTATGCCTAGTGGGTTTGATAAAGTACCAGTGTAACCATCCTGTGAAATGTGTACATGTGGGAGTCAGGAAACAGTAAAGTCAGTTTGGTCAATCAAAGTTTTACTGAATGACATGAGAATCTGCCCCTTTGACACGACAACCTCTTGGCTTCCTCTTGTCACCATAGAACAATCACAAGGTAATACAGCTGCTCAGCATTTACAAGCTGTTTTGCTGCCGAAAGCAAAAAAAATCTGTGTGCATTGAAGGGATTTGCATCTATCCTCTCTTACAGGCTCAGTGTTACTGTTGGATGGGTCTAACAGCTAGAACTACCCAGGCTAATGACCTGGGTCCCATTCTGATCATAGTCAGTAGTAGCCCTGTGCTGTTGGATTCCACTTCCACAGTGACACGTGCCTGTTAAACCTCTTCTCCCAGCGTGACCCTTTCCAGTGCAATTGGCCGATCCTGACTCCAGCTTGGAAACAAGGCACAGCCAGGACTGGGGAACCTGGAATTTCCCTAAGGGCTTGTCTTCACTTACCTCGGAGATTCGGCGGCAGTGGACCGGAGTTACGCAAACTACGCAAAAAACTTGCGTAACTCCCGCTGACTTCTCTGCTTCTCTTCTGCGCGCCGTCTTCACTGCACTGCGCTGACGGGAACCGTGGTCTTAATACGTTGATTTCTGGATCGACTGAGAGGGTCTTCACTGACCGGTCAGTCGATCCAGCTAAGTTGATCTCGTTGCCGTCAGTGAAGACATAACCTAAGACACCGACATGAGTGTAAATGGATTAAAACACAACTGTGGCTGGAGCTATTCCCTGTATTGTTGCTCAACTTAGTCAGCCTTTCACTCCCTTTGCTTGACTGATGGTTGATGGGAAGAGAGAAGCACATCCCACTCCATGCTGCCCTTAAACACTGGACTCTGGTTCACTGAAGGCATGATCCAATGTCCACTGAAGTCAATGAGAAAATTCCTCATTGAGTTTAGTGGGGTCTGGATCAGACTCTTAAAGCCACAGGCCTTTTTTAGATAAGGGACTGTCTTGATACCACCCTTCTGAGAGAAGGAATACCATCGGCACCATTAAAGGGATGGCTAGGTGGATCTGCACAAAACCAAGGTGCATTAAGCCCTATGATGGTGCTCACATCAGAATTGCACTGGCATTGATCCATTAACTCTTCTAGATGAACAAAAGGGCCCTGCCATCTCGAACTCTGCATGATTGAAATTGGGAGCCTGAGTGTGGGCAAGCAGAACGAGTATTCAACTTGCATATATGGACATCTGGCTTCAAGGTTAGCTCGTCTTTGCCTGTAGAGGCCAAGAAGCCTCCAGGAAATCTGTCTTGATTGTGAGTCCTGGTTCAGGAGCTGCTGCCAGGCAGAAATAGCACCTCGCCAAGTGGTAGCCTGCCTTGGAATCCAAAATGGATAATAATGTTAAATGGCCATATGTGCTAAAACACCCTACAGTGATGCTACTGCTGTGACACCTCATTTAGGCAGAGATTGATGTAATTGGTACTTAGCATTTGTTAAGTGCCAACAGCGTGCCTATTGCTGAAGAAGACACCGGAGACGTGTACACTGTACTCTACAAACTTGACTTGCTTGTAAAGATTTTGAACTTGCATTTGACTGAAGTAACAGAGGTCAGGAGTGAGGGAGAGGAGCAGAACTGCATGAAGGGAGCCCAGGGCTGGAATTCCGAGGGGGGACTGCAGGTCAAGGGTGAGGGGCATTGGCCGAGCTGTACCAATCTGGATGGCATGGGCAGGGCAGAATGGTGCTTGATATGATGTGTGGAAAGTCACCAACGAGCAAAGCATCAAGGTGCATTGGCACAGCACACACTGCTCCCTACTTACTGAGGACCCAGTGCACGGCCCTGACTTTTAAAATGTGTGAAAGGGACTTGATAATAAACAGCAGCTGCCCGCAAACCCCCAGTCCCAAAGAATGCTTGGAGGGCCGTGCAATTCATTTAAGATGCCCCAAATCTTCCCTAACCTTGGTGCCAGGGTTCAGCGTTTCTAATGTCAGTAGTGTTTGGTTATAAACAGTGGTATCACGCCAAGATCCTGTGGGTCAGAGGTAATGCTGGATTTGAGAGAGGTGGTATAACTGGTAGCGGAGAGCAGCTGAGGTGCTCAGGCAGAGCTCCGACCACCATGTGGGGCTCTTGCTTTGAATGGTATTACTTCCACCGAAAAATAAAATCAAAATGAAGATCTCAAGCCTTGTGGGTACATGTAGCTGCACAATCCCCTCTATAACTTAGTGGGTGGGGCTCTGGGGCTGGAAAACCCCCACGCTGCTGGGTTTTGCAAACAACCTGGAAAAGTCCATTCTGCAGTGTACAGAGAGAACTTGGCCGTGTGTGCAAAAGCAGGTGGGGAAAAGAAGAATTGCCCCCAAAGGAGAAAAATTCCAGTAAAGCCCCGTGGATTGGAGCAGATGCATAGGAAACAGTCTTCATCAAGCGTTTCCCTCATCCGCACGCCATGCACACGCTGTCACTGCCTTTGATAAACTCTGGGCTGCGGCTGGCAAGGTTGTAAGAGCTGCCAATTGCTGGGAAATTTAGATGGGATGGATCTAAATATCTGTCTAGATATGATCTTTGAGCAAGCAACTGGAATAAGATTGAGCGCAATACAGCACAGCCAACAATGCAAACAGCTTGAACTGACCCCCCATTGTGAAACCACTGTGTGGCGGAAGGGCCTCCCCAAGAGTAGCCCCAGGAGGGAAAGGAGAGGGTTAAGAAAGCTAATTGGGCCCAGGGACAGCACATCCACCACCTCACCTTGTGTGACACAAGTCACGCGGAGAGGGAGGCGGGGGGAGGAGAGGGCAAGGAGCAGTTTTCTTTCTCTCCTGTTTGCTGAACCTCTAATTATCATTTCTGCGAGAGGCAAGGAGGTGGAATTCCATTGTGCGTCAGCTGGGAGAGCTTGCTGAATGGGGTTTTTCTTCTTTTCTTAAAGGAGACAGCCCCTTCCTAATCCTCTTTCGCGCTGTGGATGGAAGGAATTGCTCTCCTCTGCAAGCCTTCCCACTGTGGAAAGAGCATCTAGTTTTGTAAATGAATTTAGCCTTGGTACAAGTTGCTGGGCTGACATCTCCCCAGGGCCTCTGTTTATCCCCAAAGAGCGTCAGCACAGGCAGAGGCAGGGCAGGCGTGTCACACCTGTCTGCCTCAATTCTGACTGGCAGAAACCACCTCTAGGGGAGAGACGGGAGTTCAGTCGCAGAGGCCCATTCACTCCTTGGCCTCTCGGCTGAGGCTGTCAAGCCAGTTGTGGAGGTGTGTTCTGTGATACAGGCGCTTGTCCACTAAGAACTGGTCCAAGCTCCTCCCTCACTTCACACAGGCCGTGAACAGCAATCTGGTGGTAATAACCATGGGTCACTAGAAAGTGACCTTGAGGTGAAAGGCTTCATATCCCATTACAGGTTCCCTAAGCCATCAATCCGCCTGGTCTCTTTCAATCAGAAAATGGTATCGAACCCATTTGAGAAAGTCACCTGCTGGCTGGTGTGCAGTATTGTGTGTTTCCCAGCAGATATGTGGGAACTGTAATTAAAGTCCTCCATGACTACCAAGTGATGGGACTTTGCCATTAATGTTATATGATTAGGGAAGAATTTATTGATTTCTTTCTTTGATGTGCACATTTTACAGCTGATGCCAACTCTGATTCCACCCCCTCCCCCCTTTACGATCTGTAAAACTATTAAACTTTGCGTTTTGTCCTGCCCTTCAGAGTCTGCTGATTATTTCACTACAGGGGTCACAGTGTGTAAAGACTTTCAATGCATAGCGATACCCCTTTTTTCCCCTTCTCCGTCACTTTTAAATAGCTTACATCCTAACGTTCCCACCGTGCGATTGACCCCACTACAACTCTGGAAGGCTAGCTCAGTCCATCTCCTAGCATCTAAGAGATTATTTGCTGCTCCCTGGCAAATTCTCCATCTCCTTTTCCTGTTACAATTTGACCTTTGAGATTATATTCCTCATGAGGCAAACTCTCCACTCCCACTTCACTTCCTAGTCTAAATTCTCCTAATCAGACCAACTCACTTTCAGCCACTGGTAGGCCAGGTCCTCCAGCTGTCACCCGGGGAACCACTCAGCATCCCTGTGAGTGTGCAGAAGAATGTTGTCCAGGGGTAGCCATCAGGGACATCACTCTAGGAGCAGAGGAGTGGGACTACGCTGACCAGAACCTCAGCTACCCTCAATGTGGAGCTATGCTGAACTGAGGATCTGGTATCAGGTGTGCAGAAATGCAAGTACATGTGCAAATATGTGTGCGAATGCATGGTTGTAGGGGAGTGTGTGATTGCATGTGTGTCCCTAGGAACATCCCGATGAAAGTGAAAGGGTGATTGTGGTGCAGCTATCTATTTAGGGGTGCACATACTTGCATGTCTAGCTAATATGGGTACATCCCACCGACTTCTAAGATTATATTTCTGCATGGGAAAAGGCGGAAGGATCAGTCTCTGGAAGCCTGCACTTCTCCCTCTCTCTCTCTCTCTTTCTTATTCTAGAACAAAGCCTTCCATTTGATCAGTGTGAAGAGCAGAGGAAAATATCCGCCCTGTCACATCTGTGTCACATCCCAGCATTAAAATCATTCAGTGCTGCCATGAAAATGACATGATGAGCCCAATTAACATTTTAAAGGCCTATAAATGTCATTTTTGGAACAAGGTCATGTCTATGACCTGTGTGGGAGTGGCAATCCATTCCAACCAGCCCCTTGAGGGGACATGCCCGGGAGATGGGAGGCAAAGCTGGAAAAGGGGAGTGTGGTTCCTTGCTTATTGACCTTAAGATGCTGCTGTTCTGCACAGGCTGTTCTGCGTGGGGTGCGTGGCAGAGCTCTACATAGCCCCTACATGCTAGGAGGCATTGTTGCATACGTTGTATGTACACGCTACCCAATAGCACAGTTCCAGAGCACAGAAGTAAAAGGGATTCTTTTCATGGCTCTTTCATTTTTGTCCGGCAAAAAGCAGACTGTTACATCTTTGAATGCATAACACAGCAGCTTTGCTGATTCCCAGGATTGCTGTGTGAAGTCTATGCTCTGCCAACCTGGCTTGTCAGGGCCCCGGCGTTTGGAGGGGCATCTTTGTAGGGTGATGCATGCTTAATCCAGAGGGCAGCGTGTGAAGTGTATGTACTTGTTTATAGTGGCAGCTTTCCCCCACCCTACCAGCATCATGAGTTTATTAAATCAAAGGGTGAAGGAAGGCACAGAATCTAGTAGCCCAGGTTGCTGTCCATGTGCCAAGAACCAGAATAGAGTCAAACTACCCAGGAGACCTGGCTTGTTCAGCCAAGGACTGGCATAGTCTCTAGAAGGCATAGGAGGCTAGATCCTTGCTGGTATAAATCTGGATAGTTCTTCTGAAGTCAACAGAGATGAGCTGATTTACCCCCGCTGATGGCATACAGCCTGAGGCCCAGAGGCATACAGAGAGGCTGGGTAATTTGTGTATCTTGTGACTTGGGGGATAATATGGTTAAATACAGGGGAACCTTCTGTTGGGAGGAGGAGCGGCAGAAAGGAACCGGATTTCTGGATGCCCCTCTGTGCCCTGGCTAGAAGCGGGACAAGGCAAACCTCACCGCCCTGGGGGCAGTAGCTGCCAGCTCTGAGCTCTAATGCTGTCGAGCTCGCCAACCAATGGAACCCAGACCGGTAGGCAGGGGCAGGGGATTTGTAGGAGCATCCAAAGCACTAGGCGCTTGTGGCACATGTGTCATTAGGAAGGAAGAAGGGAAAGAAGGGAACAAAAACAAGCTACGTTACCAGAGCATTATCTAGTGTGCCATGGCAAAGGCTAGCGGGGTGGCAATGCTTGATGTGAGGGAGGAAGACCAAGGTTCCCGCTTTTGTGGCCAGAAGGGAGGGGACATGACTGTAATCAGCAGCAGGGCAGGTTGGCAAGGGGCGAGTTATCAACATGTCGGGCACCTGGGCTGGCAAAGTGTGTGTGTTGGTGAGATCTCTAGTAAGAATGGCAGTAAAGGAAAAGTGGGTGAGAGAGAAATGTCAGTAGACTAAGCAGAGATTACAGCAGAGCAGCCCCCAGCTGCCTGGAGAAATGGTACATGTTTGGATTTCTCAGGCTGGGAAAGAACAATGGCTGGAGGCTGGGTGGACCGTAGAAGTATTTAGGGCTGAGTTCTGACTTGCAAACAGGGCTTATATTTGGATTTGGATTTGACTCCATTGGTTGGCATGGGAGTTGCAGCTTTTTAAACTTCTCACCCCACAAAGAAATTCATAGGAAGGGGATGAGCAGGGTTGGGTAGAGTCAGCTTCCATCTGGGCCCTTGGCAGGCTTTCCCTTCTTCTGCCTGTTCTCAGTGTCTGAGTAATCTTGTCCCTGTTGGGTGCACCTCCAACTTGTTTGCCATCCTCTTCCTCCTGAATTTCTCAGTGCTCAAACGATCTCAGCAGGCTGCAAAGTTTGCTCTGACTTAGAGTGGCTGTGGATTTTCTGAAAGGTCAATATTCAAAAGGAGGTTACAATCACTTCAAGGGATGTATTTATATTTTAAACTAACTACAAGGGTTTTCCTGTGTGTGCACATGTGCATATGTATCAAACACGTGTGCATACATGTGTGTGTGTGTGTGTGTGTGTATGAGAGAAAGAGAGAGACCAATCTGGTCACTTCCTTTAGTTTTCTTTGATTTCTAGTTTTCCTCTTGGATTCTCCCATCTCCTGGAAAAAAATACGGAAGAATACATTTCTTTTTCATTCAGTTTCATTTAGCTTCTTCTCGTCTGTCCATGCTCTTGGGGATTTCAGAAGAACAATCTTCACTGACATCGCTCCCTGTGCCAGCCACTTTTTAACACCTTTGTCGTTCGTGTTCATATTTTACAAACATATGGTCAAATCCATTGATTATGCTAAAGAGCTTACAATCAAAGGGTCTGCATTTGGAAGTTTTGCACCATTGAAGCTACACCAGGGCACAGTAGCATAGCCAAGAGTAAATGGAGTTTACTCACTTCTGATTTGGGGAATACACCTATTTACACCATCTGAGTGAGGACATGGCCCACTTTGGTCCATGGTGCTGCCCTGATTTACACGAGCTGAGTGTATTTCTAGCTGGCCCATTTCTATCAATGGCACTGTGCTGATTTACACCCACTGTAGATCTAGCTTATACTCTGTTCCTGTCCTTTGTGAAGTCCTAAGTGCCCCTTTCTCTTATGGTTGTATCCTTTAGTTGGGGACCAAGAAGGCAGCTGTGCAGACCAACAGGCTGGGCAGTTAATGAGAGACTATCCCTCTTAGAAGGGGCTGGCACTATGCACCGGGGTGCGTTTCATCCATCCGTCAGTAACAAGCTGCTCTCCTTCCCATGGCAGTGGGCCTTCTCTGATCCAAGGCCCCTCCACACTTCTGTGGAACCCCACAAGATTCAGTTCTCACCCCTCAGCTCTCTTCTCTGCCTTCGCCCTCATTGTCACTTATCTTTGCCTACTGTAACCTTAGCTACTGCTTTTACCCTGATGATACTCCGCTCTTCATCTCTTTCACCTGCTGGCTTCTCTGTTACTCTCTTGCCTTCCTTTAACGTACGATTTCCTCCCAGCTTCCGGCAGTTAAATGTCTCACTTCTCTTGAGCAAGAGGAGTATCCTCTGTTTCTCTCTACTTAGATCTCCTGTCTGCAGCCACTGAGCTCCATTTCCCTCTCTCTCCTACTGGTTCCACTGAAGTTGATGGTGTTCTACTGGTGTGAGAACAGGCTCAGGCCCGCTGTTTATACCCCGGGTGTGACCTTTGATCCTCCACACATATCTTGAATTGCAAACCTGACTATTTTTGCCATTTTGACCAGGCACTCAGATACCATGATGGGGGCGGTGGTGTCAGTGCCTGCGTATGCTGTATGGCTGAAATACTGTGGCTGAAATACTTTGGGACTCCATTGAGTACTTTGAAGTAGTCAAAGTCCCCATTCTCCAGCCTGCAACACCTGCTGAATGTGCGGCCAACCATATCACCCTGTCCTCAGATGTCTCCACCCCACAGTTCATTTAAAGTCACCCTTCTTGGTCTTAGAACCCTCCATCGCTGTTCTCCAGCTGACCTCCCAGGCCTTCTCTCTCTCTCTCCTTCTCTTCCTGCTCCTTCCTTTCTTTTCACTTTGGTTTCCTTTCACACAATGTTGCCGCTCTCAGAGCGAGATCCATTCCCAGTAGCTCCTGCCTCCTGGAACACCCCCCTCCTTGTATCTCTCCTTTTAGAGCTCAGCTGGAAACATCTCTTTCACCACTGGCCTCTCCTGCCAGGACTGTCTCTTTCCTCCCCCCCATTTGTTCTTATTCACTAGGTGTTTTGTAAGACCAATGTGTATGAACGAGGTTGCGTGGCCCAGAGTTGTACTGCGGGATTGGAAGCTTTGCAGGGCGGGGTAGCACAGACTCATGCCATCCCTCTGCATCTTCTGGGCTTCTTCTGAGCAGAGCATCAACGCTCCCACTCGCCCACCCCCTTTAACAAGAAGGGGCCACACGCGTGTCCCAGAAGGCGAAAGGCCTCAGAAGGTTAAATCTTGAGCGCCTGGAAAGGACGTTCCTAATTAAGCTTGACTGAGGTGGCCTGCTGTCTCCCTCTTGCCGGCAGGTGGCAGGGCAGCTCTTTGAGTGAGGCCCCCCCCACAGAGGCCGAGAGCAGCGTGCCCGGACATAACCCTGTGCTGTGACCAAGGCAAAGCTGCCATCCAGCAGGGAAAATGTAACAGCCTTCACTTGCTCCATGAGTCATGCCAACAAAACCAATAAGCAAATAGAACGCCCCCCTCCCCACAAAACATCAATTAAAGCACATGTCTGGTCTTTTGTTGGGTTTGGTTTGGGACCCACTTCCTTTGCTCTCTGCAAGTTAGAGCCAGTTTTGTGCAGAATGACCGTGAAAAAGCATCTGAGCCTGGAAGGGAGAAAACCCTGTTGAAGCTGCCCTGTGACTCCTGACTTGCTCCGTGTCAGGGGCAGAATTTATAGGTCATGTCCAGGGGCAAAGCTTATGGGCCGGAGCCTCCATTGACATCATTGGGCCGCATCCTCAGTTGGAGTAAATCAAGATAGCGCCACTGACATCAATGAAGTTCTGCTGATTTGCAGCAGCTGAAGATCTGGCCCCCTCTGTTTTGTGCTAGTCATTGCATGAGTCGTCTAGCCTGCTCCTGCTCTGGCTAGTAACTGTGTTGCAGGCAGTGGAGTTATCCCAGTGTGAGGTCAGAATCACGCGCTGCTGGTTGGGAACTCCCATTGTACCTCGTTGGGGCTGCTCATACCTTTAGGCTGGGGCGTTCCCGTCATTACAGAGAACATAAATGAGTGAGTAAACCCACTGCGGTGAGATTCAGCCCCGCACAAAGGAGCTGTGTAAGGCCTGTGCACTACTGAGGTCCCAACTTAAGTGGTGTATTGGACTGGAGTGAACGCTCTGCACAGGAGATGAATGTCACACTAGAAGAGCAAGGGGCTGAGCCGACTGCTTCCTGATGAGCCCTTGACCTGTCTCTGAGCCTTCCGGTCCTGGATCCAGTGATGAGGACTTGGGGGTGCCATGCTACTCACCCACTACCACAACGGAGAGGAAAGATTCTTACCCCCAGCCATTCCCATCTTCATGGCAGAAAGCAAATCATTGTCACCTCAAATCCTTTGCCAGATGGTTTCCCCAGGGGAGGGATCCATCTCTATCACCCAGGAACAAAGCAAAAAGTCATGACGTACACAGCAGCGCTGTTTGTTCCTTCCTCCACCTAGCAGAGCTGACCAAGGCCACCGAGTGAATGCGGGTCATGGGCACCTGCATGTGAAATCAGCCCCTTGCTGCCTTTCTGATCTAAATCTCTTCTCAGTCATGTGCAGCTGAAGCTTTGGAATCCTACTGGTACTTGTCATCAGCTTTCTGCTGCAGGGGGATTCTTTTTTCTTATAGCCGTGACCCTTCTTTTTCTGCATAAAATGAAAAGAAATAATTTAACCCACAATAGCTTGAGTCTGCTGCTGGCCTCCAGGGCTCTGTGTACACCTCAGGCCTTTCCCTCAGGCCTTATCTATGCTAGGGAATTTTAGGAACATAGGAATGGCCATATGGGATCAGCCCAGAGGTCCATCTAGCCCAGTGGCCTGTCTCTGAGGGTGGCTAGCACCAGGTGCTTCAGAGGAAAGTGCAACAAACTCCACAGTAGGCAGGTATGTGCATTAGGAAAATATCCCTCTCCCCAAATCCTCCTACCAGTTGCCCTGCACTAGCAGGGGCCCTAATGTTGACAAGGATCAGATGGCTTTTGGTGTTTTTTTCTAAAACGGACTAGTGTAGCCAGGGCTGTAGTGTGGGTGGTGGCATATAGTTGGGTGGGGAGTGGGAGTCTTCCAGAGTTGACATTGGTCAACAGAACTAGGCTCCTTGGTACTGTTTTCTTCTCTCAGTTCCTCTGGCTTTACACTGGAGTCAGTGGAGCTCTCCTAACGGAGAGAAGAATCAGGCCTATTATGTGTCCCCCTTGTGCAGTGATGGGCACTTTTATTATTATTCACTCTTTGTATTACAGGAGCAGCTACAGGGATCAGGCCTCCCATGTGTGAGGTACCATATAAACACATGGGAAGAGACAGTCCTGCTGAAGAGCTTACAAGCCAAGCCAAATGGTAGGAGAGGATAGAAAGGCTCAGAGAGAGGATGTGCCTTTCCCAAGGGCACCCAGCAATTCAGTGACAGAACCTCCCAGGTCTCCAGCGTGATGGTTCAGTGCCCTCTCCCTTGGACCCCACTGCTTCTCTTGTCTAAGTGAAAGGAGGAAAAGTTCAACCTGCATCTTTTTGGTAGTTCAGCATTTCTAAATTCTGACCATTGGCCCCCTGGTTAAAAGTAAATCGGCCTTCTCTTTTTCCGGCTGTTTAACATAGATAGAGCGATCCCCGGTCCCACCCTGGTAGGCACAGCTGGAGCGGGCTGCATGGGTAATTATTAATCAGCAGGCCTCCCAGTCAGCACGGAGGCCGCCTCTGTCACTGGGACACTGAAATGTCAGACAATGCTTATTCAGAACAGGTGACTGCCCTGCGGGGGGGATGGGGGGAGGCGACTGCCTGCTCCTTGGGCTCGCTGTTTCCTCTTCTGGAGTCCCGCCCCCCCACCTCTCGATGGTGAAGGGTGGGTCGGGTCAGCCCTTGGTAGTGTCCCAAGATTGCGTGTGTGGGGATCGCTTACGAGGTGGGGGGCAGAAGGGCCGGAGAAAGCAGCCGACCCTTTCACTCCAGCTCACAAGGGCTACCCATGGAGAAGAGAGCAAGGTTTGCAGCAGGAAGGACCTGGCTTGTTCCATTCAGCTGCCGAGCTCCTTAACAAAGTTGCAAGCTGCTAGTCTCTCTAGTTCTTTGCCAACTCTCCCTCCCCCTCCCCCAGTATAAATACCCCGGGGCGGTTTCATTTCTCTTTGGTATGAATGTGATGATCTTTCTGTTCTGTGATTGGCCAGACGGCTTGTCATCAGGGACACACCTCCTGGATAGAATCGCTCCCCTCCCCCCACGGGTGAAAGCTTTGCCTTGTAACCAGTGAGCGTAATTACATCAGTTACTCACTAGAGCACAGGCCTGCTTTAAGTTTTTGCCTCTTGGAGCCTGTGAGAATCTGGCAATCTTGAAGGCTAGAAAATGCAGTGTTTCAAAGACTAAACACTGTGGGAGATATAACTCAAGCTGCCCTCTCCCCTCCCAGGGATTAGGCTCCGGGTCACATGCAACAACAAAATCGTTTCCATTGTCGCCACTTACATGGCTACCTGTTAAAGGCGCAGGCCGGTCGGGAGAGGAAACTTCCACTTCACTAGAGCATGGCATATGTGTAGCAAAATGCAACTGGCCCCTTTTAATGAGTCCTGGCAGAAAGCAGCAAAAGGGCATTGTTCCCAGGGACATTCTTGCCAAAGGCATCTGTGTGCCCAAGCAAAATACATTTCATACAGCAGCAAGGCCCTGCAAGACAGGGGCAGATTTGTCCGTGGAGGTGCATGGCCCTAAAGAACAGAGTTTGAGTGCAAGGAGGGTATTTGTAAGGTAGTTGATCACCCTCTGCTGGGTTGTTGCATTTCTGTGGGCTTATTTCAGGGAGCGCTGAGCATGTGGCGAGGGGTCTATTGGATGTGCTCTGTAGAACTAGATCTTTGGCCTCTGTAATTCAGCATCAGCCCACTGACGTCAGCAGAGCCATTGCTGGTTGTTGGCTTCACCTTGCTGTCTCATGAAATGCGGAAAGGGTTCCCGGAAAGGGAAAGTGCCCATGAAAGGGAGAGTGAAAGCCGGGTCCGCTCCAGGGCTGGTGGGCAGAGAGCTCATCTTCCACCCCTGCCCAATTTCACCTTTTGCAGGGACACACCTCTTCAGAGTGGGAAAGATGGAGCAATCAAGCTCTGTGCCTGCTTAGCTGTGCAGCAGGCATGGTGGAGGGTGGGGGCTTGTGGAGAACCAGTGGGGAGGACTAAGCCTCCCTTGGCAGCTTCCAAAGGCAAGTTCACACCAATATAAAATGAAAACATTTCCCTCAAATCGGCAAGTGGATAAATGGCCCCCTCACCGCACCAGGCATTTCCTGCAAAGGGACCTGTGCTGTGAGATGCTAAATGGGCTGCTGGGCTCATCTGCTATATATGGGGAGTCGTGCTTCCAGGCTGGATTTAACTAGTGTCTTTGGACCAGTCAGTCACTTGATGAATTGCAACAAAGAGGGTTGATTGATCACATAGTTTTTAAATGTATAAAGAATGTCAGGTATCCTTCCATAGTGTTAGATCCCATCCGATCACATTGTCTCCCGTGCAACACGGATTACGGCTCATTCCTGTGGGATCTCTCAATATAGTGGGCTCTGGCTTGCCATGGGGCTGAGGTTGCAGGAACATGGGCTCAGGTATATCTCAGGAGCCAGGAGAGGGCTACAAGGGAGGCTGCATGAAAATGGGCTCTGGGGTCCACATTTTCAAGCATGGCCTCTAATTTTGGGAGCCTCCTTTTTTGGGTTCCCCCATTTGGATGCCTAGGGTCTGGTTTTCAGAGGTGGGGAGGCACTTACAGCTCCACTGGAAGTCAAGAGTTGTCACAGGTGCTCGGCCCTTCTGAAAATCAGGCCTTCTGAGGTGGGTCCCCCAAAAGCCAGGGCACCCAGAATGAGTTGATGCTTTTCAAAATTGGAGTCCGTGTCTCTGGAGCTGCAGAAGGCGAGGAGGAGGTGCAGGCAGCCAGAAGGCTACATTACCACAGGACAGGCCTGTTTGAAGGCCAAATGGGCATTTCCTGCTTCCCCAAATACTGTATTCTCTCTCCTCTGTGCTAATCTCCATGTCTGAGTGAGAATGCCAGCTGCCTGAAATGGGCTTTTTGTTACAGAGACATCCTGAACTCTCGCTGCCAAGAACACATTGCCATTCCCCGTGCTTACAAACAGTTTTAAATCCACCGTTCGCCACACACTCTTTTCAGATGAGTCAGGGATTTATAATTTTTTTTTTTAATCCTTAAGATTCCCTGCAAGTAAATGATTTGCAAGCGAAGGCACTTCCTTCTCAAGGAGCAAAATGCAATAATAATACCAGAATCGTGTTAGTAATAATAATTAGTAAAAGCTCATTTGCTTAAATCCACAGCTCACAAAACAACAGCCCAGTCCAAATCCTCATCAGCTCTATAGATAAATAGCGTGATTTATTCTGTCAGCATTGGAGAACAGACACACCGCAAGTCAGTTATCTCCGGCCATAAACAAACTGGAGTGGCTCGCCTTTTAAACAGGCTCCCTTCTCCTCTCCTGTGGAGTGCTGCTTTCCGCCTTACGTAACCCTCCGGGCAACTCCACTGACCTATTTTGTTTTAATAAACTTGAACAGTTTGAGTTATGCACCCTCAGCTTCTCAGACGTCTGTGCCACTCCACAGGGCTCCCTTTCTTGCCCTGCTCTGCAAGGCTGCTAGCGAATATCTCGGGGAAAGCTAAACAAACAGCTTCCAAGTTCCAACATGGGGTGCACATGCCAAGCTTCCATTTTGAATGTTAGCTTTGGATGGGAGGGGAGAGGGAAAATCTTAGCTAACTAGAAAAATGCACAACCTTTCACAAACATTTTCTCTAACTACCTTATCACTCCTTTAAGGTCAGAAAGATTATACTGAAAAATAATAGCTGGTAAGTTCACCAGTATTGCAAAATATTTTATTAACACTACACATGAAACATGTCATTCTGCTTTTCAGGCTGTATTTTGAAATTTCCTTTTATGTTCAAAGATTTGATCTTAATCTTTTCCTGTGTAACTTTGGCTTTCCTTCTCTCTTAACAGTTGATCAGATTTGGTTAATGGTTCGTTCTCATCGGGTCTGCCAAGCCAAAAAACCATAATGGGTTGAGAGGCAAAATCCTTGCAGGCATTAAAAATGAATGGAGAGGGTGAGTATAGGAGCTGGAATTATGGAGATAATTCTGTGGTATTCTTTTAGGGGAGAGTTTCTGGCTTCCTCTTTATAGCCATTACTGGCAGAAGTGGGAAGCAGGGATTTTCAGTACCACCCCTTTCTGACTGATTTAGAGCTTCAGTGATATGCCTTTCCCACTGTAAAAAAAGGCCACAAAAACTTAGAAACTTTCTAGTGGCTTCTGCTGGTACTAACGTCTAGAGCTTTGCTTCAACTGAAATAACTGGAGATGGGCATTCTTCAACAACAGCTCTGTGCTCTCCATCAGATGTAGCCATGAAATCAGATGGAGACCATCTGAGGCAGGTAGATAGGCCATCTGAAGACTCCTTCCTCACACACTGCAGTGCTTCAACAGTAGTGGTGCAGATTTAGTGTCCTACTCATGGTATGTTCCCCATAAGTTCTCATACTGGAGAACATACAAAGCTTGGGTAGAAACCATGAAAGTAGGTGTGAGAACCATACTGGATTTAATACTGAACTGGAAAGTGTTAAAGGAGAACCGCAGACTTCTCATGAATATTGAGTTAATCCCAGATTCATATGAGATGAGCCCCCCCCCCCCAACCAGGCTGCAGGAGGCATTCAGCACATACATCAGTTTTAACTAACCTTTTAAGAAACTCCTTTTCCCTCTTCTAAAATTGTTCTGGTGCTCCCTGCTTTCCTGAAGATTTATGGGCCCTCTCCTCACTATAGCTCCATTGACTTCCGTGATTTACAGCAACTGAAGGACTGGCCCTTAGACAATTTTTCTTGCCTGTCGTGGATATTTCCCCACAGACAAGGTAGATGGGTGAACATTGGAATAGGTACAAATTGTAGAACTTCTGAGTGCTGGCCTGCCCAGGTTGGCTCAAGTCTCCTGTTAGCTTCCCCTTTGGCACTTAAGTATAAAGAGAGGCACAAGCAGGATGGTGAGAGACACTTGGTTGGAATGAAATTGGCAAGAGAAATGACGGCGTCTCACTCAAGCTTAGTTAAAGTGGAAAAACTTTTATCTAGAAAATGCCAAGTATAAACTACTAACAGACACTGCCCTTATTAGAGATACCTCGGAAACAGGACAGTAGCAAGCTAATTTATGCCAACTGGCAGTAAAACAGAATAACTAAGGCCCTGCTTACAGTAGGACAGTGGTTCTCAGTGTTTTCCATACTGTGATTCCACAGGGACCTCCTTCCCATCTAGCTGAGAGCTAGCCAAGATCTTCCTCTCATTTAGCTACATGAGCTGTGAACTCAGGTTGGGAATCCTTGAGCTATCATTTCAGGTTGATTGCAGATTCAGGGAGGCATCGCTGCATTAGTTTATGCCCTATTAATATTTTGCAGATTATCTCCACAACTGTAATGGCTGGAAACATTTTTTCCCCATGAAAGGGTAAGAAAACGAGGGGGAAAGGGAGGGTGGTCATGACGCTTCTGAAACTTGTTCTCAATCCTCTGCGGTTCCCCTAGGTTGGAAACCCCATGCACTAGGAAAATGACTTGTGGTGTGGGTGTCAGCCACATCTCCTCCTCCGGCATCTACCCTTCAGCAATGGTTGAAAGTGGTTTAGCTCCTACTAGCGTAGATGGGGGCAATATTTTTTTCAGCACCCATTACAGAATGTGAGCTAGACATATGAAAGAATGAGACATCCCGCACACTTTCTACAACAGTTGTTGAAAATGGGATAGGCCTGTCTACACGAGCAACCACACTGCTTCAACTTCAATGGAGGCATGTTAGAAGCACCGTGGGACATTTTCCTTGGGTAGAAAGCACTGGCTTTGTCCATTGGAGAAACACTATTTACAGCTAATAAAAGTTGTCTGGACTCTGAATGGTTTCTAACAAGGAGAGATCTACAATGTATTACTTCTAAACAATAGCGTGGGATTACTTCTGAAGAACAGAATCTAGAACAGTTTTACCAAGCACTGTAGCTACGGAGACAAATATGTCTCCTCCAAACGTCTAGCCAAGGTGTGTGTGGAAGACTGCACAGAAGCTTTGTAGATCCATCCTTGGGATGGGTTGCCCATCTCAACCCAGGAGGCAGAGCTTCTTCATGTGGAACAAGCAGTGATTGCCTTGGTTGTCCCTGAGTGGTACAGGCTTCAATAATATACATTCTAATCTCAGTAGACAGGACATTCGTACGGGCTTCTTGCCTTTCCTTTTGCTCCTCAGACTAAATGGACAAACTCTCACAAGCCTGGAAATCTTGTGCTCTATTCATATAGAATTGAATGTCTCCCTCGACATCTGCCACAAGCTGTGGAGACATCGCTCAGCTTCACCGGAGAGAACCAGGACAGAATGGAAGAAGACGGGACAGTTGTCCAGTTCTGGTGAAAATCACTGTATTGCTTGTGCACACAGAATGGTACAGCATGTATGGCAACTCCATGGATGGGAGATAAGGAGTGGTACGTAGGCTCGAGCTTTCATCTCAGAAGCCTAGGCCTTGATTCAGCAAGGTACTTAAGCATGTGCCTAATTTTAAGCACGTGTATAATCTTGTTCACTTTAATGGGACTACTCAACTGCGTTAAGTTAGGCACATGTTTAAGTACCTTCCTGGACTGGGGCCCTGGAGAACAAAGGCAACTAACATTAGAAATGGAGCCTTAATAGAAGGACCTCCTTCATAGACTCAAAGGGATGATTACAAAGACCCTATAAAACTAGTTTCAACCTCTAAGTGGGGACCATCTCCTTAAAAGGAGGTGCAAGGCTAACAAAGGCTCTAGAGAAGCATGTGGACAGAGGTTGTTAACCAGTGGTGTACCCCGAACGGTCACCCTAGTTACCTTCAGAGCAGAAGTCTGAGGCTGCCATAGGGAAATGATGGCAACGCCTTCATCAAAAAGCTTGCTGGGAAAATCCTAAGATTTTACCGAGGGGCTGTTTGGAAGATTTAATGGACTTCTTTTTACAAAACAGATGACTATTCTTCAAGTCCTGTCATGGAAAAAGGGATGTGGATGAGCTTCTGGATTTTAGCAAGATCTCAGTAACCTTATCATAGAGAGCTAAGCACCAGGACCAGCATCTGAAGATTTAGGTGAAGTACCAGCTCCTGAGACAGAAGGGTGGGAACTCATGACAAGTGAAACTTTCTCCCTCTGGATAGTTGGAGAAAGTCTGTGAGCGTGGCCCTTCTTGGCCATACAAAGGCCATGAAGATGCAGTCTGCTCTCTTGGGCTGTTTTTACCATTCACCAAGCAGGGGAAATGTAGAGAGGCTCTAGCAGGACCATGTGACTGAGAAGATGTGACCCTAAGAACACCTCAATGCCAACTGGCAAAGGGTGTGTAACAGTAGCCCTTGAGAGGCCTGACAAACTCACTGCACCCAACATATTGCTATCATAGTATTTATCTACAAGAATGTGGTATGAGACCTTAAATGAAAGCCAGGATCATGCTGGTCATTAATACAGCTGTGAAGTGTATGTACGGATGGCATTTAAAAAGTTATGTCTATATCCTGAAAATATGCCCTTGTAGTTTGTATCAAGGTATTACCACCTCCTGCAGAGATGAAGAACTGGTTTTGCCAGACAAAGGGATGTATATTCACTGATCTGCCTAATTCATACATAGATTAAACATTGTAAGCTGAAACAATGGGAGCCCTGTTTAAATATGAATTAACAGGCTGATGAGATGTCAACAAGAAGAGAAGAACAGCAGGAAGAGAAGAGATTTGTCTAGAGGTGCACTTCAATGGTTTATTGGACTATAGCGGGGGACAGAAACAGCATCTTTTTTACTAGCCATCTTTTTGCATCCATGAATGGTGGATCCCAGACATGTGGGAGGTTGTTTTAGGCGAGACACTAAAACAAACAGGGATATTAGCCTGTTAAAGCTTAGTGTCAACTAAGTAGTGTGTTATACTTTTTGTTTTATACATAACCATTTCTGTTTCCATTATCCTTCCTTGCTAGCTGTTAAATCTTAATCGTGGATCATACGTTTATGATTGTTTCACTATAAATAGATCTCAGTGCTGTGGCGTTATAAAAGATAGATAAAAGAGTCTATTTGCTGCTGAGTTGTACCGGTCAAGCTGCGTGTACACTTGGGAATAGCTTACCTGATAATTACTGAGAGTGTTCATTGACCGAGGCTGGATACCATAGAGGGAGGTTTTCAGAGGGGCCTGGGGACTGGGTACACCTATGGTTATCCTTCCAGGCAAAGTCTGGCAGAGCCTGGAGGAGATTGTTTGAGTTCCCAACAGACTGGGGGTGTCAGGGAGCTCACACCGAGTTAAGCACAAACAAGTATCTCTCTTGTTGAGGTGGGGGGGGGTAACAAAGTGATTCACCATCCTGAGCACCCCAAGATAGTGTCACAGAAGCTAAAGGACTGGGGTAATTTGAGCTACAGCTAGGAAGCTGGATAATCACAGTAGAAATGAAGAGTGAGAGAAGATCCAGCACTGGGGGCTGGAGCAATGAGGGAGGTCAGCCCATCCCCCTGGGAGAAGTGAATTTCATGCTGATGAAAAGTGCTGATGGCAACCATGAACAGGTACAGCGCGGGTAACCACAATGCAAGCTACTAACCCATCCTGGCATCAGTGCGTCTCGTTTCTTGGTCCCTTTGCTAAGGCTGCCTACAAGAGTGCTGATTAGCACTATATATGATGGTGGATTGTGTGCGGGGAGAGGAGGAAGGGAAGCTGCCTGTGAGGAATTGGACTGAGAACCAGATCAGACGACTGAACAGCAAAGAATTTAGATCACTGAGAGTGTGATCCAAAGCCCAGTGAAATCAATGGAAAAACTCAGTGACTTCAGTGGGTCTTGGATCAGGTTCTAGAGATGAGCCTGAAACTGAAACTGCAGAGGTGTAGTCACTCTCCCACTCTGTGTTTTCAGAAGGTTGGTTTAGAACCCATTAGACCTGAACCCACTCCTGTTTTGGCTCTCACTCAGAGTTCAGGTTCCACATCATTGTTCTGTAGCTAAGAGTTCTACCAAAGGCTTTGATGGCCTTTTGGTGAAAGGGAGACGGTGGAATAATCTGCCTAAGAAAGTGCTGGAAAGAGACTGGACAAAATTCTGACTGTTCTACTCGAGGGAGCATTCTTGCATTATTTCCGTAGGGCATGTGCTAGTGAACTTATGGGACTTTTCTATCTCTGACTTAATTATCATATAATACAATAAAATAATAATTTTAGATCCTCTCATACAGAAGGATCCCAAAGCACAAAGTATGTACGATATGTGTGCAGTCTCTCTATCTATCAATTAATCTATAAATACACACGTGAACCAGCTCTCAAATGTTGAAATGCAGTCCACTCTGTAGTGGAATGTGGCAGCTATTTAAGAGATTTATTTAAAATGTGTCTACAATGTTTATTTGTTCGTTTGTTTGAGTTGGTGAGTATAATGCTCATATACAGCCCTGCATTGAGCCTGGGAGAGAGTAGGCAGAGGAAACATATAGTCTGGTGCTATAGAGCAGACCTATATATGTTTGTAATTGAAACTGCCCCGTAATGCTGTAAAACGCCCTGTTCTTGTCATTCCTGAATCTGTTTCTAGTCTGTTGTTTGCAAACCCTTTACGTCAGTTTACGTTTTCTGTTCTTTATTTCCTTTCTCCGGGACTGTAGATGCTATCTGGCTCCTTTCCTATCAACATAACTGAAATTCATGGCATGACCTCTGATTCCCTCTGTCCCACAGCCAGATTCCTGCAGGGTGCCTTTATCAGATAGCAGGGCCACCTATTGTTAGTTGAAGTGTGTGCACAAATTTACCCAGCCTGGTATGCTGGCATCCTCAGCTGGTAGGTTCTCCTTTCTGGAGGAATGTGGGCAACTCTTGGCCTCCTCAGAGCCGCCAGGACCTTTCTTTACATAAAGAAAATATGTTGGCAGGAAAGGGAAACAGTTACACATGTTTCTGCTATTTTCCCTCATTAAAGAAAAAAGCTCAGTCGTGTCACATGGTGTAAACTGGCATCACTGCACATTGTATTGTGTCAGGTCAAGGTGGCAGCTGCTGTCTATATACAGCTCCCGTGACCATAAAATCTGAGCCACAGAAACATTGATGCATTTAGCCTCACAGCTTCCCTGTAACACAGGGAAGTGTGGTTATTCCCACATTACAGGAGGAGAAATAAGGCACACAGCAATGAAGTGACTTGCCCAAGGTCACAAAGCCAGTCTGTGGCGGAGGCAGGAACTGCAGCTGAGTCACTGGAGTCCCAGTTTAGCACCTTACCCACAAACTATCCTTTCTCCTTGGTTTCATTGTTTGTTGGGATTAACATCATACGGAGCTCTCTTATGCCATACCATTGTAATCAACACCACAGTCGCCATCAGGGAACAAACCCAGGTTCTTCAGTGCCACAAAGTACAGCTAAAGGAGAAATCCGAAAGCTGTGAGACAGTAATAGGCTGGGTGGCCACTGGGAAGATAATATGGGCTGTTGCATTGCTAGGGCCAGTTGCTAACAGGGGGTCATGATCGCTTGTACCATGCCCCTCTATAACACAGCATGATTACCTATGTTGCTCATGTCATGTGTGTTTGTCCCATTTCCTGTAGTGTCATTTTGTGTCACACTGTGGATGTAGCAGGACAGTGATAAACATCACTTTAATAGCAGATACTCAGAGATCATGGTGCTGAGTGTGGTGTAAATACCTCGACAGACAGTTCAGAGGCACCTGCCCACTCTGACAAGAGCACAGATGCTTGCATTTGACAAAAAAAAAAGATGTCATCTTTTCTTCAGTCCAGCCTTAGTCACTTTTTGATCTCACAAAATGCATTGCTGTGGTTTTGGTGATTCTCGTTACGTGATGCAGTCCCAAAGGTGAAGATACTCACACAGCAGTCATATTGTGCTGAGAAAGAGATTATCGCTTGATGCCACCTGTTATGGCCTGACCAAATGCCTTAGCTGCATTGCATAAAAACTATCAAGATACCAGGAAAAGATCAAGCTGGCCCTAGACTTCAGCCCTAGTTCCAGATTGTTACTAAAGAGATGGGATTTTTGGGACACTACCAAAGAGGTATTGCATGTGAAACAGAGCAGGATTAAACCAAAGATAGACACCTGACTAGAGAATTGCAGGCCCTGCTAGCTCATATGCTACCACTGGGTCCACTAAGATATGAACCAACACTGAAGATTGGGAATGAAATGACAGCATGAGATGTGGGGAGGTAAAGAGCCTTTTGTTTTCAAAGCAGGACAAGAGGGAAGGAAGCATGGAACCAGACATTCTAATTGAAGCCAGGCATGTTCTGTTTGCACCAGGGCCATATGATACTTTGCAACCGACTCCCAAACTATTTCATCCACAGAGTGAATTATTGATTTTTTTTTTCCAGTTCGTTAAAGAACCCCTCCTCCCAAAATAGCCCAATGGTCTAAAATCTAAAATATCAGAATACCATCATCGAAAACCTTCCAGTGAATTTTACCACCACAACAGTCATCTTGCAAGCCCCACCGGCCTCCCCATATCACTCAGCCCATTCCTTCCTAAATGCCTGAAGGAAAGGTAGGCGGTACAGAACATCTGGAACGTTAACAAAGTCAGGCCTGGGCTGCTCTGCGGCCAGCCCCTTCCTATTCAAACTGGAAGGAAGGAAGCTCTATGTCAAGCAACCCAACTGACTGAAGCTGCAGCACTGTGGGAGGAGGACAGAGTTTCTGGACTAACCAGGTCCTAAACCATTTAGGGCTTTACAGGTTAAAATCATGCCTGGGAGCTATGAGGCAGCCAGTGGAGATTCCTACACACTGATATTATGTGCTCTGTGTAATGGGTGGGTAGCTGTGTTCTCAACTAGTTTCATTTTCTACATGGTCGCAAGATACATTCCTCCTGTTCTCACACCAGTTGTGTGTGCTGTTCTCACACGCAGCTTCACACCCCATAGTTATACATTAGCAATGACACATTCTTTAGCTCAAGTATGGGCAGATTGACTGCCAATAACACAAACTGCAGTAGGTGAAAAAACACAGAGGGGTCAAATATTTCTGGTCTCTGTTAACCAGGTAGAACATGTGATAAAACATTTCCAAGTGGGTGGTCTAGACTCTTGACTAATTACTGTTATTGATTGTTATGTGTTGAGAGCCAACAGTATGTGTGGCACTGTACAGAATGAAGAGGAGACAGGACCCCAAGGACCTTCCATCTAAGGAGAAACAAAAATACTCACAGTGCACTGGGTGACCAGAGCAGGGATGTAACGTGATGCAGTTCCAGGAGGGGAGTAGGGATATTGTGCCTTTGTTGAGAGGATTCGGATTTATAGGCTTCATGGGCTTGTAAGGAAGAAGGTGCTGCAATGTGAGTGGTAGACAGAATGGCAATGGTTGGGAGTGGCCTGATTTGCACCGAGCAGGGGCGGTGAGTGGGGGAGGAATAAGTGCGGCTCTCTACGGCTGAGGATGTCCTCCAATGTGCATGCTGTCCTTAACTGTGCCCTCTCTTTTCCCCCACTCCAAGCACTAGAAATACCCAGAAGCTATTGGATATAGGTAAAGCCAACACTTCACTTCTCTCACTTCATTAGGGTTGAGGCAAAAAGCCAGTGGATGTAATGTGCTTGGTTTGAGATTGTGAAATTATGGCTTTGCCCATGGTAACCAGCTCTTTGTGCCAGCCATTCCTGTTCCAAATGGATGGTGCCACAGTAATGTATTTGCAAGCTGGTATCTTCTCTGTGACCCTATCTCTTTACATATGTAATATATCTGATTGTAACACATTGCACAGTATCATGCCATTCTGAGCCCTGAGTGAGACCTTCAGTGTATGCAGTCTTTGGACAGTTTCCACAGCTTTCAGGCTATCTTTTAGCCTTAGGATCGAACCATCACTTTAATCTTGATAACAGTCACACATTAGCTCAGATGGGTATGTATTTAATGTGATTGCTCCGAACAAACAAGGAAATGATTTTTCCCACCCCTGACAGGCATTTCCCTGGGGAAGGCATTAATAGCAACACCAATGCAATCAGATCCATGAATAAACACAAAGCCATAGCACAGGAAATCTCACATTTACCAGATTAAATAAAGGTAGCAGGAGGAGGTGGAGGAAGTGAAGCCAAAACATCATTAGAAGGAGAATTCTAACTACCTTCCAGCTGCTTGAATCTCTAAATGATCCAAGATAACCCTAACTACCATCATGGGCTGGAGACAAGTGACCAGGATGCTACTGTTGTTCTATTTGTTGGCTAGTGGTGTTTTCTCAACCATATGACAGAGAAACTTCTTGGGAAAAATGAGTTATCATGGATTCTACACCCCCTTCCTTTATACTTGCCCATCCTGTGAGTAATAGGAATGCATGACCCTGGGCTCTGATTCTTCCCTCACAAGATGTGGGCAACTCCCACTAAAGCATTTCTAAGCAGACATTAAACACTGGGATGGAGATGGAGAAATCTGTCTTGGGCATTACCAGAGAGTGTTGATGACAAATTTCTTCAGACCTTCACTGATGGTTTTTAACCTTTTATCTCCACTCTTTGCATGGTCCTCAAGTGCTGGATAATCTTTCAGCCATTCTGCATTATTGACAGAGAGAGCAAAAGAGAGTGTGGGGAGAGTGACCGGCGAGGGGTGTATGGAAGGAAGGAAAATCAGAGGTGTTTTCAACCCTAGAATACAAGAGAAAGCATACACCTCTCAGCCTTGTAGGTATCTCACACATACCACGTGATGGGTGCCCCCATTCCACTATCCCATTTAGTTTTTGGCTATTTGTCCTACCTACATTGGAGAGGAGTCAATATCACATGTACTTTACTTGTAATCATGCCCAGACCTCCACTCACACTCCAGAGGTTTTCAGACCGATACTCGGTACTACTGCAGAAAGGAACACTGCAGGGTAGGATGTTGTTGCAGTGGCCAGTTGGCATTCTTAGATGCTGGAATGTCAGTCCCAGTTCTGAAGCATGTGATGGACCATTCAGCACCACCAACTGTGCAGAAAATTACTCAGCCTGCTCCGGGAGAGATGTCTCTGATCCCTTGAAGATCCCACTCTAAATCCTAGCTTTTGGGAAAGGTTTCCTATTTATCAGTATATCCTGCAGTTTGTCTGTCTAGGCGATTCTTGCTCACAGGCTCAGGGACTAATTGATCGCCATATGTGGGATCAGGAAGAAATTTTTCCCTTGGTCAGATTGGCAGTGACTTTGCGATTTTTTCACCTTCCTCTACAGCGTGCAGGTGAGGGTCACTTTCAGGATTACCTGAGTATATCTCACTTAATCATTTCCCAGCTATTGCGGGGGCCCCTGTCACTGGTGCACCTCGGTCCCGCCAATTCACTTCCATGTGGCACATAATAGTCTAATCTCCTGAGAGCGGTAATACTTTGGTCTCATTTCAGTTGTTGGGTTTAGTGTGTGGGTGCTGGGTGATGGTGGTGGCCTGTAAGATACAAGAGGTCAGACTAGATGATCTGATGGTCACTTCTGGCCTTAAACTCCCTAAGTCTGTATTTATATGGGTCCTATCTCTGATGTATCTGAAAGCTTAAGAAACATTAGTGAATTTATCTTCATAACGCTCTGGCGAGATAGGGAAGAATCACAAGCACCATTTTCCAAACAGGGACCTCAGGCAAGGAGATTAAGAGAACTGCCCAAGTCAGACAGGAAATCTGGGCTAGGACCAGCCTTGAACCCTGAGTGCTAGTTCTGTACTGTAGCCACAAAACCAGCCTGCTCTTCATGGCCCGCGTGTGAGCAACGTCAGCTTGGGAAGACCCTCGTGGTGAGTCCCCGGCCTGCTTTCAAAATCTGTGAGTGGGGCATTATGGTTAGTTGTTACTTTTGTCCTGGAGGGGTGTGGTGCTGCAAAGGAAGCTCAAGACTTTGGTTCTACACTGGCTGATGGCTATTGAATACTCAGAATTAATTCGCATTCCAGCGTCACAAGGCTTACAACAGCAAGCTAGAACACGCAACGGTCTCATCTGCTAAAGCCGGAAGTGACTCAATGGGCCAACTCTTCCAATCCTGACTCGTTCATTCAAGTCAATGATCATTTCACCTGAGAAAAGTCAGTCTCTCCCCTCCCAAACTCAACGTCGCAAAATGATATGTTGGGTGAAAGGCCACGGATCCCCCTTTGGATCAACCTAATCGCCTGTGCCGTGGGAGAGGGATGGGTCACATTCTAATATACCTAAATGACCCTTGTTATTGCTGAAACCCACCCCTCCCAAACCTTTCGTGCCAGCTCCTTGTTCGAACGTCAGTGCAAAGCTACTCCACATGCTGACCTGGGCTATTTTGCTGATAAACTGCGGAATTTCCATTGCTGCCATGGAACTGATTCTACTCGGCTGTTCTGCCAGCACGAGGTACAATGTCAGGAACATTAACAAAAATAAATAAACCTTCACAATATTGGCATTTGTTGTGTATTTTCCCTCCCCCCCCCCAATTTTCTCCACGACCTTTGATAAGAAAGTGGCCTGCTGGAATTACACTAGACGGCTAGGAGCTCTTGTGAGACAGCCCCTTATCAAAAGCTGAGCAAAAGTTCGCACCCAGTCTGGAGTGCCAGGGCAAGTTTACCCAGTCTGGTATGTTAGCATCAATCTCCAAACCCTTGGCTTTGCAGTTTTTATCTTCCTCTACAGAACGAGGGCATCACTTGAGTTCCTCACAGCCGCCACGGCCTGTTTGACCATAGCAGAAATATGTCCAAATGAAAACAATCACCCCACTCCACCCCAGGAAAAAAAAAGACAGAAATGTTTGAAAAAGGTATGTCCCTAGTGCAGCTCTGCTTACCTGCGTTCTCATTGTTCAAGGAGATGGTTTTGGCGTCTGTGCTTTCATTCTTAGGTTATCTCAGCCCAATAAGGGCTGTATTCTTGTTGCAATGTTTACTGGACAATGAAGGAATAGCAGTGAGGGCTTCACGGTGCCAGCTGGCAACGGGCCTTGTGATTGTTGTCAAATGATCACTCTGGGCTATAATAATACTCTATCAATCAATTCAGATCTTTCCCGAGATGCTTGCTTTTGGGATCTGTGCCTACGTGTGTATTTTAGTCTGTTACCCCAGCTGGCTCTCTTCATCTGTCTCGTGTTGCCTTTGGCATTCCAGGTGCATCTGGAAAACGTGACTATCCTAGGCGGTCACGGGCCTTCTGATGGTGCGTTCATCTAAATGCTGCTGAACTGCTTGATTGGACCAGCCTCAGTGGAAGGGTTCGTTTGGAGTGGTGTGCCACTCGGCACAATAGCAACACTAATACACCTCCAGGAGATTTTCATATAATTGGTATCTAGACTAGCCCAGTATCCTGTCTTCAGACAGAGGGAATGAATAGTACAGCTGATCCGTCCCCTGTCGCCCATTCCCAGCCTCTGGCAAACAGCAATGCCTCCCTATCCTGGCTAATAGCCATTAATGGACCTACCCTCCATGAACTTATCTAGCTCTTTTTTGAACCCCATTATAGTCTTGGCCGTCAGAACATCTTCTGACAAGGAGTTCCACAGGTTGACTGGGTGTTGTGTGAAGAAATACTTCCTTTTGTTCGTTTTAAACCTGCTGCCTGTTAATTTCATTTGGTGACCCCTAGTTCTTGTGTTACGAGAAGGAGTAAATTACCCTTCCTTATTTACTTTCTCAAAGTGAATTTGATTCTGGAGGAAGAGGCTTGGGTGACAGCGCTAGAGGCTGACAGTTTCTAGATACAGGGTAGGCACAGCAACACTGTAAGCTTCCCTTGCCAGCATACCTCAGCTCTGGCCTGGAGAGACTGCCTTTAGGAAACAGAGGACAGTTCAGTCATGAATTCCCCTTTCATTGTGTGGCCTGTCTGCTGAGGCTGCAATGGGAGGCCAGCTATAGCCTGCTGTGACCATGGGTGAAAACCTGCTTCTGCAGAAGTCAGAGGAGTTTTGTCGTTGATTTCAACAGGGCCATGACTTCACCCAGGGTAGCTTTGTGCCATAGATACTTGTTCAGGATGGGTACATTTATCCCTGTCCAGAAGGACAGCACAAGCTCTATGCATCATTTGAGACCCACTTCTGCTGGCCCTCTGCACAGGAGTCCCATAAGAACTGGAGTGAAAACCCACCTCCCCAAGATTATAATCACACAGCTGTCACCTGGGAACAGCTTTTGATTACTACAGACCTGGGCTGGATTTTCGCCCACAGCCTAGGGGAGAGAGGCTCTCTTGTCGCATTTCTAATACCTGGAGTCATTAGGTCCCTGTGGATACTTGTGTTTAGGGCTGGTCCATACACAGATTTTGCATCCATTTAGCGATATTGATTTTGAAACTGAAATAGTTAAATCAGTGCCACCCCCTAGTCTGGTTGCAGTTATAATACTGCTTTAATCAGCATGGAAAATAAACGGACATAATTCAATCAGTGCAAAAACTTTACGTAGATTAGCGCTTCGTTGCAATATTTTGTAAACCCTGTGCTGCCCTCCAATCTCACATTAATCTTGAATAGCTCGATGCTATTCCTCCACCAGTCCTTTGCCTCCCACACACACACACTTCAGTCCCAACTGGTCCCAGCATATTAAGATCTAAAATCTACATTTCTAAAGCAAAAGTGCTGACAAAATTGATTACAAAATGTATTCAAAGAAAGTGGAACCTCTGTGCCAAGGGATTTATCCCTGAACACATGATGGGTTTGCAGAACAATGCAGGGAGGGAATGTGTGAAAGGGGTTTATGACAGATGGGGATTTAGGATGTGTAACTGCTCTGCCAGAGTTAATCCCAGGTACAACAGAAGTTTAAAGAGACACATTAGGAGCGTGGTTCAGTTCAGGTGCAGCTGGAGAAGTGGAACAATATCTTACAACAATAAACCTTGCAAGAGGTTGCAAAGAGCTTCTGTATGTTTGTCACAAAATGTGAGGGTTAAAAAAACCCCGTTACATGTATTTAGTTAATCAGTGAACGTGCTGTGTTCTCTACTAGAATTCTGCAAAAGTGCCAGGATTTGCTTGAGGAACAGTCACATATGCAAGCATAATTCTTTTTTGGCAAGGGATGAGATATTTTTTTCGATTTTTGATTTTTTTTTTTTTTTGCACAGAGGTATTCCACATGCAGCAGGGCACAGGCAGAGTGCACACGGCGGGTCTCATGCAGCCTGAGTTCAGCAATGCAGCTCATTATTAATACAGGGATGAGACAGAAAGCTCCAGCGTGCAGTGCCCTTATCTCGATTCAAGAGGTCCAGATAGATGTGCCACAGCCGTTGGAATACATCTAGAGCATTGTATGCTGGGACCTGTAGTCTGCAAGGGCCACTCCGTTATATTAAAGCCAGGGCAGCAGCCATCTGCTCCATTTTATGAAAATTAGGTGGAAGTGCAGGCGCCTGCAAGTTGTCATCATGGTCCTCAGTTTTACAAAGTTTAGGTGTCCCCATGATATGAATACAGGTACGCACTCATTGATGTTCTAGACACATCAACAAGAAGGGTTCCATGTTTCGGGAAATGCCTTCTACAGTGCAACAGCTATGCACCTTGCATCTATTCTAGTATTAAGGGGTAATGGGTTGGCATTTAAAGGTAGATGGCATCTCAAAATAGAAATGAGCCAGGTTTAAAATAATAGGGGACATAAATTTAGCAGTGCTCAGCCCCCAGCAGCTCCCTCTGACAGTAATGGGATAAGCAATTTTGAAAACCTGGCCATTTATTTAGGTGCCCAAGCAACAGGAGCTTTACACTGCTGAGAACTTTTGAACATCTGGGTCCGTATCTTCAAACTGTGAGCTAAAATAAGAGAATTGATTAAAGACCACTGATGACATTTCAGTCACAATCAGAAGGGCTGAACTGCTAGAGTAAATCCTGGGCTGAGAAACTTAATATTATACCCCGGGTATTTAAGTCAGTTGACAGCTGGGTTGACAGCTCTGGAGAATGAAGTTCCCTGTGTATCTGCGGAACATGTATAGCACAGAAGGCAGAGGGACAATGAAGTCTGTTCCACTAACATGCCTCAGTCTGTGTCCTTGTCAGTCCTTGGCATTTCTTTTTACCCTACAAGTAAAGGGTGCCAGGATGTACCTACTGTGATGTAGATTCCTGTCCACTGGGAACTTGGCTGAGGCTACGGCTACAGGCGGCAAAGTCAGATCTATTTCTTTGGATTGACGGAGCGGTCAGTGCAGACCCACTGAGTCGATCCAGAAATCAACGTACTAAGACCATCTATACAAGCAGCATAGCGCTGCGTCAATGGGAACACTGTTCCCGTCAGCGCAGTGCAGACAGAGCGCAGAAGAGAAGCTCAGTAGTCGATGGGAGTTACACAAGTTTTTTGCGTACTTTGCGTAACTCCCGTCGACTGCTGCCGAATCTCACAGGTAAGTGTAGACAGGGCCTGAGACATCAAGCTCCACTGAACTCTTCTTAGATGGGAATTGATTTTCAGGCCACTAGTTTTCTTACTGAATTTGACGATGGTTTGTGTCTGTGATAAGTGGAACTGGAGAGAAAAGATCAATTTTCAGGAGGGGCCTAGATTGGTGAGGGATGAAGGGCTCAGAAATGTGGGCCTGGGCTTGGCTGCTGAGAGAAAGAATTAGAGCCTCAGCATGTCAGGTGGGCCTCTTGTCTAATAAAGCTCTTTCTGACAACTCTGCTTTGTTGCATCACTTATTGCTGAAGAGACCATTTGGATCCTTTTAGCTCTGTGCATGGCATCCTTCAATCTTTGCCCCAGGCATTTGTATCTGGATAAAAATAATCCCCACAAACTTCACAATTTCCCTACAAAAGCCAGCCCTCTTCTCTTCATCGTTCTCCTCACCTGCACAATCTGAAGTACTCGGCACTTGATAGGAGCAAAGCTGTGCTCTCTAAATCCAAGCACAAAGCAACATCAGCAGGGTTATGACAACTGGAGAACACAATTCAAATGCTGATCCCATTACACAGGTTCAGTGTACTTTCCTCAAACTTTTAATAATGTAACATGTGCCGGGGTAACTCGATTTCCTCTCCACTGCTCATCAGCCTGCTATTGACGATGATTGGAAGAGTATGATAATATAATCTTATTTGGATGTCCCGGGCGCAAGCACCACCTGGCAGCTATTGATATCAAGTTAGGAGAATGAAGATGGATGACCTAGTGGAGAGGAATATTCAATTACATTGTTTCCTTTCAAAAGGTAATAACTTGAGGAATAACCAAGTTACTCTCCTTTTTGTTGTCACCATCTCTGTTTCCTGGGATTTTTATTTGGTTATTTCTATTTTTCTATTCAGCTGTGGTTCTGAGATGGATGAACATTCCCTCTTGTTCTGGAGGCCACCAGCAATGAGTCAAAGCCAGCAGCTCGGCTGGTATATGCTGATAAAACTCAACTAAAGCTCATGAAAGAAAAAGTCTGGGTCCCAAAGGCAGGGGCGTTCAGTTCCACTTTTTCAGTTATTGTCTATCCATCCTCTTGGAAACAGCTGTTGACTCTCCGGAAGAGCTGTGGTGTTTAGATATGGAACAGACTCTCCCCCACTAAGAAGCATTGAGAGATTTTGTGGGATCCACTCCGAGTAACTCACCAGGATGTTTGGGTAAACCTGCGACTCAATGAGATGTTTGAGGACCTCTGTAACTGAATGGGATGTTTTGGGAGACACCTCACTGGGCTGTTTGGGGACCTCTGTGATTTTCCTAGATTTATGGGGCTGCTTGAAAAACCCTCAGACGTTCAGTGGTTTATAAGGGTGATACTTGTGCAACTTACTGGGTTCTATAAGGTGCTCTAGAACTCAAGGGATGTTAAAGGAGGATGCTCACTCTCTCTATCTGCTCTCAAGCCTTTTGCCCCTGGTTTTGACTGTCTCTCTCATTGGGGTCCAGGGCTTCTTTCTCATGCTCCACTTGGAACGCTTCTATCCGCTCCGAGGACTCTCTCTTTCAATCTGCCTGTAGGCCTATTCTCCATGCTCTCTGACTTCTCTCTCAGGTTCTTCGCTCACCTTCTTCCTGCCCATGTCTCTCTCACTTTGCTTCCAGGCTGCCCTCTTCCCCAGGACTGCTCCAAAGATTCAAAGAGCCCAACAACCCCTATAGTCCTAGGAGCTGAAATGTGATGTAAGTAAAGCCACGCCTTCTGCTAGAGGTGAATTTCACCCTACGCGAGCAAAACTTTCCAACTCCAGTCCAATCTGAAGGTCAGCTGAACCATGACTTCCATCCAGCATCTCCAACAACTTTATGTTCACTCTCTGCTTCCCGGTCCATCAATGTCCAAAGGGAAAAACTGCAGTGTTTGGTGTCCATTCATGCTTTGGGTGCAGATGGTGCCTTACTCCCTGCTTTCATTAAGCAGATGTGGCAAATGGCCGGCTTCACTCTAGTGGGTCTTGCACCTTTGCCTCTCGGAGTGGGCCAGAGTGTTGCCAGTTACTCCATCTCCCTGGGGAGGGGCGTAGGGACCCGGGCCTGCCCACTCCTCTGGGTCCCAGCCCAGGGGCCCTATGAGTAGCAGCTATGTGCTGCTGGCACCGTACTCACAGCTGCAGTCTTTTCCCCTGGGCTAATTTCCCCACTCTGTCCTTCTGGCTTCTTGAGCCGGGTACCTTCCTCAGCACTCCTTTCTGCTCCTCCACACACCCTGTACACAACTCTGCACTCCTACTCCTCCAGCTCGCCCTCTGTCTGTCTGGAGCAGAAGGTTTTTATCAAGCACCTGGCTGGGCCTTAATCGGCCTCAGCTGCTCCTAATTCTCACCTCATGACTTCTAGCTAGTCTATAGGGAACAGAGCCCTGAGCATTCTGGGGTTTCCCGACCTCCCGTCGAGCACTCTCCTACTGCCCTCTGCCCTCGCTATATCACACAGAATAGAACGACTCTGGAATTGGAATCCTCTTACAATTTTCGTGTGATGTAAAGCACAGAGTTTCACCAGGCTGCTTTAAACAATTAGCAGATCTTTCAGTGGTTTTAACGATTGTTAAAAAGAAAAATTCTCTTCTCTTTGCCTTTGCTTGCTCAAAAGTTCTCGTTAACAAGCAGCGGCTCTGTGCCAAGATTCCCAAGGCACCTCACTTCACCCAAAGGATCTCTCTGTGCCCTTCCTCAATTTCTTCTCCAGATACATTTCAGGACATTGTGCTCACACCATTTGAAGCTAATTCCAAATTCCCTGTGCCTATAAAAGTTCCTAGGAACTGCCTTTTTATTAGCAATGGACAAAAGAGCATTTCAAACACTGGAATCTCTTTTCCTTCCCACTCCTTTTTGTTGCTTCTAGAGCCCTTTTAAAAAAAATGCGTTTGAATGTATAGGTCCTAATTAATGACAGTCTGGTCCCAGCATGCTCCAGCAATAGTTAAGCAGAAACCTGCAATGGAGATAAGACAGACAAGCTGAGAATTAAAGCTGGCATGATGCAAGAGCTCACTGAGACCAATGGGAAGACTCCCAAGGACTCCAGTGGCCTTTGGGGCAGGCGTGAGCTGAGCATGCAGATATTCAAATCAACCCCAAAACAAAAAGAGGCATTTAAGAGAACTTAGGAAAACAGGAGCAATTCCTGGAGCAGTGTCGGGGACAGTAAGGGCATGTCTACACTGTGCACCAGAGCTTGTAGATTCAGTGTTTCCAAGCCCATGCTTGAGCGTACACTCTGCATAGTTAGCTAGCTTGGGTTTACAATTGCTGGACCCGGGTCTCACAACTGTGCTAACACTTCCATCCTGTACTGCGCAGGCCTTCTGACGTGGGTCTGCGGCTTGAGCTGGGTCCACACTGCAGAATGACAGAGCTTGGATCCAAGGCAGAGTGGAACTTTGGATCTGGATCCCAGGACCCTGCTGTGGGGTTGGATCGGAGCCCGAGTTCTTGCTGACCCGACTGAGACTGATTTGTGTGTGGATGGAAAAGGGTCAGTGTGCACTGTAGACATACTCTAAGCAACAGGGGAGGTTCGTAGAAATGGAGAGAGAGAAAGGGGAGAAAGGGAGAGAATGAAGTTGCCACTAATAGGTTGAAAACTCCATTGCTTGGGTCATTTAAAATTGGATGGGACAAAGGGCTGGAAAATGAACTACAGGGAACAATCCTGCCTTTTCCTTGCGGGATGAGCTAGATGGTATCAAATATGGTATGCCTTTTCCACTTCTGTTTTGTATGATTTACTGTAAAAGGAAATGCAAATAGCTCACAGGCCATCAATATAATCTCTCAGCTGTGGCCAGAGTCTCCTGATCTATCAAGCTATGTTTTCTAAATCAGGGCAGAGGAATTATGGAATGACACGGTAGTGTCTATTGGCTCTAACCAAGACTGGGGCCTCCTTGTGCTAGGTGCTGGACAAACACGTACTAAGGGACAGTCCCTGCCCCAAAGAATTTACAGTCTATATAGACAAAGAGCGGGAGATAGGAAGTGTTATTCTCCACATTTTTACACATGGGGAACAGAGGCACCAAGAGTGATTTGCAGAAGCCTACACAGGGAATCTAGGGCAGAGCCAGGAAATGAGCCCAAATTGCATCCCATTCCAGTGGCTTAACCAAGAGCCTATCCTGCCTCCTTGGAGTTTACAAACTGGAATCAACTCTTCAGTGGATGACCTCTAGACCCGCCTTGAATGTGGTGATGATCACTGTTTTTACAGCTGATTTAAGCACATAATTCTCTCCAGAGATGCTAAATATCAGCTCTTCTGTCTTATTCTGCATTTAAATTTCCAGTGCAGATATGTGTATATATATATAATACAATCAATGCTACCCCCCCGGGGGAAAACAGGGCTGAGAGGCTTAGGTTTATCACACTCCTTGTTGCCAAGTGCTGTATCAGTTGGACGTGGTAGAGAAGCACTATCATCTCCATGCCACAGAGGCCCCTTTCTCATTATCTGCTACTCTGCTGAAGCTTGGCCACTAGGGGCCCGCGGGTCTGAGCTTTGGCCCCTCGTCAAGTAATAAGTGGGATAGTTATTGTGCACTAACTCTACCAGACTGAGGTAGTCTTCTTTGTTTATGGATTTTTAAGGAAATGAATTTTAGTAAGCAGAAATGCGCAGTTCAATGTCCATAGATTTTGAAACCATTAAGATCATCTAGTCTGACCTCTTACATGACACAAGCCATAGAATTTGACATGGTAATTCCTGCAATGGAGAGAATTATTCTTCCCTGCTACTTATGCTCACTAAATTGTGGCTAACTAGATCATATCTTTTAGAAAATCATCCAGTCTTGCATTTAAAGACTCCCAGTGATGACAAATTTACCATTTCCCTCAGTAAACTGTTCCAATGGTTAATTACTTTCAATGTTAAAAAGTTGCATCTTATTTCCTATGTGACTGCTACTAACTTCATCTTACAGACACGTGATCTTGCTATGCCTTTGTTCGCTAGATTAAAGAGCCTTCAAGTATCAGATATATTTTCCCTTTGTAGATACCATAACCTTTTCTTTGATAAACTGCATAGACTGAGCTCCTAAAGTGTCTTGTTTAAAGTGTGTTTTCCAGGTTTCAAATCATTCTTGTCGCTTTTTCCTGAGCCCTTTCCAATTCTTCAACTTTCTTTTTAAAGTGTGGACAACAGAACTGGACACAATGTTCCAATAGGGGCTTCAGGAATGCCCTACATAGAGGGAAATATCACCTCTCTACTTTGACTTAATATTTCTCTGTTTATGCATCCGAGGAACACATCAGCCTTTTTTGCCACATTGGCAGCTGTTGTTCAGTTGGTTATCTGCCATGACCCGTAAGTGCTTTTCAGAGTCACTGCTTTCCAGGATATGGTCTTCCAACTCATAGAGCCTACATTCTATGCTTCCAAATATCTGACCTGGTAAATGTCTGTATAAAAACACATATTTGATTGTGCCCGGATTACCAAGCAATCCTGATCCCTCTGTATCAATGGCATGTTCTCATAGTTATTTACCGACCCACCAATTCTCCAAATTCTATCCGTATAATTCCATAATTTTCTTCTAGATCATTGATAAAAATATTGAGAAGTCCAAGAACCCCTCTGTAGGACCTCAATAAAAACACCGGCAAGTGTTGATGATTTCCCATTAACATTTACTTTTTGAGAGCTAGAAATCAGCCAGTTTTTAATACATTTTATATCTGTTTTTTGATTTTGTATAGTGCTGATGTTTTAATCAGAATGCCATGTAGTTCTAAGTCAATGATCCAACTTTCTGGAATGCCTAACATGGATTATTATTTTATTTCTATTACAGTAGTATTTAGAGGCTCCAACTGAGATCAGATTCCCATGGTGCTAGGCACTGTACAGATGCATACTAGAAGACTGTCCCTGACTTCAAAGGTTATAATCTAAAGAGACAAGATAGACAAAGGGTAGGAGAAAGGGCACAGCAATATCCTCATTTTACAAGTGGGGTACTGAGGCATAGCTAAATGACCAGAGTAAGTTTTCTTGATGACCTCCAAATTACCTGTCAGTATCAAAACATTCCTGGTTCCTAAATGTCAGGCAGAGGAAAAAAAATTTCACCAGTTTATCAGGACCCTATCTTTCTGTTTTATCCCCACTCTCTTCAGCCCTCTCTTTTCTAGTGGCAAGTCAAGGTGTCTCTTGATCTCATTTACACACTTTGCTTGTGTTACTTAGTTCCAGTAATTTATTCCACAGTTAGCAACTCCTTTGCAGGTAATAATTCTGCCTGAGTCTTCCAGTTACTCTTTGTTTCCTCAGGTTTAGATTATTTCCCCATTGTCAGGGTGAAATTTCTATCATTTGGCTCTATGGGCCTCACTCAGAATGGTGAAAACCTCAGTGATCTCACCTCAAAATCTCTTCCTTTCTAATAAGACTCCACCCAGCTCTCCAAACCTTTCACAAGAACTTGGATTCTGCCCACCTGGAAGAACATCACATTTGGTGCCCTGCGTCACCCCCCTCTCAGGCTAATTATAACAAAAGTCTGTTCCCACAACAGGATTTTTGCATGATTGAAACTATAACTCTCTCTCCATGTACCCACCTGCCTCCTTAAACATTCTCAGATTCAACCTTCTCCTCCATAGCTGGCTGGCAGATGGAAAGAAGTGAGAAGTACAGACAGGCTGCTGTTCAGAGTTTGTATGGCAGAGCTGTCGGATTGCCTTAAGCGCCTCTAACACATTATGCTGAATCCTAAATCTTTAGCTAAACTGGGACTAAAATCCTCTTACACTTCTTATGTAAAATTCCACGCGTTGCACGCACGCACACACGCACGCACGTCCACACAAGAACAGAGCAGCTTTCAGGAGTGACTTGCCTCTTGGAGAACCTGTGCTGGAAAGTCCCTGAGCCATCCTCTTCCGGAGACATGAAAGGCCTGAGATTGTTTTTGGCTCTCTGCAAGTCAGAAAGTTCTGACTGTTTCCTCTTTATTTATGGGTAATGGAATTACTTATTGAGTTTGGCTTGTTCCTTCTTGCAGGGGATTTTTTTTGTTTGCTTTATGTTTCCTGTATATTCATGTTAAATCTTTACCTCTCTTGACCACAGCAATGCGTCAGTTCATGGTTTGGGCTGATCGACTGGAATCACTATGGATGATGATCACCCCTGGGAAAAGGGCCAGAACAAGGCCTGTGCACTTAGTTGAAGTGGAACTTAATCGCCAGTTGTGATGGAGTTTGTGTGTTTGTGATTATGGACACCAACCTAGTAGAAAATGAGCGGAGACCACAAATTTATTTCTTCATTGGCCTGAAACAGGATTCTCCATGTTTTGTTCTCAATCCTCTGGGTCATCCAGTATAGGGGTAATGGGGCACGGGTGTGTTTAAGATAATTGCTAGTATTCTCCTCCTTCACCACTCCTCATCAGCACAGCACTTTAAAATGGGTAGTATCAATATTATTTCTCTAGGTTAAGATTTTCTAAAGTGACTAGGGATTTTGGTTGCTCAACTAGGGACACTTTAAAGGGACTGGATTTTCAGAAACTGCTGAGCATGAACCTTCTAAAGAAGTCAGGCCTCTTGAAGAGGTCTCATTCAGGGACCCTGTAACTAAGGCACTCAGAATCACTAGTCACTTGAAAATCTTGGCCTGAGGGCCGCAAAGTGCTCTAGATGTGTTAAAAATCCATACAAAGGGAACAGTCCCCTTTTCCAAAGAGTTCACAGTCTAGGGCCCCAGTCCTGCCATGACGTCTACATTGGTTTAGGGGTTTGTCTATGCAGATCTCATTGCAGGATCGGGGGCTAAATAGGCAAAAACAGATGAAGGCTGGGAAAGGGATGCAACCATACATGCAGATGACTGATTGTGGCACAAGCCTTGTTGGAACCACAATTACTATAGATCAGTGGTGTTCAACCTTTTTTTCATTTGTGGACCCCTAAAAAATTTTGAATGGAGGTGTGGACCCCTTTGGAAATCTTAGACATAATCTGTGGATTATGGGGTCCGCGGACCACAGGTTGAAAACCACGGTGATCGGTTGTCTTGTGACATTTTAAAATTGAATTGACTTTTTTTTCTTCCATTTCTTTCCCTTTCTCTTCCTCTCACCACCTGCCCCGGTACCCTTACCGTTATAAATATGATGAGTTATATTGAATCACCAAGATGAGCCAGAAGGTTAATATTTAAAAAGACCCACTAAGGCAACACTAGAGTTAGAGTGCTGTTGGTCGGGCACATTGTCTTGGATTGGTTATGGGTGATAAGAAACACCACCACTCTTTTCTGCCAGTTATTTGTGTGCCAATGCCAAGATGTAGCAGGATGGCATGGCATATTTGATGCTGCTGAACAGAGTGGCGGTGCAATGGGTCAACACCACTCTACCCATTTGTCACTGTTAAATCAAAACTATCTCCAGGCCCTCCATAAACTGGCATGTTAGCCACCTTCCCTGACATCACTTCAGCAGGACGGTGACTCTGTTTGTGATATTTCACACCTCTCCAGGGTTTCATTGCTAGAAGACAGCCACATTTCATGCAGACTGGTTTGGGGGGGGACGACAACCTCAGCATCTCATCCCTTCAAAGACCCAGATATCCACGTTCTCTGGATGCGTTTGCTGCTGGCTGGTAATCTTGGCCTGTCTGCCATGTGCCTTGCACTTTCTTTTAAATGTTGGGTTTGTTAGTTGCCAAAGATGGTAAGAAACGTACTACAGCATTGGCTAGATCCAGGCCTAGTAAATGCACCTGCCATGCTGCATTCTCCTACACAGCTCTGCCTAGCAGCACCTAGCGCTATGCCAGTCCTGAGCTCTGCACATGTAGCTCTGCCGAGGCCCCGTAATCCTGAGCCGGAGGCCTCTGCTATTCCAGCCCTGGGCGCTACACAGCTCTGTCAACGCCTTAGTTCTGGCCTGCAGCATCCCTCTCTGCTGTTCCTGGGCTCCTCCATACACAGCTCTATCTATGCCCCTTAGTCCTGACCCAGAGCCCCTCCTGCTGTTCCAGTCCTGGGCCTATGATCGCAGAGACTGTCTGTCACTCTGGTCCCAATAGTGACTGGGATGAGATCACTAAACTTATTTCACCACTGGCTTATGTTTGAGGCACTTGTGTTTATTGAGGCTAGTGATTTAACACCTCACCTACTTGTCAATACAATGCAAAGCACCGATCTATCCCCCCGCCCCTCGCCCTCTGCTGAAGTGATTGAATACAGACTGTCCTATCTATTCCAAACAGCGCTTTCCAGGCAGAGGTTTGTTTCCCCTGATCATCATTTAGCACCTACATGTGTTTGCTGTCCTTTGTCAAAGAAACACCTTTGGAACACTCCTTTTAGGAAGGAAAAATGTGATTGGCTTTTTTCTTAAGTAGCACCCCCTTTGCAGTTAGTTCTAGGCGTGATAATAGTATCAGTGCACTTAGACAGCATTTTTCTTTCAGAAATCTGGGAACATTGCAGAGGGGCAAGCACTAATTAATTCTCAAAACACCTCTGAGGTATAATAGGGAATCATCCCCCGCCCCCCCACAGAGATGGGGAAACTGAGGCACAAAAGGAAGTAATTTGCCCAAGGTCACATGATGAATCAGTGGCAGAGCCAGGAATAGATCCCAGGAGTCCTGACTCCCAGTCTCCCCGCTCCACCTACACAGCCACATTCCCTTTCTGGGGGATAATGTACTCTACAGGGGCATTTCAATTCTGGCACGTCACCAGCTCTAATTTTTTCTAAAGTGAAGTAAAGAACACACCATCATCCCCAGCTAACCTACCTTTCCCTTTCTGGAATAGAGCCATGTCAGGACTAAGCACTGCTTCTGCAGTAATAGCTGCAGCTCTGCAAACTGAGCTACTGTATTTATTCAGGATGAAGTGAAATATGGCCCCAGATAATTGTAAAAGGGAATGAATGTCTTCCAGTAAAGTCCGCTGTACCATTTCATCTGTACATTGTTCCTATTTATTAGGGAGAGTGCAGCAACGCACAGAGACCCCAGCATGATGTGGTACCTGCCGCAAAGACCTTGCAGTCTAAATAGACAACGAACAGAGCAAAGGTGGGGGGAAAGGATACAACAGAGAAGCAAAATGGTTGAGGTTAGTTTTAGGCCTTTTAAAAACGTATCTGCTTCTATATTCAGTTTGTTTCTATTCTGAGCACTTTGTTTTGGGGTGTTTTGAAGGGGCACTTGCGGTTGAGATGGGGGAGGAAGAGGGAGTGTTAGAGTAGGAAAGGAGGGCATAAAAGGAGAGGGACACAGAGGGGGAGGAGGTAGAAAAGTGAGGGAGAGGAGGAGGGTGGAAAGCAGAATGTGCCTGGTGCAGAATGAGGCTGAATGGCAGAGGGATAAGACCGGGTGGATGAAGAGGGAATAACACCTATGGCAATACAGCAAATGAAATTCGAAAAGAGTGCTTTGCGGGAATCCCTCTGGCGCCTGCGTACGTGCAGCTGTGCGCATTGAGTCATCCAGCCCAATTCTCGTGCTATCCACCAGCAACATCTCTTGACCTTGAACTGTTTGTAAGGAACCTGCCAAAAACTCTTTCTTGGACATTCGGCAGAGGAGCTGGTTGAAATCCCATGTGTATTGGCTTGAATTCTCGAATGCGGGTTTTTAATTGCAGTGTAGACATGCTCCTAGTGACTACTATCCCTGAACCAGCAAGCAATTGTGTGCAGGAAGTGAATTCAAAGTTGCATGAGCGAGGTTATGCAGAACCTGAATTTAAATTCCCTTGCATGAGGATTTGCACTGAAAGAGCTTGTGCACTCAGACTACCAGGGAATGGACACACTATGGCGTGTGCGCGCGCATGGCCCTAGTTATGAAGGTTGCCATGGAACAACTTTCTGGCCCATTAAACTACATGAGTGCCAGGACTCTGGCTAGGAGGTTTAGAGAGCTGCTCTGTAGTTACCCATGTAGCATACAACAACACACACCATTTCACAGGTGTCTGCCGAGTGCGCGAAATTAATCTTATCTCCAGAGACTCTAGTTTGTGCCTTGCATTGACTAGCCATTCACTTCAGCCAGTGACTGCGTGTACGTATACAGCACTACTTTAGGGTTTTATAGTGCTCCCCATCATCACTGTGGCACACTATTAGCAAAGAGAGCGGTCATCTGCCTTCATTTGTTTAAGGCCATAGGAATGGCCCGACTCGATCAGCCCAGAGATCCAGGTCGACCTAACCTACTAGCCTGTCTCCTGTTGCCAACATCAGCTGCTTCAGAAGAACCCTGCATCCTGTGCAAGAAATCCTGCTATGGAAAATTCTGGGATAACCTATCCCCAGGGAACATTCCCACCTAATCCCCAGCCGTCAGAAGCTGGTTTATACCTGGCAGCCAGCAGGTTTATATTCCAGTTTTTCTATTTGAAATATTTACTATTACAACAGGACATTCTTGATCTCCCTATAAATGCCTGCTCCTTTGTTGAATCCTGCTTAGCTCTTGATTTCAGTAATGTCTTGTGGCAGCAACTTCTCCAGGCTCCATGGTGAGGAAAAGTATTATTTTCTTTCTTTTTGAATTAGTCACCTTTCAACGTAATTGAACCTCCCCTTATTCTTGTGTTATAGGACTGGGGGAGGGGGAGGACGGGACAGACACTCCCGATCTCCCTTCTCTAGACCATAGTTTCTCAACCTGTGCTACGCGTACCCCTGAGGGTATGCGAGACACAGGCAGGGGGTACGCGGTGAAAAATCCAGTGAAGGGAGGTGAGTGGCAGCCACTGACTTCTGGGGAAGCCAGGTTGCAGCTGCCTGCTTCCTGCCCAGTCCCAGCTGGGAGGTAGACAGCAGCCGCCGCAGTCCTGGGAATCTGAGTGGCTTTTTGGGAGGCTTGGGCAGCAACCACTGGCTTTTGGGGAAGCCGGGCAGCAGCCTCCTGATCCTGCCTGGTCCCAGCTCCCAGGTGGGAGCCCAGTGGCAGCCTCCTGCGCTTTGTGAGCTGGGCTCGCAGGTGGGTGGCTGCCACCTGTGCCCTGGCTCTGAGCAGAGAGACAGCCTCCCATGCCCCAGTTTGAAGACGGGCAGCAGCTGCCTGCTGCCTGCCCACATCCCCGGGTCCCAGCCTGCACGGAAGCTTCCTCTGCCCCAGCTTGGAGCAGGTGGCAGTCGCCCACCTTCCGAGCTGGCAGCCAGACGGCAGCCAACTGCAACTTGCCCAGGTGGCAGCTCCCCTCCTTGGCTCAAAGCCTGGTGCCCAGAAAGCCAGGCAGAGAGCCCAGCGGCTTGTCCAGTCCTGGAGTCAGGCTCTAACCACAGGCTTACTTGTCAATTTCACTGCTCCAGCTGAACAGTGAAATTGACAACTATGACAGATCCAGTATAAAAATGTTAAGAGGGGCCCACACAGTGTGATTTGCCCCAGGCCTGCACCCCCCTAGGGACGGCCATGGGGAGTGCTGCTATCCACTCTGGTGGGCCACTAGTGCCTGCTCATACCTCACAAGTTCCCACCTGTGTGAGGAGAATAGCACGTGACCCTGCCATCAGGCTGTAGTGATTGGCTGGCGTTGATCTTTGCTTCTATATGGAGGAAGGGGAGGAGGAAGGAGGGGAGAAACAGCAGGGGTTTTGTGATCTGCCACAGCCACACAGCACTGCAGAACTCTCCTGCTTTACAAGAAATACAGTCGTCCAGCGGTAAAGGGGAAAAAGATTGTATTTCTCAGAGTGGAAAATTGAGTGTTGGGGTACTTATTAACATTTTCAGAAGTTAAGGGGTACTTGCTACTTAAAAGGTTGAGAAACACTAAATGAGACCATGCATCATTTTGTATATATTTCTTCTGGCCCTCAGGCTGAGCCCCTTCGGGGTGAAACACCATTCATTAGCAGGGCCTGTGCTGGGGTTCATCAGAGAGATGAATTCCTCGGGCTAGGAGCAGTTTTCAGCAGTAGTGTCTGCATTAGAGTTGATTGAAGGAGTCCCCTTTCCATCTGTTTCATTAATGCCTGTGAAGCTGGCTGAATTGGGGGGAGGGGGGGCATTTATTATACTATTTAACATCAATATATCAAAATCGTAATAATTCATGTGAGATATGCCATACCAGGTACCGTTAGAAAGGCTATAATGTGCTAAGTAAGATGATAATGTTTATGTGCATGTGTTATATGTGCAGTGGAAGTTATGGATATGGTTGAGATATCTGTATTTCAAATTGTGCTGTGTCTGGGTGACACCTCAGACAGGATGGCTGCAGCACTAGCCTGCTTAATGGCCCATTAAGAAATTCACAGGTACAGGGGGCCCAGGGGGAGAAGCCAGGGATATACCTGATGAGTCACCAGGACTTACTCATGTGACCCTGGACTCCATCTTATTCCTGTAAATTTCCACAAGCAGCATGGCAAAGGCCAAAGGACATAAAAGGCAGCTGCCCCACATCCATTTTGTCTTCAGTCTTCAGTCACCAGTCTTCAGCCTACCTCTGGATCAACTCATCTACAACTGAACTGAAGCTGTGAAATAAAGGACTGAGACCCATCCAGGTCCTGGATATATACCAGAGGGACTATACAAGCCTGCAAACTCCACAATTCTATTAGAAACCTGATATATATGGACTTTCAAATCAATTGTATGTGTCTGATTGTTGTAATCCTTTAACCTTTCTCTTATAGTTTTTCTTTCTTTTTATAATAAACTTTTAGTTTTAGTCACTAAAGGATTGGCTGGCAGCGTGGTATTTTGGGTAAGATCTAAACTTATATTGATCTGGTACTGTGGCTGACCCTTTGGTGTCAGGAGAAACCTTTTTGGTAAAGAGCATAGAGTTTAAATAACTGGTCTCTTTACTGGACCTAGTGGCCGATTGGGAGCCAGAGACTGAAATGCAGCAAAGGGGGTTGTATGTATTTGTATTCTGGCTTCTTGATAACCAGTGACCTTGGCATTTTCAGGTGGCTGCCCTAGGCACGGACAGGTCACAACGCCAATCACCAGTGCCTTTGCAGCACCATGCGTGGCCTGGGTCTAGAGTGACCAGTCTTGACTCAGGAGAGGTCACTCCCGGCCCTGACTGATGCGGCGACTCTCCATGCAGTGGCTCTGTGGGAAAGGCTGCGCTTTGGACTCACTAGCCCTAAGTATAAGGTTTCATCAAGGCATGAGACTGTGCTGAAGGTGTCCTGGTTCACTCACACGGTCTCCTGAATACAAAGCTCAACGCTGGCCCTCAGCGAACCGCAGCACGTGCTGGCATGGAAGTGAAAATGGGGCCTTTTCATTCACATGGAGAAGCCCTGGCACGTGCTTGCTTGCATGCCAGCGTGTATTAATGCCCAGCTGATTGTGCCAACCAGCAGGCACTGCCTAATCCTACTGTTGCATAATGAAAGAGATTATTGACTGGGGGAACTGAAGGTCTAGGAATGAAAAGGGAGCTGGCACCCCTGATTTCTGGCTATCGCTGACTGTAGGACTTTGACAGAGCTACTGCTTGACTCAGACAACAGCATGGGTAATCCCATCAGGTCCCTAACCTCTCCCACTGCCTTGGGACAAGGCTGATCCAAAAAGCTGTGGGGCATCGTCCTCTCAGATTTCAGCTGGCAAACACTGACATTTTAGGAGGAGGCAAAGAGGACCTTACTGTGATAGAAGGGGCAAGGCCATCACCTCCTATTTTCAGCTCTGGAGTGATGCCAACCTGTGAATCATGAGCAACACATCAGGACAAAAAATAGCTCCCTTAGCCTCAAACCTTTTCTGAGATGGGGTGGAGCTGCCTAAGGAAATGGATCTGGGCCTGTGAATTCTCCCACGGTTATACTGCTGCCCTTTACCCTGTTAGAGCCCTCACTGCCTCTCACCACGCAGCAGGACCTAACAAGTCTCCTAAATATGTAGCAGCCGCAAAGAGAAGAGAATCCCTGAGTTTGTGCTGCAGTGTTATCCTTGAGGAGGAGGTGTGGGAAAGAACCACAGAAAGAAAAGGAGGAGGAGGTGGTGAAAAAGAAAGAGGGTTGGTCACTAGAAGAACGCACAATTCACTCGGTTTCTCTTTTTTCCTGGCGGCGGGAGGAAAGGAGCAGGAAATAAAAGGGGAAGTGGAAGAGCAGAGACTGAATGAGGAAGTCAGAGGAAATAATCATTTCCATTCACAGTGTGTTTTATTCAAACACTCCGTAAGGCTGCACAATAAAATAGCATCTCTTCATTGTAAGCCAACCTACAACTGCCAGCTGAAGGAATGGGCTCTGTTCTTAGGTCTGGTCTTGCCCTCCCCTAGGGAGGGACACACTGGACTGGAAGTGCAATCAGCCTTCGATACAAAAAAGAATTTGTTGCATTGCCCTGCAGTGCTGCCTTCCCATCAATGTGGGATGGCCACTGAAGAGCTTGGACAGAAAGGAGTCACCTTCCATATGGACCTGGATGGAACATAGCCACAATCTGAGAACTTTAAGGAGAAGAACAAGGGCTGTAAGAGGCCCAGGAGAGTTGCTAATCTCATCAATTCAGCTGCACCTAGGGTATGAAATAATGCAATAGGATTCCAGATACTCTGCCTTTATTTGCAAGTATCTGGAGATGCTAGGAGGGACCCCGTGACATGAGGTTAATGCATCCTGGCACTGTTAATTATTAATTATTATTTGTTTTGTGCCAGTGATGAGCTTAGATTGACAATTCTGCCAACCTCTTAGTTCAAAAATGACAAGACTCAGCCCATTTGGAACCACTCATTATCTCCAGACTTTGTACAACCCCTCGGCACGGCTGACCCCACTTCGGACTGGTCAACAGGAAAGGCATCCACCAAAACATTGATCTGCACGATGGATCCTGTCTCACTGCCACACAGGGAATATGCTGGCACGTGAGGAACCCAGCAAATAGCAACATCAATTTCAATACAGCCTTGAAAGCCAATGAGGGTCCTGCATGCTGGAGAACTCTGACTCCTGCAAACAGGATGCCTTGTGATGGAGGGGTACAAATATCTGGGGCTGATAGGTAATTGAATAGGTGACATCTAGAGGAACTAGGGACAAGGAGCAGAGAAGAGAGATGAGGCGACTTCTGTCCTCTTGTGTAAGCCAGATGCCGCATTTGACTGCAAAGAGGTAACCGAGGGACCCTTGCTACTGTGAATCCCAGTGCAAATTCTGTTGGAATCCTAGGGCTCGGTTCACTGGTGCAGGGAGGCATGAAGGATTTGGAGCAGGGATTCCCCCTGAGCAAAGGCTGATGGGATTGCCACTCTTTTCCTCCAAGTTTTCACTGCTTTAAAATCCCCCAGGGGTTCCATAGCTGCCTCTCTGGCAGAGGATACTGAGCAACTAGGTTGTATTAATGTCTCCCCCACTTCCAGGTTTCCCTTCTCCCCAGCCACCATCACCCACTTTTAGGACTCTGTTTGCCCCCTGAAATCCTTCTGGCAGAGAGGAGGGGACAACCACATTGTGCCACGGCTTGTCTGCCTGGTAGACTGTAGGCCACCAATGTGCCTCATTGAGATCTGCTAGCCTAAATCCTGGGCTAAATGGAGCCTCTCATGTTACACATGATTTATACTTCTGTTTTCAGGAAAACACAGAGTGGGTGGCTAGCTCCAAGGCATGTCTGGTTCCTCTGAGTACCTTGCCAGTGGGATTGGATCATGGGAGTTCCTGCTTCCTTTGAAGATTGTGCTGGCCTCCAAGCACTGGGCTTCCTCTGCTGGGACTCAATTCCTGCTCCCTGCGAGCCCTGGCTACAGCTGCATATGTTCAACGAGTTGGGCTATCATTGGCTAGCAAAGTGAATGATTAGTGAGAGGTACAAGGAGTCTCCCAGAACTAATAGATCTTTTAGTCCTAGCCAGAGAAGTTACAGTACCATTGTGATTCATTGCACAGCTACCAGGGTTGCATAATTAAATCGAAGGAGGTAAAATTTGAACGTGCAGGAGATGGAGCTGCTGGCAGGAGCCAGAGAGTTCTTGACAGTGCCGTCTCTGTGACCCACCCACTGGGCATTAGGAACAATCAGAGAGGATGGAATCCCGCCAGCAACAAATGAATGGTTGACAGATGTTCTGCCTCGTGGTGTTTCCAGCTTCTTAATTTCAAGATGAATCAAAGAAGAAATGTTTACATTGTGGAACTGCTTAGTTGCTGCCTATAGGACCCCACACCACTCAGGACGCTGCAAGAGTAAGGAGGTGCTTGGTGTGGATCAGTATTTGGGAAGTGGGTGTGGGAGTATGTGTGTGGGAGAACCAGCAGAGAGTTGGGGATTTCCTGGATTGTTCTTGCAGAAACTAAATGGGAAAGCCGCATTCCCACTGCTGTGAAATTCATGCCTTACTCTGCCAGCTAGGATCACCATGACTATCTGCAGCTGGGGTGAAATTCACCCAAATGCTGAGGTCCAATACAAGGCCTCTATGCTCCGGAAGCCCTACTGAAGCTCTAGGATTTAAGTGGTGCATCGATCTTGTGTTGGCTTTCAGCACAGAGGTGAATTTCGCCCTTGCTGAACAAAGTGTTGCTGCCACGGCACATTCAGTGGGAAAGTCAACAGTCCATTGAAACAAACTGATCCTTGTGTTGGTGCCACTGGTTCATTCTGCTTCGCTGCAAAGTGCCTGGCCATGCAGCAGGGTGTCCATGCCATTGTCAAGGCCCTTGGCAAAAAGGAGTTTAAGAAACTGCTTAGACATGAAAACTTAGGGCCATAGTCTCACCTTGGCAGAGAACCGCTGAAGGCCATGAGAGCCATAGGTGAATGCTGGAGGATTGAAATAGGCCTACAGGTTATGGAGAAGACAGCAAAATCCGCAGCTGAGTTTCCATGATGGGGACAGAAAGTCTTGTGATTAAGGCACCAGGCTGGGACTGGCAAGATCTCAGTTCAGTTCCTGGCTGTACCACAAGTGATCACTTTATCTCCCTGCTTCACAGGGCAATTAGGAAGCTAAATTAATGAATGTTTGGGAGGCATTCAGATGCTCTTTCAATGGGGGTTTTGTAAATAGCTAGGTGGCTCTTGAAGATGGGTGTCCTGTCTTCATGCATTTAAAAGTGTTCTGGGACATGTCTGGGTTATATTTGTCCTCCAGCCATGCATTACTCTCTCTAAAACATGACATAGCTGTTAAACTGAAACGATTCAAACCCATCCAGATGTGCACATTGTCAGACTAAGTAACCAGGGCCCAGATCCTCAAAGGTATATACATTCCTGGGGGTTAGGTGGCTATATTCTGGGCCCATTCCCCTGCTGCCTGCCCCCTGAATGTTTGTTATTCACTTGTGAGTTGTGTGGGGCAAGGGCCATGTCTGACTGTGTCTCTGTGCAGTGCTCGTCAAAATGGGGCCCTGAGCCTGACTGGGGACGCCAGGTATTACCATAATACAAATAAATAGCAATAAATCAACATTCAGTTCCCCCGGCCACTAGAACGGGTTGTCACAAGCCCATGTCTGTTTTCTGATTTCTCTTTCGTTGTTTCTGTCGCTAGCTGTCTATATTACCATCTGTTTAGCTGCCATTGTCTGAAGGGAGAGGCCTATATATTAGAAAATTGAGCATGATCTGGAGGACAATTTTATCTAAAGGCAAACTCAGACTGAAGGATTAAAAAGATCAATGAAAGAGGAAGGACTTCTTGATTTCTAGGTGGCAGCTGTGAGAAAAGCCCCTGCTTTTCGATGCTGCTGTTGAGCACACAATTAACCCTATATAGCTACTGTTTCTGGAAAGATTGAACTCTCTGTGGAAGTGCAGGCCCAGCATCCTCTCTTCTGCTAGGCCCTGACATTGCAAGGTACTTAAGCACATGCTTAAATGCCATACTGGGCTCATTGGGACGCAAATGGGGCTAAGATGTCTTTTGGGAAAGAAATCTACTTGGAGTTAGGGCAAAAGAAACCATCAGATGACTCAGATGACAGTGGGTACTTATGCAGGAAAAGAAAACAGAGGCATTAGAGAGTTACGGTGCTTAGGTCGCTTGTTGACGCAGGAGGAAAGTGGAGATCGGCTTACAGACCGATTTTCCAGGGAGAACAGATGACAGGTCAGATAGCGTCGCTCCCTACCGTTTGCAGAGTGCGCTCTCATTGACCCCTGGGCAAACTCACTCACTTCTGATTGTGCCCTCAGTGACATCCGGGCCACTCCATTGCCTTTGGTGGGTATGAAACTGGAGCCTGGGAGAAAAGCCAATGGGAGCTGAGGGATGCTCAGCACTTCTGATAATCAGGCCGCTCCTTTTTTATTTAGGCATCCAGGTTTGGACAGTTTGGCCTTACTAAACCATTCTCTCGCTAATCTGCAAGGAGGAACTGAATCCAGCTCACTCTCCCTTAGCTGTGTGGCTTCCCCGGGACTATAGAGCAGCCAGCACTTATTTTTGCGATTAAAATGATCAGAAGTGGCTCAGATGGACCCCAGCAGCACATCTGTGAGGCAGGCGCTCTCTTTCCAGACACCTGTCAGAGCAGAAGCTGACCTTAAATGCTTGCTTGAGCTGTCCTGTGTTCCCCAGCACCCAAACAGCTGTGCTGCTGCTACCAATGTAGGAGACGTGGAGGGATTTTTTTTGGCTAATCTCATTATTTCAATGTGGGGTAAGCCTAGCGCTCTGCTCCTCTCATTTGGACAAGCAGCCCTGTTCTCGAAGGGTGAAATTCGCCCCTGGGCACAGCTCCTGTCCCACTTAAGCCCTTCAGTGGGTACGCAGGCCCTGTCGCTGGCTGTGCTGGGGTGAATTTAATTCGTATCCCAGTCTGCCGTTGACTTGGCGCTCGCTCTGCTGCAGCGGCCCTGGAGGTCAACCCCCATTTGAAAGCTCTTTGCTACAATATTTCGCACACGCTCTTCCAAGCTAAAGTGCTCGGAAAAGACGTACAAAAATGTCGCTCTTCAGGCTGCCATTCGAAAGCTGCGCCCGTATCTGGGGGTCTGGTCCAGCAGCAGGTGCAGTGATGCGTGAGCACGAGGGTCTCGGGCCGGAGAAATGAGTTGGATCAGGATATTGAACACAAGGGGCTTTGGTTTATATGCATAGAGGCAAAGGATTTCGGATGATTGTGGAGAATCCACCATCCCAGGAGTCAGTTGCAAAAATAAAGGCAAATGAGATGTTAACCAATATGGGCCTGATCCAACGCTTCCTAAGTCAATGGGAGTTTTTTTTATTGACTTCAGTGGGCTTTGGATCTAGGCCTATGGGCAGACAGTGAGACCAGAAACAAGAGATGTAAAAACAGAGTCGGGATGAGGCCCCAGCGAGAGACTCTGCCTGGGATGCTGTGTGCAGGGCTGGACTCTTCCCACAAGGAGGGAGGTTGCTGCCCTGGAGAAGGGGGCAGAGGAGGGCAGCAAAGCTGATCCTAGGGCTGAAGAAGTTACATTTGCAGGAAAGGTGAGCGTGTTCCTGGCAGCAGGTTCAGCTCACTCCCCTGGGAGGAGAGGACTCCGCAGAGAGGTTCGAGGTTTGCACATTTCTCAAAAGGATCAAGTGAGTCAACAGAGAAAAAACGTCCCCTCAGGGCAGGGGATCGAAAAATGAGGGGGTGGGGGTGACCTCACCTGGAGGACAGCAGGCAGGTCACAGTATGTGGAGTTTAGACAGAGTTCTTAGGAAACAGTCCCAATTTCCAAACACAGATTTCTGTTGGAAACAGCATTTGAATGAAGAAAGAGGGGAGCATGAGGCGCCTTCCAGCCAACGTGTCTGTGAGATCGGGGCTCGATGGTGTTTTAGTGCCATCATTTGAGATGGGAAAGACTGTCTCATCTCTTTCTCTGTTTGTCCCGCTCACCCACTTTTGTTCTGAACTTCAGCCCCCCCCGCCACACGACAGAGATTGCAGCCCTACCTCTGAGCACACATACAGCACCAGGGGTCAGTAATGCTGGAAGGAGGTGGCTGCTGTCGCATGGGGAGAACCGCACGTACCCACTGCAGCTCTGTGCCTTCTGTCACCAGTTGCATGGCAACCTGGGAGCACATGAACTCCTCCTGACCAACCCTCGAGTTCCTCCTCTCTGACACCTGGACATCAGCCCCTGCCAAAAACGAAAAGATAGTGACGGGGTATCTGTGATATCAAGGAAAGACTCAGCTGACAGAGCGTCTGTAGCAGCCTGGGAAGCACATAACATGCTCTGAGTTCTTGGCAGGCCAAAACAAGGGCTGCTTTTTATTTTGGGGGTGGGGTGGGAGAGAGGGAGGAAGGTTATGATTTAAATGTCCATTTCACTGCCAAACTAAAAATGTCAGTGGTATATTAAATGACTACTGCCTTCACAAGGCATGCCTCGCTCCGCCTGCCCCAACTCACCTCTTCCGCATGGACACAAGGGTGTCTATAAACAGAAAACAAACTTGCAAGGCTCACCAAATGGACACCGGAGACGCTTAGCCTTAATCAAGCTGGGTGCCCTCCAATGGCTGAGTGGGACAGAGTATCCCCCCCCCCGGCCAAACCTGGTGGTTATGACTCCTTTTGCTTCCAAGTTAAGAATAGAGTGACCTTTGGAAAGCCAGCATGCTCCTCTGCTTCTCCCAGGTCTGGCACTGCCAGTGGTGGTGGCAATGAGGAGGGCACTGGCTGAAGCATTCTGTCCTTAACTTAGTTGGTATCTAACCTTCCCTCCCCACCCCGGCGTCCCTAGGACTTGGTCAACACTGCACTCTCTTGCCTTCATATTGTTTCCTGACTTTAAAAAGTCTTGGTTCTGTTTATCTCCTCTCCCAGGCCCCCCCAGAACACTCAGCGTGATGCGTCTGCTGCTGAGCTGGGATCTCCAGGGGATGCAGCTGCCTTACCGGTTGAAAAATAAATGGGTTGAAAAAACACACTTTCACTGAGCTCTCCAGCATGGCACTTTCCAATAGTTTCAGGGGAGACAGAGGCCATCTGAGGTAGCCTGTGGGCTCAGGTATCCCCCTTGGCTCATCATGGCGCGCAGTGATGAGGGACTGCTCAGAGATCATGTTGCCAGAGGGTTAGTTGCATGGGAGAGAGGCAATGTCTGAGAGTATCTCCTGGAAATTGGGGGATTTTCAAAGGAGATAAACATGTTAGACATGGAGGATCCCGAACAAAGAGGAACCGGGAGAGCGGCAGGTCTGTATAGAAGTACACAGCAATTACTGATTACCCTGGACTCAGGATACCTGCTGGGATCAGCAGGCCTATATCTTTTGCAATTGACAAGTCCAGCACTGGAACCCATATTGAGTAGCAATAGACCCTTTGACTCCAATAGGACTCAACCATAAGCTCTACTTAGTGTGAAAGGGCAGAAGTAGGGCTGGGGTTGCAGAATCAAACCGTGGATGTTTACGTAGTGGCTTCAAATGAAAGAAATGTAATAAAAAGCAGTATAGGCCTGGGTGGTGATTTGGCTTGCTAAGCCCATGCTTTTTAAAAAAAAAATTAATAATGGTGCCTATTTTGCTAATACTTCTTGGAAGGAGGCAAGACTGATAGGCCTCATGGGAGGACTTCAAGGAGAGGCTCGGGGTCTGGTGGATTGGGTCTGGGAGGCAGTTTCAAGCATAGACAGCTGCATGGGAGAAGGTGCAGAGGTGGAAGGAGACAATGGAGTGGGTGGCTAGTTGTGTGGGGCATGAGTGAAGTGAAGAGATGACACTCTTTCAGTGCTCCACATTGTGCAGGTTGTAGTCTGGTTATTGACTCTCTGCTTAGTGTGAAGGTTCTCTATAAAGAAGGTTCCAGGGCATCTGGTCCAAAATCGCCACTGTGTGGATTTGAACGGCCTGTCTCCATAAAGGGCTGTGCAGATTGTCTTCAAACGTTCATCCCTCTGCTGAGAACTAGTGGGAGAAATATCAACCCAGAAAAGGTTGCAGAAGGTTCAATAAGCTAATGAAATGAAGGGCTTGGAATGAGAGTATGACCTCAACCATTAAGGCATCCAATAGGTAAGTCCATCCTGGCAAGGAGAAGGAAGCCTGCAAAGTCAGTGCAGAATTCCAGAAAGCATCCAGCTAAGTATCCCATCAGCCAGAGATTTCTCTTCCTTTCAGCAGCATGGAGAATCAGGGACCTGTCCATTCAGAAACTGTTGGGTTGATTTAAAGGAGTAGCTGCTCTTGCTGCCAGCAGCAGTTCTATTTAAGCTCTGCACACAACAATCTCTTGCACTATAGCTATGCAGGCTGGATTTTGCTGAGAGATGCAGCCCAGGGGGAGGAGAGGCAAAGGTGGCTTTATGCCACCTCTGTAGAGCCTGGATTCTGAGATGTTGCAGGGGGCCAAAACAGAGCCTGTGTGTAAAACAGAGTAGCCCCACAACCTTACAGCCACCTATGTGCTGCTGTGCAGCCCAGAGTCACCATAATGCTGAGCACTGCAGCATTACCCAACCCCATCTTACTCTAGCAGCCCATGTAGCAGAGTCAGCACAGGGCAATTGATGCTTCACTTGTAGGGGAAGTCTGCTTCAGCCTGTGGCAGCCCTTTGTGCTTCCAGAGTGGTATGTAAGGGTTGGGTCAGTAGCCAGAATGGGCACGGCCCCTCTTCCGAGTACTAAGCAGACTACCACTGCTTAGCTTTTAAAATCCAACCAGCTCGACCTAGTCCTTACTTCTTAACACTGCCTTTTCTGCCTCCTCCTCTTTCTCCTCCTCTTCCTCCCTGTCTGTTTCCAGGCCACTTTTCCATGCTTGGAAGACCCTCCCTTTTTCCCAGCACCAAGTCTCCTCCCTCCAATCCCTCTTCACAGCTCACTCCTTTCGTTTCGCCTTACATCACTGCTTTCCTCCCCAGCACAGTGTGCTCTCCCAGTCATGCCTGATCCTGCTCCATGGGCTGGATGGATCTAATCTGGATAGCAAGTTCCTTGGGGAAGGAAGCCTGCTGTTTGTGTAGTATCCGGCACAACTCTTGTGCTGTATAATTAGTTAATAAGCATCACCTGTTGTATGAGTCGCACACAACTGCTCTTTAAAGCCTCTAGCTACTTACTGCCTCTTCCATCAGATGCCTATGACATGGGCTACATCAACAGATCTGATAGAGCATTAGTTGGGTATTTCATAATGTTAGCTTTCAGCAACCCACAGACAGGGGATGAGCTGAACCCCTGAGAGTCATAGTAGCAGAGAGAGGGTGTTGAACAGCAGTCCTTCCCAGGAGTCAAACAATCCGGTCATGGCATACAACCCTGCTGTATCAGACCAAGGAAGATCTCCAGCTCTGAAAGGTTGCCCGGTCCCCTCCCAGGTGTAAAGACAACCAGAATCACCAGCCAGAATGGTTTCACACAGGGATTGCTGCACCAGGGAATATCAGCACCTGCTTAAATCACTGAGCACCAAATGAGGTCCCCTCCTTCGCAACCCTGGAAGGCTCAGAGACTAGAATTAGTGTGGCTCTGCTGTGATTATACCCACAAGGGGTCCACATTCCCTGCAAACCGTAGAGCTCTGCTCTAGGGGAGCACTGGATTTAGGGAGGCAGAGATGAGCTGAGAGAACCATAGAATCACAGAAGATTAGGGTTGGAAGGGACCTCAGGAGGTCATCTAGTCCAGCGCCCTGCTCAAAGCAGGACCAATCCCAATTAAATCATCCCAGCCAGGGCTTTGTCAAGCCGGGCCTTGGAAACCTCTAAGGATGGAGATTCCACCACCTCCCTAAGTAACCTATTCCAGTGCTTCACCACCCTCCTAATGAAAAAGTTTTTCCTAATATCCAACCTAAAGCGCCTGCACTGCAACTTGAGACCATTGCTCCTTGTTCTGTCATCTATTACCACTGAAAACAGCCTAGCTCCATCCTCCCTGGAACCTTCTTTCAGGTAATTAAAGGCTGCTATCAAATCCTCCTTCATTCTTCTCTTCTGCAGATTAAACAAGCCTAGTTCCCTCAGCCTCTCCTCATAAACCATGTGCTATAGCCCCCTAATCATTTTAGTTGCCCTCCGCTGGACTCACTCCAATTTGTCCACATCCTTTCTGTAGTGGGGGGCCCAAAACTGGACACAGTACTCCAAACGTGGCCACACCAGTGCCGAATAGAGGGGAATAATCACTTCCCTCGATCTGCTGGCAATGCTCCTACTAATGCAGCTCAATATGCCATTAGCTGTCTTGGCAATAAGGGCACACTGTTGACTCATATCCAGCTTCTTGTCCACTGTACCCTCACTGTAAGTGTAAGCCTAGCCAGTCGGTCCCCAGTTTGTAGCAGTGCATGGGATTCTTCCATCCTAAGTGCCAGACTCTGCACTTGTCCTTGTTGAACTTCATCAGATTTCTTTTGGCCCAATCCTCCAATTTGTCTAGGTCACTCTGTATCCTATCCCTGCCCCCCAGGGTATCTCCCACTCCCTGCAAGGCGGTGCATCAGTGACTATGCAGAACAGTGGCACCTGTGAAGGGGGAGCTCACTCACTGTGGCACGGAGGCATCAGCAGTGATCATGGAGTGGCTCCTCTCCCAATCTCAGACTACAGCAGCATGCCCCTTTCCTCTCTGCCCCTGCAGAGAGATTGAACAACAGCCCAGCCAATCGGGCTGCACTCGGGGGTCCCGGATTGGCCCGTTGAAAGTTCCATAATCTTGTAACGTCCGCTAAGCCAAGCCAAGCTAAGCCACGTGCCTCCTTCTAGAGAGTGTACATGACAAGGCTGAAGCTTTAGAGCAGAGCAGTTATAGAGTTATTGCTGTGCAAAACACCCCAGACATCTTCACTAGCAAGAGATGTGTTCTTTTAATATGATGACCAGGCAGTATAATAGGAAACGGGCTAAACCAAGTTTTATTAGGGTGATCATCTGTCCCAATTTTATAGGGACAGTCCCAATATTTGGGGCTTTTTCTTATATAGGCACCTATTACCCCCCACTCCCTGTCCCAATTTTCCCACACTTGCTATCTGGTCATCCTAACTTTTAGCCAAGATTCTCATGTCAGTGCCCAGCACAAAGCCGTGAATAACATTTTGAAAAATGCATGTTTTGGCTGAGAATACAGCAATGGAGCACAGTATCATTTAGCGTCACATTATGTATTTTGTTTGATATGAAAAGTGGGACCGTTTTGTATGCAGGAGTTTTGTTTTGGCCACATCGCTGGGGAACAGTCTGATGTCTCCACATGATGAAGGTGCATCCCCAGGTGTTTGCAACAGCAATACGCCGCAGGGTGCAGTCCAGCCAGGCCAAGTTCCCATCACCTTAACCATTATTCTGCAGCACAGCGATGCAAGAGGACTGCAGAAATTCAATGTCTCCAACAAAGCAGCGGGGAGAGATTCTTCCTGAGCTTCAGCCAGTTCTTAGTCCATCAGCCAAGCTGCACTCAGCTAATTCTTGTTTCCCTTTTGCTAGCGTGTGTCTGCACAGCAGCCAAACCAAAAAAGAAAAGACATTCAAAGGGGGAAAAAAAATGTTACGAACGAAAAGATCAGAGGATCAAGAGCACTTTGGAGGCTCAAACATGCCACACACGAGCTCTGGGCCTGTGGTCAGCCGGAAAAACCTCAGTTTAAAATTCCACAGAGCCCTGGTATTTAATCCTTCTAATACAAATTCCCCCCACCCCAGTCTTAGATCGGCACTACTACTGTGGTGGCAAAACTCAGCCTTTAAGCCTTTTTGAAGTATGCAAGAGTCCCTGTTTCTCAGCAGGAGGGCTGGAAAACTATGTCAGCAATGCCAACAATGTTCCTGTGATTACTGTACCTTTCTGAGCAGAAACCAGGAGAGCAAGGAATTAATGCCTCCTAATCTGGCTAATAAATAAAACTTGTTCTCTGCAGCCCGCATTGGCTCTTTAGCCCATGCTCAGGGGGGCAGTCTAACACATCCTGATGTGGAGCGAGGGGCGGGCAATCTCCACGTCTCCATTGCCTGATGAAATTTTCAGATGTATACCTTCCACAGGTGACGCCGTATTACGTAGTGGAGTTACTCATGGTAATGGAAGCATCTGCATTATTATGAAGGCATCTATTCTGGTAGTTCCCAGAGGTCTCAGCCAGGATCTGGGCTCCATTGTGCTGAGTGCTGCATAAAACATGCAGGAAGGGGTAGTCCTTGCACCAAACATTTCCCAGTCAAAGGCTACGTCTACACAGCAAAAGCTGGGCATGGGCTAGTTTACCTGAATGAATCCAGCTAGTGTGGGTAACGATAGCAGTGAAGACAGGGTTGTGCTGGCTTCTGAAGGGCTTAAGCATGGATAGTCCAGGCCCAGCATGGCCTTTGAGTGTATCCTTGTCTTTCAAGCCCACTCTGAAGTCTATGCTGTGCTGTCTTCCCTACTGTTGTTAGCCACGCTTGCTGGATTGAGTAGGTTAGCCTATAACAATGAATGATCTACAAAGAGTGGGAGGGGAGAAAGAATCCTATGCACACAAACGTGTAGCTACACCGTGATGGGCCCGATACAAAATCCTAAAATAGAGAATAAGATGCCTCTTGTATGTGCAACTATATATTATTATCAACAGATAAAGGATGTGCCCTGCATTACCATCTGCCCTTTACTAAACTGGCTGATCTCCTATTAGCATCGTGGGACAGATCAGAGGGAGCAGTGGCCTGCCAGATCAGTTCAGAGAGAACTTCCAAGGCTTCTTCGGCTGTCCATCGCAAACGATGATGACTGTAAAGAGCAGCTAGCACTTTCCCGCACACTGTTGGTTTCGACTCATATTGTATGTTAGCTGACGTTGATGCTGATAAATTGCTAATCGTTTTTCTTCTACCTTTTCAATGGCCTCAGATACAGCAGTTCTCCACTGCACACGGTTTTCTGCCCCTGTCTCCCATGTGTCCACATCAATGTCCATGCTCTTGAGATGTCTCTTAAGGATGTCTTTGTAGCATAGCTTCTGACCACCCCTAGCTCATTTACTGTCTTTCAGTTCACCATAAAAGAGGATTTTCAGAAGCCGGTGGGTGTCCTGGCATACAGGTGACATGTCCTGACCACCTCAGCTGTGAGGAAGTAACTATTGCTTCTACATTGGGCATTTCAGCTCTTGCTAATACTTCAGTGTTAGGAATTCGATCTTGCCACTTGATGTTCATGATTTGCCACAAGCGTCTCAGTTGGAGGCTTGTCAGCTTTTCCAGGTGTCTTAAAAGGCATGGGAAAGAAAGCACAAAGATGGTTGTGTGAGTAGCTTACAAATGGGTAGACAAAGTTGATAGAGTTGATGGTCTGGAGAAGGTGGGGGCAATCATAGACTCATAGAAGTTTAGGGTTGGAAGGGGCCTCAGGAAGTCATCTAGTCCAACCCCCTGCTCAAAGCAGGACCAACCCCAATGCAATAAGAGACCAGATCGGACAGGTAGGGATGGGGAGAGCCATGGAGGGCCTAGAAGGGGAAAGTAAAAAGTTTGAGATGATGTAAGCGGGGGAGGCAGTGGAAGGATTCCAAAAGGGGATAATGTAGTCGAGTGATGGATGAGGTAGATGATTCTAGCTGTGGTGTTTGTATGGACCAGGTATGTGTGTTGTGTGTGTGTATTGGTCTGGGGGAGGGAGGGTGATGTAGGTGTCAGGGAGGTCAGAGAGGAGGTGATTCCATTAATCAAGGAGGTAATGAAGAGTGCTAGTTGTGTTGAGAGGGAAAAGGCTGGGTCCCAGAAACGTGGAGGAGGATTCGTGGCAGGATTTGGACAAGGCCGGGAAGATGCAAGGTGTGAGAGAGTGGTTGGAGTCAAAGATGAACCTCAGGTTACAGGCCAGAATGACAGGGAATCTGGTATGTTCAACGGTGACAGAGTACATGGGGAGGGATTCAGAGGCACGATCTGGAGTTTGGTTTTGATCTTGTTAAGCTTCAATTGCCAGTGAGACATCCAAAAAGAGACAGGCTGAGTGTGGGAAGACCAGGCCATGAGTCTATTTTGAGGGAAACAGCCCAGAACAGACTGAAAGGTTAAGGAGGAAGGAGAGAGAAGGGCTGAGAGTGGGGACAGGGATTAGAGATGCAGAGTAGACAAGAAATCTCCATGTGAGGGACAGGGGAGAAGGAAGAGGGTGCTGGAAGTGGGGTGTTAGGAGGCAGAGAGGGATGACAGGAAAGGACGGTGGCTGGTGGGCCCCATTGATCAGGAATAACAACATTAAATAGTCCACCAAGGCCTAAGGATGCAAACTCTCATGGGATTTATATTTCAGTACTGTGCCTACCCTGCTGTTTAGTGCTTAACGTCCAGTGGCACCAGCACATGCTCTGGTGTGGTTAACAGAACCCAAATGGAATTAGCCTGCTTTACATAGAGGTATTTTTAAAAGAGTGTTTTTCTCAGAACTGAACTGACTTTAATGGAGTTATACCCATTCCCACTAGCTGAGGATCTGGCGCATTGACTTCATTGGCATTACGCCGTTTCCACCTGCTGAGCACCTACTGTGCACAAGCAATGCCTGGGGCATAGAAATGCAAAGACGTGGCAGTTGAAAATCTTTGCGAAGGTGATGGTAGGGCTGAGAACACATCAAAATCTGAAGGGTAAACAGCCTGATAAGAATGTTGTTGTTAGAGGGAACAAACCCAAGGATTATAACGCCAGCAAATTCTGTGTTAAGGTGTTAAAGTCAATCATCTGAAAGCATGAAAGTTCATAGTGAAGCTAACCCAACACCTGACCTCTGACCCTGTAGAGATGCCAGCTTCCCAGTTTCCCTTTGCGGGAGGAGAGCGCCAAAGCATGGTGGGTTTATAAGTATTGTCATACACACATGGCGCCAATGCTAAGTGCAATGCCTTGTCGGCCCACTAACCATTTCTTTTGTCATGGTAGTGCTAAAAAATCATGATTGGTTTTATATGTAAACAAGCTATTCCTCTGCCTCATCTACACACAGAGGTTCTGCCAGTATAGTTACGGTGGTACAATCCCCCTAGTGCAGGCACAGTTATACCAATACAAAGGCACCTTTTACTGATAAAGCTATTCCTGTACAGGAAGGGGAATAAGCTACCTTGGCATAAGGCACCTTTATACTAGTATAACTCTATCCACCCCAACCGACATAGTGATACTGGTACAAAAGTGGTGTGCAGGTCAGGCCTGAGTTTAATGACACCTGGTTTATTGGTTGGCACATGGCACATAGCACCCAATCCTGTGAGGAGCTGAGTAGTTTCACAAGATCTATCTGAGTGAGGAATTCAGCCTCTAGGCTCACCAGGAGTGTATGAAATAGCTTCTTTTTCTGGTTGACTTTGCATGACCGTAAAGAAGGACCGAGTTGGCACAGACACTGTGCAATTAGCAGTGAGGAATTCTAGTTTTGCTAGTTGCTGATAAGATTAAATTGTTTGTTGCGGTTGGATAAGGCCGTCTGAGTTTCTGGTTAACATAGGGCACTGCTCTCAGGGAACAGGTAAGGTAGCTTGGTTACCATAACTGCATTCTCACACTTGCAGATGTTTGGATTCTTTTCAGCTTAACCTTATCTCTCAGTGTCCAGCTGTTTTAGGGTTTGTGATGCCCACTAATCACACCATTTCTGAGCTGATATCTACTCCCAACTGTAACTGCATCTTAACAAAGTTTTTGGTTTGGAAATGTCCTTAGTGGTGGTTGGTTTTTTAATTATTTTTATTTTGTTTTTAAAGAGACCTAAACAGAGGGCTCAGAAGCATAGGATTCTTAGGAGGAAGAGTAGAGTGATTCCTCCCTGCTGGTTCCCACTGACTTCGGGAGGGGAATACACTTTTGCACAGGAGTGGGTGGGTGAGGTTCTGTGGCCTGTGATGTGCAGGAGGTTGGGCCAGAGGATCATGATGGTCCCTTCAGGCCTTAAAGTCTATGAGTCTAATTCCTGAGATCTTTTACTGCATGAAGGATTGGAAGAGGAAAGGGCACAACAAAGGGGTCATACCTTCCCCATTCATGTAGCTTTCTGAAGGGGGATCCTGCTGCAATAGACCTAACGGGGGGGCGGGGGGGGGCAGTGGTGGGTTTCCTCCTGGATAAGTGGATCAGTACTATAGTAATCCACAGGAGGCTTGTCAGACCCCAAGAGCCTGAGGAAGTTCATAGGGGTCTTCACTCAGAAACTTTTGGGGGCTACTTGGTAGCCTCCCACCCTTCAGCCCCATCCTGACCCTTAGGGGGGTTCACTGGTGCCTCCCCCAGCATGTTGGCAGCTCCCAGATCTCCAAAGCCTTAGGAGTCTCGTGAACTCCCAGACAACGCAGGCAGAGTCTTCAGCCCTCAGTGATCTTACCTAAGCTCCTCAGACCCTCTGCAAGAGCTGGCTTGGCTGGTCTGAAATTCATGAGCCTCATAGGACTGCGAGGTGGTGTCAGGGCTCCTGAAGAGCCTAAGACTCAGTGAACGGTGGAGGGGAGGACAACAAGTGCCGTAAGGCTCGTGGGCGGGTCTCTCCTTCCAGGGGGTCCATGAGAATTGGAAGAATTCTTCTCCCTCCAACCTCCTGCATCTCCTCCTAATGTCTGCAGTGCTGACTCACACCTTGCAGAGCTTGGGACGTGCACATGATCTGGGAAGAAGGGGGGACCTGGGGATGAGGAGGGGGGCACCCCCTCTTCCTTCAGAGGTTCTGTTTCCCAGCCCTGTGCCTGGAGCAGGCCAGGAACCCAAATCGAATGGGCAGTTCCCCGTGACCAGTTGTGACATTAAGTGCTATAAAATCTTTAAAATTAGAATCTTCTCAACTGAACTGTGGCCCTGGGCATTAGAGCTCAGCCAGCTGAGATCAGTAAGCTATATTTTCTCACTCTCTTTCTTTTTAGTGCTGTTTTCTCTCTTGCCATAGTGTAACTGTTAGAAGACTCTGGCAGATATAGATGGGGAACCACTTGTCTGACTTACTCGTTTCCTTGGCTGCCGATCTCATATACCAATTTTTGCAGATTGTTTTGGGGGAGCGAGGTGGGGGAAGAGGGCAAAACTCAGCCTTACAATGGAAAATAAGCTGCAACCTTAAACAGAGAGAGGCTGCTAGCTCTGTCATTTCATGCCGAAAGTGGAGCTGTTAAGTAAAAAGGTGCCTTTTTCTTTAAACAACACTTTTCAGCCTGCAGCTAAACTGTATAATACATGCCTATGTCATGATCCTGCAATTTGATCTAATCCATGTACGTGGCCCTTATGCCTGCACGGTGTCACAGGTGTCAGGGTCCACTCCTAGGAATCCAGTCGCAGAGTCAGAGCCTTAGTAATCTGACATAAATTAGACAAATGGTTCTCAATGTGTTTCCCAGAGTCCAGGAGGTCTTCTAGCATTCACACTGCAAGCTTTTTGATAGGTTCCCTTCCCATGTGTTTGTACAGCTCCTAGCACAGTGGTGCTCCAGTCCTCATTAGAGGCCTTGCTAAATCAATGTTGAATAATAATCATAGTAAATAAAAGGACATCAGCTCGGTTTTTGTAGCCGCTATAATGTTTTCTATAATCTCACTTTCAGGAGTCTGAACAAAACTCTTGAGTTGTATCATGAAACCAAACAGTAGCCTAGTATCAGAGGGAAACACAAACTATTATTTCAGCTTGTGTTGGTGCAGAATGGTCAGGTGATCGGGGGCAGTATTGCTTCCATTTCAAACCAGTTAATCATAAAGGACCTGATTCTATTTTGAGCTTAGCTATCTTAGGCTCTTATACAGCCCCTATTACTGCGGTATCTAAGCGCCGCTCACAACCTTTAATGCATGCGGCCTCATAACACCTCTGTAAGAAAGGGAAGAACTAGGGAAGGCAGTGTGTCCTAGTGGATAGAGTACTGGCCTGGCACTCAGGAGACCTGGGTCCTGGCTCTGGCTCTGGCTCTGCCACTGGTTTGCTGGGTGACTTGTGCACGTCATTTCATCGCTCCATGCCTCAGTTTTCCCATGTGTCAAACGTGGATAATGATACTGACCTTCTTTGTAAAGCACATTGCGATCTACTGACGAAAAACACTATACAAGAGCTTTTTCATATGGGAAACTGAGGCACAAAGAGACTTGCTTAGTGTCTCGCAGGGAAGTGAGCCTGAGTCTCCTGAGTCCCAGGCTGCTGTCCTAAGCACTGAACTCTCCTTCCTCTATTATTATATGAATTAATTGTGTCACAGGAATCCCCAGAAACCTCAGTCAGGACTGGGGCCCCATTGTGTTAGTAGCTGTATAAACACAAAGCAAAAGACAGGCCCTGAAGAGTATACAATGTAATTAAGACCAGCTGTAATAAGTGAGTGAAGCAAGCCTCTGAAAGGAACAAGGGAAGCATGATGAAGATAACATTAATAAGAACGTGTTTCCATACACCAAATAAACAAGATAAACATCCAACGGCCCTGCTCCCAGCTACCTAGCAGCCTCGGTTGGTTCCAGACTGAAAATTCGGCTAAACTCCAATAGAGCCAGAATTTGGTTTAATTTAAAACAGGCATTTTCAGAGTTACCTTGCTGAAAAGTGTGATGGCTGTGTCGTGTCGTACCATTGAAGTCCAGTGCTCAGGGCCATAAACCCATCTCCTTCCTGCACTGGCAGCAGCGTCAGAATGACTGGAATAGTTAATAACTATGTAAACTATTTCCCTTTTCACAAAGTGCTTGGGCTGACGTTAGACAGGGTTCATGCTGTATTCTGTGGGGCTGCCGGTGCCTCCGGTGACGTCGCCTTTCAGCAAAGCAGCTAGCAGCAGAGGCCCAGGAAACCTAATTTTAATTAAAAACCGTACTTGCAATTATGCTGCACCGTCGAGGGCTGAACTTTCCCCTCACTGGGCTCAGTCCAGTGCTCCTTGAAAGCATGTCATGTGTCAGTCAGGCTACCGGGGGGACCTGCCTCCACTAATAAGTTAGTGCTTCCATAAAAGTGACTGGTGAGAAACAAATGGGGGAGAAGGGAAAGCATCGGGGAGAGGAGGAGAAAGGAGAGCAAAGGATAAGAGGGAGTGTTGGAAACCACAGAGGAAAGGGAAGGAGGAAATTGAGAGAAAATCAAACAGGATTATCTTTGTTATTTATTGTCTGTATTACACAAGAGGCCCCTATTGAGATCAGGGCCTTACAATTCTAGGCACTGTACGTACACACACATCAAGAGACAGGCCCTGCCTCAAAGAGCTTATAATTTACACAGGCAAAACAGGAATGGGAGAAAGAAAGTATGATTATCTTTGTTATATAGATGGGGAAACTGAGGCAGGCAGAGGTTCAGTGACTTGCCCAAAATCACACAGGGAGCCTATGGCAGAGACAAAGATGGCATTGAACCCTGGTCTCTAGGCATCTATGACTGTGCCTTATCCACAAGGCCCGTCATTCAGTCTAGGAGAATTCCCCTTTCCCCTCAGCCCAGCATCCAATCTGCACCTCTCAATGCAAGAAGGGCCTTCTCTGAGACAGGCTGCAGAATATGAATCTGTGTATGAGGTGCAAAGCAGAGGAGAAATCCATGAGCTATGGGCACCACACTCCCTTCCTTGCCTCAGAAGGGGAAGAATAAACCAGTGTGGAGTCTTCGCTCCTATCACCTGTAGATGGCTCTTCACACTTTATTAATGTCCGGGGTATGGGTGATCCAATTCAGAACACAAGCAGCTGTCAATATGACCCCTATCTTGGCCTCCAAGGAAAAGGGAGAAGAAAATGATCCCTTATAACCTCTGAGAATATGCTAGGCACATTTGGAAGCAGAGGAAAAAGCCTAAAGCCAGAGGCTTCCCTTCCTCCTGCCATGAGACTTCCCACGCCTAAATCAGGTAAGTCACCCAGCTTTCCAGAGATATCAAGGAAGCAAGGCTGCAGCGCTGACCTCACCCGATAGTCCTGCTGCTTTACTAAGGCCTAGACTGCTGGGTCATATGACTGAGGGACTTCGGTAACACAAGATGAGAGCTATTTGTTGTGACTATATTAAGAACATTTCATAAGCTCCTGCCTCCTGGTTTAGTGCACTTTGCTGGGATCTGGTGTCACTGATTTAGAAAGTGCACCTCTCTGCAGCAGCAGTGGAGAATCATAGGCCTCTCAGTCAGTGCAGGAGCCCGTGGGAGTGACCACATGGACCTGGAAGGGCTAAATATAGTGCTGCTAATTTTAAAAGGGGGTAGGTGGTCAGACAAGAGGGAAGGGGAGAGATCTGAGAAAGTAATAATGTTAATAAGGAATTAGCAAGTAAAGTGATTGTTAAATGTGGGGGGGTCTCGCTAATGAGACCCAAAAGCCGAAGCTATATTCTAAGGAAGGGGCTTGCTGCACAGTCACATTTCTGCTGTAAGATTCCCAAGACACTGTCACAGGTCAGTTCAAAATACACTGAGTAATCAGGCCTCAGAAATCAGATAAATATTGCTGCAAAAGAAATCAATTAAAGTAAATAATCTAGGCATTGAAATCAACTCTAAGATTTGGCAAATGGAGCACACTTGGTAATCAATACAGCTAATCCACTTTAACAAATAGGAACACGATCCATTTCACCCAAAACTTGCATCTGGGTACACTAGGAGAGCTGGAGCTACATCTTCTGCTGGTATAAACAGGTGTGAATTCATTGAAGTCCTTGGGGTTGTTCCTACCTATATCAGGCATGAATTCCGTCCCTCTGATCTAACGACTCAGTGAGCGTGGGCACGGGACAAAAAAATGAGTGATGTCATTTGCCACAAACGATGAATTTGTCAACTATCTGGTTTCGAATGGGCTGAAGCACACAGTGAATTCATTTTCTAGGCCTATCAGAATGTACCTCTGCGAAAATGAAAGGGACAACAAGTCCTCCTAAGCAGCTGTCACTTTATAATGAATGCACCAGTGGCCTCACAGTCCATTAGCTCTTGCATGATTTGGTCATTTAGTGCAAGAAAGACAAAGCCCCTGGAAAAGCCTGGCTACAGTATTGGTCTCATGTGCTGAAGACAAAAATAGGTCGGTGCTATGTTCTGTTATCACTAAATTCACTGTCTTCACCTTGGCATTGACATCACAGCAGTGACCCCTGCCAGCGTTCTGGCCATGGCTTGGAACAACATCTGAGAGCAGGTCAATCTGTCTCATCATCTGTGATACCAAGGTGCACGCTGAAGGAATAAACCCCTGCATTGCCACCCAAGCTGTCTCTAAAGAATCAGTTCATCAGAGCCTCTTGCTTAGTCCCCCCCAGTGCCACAGCCTTCTTTTTTGACATCCCTGTTGATTACCGTGGAGACAACTATGATGTCACGCTCAGGTGGTTGTGACTTTCAGGTGGGGGCACAGGCAGCAGGAGCCAGGAACTCTGAGCTAATCTGTTACACTAATCTGCTAGGGTTCCTGCCTGTGTCTGTGCTACTGGGTTTGTGTTATTTGGCAGTTTGTTAATTAATTGACATTAAGAATTAACAGAAAGAGCAGTGTGCGTACGCGCTGAAACACACACTCAGAGTTTAAACATGCCATTTCTGATTGTGGTTCAAATTGGTGCTTTCAACACAACAGGCTTTTAATTACCATGCTCAGGATGCAGTTATTGTACATATGGGGGATGAAGGCCCAAGTCCCACTGAAAGTCAGTGGAACTTGAGTGCCTCGCCCCCCCTTAGTGCTGTTGAAATCTCCCCTTAATAAGCACAGACAGTTAAAATAACTGAGGAAGTTCAGTAGCTATGTGATAAGACATCTTATTGTGTGAGAGAAGGCAAAGCTCCAGAAACATGCAATGGTAATCAGTTGCCAATTCACATTCAATAATTGTCTTATTGCATCCACAGGTTTACATCTGAGTACATGGCACTGTGAACTGTGTGTTAAGAGACTCTCATTCTGCAGCCCCATACTTATATAGTTTTTACCCCTCATTGACTTCAGTGGGCCTACACACGGGAGTAGTCACTAGTCACATGAGTAAAGATTGATAGGATCAAGCCCTGGCTAAGAGTTATAAAATGTATTTGCCTCGAAGGCTTAGCTAGAGCTGGGGCAAGGGCTCACTTTTTTGCTCTCCCTGAACTATGTCCATAAAACCCCAGCACTGCAGGCCCCAAAACCCATTCAGACTTTCAGAACATGTGCTGCCAATTCCCTTCCCAGCCTAGTCACCCTGCAGATCCTGGTGGGATAATGGCAGTCTGCCAGGTTTTTTTCTGAGCCTCTCAAGTGTGGTCTTTATTTCACACAAAATCAGTAGAAGTATCTGTATTGCTAGGGCCTCGAGGTCTACAGATGTGTGCAGAACACTGAGTATGATTAGCACCCTCATAGATATTGCTAAAGCTCAAATGAGTATTTAGGATAAATCTAGGTACTTATGCAGTAACTTTCATCCAAGGCTCTCACAGTATTCCTCAGGGGTGGGTAAGTATTGTTATCCTCATTTCACAGATGGGGAAATTGGGCAGCCAGTTCACGCCACTTGCCCAAGGTCAGTTTCAGAGCTGGAAATAAAACCTCTGTCTTTACTTCCAGTCCCCTGCTTCTAACCACTAGTGCATGCTCCCCTTCTAGTGTTGGTAATACTGTAGAAACCTGGAGGCCACACTTCCAGGCCCTGGTCCCCACTAACTAGACCACACTGCCTCCCATTTTTCATTAACCGACAGGTATTTCTAACAAACCTTCTGACAAATTTTATTTGACCTAAATTAATACTTTGAGATGCATGTAAAGTGCAACCATTTTATACCAGCTTTTCATTGTGGTTGATAGAAATCGGTGGTTGCGAAAGGGTTGTGCTTGTGTCTGCAAGCATGCGTGCATAACTGTTTCTATATTCATGCATCTGCCTTCATATGTTTGTGTGAAGGCATGTATACTTTGCATCCGTTTTCCTGCATGTGTGTGTGTGTTTGTGTATAAGAATGCATGTGCCTGTGTGTTTGTACATGTGGCACTGCGACCTGGAGCATGCTCATGTTGCTAACAGTGAAGGGTAGATTTGATTAAACCGCCTCTTTAACATTTGAAAGGACATTTGCCTGTGTACGTTAAGCTGTGGTCAAACATCATCCACATGCTTTGCGATATACTCATTAGAAGAAACTCTGCAAAGATGAAGGTCTCAATCCAGCAAAAGGGTGTGTCAGGTCTTTGGATCCGGGTGTGTAAACAAGGGCACAACAGATTTTGTGAGTATAAACTCTGCAAACATATAAGACTAAACTCCTGTGACATATTTATGTTTCCTCATACACAAATCACATTGACTCTCACACTCCCCTATCATGTGGAGTCATTGGACTTCAAACGGAGCAGAGGAGGCAGCTGGATTCATTAAACAACATCTTGGGCACCATGAACCAGATAATGAGGGGGAGAATCACAATTAAAATGTCAAACTGCATCACATTGCTATAACAAAGTCGGAGAGGATTTCCCAGTAGATGGTTTTCCCTTCCTTTCTGTTTACTCTGTTTAGGGAGTTGAGGCTGTTTTTTCCATGCTGCGGTTTTCATCCCTTGCGGGAGACATACACAATATATTGTTCATACAATATTTGCTTCCTACATGATATAATTTGTTGACCACTGTGTTAAAATGTGGAACAGAAGCAGCTGAAGATGCCTGAGAGGGAATGCTTTATAATATTCTGCTTTGAACTAATCTTTCTTACAAATTTGGGAGGCTTCTTTTCCCTTTCTTTTCATTAATTGTTATTAGTACTAACACCACCACCACTCTTTGTGATTCCCTGAAAAAGTGCCACAGAAGGGCAAAGTACTTTACAAATCTTAATAAGCTACAGCCCTGTAAGGTAGGTAAATAATATTGTTTCTATCTTATGAATGGAGCAACTGAGAGACGGAGAACATTAAAGGTGAAATCTCATGGCCTAAGCTATGCACAAGGTCACACTACGTGCTCAGAATGGTCCTGTCTGACTTTAACATCTAGGAATCTAAAGGCCACAATTTTCAAATGTTGATGCACAAAGTTAGACTTGTTTAAACACCCAAATAAAAATGGGAGCCAACGGGAGCTTCAAGTAATCAGCACCACTAAAAACCAGCTCACTTTTACTTAGATGTCCAAATGTGGAATTAGGTGCCTAACTTTAGCGTCACTAGGTGACATTTGCCTCTCTAGTAACACAGGGAGTCACCGACAAGAGCAGAACTAAAACCAGGGACTAGCTTGCAGCGTCCTGGCTCTAACAGCTAAACATTGATGCCTCTCTAGGGAGATTTGCAGGAAAACAGGCCCTGGCATTTTAGAACATGTAGCTCTTAACCGCTCCGTGCCTCCATTTCCCCATCTTTCAAATGGGGAAGAGTGAGAGAACAGTTGTGTTCTGTTTCAGTGGGGTTTTTTGGGGGGGAGGGAGGGTTTGGACAGAAAATAGCTTTTTTTTTTTTTTGACCAAGCAGAAGTTTTTGTGAAAAATTTCCATTTTTGTCATAACATTTTGAATTTCTATTAAAACACAGAAAAATGTTTATTTTTTGGCAACTGAAAATCAAAATATTTTGGCTTTAATTAATTGGAATATGGACTGTGCTTCAAGGATACGAATGTTATACAACTGGCCAGTGTTATATAGTGCTTTTCAGTGGTTGCTATTGAATTTGGCATAAACTGGGATCTGGGATGGAGGTTGCTTCCTTAAGACACAGCAGATGGCTCATATCCCCCTGAAGAATATCTTGGGCTCTGAAACAGCTCTTTCTGACCTTCATAAACACATCCCACACTTGTGTATACTGTGGTGAAAGCCTCATAATGTTTCTCCTGGCTGAAACCCCACCAGAGTGGTGGAGGCTCATCCAACAGCTGGGTGTGAGTCTGAGCTCTGGGATTCCCTTGGGGGCAAGGGAGAAGCAGTGTCTAGGGAGAAAGGGACTGGAAATAGATGCTACTGACCAAAGTTCCAAATTAGGAAAACATAGTCAGATAATAGCCTGTGTTACAAGGGTGCTAGTAGGTCTAGTCCTCACTGAGAGGAGCAGAGCATAAAATGTCAGGTACAATTTTTTTCATTGCTGAGCAAAACTTGAAGCAGCTTTCAGACTATTTTTTGCTAAGGACCAAAAACAACTCTCTGAAGTAACACAATCTTTGACATCTCCCACTAGCGCACTAACTCTTTTTTATATGGTCTTCCTACCCTCCAGATGCCAAAGGGGACAAAATACTATAACTCGGTTCAAGTTGCAGGGCAAAATCAGGGGCCTGCTGTTTGCAGGGTAATCCTGATTTTGAAGGAACAATCCAATGTCTTGCAACCTGGGTTACTACGGTAATGGCAGGAGAGACAGAGAGAGAGACTGGGTAGATAGAACTACTGAAGAGTACCTTCTTTTGGCCCCAATCACAATGTTGTGATGTGGCAATGTTATAAAGAGACCTTTAAGTTGTGTAAAACAATGATAAAAATTGAAACCATTATCCCTCCATCAGTCCCTCCATCATCCATCTCTGTCACTGGTTTTCTCTCCATATTCTCATCCCCTATCCCTTTTATTGACTTTGTTTCCCCCCTCCGCCCCCCAGTCCTCACCCTAGTCAGGTTCACTGGCTTTCCGTTCTTCCAATTCAAGATCACCTTCATGGCTTTTAAATCTTCTCTTGGACTTTCTCCACAGACTCCTCTTACCTCATACCCGTTTGATTCACCTCATTCAATTTCCAAACTAGGGGCCTAATTGCCACAAGAGCAGCATCCTTCTTACAGGTCCAGTTTTCACCCAATTATTTTGTATCCTCTGTTGAGCTGGGGGTACATGTCCTGATACTTGTGCCTCTAACTGCAGGCAAAAGGGAAGAGAAGTTGGCCCTTATAGTTAAGGCACTGGGCTGGGTTTCAGGAGATCTGGATTTAATTCCCACCTCTATCTTGGCTAAGTTGCAGCCTCTCTCTCTCTCTCTCTCTCTAGCTCAGTTTCCCTGGCTGTGAAACAGGGCATGTCCCTATCTCACAGAGGTGTCACGAGGGATCCATTACTATATGTGAAGTACTAGGATGCTGTGGGGACGAGGGGCATAGAGAGGTCTATCAAATAAATTAAATACATTGCAGCTGCAGAAAGGGAGACTTGCATTTTTGAGTTCACATCGACCTACACTCCCTCAATCTGAAATTCTCACCTCCACCCTTCCAACCACTGATCCACAGCCCATCTCGCTTTAAAACCTCATCCCAGACCTTTGCCTAGGACCAAGTCTCCATTCGGCACTTTGGGATAAGGCACGTTATATTGTGTTCTGTAGGGGCTTGTCTGTCATCTGAGATCTCCTTGCATAATTATAGACACAAATGCAGGCTTGTGAATCAGGTGGGCTCTGCTTTCGAGATCCACATAGACTCACCTCATTATAGAAAAGTCCTATAAAATTTCACAGAAAAGGATAACTTTGTATAGGGTTTTTTTGTTTTTGTTTTTGTTTTAAAAACAACCCAGGACATGGGCTGTACCTGCTGCTTACTGAGCGAGTCCTTGGGGTCTATCCATCTGTTTATTGTATCCATCTGTTGCCTCTAGTCATATACTTGAATTGTAAGCATTTTGGAGCAGACATCTTTTCAGTATGTGTGTACAGCGCCTAGCACAATGGGGACCTGATCCCTGGCTGGGGCCTCTAGATGCTACCACAGTGCAAAAAATAATGATGGGCTTATGTAATTTAACAGAGCATTCTATCCCTGCGATAGAAATCTAGTGGTTGTTTAAAGAAATCTGTAGAAAGGATCTCAATCCATTCTTCAGGTGAATAGAGTAATTTCTGCAGAACCCTGTAGATCTGATCGCTACTAAATTCTATAGGTCTTCTCCATTGGGGTAGGGACAGAACTGCTAGTGCAACCAGTATTATCTAGGCTTCAATCAGGATCACAGATCCATTAGATGAGGCGCTGTACTCAGGAAAATTTGGTCTCATTACTTCCCTACAGTCTCTTTACTGCAGTACAGGAAGAGAAAGGGTCTGGAGTTACAATCCCTGAGTTTATTTTTCACCTCACCTTTCACCAGGTCCCAGGCCCTGTCCCTGCCCTCTGAATAAACAGACAGCTCCAGTCCCATATGCTCTCAACCTCTCACCAGTACCTTGCCCCACGTGCTGTCCCTCCCCAGTGGATAAACAAACAGATAGAGTCTCATGCACTGTGAGGTCCCTCATCTTTGAATAACTCTTTCCCACACAGGACACGAGTGCAGAGTTTCTTTATCTGAGTCATAATATTTCCTCTTGTAAGCCAGGAGTTTAAGAACAGGGTGGCTGGGGGAAACTGCTGCTAGTTTTTTTTCTCATTTAGTCAGTGTACCGTATAGGGATAAAGAACCACAATCAGTGGCTTATCTTATATATCCAACACATGCTCGACCAAAAGCCAGGAACATATGTGACTGGTACAATAGCTGGAGCTGCAGTTTTTACTCTTACTGCACAGGGGTGAGTTTTTTTTTCCATTAACTTTTATTTTTAAACTTGATGTCTTGAAGAAACAGAAGGAGGACCTGCGCTTACATCCACACGTGCCTCTTGCTTTTGATGGCGTTTCCATTTTGAAAGGACACCTATTATTTACTCGTTGTATTATGTGAGCCCTGTTGGTGCTAGGCACTAGACAAACACAGAGCTTTAAAGGCAGGCAACTGAGGCACAGAGAGATCAGATGACTTGCCCAAGGTCACACTGTGAAACCCAGATCTCATGAGTCCCACTCCAGTGCCTTAACAACATGATTATCTTTCTATCTAAGGTACTGCTGTAGCCCCCATCATCATAGTAACTGAGTACCTCACAATTGTTAGTGAATCAAGCCTCCAACACCCCTGCAAGGTAGGTATTATCCCTACTTGTTTACATCAGGGGAACTCTGCTACTAAGAGACATGACTGGCTCAAGGTCACACAAGAAATCTATAGGGGAGAAAGGACTTGCACTGAGAGCTCTTGAGTCCCCACCTAGCACCGTAACCACTGGGCTATTCTTCCTTTCACATTGTTACTGGGAAGTATTTCTCATTGTTTGTGCTGCCCTCTTAGCAACAAAAAGGTAAACTTTGCTCCCTTTCCAGTTGCCAGACAAATGTCATCTCCTGACCCCCAACTTCTCGTGGAATAGACAAACAATCACTCCATTTTGAGGCTTTCCTGGAATGTGAGGCTGCATTAGGATTGGTATCAGCACGGTTCCAGGAAGAGAGTTTATCCGTTAACTTGTGCTCGCACAGCAAGATGCTATGGCAGAGGACAAGGTGCGTATGCGTATGGCTATGCTGGGAGACCGTCTCCTAGCACAGGTAGGCAGACTCATGCTAGCAGATCTCGGGCAAGTGTGCTAAAAATAGCAGCATGGACACTGTGGCTCTGGCAAAGACTCAGTCTAGCCACCCAGACTCAGACCCGGGAGGTCGGGTGGGCCTGAAAGCCTGAGCTGCTGCCTGAGACACGACGTCCACACTGCTGTTTTCAGTGGGCTAGTGTGAGCAGAGCCACCGTAAAGAATTTTGGGACCATGTGCGCTATGGAAATTGCCCCCCTCGCCCTCACTCAAATTTTGCCCCACTTTCCCTCTGTATGGTGTGTGCGTGGGCAGGTGGCTGGGTCGAACTTGAGTGAGTGGCATTGTGACCCAGAGCACGGTCACAGAACTGCTGAGGTTCAGCCCGTCCCAACTCCACCCATCCAACTCTGACGGTAGGGGTCCCCCTGAGATGGGAGCCCTGATCAAATGCACCCAAGGCCCATTGGTTAATATGGGCCTCAGCACAAGTATGTCTGCTTTGGCTGTGAGGTTCATTCCCAGTTGCAGCGCAGACATACCCTTAGACTTCACAACAACAGTGGCATAGGAGCATAAGAACTCCTGACATCACATGGGAGCAGATTCATCGCCAGATCTCTGCCAGCACTGCTGCCGGCTCAGGGACACCATAGACCAGCCTACAGAATCAGGTCCCGATAGATCCCCAGCCTCCTGCACTACGTGGCTGTCAGCCACAGGCGAGAACTGTTCCCTAAGTTGGCTCATCAGGAACCAAGATCCAGAGCTACTGCATGGTCTGCCCACAACATCTGACTCATGCATCTCCTGCTGTGTATTGAGGCAGAGATTTTCAAAGCTGTGTAGGGGATTGGAATACCATTAAAAGTAGTGGGAACTGGGGAGCCTAAAATCTTAGGCCATGATGATAATCTCAGCCTGAGAGTTTAACAAAGCTACGCCAGTGCTACCTTTTAGGAAAAGAGAAGAGAAAGTGAGCGAGAGCATCTTTTTTGTTTACTTCTGTGTTAAGCAGGTAACCTTGTGCTTCTGTGCTATTTTTGACATTTCCGGGAGGATACCATAATGAGACGCAAATGCCACAAACTTAAAATAACACGGACCTAAATGTGATTCCCGGATTGCCACCTAGTGATTGACCCATTAATAATAGCTGCTGGTTTCTATAATTTAACATGGCCTGCATGGAATCACTGGGGTACTTATAAAGGACATGGAGGTGGACAAAAGTGCTGTCCAGAACAATGAGCCCTGTGCCTGTCTCTCTATATTTTTGATTCATTGTCTGATGCTAATTTATTTAAGGAACCAGGCTCACTCCAGCCCTGGCACACACATTTTATTGAAGTGCTGTAATCTTTCAGTACACTAAGGTCATGTGCATTATATCCTCTCTAATCACATGCTTTAGTGATTGTTTCAGTTTCAGGGTAAGTATCATGTAGTGGCAGGGTATTAATACAGCAAGTTTCATGTAGACACAAGGCAAATACAGAAAGAATAATAGGTAAGTGACTGTGTGATACAAAGATATAGTCCAATGACGGGCTCTGGAGACCTTGTAATCCACCTGATTATGGTACTGAGCTATTTGTCACCCAAACCCTCAGATGCAATTTTCTTCTACTTCTTTACTGTCTATGCTGTTATATGTTATAATTTATAAAGTAGTCAGGCTGCTAAACCAGATACACTCTCCCTGATTGTTAAACCAGTGTGAAAGCCAGAGGAAAACCTGTCTGCAGTCCCTCACGCTGAACAACTGTGATGCTGGGATGTTGCTTTTTTTAGCAAGACAGCCACTGTGCAAAAGGGATTTATGTAATAAAAGTAACCCACCTGATTTTCAAATCCACATCAGTTTATAAATGGGAAGAAGCAAGTGCTTCTCCCTGGTGAAACTTCAGAGCATTGGACTGAGCACAAAACAGAGGAAACTTTTATTTAATGGGCATCCTGGAAAACCCCACTTGGTGTGTGGCACATCCTCCCACAGAGACTCCGGCAATCCAGTTGTGCTAATGCAACCACCTGAGCTGCAAGAGGACGCTATCTGAAACTCCCTTGATTAAATGATTAACCTCATGCCTTGGGAAACATTTTGCGAGGCGGCCCAGATGTTTTGGGGATCAGAAGAACCGCCCTGTTTGTTTTTAAACTGGAAGTTCTCTTAGCCTGTCACAGCATCAGAGGCACAGGTTGCTAGTGCCTATAAAATGAAGCTCCAGCTGGTCTGATATATCCATGCCAGTCCCCCCATGTTGCTAGGCCCCCTGGAATTATCTATAGTGCAACCACTTCCCAAAAGCAGATATTCAATATATGAAACTTTGAGACAGGCGATTTGGGGATAAACCTTGCCCTTTCCCGAAAGAGCCCCATATCGGTATGCATGTGTGAAATGGTGCAGAGAGCCTTGGCTCAGGGCGGGCAGCTGCCAGACACAATTTGCTTCCTGTCTGAAGTGGAACCATGCATGCCCTTGGCTAGTACACGCTATTGGCTGCAGCACACTCTGTAGCCAGCTGGGCATTGGATACACTGCTTCCTAACTGGCAGAGTGCTCCTGACAGGAATCACAGGGTGCCCGCCAGCATTCCAGCCGGTGTGCCCTTCCTAGCTTGCTGTGGAGCACATGGAGATCCTTTCCAGATGCTTGTGCAAGGGAGTGGAGGAAGATTCTACATTCGGTTCATGCCTTCCATGCTTTGGGGCTGTATTCCTCAGAGTGCACTGTGCTTTATAAAACACGTGGAACTAGAAACTGGCCATCAGGATGCACTGCAGTCCTGCTAGGCTGTGCCCTGCGCCAGCTTAACCCTTGGGAAACTGGCCAGTTTTAACCTCTCAAGACATGTCAGTATCTATCCATACCCTGACACAAAGGAGGAGTAAACCGTGGAAGTCACTGCCACAAGATAGCATTGAGATCAAGAACTGACTGTGGTCTCTGGCTCTCTGCAGGCACTGCCATAATATGCTCCCCTACCTCATTACTGCTGCTACTGATGCCTCCCAATGTCTTTGTGATAGCTTCAGCAGAAATCTGTCTTGTTGGGCACAGAGTGTTCGTTCTGGCCTCCATGTTGAGAAAAAAGGGTAGGAAACGACATCGGTGTCCAAGGGCTTATGGGAGTTTCCCCAGGGAATTAAGTGAGTTCCTGTGACACAGAGGCCGATTGGCAGGTCACGACTCTGTGTCTGCAACTCTTGTCAGACCTGACATACTCACTACACTTAACACATTGTATCTAAAAGGTGGCATGTAAGATATCATTGGAAAACTAAGAACTCACCGATCGTTAATATTCTTGCATGATGTATGTTCAGGGTGTGTGCAAAGAGTTACAAATATGTGCTAGAATTCTGTTCTTAAAATGTGCTTGGAAAGAATGCACAATCCCACTCTGCCCTAGACAATGGAGCATGTATGATGGCTATCAGGCAGAGACAATGAAGGAACATTTACATAAAAAGTAAATAAAGCCATCAACCTGGCAAGACGGGGAGATGGCCTCTTAACTAGAAAGACAGGGGATCTGAACCTCAAATGATGAGCAACTGAATCAACTGATTGTATACAGTGATACTGTATTAGCAAAGTGTATCAAGGAAGATCTTTTATGCAAACCTCTGACACACTGGTGATAAATATCATAATGGAATGCATGTACTAACACTGTGAGGAATTATGGATACTTACAGATATTATGCTTTAAGGTCTGTGACCAAACACAGGGTAAAACAGGTTCTCTCTTAGACAGAAGAGAAGGCTGCCATCTACCTGTCTCCAGTGTAAATTAAGCACTATGGAATCAAAACAAAAGAAGCCCCATTTACATATGGATCAGCAGGGAGATGGGGAGTCAACAGGAAGGGAAGAACAACAGGAAGCCTTCCTGCCTCATGAAGGAGGGTCAGTGAATGCTGGGAAGACAACATGGCCTCTACACCCCAGCAAAGAGAGAAGCTTTGTCTGGGCTTACTTTTCAAAGAATACATTTCAAAGGTTTATTGGACTATTAAAAAAAAACAAAGCAGAAAGAACCCCATAGCTGTCCATCACCTGGGGGCTTCAAGGGGCCAAGATCTCTTAAACTTACAGACTGTTGGATCTGGGTTGAAGTCTGAGTTTGGGTGAGAAACCTGCTTAGGCAAAGTTTGTAACTTACTGAAGTTAAGATTTAGTTTTAGAGGTGTATATGTACTTTTGTTTGTTTGTAACCATTTCTATCTTTAATCCTTATATTTGGTATCTCTTAAACTTATGACTTATTGTTTAATAAACTTGCTTTACTCTAAACCAATTCAGGTTTGGTTTTCAGGCTTTGATTGAAATAAGAGTGTCAAAATCCAGTTAAATTAATGAGCTGCAGTGAATTGACTCTTTAAAGGAGCCATGAATTTAATAACTTCTGTGAATGTTCCAGGAGAGGGCTGGACACTGCAGGGAGACATCTTTGGGGAGCTCAGGAGCTGGGGTTCACTGTTTGTTATGTGCAAGGCAAGGTTTGAACTGGCAGAGTCATGAAGAACTTGCTGGCAAGACAGAATAAACAGGTGTGTCAGGGAGCTGTCACACAGCTTAGTAGCTGCAAAACTCTCACTTGCTGAGACTGAGAGGGGTGACACAGTAACACACAATTCTGGGAACCCAGAAAATTGTCACATTGGCAGACAGCTTTGGGGAAATTCGGGTTAGGGAGGGTGTTGGTGTCACTCTGCAAAAATGTAACGGGGCGGCAGAAGCCAGGGTGTGATCTGCACTCTTCTCTGCTGCCTATTGGTGTCAGGGCTCTGCATTGCTTTTAAGGGACACAGAGTTGCAGAGCAGGTGGCAACACAATACTTGTCTGGGTTGAACCGCAAATTGTCCCAGTTCTCCAAAGGATCATGGGAAATTAACCTCTTCTCCCACAATTCACCTTTGCTCAGCAAAGTCCTTTGGATGTCCCTGCTTCAGGGATCTATGCTGGGAATGGCGTGATAGGAATTCAGAGGCAATGCAACAGCACTGGGGGGTACAATGCAGGCATGGATACAGGGTACAGAAACAGTTAGCAGCTAATGTGGACATGTCACACCACAGATATTTGCACCAATGCTCTATTATGTGAACTGCTTAGTTCTCTAGTATAGACACACCCATGGGGGCAGTGCTAGTGGTAAGTGTAGACATAGACAATGGCCATAGACTGACAAAGCAGAATGGCTAAAGATGCTTGAGAAAATCAGGGCTAGACACTCTCTGTCAGTTTAATTTGCAGCTCCTTGTAACGGCATGAGTGAATCCAGCCTTGCAAAGTTCAGCTAAGGTTTTAGCATTTAATATATTTTTGTCTGACTGGCAATGGGTTAACATTGTATAGGTCACGTGATATGGAATATTTTATAGATAGCGGCACTATAGGCTAGTGTCCATGTGGAGTCCCAAGTCTGTAAGAGCAGTATGTATCTTTCTCAAGTGTGTTAGGGCTGAAATATATTTGGACATATGCTGTATGTGGGAAATGTATTTTCTCAATGGGATGGATCTGTAGACTGTCCTGTGAAATCGTAAAGACACATGCTGTGCAGTCATTCCACCTGCCGTAAAAAAGCCTGCAGTTCTTGGCAGGGCAGGATCTGTTCTTTTGTAAATGTTCCAGAGGGGTAGCCGTGTTAGTCTGTATACAGCAAAAACAACGAGAGTCTTTAAAGTGCTACAGGACTCTCGTTGTTTTTTCTTTTGTAAATGGTTTCCCCAAGTCATGTCTTCCTGCTCTGCAGCTTTGATTCCCAAGCAGTATGAAGACAGATAGTACAAGACAATCAGTTTTAAAAAGTGCTTATGCTACCTTCTGGTGCACTGCCAGGATCCCACACAGATCAGCCTGACCTAGGCAATGAAATCATCGGGAAACGAGCTAGGGAGAGAAAGACAGAGACACGAAATCCCGAAATCCCCAGAAACTAAATGTGAAATCCTCCCACTTGATTTGTAAAACAAAAGCCATCCCAGACCAAATATAAACTGAGGCTCCACAGCCAAAACAACCAGGCTAGAGAAGGTCAGACAATCTGAAATGTACATATCGCAGCAGGACGGACGTGCCTCTAGCTTGTTTAAGTGGGGAGGGTCACAGACTTGTGTCTTTCATGACGGAATTAGTGGAGGCTATCTGACTTCTGGCCCTGTTTGGAAGCTAGGAATTGCCTGATCGCAAGAAATCAATGATCCATCTAGTCATAGGCTGGCATCTTGTGTCTGACAATGGCTAGGCCCAGACACTTCAAAAGGCATATGAAACACCCCCTCCATCCCCCCAACACACACACACACTGCACCTGGCCAACTCTGCAATCCTATGCTGGGGGTGCAGGGAGGTAGGAAAAGGGGAGGGATTTCTTCCTGGCCCCACAGATGAGCAGTTTTTGCTTGAAGCATGGGGATCACGAAGCTAATAGCCCCAGTCCTGTAGGAGGTAACACTTCAGCAATGCAGAAAGATGCATTTTCTTTTACTCATATTAGAAGTGTTGCTGTTTACTGTATTTTGTTCATAACAGGTTACAGACAAAGGTCTCAGTTCGTCCCTGCTGGCAAAATGTACCCACCAGCTGCACCCTAGGGAGGATACCCACTGACTTTAAAGTGTGCCAAGAGCCACCTGGGAGAGTAATGGATTGGTTCATCCTCTGTGTATCCTAAGAATGTCCATTTTTGAGGTGGTGCCAGCCAGCTCTGGGCCCAACTGTGTAGTGTGAGTCGTGGACAGCATTGTGCTAGTATGACCCTCCCATTCCAGGCACACTTTCTGTCCCTAGGGGGGATTTGCACACACCCTGAGATATAGCGGTGGAACGGATGTCAGTGTATCCTAGGGCCAAACTGAGCCCAGTGACTATAGGTAGATTAGCAAATAAGCTAATAGGGTATCAGAATCTGAAGGATATGTGTGTTCGGGGGTCCCATTACTGGGCGATAGCTGGGAATGCTGGGATTTGGAAGCATCTGTAGTGGAATTAATAGGAGTAAAATGTGCAATATCCCAGAACTGAGAATGATGGTGGTAACCAACCTCACAGCAGAGAGGAGAGGAGAGTAAAGGGGTTTGTTTGTTGTTGTTATGATCCTAACAGGTGTCTCAGGTATCATAGCCATGTAGGTATGAGAGATATTGGTAGACAGAAGCTGTATGCCCTTGTGAATTTTGCTGAGGGTTGCAGGAATGGGGGGTGAAAAGGTACAGCAGGAGTAGCCTGTGGGAATAATAAGAAGGTGGGCATCAGGCTATCGGTGGGTGGGCATTGGGAATGCAGCAGAACACAAACTCAAAGCCCTGTCTCTGCGCTTGCTAGCACTTCTGGATTATAATGCGCCTGCCCTGTGTCCCTTCCTAGGCCTCAGGTAAGAGAAATTTGAGATCAGGCTCAGCAATGGTGACAGATGAGTTCAAGCTGGCTCTCCGAACAGAGCAGCACCCTGGGATGCCTCACATTAAAGTGGAGAACACAGTCCGTACTGCACTAGCGAATCTGATAAACGTTCACTGCAGAATGCAGTGCTGGGGAGCAGCAGAAATTGGGGCCTTGTATAGAACTCAGGCCCCAAATGGTCAGACAGTGCAACTTTACCCTGCCTCCTTCTGGCTGCCGAGGGAGGGTGAGGGAATGCTATGTCTTCCCCTGTCTGCCTTTCCCATAAGTCCCGAGGCACTTTCTCGGGAGGGGAGGGGAAGGAAGGGGAGCCAATGTGATCCTTTCCCTACAGCCTCTTTATGGGTATCTGGGTAAGGGAGAAGAGCATGCAGCTCCTTCTCTCATTCCCCCAGATCCCAGTCCTAACTCACTGGATTTGCTGAGTCAGCCATTCCATTCTGCTGTCTTGAATAGGGAAGCACACCTGAGACTGAGTTCTCTCTGAGCAGAGAGTCTACACTGCAAGAACTGGCAGGAAGCATGCAATAGAGGAGAATGTGGTGGGGCTCAGCTGAAGCTAATTGCTCCATTAGAGAAGGACACCAGGAATTCTCAAAAGGCAAAGCTGCTGACACACAGCCTGGACCTGAATTGGATGAGATTTAAGAATGAGACTAAAAGAAAGGCAAAAGTTGTAGACGAGGTCTGTTGTTTATTGAATTTTAACTGCAAGAAGCCCCTTTGCCTTGGCTCTTTGAACCGGTGCTGTGAATCTACCACTTGCTGGCATTGGCTTTCCCTCTTCTCTCCTTCTTGGCTGTTACATTGATTTTAATACATGACAGGCCTTTGCCTTCTCGTCCCGTGGTTGCAAAATTTCTTTAATATCCTTTTGTTAGGGACTTTATCGCAGGCCCTTTGATACTTTATATGTATAGGTTCTTTGTTCCATCATTTTATTAACTCTTCAGCTCATGGTAAGATGATTGCCACTGCAGGGCCCAGATCTTGCTTTTAAGCTGGCTGAAAGTGGAATCTGAGGCTGTTCACTTGTGATGTTAGGATGAAGGGCACATGCGAGTTTAAAGACCTCATAGAAAGTCAATATGCTGAAACGTTCTAGTGTAAACTAACAAGCCCAGTGCAGATCTTTGTGTAACCAGTTCACAGTTACTTACGATCACAATTACAAATGTCAGGTTCTATCCCTAAATGGCTGTGGAGAAAAGCCAGAGAATGAGAGCTCTAAAGGCTCAAACACCAGAAGGCAAATAAAAAAAGAAAACCCAAATGTTTTGGTTTAAAAAAAAAAAAAAAAAAATCCCTCATGATTCTTAAGTCAAATCTCATGATTTTTGGGGGTGGGGGCTGATTCATGATCTTTGAACACTTGAGGTTGGCAATACTGCAGTTTTGAAATACAAGTTTCTATGCAGCTCACAACCAGTGAATTGGAATAAAGTCAGAATGCAAACTAACCCTGGACTACAATTTACACAGGGTGATAATCCAAGGACAAGTGAAAAGAAGCGGTGTGCAGGAGTTGATAAAAAGTTACTTTAACCATACTGGTACAATGGCTAGCACAATGGGGTCCAAATCTTAGTTGGGACCTCTAGGGGCTACTGCAATATAAATAATAAAAATAATTTGAAACCTGGGAAGTAAAGATAGTAGAGCCAGATTGATAGGAAAACTGTGATTATGCATGAGTGGCTGGATTTAAATTTCAGTTATATCTTTCTAAGCACACAGGAACATTTCCTAGAGGAGGGTTTGAAGCTGCAGTATTACTTCTTATTTTGCTAATATTTGCCTTTGAAAACTACAATATTTGTGGATTCTTGCAAGTTTCTATGAATTCTACTACCAGTTTCATGAGAAAATAAAATGGGAATATTTCACCTCCTGGGCAAAATCATACTTTGTCTTGGAATTTGGCCATTTTCACAAAAAAATGTAAGTGTTATTGCACAGTGCAAACAGCTTGCTGCTGTGAAATTAGTATTTCATCTGTGAAAACTGACTTTCTTTTTCATGCGATACATGAGGTCAGGGCAAAAAAAAAAAAAAGTTCTGCATTATCAAAACCCTAACCAAAAATAAGATTTTTCCCACCACCCATTTCATCAGCAATGAGGATGTACCCCCACGTCTTATCCACAAAATGAGGGTGGAAAAAGAAAGTTGTCATATATGATTTTTCCTTTCATTTAAAGGAAAACAAGCTTGGACACAGTTGATTTTTGCAGTTCAAAAAATGCTTTGAGAATTTTTCAACAGCTTTGCTGTTGGCAACTCTGTAAAATTCAAATGACATTTGGAGATCATTAGAGTAACAGCAACAGGAGAACCATACTGGGTGATGATCTGACTAATGGACTTCATGGATTGAATAAATAAAAGAAGAAATGGACCCCATACAAAATCTTGTGTGTCTCCCAAATGTTACAAATGAAAAAGTTGATCCGGGACTAATCCAAGTAATTACACTAGGATTGGGGGAAGTGGCAGCCTTTGTGAGATATTAAGCTGATATAAGTGAAGAGAAGAGGCAAAAATAATACCACAGAATTACCAGCCCTGCAATGTTGTTTCTTCCACCATCTAAACATACCAAGGAAAATTCATCCCTGCACTTTGTCCACTTGGCAACAGCTAATAAGCAATAACTTTGCCCCACCAGAGTATATTGCCAACATGGATCTCCTCTCTCTCCCTCCTGGAGCCCCTGGCTTTGCATACAAGTACGCACATATGCACATGAAGGCCTGGTCTACACTACAAACTTAGGTCAACATAAGCTGCCTTACGTTGACCTAATAATGTATGTATCTACATTACCAGGTCACTTCCACTGACCTAACTCATCTGTAATGCCAACTTAATTACTCCCCTTCCACGAGAGGCAAAACATTTAAATTGATGTTAATGGGTCAACAAAGAGGCAATGTAGATGCAGTGTTGGATAAGTCAACTGAACTGGCCTTCAGAAGGTGTCCCACAATGCTCTGCTGTGACTGCTCTGGAGATTGTTTTCAACTCCGCTGCACAGCAGCCAGGTACGCAGGAAACAGCCCCTCCCATGTTAAAACCCCAGGAACTTCTGAATTCCCATTCCCTGTTTGATCAGCATGGAGATCTTGCCAGCCCAGCTGATCATGGTGACTCAATGCCCCAAACGCGCTCCAGCCTGGAGTACACAGGAGGTGGTGGATCTTATTGGGCTGTGGGGAGAAGGGTTTGTGCAGGCACAGCTCTGATCCAGCCAAAGAAATGTAGATATCTATGAAAAGATCATGCGGGGCATGGTGGAGAAGGGGTACAGCAGGGACAAGCAACAGTGCCGTGTGAAAATCAAAGAACTTTGGCAGGTTTACCAGAAGACAAGGGAGCTGAACAGTTGTTCTGGTTCTGCATCACAGACATGCTGCTTCTACAATGAGCTACATGAGATTCTTGGTGGCGACCCCACCACAACCCTGAAACGCAGCTTGGATACTTCCCAGGAGACCGAGTCCCGAGCCTCCAGCAACAATGAGGAGGACATTCTGGGTGAGGAAGAGGAGAAGAATGGGAGACAAGCTAGCGGGAGATCCATTCTCGCTGAGAACCAGGAGCTATTTTTAACCCTGGAGTAATCCAGCTGGTCGCAGGACAGCATAGTGGCCGACCATGATTCGCCTTGGACAAGACTGCAATTTGGGAAGCTTAACACTGGTCCCTGTTCTCCAAGCAATGTCCATGTTTCTGGAGAGTCAGGGGGGCATTGTCCACCTGTGCTCCTGATGCAAGTTTCCCACAAGTTGCAGCACAAGTCCTGCTGCCCATGCTGCTGGGCCTTACTCACCATGGCTGGAACAGCAAACTGGCTCATTGAATAGCTAGGGATTCTGATAATGTTCTACCACTTGAGTGTAATAAGGGGAGTGATTTTTAAATAGAACCCTTGCACTAGACCCAGGGTATGGACTGACAATGGTTGGCTTGTGCTTTGCATGCCTTCAGCGCATCTTCCACACTGGTGGAGAGGCTTTCGCAGATTAGAAGGCGGAAAAAGGGTACGTGTGATGACATGTTCACTGAGATAATGAACGCCTCTGGGACAGCTGATATGGAACTAAGAGTCTGGAGGATTTCATCATCTGAAAAATTGGATATGGACATGGAGAGAAACAGAGCAGCCCAAGAGCATAAGTGTGCTGTACAGGATGAGATGTTGCAGATAATGAAGGACCAATCAGACATGTTGAGGCATCTGGTTGAGCTTCAAGAAAAGCAGCTTGAGGCTAGAGTCCCTCTGAAGCCCCTGAAGAACTGCCTGCAAGCATCGCCTTGTTCCCAATCCCCCTCCCCCAAACGTTCCAGGAGGTGGGGGTGGGGTGGGGGGGGAGGTGCAGTATCCCTTCCATTCAAGACGATTGATGGGCAAGACTTCTGTGCTTTCACAAACAAGCTTCTTTTGTTTCTCCCCTCCCAATTTTATCACACCGTTTGCCCAAGGTTAAATTATTTTCCTGTTCTTTCAGATTCTTCATGTTCGTGCAATAAAAGTCAATGTTTCGAGAATGATATACTCTATTTATATCAATCATGGGAGCTTTGGGGGGGAGGTAAGGGGAGGTACAGGGAATCTGATGCAAAGGAGGGGATGATATGGGAAAACCCAACATAGATAAGCAGTGCACATTACTGTGGTTAATTACTGAAATGGGTTTTCAAAGCCTCCAAGAAATGCAGAGCTGCTTGCTGGGCTCTTCTTATTGTCTTGGTATTTAGCTGCTCAAAATTAGCAGCCAGCCTCTCTGCCTCCACACCCTACCCTTGTGGAAACTTCTCTCCCTTTACCTCACAGATATTATGGAGCACATAGCAGGCAGCAATAACAATGTGGATATTGGTTTCACTGAGGTCTAACCTAGTAAACAAACTGCGCCAGCGACCCTTTAAACATCCAAAGGCACATTCCACACCATTCTGCACTTACTCAGCCTGTTGTTGAACTGCTTTTTATTGCTGTCCAGGTAGCCAGTGTATGGCTTCATGAGCCATGGGAGCAAGGGGTATGCTGGGTCACTATTGGCATTTCAACATCATCAGTGGTTATTTTGCAATCTGCAAAGAAAGTCCTTGATTGCAGTTTTCTGAACAGACCTAAAGATATGCATGTCATGCTCCTTTCGTGATCATCCTATATTTATATTGGTGAAATGCCCCCTGTAATCCACCAGCACTTACACCACCATTGAAAAGTATCCTTTTTGCTTTATATACTTTTTGGCAAGGTGATCTGGTGCCAAGATAGGGATATCTGTGCCATCTACTGCTGTTATTCAAATAACAAATATCACAGGATCCTTTTCAGGGGATAAGGCAACAAGCCACGTTTATTGTGAATACAAAAATTTGGTAAATAGTATCAATAATGTAAATACCAGGAAAACAGTATCAACATTGTAACAATAACAATATTGTGCTTTACCTAGTGATTACAAATACAGAGATTCTTGTTAATAAAGTATACTTCATTGACACATGTTTCAATTGGTACTTTCATTCACACATACACACAGACAGGCATACACAGACAGGGAAACAGACAAACATACATAGGGGTCTCATAGATGTTATAGTTACCAGCCTCTTGGTGCTCATGGTAGTCACTGGCCAGGTGATTGTAGCACAAGGGTGAGGAGCAAGGTTCTGCTGATGCGCATCAGTACTCCTGTCTGGTGTGGTGATGTAGACCCGAACCTCCAGTCTTCATTTTTCTATCCCATTTTATAGGGAAAAGACCTCATGTAAGTCTATGGGTTTTTGCTTTGTCATACTGCATCTGCATTTGGTGTGATCCTTAATCACCCATATTGTTGCAAGTCTGATCAGATTTTGTTCTTTGAAGTAGACTGACTCCAAAGTTATCAGGGTGGACTCCTCTTCGACCAGTTGAGTGGTAAAAGTTATTATCTTCGCTCCTTTCTTCCTCCCTGAAATGTTTTATGTGAGGCTGGTGTTTTCTTCATGGTATTTTGACATCTCTTACTGAGACCAATTGTTCAATCACTCTCCCTGTCTACACCCACCTCAATTGCTCAGCCATTCACACTCCAATCACTCAGTGAAAACTCCTAGCTGAAGAACTTACATGTCTTTTAAAGCAAACATTATTTCATTTTTGACTTAAGCACATATAAAATAGGATTTTTACAAATATTCTGAAAGTGGGTAAAATCAACAGATAAAATTGTCGGTGGAATGGTTTTACAAATAATCTTAAAACAGATAGAATTATTCAAAGTAAAGACAGACTTGAATTATTACTAAATAATATGATTTGGAACCATGTCAAACTGGAATGTAGGACTTACAGAGAATAGCTTAGACAAAAATCTGGGATCTCTTGTTCCAATGATATGCAGTAAATGAATATTTTAAAAAGACTGAAGTGAACATTTCAAAGGGTAGAACAATAAGAGTCAGTTGAGGTTTTAGCTTTTGATTAAAGGTACAGTGTATCAGGCTGAAGTGCCTCTTGGTAGGAAGGAGGGGGTGGGTTGTGGCTCTGTTCTTTCATGTATTTCATAAAAGCAGGATTGGGCCAACATTGCCCCAATGCAATTAGGGAACCCCATAGTGGCAAAACCATCCACTATGTCCTGCATGTTGCCCAGAGTCACTACCCTTCTTAGCAGAAGTCAATTAATGGCCCTGTATAATTGGATCACAGCTGCTCCCACACTGGATTTACCAACTCTGAATTGATTCCCCACTGACTGGTAGCAGTCTGGCTTTGCAAGCTTCCACAGAGTGATCACCACTCGCTTCTCCACTGTCAGAGCGGCCCTCATTTTAGTGTTGCTGCACTTCAGAGCTGGGGAAAGCTCTGCACAAAGTTCCTAGAAAGGGGCCTTCTGCTTTCAAATGTTCTGCAGTCGCTGCTCATTGTCCCATAGCTGCATAACAATGTGAACCCACCAGTCAGTGCTTGTTTCCCAGGACCAGAAACGGCGCTCCACCATGTTCAGCTGCTGCGCAACTGCCAGCAGCAACCGGGAATTGTATTGTTCAATGGCTTGCAGCAGGGCTGCTTGAATGACATTGCAATGTTCTGCACGGCGGCTCCTGTCTCGGCTCTGGAAATACTGCAGGATAAGGCGTGAGGTGTTTGTAATGCTCACAAAAGTGCACAGCTGAGCAGCATCCATGCTTCTCAGGCTATGGTGCATGTGCGGCTAAACCAGGCTTAAAAAAAAAGGTGCAAAAAAGTATGGGTTGTTTGCTGTCGATATCAGGGTAGGGAGAGAGGAAACTGCATCATAGGAGGCTGAAGCCATGTTCCCGTTCCCCCCAAGACAATGTTTTGGTCCCATGAGGCTTTGCAAGCCCTTCCCAAAACCCCCTGAAACTAGTTGCTCTGTGGGATAGCTACCCATAGTGCACTGCTCTGAGTATTGATGCAAGCGCTGCTAGTGAGGACACATTCCACCGACACAATGAGCATGGTGTGGACATAACTGACCAACTTAATTACTGTGGCGGCTGGATGTCAACTTAAATTAGGTCTACTTAACTTTGTAGTATAGACATGCCCTAACACATGCACAGAGTACAATTCCTGTCTATATAAAGTGCAGTTAGACACAATAGCTATTTATTATACATCTCAAAAGCATAGTCCATACACAGCCTTACTTGGAGAAAGACCAGGGTTTCCAAAAAGGTGAGCGCTCTCAACGTAAAATCAGTAGAAGCTGACATAATACCATAACCTTGGCAGGATGGGGAAGGGGGGAGAGGAAAGTTTCCACTTTGTGGAATAAATAACTCCCAAGGTTTCTCTGATAAGATGTACTGTATTGATAGAGAACCATACTTAGAACATTAATTAATAAATCAAATACTCCTGAGATCATCATTTAGGCCTGTTGGCAAATTAAATATTAAATGAAAAATATTCACACTTCACCAGGGAATCTGTTAGCCAAACAATATAGAAAATAAGGTGCACTTGTGCTTTAAAATTCTGGATAGATGAAAAGGAAAAGAGTAGTTTAAGAAAAGTGGAATATTGTACTCAGGGAACAACATCATATAACTGTGTGAGTCTTGCCCATATGCTGCGGGTTTAACTGATTGCCATATTTGGGGTCACGAAGGAATTTTCTCCAAGGGCAGATTGGCAAAGGCTCTGGAGTTTTTCTCCTTCCTCTGTAGCATGGGGCACGGCTCACTTGCTGGTGGATTCTCTGTACCTTAAAGTCTTTAAACCATGATTTGAGGACTTTAATAACTCAGTCATAGGTTAGAGGTTTATCAGAGGAGTGGGTGGGTGAAGTTCTGAGGCCTGCATTGTGCAGGAGTTCAGACTAGATGATCATATTGGTCCTTTCTGACCCTAGAGTCTCTGAGTCTATAAGAGAAGACAAGATGAGAACAACACTATATCCAACTGATACTGCAGAGGAGATTTAGGGAAGAAGAATCTAGTTACCCAGACTGGAATTTGGCTAGACACCAGAACTAACACTGTCTTCCTGCAAAGTAATCCATGGGACCTTTTATGACCACAAGTTGTCTGGGTCTAATTCTTATAGTTCATCCAAAATAAAATGCCTTGTAACACCATGCTAGTGTTAGTTCAGGGCCAACTTGGGGAAGAATGTCTCTAGCTGAATCACAAAATCCACATCCTGCTGCAACTCATTTTGCCTTGGAGGTCTCCCATTCCAGGTAGTTAGCTTCCGGTACTTATTTAGCTGGTGATTGTTGATGATGCACAGCTCAAGGTAGTACTATATTACTGCAGGCCATGAAAGAACGTTGTCTCAGTTCAGTCCACATCGCAAAAACCTACTGGCACCCTTGCGAGCAACCTTATCAAAGAGATTGAGAACTGAGCAGGGTCACGGAGGCTGAGTTATCTCCCTGTTCCTAGAAGTGACCCTGTTGAGCTGAGGCTGAGGCAACTTGACAGATCAACGTAGTGGAAACTTGTGCTGCCACTCACCATGCCATAGTAATGGTTCAGATAACAGGACTTAGGTCTCCCAGGCTGTCTGGCTAGCACTACATTTCACTAATACTATATTCACCTTAAACATATGACGAATGCCTGCACTTCTGCTACAGATGAAGAAACCATGTTATTGGAATTTACTAGGAAGTGTTATGAATCATGGTTATTTTTAAAGGATACTATGGTCAAAGGCCTCTGGGTACCATAAAAAAACTAAAATATACAGTAATTTACGATTAGAAAAGGCAACATAAAGTCATAGGACAGGAAGGAACCTCAAGAGGTCATCTAGTCCAGTCCCCTACACTCATGGCAGGACTAAGTATTATCTAGATCAGTGTTTCTCAAATAGTGCGCTGCCGAAACCAGCCTACACTGCACCGCCGAAAAGGGGAAGATTTCCTGGACTTGTCGGCGGAGGGTATGCCATGGCCGCACAAGGGTTCTGTGGCGAAATATAATTGAGAAACACTGATCTAGACCATGCCCAAATAATTCAAGAGAGGCAGCAAAAGGAAACACTTCCACACAGATGCAATAAATAAAACGATGTGACACTCACAAAGAATAGAGGTAATAGAATAGTCTATAGGATCGTCCTGAATGATGGCTCAGATGTACTCCAGCATCTCTTGTGCAGGAGGGTATTCCAGAAATGGGACGTGGGAATGGGCAGGCCTGCATCTCTGTTACTGTGATGGGACGTAAGGCAGGAGATTGTCCCTCAAGTACACATCAATAATAATCAGTATTAAATATAAAGAATAAAACTGTAATTACTGAATAATAGGCAAGTTACCTTTAGGAGTTACTTAGACTGGCTAACACATTAAAACTACAACTTGCCTCATCTACACTAGGATTCTAACTCTTGTTAAAAATACACCTTTTTTTCCTAAGGTGGACATAGCCTGAGCTCATCAATCACACAGACTAACGTAGTCTCATTGTTCTGTTCATGGAAGCTTCAGGACAGCTTCTCAAAGTCAAATGGTAGTTGCTTGAGTATGGTCAAACCTCCCTTTGTAGCTGGGCTGGCTGGCTGCCCTTTGCAATGGTAGATCCTAGAGCTGGGTTGAATACAGCAAAAGTAGTGTTTGTAAACATCTATTTCAATCCTGGATTGTTCCCTTTGCTCATGCTCATGCCCCTTATTATTAGCTAGAATAGGCTGTTCTTTATATGAAGGGTTGAAGATCTGGCTGCTCTTTGCACTGATACCCATATTCATGCTGACCGTCAAACCCAGCCAGGGCAGTGGAGGCATTCACACACTCTTACTCTGCCTCTAACACCGAAAGCTCCATTATCTGATCTGGGAGCCTCGTTGTTTGAGCCATTTAGAAGTAGACAGGGCATGGAGAATCCATCCTACAGACTCCTGGTCAATAGCAACAAATCTGACAAGAACCTCTGGGCAATGTCAGCAGGGAATAAAAATACCCGATAGATTCATCAATTACAGGGGTGGGAGGTCAAGGAGGAGATAATCCTTCTGTGCCATGTAAGTGTAACAAGCTTCCTTCCAAGCCCTTCTGCATGATAGATAGGGTCAGAGTTCCATCAACATTGACCTGACAGGGGATCCGTGTGCACGTCACTGTCCGGTCCCCATCTGTGCCAACTTTAGACAAGGCTGGCAGAAGATCCTAGGGAAGGAGCCTATGCATTACTATCAAGGATGTTACCGTCTTCTTCTGAAATTTCACGAGACAATGTTGATGTGAAATGAAAGCCAGAATTCCACTGACACCCTCCAGAATGAGCCAGGACAGCTTTCACCACATCGATTCCCCGCATTGTGGGCTAGGCTTCCTCTTTGGGCCTGTCCCTTTATTAGCCAGTTTGTGAATATAATCAGGACATTTGTTGTTGGAATGACCACACTGTTCCTGTCACGGGAACGTCTTGAATTTTGCAGTCTATTTACCCTGCTCTGACGTCCCTCATCGGGACATTGATCAAAGCAGCAGGAAATAGTATTAGCTAGTAATATCAGCTACATTTTAATTTAAAAATAATTCACATCCAATTCAGTTTCTCACTTTCACAGCCTTTCCTCCTCTTCTTTAAAGTGGCGTTTAACTCTGAAAAGTAAAAATGGCCCTTTTATTTACTCCACAGATCAGTTTCCTAGCTGTGTGTTACAGCTGCCAACCAAGAAGAAGGAAAAAAAAAGTTTTGGCTGCTTTTGCTTCAGTTAGCCCTGCAGAGCGTGATGGATTTTATTCCTTCTCAGGCATCATCAAGAGAAATGTTTATAAAGTTTGAATCAGTTACAGCTCTGCAGCATTTGAGGTGTCTTTTGCCCCAGGAGGTGGAAGGAAGGGAACAGAGAGACTGCTGTTGTTCAGGGGATCAAGAAGAGAGATGCTCCTGTGTTCTTCTCTACCTTGTGCATCCTGGCACAATCTAGCCCTAAATGATTTTCATCTTCTCACTTATATTGACTTTTCCCATCAATAGTTCCAATAGGAACTCTAGTCCCTCTGATTCTGTCTGCCCCATCACATCCACCTAAGGGAGAAACCTTATTTGTCACAACTTATCTGGTATTCTGCTTTGTCCCCATTGTTCTGACTTCACCATAGCTCCTTCTCTCCCACTGAGCCTGGCAGTGCAGCTCTGAGAGTTTTCTAGCCAGGATCTAGAAGACATCTCTGAGGATCCCATTGTCTCAGCCTGGCGTGTGATTTGGAAGGTGTGCAAGAACACACAATGAGGAGTTTGTTCCTTGTACCTTGGGAAGGGTTCACCTAAGTCTTTCCAAACAGACTGATTGTGAACTATACAAGTTAGCACAAGGAAGAGTTGACCAGGTGAATGAGATGTCTGCTCAATGCGCAGCATCAGCCAAGAAAAAGGTGTATTAAGAAGTTGCTAGAACATAATAAACATGTTCTAAATATTGATGCCAACATTATTGATATTTCCGGTTTTTATATGATTCATAGCAAAGTTATACTGTGTTGCAGTAGTGTCTAGGGGCACCAAACAAGAACAAGGACTCCATTGTGTTAAGCACTGCGCAGCTATGCAGTAGAAAGACAATCCTTGCCCTGATGAGCTCCCAAACTAGGTTCTGACAAGCCACAACAGGTGGGTGAGACAAACAGGTGGTGGTGGTGGGATGAGGCAACGGTAAAGGCAGCAAATTATGATACGTTAAGGAGAGGCCTCATGGGATCTCATATGTAAAGTGATTATATGTCCACATATGGAAGGAACTGCACTCAGCACTGGTCAGTGCTCCTCTAAAAGGACACAGAGTAAGCAGAAACAGGAAATGTCTACCAAAGAGCAATGAAAATGCTTGGAGGTATGAGTGGGAGAAGGGGTCAATATAAGGAAAAATTAAAATGGCTAGGACAATTAAAGTTTGGAAGAGAGAAGAGGAGACAAAGGTAGACAGCTCTGCACAGATAGGACCATCTGGGCACTCCTATTTTCCCTTTCCCATAAAACAAGGAACAAGGGGAGATTCAATGGTAACAGAGAGCAGATTTTTGAAGACTCAAAGGAAATACTTTTTCTGGAAGTACATAATACACTTGTAGAGTGTTCAGTGTTGCAGAATGTTACTGACATAGTTTAGATTGAAGGACTGATTAGATGTGGGGGATCAAATTAATCTTTGGTGCAACTCCAGCAATGGATTCTGCCCTCATTACTGCATGAATAAGAATAGCATCTGCAGTTACATTAACACTAATACTAGGTAGCATTTACATCTTCAAAGCACAGGATGAAATCACAAGGGCTATCTGTCTTGTGCTTCAGGTCATGAGCTGCTCACACATGGAAGGTGAGGAAGACATTTCCCCTTGTGGTGTGGCATTGCATATTTAGGTGAATTACGAAGGGCTTCGCATTTCATCTCACATATCCACAGTAGGATGCAGATAGGATATCAGATCAGCTGGACAATTGATCTGTTCTTTTATGTCAATTCTTTTGTTCTGGATTCTCAGATCAGCTGAACTGAGGGATGTCCACAGAGGAATTTCTTGGGACAAACTTTGCAAGTGGGATTCTGAGGATATTTCCATATGAAGGGGTTTTCTTTGGGACAGTTGACTTATGCAGAACATTATAATTTGGGAGGAGAGAATTTCTTCAAACACTTTCAAGTGTTAGTTTTTCTGAAGAACTGTTAGCTAACAGCCAAACAGAACATTGCAAAACCATTTTCCCAACTAACCAACATCACAAACAAATGAACAACAAGAAGAAAAGATCCCTTCCCCCCAAAAGAACCCCCAAAATCAGTGGCAGGAACTTGTATGGGTTGATCTTGGTTTCACATTGAAAAGAAAACCTGCTGCAAGTGATAGCAATGGAAGAGGCAGAATGAACAAAGGGTGTTCTCATGTCAGCCTAGCAAATAACTTTTCCTGGCTCCTGTATAACGTAAGAGGGCCCTCAAATATTAGAGAGGCAGGCCCACTTCCCAGTGTAGCAGAGCCCGGAAGGAGGACCGCTCTCAGGACCCAGAAGAACACTGAAGGTATCTGATTTGGAGTATGGTAGCATATGAAAGCAGGACTCCCCTCACTACACTGTAAGGCCTTGGTGGTGACCACATTAGAGTTGGTGATGGACACAGAAAGCTGGGGGATTTCTCTTTCCCCGCTTCACTTCCCTGAGAGTTGGGGAAGGGTCTTTGCCCCTGTGGGCTGTTTACCATCAGCTCCATTCTTCAAGATAACTCTTTTCCAGCCACTCAACTCATCCAGTCTCTCCAGCCCCACAGACCTGCATCAACACCACGGTGGCCCGGCATCTCCTCAAATCACAAAGGGAAACCAGATGAGGGAGCAACAGACACTGCTCCTGACGCTGGCATGCACCTTGGGAAGGCAGAGAGTATCAGCTACATGGGATCTGCCGAGGGTGAGCGCCTCAGGATCCCATTTTACCTCACTGTCATGGACTGTGGACACACCCAGGGTCAAGATTTATCCCTGTGTCACTGCAATGCACAGAGAGCTGCTAACAACACACCAGTTCCCAGATCTGCCATGACATCAATGCAGCAGCAGCCCCGGCAATGGGCCGCGGACAAGGAAGTCAACTGAAATGCCCCTATTGATTTAAATTCCGTGGCACAGGCATGAAGAAAAAGACCAAGGATTGCCAAATGAAATGGACCAAAAATGGAGGTCCATGCCCCAATGTCCTTATTTTTCTTTACTCTGACAATAACCAGGCAAGTCCCATCACCTTCAATGAGATTTTGGACTAAGGACTTCAGGATTAAGCCCAGTGATTCTGAGATTCAGAGAGAGTGCTAACCAAGGGGGGAGTAAAAATAATAACTGGAAAACCTGAATAATAATAAGTAGCAGTTTTCAGCAATGACAAGATTTACTGCATGCCCCCACTGTTTATGACATAAACACACCATTTTCCCCGAGATACTTAGTCTAGAGAGAAAAAACGATCAGGTGGAATGACTTCCTTTGGGGCTAAATAATGCTTGATGTGGTGTTTAATGAGATTAATGCAACCTTAAGCAAATCTGAGTTCAGAAAGTCATAGAATTGTGGTTGTTGTGTTAGGGTAGAAGCCGAAGAATGGAAAACTGAAAATAACACAGATTATAGAGACGGGCTTGGAATTGTTGCAAGAGCATGATAATGTAACTAGTTTCACTGAGTTTATACCAGAGATAAAGTTGGCTTGATGCCTCTTATTTCGCCTCACAGACTAAACAGCCTATTTTCATTTAGATCATTTCATTTTTAGCAAGGGAATTTTAAACCCACCCTGAAATGATGGACATTTGAACTTGAAATGATCCATTTTATTATTATTGTAAAAGAACCAGGCTTAACAGAGCTATTGATTTCCTAACACAACACAGTATAAGATGCTGGTTTCTGTCCAGAAACTATCCTGCTGGCTTCCTTTCTTGTATACAGTAATTCTTTGTTTTATTTCCCCCTTCCTTTGTATTAAGATTATTGCTATTATGCTTATTGTTTGATTGACTGAGCTCATCCACACCTGGACCTGACTTTATTGTTACAGCTTCCCTCACTGACATCTGTAGCACTGAATTTAATTATACTGTCTTAATCAGTTCATTATGGCCATATATCTCCTAAGCCTGTGCTGCTTTGTTTTCCCATGGCCTGATGCAGAGATGGATTCTTCAGAGGTCTCCTTTTTAAACTTTTATATTTGGTGAATCTATTGTTCTTTGTACAGAAGGGAAATCAAAGCAGTCTGGGTGGCGTAACATGCAGAATGTTAGGGAGGTAATGAGGCGGATGTTGATTTAGTTCCAGTACCAGAAGAGTGCCAAAGGACATTGCTTTGGATCTGCTTTCTAATTGCATTGATAAAAAAAAGAACATAGGATGAAATTCATCCCTTGCATTTGAGTGGAACTTAAGTGGTAGCTAGGCATTATGTTAACTATCTGCACAAAGGTGAATTTCATCCACTGAGACTATACAATGCTTTGCGCAGCATTCTTTATCCTGGGATCACAGAGTGCTTTACAAGCACTGTATAGTCAAATGTTCTGTGGAATGAGATATACGTAGGTCAACGCACTATACATTTTCACTATTTGCTCCATAGCTTTTCTTGATGGAAAATGTTCTGGAAAGTGAAAGAGAATAAAAGTGATCTGTAATCCGATAAATGCACACCACCCAGGCTAGAAAACTGTTCCATGGGATTCCCAAAGCTCAGACCTTACCCAACCCTTATTTGGAAGCATCCAAACATGTTTTAATGGACCCAGTAGCATCAAGTCATCACCTGTTGAAATCCTCACAACCTCCTATGCAAATAAGCTCCACGCTAACTCAAAATTGCATACACACTTAGCTCACTGTACCCCTTCTAATTGGTCAACAGAAAATGCATAAATAAAAATAGTACAAACAAGTACAAAAATCCTATCACCAATATTAGGTACATTATGATTAGGAGGTACAGAGCATCATATACATTCATTTTCCAGTTTGATATTATGTCATCAATACATAAACCAGATACACGTGTGTGTGTGTGTGGAGTTGTTGAAAAACAAAAATATTTTGGTTTGCAGTTGCAGAAAATGAAACAAAACTCAGTTTTTAGGAACTGACAACTGAAAAATTCCAAAGAATTCTTCTCCCCCCGCCATTGGTTTTCAGCCAACATTTTTCATTTTGGGGGATCTGTAGGGGCCGGGAAGTGGCCTCCCTCGGAGATTGACAGCGAGGGAGGACCAAACCCCCTCTGGGGGGGCGGAACCCGGAAGTCCAGCCCCACCTGAGTGGAAGCAGAGAGGCGGTACAGGAAGGGGAAGTATAAAGGATGTTTCTCCCTTGGTGCTGTGGCCTAGGTCTGGGCCTGACCACTGCCCTCTGCCCTGAGAAGAGGCTGCCAGCACTGACAACTGGCTGGGCCCCCGAGGACCTACCTGAGCCCTGCAAGTCAGAGGCGACCCCTTGGCCTTGTGACCTGCCTGAGCTGCCTACCCCCTGCAAACCCGAGGAGGTACCTGGCCCTTGCGACCTGGAGGAGCTGCCATCCACGGACAACCCCAAGGAGATGCTGGACCTGCTGCTGATCGAAGAGGCCGAAGGGTTCTGGAACCTCCCCCTGGCAGAGTTCCCTGAGGAGATGGAGGGTGGCTCGGGGGACAAGGTACTCCAGGGAAAGGGGGGAAGGAAGTAGCCCAGGAAAGCCAGACACCCGTCCGGCTGTGTTGTGGCCGATAGCCGAGTCAGTGCGTTTTGGCCGGAGCCCCGCTGACTCAGTGACAGGAGACACCATCACTGCCAGGGCCCTGGGCTGGGACGCAGTGGAGTTGGGTGGGCCTGCATCCCTCTCCCCACTTCCTATCCCGATCTTGGGGTGATCAGCCCACATAGTGCTAGAGACTCGTTGCCCTGCCTGCCCGCCCTGCCTGAGGGCCGGGGCTGTAAGCTGTTTGTGTGCCCTGCCAAGGGCTATCGACTACTGGCCTTGTCCCTAGGGCCTGGGCTTTAGACTATTTGTTTGCCCTTCCTAGGGCTATTGCCCATTTACTCCACTGGGCCCTGACCCATCTGAGAGCCTGGGCCATGAACTGTTTGCTCACTCTACCGAGGACTAGAGACTGCTCCCTTTTGCCTTCCCCCCCTGCCTAAGGGCCTGGGTTGGGAACGGTTTGCTCACCCTACCAAGGGCTAAAGACTGCTTCCCCTTTGCCTGCCCCACCTTGCCTAAGGACCTGGGCTTTGAACTGTTTGCTCGCTCTGTCGAGGATGAGAGACTGCTCCACTTTGCCTGCCCACCCCTCCTGAGGGCCTGGGCTTTGAACGGTGTGCTCGCCCTGCAGAGAGCTAGAAGCCTCCTACCTGTCTTGCCTGGCCCCGACTGAGGGTCCAGGCCCCAAACTGCTGGATTGCCCCGCCTGAGTGTTGGGGGCCTAGGACAGTGGGATTGCCCAGCTGGGTTGAGGAGGCCTAGAACTGCTAACTTCTCTCTCTTTAGCTTGAACTCCCCATAGGACATAGGGGTTGGGAGGTGTGGCCTCCCTTGGAGATTGACAGTGAGGGAGGGCCACCACGCTGGGGAACGTTTACAGGGTCCAACAAAAACCTGAAGGATTTTGAAGTCAAATTTCAATGCAAACAAAAACAGTGTCAATTTTTTTTGTATGAAACAAAAGCCCATTTCCTGATCGGTTCTAGTCACCAGGCTGCTCCCAAAATCTAAAAGCTCTTCAAGGCATTCAGTAGTAGACTGCCCACTACAGTCTGCAACCAGTCTGGCATAATTTGGAGAGGATCTCAGAGTTACAGCACAAAGGACATCTATTATTAAAGGTTGGTTATATCACTAAATCAACAAGAAATCACAAGCAAGGATCAAATGAACAAACCACTTTTACACGACTCATGAGAGAAAATATCAGAGACCATTCAAGTCATCAAACTCCCATATTTGGGCATACCAACAACTGGGTCAGTGAGCATAGGACTGTAGTTGCAACAGGTAATTTCAGCACAGACTCTACCTTGCTGCCGTCCCCCAGGAATCACTTGCTGCCTTGTTCAGGGCACTCAGCAAAGCACTTAAGTATGTGCTTAGGTCCCAGTGAAGGGACTGGACCTGAAGCATGAGTTTTGCTGAATTGAGGCCACAGCCTACAGTAAAGGCAATGCACATCTGCTTCGAACCCTGGAGTGAGGGTGTAAATCTCTGGGGCTTCACTGACTGTTGCTTTTCCTTGGTGATAAGAGACAATACCATCTACCTGGAGAATGGAAGAAATTGGGTGGACATTAGATTGGTTAAAACCATTCTTCAATGGCTCACCTAATAGATTTCAGTCACTGTTGCAAAGATAGAAGATCCCTTAATACCTTCTTTGCTTGTTTTTATACATGACAGTGGAAAATCACACAGTTGTCTTTCCACAAAGGCTGGGCTTTGGTGTTTTTGACTCCCCTGAGTTCTGAGAAGGATGCTAAACTTCTAACTTTTAATTTTATTAAGTCAATTTTTCTAGCTGTTTACATTATGCAGCTAACCTTCAGTGCATGAACTAATTGCCAGGACTGAAAATTTGTCAGGGTAATCTTTTTGTAAATATTGTGGGTTATTCACAGTCATAGCCACACCTCTCCTGCTATACACACACGCAGAACTGTAGGTTCATGCCACTCCTGGTAGTTTATGTGCTGAAAAGCATTTGTCTTTAATACTTTAGGTGTCTCTACACCCACACAGAAGCAGTGCTGAGTAGAGCAGGTCAGGAATTTTTCAGTTCACAGCAGGGACTTGAACTTGATTCTCTCATATCCCAGCTGAGTGCCCTAATTACTGGGCTATTAACTATTGTGGGGTGGGCCTCTCTGTTTTTTTTGTGAAAAATTTTGAAAGGTTCCCAATGTGGAAAGAGACATTTTCCAATACAGTACAGCCTCTGTTTGACAAACTAATTGCGGAGTAAGGAGTTCACAAAATCAAAAAGTTCCTCAAACTGAACATCTCAAAATTCCAGCAGGTCCAGTGCAGAAGTTGCAGTCTGTTTCACTGCATCACTTTCTTCATGTCCTTCTAACCACTGCAAAGCAATTTCCAGTGCATTGAAGGCAGAAGAATGTGAAGGGACATTGATTTGTTCTTCATTGACATCACTTTCATTATGTGACTTTTAAAAAAAAATTTTTTTAATCTATTAGGAAAAATGTTTTGCACAACGGGCAGTTCCTAAGACTGGTGTTCATAAACCTGAGGTTCTACGGTATTGCAAATATTTTCACGGTACCATCCCAGCTCTAGTGCTGAGTGCCTATGTTTCTTCCTAGTAATTCACGCTAAAGCATTTAACACTGTTGCAAATTGTGTGGGCCAGTCTGCACTCTCTACTCCAGCCTGCACCACACATGAATAGTTGTAAGGCATTCATGCTGGTTGCTGGCAATCCTTGTGTAAGACAAAACTATGCACACATCCTACATCAGAAGTTAAAACACCTTTGTCTGAGAAATTCATTCTCTGGATAGTGTCTGCACACAGGGTTCTGTTCAGAAGGAGAAATGTTTTTATGAATGAAAGTCAGGTTCTCACTCACAGATGTGAATATGAACAGGTTGTGACACACGGGTAACCTTAGTCTGATGTTGTCAGAACTGGTAACCTTGGATACCAGTTATATGAATTGAGTACAGATCACACACGTACTCTTGGGTACCAAGTTCATTCATGTTGAGTCACACAAATAAACCCCGGCATGGCATTACTTGCTGCTGGGGTTGGGTAAAGATACAGAGAACTAATCAAGGGAGAATTTCAAACTAACACCTTCTGAGATTTCAGGGATCATGTTTAAATGAATCAGGAGTGCTTGCTGCAGAGAAGCATCATTAGCTTATGTATGTCAATTACATATGTGTTCTCAATCTACCTGTAGAACTAAATTATAAGTTATTGCAGGGCAGTGGAAGTTCATAGTGAAGGATTTCTGGAACTTTTGCTCAGCAGAAGCAGATGGGCAGTGTTGTGATATAAAATCCTTTATTGTCATTCCTGCTCCTAACTTCCTCCACTAACCTTTAATCCTGGTTCAGTCAGTTGAGATAGTGGCCAGATTTAGATGGTGGTTCTACATATTACCATAGAATCATAAAATATTAGGGTGGGAAGGGACCTCAGGAGGTCATCTAGTCCAACGCCCTGCTCAAAGCAGGTCCAACCCCAACCAAACCATCCCAGCCAGGCCTTTGTCAAGCTGCACCTTAAAAATCTCTAAGAATGGAGATTACACTACCTCCCTAGGTAACCCATTCCCAGTACTTCACTACCCTCCTAGGGAAAAAGTTTTTCCTAATATTCAACCTAGGCCTCCCCCACTGCAACTTGAGACCGTTGCTCCTTGTTCTGTCATCTGCCACCACTGGGAACAGCCTAGCTTCATCCTCCCTGGAACTCCCTTTCAAGTAGTTAAAGGCTGCTATCAAATCCTCCCTCATTCTTCTCTTCTGCAGACTAAACAAGCCTAGTTCCCTCAGCCTCTCCTCATAAGTCATGTGCTCCAGCCCCCTAATCATTTTTGTTGCCCTCCTCTGGACTCTCTCCAATTTCTCCACATCCATCTATCCATCATAAACTCCATAGATAGAACCTAGCAATCTACAAACTTTGCTAGGTTTTGTCATTTATGGCCTGATCCAAAGCCCCTTGATACTAATGAAAAGATTTTCATTGACCTTAAAGGACTTTGGATGGGGTCATTTCAGAGCACTCATCACTGTGGTATATGATTATATATTTTACCAGGCTTTATACAAGACCTGATTGCATGTCACAAATTATGATCTACAGAAGGCTTCCACTTGGACCAACAGTTATTTCATTTTGCGGCTACATCTAATCATCATTATGGGAAGGTGTGGGGGAAGGAAAAAAAAGCAAAAACAAGGTAGTTAAAATACATGGGCCAACAAATGACCTGAGCCCACTGTCTGCTTTTTACATTCTCCTGTTTGTGGTAAGGGAAAGATTAAGGAGAAAGAAAACAGATAAGATAGGAGCAGATAGAAGCCAATCTGACAGAAGCCACAGGCTCGAGTGGTTTTAGAAATATTGTATATGTTCAGATGCACTGGACATGGACATATTTTCTTTGTTTAATATTCATTATCATGTCCCCTGCCTTGAAATGGGAACGTCGCGTCTTGAGAGGCAGCCTAGTCTCAGGACCTCTGGCCTATACATGCCCAAATGAAGTGCTGTTATGTAACTTCTGTCCATAATATTTCTCAGCAGATCACACAGATCTCTCTATGCCTCCTACAGTGCACCAGGGAAGGAGGAGTATTGTGTCCTCTGTCTTCTGCATTAGACCACTCTAGCATCACAAAACTGTTAAGTAGGAGCATTGGCCAATAGATCCTTTTCCATCCATTCTCTCTCCCTCCCATTTCCTATCCATGAACCATTGTATATAAGCACCTCTGAACTAACTGTGCAACTAAGGGAGAAGACCCTCTTCACGCTTCACACAGCTAAAAAATAGCAATAGGCTGCTGTCAAAACCCTCAATCCCAACAACTCGGAATTTTTTGGGAGGTGGAGGTATGTTGCAGAATCAGAACCTGGATGTGAATTTGCAGCTGGTCCCAGGCTCTATAATGGATCCTTGAACTCAAAATCCAGATCTGGATCCAGATTGAAATATTGCAGCCTGATTCGTCTCTTCTAAAATAGGGTTGATTTGTTTAAAATAGTGAAGGGATCCAGCCTGGATCAGCTCAGTGAAACATCTCGTCTAGTCTCCAGTCTGTCTCTGACAGGGACCAGAACTAACTTCTATAGAAGAGAGGTGTCAGAGGATTTTTGGAGGTAGTGGGCAGAAAAAGAAGAAAAAGTGGTGTGGCAGGACTGTAAGGTGATTCATCTTTTCAGTTCAGGGGTCAAGGTGGTGACTAAATTCTTTAAAACAGCTGTTGCTATGGGAGAAGATCTGAACACACGGAGGAAGGCCAGGAAAACTAGAATTTTAAGGAGGAGTATGACAAGTAGAGGATGGGGGGGAGGGGTTACTACTGTGGTATTCAAGATACTTGTTGAGTTACAATGTGATGAGAGAGGGGTATTAGTGCATCTGCCAACTTACACATTTTTAGGGATGGATGGGGCATAATCTGCTACTCATGGCTACTGCCACCGTACTTTATGTGCAGCGAATGATCATGTTGTGTGGGCATAAAAGGGAGGTGCCCAAAATGTGATTGGCCAGGGCACAACTCCATGAAGTTTAGTTCTGATTACATGTGCAATCCCCATTATGGAACCAGGGCATGAGTTCCATAATCCCGCTGTTCCTGGCATTCAAAAAGCAGATTCCAGTTTGATGAAGGGAGAAATGGAATCCAGGGGAAAAGGAATGAAGACAGGCAGCGAGAGAGAGAAGGGACTGGGTGGAGGATGTCAGGTCGGGGCAAAAGGACAAGAGTAAGGCCGGGGTGGGGGGAGGGGAGGGAGGGAGTTTCATGGGAAAGGGTGACAAGACAGTGAGGTAATATCTTTTATTGGACCAGCTTCTGTTGGTCAGAGAGATGTGTTTTCAAGCTTCCACAGAGCCCATCCTCAGGTCTGGTCCAGTAAAAGATATTACCTCACCCACCTTGTCTCTCTAGTATCCTGGGACTGACACAGCTACAACAACACTGCCTATGGGAAAGGGTGGCAGAGGAGGACAAAAAGTGACTGGGGAAGGAACAGGAGGAGGGAGAGAGCGGGCATGATGCTGAGCAGGGAAGTCAGGTTGAGAAAGGGAAGAAAGGTCTAGACAAGGGTCTGCCGCCCAGAGGGGTGAAAATTGATTGGAAAGAATACAAGAGGGATGGAAGGGGAAAGGCAACAGAGGGGGATGGGGTAAACCAGATGCTTCAGAGCACATTGCAAGACACCCCGATACTGGATAATTATGGAGTAACCTGCTCATAAGGGAACCTTCTTTCTAACCTCAGGCAGTTGGCAGTGGCTTGTGCCCTGAAGCAGTAGGGTTAATATCCCTTATAAATATTAATTCTAGCTAGTGTGGCTGTGCATCTTATTATTCATGTGAGTGCCTAGTAGAGAGGAGCAGCTGGAGCTGTGCTGTGGGAGGTGAATGATGTTAATAATATTTTTATTGAGGGCTTGGAATTGAGTTGAGGTCTTTTCATTCTCATCCATCACGCAAATGAGACAAGATGGACAATACGATGACGAAGAAATAGAACTGCATGATCCTGCCAGAGGCTAGGCCAGAGGGGGAGAGGAGCTGAACACGTCCCTTCCTGGCAGAGCTCTCATTTAGCCATTTCCACAAGGAGCATCAGGTTCAACAGAGTCATCATTCCCATTATAAGAACCGAGAGAGATTAGATAGATTCACCCAGTCTCCGGTCTATGTTTTCAAAAGAGACTCAATGATTTTGGGGGGCGTAGCTTTTGAGACACACTAAATGGGGTTGATTTCTAGGAAGTGTTGAGCAGCTGCTTTCTGAAAAAACAGCCCCTTTTAAAATGTCTTAAGTTGGGCAGTGAAAAACTGAGGCACTCAATTCACTGGTCACGTTTGAAAATGTAGGTCTTCATTCCTATCAGGCAACAAAGGTTTGGTCCTTGCCATTTCCGCCCAATGAGAGAAAATACCTATAATAATCAGTCTCATCTGGCCTTAAAGTCTATGAGTCTATGGCTATCATGATCATCTATTCTGACCTCCTGCACATCGCAGGCCACAGAAACTTACTCACCCACTCCTGTAATAGGCCCATAACATCTGGCTGAGTTACTGATATCCTCAAATCTTGATTTAAAAACTTCACGTTACAGAGAATCCATCATTTATTCTAGTTCAAACCAGCAAGTGACCCATGCCCTACACTGCAGAGGAAGGCAAAAAAAATCCCAGGGCTCTGCCAATCTGACCGGTGGAATACTTCCCCTACTTTGTCTCTCTTGTATCCTGCAACCAACATGGCTACAACCACACTGCAAACAACTAGTGATATATATGGGATTTCTGAATATGGAGATATCTGCTTACATGCACAGAGAGGATAAGGATTGCCATCTGACTACCCAGCTTGCTAATTGCATTGTTTTAGTGCCCAGATGCCACTGTGACCAAAGACTTTATAAATACCTAGATACATAGATCTAGTTTGCACAGTGCTTTCCAATCCAATGTTTTTGTGCAGAGTATAGTCGGTCAAATTACTCTCTGCAAATAATTTAGATGATTAATTTAGCCCTTTGTTCCGTTCACAAACAACTGTTGATTTTTGCCAAAGCATTCATTATTCATGATCCTTTGAACAGATAATGCTGGGATTACAAATTTCAGTGGTATTTAAGCTCTTAACTCCCTTAGGCTCTGTTGAAAATCTGAGCCTGTGTGAACAAATGTCAGACTGTAGGCTGGTTTATGACCTGTTTGCTTTGACTGTGCATTACAGATCACTCATGATGGGGACAGCTACCCAAGTGGCATAGTATTATGAGATCTTTGGGGCAGAGACTGTGTCTGTGGACAGGTTCTGGTGCATTGTGGGAGCTGCCATTATAAAAATAGCCCCATTATTCTTCTTGTCTCTTCTTCATTGCTGCTGTATAATGTAGCCAGTGCAGAATGGCTGCTGCATCCTAGCCCCAGGCAGAGGTTGCTGAGTTCAGCTTCACCATCTGAACAACACAAGCAGTTTGTAAAAATGCTTTGAGATAGTACTTTATAACGGTACTTTATGGATATAAAATATTAAGCCTTTTACAAAACCACAAAAAACTTGGTTATTTACTCTGGGTTCTAAACACCCAACTCTAATTACTGAAGCACATAATCTCCCAACTCCTGTTGCCACATGTACCATAAATGGAGACATTTTGCTGCCGAGGCCTCTCCCTCAGAAAAACAGCTGAAGATTTGGGCCTCTTCATACCGCTTCAGAGGGAGCCCTTCTTGTCTCACATGACATCCTCTGGGTAAAGCTCTTCGCCTGGAGAAAGTCCCCGGATGACTCCAAACTCTTTCTCTCCCTGATGTTTGCATGAGCTCTGGACTCAATCCCTCAATTAAATGCCATTTAATGTCACTGAGGGTACGTCTAGACTGTAACAAAACACCTGTGGCTGGCCCATGTCAGCTAGTTCGGGATCAGGCTGCGGGGGTTTAAAATTGCAGTGTAGACATTCGGGCTTGGGCTGGAGCCCGGGCTCTGGCACCTGTCCCCCTCACAGCGTCTCTGAACATCTACTCTGACCTGGGCCAGCCCCTGGGTATTCTATTGCAGTGTAGATCTAGCCTGAGGAATTTTGCCTGAGTAAAGGACACCAGATCTGGCCTCTCTGTCAGGACCATTATTATCCTAGGACAGTGGCAGGCATATTGTGGGCTGGGGTTCTGAACACACCGCCACCAACACATGTATGTGTCAGGGCTGGCACATACCCAAACAATGGAGAAACTTCATAAACCTGCATCTGACAAAGAACTTCTTACTGTAGCTGTCAAAATCCTGGTAGCTGGGTTATTTCCTATATAAGGGGGAGGGAGGCATTCTTGCTTGACTGAAGCAAAACAGAGCAAGAGAAGCCAGTGCTTGGCTTAGACCCAGATATCTCACTACCTCCATTCATGTAACAGCTGTATTTTCAAGAAACTCCTCAAATGGACCATGATGAAACCCAGGGGGGTTGGTTGGGAACTCTGCATTTCATTCCTGCATGTTTCCACGGCTACTGGATTGAGTTTTCCCTGATTAAAATAGACACACATCATCTTATGAGGGATGAAGGAGAGGGAAGTTTGATCACTGCAGTTCAGAGCCCAGCAAACCAACACAAAATGTGCCATGCAGTGTGGTTGGAGTCCAGGTACCCATGCTATGTGACTGAGGAGCTCCGTGAATATTCTGGTAACATTGTCATGCTAAGTCAAATAGAAGTCTGAATCTGCCATCTGCCTGAAAAATATTTCAAGGCCAAGAAATTAATTTGGGAGACAGTGTGATCTAATGCAGTGTTTGTCAACCTTTTTGATACCATGGACCAGCTTGCTGCCCACTTAAACTGTGTCAGGGAGATCTCAGGGACCAATGCCGGTCCATGGACCAGTCTTTGAGAAATATTGGTCTAGTGCAGTGTTTCTCAAATAGTGTTTCGTGGAACCCCAGGGTTCCGCGGGCTGAGTTGAAGGGTTCCGCGAAAAAGCGGAACCGCGCTGCCAAAATCAACACAAATCGCATGCCGCCGAACAGCTGTGAGCACGCTGCGGAACAGCAGATGGTGCCGCCGAACTCATGTGAACGCGCCGCCAAACAGCTGATCGCGCCGCTGAAAACTGCTTACAGAGCGCGCCGCCGAAACCAGCCTACACCGCGCTGCCGAAAAGGGGAAGATTTCCTGGACTTGTCGGTGGAGTGTATCGCATGGCCACACAAGGGTGACACGGCGAAATATAATTGAGAAACACTGGTCTAGTGGATAGGCCCCTGAACTTGGGAGTCAGACTTTGGTTCTATCTCTGGCTCTGCCTCTGACCAGCATGTGACCTTGGGCAAATCACTCCACTTTTCTGTGCCTCAGTTTTCCCACTCACCTTTTCTGTCTCTCGTTTATTTTGATTGCAAGCTCTTCAGGGCAGGGACTGTTGCTATGATGCAAGGAGGCGGCCCTCTTCCCTATGCTCCCCCTTTTTGCTACTAGTCAGTAAGATGAATTGAGTGGAAAGTCTCTCTGTGCTAGTGGAACATCCTTGATGGGAGACAATATCCCTCAGATGAGGGTAGCCATTTCCCAGGGTGGCAGCCTTTGTAGCTGAAAGACTGTTTCAGGGTGCCTGTTTGGGGTTGAAAAGGGGGGAGGAGAGGGGCCAGAGTTCTCTGCCTCCAGCTGTGCTCAGCTGATGAACAAATATTTGAGGACTATTGCCAGCTGACATATGGTAGAGTAGTCTGCACTGAAAGTAGTCATATTTGCTTCTTTAATGGCTCCCTCTCTGCTTCAGTACATGTAAACTCGGCCAAACAGAGAAACTAGCCTATGTCTTCCTACTGTCCATGGAACAACCCAATCTGCAGAAATCATTACAGCCCATCTCAAGAGGGGAAAGGGTCAAACCAGTTGAATATTGGCTACAGAGGAACTCGGGAAGGGGGAATGTTTTCATTAGAACAGTTCATCTTTCTTTTCACAGTTTATCAAAAGTGGGCCTTCTTCATACACAGATGAGACAGATAGGCCTTACTGATGATTGATACTGTACGTGTGTGATGATTAGAACAACCCTCCACTCCTAGCAATGATCAAAGGCAACTAAAACAATCAGCCAGACCTTAGCTAAATTGTAATATTAACTCCCCAAACACCTCCTTTAATTATGTAATTTTGATCAAAATCCCAAGGTCAGGTGGTTGTGTTTTAAATTACGTACTCTGAGGCCTTCCCCTAGATAGCATAAAAAGACTTCTGGAGGGAAAACTAGTATTAAAGCCCATTTGCCAAAAATAGCCATTTGATCTCGGCCAGTAATTGTGTAAATCCTCCTGTTGCTTCTGAAAATCAATGCCTGACTCACCCCACTCAGTTCTCACTTCCCTGTTGTTGCCTCATGTGGAGGACGCTGCAGAAAAAGTTCTGCTTTTGTGATGTCAGCTTCTTGTTGTGGCAGTAACTCTGATGTCACAAATTCTACCCTATAAATTTCACTGCAGGGCTTAAGGACTTGCTCCAAATCCTGTTCAAACCAATGAGTCTCTCCATTGACTTCAGTGGGTTTGGGTCAGATGCAAAAAAAGGAGAAGATGGTATGTGAGGGATAAAGGTCAGGATGTGAAGACAAGGGACAAGACTTTCCCAAATGAGTATGATTTTGGGGTACCTCAGTGTTTGGGCATCTAATTTGAGATAACTAAAAGGGACCTGATTTTCAGAAGGGATCGGCTCAGCACTTCTTAAAAATCAGTCCCCTTTAAAGTCTCTCTATTTGAGGAATCAAAAATCAAAACACCCCAAATCACTAGCCACTAACCTTAGCTAAAGCTCTTATGTGCCAGAGCTTCACTTGTTAGCAAAGAGGACAGCAGCAGGAAACCTGAAATCTACATAAAAGGCAAGTGAACTTAAATTTGATATGACATTTTTTCTACGTTTTGTCCACGTATGAAAGTTCCCTCTCATTAAAACAAATAAATGCCAGCCATTCTCCTTAGCACTGGGATATTACAGCAGCTAGGCATCATTGCCTACAGAGTGATAGGATGGATTTCAATACAAACTCAGTCTTCCAGGCCACAAGTAATCCCATGTCAGAGGAATTGTCTGAGATCTTATGGAACAGAAGACTGCTGGTGTTTTGACCATATCTGGTCTAAACTCTGCTCTACATTGGCTATTTAAACAATGGTTTTACAATGAAAAGCATAAGCTTGCTGGCCCTGGAGTCATCTATTCACATAACAGGTACAAGCCTGGTGCCAATGTCCATCAGCCATGCCCACCTGTAGGAGTCAGAATGCCCTTTGAATCCTTGGCTTCTGTAATGAGACTGTGTAGTAGTTTTTGTGATGTGGACACATACCCTCTAGAAACCGGACTGACCCCATCCACTCATTTCACATGGATCACTGAACAATCCTCAAACATTCGACTTCCATAGTTGTCTCACGGTAACCATCTTCACCCCCTGTGTGAAGAGTAACTAGATAATACAGAGGAAAAGCCCTGATATCGACATATTCGAGAGATGGGCCCAGGAAAACGAAGATCAGTGCTGCTTAGACTCTTTGTTGACTTTATGATAATTTTTGTAAGGATTTCAGAAACCATCTTGACAAACATGGCATAAATTCCTAGACCAAAGGAGACACATTTGTTTACTATAAGTCTAGGTCATGCGTGATCTAGAGACCTTGCATGAAACATTCCATATCTCAAAACCAATTTCCTGAGTCATTCATTCAATAGTATTTTTTTCCTTTTTTCCTCTTCTTTTTCGCTTTTAGAAAGGGCCCACAACGTGACTCATGCCATTGTGTGTTATCCGCCTATTCTGTGCTTGCAAAGCCTCTACTAAAATCAACAGATACCTGAATGAAATCTGCCCCAGAGCTGTCTGGCATAAACAGCTCACGTCAGCTACCCAGACATCAGACACAATAAAAAGGGAGGAGGATTTCAGGGAAAAGGAGCATAGATATTTTTACTATGATGTTTGAGAGAAAGGAGCACTAGGAATTACTAGACCAGAATCTCAGCTGGTATAATTGGATAGCTCCACTGACATCGAAGGAGCCATGTCCTTTTATGCCAGCAAAGCATTTGATCTATTTTTTAATAGTGCATTTGGCAAGTATGTAGGATCCACGACTATGCATGCTACTGACATCGGATGCTAAGAAACTGCAGGTGGAGATTCTCTCTTTCATTCTTTCTTCATCCAAGAGGTAGATTTGACTTAAAAAAGATGAACCCCAGATAGTCTCCTTGCAAAACCTAGATGCATTTTCCACGCACCAGCGTGCAGAATAAGGAGGGAGGAGGGGGGAGACACCAAACCAAACCTGCATTTATGTTTTACTGAGTAAAATAATTATAGTTTAGTTTTCCCGGTTCTGAGTTCCAAATTGCTTGCAGCATGTTGGTAAAAATAGCACTGTGATCTAAATTATGGGTGGCTAAAAATAAACCACCTTTGTTGTTTGCCTAGGTGACTTACCTGCTTTGAGAGGTTTATGTAATTAGGTCATTCCTAAGAATATATTTTTAAGCCAACATGCAGCAATATTTGGTTGTTTTCTAGCTCTCCATAGTTACTACACTGAGAACAGATTGGCTGCCTGTATCACTAAAAGATTGGGGTCAGATTCTGTGTATCAGATCTGTGTATTTTTGGTTTTTCTAAAGTACATATTACCATGGCATCTAAGCACTTTGTATGCCTGCTAATGAGAGCACTGCTTATTATTCAGACCTTGCTCACCCTACTCTCTTGAGGTGAAATTCACCCTCACGCAGAGGGCTAGTATGAGCGCTAAGCACAACTTAAGTCCAACTACACACGGAGGAATTTCTCCAATCAGTAGTCCCCACTGATGTGAATGAAAACCTTACTTACATAAATACAATAAGTAGGCTTTAATCCTTAATCTCTTAGTTTGTAATTCTAGGTGGGAATATTGTAAATCCCATGCCAGGCTTCTAAGCCCACCTATGGTTACCAAGCCAGGAGTTCCCCAACAGCATGGAGTGGGAAAGTGAGGATGAGCAAATTCCTGGCTGGTGGGTTCTAAACAGACCTCTGTGTGTGCGTGTGTTTGTGTGTGCGCGCATGCACGCACAAGGGTATTGGCATGCAAGGAAGAATTAATGTAGGTGACACATGTTTAAGAGTCTCATCTTTAGAAGACACAGCAAAAGCGGATGAAACCAAACTTTCACTTTGTGACAGATCATGGAAGCTCTCTCCTTGGGTGAAATTCACCCCAATGCAGAAAGCTGACACCCGGTCTACACACCATTCAAGTCTCAAATAAATGATCAACATCTTTTGAACAAACCTAGGAAACAGGGAGCTGTGGGACATGTTGCTGATGTATATACTTTGAAATGCCCTTGAATCCTAGACCAGCCTTAAATGCCTTGTGCTAGCTGTCTGAACATGGGTGAGTGGGCCTTTGACTTCATACCATACCAATGTTCACGTACTCTGACCTTCTCCAAAGCAGCTGCATCATACCTGGCTGAGACCAGTGGAGGCTAAGCCCTGTGTTTCACAAAGTCTTCACTGCTGCTTCAGTGTTCCCTTTCCTTGTACTTTGACTTGTGAAGGAGTTTTCTGCAAGGCAAATGCTGGTTTGCATCAGGCCTTCTAATTAAAAATGGCCAAAATTACATAAAAGAATGGTCTAAAAATACAGTTCTGAAGACAAAGCTGAGCAGACATCTCCTGTGCCAGGTCTCAGACTCCTGCACATCCCACAGCATTTACATCCCTGCAGACGTGCACTGCACATTTTTTACACAGGTCTCATGTATGCATGGCAGCGTGCCCTTGACATTTTCTCTTTATTTAATCTTTGACTTTACAATGCTGGAACTTGCTTCTCATTGATTGTTTTGTGTGTGTGTTGTTTTTTCCCCCTTTGTTGAGTTACATAAAGACACTCACTAAATGTAACCTGTTTCATCTGCTGTTTATGTTTTTTGGAGTTCAGACGGACTTCTGCTGCTGAGTTTTACTCAGACCATCCTGAACAAAGGGTCCTCCCCACTGGCAATGTCTGAAATGAATGCCTCGCTCATTAGGTGGGGAAAATGGGCATCATTCCACAGGGTGCTGCACTGTCTAACGCTGGCTCAGGATCTGCCCCTTAGCATTTCTTTATTTTGATTTGTGCCCTGAAAGGAGTTTCTGTCTCTTGCTCTAGGCTTTCCCGATGGTGTATGAAACAGCTAATTACGTAACAGACAACTCCACTAAATCCCTTCATCCATTAGACAACAATTCACAGCAACTAACAATGGTCTGGCATCAAAATCTCCCACAAGAGTCTTTCTGTTCCCTCACAGCTAAGGAAACAAATGAGTTACGCAGTATTCCCGAAAGGTCAATGAACTCAGGTTATTACAGACCGAGGGGAGGGGAGGAGTAACTTCCAAAGATGAGGGGCCTGCACAGAGAATGTCCTGCCAGCCGCCCTCTTCTCTCTTCTATCAGTGGGGCTCAGATCAGGTGTTTCTGCACCACAACTGTGGCAGGATGAAATGGAGAGAAAGGCAGTCTCTCGGCTTAATAGTTCCCAGGCCTTTTAGAGATTCATAGGTCAAAATCAACACCTTATTAATTCTACCTGGAACCTAACAGGCAGCCAGAGCAAATAGCACTAGTGTCATGGGCTCACAGCCGGGTAGATTCCTTAACAAACATGCTGCTGCATTTTACATGCTTCTGGATAGAATTAAGATGTAGTCCCATGTAGAGCACATTGTAATGGTCTAATCTGGGGGTGCTTTTATATTGTTTTGGAATTGATGTCCCTGTGCTGTTGTCATGGGATGCAAAAAATGTTTCAGTTTTATACCCCAGAAAATGATTACTTTGGTGGGGTCCTCAGTAGCTCATTGGTTCTGTGGGCAAGTTTCAAGCTCACCAATCTACTAGAATTCTTTGAGAAGGTCAACAAGCATATGGACAAGGGTGATTCAGTGGATATAGTGTACTTAGATTTTCAGAAAGGCTCTGACAAGATACCTCACACCAAAGGCTCTTAAGCAAAGTAAGAGGTCATGGGATGGGAGGGAAGGTCCTCTGCTGGATCAGTAACTGGTTAAAAGATAGGAAACAAAGGGTAGGAATAAATGGTCAGTTTTCAGAATGGAGAGAGGTAAATAGTGGTGTCCCTCAAGGGTCTGTACAGGAACCAGTACTTCTCAACAGATTCATACATGATCTGGAAAAAGGGGTAAACAGTGAGGTGGCAAAAGCTGCAGATGATACAAAACTACTCAAGATAGTTAAGTTCAAAGCACACAGTGAAGAATTACAAATGGATCTCACAAAACTGGGTGACTGGGCAACAAAATGGCAGATGAAATTCAATGTAGATAAATGCAAAATAATGCACATTGGAAGACATAATCCCAAATATACATATAAAATAATGGGGTCAATATTAGCTGTTACCACCCCAGCAAGAGATCTTGGAGTCATTGTGGATAGTTCTCTGAAAACATCCACTCAATGTGCAGCATCAGTCCAAAAAGCTACCAGAAGGTTGGGAATCATTAGGAAAGGGCTAGATAATGAAACAGAAAATATCATATTGCCTCTTTATAAATCCATAATGCCCACATCTTGAATACTTCATGCAAATCTGGTTGCCCCATCTCAAAAAAGATATATTGGAATTAGAAAAGGTACAGAAAAGGGCATCAGAAATGATTAGTGGTATGGAACAGCTTCCATATGAGGAGAGATTAATAAGACTTGGACTTTTCTGCTTGGAAAAGAGATGACTAAGGGGGGATATGATAGAGGTCTATAAAATCATGACTGGTGTGGAGAAAGTAAATAAGGAAGTGTTATTTCCTCCTTCTCATAACACAAGAATTAGGGGTCACCAAATTAAATTAATAGGCAGCAGGTTTAACACAAAAAAAAGGAAGCATTTCTTCACACAATTCTCAGTCAACCTGTGGAACTCTTTGCCAGAGGATGTTGTAAAGGCCAAGACTATAACAGAGTTAAAAAAAAAACTAGATAAGTTCATAGAGTATAGGTCCATCAATGGCTATTAGCCAGGATGGTTAGAGATGCAAAACCATGCTCTGGAGTGTCCCTAGCCTCTGTTTGCCAGAAGCTGGGGATGGGCATTTGATGGATGGATGGATCACTTGATGATCACCTGTTCTGTTCGTTCCCTTTGAAGCACCTGGCATTGGCCACTGTCGGAAGACAGGATACTGGGCTAGATGGACCCAATATGGCCATTCTTATGTTCTCACAAACTGCCTGTTGCAGAGCTGGAAGGTGTTTCTACATGGACCTTGCCAGAACATTTCTATAGAGCAAAGGGGATCAGTCCATTTGCTGACCTCATTGTCAAGCTTCTGAATGGAAGAAATACCATCTTCCATAGACTTCACTCTTCCAGAGTCCTAACCCTGAAACCCTTCAAAAACATGCACACAGTGGCCCAGATCCCCAGCTGGTGTCAACTGATGTTGCTCCACTGAATTCAGTGGCTCTACACCTCAAACTAGTGACACTAATTTACACCAGCTAAGCACCTGGCTCATTGGTGTCAGTAGAACTGCTCTAATTTACACCTGCTGGGGATCTGATCCAGTATTTTTTTTCAATTTAAATCTGAAAAATCTAATCACTAAGGACCAGATGCTGATGCTCTTTACTCACCTTAAGTAGCACCTGAGTTTGCATTAGCCCCCTTGGTTTCAATTTTGCCATTCACAGAGGAAGGTGCTACTCAGTGTGAGGGTATCAGAAGCTGGTTCTAATAATCTTGTTTCAGGTGGTACTGATCAGAACCAAGGTCCTATTTCAGCTTCTGTCTCTGTAAATACAATTCCCTCTTCAATAGCTTTACTTATAAATAGCTGCCCTTTAATACACAAATACATTCTCTAACAGACTTAAGCACCATGTCACTAAACCTGCTCAGAGTAGAAGTTTGATTATGGATTAGACTTTTGCAAAACATCTCCCTGAAATCCTTTTCTTCTAACAAGGGAAAGACAGAATTAGTGAAATAAGCAACAATGGCACAAGGCTGTTTTAAATCCATGACAGAGATATGTTCAGGGTTTTCTTTGTCTGAGAACTATGCCTGGGCTGTAACATTTGTTTCCCATCTTAGGGAATGATCTTATAACAGAGAGTGGTTGATAAATGGGGGAGGAAATTTCTCTCTCATTCTTTCACATCAGTGAAAAGAACATATGCAGTGAATAAATGTTCAAAAAGGAGAAGAGTGGTATATATTTACAAGCTACCTTATCTTGAGAAAAGGGGTAAGGAATACATGTGTTGTCTTCTAAGACAGAATCAGTCAGATGGGAAACAGGAGAAACATGAAGATCTCAAAGTGCCTTCCAAATTTGACAAAGTGATATGTAAATTATACAGAGGAACACCAGTAGCCCCTACTGAAATGCAGCCACCTCTGATAGGAAACAAGGCAGCAGTTTAAACAGCATACCACTCTAATGCTGCACAACAGTGTTGTTAAGAAATGAAGACAACACTTGAATCTAACTGTGGGAAATTTAGGTCAGCAGAATGGAATTAAATGAATTGTAATTTGACCAGAATGTTATGATTAACTCCCCTGCACATGCCTAAAGCACTGTAGGCTCTTTAATGAGGACAAATGCACCTTATTCATGTACCTTTCCCTAGCAGAATTAACACCACCTTTAAAAAGGCGGAACATGTTTTATTCTATAGCTATTTCCCAAGGAAAGTTTGGCTCAGATATACGGGTTTTCATTGAAACACCTGCTTTTTACTAGCTCAGTTGACTGCAGGAAAACGTAATTAGATAACTTAGCCAATGGTCACACAGTAAGTAAACCATGATTAGCACCCAGGATCCACCTGGCAACTAGCTCCTTGTTGTAGCCACTAGAAAAGGTCACCCATCCTCTTTTATTTTTTATCTTCTAGTATGTGTCAGCATATACATAGCTCTATGGCATGTTACGTTACCTCAGCGATGAGGTGGCAAAGGGTAATGATTTGGAAAAAGAATGAGCTTTTAAATCTTAATATCTGCTTCAGTGTTTAGGAAAGTGAAGGGCAAACAATGGGTTAGACCAGGTATGCTGCATGCAGATTTTGGAACCTTTCCCACGCACAGCTCTGCTGATACACCTCAATCCCAAACCATAATCCTTGCCCTTCCTCTTAGCCATGCTAGTCCAGTGCTCTGCTGATGCACCTCTGCTCTGATCTGTTGTCTTCCCCACTCTTACTCCAGTCCTGGGCCCCACCCAGAATTTCCATTGACTGTCTGTCCCCCGTGTTCCAGTCCTAGGCCTCTTCTGAGTACAGACTAGCACTAACACTATACCAGTGGAGCTGCCCATTTGAGGGATGGGCGTATTAATTGCAAATACATTTTTAAAAGTGAATGAGTTCTGCTGATTGGGCCACATTCACCAAAACGGGCACATATCTCCCTGTGCCAGCCTCATCCTTTGCACCGCAGCAAGAGATTACCTCACCCTTCTTCCGTCTCTTGGAGACTTCTGCATGGGCTCACTTGCCTTAAGCCATAACCAGGGCTGTATAGGAGCCCCGCAGGAGGAGAGGCTGCTTTGGGAAAGTGATGAATTGGCACATTCTCCCTCCTGTCCTAGCTATGTTGCCTTCCTGGCCAACACTGCCCTCTTTTTGAAGCTGCCTTGTCCCCCTATAGGCTCCTAGGCAAAGGAGAGCTGTGGATGGTCGTGCTACCTCTGCCTAATGGCTGACTTAACACGCAAACACAGCTTCTAGGCCCAGATTTATGCCAACGCAGAAGTCAGTACAAATTGGGGCTAAATGATGTCCATCATTATCCTCATTTATAAATGAATGAATGTCTAGCAAATATATTTAAAGCAATGTTCATTTGTTCCCCTGCACACAACTGACGTGGAAAGCATTAATATCAATATCTTCTAATACAGAGGTCACATGGGAGGTCCTCAGGAGAGCTGGGGATCTTCTCCATTAATATTATTTATTATTTGTATTACAATAGCACCTAGAGACCCCAACTGCTATGCACGGTACGAACCCAGAGTAAATGAGAGTCCCTACCTTGAAGGGCTTATGGTCTAAATAGACAAGACAGACAAAGTGAGAAGGGAAGGATTATTGTCCCTTTTTACAGATGTAGAACGGCGTCACAGAGATTAAATAGCCTGCTCGCAGTGAGTCAGTGGTAGAGCCAGACTTAACCCCACATCTCCTGAACCCTAGATCAGTACCTTAACAACAAGACCATCCTTCTTCTTCATGGGGCAATTTCGTATTCTGGTCACATACCCACCAGATGCTGGGTTCCCCAGCTCGCCAAAGTCACTCCACTTGTAACCTGAACCACATATGGAATCAGAACTCCATTGCATGATGCAGCACAGCACCTTGGAATAAGAATTCTGCCTGCCCACTTTCTTCTCTAAATTCAGGTAGCATTAAACGATCTAGAATTTTATGGGTCCAGAAGCAGCTGTGTCAGAGGCATCCAGGGACTGTCTCTGTGGACCGTCTGTATCCCTATGTTCACCCTTTTCACAAAACTGTAATGGATTTTGTACAAAATATGTCTTGTGAGGTATCATTTGAAAACTTAATTTGTTGATCATTATTGTCCTGGTAAAATAGGTGTGGCAGCATTGTATGTAAAGTTATAAAATTCTACTGTACAACATTACAGAGACATGTTCCAAGTTTAGAGGAGCAGGCACAAACCAGTTTCTCGGAAACAAAAGGCAAACTGACGCCTCAGCCAGATGTCAACAAAATCAAATGGGCTATCACCTGCTTAACTGGCCATTCTTTGGCAGGAAAAAAGGGTGTGAGCACTCTACATTTTGGCAAAGAAACAGCAGGAGTGCCGGTCCCCAAAGACTTTCTGTCTCCTGAACCTCAGTTGGAGATGATTTTCAAAGAAAAAGAGAACTATAAGAAAGCGGAACAGATGCCCCAAAATACTCCTCCCTTTCTCCCTGCTCATGGCATCAGCAACATCTGAAGAACAAAGAAATTAACACAGAACTGGGGGAAGGGTCCTGGTGGAAAGGAATTGAGCCAATAAGGTCGCTGAAGCATGTGACGAGAGTGACTTTTGCTTTGAATTCATTGAGCTTGTTAAGTTAGATATTAATTGCATTTTAACTTTTATTTTCTTGTAACTAATGCTAACTTGTATGCCTCATTGCTTGTAATGACTTAAATCCATCTTACTGTAGTTAATAAACTTGTATTGCTTTATCTTAACCAGCGTGTTTGGATTGATGTGGTTGGGAAACTTCTTTTGGGATAACAGGATTTGTGCATATCATTTTCTGTTAATGAAATGACTGACTTTCTATGAGCTTGTATTGTCCATGAAGATACTGGGCAGTACAAGCTGCACATTTCTGGAGGAAAGTCTGGCACCTGCAGTTTCCCGGTGTTGCCCTGCAGCGTAATTCATGATTGGCTAGCTTTAGCACTCATACAGTATAGATGGGAGTGATTTACAAGCTGGAGGTTGCGGGAGAGTAGACCAGGGATGGTTGTTCTCACAGCAAAGCAGTGTAAAAGGAACCCCAGACTGGTGAATTGAGGGGACAGAGCTGTCCATCAGTCTAGATTGTGCCCTGGGTAATGTCACACTCTCCCAAATCCTAGCTCTTGCATTATGCATAACTCAAATTCACAGCCACTGAGAGTATTTGTGAAAGTGACACCTGCTCCTAAACTCCAAGCAGGACAACTTGACTCTAAAATGTCAGATTGTATTTCTCATGCATTAGAAGGAGCACCTGTCTATACTATGTGAAACTGGCTAGTACTGGGTATGTTTTGGGCACTGACCCATTAATATAAAAGTGTGGGGCTTTGTATCCATTAGCAGCAATCAGCAGCTGAAACAAAACCAACCTTTTCTTTTGTCCAAGTCTGGACTAAAAGGTGAGGATAATGCTTTAATTAATTATTTCAGCCAACACCCAATGCACTTTGTTACTCTCCAGATGTGCCCTCCTCGGCTAAGATGCAAGAACCTTAATCATTTCTACTCCTGGAGAACACCCAAGGGAATAAATTAAATTGATTACCAATACATCAGAACTATTGGCAGCATATCGGTAGAACAAACCTATAGCAAGTCAATTACTCCCACAGAGGCACTACAGGGCAAAAACTGTTGTCCTTTCCCATTCTCTGATCCTTTTATAAATCCTGAACTTGTGACTAAAAGACTCCACAAAAAACCTCCTCTGCACATTCCCAGCAGCAGATTTTACTGATTATTCTGCGTGTTTTGTCTCTTGCTTTTCAGTTGTTGCCGACGTGGCTGTAAGAAGGCGTATTATTGTCCAGTAGAGCTGAATATGCTATATGCTCAGTCACTTTCCCCTTCGATGGTGTACCCTTTCTCGTACATGTGTTCCACGTACAATATTCCATGTTCTTCCATTCATAAAGTGTTGTGGAATCAGTACTGATCTTTGTTCAGTGGCACTCTGTGTAAGGTGCCTGCTACCTTTGTATCAAAGCTACGTTTTTTGTGCAGATCTTAATTTGGTGATATCTATACACAAGCAATTGGGGCTACACAGTCACTTAAAATTCCAAAGATATTGTTTAGTCTGTGATACCCTGGGTGGCTGCCACTCCCAATGTAGCCTAGGCAACAATTAGCCTCATCTGCTCCTGCACTGATTTTGTCAACTGAAAATGTACACATCTGTGAAAGTTCACTTGTATTTCTGCAGAAAGATACTGGGATATATTCCATGACAGTTCAGCCCAGAAAACATACATAGTGCCTGAAATGTACGCATACACATAGCATCACCTTAAGGCCAGGCAGCTCCTATGGGTAGAACATGTGGGCTTAAGTGAGCCTAAAGAGATGCACTGGTCTAGTGCACTCTTGGCTCATTGCACAGCAATGAATTTTACCCTCCAAGGCTGCTGTAAGCTGCATTGCAGGAGTCCATCAGGAAGATTTGGCCATTTCTGTATAGTCATCACATAGCCAAAGCTTATGGAGTTAGCAAAATTAGAGGTCACTAAAATGTTAAATGAGAACACTGATATCAATATTTTTTTTAAAAAAGGAATACATCTCTTAAAATATTTTTCTGTGGGGTTTTGGAGAATATCTTTATTGAAATACAATGAAGTGCTTTTCAATCAATCCTTGGGGAAGGAAAGTTCCTCATAAAGTAATACATTTCTTGAGACATCAAGAAATAAAATGCTACCTATGCAGGTACTTATATGGCCCCAGTGACTGTAAGGTCTGAGTGCCTACCTGACCTGATTAAAGAACAGATCTGCTAAACAAAGACATGACTTGTGTGTAAAATCTAAATGTTCTTCTTAAAATAGCCGGGCTCTCTGAAACAGAGACAAACCTGTTAGGGGAGTGAAGCTATTCAAAGAACACTTCACGGCAACAAGGATATTTTTGTTTAGCAGGATCCACCTGTGTGTGTGCCATGTAATTTAAAGGATCTGTCTCTAAAGATATGATAGCAGAGCCAGTCAAACTGCTGGGGCCCAGTTCTTCGTTGAGGTACAGACCTTTACGTCACTGGTTGCAAGCAGTGGCACTCAGGGCCATCATGCTACCTGGCATGAGAGCATGGCATTGCAGGGGTCTTCATCTCCAGTGCCCCCACCGACCACTTCCATGGCCTATTGCCAGTTATGTCTTCTGTGGCTTAGCCCTCTGGCCAGGTCACTTTCCCAGTTTGGTCCCCTTGCAGGGTAACCAAAGACCAACTGAAGATCCAAATAAATATCCAAAGCAAAAACTTTCTGCCCGTCTTGGGCTACATTGCCTCCTGCTTCCAATCCCTTGGAGTTCTTCTACATTGCTTCTTCCTAGCAGATTTCCCTTTCCCAGGGACTCTGGCAGCTTCTCCCTCGGACCTACCTGCTTCTTACAGCCCTTATGGGCTCCTCCCTCATGAGCCTAACCTGCTCCTTGTTCTTCTCTCCAGCAGGCCTTCATCAGGTCCTTCCCAGACAGAGGGAACTCCTCTTCCTGCTCCTCTTTCCTGGGTCTTCTCCTCCCCGACTGAGTTCTCCCTCGCTGAGTAGTTCTCCCTGACCCTTCTAGAGCTGGGATCACTAATTCAAATTGAATCCATATCAGGATCAGCTTAGGGATAACTGCTAGATCACAGGCAAGGGTGAGCCTGACTCCCATTAAAGGGCCAGCCAGCTTGTGACACTGACCGACGATGAATTCCCTGTGGTGTCCCAGGGAGCCAGTGTAACAACTCTGTTCTACTACCCTTGTAACCTCCTTTGCAGAGGGTGTGGCCAAACAAAATGGGCGTGGCTAGAACACCGCTGTACTCTGGCTGCCAGAAAGGCCCTGTGGGGCTTCGGGCAGCCAGGTGCACATTAGAGCAGCATCAGGGCTGCTCTAACTTGCATGAACTCTGTACCAGCCCCATGCCAGCCTGAGGTTGTGGAAAACGCAAAGGTAGCTTAAAGGTTAGAACAGAAAATCAGACAAATGTTTGTCGATTTGATCTTAGAACTAAGAGTTGCTTGCATTTCAGGGTACGGGAGGCACAAGCTTAGATGTGGAAGGAAGGGCCTGGGGAGAAGCATAGTCTCTCACTATCCACCCAATTCCCACATAATAGCCTGCTCAGTGCGATGAAGGGGAGCAAAGATGCTCCTTGGTTTATCCTCAGTTACAGGAATGACATTGGCCAGGATGGGAGTCCTCATTGTGGCCCAAGATGCCGTGTGGCTGAGCTCACTTTTGTGCTAGTGTGAGCAGGTGGAACATCAGCCCTCGCCAGCATTTGCTATGGACAGAAGAATGCATGGTAGGGGCTCCTGGGGAAGGCCGTGCTAGACTTAGCATGCCTCCCACCCTGCAGCCCATGTGCTGTGAGGAGAGCAGCATTAGCTTTCGGTCTGTCTTAGTGCTCCCTTGAGCACTCTGAAACAAGTAAAGGGGGACAGTGAGTTCACTTTACACGGGCCCAGTCCAAGGGAGGGGCCTGGCCAGGGCCCACACGGCCCAGCGAAATGTCACTTGGGGCCTGGTCTGAAGAGAACTTGGGGAGTGGGCCTTGGGCAGTAAGGGGAAGAGGCCCTTTAAGCCCTCTTACCACCCCTTGTTTGCCAAAGGGCAGGGCTTGCCTCTGATTTGGCAATCAGCAGTGGGCAGGATCTGGCAATCAGGGAAGCACCAAAGGGTTTGAGAGCCCTATGGATGAAAAGCGCCATAGAAATGCAAGTACATCACCATGTCTTTAATCAGTCCAAGCCAGCAGGTTGGTTGATTACCTTCCATGCTGCTTTTTATATGGGATGAAATGAGAAAAAATTAGAAATCAACATCTTCCTGAGCAACAGGTGCTGTTTTCCCTCAAGGAAAGTTAAGACCATCTCCTGTAAACCATTTCATATGGATTATTAAGTGAATCCTGGATTTAGGAGTCTGGAAGTAAAAGATATTATCACATGCATGAACATATTGCCCTAGAAAGCAAATGTTTTAGGCCATATTCTGTCCATTGTAACTCCATTCAGAGTGATTGGTTTATAATGGAGATGGATTTTCAATCCTTCACCTCCAAGATCACACATCATAGTCTGAAAATAGCTGAAAATAGTCTAGGTGTTAAAATTTGCTAATAATTGACTTAGAATCAAGATAACCTGAGATGTCAAACTACTTCTCTCCTTTTCAATGTTTTTGTTCCCAGAAAGAGGATCAGAAAGCTGGGGTACCTAAAACAGGCACAGAGTATTTCAGATCAAATCTTTTCCATCTCCAGCTTAGAAGGCCACCTGCTGCCATCCTTTCCCCCAGCTGTTCTCAGGAGATTCTTTGAATGGATGCACCTGGGCAGGAGCCAAGCTGGCATGAAGTTCACATGAATCTCAAGACATTTTATGACCTTAACACCACCAGGCCAGAAAAACTGGAGCCGTTTACAGCCTGGGCCCAATCTACATAAAAAGATTTGTTATCAGGGTGAGGGGTATATAAATCAGCCTTCGCACTCTTACTTCTCTGTCATTGACCTTTCTGTGGTACGAGTGGTGAAGAGACTTATGGATAGCAACACATGCCCATGTGCCATTGTTCTGGGACTATATCCATTACAGGCTGCTACCTTGTCCTTACATGGCATGCTCCAGCAACAATATATCCCAATGAACTTTGCATTATGAGATCATTATCTCTCCAGGGTAGGTGCAATAGCATGTTACTGTTTACTGGCCTTTCAGGTCTGTCTACGCTGCAATTAAAAACATGCGGCTGGCCCGTGCCAGCTGACTCAGGCTCACAGGACTCGGACTAAGGGGCTGTTTAATTGAGGTGTAGACATTCAAGCTCAGGCTGGAGCCTGAGCTCGGGGACCCTGTGAGATGAAGGGTACCAGAGTTTGGTCTGCAGCCTGAGCCTGAACATCTATACCACAATTAAACAGCCTCTTAGCCCAGGCCTGAGTCAGCTGGCACGGGCCAGCCATAGGTGTCTAACTGCAGTGTAGATATACCCTCAGTGAGCAACAGCAATTTTACTCACTGTAAAAACATAATGCAACAAATTTTCACAAGGGCAAAAGCCTTGCCTCCCTGTTATGCAGGGACAATTTGTACTCCATTTTTGTACTGCAAAAATGAGGCATAGAGGTGAAATCGGAGAATTTGCATCTCTATGTACTTGATTCATGCTGAGAGACAGGTAACTCTGATGTCTCAGATACTTGGACTGTGACTGCAATCCAGTAGCAGATACACACACACACACAAACCCAAGTGCAAATTGTGACCACAGAAGAGAAGTTACTGTTCTGAAAAGTTAGCACAGTGTTTCTCAAAAGACTGTGGGTGTGTGAAACATCAGGAAATTGGAACAAGGGAATGGTACCGTTATTGGTGTAATATTAAATGAGCATGTTTGTTGTAATCTTTTCACAGGAAGAAATACTAAGTAAAAAAAGTGCTTCATGCATCTTTCGGGTTTTATTATTGCAACATGATAAAACTACAGAATTTGCAGCTATGCAGCCAACTCTTTATTAACAATGAAGTTAACGATGTGGTAACGAAGACCACCTCTCAAAACTTCCCCAAGAGAAGGTTAATTCTAGAAATCCTCCTTTAGGCCGGTTCTGCTCACACCCTGTCAGAATTACTCATGATCTGACAAATCACATCTCATAGATGAGAGCTTTAAGGAATGCCATGTATTTGGTCTATCAAAGAGAAGGTTAAGAGACAATTTGATCATGGTTTATAAGTATCTACATGAAAAGCATCTGATACCAGAAGGCTCTTTAATTTAGGTGACAAAAGATCCAATGGCTGTGAGTTGAAGTTCAAAAACATTCTAACTTGGAGTGAGATACAAGGTTTTAACAATGAGGATAATTGATCACTGGAATAAATTTTCCCTCACTTGAATGCCTTCAATCAGTTCAACCATAGGTTATCAGGCTTGATGCAGGGATTACTGGGTGAAATTCTATGGCTCGTGTCAAAGAGCAGGAGGGCATTGTTGTCCTTTCAGGCCTTCAAATCTATGAGCCCCTTTCCCCAGACAGTCACACTCCCTGCTCTCTTGTGTTCAGGTTGGATAGCTTCAGTGAGTCAGCCAGACCCACTTATCCCTATCCCAGGCAGTTCAACAGTTGCTAAGAAAGTGGCAGGTCAGAGGAAAACACTGCCAGTCCATTAAAAGCATAATGTACGGTCCCCCAAGACTAGGTTGGACTCTCCTACACAAGGGAATAAAAGGTGTAATTACATACAAATATTTCTAATTCCTTAGGACTTTTTAAAGGGAGGCTGATGAAAGCACTGGAAAATGTAACAATAATAATTTGTTCATATCCAGTGCTTTCAACTCAGGCTCTCAACGTGACATACAAAGATCACTAAATTAAGCAAGACATCCAGAGGCAGCATATTATTCCCATTTGACACATAGGGAAACTGAGGCATAGAGAGATTAAATGGCTTGCTTAAAGTCACACAGTGAATCAGTGGCAAAGTCGGGAGTAAAAGCCATGTGTCCTGGCTACAAGTCCTCTGCTCTAATGCTAGACTTCAACTTTGTATGAACCTACATTGAATGGTGGAGGCAGTAGATGCCCTAATAATTTTTTCCCCCGACATCTGATTTCTGTGCTTCAATGGGTGACAGCTGTTCTTTGTTAACAGGGAGCTCATCATCTGTCTCTAAGCTAAGCAAAATGACTGTGGTCTTGTAAAACCTCAGCGAAAACGTACAAGATGCATTTTTTTTTTTACCACAGTTGATTTTGCAGGATATTAATATCCTGGGGGTGTGGAACCTCCTTCTAATAATCAACAAAAACTCAACCACTAACCAAGTCTACTACTATAAAGCTAGGAGTTAGTCTATGGATGCACAGAGGTTTCCATATACGATGGTAACAAGCCACACCAGGCGATTGGTGGATGCCTGGGGGATGCTGTGAAGCACGACGGCACTCTCAGTTATTATTGGAAGGAACAGGGCTCTTCATATTTTTAGAAATGGAAAATGAGCCAAAAGAGGATGCTGGGGCAAAAACTTCTGAAAGGCCACCTGAGCTCATGGGGGAAGGAGACAGGGGCAGTTTGAAACTGACTTCCCCTACCCCCTGCCCTGCCACTTTCACCAATGTATCAGTACTCTCAACCACTCTCCTAGATCTTTAAGAAGTGGAATTGGGAGCCTTAAACCAGGGCCTGATTTGTGTCTCTAAATTCAGATTGGGTGCTGCTCAGGGCCCTTTGGTAGAGTTGGGGAAGCAGTGGTTTCCCTCTGAAACACCACAGCAAGCGCAATACCGGCTGCAGCATTTCAATGAGAAGAAACTGTTTCCCTTCTGGCCCAGACACTGTTTTCCATAGACTTCTGAGCAGCTTTTGAGCTGATTTTAGACACCCGAGTTGAGAACTGGTTTAATGCACCCGCTTCAGTTTCTTAAGGATTTTGGAAGGGAGGTGACAGCTAAGAATATAAACAGTCTGGAATGGGGCTGCCACCAGAGAAGGAAGGGGAGACTCCAGCCTTTGACTGCTACCTGCAACACTTTTGAAGAGAAAACCCTCAGACCCATTCAGTAAAGTGGGTGTGGAAAGGAAGGGTAAATGAGGTGGCATAAAACAAATGGCAGGATGCAGGGCTCCTGTGCAAGCCCCGCTAGTTAGCAGCAGCCAGGTCCCTGCTCAGGGCTGCTGAGCGAGTCCTGATGTCTCATGTTGGCAGATGTAGTTTGCTACATCTCCCAGGCTATCAGACTGAACCTCCGGTTAGTGAGAATGAGAAGCAGAGACAGGAAGTTCTTGCAGGAAAGCCTAGGAACCAGCAGCATTGGGGGAAACGCTTAGGCTGATGAGTATATTGCGTTATTATTTGAGTAACCAGGAAAGCCAGATCCCAGAAAGGGGATACGTTTGACCTTATATAGTGTATGCAAACTTTATCTGGAGCAGGGGGGGATTGCCATCTGCTCACAGATGGGATAATGAAAATGGAGTAACTAATCCTGCCCCGTAATTCATTTACTTCTTTCCCATTTAAGGGGCAAAGAGGATAGTCTCCTTTTGAGTGATGATGCTGCAGCTGGGCAAAGCTGGGAGTTAGCCGATGGCTGTGACATCAGAAAGGCCCAGCTGGCTGATGAGAGCAGGGCTTTGGACAATTGGCATGCAGCACCAGACTCTATGGCAAATACTGCTGGAGTTGGGAGCGGAGTGGAAGCACATTCGCAGTGATTGAAACACATTGTTCCAATTTGTGGTCATCCTACATCATTGGTTGTGAAGCAGCTTTCAATTAGCCACAAGTCATAAGATTCAGCCGTACTGAAAGTAACTGGAGTGTAAAAACCAACCAACCAAACAGGCAAAAAAATCATAAGAGGAGGCGGAAATATGTCGCCAAGGAAATTTCCATTGTGTTAAATCAAAGGATGGCCAAGCCTTAAAAAGCCACGGACTGCACCAGAAGCCCAAATATATGGCTGTTGTATTCCTTTTGAGTCACTATAACATACCTGTCACCAAGGTATCTCAGTGCCTAAGTGTCTCATCCTATTTGAGGAAATGGAGCAAATTGCAGTCACCTCTGTCTTCACACCCTACCTGGCAACTCTAATTTATTATCAAGAGGTTACTTCTCATCTCTGATTGGCCTGTGCTGCCAGCCTCCATCACCCACTTGTTATGTTTTCAAATAAGCACCATCATGCTTTCTCCCATGCTGCCCCTCAAACTTGGGAGCAGCTCCTCATAAACATCTGCAAAGCCACCTCATTATCCTCCTTCCAAACCCTCCTTAAAATTCTCCTTGCCATGAGGCCTACAAAAAACGTAACAACAACTAGACTAATGATGTGATGAGACCACTGGCTCTTATACTGACCAGCATTGTCTCATTGTTTCCTTGTACTTTTCCGTCAGTCTGTCTGTAGCCATCTATTGTCTCTTGTCTGATACATAGCTTGTAAGCTCCTTGGGGCAGGGGCCATCTTTTTGTTCTGTGTTTGTACAGCACCTAGCACAATAGGGTTCTGGTCCATGATAAGGGCTCCTAGGGCAACAGTAATACAAACAACAAATAAGAATAATCTTCATTACAAAAATGCACACTGCCAAGATTCCAAAGTGAACAAGGGAAGGCTGTGTAGTCTTCTATGTAGGGTGTAGAAATGGAAATCAGGAGACCTGGGTCCTATTCCCAGATCAACTGTTGACTCACTAACAACTTGGGCAAGGCACTTCTCTGTATGCCAGTTTTGCATCTCTAAAAAGACAACAGTGATACTCACCTACCTTTGCAAAGTGCTTTGAAATCTACAGCTGGAGAATGCTGCAGTATATAAGGGTGATATTGACCTTTGTGCAGAGGGCTTGAGAGTTCACAAAATAGGGCTGAAGTGGGATGTAAGAGATGAGCAGGCTTTGTGCTGGCGCTCTGCACAGGATGAATTTCAATGCAAGTGCTAAGTATTACTACTACTCAACGATCCACTCCGTTTTATCGAAGGATTATTATTATTTTAATATTATTATCTTATTCAGGCAAAATTAAGCTGCCTCCTACCAACTGCAGCCATGTACTAAGTTCAAAACCTTCTGAGATCACCCATCTCTACTTCAAATCCTTACATACTTTATCTTAGTGTTAAAATGGCTACTGATGCCGCCATAATCATAGCGGGTTTTTCCCCTTCTGTGAGTGGTTGTGCCATGCAGAATAGTGCAGGATTTTCTCACCAGGAAGCCGAGTGACCTAATGGATAAGGGATTCTTATGGAACAGGGGTGGGAGGGTCCCCAGGCAACGCTGAAGTCATTAGGAAAGTTTTCACTTTAGTTGTCTGCACTAAACGCAGCCTGTGGTTTTGACAAAACACTTCACTTTCCATTCCTGCTAGTCATCGAACCTTCCCAGGCTCTGATAGCAACATGAAATCACCAGAAATAAAAGAGCAGGCATCTGAAAGTGATTTGCAGATAATTCAACAATGTACGGACATGTTTCTTTAAAGGGGATAGAAGTTCAAAAGATCTTTCACAAGACGTGACATGCTGCAATACCTAAGTGAATTAAATTCCAAAATTACAGCGGTAATCAAATTTCAAACTCGGATTAAAAAATCCCTCAGTCACAATATAAATTTATATGCGGAGGACATCGACCAATAAGTCTGATGAATTCAGTTAGAGAAATACGGAACAGCTGTCTGGTGGCAGACAAGTTTTTGATACAGTTTAGGAGGCAGCATTGGCCTTGCAAAGCAAAGTGAGGGGAAGTGGTGGGTTGGTTCCCTGACTCTCTGAGAACATTTCAACAGTTCATGCTGATATTTCAGACACTTTGGATTTGCAAAAATTGAGGTTTGCCCCTCCAAGAATTAGCCAGGAGGATGGAGTCTTGCAAGAGTTACTGTAGTCCCTTTGTATAGCTACCATAATTTGTGCCATCAGCCTCAGCCAACTCTATGAGGTGAGATGTCATGTCACATGCAGGTGCTTGGTATAGATCTAGACCGTTCAGCTTTGCAGTGTGCTGCAGCAGTCACGGGAGGCACAGCTATTACAGTGGTTTTGCACCTAATGACATAGGGCCCTACACACACATCCTTATGGGATACCACCGTTGCTGACTGCAGAGGGGAGTCATGAAGCAGGACAGGGAAACAGCCTGATGGGATGCTACAGTTATGAGATGCTTCAGTTTCGTGTTCAGCTTTACTAGGTGCTAAGGCTGCCCGTCACAGTGCGCTATGAAGCTAGTATCTGGTGTTAGGATGCGTTGCAGCTGTTACTTGCATGTACAGCTTCAGGGGCTGCCATCTCTGCTTGTTATATCTTGCTGTGTGCAAAGGAAGGAACAGGCCAGCCAAGGAGTGTGATACAGAAGCTACCAGCAGATGGAGAAGCTCACTGTCCATTATACAATGAGGACAGTTAGCTGACACAGGAGTTCAGTGAAGAGGAACATCCCTATTGTGAGGATGGCATCGTGGGCCAAATCCAGACTGCCAGACACTTTCAAATGGACCCCCAAGTATTTGTATTTACTTATTATTATCATTATTGGTTTTTTATTAGTCTTTAGTTCTGGAGTTTGGACCTTGACTATACCTTGACCAAGTAATTTGGACCATGACAAAAAATAATTGTCTACCCCTGGCCTAGGGGAAGGCAGGGCTCCCTGCCCATTCCCTGAGGACTGGGATGATTCCTCAGGCTGGAGACAGTTATATTTCATGCCCTTTTGTTTTAGTTTTATGCGTGTAAAGATTCTGTGCTGCTCAACAGACCTTCCTGCCTGGGATTTGCTTCTGCTGAGTCACCCACTGACTTGAACATCCCTTGGGCAAAGCACCGGCGTCTCGCTGAGGCCCTGTCTCCAATGAGATTGGAAGCTGCTTTTCCACAGCTCTGTGTTTACCCAAGGGCTGTACTTTATTGCGGGAAAGTACTTTCACTTATATAAAGACGAAAATGCAATAAATAAATAAATAAATAAAATAAAAAGTGCATGTGGGGGTTACTTTAAATTTCAGAAAACTGTGGAAATGGGAAGTCACTTTATGCAAGGTCATTTTTATTTTATGGAAGGTCACTTATTCCTGCCTGAGTTGGCTGTATAATACTGCCAAGCAGAATGACACTGGATAATGCCAAGGTAAGTGTCTGTCAATGGTGTCCCTGAATGAGGGTTAGACTCATAGATTTTTAAGGTCAGAAGGGCCCATTATGATCATCTAGTCTGACCTCCTGCACAACACAGGCCACAGAACCTCACCCACCCACTGCTGTAATAGACCCCTAACCTATGACTGAGTTATTGAAGGGTTGCGGGATGACTGCAGGTTTCATTTCTAAAATCTCACGTGCCAATTGATTTAATGCATGGTTAATACAAACTAAAATCTCAGCCACTGTGGACTGAGTGTGGGCATGAGCTGGATGTACCTTTTAAATGTCAGGGCCCACATTTTTGTAACTGCATTGGCATTAATTTAACACTCAAACACCCAATTAGAAATCTAAATGGTCCTTTCTCCTGTGGGAGTCCATCAGCTATAGTAATTGTACATACAAATTAGGAACATTTGGCCTTAACAGGAATATGCTGTTTCTCTTATACACCTCACATGATTTGCTTATTCTGTGATGTTTAATTTGTGCGGTATTAAGAGAGTACAGAAGAAGACCCCAAGGGCTCCCCTGCTGTGCTGTATTGTCAAAGGAAGCATTGCCTGAGTAAGAACTGAGTAAGGTCTAAAGGATATGACCCGTCATGAATATGCAGTGAAGGAACAAAACACATTTATTATGGCAGGTGAAACATATTTTGTATTATTTAGATGGCAAATTTGGTGGGGCAGAATGGCTCTTAATGCCTGAAGGGAAGTTTTATTTGAACAGTCCAAGAAGGGAACCTGAGGCAGGCTGTTCATAGCATGACCCTAGGCCACAAGGGAGAGAAAGGGAGGGGGCTGGCCCTATTACAACCCCAATATTTACCCAGAAAACTGCAAAGTGACATTTTTGCTTTGATTTTTACCTTTTTTAAAATGTTGTAATAAACATGGATCAATTCCCAGGAAATTTTACACAAAATAAAAACTGAAAATGAAGGGCCTGAAATATAAAGCACTGCTCAAAGGCTGACTCCATTCAGTGAATTCCCTATAAATCCAGCTGATCCTGTTCCAGTTGTTCAACACTGTAAATAAGTTAAGAACACACATGTTTTGTGCAACATGCTTGCTGTTCACATTGAATTAATTTCTGAGTTCTCAGTCGTAGGTTCATTACCATTGCAGAAAACCTGCATTAGGCAGGATCCCAAGCATATGCCCAGACACAATAAATGATAAATGAGCATCTGCTTGTTTAAAACCAGTGCTTGACACAGTTTGTTTTCTTAAGCAATTAAAACACATCTTGGCAGTCTCTACTCTATTCCAGAGGAGTACCGGTATCTCTTCCTTTCACTTTGATTAAATGTTTGCTTTGATAAAATACTTAGTAATACATTTCATTTAACATTCATTCATTCATAGAAGAGGCCCGACTAATGAAGGTAGAGGATTTGTACTTTTGTAGGACACTCTGTCAGTCCCTTCTTTACCCCTTTTTCTGACATTCAAGGAGGCTTATATGTTGCCCAATTAAATTTGATCAAAAAATTCTTCTCAAGTTTATATCATCTTCCTGGACAAATCAAATGGTGTTTACTCTTGCCAAGAAGCTATCCAGTCATCCTTGAAACAGTGCAGTTGAATTTCTTAATCCAAAGGGCATCCTGTTGGGAAAGGGTGAGGTACCCAGTAACATCCAAATGGCAAACATACGTCTAAAGCTTCTTGTTAGCAGCCACTCCATAAGTATGAAGTGCTTATATGTTTTGCCACATTGCTACAGTACATTTGGGGGAAACTGGAGTTTCTTCACCAGTGTGCTCCAATCAGCAATAATGAAAAACAAAATAAACTAATCATGCTGCAGTCCCAGGGGTTTCTAACTCATGTGAGAAGGCTGCTGGAATGCTCTAATGGTTTTTCTAGTCTAAAGGGAAATTTAACTATTTTTCTCAGCCCAGCCATATGAAAATTCAGTGGGTAAGAAAGAATTCTGTGAATAAACAATGAGAAAGTATTACATTTGGCAATCACAAGCATAGTGCTATGGAGGCAGCCATCTTGCTGAAAAATAGCATTAGTGATACTGTGACATTCTGTTTTATTTAATAGATTAAAGATTTATTTAAGTACATTTGTAGCAGGCCAGAAATGTTCAGGAGTTAGCCTTTGGCATTCTCTTCCTGAACTTCTCTATGTGTGGCCCTCTTCAGAATGTTAGAATTCAGGAGGAAGGAATATATTTTTAACCTCAGGCTTTTTCCCCCAAGAAAGGAGTGCATGCTTTTGCAGCATCAAGTTAGATGTCTAAGTAACAGAGGTCTGATGCAAAGACTCCCATGGACTCCTGTGGGCTTGGGATGGATCCTTGTACTTTCTATATGAAGTTTCTCATTTGGAGCTGTCAGTGAAAGGCGAAGGACACGATTTTGGATTAGTTGCTGATTTATTCACAGAATAAAACTGGGTCAAACTGGACACTTTATAAAAAGGGAAACACTTTGAAAATACTATTTTCTATCATTCTTTTTCCTCAGGGTGTGATATTGACTTAAAAGAGGAATTGGTTTTTTGAGGGGGCGAAAGGGAACAGTCTGTGTATTTAAGCATTTTAGCTGTTACTTCTTAATATAAATTACATGCCAGTATGTGTTACAAACTGATCATCTGGGTAAGTTCTGCTTAGGCGAAACATTCCTTTTCTCATCTTCCCCCTATCCAGGGAACTCAAAAATGTCAGAACCTTGAAACTTCAACTTGCCATGTAAATAACACGAAAGGAGTGACCCGCAGGGTGAAATAAATCCCTGCTATGTAGAGCTCCACCATTTCAGTCCCACTTGAGCCCATTCTTACATTTCTAAAAAGATCACGCATGTAGAAGATTGGGAAGAGACCTCCAAAAATGGAACCCTGATTAATTCTGTGCTGCTGCTTTTAAGCACATTTTCTAAGATACATATCAACATATTACATACAATGGAATCGCGAAATGTCATGAGTTATGTCACTTTTCAGCAAGATGTTTGTCTCTGGACCATTATTGCGATAAATGTGAAATGTAGTAGGGCCATGAGGCTTAGGTGGGCCATAAGTGGTGAACAGCCCTTGCTCCGGCCTCTCTGCACCGGGTAAATTTCAACCATAATGCTTTGTGAAGCTCAAAACCATCAAATATGTAACACTGGAAAATATGGGACTAAGCGTGTCCAGTACAATGTTTTGTTAAGTTCTCAGGATTGCACTTCTAGTCAGAAGCACAGTGCATGAGTGTGGGCCTAGATCCTCAAAGGTATTTTGCTGTCTAACTCCCATTAAAATCCTTTGAGAATCTGGGCCATGGAGCCTGGGATGCAGGCAGAATTAGGAGCATAGTGGATTGAAAAAAAAAGAGAGAGAGAGCAGCTGTGCATTGCCTGAATTTCAGTCAATTAAAACTTTCTCACTAATTTCCCTTTCTATCTGGAAACTTCACATGCTTAGCTACAAGCTAGAGCTGAATAGCAAAAAATAGGTACAATTCATTTGTGCATATGCAGGTAATTACACGCTCACCTAGCTGGGTGAAGGAACTCACCAATCCCACAAATAGCTTTGGGCCATGGTGTTTACAAGATAAGGGGCAGATCTTACATTGGTCAAAACTTGGAGATTCATGGGTGCAAGAGGAAAGATATGCACATGTCTGGCAGCTCTACTCCCTCCATTCCGGGTCACTGCCAGCTGTCGCAGGTGCATATCATCAGTTACTAATGCAGTGGAGCAGGGGCACTGACTGTAACCCATTTAAAAGGAACTGTGCATGGGAATTAAAGGCATACGGAAATATGGCCCTGTTTATTCCCACCCTCTGCCCACACCTTGCTCTCTTTTGCCCAATTTGTAACAAGGCACCTTCTCTGGGGCTGTTCCACCTGTGATCTCCTTTCCTTACACAGGGCGTCATAGCACAGGCTCCATGTGAAGGAGTGAATGTCACCTTGCGAGACAAACTTTTAACCCTGAGAACTTTCAGACATCTCGGCTGAACAAAGTAGGTGAAGGTTTCTTGAAGCGAATGTCCATGACACATGCATAGGCTCTTCCTAGGAAATGGCTCGGTATTCCTCTTAATACTCTTAACCAGTTCATAAGGGGGTGTTTGTAACTCTGACAGGCTTTCACAGGTGTGGGGTATATTTAAGACAGGATGCCAGCTACCTGGTGCCACAGAGACTAATAGAAACTTAGAATGGACCTCATTGGCTGGTGTCCCCTGATTTTAATTTTCCTAAATGTCTCTAGCCATGAATTAAATCTTAACTCAAAGATGAGGTTAAAGCTTTCAAACCCTGGGATCTGAGCCGAGGCTCTATTTAACCACCCCAGGAAAAGTGGCTTGATTTTGAAAGTGGCTGAGCCTCTGAAGCTCCTGTTGACTCCAGGGGGCTTGATGGGGTGCTCAGTATTTCTGTAAATATTGATGTAGGAGCCTCGCTGGAAGCACCAGGGTTTGAACATTTTGGCCCTGAAGTTGCAGTTCCAGGGAGCTGGTACCTGTCAGATGTTTGCACTCGTTAGCCACATTAAAGAGTTGAAATTTGAGACTTGCTGCTCTTTGTCTGGCTGCTGTATTTTGACTTTGTTTTTGTCTCACCTTCCACCTATTTTAATTATATCCCATTTGTTATTCATCCTGCAGTGCTCCATGACCCCCTCTCATCCCTCCTTGTTGTCACTTTTCTTCCTTGAGCATACGCTCTTGCAGGGGAGAGATGACAGAGTGAAACATTAGACGGCATGTTTAAATGATTAAAAGGCATGTAAGAAAACCAAGGTTGTCATTTTAATCTCCTGCTAATGTTCATTGGCATGTCTTTGAGATATAGTACCGTGCTGACAAACGTGATGGACAAAGTGTGAGATTGGCCCCCTGAACCTGGGGGCCTTACAGGAATAGATCATGTCTAGACCTGGTTTACATCAAGGACCAAACCGGATAAGCCGATTAGCCAATTAGAAATAGTGCAGTCCGTGGAGTTGAAGGACCAAAGAAATCTGAAATCTGAGATCATCTGGGTATCACAACTGATTAATAGTGTAGCAAAGATGTGGAGTTTAGGAGAGGCTGGATTTGAGTGGGGACAGGAGGAGTTTTAATGCAAATACTGGATACAAATAAATAACAGAAGGCTTTTCTTGTCTTTTCCTTAGTACCTCAATGAGAAGAAGGATCAAAACATCAGTTGTGAATGCAGAGAACAGTGATACTTAATCCTCCATTCAAACATTTTCAATCCATCCTTTAAATGTCAAGAAAAAAAAAGTCTCTTACTCCAGAGGCCTTATTTTCTTTCTTTAAGAGTCTAGTGCTTTTCATTATTTTATTCCCATCAGCTTGCACTATATATGGATTCTACTAACACTAAACAGGTTTTTCAGCATGAAACTCCCAGCATTTTCCATTGTGAGCATCATTAGTCAGGGATCATGTGAATCATAGTAGTTTAAAATTACTTACTTGGAACATCATAGAAAGTCAGCTGAGCTAATGCAGAGGTGATAAGTTTTAGTAAATGGAAGAAAAGCAAATATAAATGGCCTTTGGGAAGAAAACATCTCTATGTGCCCAGTTCTCTGAATCCATGTCTGACCCTATTAGGATAGTGAGGGCTACTTGCCTTCTTACGACCCCAAAACACAAAGCCATATGTGGGGAAAGAAAAATAATCCACCTGACCTTTCCAGTGAACTGTTTGGCATACAGTATAACATTTATTAGAATTTTTATTTATCAAGTATCAACAGTGTGCTCAGCCCTGAATACAACACAGAAGAAGACTTCATCCCTGCCCCAAGAAATGTGCAGCCTAAACATAATGGACTAAATTCTGCTGACTTTCCCCATACATCCATTTGAAGTCAATAGGATGGCATGAGATATAGCTAGGGCAGAATTAAGGCTCAAGGTGTTATATATAAGGTGTAACGCAGCAGTTATTCCAAGCCTGGCTGTCTCATTTTACTCCACTCTTGGCTGGTCCCTGCTCACACCTTCCGTGCTACTAGTTGTCCGTTAACATTCTAGTGAAATCAGGGGAATGTGCCAGCCTGCTTGGTTCATTCAGCAGCACAGCAGGGGTGTTCTACCTGGACATACCAGAAACATCAAGCAATTCATTGTCAGATGCTTTCTAATGGTGAAGAACAACAGAACCATGACAAAGATGGAATACATTTTCTGAAAATGAGACACCCATGACTGGGATTTTCTAAGGAATTGAAGGGAGTTAGGTGCCTAAATCCCACTGAATTTCAATAGACATTTGGGTGGCTAATTCCCTAAGGTGTCACTCAAAATCTGAGCCTATACTTTGATTTAAACATGGCTTTAACACTGTGATTCTAATGCCCATGGCTGGGCCTTCTACCAGCCAGACATTTACTCTGCCTCACTGTAAAAAGAATGTCTTAGCTTTCTCTATGGCCCTCACCAACCAAGCAGCTGTCAGCCATCTTGTTTCTCAGCACCTGCATCAGTTTGACTCTTCGGTGCCTTAGAGTCTTTGGTGGGTTTTTTTTTGGTTTTTTTGCCTAGTGCTGTGTCTTGTCAATCATCATTCCCCCTGTCCTTGCATTTACTCACAGCCTCTCACAATCTGAAATTCAAAGATTTCGAATGTCTCGTCCATTGGACCCCATGTCACATCTAACAAGCATTTCTGTGGAGTTCTGCATTATATTGGTTCATAAGTGAGACCAGCATCAATAATGAATGAAAGAGGATAGGCTGTCTCCTGGGTGAAGGAAGTCAGCAAGAGTAGCATTGGTAGCATTCTCTTGTGTTGAGAGCAGTGGACTGAGTCAAGCCTGTGTTCTGTTCATGACTCTGTCAGGAATTGCTGTCTTCAGGCAAGTCACTTACAGCCTGACTTTCACATAGGCCTGATCTACACTTAAAACTTGGATTGTCAGAGCTACAGTGCTCAGGGTTGTGAAAAATTCAGCTAGGCAAGCCTAACCCCCAGTGTAGACTGGCAGAAGATTACTTCTGTTGATCTAGTTACTGTCACTCAAGTATGTGGAATTACTCCGGTGCTACAGTGACACAGCTACAGCTCCGTATGTGTGCCACTATAGTGCTTGTCGTGTAGACATGGCATTACACTAGGGCCACTGTACCCCACTCTGGCAGTTAAAGGGGCTTTAGAGAGTGGAAATGTAATTTATGCCCACTTTAAGGTCCTTTTACGCTGCTAAAGTGGTGAAAAGTGGCCTCAGTTAAATGAGAATCAAGCCGCTTGTCTCTGTGCTTGTTCCCTGTTGGTAAAATGGGTATGTATTACCCACCTTAGAAAAGCATGTTGCTCAGATGAAAAGCCCAGTGAAGTCTGAGGTGGCATTAATAATTAGTTCTTCCAGTGAGGTAAAGAACAGAACTGCCCAGAAGGAAATTTTAAAATAAGAACAGGGCAGAATGGGATACCTGCTTTAGAGTGAGCGACATACAGATGCAGTCAGTCCCATCAAATATTTTGGGATAATTCTGTAAGCATGTGATGTCTGTTGGGAGCTTTGCCTTTAAAAGGTTCATGTTATATAATGCACAGGCAGCTGGAATTGAGATACTGAATGAAGCAGACCTCTGTCAAGCCCCTTGTCACTGTGTAATTACTGAACTCCACAAGGTGCACCAAGAGATGAGCTCTCTCTTGGGCTTGAAAGATGGGGAAGGCTTTTGCTGACCAGCAGTAGTCCTTGTAACCCTTTTGCTGCTGCTCCTCCATTCCATGTGCAGGGGTGATGGTAGTGGTGCTCATTGACGTTCTATTGAAACCAGTAGAATAGCAGGATGTGACCAGTACATTCAGCAGCACAGCCAATATTTTCGGGCTGCTCAATACATGCCCAGAACATTCAACGCACCTAAGCCCTTAAGGAAAACATATTGCCATAGTCCCAGAAAATTAGAAATACACACATCATATGGTCCAGAAATAGCCTTTATATCCAAAAACATTTGAATACTCCCTGAGTTATTTGGTTATGAACCTGGTTGGGCAAAACAATCCTGAACTTCTTATATTTGGATTTCCTGAAGAGAACTCCAAAGCCCTGAAATGTCCAAAGCTGATTTAGATCTAGGACCAGCTCACAATCATTATTATTATTTGTATTACTGTAGTACCGGGGCACCTCCATCATAGACCAGGACTCCATTATGCTAGGTGCTGTACAAACATATAATCCATCTTAAAGAGAGAGACTTCCTCCCTGTCCTGTGAGTTTACCTTCTTTCACTGTACTACCATGGCATTTCTAGGAGCAGTACATTTTATCTGATCAGAGAGGGAAAAGTATTTCCACAAGATCTGGTTTAATGCATCCGTGGAATCTCTGGGGTGTAAGAGAAACAAGGACCTGGAGAAATTTTTCCTTAATTGCGATTTTCAGCTCAGAGTAACTCCAAACAAAATAATTCCCAAACTATAACATAGTAGAAGGACCCCCTATAAAAGGTGTTGTCAGTGCAATGATCGTAATAGCAATAAAAAGTCATATTAAGGTAGCAGCTAGAGGTCTCAGTCAGGGATCAGGGCCCCACTGTACTTAGCATTATCCATACATATAATGAAACGGGAGTCCCTGTTCCAGAGAGCTATTACTATAAGTACAGTGCCGTAAGAAAGCGTGGTGTTTTATAGGCAAATGACAAAGCATAATGTTTTTTCCACCTAGTGCAACCTCCTATACATCAGCGGAGTTACAGGATTTACTCTGGAGTGAGGATGGAATTTGGCTCCAACTCCCCACACTCAATGTTTACAGAATTACGTATTCAGAACAATGAGACTGGTTTGTCCATTGAAACTACAGTACAGCCTGATCAATGTTGCATCCACCTACCCCTGAGATTCATCAACCTACCACTACTGAATGCCTGTGACATTCTGCTCATGGGGCAGTAGGTTTTTAGACTTCCCCCAGGTGTCCCACCTGTCCTGATTATTACATGGTCAGCGAGGTACTGAAATGGTAGCGAAGCAAAGGGCAAATCAATCACAGTCCTTCAGTTGCAACTGGAACTCTTCACACCCCTTCTCTTGCTGGGAGGGAGGTATATAACCCCGACCATAACCCTACACCCATAAACCACAATTGTCTCAAATGCATGCCCCTGCTTCCTAGCGGGATACATCAGACCGGCTGGTGCACTGTGCAGGACAGGATCCTCCTATTGACTGAGACGAGGGTCGAGCTTCTCCTTTAGTTTGCTGGGTGTCCCCCTGTGTTTTGGGAGCCCAAAATTTTGTGTTTAACTCCTCTTGCAGCATAAGCTGTGTATACACACGCATCATTACACTGCATGCCCAAGGAGCAAGAATTCTTTTCCATTTGCCTTGAATCTGCAGCAGCGAGAGTTCCTGCAACCATCACACCCCAGACATCTTGACATTACCTGACAGCGACCTGCACTTGCCAGCAGGCACTGCTTCCTCACGTGCTGCTATGTATCACTTCTCGGCCTGGAGAAGACTAACAAGCCTTCCCAGTGCCTCATATTTTTTTGTCTGAAATGTCCCCATTTGCTACAGTAAATCAAATAACAAAACACAGAACTGGATCTGCTCTCCAGTTGGCGTGAAGCAGCACAGCTCCATTGAAATGGGCTGGATCCCCAGCTGGTGCAAATGGGCACAGCTCTGTTGAAGTCAGTGGATTTATGCCAATTTACATCAATTGCTAATCTGGCTCAGTGTCACAGCAATGGGCAACCTGAGCCAGTAAATGTCAAGAGGACAGATTCAAATGAAGATGATGCCCGTGTTGGTGGTTTCAAGTAAGCTCTAAGAGGCTTAATACGGATTTAAAATAAATCGTTTCACTCCTTCTGGCTCCAGTTCATTTCTTATCCTTACAATGGTTGTTTGGTCAATTTGGACTTACTAACAGACCTATTAGAATCCACGGTGCTCGGAGCTGCCCACGTTGCAGGTAGGATTGGAAAGTTCAGATAAGCTTAGCTGCAGAGAGTTCTTCCACAGTTCCCCAGTCTCACATGCGTGCTTTGCATCACCCCAGACTGGCAGAACATGATGCATGATGGCACAAAACTCAGACAAACAGGGAAATGGTGCTGATCCCACCCCTTCCATCAGGTTTTGTTCTTTTGAGTTGATCATGGAAAAAACAACACAGTGGCTCGCTTATGGAGCTGGTATGTTTTAAAACTTGGGTGTCTTTGGGGAAAACTTGCTGAAGAAAAGCAAAGGAGGCTTCTGTGCAAAACTGTTGAAGTGTGAAGAAATAAAAAAAAAATTCACAAGGAGAGCAGATTAAGGGCTATCTGTCGCCTGTATAACAATGTCGTTGTGTTCTGAAGGGGGGAGAGAGAACAGGAAATCGAAGACAAGACTAAGGACAAATAACTTCTGATGAGGAATCTGGATTATGTTACAGGCTTGACTTGCCCTCACTGGACCTGATCCAGAGCCTGTTGAAATCAATGGAAGTCTTTCCATTGACCTTAATGGGCTTTGGATAAGGCCCCTTTGTTTTCTGTATGTTAATGGCATAAAGAATGGATGTGATTGGTTGTAGAACAGCAGGAATGTTCATATACATGGAGGAGCAGAAAAAATGAAATGGGAGAGCAATAGATGTCTGATAAATTATTATGCCTTGCAATTGGCAAATCAATACAATCTACAAGTAGCATCTTCTAACTGGCATGGCAAAGTTTTCTATGTCTAATTAGCATCTGCTGCTAGCAAATTCCTGTAAAAACCAAAATGGTACATTGACTTTATAATTAGAGAAATTGATATTCCACTGGAAAGAGTAAATCTGTGTATCAGTCTCCGCTGAAACTAGTAGCATCTAATGCCAAGTGAAAAGAGAGTGTGATGCAATAGCTCTGATGAAGCTGATCTTATGAAGATGGGAGACACTCTTCAAGATTGTCATCGCCCCTACCGTCAGCCCCAACCTCAAGCACTTCAAATGCTGAACCATGCACCAAAGATGAGCCTTTAGCTTCTGTCTGGTGCATAGAATGACAGGCTGAAGACAAGAAAATATTTTTGTCTGGTGGAGCCAAATTCTGTGTGACCAGTTATCTCCGCATCAATCTTCCATTTGAGGGATTCTGCAGGATGACTGCTTAATTGTTTGGGCACCAGAGTCAGAACAGACTCATTGAAACTATATGTTCAATCCCAGCCCTAGATCTTGAAATGCAATAGATAAATGGGATTGCATTCAGTTTACTATGGAGGTAGGAAGTTGGGTGAGGCCTTACAAACTGAAGGCCTGTTCATTCCACTTAGACATTATGGATCACATGGCACTTTTCTTAAGAACATGTTTGTCCTGGTCTTCCTTGGCCAAATGTTTTTTCCTACGTGTATTACCTGCATCTCAGAGGTGTCTGCATTTCAATGCAGCATGGCTTCCATATGCATAGTTTTTTATTATAATAATTCATCTGCATAGTGATTAAATCTATATGCCTACTGACCCTACCCCAAAGGATTTTAGACTAGTGGACCCAGCAAAACAAGTAGTACAAGATAGAATATACCCCGACTGTAGTGTAGCCCTTCACACCTGAATGTGTCACAGAAAGTGGGTGAGTTTTATTTGTTTCTTGATGTAAGTGAGGTTGCAGTTTGTAAAGCACTTAGTGTCTCTTCAGGAGGAAAAGCACTATATACATGTGAGCTATGGATGTTGTTATTCCTTAATCTACCTTTTGGGTTAAGAGAAAAAATTTCTAATATCTGAGATGTCCTCAACTTCCAACCAGTCATCACCTGTGCTGGCAGAAGCAGAAAGAGAAGAATGAAGTTAAATGAGTGGTAGAACTGTGGCTGGCAGCTAATGATGTCTCGTTGTTGGTTGATCCAAAAGCATGAGACGCCATTTGCACACTATATGTGAACATGAAGACAGAAAAGCCAGGAGAGGCTCATACCACAATCTTGAATAATTCTTGACATTTTTTTTAATATATATTCAGTGAGAGAGATCCAGCAATAGGACAATTAGAGAAGACAGAGGAGGCTGTTCAACAATTCTGCAGGAGTTATCTATGAAATGAATGAAAGATAGCTACAGCTTCATCCTTTCCTCTTCTGCAGAAATACCTAAGACTTCAAGGCTAACCCACCAGCCTGCTTCACCTGCATAGGTGATTAGTTCTCAGAATACCGTGTGTAAGACTGTCACCCATTATGGATGGACATTTATTCCCACCACACTACTGATCTCTGGAAGCCTCTAAACAATTTGGTATTGATAATATTTTAGGTTTAATCACATCCTAATACAACTTCATGAAAACCAGACACCCCTACCACATGCTGTGAGAGGAGAAGATGCTTCGAATACATCATCCTGTCAACTAAGTTTATTATTCTTTCATTCAAGATAAACTGCAGCAGCCATATGCTGGCCTGTATAAATTCCAGCCTCAGAAATCCAACAGGCACCCGACTCCTTGTTAAACACACACATGCACACATAAATCCAACTGAGTAAATAATACGACATCTTCCAATCCCCAGCAGATCCTTCAAAGGCTGATGTTTTCTCGGTTACCTGGGGTGGTCTTTGAAACAGCTGTATAAACCAGGGGCTTGATATGGACTACATATAGGCAATTGGCAAGATGGACTTGTCCTGGGCACATGCAAACCTTGTTGCCCTGTGCTAACACAGCTTTATCTAGTGTCTGTCAAATACCACATGACATTAAATCGACAAGCTCCAGAATCTTTTACCGCCTAGGTTTTCCTCTCCCAACCATTCACTTTTCTACTGTGTAGACAAAAATAATCTAGGCAGCAAAGAGGTATGGAAAGGATATAAAACCTCATGGTTCAAGGTTTTAAGCCAACCTCTACTTGATGGAAATTAAGGAGAAACTTTCCCAGTAGGCAGGTTATTCGCTAGCCACCTACAGTGGTGTTTCTTGCACATTCCTTTGAAGCAGCTGATATTGGCCTTTATTGGAGCAGGATACTAGGCTAGATGGTCTGATTCAGTGGGGCCATTTCCGTGTTCCTTTCTGGGATGCTGGTATGAACGAGTCTGGTCCAGAGTGAATCCCATTAGCCTGCTCCTTGACTACATTTAGTTCACACACACAAAGTTTTACCAAACTCATTTAGAGGTTTCCATTGAAATCATGCTGGACCAATCACCCATCTGCGTCCCAGATGACTGGAAAATAAAGTAATCCCTCCCCCCAGAATGTTCAGTCATAGGCCAGAAAGGGCGTGAGTCAAAAATGGGCAAGCAGAAAATAGTTTTCCTGAGTCTCTCTCCTTTCACTCTGGCTTCATCAATATACAAGTAGACATCTGCTGGTAATAACATCACTGCACACTGTTCCAGTTAGATTCTGGGGCTGTTTTAACAGCACTGATCCCAGCCCTAACTTCCAAGAACAGATTGATCACCAATTTCACCCGAGGGTGGGTTTGGTTTTTTTTTTCAAACTTCTACTAACCAGAAAAATCCTTAATACTGCAGAAATAGATGAATAGGCATAGGAGCAATAGAGAAAGCAGGGCAGACAGGTGACTAAGGGGATCCCAGAGTGAAGTGACTGTACAGTATAGCTTACACCCCTTAGCTGCATACCAAACATCAATGCTTCTCCCACCTGCATGACAGCCCATACCAATCCTGAAGTCTAGCCCTCAGGGTGTGAGCAGTGCATGTGTAATGGGGTCTATAAACCCCATTCAGAACTTAGGCAGGAGCGGGAGGGGAGCTTTTCCTACCTGCAAGCAAGCAGACTGGCACGCAGGCATTCACAGCTGGGCCTCGTAGAGGAAGCAAAGCCTAATATAAAAGAGGGAGAGCAGCAAAGGAGCGGGGGCAGAAAGGCTCGAGACAGCGGAGTGGTAATAGCTCTGTCTCAGGCAGCCTCTCTGAGCACCGCTGCAAGGTGGTGATCCACTGACAGACCTAGAAAGAAAGAAACCTGAACCAAGGAACTGCCCTGAGCAGAGACAAACTGAGAAGCCCAGTGCGTTCACCAAGGGGCCACCGAAGGATTCCACCTGGGGTCCATGACAGTATGGAACCGCTACAGCAGACCCATGCGCCATTTGTGACAAGGGGAAATATTCATTATCACTCCCTCTGCGGTAGGCTCCCAAGCCCCCTCCTGGGGAATGTTCCACCCTCCAGAAGAAAGACCTCAAGGCTCCTCTCTTCACACTTCTCTGCAACAAGCTGGAGGTTAGTGGATACTTAGATAATCTCTCTGAAGGGGAGAAGGACCTGGGAAGACTCACAAGAACACTGGGATAATTACTGCTTCACCAGGTCCCTTCAGGCTGTTTCTGTAAGTCCTTTCTTCCACCCGGGAAGAGGGCAAGGTCTCTATTTCACAGGGGTCCAACTCAGATGTCTCTGCGAGGCTCTTTGACAGGAATAAAATGAATGATTTAACTGATTTGATTAATTCAGCCCCTGAGATCAAGGACTTAGACATGAAATCTGTAAGGAAAATAGGATCCCTGAGTGCGTGCAAGCAGAAAGGTAAGGCAATGGGACCATTCCAAAATCCTTACAATGGTTGGGATTGATTCCAAGTGGCTAGTCCTAAGAAAGAAAAGATTTGTCAATGGGACATCCTTCAGACTACCTTCAGAGCAAGAAGAAGGATAATAGGTTCCCTCAGTTTCTAAGAGATTTTGACTTTCTGGTTGTAGAGAGGACTGCCATAAATCCAAGCAGATCTTGATGAATGGGACTGAGTCACCCAAAGAGCTATCAACTAAAACAATCAAAATGTTCTTAAATAGAGGCTTTGAAGCCACCTGGTTGAGATGGGAGCAGCAAGGAGGTACGAATTCCCCTTCTCAGCACCCTTGAACTGGACAAAAGCCATGTCCCACCACAGGAAAAAAGAACCAACTCAAAGCAAGAGCTGGAAAGAAACCCAAAATGTGTCTAAAGTCAGCCCTCTGGTCTCCTTCCTATGTGATGCTTTGTGTATTACATCCAGTTTTATTTCCGGATAACTGATGGGCAGTCCTGTAGCCTTAAAGAAGTTATAGCTTAGGACCCTGGACTCAGACTCCTCGTTCTCATTGAAGCCCCTTTCAATGGCAGGAGGTTTTTTGGGAATCCTTCGAAAAAGCCCTGAAAAATGCATTGGAATTTAGACTCCTCCTATTATCCAGTTCCAGGAGGGAGATGAGACAGTGGAGTCAGACCTACAGTTACTAGATAGCATGGTGCTATGTTTATGGGATTTGGACATCCTTTCCAAGACTCCTTGTATCAGTCCCGTTGGCATTATGCCACCTACTACTGAAAGCTACCAAATTAAAAATGCTTTCGTAACCAAGCCCTCGGACAGGTTGGAAAATCCTGAACTAGTGCTTCTTTTATTTTTTCTAGAGCCCTAGAAAATCTGATTCCCAGTTCAGTATTCAGTATTCTTTTCTGAGTCTTATACCAGGCCTATCAACACACTATCTGGATGCCAGTGACTCGTTCTGTATTTGTTCAGTGTCTCAGATCTCCCGGGTGCAAGTTGTGGCCCAGATTTTCAGCAGGGTGTGACGGGGTGTATAAACCCCGCACTGCCCAGGAAGAGGCTAGGAAGGCTCTGTGTGCTAAGGTAGCCCCACTCCACTTGCCCTGACAATCATGTGTGGTAGGGAGGAAGCTGCAGTCTGCTGGGGAAGCCCTGAGAAGGGATTGGCTGGAGTAGCTCTTGGACGGCAGGAGGAACCCCCACACCAGGAACCCCCCAGTTCTGCAAGGAGTCTAGCGAACACTAGAGACAAGCTTGACAGGGAGAGACTGACTCAACTACTTAGCTGTAAAGACTCCAATAAAGCTGCTGCCCAGGCCTTTCTGCAGCAAAGTGGTGCCACTGACTTTTCTGCTTTTTGCTGACGCCAAAAGGAACTCATATTGGGCTGAATGTGAACTTTTGCTTTTCCTCCCATCCGTAAACAAAGTAGGCTGGCCCACAAGGGCAGGGCCCACTGCAAGGAGTAAGAGATGGTAGCTGTGCTGTGCTGACCCTGTGGTGGTAAATGGGCATGGCCAGGGGACCCAGTCCAGTTTTAGGAGGTGCTCAGATAGACTCTTTTTACATGGGGCCTTGGCCCTGTCTCTCTCTTTTTTTGTTGGTGCAAATTTGCCCCTGTGTTATTTGGGCCTGCATATATTACCAGTTGCTTGGCTACCTGATTTACTCTTGCAATTTCCTACAAATGGATACACACAAAATTTAGACTCCCTCAAAAAAGACCCCAACTTTTTGCAACCTGGACCTATAAATCTCACCATATCATAAAAATCAAAGGGCCCATTATTAAAGCCATGATGTGCATGAATGTAAAACATGCAGTAAAACCCAATAAGATTACATTACCTTAGTTTTTACAATGCCAGGTGTAAACAGCTTATTGTCTTTTCTCAGCTCCTGATTTCTTGTCTAGGCAAATCATTAACTTGTACTTCTTCAGTTCCTTTACTGGCCTCTGAGCAAACCCCTTGGTGTAAAACAACATCCACATTTGTATTTGCTCTCTGATAATGCTCAGGGAAATAGCACTGTCTTCTGGAATAATACAATCTGAGGTGGTCTTTCACTAGTATAGTTGCTATTCCTCTTCCCTTGGATTTATGTATACCAATAAATAAATAAATAAATAAATAAACAATAAAAGGGCCACACACAAAAAAAAAATAAAAAATGCCACCCTGGCTAAAGAACAGAATAAAAGAGGTGGTTAGGGGCAAAAAGGCATCCTTTAAAAAATGGAAGTCAAATGCTACTGAGGAAAATAGAAAGGAGCATAAACTCTGGCACATGTAATTAGGCAGGCCAAAACAGAACTTAAAGAGCAACTTGCAAAAGATACAAAAACTAACAGCAATGCCTTTTTTTAAACTACATCAGAAGCAGGAAGCCTGCCAAATAGTCAGTGTGGCCTCTGGATGATCAAGGTGCTAAAGGAGCACTCAAGGAAAACCAGGCTGTTGCGGAGAAGCTAAATGAATTATTCTTCACCACAGAGAATGTGAGGGTGATTCCTACAGTTGAGCAATTCTTCTGAGGTGATCCCTGATTGAGTATCAATAGAAGAGGTTTTGGATCAAACTGACTGCGTGTTGTGTGAAGAAGTACTTTTTGTTTTAAATCTGCTGAAATTAATTTAATTGGGTGACGCCTGGTTCTTGTGTTATGTGAAGGAGGAAATAACACTTCCTTATTCACTTTTCCCGCACCATTCATGATTTCATAGACCTCCCTCGTATCCCTCTGTAGTTGTCTCTTTTCCAAGATGAACAATCCTAGTCTTTTTAATCTCTCCTCCTATAGAAGCTGTTCCATACTCCTACTCATTTTCATTGCCCTTCTCTGTACCTTTTCCAATTCTATTTATTTATTTATTTTTTAGCTGGGGTGATCAGAACTGCATGCACTATTCAATGGGTGGATGTACCAGGGATTTATATAGTGGCATTATGACATTTACTGTCTTATCGATCCCTTTCCAAATGGTTCCTAACATTGGTAGCTTTTTTGACTGCAGCTGCACATTCAGTTGATGTTTTCAGAGAACTATCCACAATAACTCCAAGATCTCATTGCCAGGGGATGTTGTGAAGGCAAAAAGTATAACTGGGTTAAAAAAAGAACTAGATAAGTTCATGGAGGATAGGTCCATCAATGGCTATTAATCAAGATGGTGAGAGATGTGATCTCATGCTCTGGGTGTTCTTAAACCTCTGTTTGCCAGAAGCTGGGAATGGATGACAGAGGATGGATCACTTGATAATTGCCCTGTTCTGTTCCTTCCCTCTGAAGTATCTGGCACTTGTCACTGTCAGAAGACAGGATACTGGGCTAGATGGACCATTGGTCTAACCCAGTATGGCCATTTTTATGTTCCACAGACAGTAGTAGTAGTATAATCCAGATCCTGTTGCTCCACTGAAATTTTATATTAAGCAACATGATGTAAGTGAGTAAATATCATGGCTGGGTTTTTAAATATACCCAGCAGGCTTTTATAACAAAGGAAACCATGAAAAGGGAGGTGGAGTTACGATGTATCTTACCCTCTTCCCTGCTCTTCTCTTTAATCAGCACTTCCTAATCAACCCTCATTATATTCCCTAAACTCACTCAGGTCTACAGTGTCTCTTGTGGTCTCTAACTCCGGCTTTCAGTGAGCCAGATGAAGCCCTCGTGTAACTCCATTCATTACAAGGGAGTTACACCAGAAGTGAATTTGGACCTGTATGTTCTGCATTCTCACCAATGTCGCTTCCATTTTACATGAGACACCTCCAGCCCTGACTACTCCTCTTTGGCCTGGGAAATAAAATGTATGCTTATCACTCAAGTCCTTTAGATAGTCAAGGGGCTGCAGTCCTAAGGGCCAGAGAGAACCCCCTATAACTTTTACTCCCTTTTGTAGCACTTGTTAATATTTTCCAGTTTTTCCCTACACCAGTCCAAATGTTTGGGCTTAATTCCTCTCAGCCTGCAGATGGAGGCAAATCCTTTGGCCTTCTGAGTTACAGTCTGCTGTTATACCTGACATCTACACCCTTTCAAAATTCTCAGCTGACACAATCACACCAGTGAACACAGGATGAGGAACTGTGAAACATAATGTGTTGCCATCACTGAGCAAACCGGAATGACCCGACAGGCACAATGTCACAGTTATATCACTGTCGCTCTCTTTCTCTTTTCAGACTGACTTTGTGCATTTTGAAAGGATGGGGTCAAGGCTAGAACTGAAGAATATGAAGAAAGAAACTGAGGGGGCATTACAGTTTTTCTTACCTCTTCATTCTCACACACCAGTCCAGATGTTTGGAACCTCCCCAGGCAGCACTAATGGATTCAGTAGGGTATAGCACACGTCATGGCCCCTGAAGGACTCTTTTAACAAAGGCTGCAGTGAATGAAGTCTTTCTGTCCAACTTGTGTTGTTTGGAAAAGGTGACTACTAAAGCCCAGGTCTGTATCAGTCACCCAGGCCATGTGGACATCACTGACCTACCTCAATGGGCTTCCAAGGAGTTTTGAACCTCTTCTTTGTTTAGTTCTTTTACCTATCTGGACATCTTTATCCCTGGGTTTCTCCCACCAGCTGATGTAAGCCAATGTGATTACTAGGTTCCACTGAACTCCAGCTGCCTAATGCCATAGTACAGGAAGGCTAACCTTACTGCTCTTGCTTCCAGATGGATGATAGACCATTCATTCTCTGTCACTGATCACCAGCTCCGTTCTTTTTCCACATGGGTTCTCTATACAGGCAGTGTGGCATTTGTATTTCCTATCTGCCAGTCCGAGTGATCCTCCCTCTGTGTAATTTCTTGTGATGGGTCACCATGTAAGGGAGGATTGTGATTTGTGCTGATAATCCGGGAACTTGATATACTCCATCAAGTTCTGCTTTCCAATAGGACTATTGGAAATGATGAAAGCAAAGCATGGCCAGTGGTACAGGATAGTAGCAAAAGGTTTGATCACCTTTTCCTGAGTGCAGCGGAAACTCTTTCAGAGGCAGTAAATCAGAGGGAGGTGCTGTGTAATGTTCCTGGTGAAAGAGGGAACATGCGTGTTGTTGTTATGTAAACACAGTGGATAGGCAATGGGACTATTTATGACATACAGCGTATCAGCAATATCAGTAATATGCAGTAAATCAAAGGGTCAAGTAAAGGGTCAAGCTGTCTAAATGCAGTCATCACCACTGGGAATTTAGAGACGCTTTATAATGACATTTGGTTTCCTTTGCCCCACAAAAAATAGATAGGGATGTGTTTTGGATTAGAACTGCCCATAAGCTTTAGGTCAACTTTTGTTTTGCTTTCCCAGTATTATTCTGTACAACAAGAAAGTGATTCTGTGAAAGCTTAATTTGTTTGGGGTTGATTTGATTTGACTTTGGTTCATTTAAAAAATAAAAGTATTAATGTGCATTACACTAGAGTCAAAAGGCCTCAATCGGAGAACCCAATGTGCTAGGCACCAATCATACTATAATGGAAAAATAGCCTCAGTCCTGAAGAGTTTACAAGTTAAACTGTAGCATTAATAATTATAATGATCCTAATTATGCCTTAAGGCAAGCTCCCCCTTTCTTCTTTATGGGGGTACCTACATTCAGACTTGATGACTGCAAAACTATCAGCCCCCTATAAAATTTTTGTTTTAAAGGAGGAGTTTTGTTGTTCTTTGGGCATGGGAGGGGAAGCATCTGCAACTATAACATGTCTTACTGCTCTCTAATTCCCCAAAATGTGGAAGTGTGCATGTGAGAGAACCAGGCACACAGAATGCGTATTCACTGCAGGGCAGTCTCATCCCTGTCGTAAAACCTGCACCCAGAACGGAAGTATGCAACGGCTGCAAGGACAGAGCTTTGCACGTACTTCATTTTAAATGTCCCAAGCAGCTGGGCTCCCACTCCTTCTCTGGGACACAGGTTCTTATTGTTAGTTATTTGTTTACTTGTTTGTGCAGCACCAGCTGTTACTGGGGGGAAGGTTTCCTTGTTTTGTTTGGTTTTTCTAACCAAAACATTTCTTTTCTTAATTTTAATCACTGTCATCCCTCCTTGTAGCCCAAGGCTCTACAGAGGGGCAGGGGTCAGCCAAGGACAGGGTGTGGTGAATTGGACTTGGGTAGAATTCTACCACTCTTGCATTTTTTTTACATCAGTCCATGGCAACAGCAACCAATATGGCCAGCTCTACTTCCCAAACAGCACCAGTAAAGTGAACACATGTGTGAGCGCCACGGAGATGTGTTTACCGTACACAGCCAAGTACAGTAGATTTTTGAGGATAAATGTATCCAGTGGAAAAACACATGGGCCTAAGTGAAACATTAACCAGCAAGGGCTGCCTAGCCAGCAACATGTGTATCCTTCACAGGCTGTGTGACTGCTCACGGCTCTGGACTTTGGAGCTCACCGTGAAAGCTTCAGCCTTTTTATGATTCATGGTTTTTTTTCCTGACAATCACTTAATAGATCTGATGATAAACGCTGTTCGATCAGGGAAAGAAAAGGAGAATGGACAGTCCATGATCCAATGAGAGAGAGCCGGTGCCGCCCTCCACGGCAGGAGCTAACCTGCAGCATTAGCAATGTACACGGAGCTCCTTAGGGTGAAAGCAGCGCGGGGCCTAGCCGCCACGTCCGCTCATGGGGAATTTCTCCCTCAAAGGGAAGCAATGACTAGTCAAGGAGTTGCCTCACGGGGCGAATAGGCCGTGTAAGGTACTATGAGCTAACCATTTGTTTGTAAATTATTTGGGTCAGGGACTGGCTTTTATTGTGTGTTTGTACAGCACTCGACGGAATGACACTCCCCCCCCCCCCCCCCCCCCCCCCCCCCGATGCTGACTGGGGACTTGTGGTGCTAGTCACACATAATTAATAATAATAATAATAATAAAGGCAGCAGCTATGGCTTGAAGCCACATTGGGCCAAATTTGCTGTTGGCATAGCTGAAATCAATGGACTGGCACCCCTCGAGTTGCACCCACTTAAGCAAACATTGGATTTAGGACCTCGCTGAGCAATGCACTGGTGCACAGGCTTACCTTTAAGGGCAACTACTCCAATGCTTGCGTGCTTTAACACATGGGCACCTTTGTGAGCAGCACACACATTGTGTACATTGGTGGCCTTTTTATATGGTCACCGTTCCAACTGTAACCGCATTTTAAAAGTAACTTTCCACTGGCGGTTGCCCAACAAGCACTTCAGGTATGTGTCAGGTCTCTTTCGAAAAAAAAAATCTTATCTCTCTCATTATCATCCTGACATTTGCTTTGGCTTTGTGTTTAATTACCTCTTGAATTGAACAAAGGTTCAGATAGAGTTGAGATAATGGGAAGTCAGTGAAGTCGATGTATAGGAAATAGCGATACTGAAGGTGTTAGACCGTGCCAGCTGACCCTCAGTTATGAGAAACAAAGGCTGATAAGGGGGAAAGCAATTAATCAATCAACGAGGCAACATGTGGATGTGTGAAGACCTGTCAGGTGTTTGCACCTACATCCCACCTGGATGGGCACAAACAAAACAGAGTCTACTTAGACAAATACCTGTGCAGCAGAGCAAAGCCGGACAAACACTGGGAAGCCCCGGAAAAAGGAATAAACATGGGAAATTAATAAACTTTGAAGCCACCCAAAGCCTAATGCACAACTGAACGGTGACCTGAGAAAGGGGACCCATTATTTAGTACTTGCATTAGGGTAGTTCCTAAAGGCTGCCATGGAGATCAAGGCCCCCGTTGTGTCAGATGGTGTGCAAACATAATAAGACACAGTCCCTGGCTCAAAGAGCTTGTCATCTAAATAGGCAAAGGGTGGGAGGGGAAACAGAGGAAGAGTGGCGAAGTGACATGCCCAAGGTCACGCACATTTAACTGTTGTTCTGCATCTGCTAAGTCAATAGCTGAATCCTTCCTCAGTTCTGTCGAGGTGGCCGGTGTACAGTTTCATGAGCCAGGGCAGTAAGATGCAGGCTGGGTCCTCCAGGATCACTACTGGCATTTCAACTTCGCCAATAGTGTTGTAGGAGTTGGGAAAGAAAGTCCCTGCTTGTAGCTTTCTGAACAGTCTCGTGTTCTTAAGGATGCAAGCATCAGTCATCTTCCCTGACCAGCCAATACTGATGTCAGTGAAGCATCTCCGGGGATCCATCGACACTTACATAATCATAGAAAAGTAGCCCTTTCTGCTGAGGTACTCTGTGGCAAGGTGGTCTGCTGCCAAAATGGGGATAGGCATGCAGTCCATCCTTCTACCACAGTTCGGGAACTCATTGCTGCCCATCCATGCACTCTATCCTGAACATTGCCGAGATTCACAGGCCTGTGCAGCAGAAGACTATTAATGGCCCTGCACACTTGCATGACAACGACCCGCACAGTACATTTTCCAGCTACAAAATGACTTCCCACGGGCCAGTAGCACATCGCTTCCACAATGCAATCACGAGTTGCTTCTCCACTGTCCATGAAGCTCTCATTCTGGTGTCCCTGAATTGGAGGGCGGAGGCATGCACGGCACACAGATCCAGGCATGTGGCCTGGTGCATTTGAAAGGTCTGCAGCCACTGCTCCTTATCCCACGCCTGCATTGCAATGCTACCCCACCAGTCAGTGCTCGTTTCTTGGGTCCGACTGATGCAGCAGCTCCGTGACCACCACCACCAACCTTCAGCTGGTTTTTGCTACGTCCAGCAGCAATCTGTCCTCCCCGACGCTGTCACATTCCCCACCGATGCGGTTCTTCTTCTGGCTCTGCAAGTACGAGCAGATCGTGCATTCTGTGCTTGCAACATTCATGACAATCAGACCCCCCGACGTCAGCTCTGGGCCCCAGGGACAAACAGTCCCGTCCCACCTCTTCCCTCTGTGGCTCCGCCCACTGTCCACCCCTGCTCCACCCCAGTCCCCTCCCTCTCAGTCCCCCCTCCTCTCTTCTACACTCCCCTTCCCCCAGGTGATGAGCGACAGCCAGGGAGGGCTGAGCAGGGGGGGGAAAACACCACGAGCAGCGGCGTGGCGGGGAGGGGAGGGGCAAGAGGAGAGGAGTGGAGGGACGCAAGTGGTGAGTGACGGCAGGGAAGCCAAGTGGGGAGGGAGGAGCGACCCAGTGAGTGGTTGGACGGGGCCTAGGGTGGAGTGTGGGCGGGGCTGCTGGTGGAAGAGGCCTGGGACCTTTTAAATGGCTGAGCGCCTGGACAATTGCCCCTTTTGCCCACCCCATCCGTGGGCCCTGATGACAACAGTGCAGAGCTGTGCAGCTCTATGCTTCTATCAGAGATGGCAGGCAGTGAGGAGGGCTGCGCAGGTTCATGAGATTTTTAAAAAAGGCTAAAAAAATATGGGCTATAGATGACATGATGGGATGGAGAAAGATGCATGCTGGGAAGTTGACCCCTTGCTCCCACTCAACCCTGCGTGACACATTTCTGTCCCATCGTGCATTGCCAAAACTGGACGGTGGCAAGTTGCACACTGGGATACCTATGTATGGTGCACTGAACAGTGCATCGACCCAAGTGTTCCTAGTGAGTGTGTGCAGCCCTGATGCAAGGAGCCAAATATGCACTCACACAAGCAATATATTAACTGTGGCGGCTTTATGCCAATGTAGCTTGTGTTAACAAAAGTGTGTACGGTAGCCAAAGTGTGACTCCTCTAGCTGGTAGCTAGAGTACATTCAGTTCCTCTGTGGACCAACCACTAGATAGGGTTATGTGCACTACAACAACAGATGGGTGAAACAAGCAAGCAAACAAATAGACTGGGAAAGGGAAGGAATCTGATGTAGCAGGAATAAGAGCATGTTTTTACCAAGAATGACAGTGAGCACAATCTGTAGGTACTGTAAGACCCTCAGGAGCAGTAATATTAGCTCGCCATCTGCCTAATTTATCAGCTGACAGGGTTATGTAGATATCATGGCTAAGGTGAGTTTTAAGGGGGGATTTAGGGGTGGAAGACTGACACATAGCTCGTGTTTGATGTAGTGGGGAAAGAGGAGTCCAGCGAGCCAGGAAGTTGATCCTAGTCACAGCAATTTGAAGGGATTTCAGGAGAACAAGGTTGCAGTAGTCAAAGCCAGAAAAGAGGCGGTTGCAATAGTCAAGATTCAGGATGATGAAGTCCAGGATGAGAGCTTTAGCTGTCTGGACAGAGGAAAGGTGAGATCTTAGTATTGTCATGGAGGAAGATGCAGCAAGAGTTAGAGAAACCCTGAGTCTAGAAAGTGGGCAGAATCAAAGCTGACGCTCAGATTATGGGCTGGCTGACGGTGGCTTATCCACAAGGAGTGAGAAAAATGGAGAAGGACAGAGCCAAGAATTCAGTTTTGGCCACATTGGGTGTAATGTGACAGCTGGGTAGCTACAAAGAGGAGTCAGAAAGACAGGCTAAGGTTTTAGCTGGGATGGAGGGAGACAGGTCTGGAGTGGAGAGGCAGATTGGTCAGTCATCAGTGTCAAGATAGTAGTCAAAGCTGTGCTTGCAGGTTATATCACATAGTGAGAGGACATAAAGGAAGAAAAGAGGGGAATCAGGACAGAGTCCTGTGAGACCCACTCAAAAGTTGGAAGGGGGGCATAAAAAGGACCACCAAATGACACACTGAAGGAAAAATTAGAGAGGTAAGAAGAGAACCAGGGATGTGCAGTCATGAGAGCCAACACAGACTGGAATTGCAAGGAAAGGAGCATGGTTAATGGTGCTCCAGGTAACTGACTGATTATGAAGCATGAGGATGGCGTACAGGCCCTGCTATTTGCCTAGAAAGAGGTCATTAGAGATCTTGGTGAGAGCAGTTTCATTGGAGTACAAAAGCTGAGAAATTCTCCTTAAGGTTAAAGAGCATTTCGAATCCTGCCGAATGGTTTGGAATGCCATTTTCAGCCATCTCAAACATTGTCAAGTCAGGAAAAGTGGGTTCCTGAGCGACCCACTCCCATGTCAAGAGTTTCCTGAAGACTACAGAACTCCTTTGTTCTCCTCTAGAGCAGGTTCATGACTTGAGACCTCAACCTAGTTCTAAGGATCCTTTTGAATCTTTATCTTCAGTATTCCTCTACTCTGTTGGTCTCAGAATAGCCTTCCTCTCTGTTTATATCCCCCTGTAGAACTGTCAGGCACTAAAAGCAGGAGAGAGAAAAATTTAGATTCCTCACTTGTTCATTTCCTTTCTCCTATTTTGAGTGCCTTGAAAATCCATCCCTACCCTGTCTATTTTTAAGGGGTGCTTTCTAGTTGAATGCCGTTTTCCAGCAGACTTTTTGCCAATGTCCTCATATGCTGTGTGTGTTTTTATTAAAAAATAAATCCACCTCTTTCAAGATTACGAGGCAGTTGCCGTTGTACAGATGCTATTGCATGTCAGCATCCTGACCACTGGCTTTAGTATTGGGTTTGGTACACAGGTTTAGTATTGGGTTTAGTACACAGGTTTGGGAGTACTCCACTCCAGCAGTTCTTCCTGGGGCCATCGCTCAGCAGCTGGCTATTGATGGATAGTTCTGGTGTGCCTCAACCTCCAGTTCAGAGGGAACAACTCATTGCGCCATTCCTGGACACTCAAGATAGGCGAAAGGAAATGAATGGGTAAGTTACTTTAGAGAGTATGAGTGACACGATGAAAAGGATGTTTCAGAAACAGCGGTAGTTTCACCATGACCTTTCATCATCAGACTGAATTATTTTTAAGATTTGAGAAATAAAGGTTGCATAGGCTTGTCAAGTTTAATTTGAGAGAAAGCTGCTTAGGCTTAGTTTGATAGGCCTGATCCGAAGCCTACTGAAGTAAATGGGGGGAGTCTTTCCATTGACTTCAATGGGCTTTAGATAAGGCCCTGTGTGATTTTAGAGCTACTCTGATTTACACTAGTTGAAGATCTGGTCCTCACAGAACCTTTTTCCCATGTAATGTTTTTGTAGGGCCATAAGTGCTTTCAGCTCATGGCCCTCATTTCTGCTATCACACTGCTAGCGCTAGCTTTGGGTATTATTTATTATCCTACAGTTCAAATTATGACATACATGGGTTTTCATAAGGGCCCAGATAAGCTTCTGGGTATTGATCATAGACTGCCCAACCAGCTATAAAAAAAAAAAATTAAGATGCTTTTGATTTTAGGAGTTCCCATTCAGGAGTTTAAGAAATAACGTCTCTGAGCGCCAGGAATGCCTTTTGCTATAGGGGTGTGACTTAGTTTTAAATCTCCATTATGGTTTAGAGACAATGCTGCTGATGGGCACTACAGATCGACATGCTGTAGCCCAGTCGGTGCATAATTTGTGATGAAAGAGGTGCTGGGGCTCAAGCAATTTTTTTACATTCATAATTGATGCAACAAGCCCGGTGCCAGGACTATGAATTGCCAAGCCTAGAGGTGCCAGGGCTCAGCCCTGGTACAAATTAAGCACTGATCCCAGTTCTTTGTGTACATCTCTCCTATAAGAATTTCAGAGCCCTTAATTCCAGCTCCTAGATTTCCAAAATATAACTCCTTGGCGAATTAGCTGCAAGAACTTCAACCACATCAGTGAGAATCAGACACCTAAATCCCATGTAGCACCTGGGAGATTTAAGACTAAGCTACAAACACTTTCTTAGCCTTTTCTAAGTTAATAAGGACAAAGAGCTTTGGTGGAGCCCATCTTTCATTGAAACTCACTAAGCACAGCCATTTCTTATTATAATGGTAGAAAGAGGGTCTTCTTTAGATAATAGAGGGCATATATTGGCTTATCTAAGGCTTTTAAAAGTGGAAATCTAGTAAACCTGCTATTCCATATGAAAGTAGGAGGCTTTGCCTCCTGATATACCTGCTGTCTTCCCTTCCCTCACCTACAAATAAACACAAGTTGTAAACAAGTTCAGTTGCAAAGGTTCGTGCCTGACAGTCCCGTGGGAGTAATTCATACTCTGCATACAAATCCAGTTGCCCTGCCGTCTTTCACTGCCTTGGCACTTGCAGTGTTCTATCAAGGTCACCCTCCGCTAACTGGCCTGTTTTCAGTCCAGCCAGAACCCCGTTGAAAGGGATATTCTTTCCTGTGATGCCACTTTCTGCTCACAGATAACAGATCAGACAACCATAAATGCAGCAAGGTCTTCGCCCCAGTGAGCAGGGCTGGATCACAGCGTTATCTGTCTGCATTCCTCCTGCCTCTCCTCCTTCTGTCAGTGTTTAACAGAACTCCAGTCAGCACAGATACCTGGGAAGGTTACATGCTTCTGAACCAACTTTCTCTGAGGCAGAGCCCAGCACTGCTGTCCAAAGCCAGTCCAGTGTCCACTGCATCCATTGGCCTCCCTCAGAAAGTTCTTTAAAGAATGCCAAAGGCTTCAATGTCTATTGGCTGAGAAAAATACGCATAAGCGCAGCCACAAAAAAGGCCAAATCAGTGGAGCTGCACAGCTCTGTAGCATTTTGATGACAAAAATGAAATTTAAGTCCCGAGAAATATTGCAGTGTGCCCCTTTTCCCAGTTTCACCAGACAAGACATGGAGTAATTTGTATTACATGGTGCGAAGATTAGGCGTTTTGGGGTTTTTTTTGCAGTGACCAAAGTGTCGAAAACCTGCAAAGCCCAAAGTGAGTAATTTTGCCCTTTCACATAACTTCCAAAGCCCCAGCTGAACAGCTTGGGCTTCCACTGTGGCCCTTTTCCCCACACCAGTATGAACAGACCTGATTTTTGGGTCCCTGGGTGAGAGAGGATCACTGAAACCAATTGCATGAAGCCAGAGACTCACATCCATTGTCTGTCTCAGTCTGGTGTACCTGGCTCACAGGTGATCTCTCAGCATGTCACCACTGACATGGGCTATGTGAGTGGATCCAGAGGGCCTACTCCGATGCTGTTTTTCTATCCCCCAGTTATCTGCTTTGATATTCCAAGGGACGTACAAAGGCACACGGTTGGCTTAGTCTGTTTTCAGCTGCTGTTCCACATTTACTCTTGTTCCTTTTCCATTTTGGTGCTCTGCAGAGAATGCCCAAATGGTAATGAGTAAAGCAAACAGGCATGAATCTCATGCAGCCTGAGAGCTCAGGACTGTAAGGGCAAATTCTCCCTGTCGGCTGTAAATTGTAAACGGTGACTCTGTTGTAAGCCAAAGAGAAAGAGGTCTGTGCCAGGAGATTCATAGCCAAGGGGACAGAATCCTACCCTAGATTTACTCTGCTGCCCCTATATGGGCCACATGTCTCCAGTCCACACACACCATCACTCGGATCACCTTCTTACCCCGCTAATCTGAGCACGTCACCACTCTGTTTGAGCATCTCCGCTGGCTTCCCCTTCTGTGCTACCCCAGTCACAACTTTTGTGGGCATTCCTTCAAGGCCCTGCCTAATTGACCTTCCATTCTAGCCTTTTATCACATTGCCCTGTACCTACTCTACTTGGCTAACGATACCAGCCTCAGTGTTCCATTGGCCCATCTTTTCTACAACCATCTGGGCACCTTTCCCACATAGTTCCTGAGGCAGGAGTTGCTCTCCCCTGAGCTGGTTGACTAGATCATAACTCGCCCCTCATTCAAATCCCTCCTAGGGCCCACTCCTACCATGACATCCAAAGACGTGTCAGAACCGAGATGTATTTCTCAGACAGCGATTATATGTTTTTCAATTTTTATTTGGTTTATTCATCCTGGGCACACAATTCTGCTGAGTTAACAGAGTGATTTTGTTAGCGTGGCCTTGTCTGTCCATCCTCACCCCCTTGACTGCATGACGTGTGAAGTCTGACGGCATGCTGTTTGGACCGTGGGTGATTTATCCATAGGGTGAAGTACCCAGCACACACTGGGAGGGACAAAAATAATAATAATCTGCTGCAGCCGTCTCTGAAGCTGCTTCAACTCCCCTCTATCACCAAAACACAACCAGATGTGTTCAGCTGAGCTGCCTGCATATTCGTGGATTTGTGGACCCCTACCCACAAATGCACCCAACTTCAGCGGGCGCCCACAAACAGTAGAATTTCGTTGTATGCAGCCTGGCCCATTGGCTCCTGTTGCATCGCTTTCACACTGCAGAACACACACTGCTGTTCAGATCTTGTGAACGCATGGGGAAGGGGCCGGATTCTAGCTTTAGAAAGATGCATCCCACTGTCTGAATGCGATCTAATGTCTCTCACTTTCACATCCATCCCAAATACAGCTTTCTTCCCCCTTTGTTACACAACAGTTGGGAAGGACATGACCAGAGCCAAGAAACTTAAAGCTGAAATTGACATTTATCTTTAATCTACACAGCTGCTTACAAAATAGACTCAGCAATGCAAGCCTAGGACACGGAACCAGCCTATGGTGAACATTTTCCAGCGTTTACCGGTTAGGTTTCTAACATTTAATTCCTCTGCATTTTATTTTAAAAGGCAGCTTTGTTTATAAAATGCCTAGGGCTTGTTTATAAAATGCCCTACCTCAGAAGAAATGTGGGTTTTGTCAATTGAGTGTTTATAGATCATGTGCTCATGCCATTCGGTTAAGGGTGAAATTCACCCCATACAGAGGGCCAGTAAGAGGCCTATGCACCACTTAAGTTCCACTTCACAATGAGACATGGCAGGATCCCCACCAGCCGAACAGATGACTCATTTGTGTCAGCCCCCAAGACTACCATCTCAAACCAGGGTGGGGCCAGAGAGGGCTTATTTAGGATTGAAGTGATGCACAGGTCTGGTGATGGCTGTCTGCAGGAGGTGGAATTGTCCCCTAAATGAATAGTTTACATCCCGCAGTACTTTTAGTTCAAAGGAGCCATTCTGAACCATTTTGTAAATGAGCCTTTGGGCCACACAGCCTACACACGAACATGCCTTGGAGAAGCGTTCTTGGAAGACGCCAGCTGGAGAGACAAACTTTGTGCCTCCTGTGGAGTTTAATTTTATAAATCACACCTATTTTTAACTTGTACAAACATAAAAAATAGCTCTGAAGCCAGCAAACCTCTGTTTATATTTTAAATGTGTAGTTCAAAAATAGCCAAAACAATGTGTTTTTTTTTAAAAAAAATATGGTAAGAAAAAATATATCTCAAAGGTCGAAACTTTGTTTGCGAGGAACAATTTTAAATTGGGACGGTTTTGAAGGTCTGAAAATAGGGGTTTATAAGTGGAAATGCAAGTATGATGCTAAGTATAGCAGGCTTTATTACAACTCAACTACCAGGTATTTAGATGGTGTTCTTGGAAGCTGCCATTAGCAATGTCTGTTGAGCAAGGTGCACAATTATTTCGTTATGAAAATGCTGGCATAATTTCACATGAACTGAAGATGCTGGGCTTCTGATCCCCAACACCCAGCAGCTCCTTAAAAATGGCATGGAGTGACTCATTCTGCCATAAAAGCAAGATCGTGAGAAGTTCTTATGTGATCTCAAGATGCTGATTCTCTAAGAATTGTGTGCATAGGTCTAGGGCTGGGCTAAGTCCATTTGGGACTGTAGGCTCCACCCTGGCTTAGTGTGGTAGTGAAGGGCCCACCTACTCATCTAGGAGATCTTAAAATGTAATTAAATGCAATCGTCAATGGGGAATTATCATTGGACAGGTGTTTTTCTAGTGGGGTCCTGCAGGCTTTTGGCCCTACGCTATTTAAAATTTTTATCAGTGACCAAGAAGAAAACATAAAATCATCACTGATAAAGTTTGCAGATGACACATCAATTGGGAGAGCAATTGAGATTGAAGAGGACAGGCCACTGATACAGAGCGATCTGGATCACTTGGTAAGCTGGGCACAAGCAAACAATATATGTTTTAATATGGCTAAATGTAAATGTATACATCGGGGACCAAAGATCATAGACCATGCTTACAGGATGGAGGATCCTGGAAAATAGTGACTCTGAAAAAGATTTGGGGGTCATGATGGATAATCGGCTGAACATGAGCTCCCAGTGCTACATGGTGGCTGAAAGAGCTAATGCGATCGCTGGATGCATAAACAAAAGGACTCTCGAGTCGGAGTAGAGAGGTTATTTTACTGCTGTGTTTGGCACCGGTACGACTGCTGCTGGAATACTGTGTCCAGTTCTGGTGCCCTCTATTCAAGAAGGATGTTGATAAATTGGAGAGGGCTCAGAGAAGAGCCCCAAGAACGAATTAAGGAATAGAAAACGTGCCTTATAGGGACAGACTCCAGGAGCTTAATCTATTTAGCTTTACAAAGAGGAGGTTCAGAGGTGACTTGATCACAGTCTGTAAGTATCTATGTGGGGGAAAAATCTTCAGTCTAGCAGAGAAAGGTAGAACACGGTCCAATTGCTGGAAGCTGAAGCCAGACAAATTCAGACTGGAAATAAGGTGTACATTTGAGACAGTTAGAGTAATTAACCAGTGGAACAAATTACCAAGGGTCACGGTGGATTCTCCACCACTGGCAATTTTTGAATCAAGATTGGATTTTTTTTTTAAAAGCTCTGCTCTGGGAATGATTTGGGGGCAGTTCTATGGCCTATGCTATACAGGAGGTCAGACTAGATAGTCACAGTGGGCCCTTCTGGCCTTGGAATCCATGAATCTCAGAGCCACCAGTTGCGCTAGTGGAGACCTGCTGCTGCTCCTCTTTAAGCAGGCTGTGGATTACCCCGTTCCCAGACCACGGCTCCCTGCCTTCAAGTGGGTGGAGGCCCATTCTAGAGGAGGGAGACTCAGCCCTCAGCCACTCAAGCAGAGAACTGTTGGGGGTGGGGGGCACACCATCCCAACTGACTTGGGATGGACTGGCAAAAGTGAGGATCCACACACGCAGAGTCCTCTGCTGAGACCATGCCCATGGCAGCCTTCCCAACAAGCAGCCGGTTTTAGACTCAGCCACCCGTTAACATGAATAGGGCTGTTTCCCCCTCTCAGAGCAGTTGTTCCCACCTGCCTGCATCTGCAGAGAACATCACTGCACTGGTTACACTCATGTAACGTTTTCAAGATTTTCTCACAGCCAAGAGGGCTAGAAACATTCATTTTTTAAATGAAGGTTCAGTTTCTGGTGTCATCGCTAGAACCACAGGTGCAGGTCTGTATCCCTACACCTCAATCCTTCCCTGAACTGGCCTGCTCTTCTCCTCCATTGTCGTCCCTCTCCCTCCCCCCCCAAACCCTCCCACGCACGGCTCCTTGCCTAGATTGCCTCTCTCTCTGTGAGACAAAGGGGGCAGGGAGGAGGGCAAAAGTTTCCAGTGACAAAGTTTCAGGCTAGATGAGAATGGCTGTGTCAGTTCTTGGCCTCCTCTGTTGCATCGGCAAAATCTCAATCAGCCAATTTGTTTTGGCTGGTGGGCAGCTTGGTTAGCTGGAGCTACTTTTGCTTGGGATCAATTCATGTCCCCGTTCGAGGCTGATTTATCATGAGAGAAGAACCTAGGGGATTACCAGATCGGCTCCGATCCGAGGTTTATCTAGTCCAGTAGCCTGTCTCCATCAATGGCCAGCACCCTATGAAGGTGCAAGAAACGCTGCAATAGGCAGACATGGGATACTCTGCTCCCTGCATTAAGTCTCACGCTGAGCTCTAATAAAGATTGGTGCAAACCCTGAAGCATGAGGTTTGGTATCCTTAAGGACTTGCTTATTTTGCTGATAAAAGCCAAGTGGATGTGTGTTAAGTTTTCTTCAACCAGAGGAGCAAGTGTGGAGTTTGGAAGGTGCAAATGGTAAATTTTCTCCAGTGGAGTTTAGGCCAGTGACTTCCACGGAGGTGCAGGTGTTTGAATTTCCTCATCCTCAAAACCCATCCTGTTGATTCTTGTTGCTGATGAATGCCAGGGGAAGTACTGTGTCCACGGATAGCCGAAATTGGCATCACCTCCCTCAGAAAGGGCAGGGTGCCAAGCTTCTCTAGAAGAGGAATAAGAGGGAGGCAAGTCCTTGCTGGTTCTTGTTCCAGTGGAGCAGAGACATGGTGGCTAGACATGCAGGGGCCAATGCAGATCTGTAACTGGGGAGCAGATCAGCTGGCAAAAGCCTTTCAGAACAAGCTCTTGCTTTCCTCTCATGCAAAAGTGGGACCTTTTTTCATCTGGGGTTTGTGAGCCTCCTTTTGAAATGAGCACAGGCGACACAGGACAGAAATAGTCCATGTGAATAAGATGGTAAGAGAAAAAAAAAAGATAAGAAAATTCTTTGATTTGACTGTTCTAACACGTTCTGCATTTTTTTAAGTAGGCAAAAGGACATTAGAATAGAAGGAAGGGCTGAGTATCACAGTGGAGAAATACATTGAGCTGAGATCAGAAAGGCTGCCATTTTCATACATAGATGCCTGAAGTTAGGCACCTATACCTATATTTGAGCACCTAAGTAAGTTCTCTCTTTTTCGGAGGTACAGAACATTAAAGTCAGTGGAAGCAGTGGGAACTCAGACCTCTGAAAATCAAGCCACTGATTTACGGCTGGGTTTTTCAAAGGAGCCTGAAGGAGTTGGGAACCCAGTTCACCAGGATTTGGGTCTCTAATCCAGTAGACTCTTTTGAAAATCCCAGTCTAGGTGCCTAGATTTGGGTAAGCCAATTTGAAAATTTTGGCTAACTTTGCCAATTGCAGAATAGGACAAAAAGCTCGCTCTCAATTTCTGCTTTTGAATCCATTCCACTGAGGTAGAGGATGCCCAGAAATATAAATCCTCACCCATGCTGTACACGGGTGCAATAATTACTTGCTCGAGTCCTTTGTCTCCTTTCTATTATCAGCTCAGCAGTCCCTCATTCTCAGCCCTGAAACTGCAATGATCTCTAAGCGGGCACAGAGAGTCACCAGGATGGGGCTTATTGTAGGATCATAGCCATACTCACTTGCCTTGTTATACAAACCTTGTAGAATCTTTATTTCAATAACAATAACAGAACCTTTGCTTAATTTTGACCATGCTGTTTCTTGTCTAAGGACACTCATTTTCTCTCTCTGCCTATGCTCATCTTAACAGGAGCTATATCATGCCTGGAATGCAGTAGGTTCCTCTTAATTCAGAAGCAGGGCATCCCATTCCCCAGGACAGCTGTGACAGAGAAAAGATGAAGGAAAGACGATATAATGTGACAAAAAAAAAATCAGACGAGACAATTTAACACTAACAGTGTGCAGTATATGCAGTTGGAAGGGGACCCTGATTTATGCAGCAGCAGCAGCAACGACTTATGTCTGTTAGAAATAGGAGGAAGACCAGCTCCGTTCTCCATTTTGCCCAAACAACGCTACCTTAATCACTGACAGCAATTCATTCCCAGCTTGCTGAGGCCTGCAGATGCTACGTCATTTCTCGCTGTCATACCTGCAACTGCAAAAGGAGACTAATTCTCATTTCACTTCAGGACAGTTGTGCCTAACAACTAGCATGCATTGGATAAAGCAGCTGTTGACCTAACCAAAAATCTTCTAGCTTTCCAAACGCCCCACTTCCTGGCCTGGAGTCAGAACTTTCAGAATCAAGCGCAAAGTTTTGCCATTTCCCCAAGTTCCCAAATTATTATTTATAGCACCTGAAGACCCCAGCGGAAATCTGGGGTCCATTATGCTAGGCACTGTACAAAACATAGAGTAACAGACAGTCCCTGTTCAAAAGAACTTACAATCTGGAGAGATAAGACACAAAAAAGTATTCCTGTCCCATTTGACAGATAGGGAACTGAAGAACAGAAAAAGGAAGTGACTTGGGCATGGTCGCACAGTGAGTCTGTGGCAGAACAAGGTATTTGAACCCAGATCATCCAGAGTGCTAGTCCAATGCTCTACCTGTCTCGCTGAATGTTTAAAAGTACTTTTTTGGCAGTGCATTCAGTGCTGCTCCCAAAGAAGACTAACATTTGGATGCTGGGGGAGGGGGAGAGACCATCTCCGAGATCCTCCTTTGGGGCAAATTGGGGACAAGGCTATTAAAAGAGATGACCAAACAAATCATGGAGTCATGGGGACACATGCCAGGTGCCTTTGCTGAGCATGTTTGTTGTTTACAGTTTTCTTTTCATTCGGGGCCAGTTCGTATCTGGCTAGGAAACAAGTCTTGTCTTCGCCTCTCTCTTAAAAGCCTTCCTGCAGTAGATATTGGTTATTTATATTTAAATCTGCCCATAAATCCTGGTAAGTCGGCCTGCCACTCCTAGCAACATAATCTGTTGCCCAGTGGGTATCTGCAACGTGTGTAATTGCACTCAGAGAGGTTGCAGGGTGGTGACAGACGGTCCAAGCGCTATCCTTGGCAGATTTAGGACTAGGTCAGAGCTGATGGGTGTTGCCTCTCAGAAGCTGGAAAAGGATCAGCTTGGAGCAAAGGCTGGCGCCACATGCAGGGGTCTGGCTGCGAGTGGCAGAAGTCTGTGGGCAGTGGATGCCTCTTAACATATTCCACTGCCCTCAAAACAAGGTAAATTGGTGGTTGAGGCAGACATCAGTTGTGGGTAGTTATCCTGCTTTCCTGAATGATCGGTAAACCAATTCTTTTCTTTGTTTAAATTGAATTTTTTCCCCTCTTCTCTCTTTAAAGCCCAGTTAGTGCCAGCGAAAGGTGCCAGCACTTGATAACCAAGAGCTAAATCCACCCATCCCCCAGTCAGGTATAGCAGAGCCATTCCCTCTCGTTTCTCCTTTATTCCCCTCCCCATAACCTATCAATGGCCTTCAACCCGACACTGAAGGAACCAGCTCTAGGTGCAAAAAAGTGTCCGTCTCATTGTCTTTTCATCCCTTAGCGTCTCTGACAACAACAAAGGCCATGCAAAGCTAATTGGTATGGAGAGATCTCTTTGACGTGGACAGCTGTCTGCCAGGAATCAGAATGAGACCAAGGGCCTGATTCTGCTCTCAGTGAAGTCAGTGGTGAAGTTCCATTGGATTTCACTTGTGCAGCATCAAGTGTTAAGCAGCAACACAGTTAGGAACGTAGCAAATGCAATACCAGATCAGCCTGGTGATGCATCCAGACCAGGATCTTGGCTCTGACAGTGGCGAGTACCAGATGCTTCAGAGAAAGGTGTAAGAATCCTGCAGTGGGCAGCTGAGGGATAATCTGCCCCCAGGAAAAGTTTCTTTTACCTCCAATTAGAGGTGGGTTTGAGCTCGAAGGCGGGAAGATTTACCTCCCTTCCAAAATCTTTGTTCCTTTCTGTTTGCTTTTTAATCCTCACTATTACATCTTTTGATATTCTTGTTGTTCATATAAATGTCCAATCTTTTTGGGGTATTCTGCTCAGCTCTTGGTCTCAATGAGATTTTGCGGCAATGAGTTCCACAGGTTAATTGGGTGCTGTGTGAAAAAGTGTTCCTTTTCTTTTAAAATTTGCTGCCTTTCAATTTCATTGAATGTCCTCTTGTTCTCATGCTGTGAGACAGTGTGACTATCAGTGCCTGATCGATCTTCTTTATACTAATTATTTTGGGTCTCTTAGCCATTTCTGATCTCAGACAGCTTCTTACACTGTTAGTTTCCTTATTAGCTTCTGGTGAGGGACTTCGTCAAAACCTGTTTGAAAGTCCAAATATATAATTTCAGCCAGTTCTACTTCATCCACTATTTTATTAACATGTCCAAAGAATTCTAGTTATTCGTGAGACACAGTCTCCCTTTGCAGAAGCCATGTTTGTTGATCCCTAACATATCATGATCATTTGAGTTTTATAATTAATCATTCCTGTCAATTTTCTTGATACCAGAGTAAGGCATACTGGTCTGTAATTCCCAACCTGATCTCCTTTGCCTTTTTTAAAAAATAGCTACAAGCATTTGCTACCCTCCTCTTCTCCAGTATAGTAGTTGATTGACAGAGTGGAGACCCAGAGTTTCCAGGTCCCATTAGTGACCAAGTTTTCAAAATTGCTCAGCATGCAGCAGCTCCTATTTAGAGATGGACAAAAAAAAAAAAAAAATTGCCAAAAAAACCCCTTTTTTGGTGGGGGGGAAGAGATACAGATATGATGACACCAAAACCTTTTACAAATTTGTGTCAATTTTACCAAACTGGTTTGGTCAAACTAAAAAAAAATCTGAAAAAATTGCAACATTTTGATTTTTTGGTTCCAAATGACATTTTATTAAACAATCAAAACATTTTAAAATGGTTGAAATTGAAACAAAATGTCAAATTTGTCAAAACAAAACATTTTGTTCAATCTGAAATGAATTTTTATTTGATTTACCAAAAACTTTAAAACAATTTTTTTTTTCATTTGACCAGAAATTATTCTTTCCAGAATTGCAGCAAACCAAAAAATTCATTATTCACCCAGCTCTATTCCTATGGGGAAATGAGCCTTTTGAAAATCTGGACCAATATGAATAATGAGACTACCATTCACAGTTACATCAATTAGGAGAAGAAATAGTGATTCCCAGGACACACAGCTAATCACTAGCTCCCTGGAGTTAGGAAGAAATTTCCCCTATAGGCACGTTAATGAATAACTGAGATTATGCAGGATTTTACACCTTTCTCCAAAGTGTCACTGGCTACTATGGGTGACAGAACAGGGAGTAGATGTGCCACTGATCTGTTTCCCTACAGCTGATTCTGTGCTCCAGTGTAGCTCTTTGGGAAATATTAACAGGTTCCCTGAGAGTTTTTGTTGGATTTGATTGGGTGCATTTATCTCATTCAAGCTCTTAACTCAAATGATTTCTTCTATTTGAACTCAGAACATGTCCAACAGCTCAAGCACCAACTTTGCCTTTCTCAGTTCATTCTGCTAGGCAGATTTTTCATTCCATCAAGCTTCCTGTATTGAACTGGCTGGACACAGACGCTTCATCACCTTGTTTGAGATTATCCACGTCCACTTACTTGAATCTGACAAAAGACATTCCTTGACCTTTATACTCTTATAAATCAAAAACTTCTACTAGCTTGAATCTCTGTTTGCTCCTTCTTTCACTTCCAAAGTTAAACGTTCATGTCTGTCCTACTCCTCACTATGCCTGATTCATTTTCTTCATCTCCCCATATGATATGTACTGAAGCTTCTTAGGATGCTGCTGCTTAAGGATATTTGTTAGTGCTTTAGCAACGTCTTTATATCTTTGTTGCAGTTCCTGTCTGACACTGCAAAGGACTTGCCAACATAGGAATCAGTGTTGGATCTTATCCAGTCATGAGAATAAGCAAGCTTTCAATCAGGATTATCCCCAATAAACCGTCTCCCTGGGACAAATGAATGGCTGAAGATGATAACCAGATATAGTCTGCCATTGTATGGGGTGACAAGGTGGGTGAGGTAATATCCTGAGAAGAGATCTGGGTAAGCTAGAAGTAGGTCAAATAAAAGGCATCACCTCACTCACCTTCCCTCTCTAATAGCTTGGGACTGACACTGCTACAACACCACAGCATACTACATTGTTTTGGATGCTTGTTTTCCATCCAGTTTGAATAGCATTCCCTATGAAAAGCCCTTCTGAGCCAAGGCTTATGACAAAGATCACATTCAACGCTTTCTTGAGACATGGACATGAAAATTAAACTCATCTCCAATAAGCTATAGACAGTACCTGCAACCAAGAGAGACAGACAGGAAGGACAATTCACTGTCAGTAAAAACCAATAGTGGGTGTTCTACGACCACATAGTTAATAAACAGGCTCATTCCAGGGGACACTGAGTGGTACGATGTGCCACCTGCAGGGTGACGCATAAAACTGAATTCCACGAGCACTCGTGGCCATTAAAGATTCTGGTGCACTTCTTGTAAAAGTGGTTGTTGGCTCCAGCATCCAAGTCATATTGTGTTTTAGGATATTACATTCTGACTCCCTAAATGGGCCAAACGTATCAGCTAGAAAAGCACAAGCCTCCCCTCTGCCCCGAGCTAAAGGAGTAATCCCATCAACTGCTACCAAATAGCAGGGTCTTCTCCTGGCTGGGGTCAGTCACTAGAAGAAGACTGTCACACTAGGTTTTCATAAGCCATTAAACAATTGCCACATTCCATTCCAGAGGTGGTTGCCCATCAGTGCTTGGTGAAGCAATACCTATAGATTGTATATTTGTATTGCGATTGTGCTGAGGAGCTCCAGTCATGGACCACGTTTCCATTGTGCTAGGTGCTGTACTAATGCAGAACAAGAAGACAGTGCCTGCCCCAAAGAGTTTACTATCTGAAAAGCAATTTGGGAACCTTTTGGATGAAAGGCATCATACAGAGGCTTTTAATCCCACTTTCTATGGACACATCCACTCGCCATTATTCTCCATGGAAGCATTGTGGTTATAATTTATCATTTTGCACGTGTGGCACTTTGCAAAGAAAATAAAGGTACCATCTCTGCCTTGGGGACCTTGCACTCTAGGTGGAGGTATTGTAAGCCATCAAAAAAATTCAGAATTGATGCAGAAAATTCAGGCTGGTGTTCTAATTGGCATGGCATCCTCCCTTCTCCTGGTGCCTGGTCTTTCTCACTCTATTGGCTGAGGTGGGGGTATTGTCCTCTTCTTCTTGCTGTCAACTGGGCCCCCTTCCCAAATACACATGCACACACCTGGCTGTTGTGAGGGAAATCACAACAGTCAGTCACCTTTACTCATGCTTGAACATAAGCAAGTGCAAAGGCAAGTAAACATCCTAGCTGGGCTCTGTTTGATCATGACCCGTCAAACATGATCTGCCATCTGAATCAGGAAGCCCAGGCCCAACATCTGAGCTCCGACTCAGGGAGGGCACCAAGAGGAAAAGGGATTGGGAGGAACAAAAGGTCAGTGACAGTCATGCATCCCCAATTCTGGATGAATCTCCTCATGTCTGTCACTACAGGATTTAATGAGCATTTTTAGAGCTGCTGCTTTGCGTAACATCATACGCCAATAACTGAGCTCTAACCAGTTTGCTCTTGGCTTTCCACAGGATGTTTTTCCAGGTTTGGTGGAGAAGCAAGGAAGAGAGTCCAGAACCAAAGGACTCGTGTTTTGCTTTCCTGCCTCGAATCCACCTTTTCTTCCCCTTCGTGTTCTGTCACTTGAGAAATCTAAGCAGCAGGATAGCGTGGGAAAGGCAGAGCTGGCCAGTTCTCTCTTTGCCCACTTCATACTTGTGCTTCTCACCCAGACCACCACCTAACATGTCCTCATTGACCCCACCTCCATTATTTACTTTCGTTACAATACTTGTTACAACACCTGTTGTCATGGTGCCAGCCATTATGCTTGGTAGTGGAAGGAGAAGATTATTATTATTGTGTTAGTGCCTGGGTACCCCAAACAGGGATTAGGGCCCCATTGTACTTGGCACTGTACAAACAAACACCACAAACAGTCCCTGCCCTAGAGAGCTCACAATCTAGGGTTCAGCCAATATCCCGCAGGTGAGTAAACAGACAAATGAGGTGGAAAGGCAAGGTAACAGTGGAGACAGATGCATTTGTAGAACTGTGTAGGTAGTGGCCTCATCAGTCAAAGGTGATTGCCAGCCTAACTAGCTGTCACTGTAATTCATGTGGGTTTCCATTAACTCACACAATAAACTAGGTGCTTTCCATGTATAACAGGCATGATTCCTGCCCGGAAGAGCTTGCACTCTAAAAGCACTAGTAAAATAGCCAGATAAAGAGTCAGGGAAAGGGCTATAATGTTTAAGTACAGTGGTGAGGTGCTGGTTGGCTGTATCTTGGTCTATATCTCTGGGAGTATTTACACTGGATTTGGTCCCCATCACCACAATGAATCATAGAGTTTCAGGCCAGAAGGGACCATTAGATTATCTAGTCTGACCTTCTGGATAGCACAGGCCATAGAATTTCACCCAGTTATCTCTGTGTTGAGCCCAATAACTTGTGTTTGACTAAAGCCTATCTTTCAGAAAGGCACCCCGTCTTGTTTTGAAGACATCAAGAGATAGAGAATCCATCACTTCCCTTACTACTTTGTTCCAATGGTTAGTCACCCTCACTGTTAAAAAATGGTGTCTTATTTCTTATTTGAATTTGTCTTTAATCTAGTGGAGAAAGGCACGAAAGAACGAATGGTTGGAGGCTAAAGAGCATTCAGTTTTTTCCCCACGATGAAGGGCCTTATACACTGTCGTCTTTTGATCTTCTTTTTGATAAGCTAGCCAGACAGAGCTCTTTAAATCTCTCACATAATGTTGGATCATTTAGAAGGAATATGACACAAAAACGAGCCTCTCACCATGGTAAGATTTGGAGGGTTTTAGATATGTTATAAGCTATTCTCTTGTTACCCTTCAGCCTTGCCACATTATTAATTAGCTGAGGCCCAGATATTTAAAGACATTTAGGTACCTAAAGATGCAGTCAAGCACCTAGTGGGTTTTGGTATCTTGTGGCAATGAGTTCCACAAGCTAATTGCACACTGACTGAAGAAATATTGCCTTTTGTCAGTTCTAAAATAGAAGTGCCTGATCTCCTTTCTCTATACCAGCATCATTCATTTTATAAACCTTTATCACGTCCATTCTTATTAGTCTCCTCTGTAAACAGTCCCATTCCTTACCTGTACAGTTTTCATTGGTAAGTAGCATTAATATAATGCTTGAAAACATATTTAAAGATTTTTTTAAAAACTAAGTGTGATTTAACTTTAAAAAAGCCCCACACATAAAACTCTTTTTTGGCTCCATTTTCACTCAACTTTGTCTTGGTTGCATTTAGTGGTTTGGCAGATCTCTGTATATTTTGGGATCAAATACCCAGACCAGTAAAGACAAAAGTTCCTGGTACGATACACAGGGAAAGACCTCAGCAAAGAGGAATATTTATTTTTGTTAAAATAGCCCATCTCTATTTGTATAAAATTTGGCAATGGGATAGGTATGATTTTAATTTTTTTATGCAATGCTTCATTTTAAACTTTTGATAAAAATAGTAGATAAAAAAAAAAGTTGGTTTATTTTTATACCAATGCATTTTTTTCTTGCTGCTCAAGTCCCAAATGACAAATATAGCACATGGGGGTGGCAAGTCAAGAGGAAGGCAGAAAACTTTTTGTTCTCATTTCCAAAAATCTGAATCAGTAGCCGAAAGCCAGACAACCTGCACATTTGCTGCCTTTTCCCACTTTTATCATCGCACTTCCTTCCATGCCCACTCCTGTGCTTGGAACTCCTTCAACTTCCAGCTCTTCTTTCAGGTTTCTCTTCAAAACAGGTTTTTCTCCTTCTGTAAATCCTTTAACTGACATCCTACCAAACACAGCCAGCCATTGCTTAAAATCTGCACCTCTCAAAATGTCGACTTTCTACTTGAGAATAATATATTTTTTGTCTGTATTTACTGGGCCTCATTTAGGCCCTGGTCCTACAAACACACACAGGAGTAAATGTTCAGGAGGAAAATAGACAAATGCAAATCAAGTATTCTCAGAGAATGGAAGTTACTCATGTGTGAAAATGTTTGCAGGATCACAGCTTTCATCTGTAAGCTCTTGATAATAGGGACCATGTCTTCTTCTAGGTTTTGTGAAGCACAGAACATTCTGTTAGTGTAAATCTATGTGGCTCTATTGAAGTCAATGGGCCAGATTCTTAGCTGGTGCAAATCAGCAAAACCCCAAGTCAGTGCAACTATGCAAATATACCCGAGCTGGGGACGTGGCCCAGTATTGTTGGCACACAGATCATAAAAATAACATATTAACTAATTGAATATTGTCACAATCCCTCTGGATGTATGGCCATGAATTATTTAAAAAATGCAAAATTAGTGGACTGTCAAACTATATATAAAGAGACGCAGCTTTGCAATCAGCTATGAGCAGCGGTAGTAAATATTTATAGTGTATAAACATGTGTAGCACTGCAATGCTGGGTGCTGTTCAAACACAGAGGAGATGATCCCTGCCCTGAAGAGGTTAGCAGACATATACACCTCTCTTTTGCCCCTCCCACGGCAGAACTCTGAATGAAGCGGAAGACTTTACATTGCACCATGAAGGTTCACAGAGTCAGGCTTGGCTGAACCGGTGAGAGAAGCAAATTCAATAGACAAAGATCTTTAATAGAAAATACCCTGCCCTAGCCATTCCGATGTTGAGACAGTGCACAACAAGTTATCTGATCTCAGCTGTTGTGGTGGAACATGGGGAAAGGGGTGGTTTTGTAGGTTCTGTAACAAGGATTCTAATCATGTAGAGCATTAAAGAGCAATTGAACAGTACCCAGGGGCAAATAATCTTACATCAGACCTAATGCGTCGTCTTCTAGCAGTCTTCTGAATGCAGTACCTAATGGCATAAGTGAAGGGGTCCCTCAGAGTAATGGATGGCATTCATTCTTTTTTGATAGATATTGTACATAGTAGGTGGGTATGAAAAGGACCAAAAATCACTGTGCATCTTTTCAGGCCAGTCCAGCTTTGGCAACATACCACTGGATTTCAATTAAATCATCTTCCAACTATCCCCTCTTAGGCTGTGCTGAAGGGAATGGATATATAGTCTTCCATCTGATTGTCTCCACAGGAAAGCCAGGAGATTTGTCATTAAGTCACATCCTTGTTATAACAAACTGTGCGGTGACGGATGGGTTAATGGCAATGATGTTGATTTAATTTACTTGACCCGGATTATGTTTCTGATCCTCATAAATGCGTGTGAAAACTGCAAAACTTTCCACAACAAATTTTAATCCCTTGAAACAGACAAAGCAAAAACCGCATTTTCAGAAAGATGGACCCGTCCCTTCTCCACCCTAGAGAGAGTTATTTTTCTGTATAAGTGTATTCAAAAGTAGTTCTTGCACACCACACAAAAGGAAGATCACATTTCCCTCCACCCTTCAGGTTCCTTTTGTTAATGATAATTATCAGCCAACACTCAGCTCTACAGTCACGTGTCTACCAGTGAGAGATGGCCTCTGTCTCTAATCCCAGTCCTCCTCTCCCATTATTGTTTCATTGACTACTGTTGACTTTATAGTGCAGCTGGAAGCCAGAAATGAATGGGAAATTGGAATTGCAAGACTGGTGGGGCAGGTTTCCCCAACCAGTGTTGCAACAGGCAGAATATAAATAAATTTAAAAACACCATTTATCAAGAGCCAAGTCCTTCTAGGTTCACAGTGCACATATGTTGCAGATCTAGGACAGCAGCAAAAAAACCCACCCCCCCAAAAAAAAAAAAAAACCAGAAAACCCACCAACAAACCTGGGTTGTGTTTCAAGTTTTAAAAGTGGCCTCCCATGGTGCATCCCGTGTATCAGCCTTAATTGAAACGGCTCCAGAACTGGGCAGCAGTTGTCTGAGATCCACCTCCCAAGTGGAATCCACTGAACCAAACTGAAAATAATCCCCCTCCCCTCAATAATTCAACTGGGGCAGTTAAAGCAGCACTTCGGGAGGGACTCTCTCCGTCAACAAGCTGCTGGTTGATGAGGCGAGCAGGACTCATGCTGAGTCAATGAACGTTCACCTCACAGTGATCTTGAAGCCACAATCCAAGGGGATAGATCCTCAGCTGGGGTAACTGGATCTAGCGCCCTGCACCTCAGTGGAGTTCCACCTATTTACCTCCGCTGAGATTCTGTCCCGAGGTCTTTCCTGGACTCTTTTCAAGCCCTATTCTTAACTGTACAATGATTAGTCTTCAAATGGGCTGGGATGTTTGTATCCTGCCTGCCAGAATATGCTGACTTGTAATATGGGCTTTGCTGGCACCATTCCTCATTGGGTGAAGATTCTAGGCCCTTTCCTTGCTGGCACCGCTTGTGAAGTTCGAGTTTCTCTCTGACTCAGAGATTTCAGAAACAGCAGCTACCAGCTCCTTAGTGGATTACCCACTCTCTGAAAATTGTACCCCTTTGAAGTGGCTCAAGCTGACCACCCAAAAACTGAGCCAGCCACTAATCGCTTTTGAAAATTAAGGTCTTAATATATAGCAGTACCTAACTCTCAGCATAAGATACATAATTACGAAGGACTTCAATCTAAACGACACATGGCTCAACTGAGGATTATGAAGCCCTTAAAACCCCTATTTTGGACTGTCTGGGCAATACGGAGAAGGATTACTGTGACCAGAAATTTGAAGTCAGTGATCTGGTTTGCCAAGCTTTGCGCCTTGCGTTGGATTCTGGCCTCAGCTTTACTCAGCTGTGCCAGTTCCATCAGGGCATCATAAACCTCAGTCACTTGGTACCTCACCGGCCTGCAGTAGTCAATGTGGCTCTCCCAGTGAGTGTCACTTAGCGGCTTCACAGTCGGATTTGTAACATTATCTGTGAGGATCTTCCACCTGATAGTTGATGCTAAAAACAGGACGGATATCATGTGCAGTACTCTGAAGAGAGATACTGAATGGAAAGAAGATGACTCTGCATTTGACACAACCAGGCTGAGAGAATGGCAGCCACAAGGCATGAAGAAAGCTCTTAGATTCAGCACAAGGATCCTTGCCTAACAACAAAAACAGCACTCAAAGCTTGGCACCCCACAAGCCCGGCACTGTAGGCAGCTGCCTGGGTCACCTGTCCCAAAATCTAGCCCTGGCTTCCAGTGGCTGAAGCCAGAGTCCTGATCCCTGGAGGAAATCATAGAGCTAGTAGTTCTTGAATACAGGCACCCAACCTGGAGACGGCAGAATGTTTGGCCAAGAACCTTTTGGAGGCTGAATTAGATTGTGGGCCCACCCCCACAGCCTGAAACAGGAGGACTGGAGCTCTTTGGCCTCCCCCTACAAGGTGTTGGACTCTTGGAATAAGGGAAAACCCAAGGGGTTGAGAGGGCTGCAGGAAGGCTGCTCCCAGCGAAGACAATACCCACTCTGGGGGCAACAATCCCTAAGGGGTGCAGCTGGGCAGGGACCAAAGGGGACCATGAGAGAAGAGGGGTGTATCGGAGCTGCAGAAGCCACTTCCCTGCTGAAAACCAGTGTTGACCAGGTGGGGACTGGTACAACCCTAGGGGCAGTTAGGAGCCTGATCTGCTTCACCTGGGGGCAGGAAGGCCATAGCCACCACTCCTGTCCCGATCTAGAATATGACAATGCTGTAGCCTGCTCCTCCAAGACATTGGCATTCCTTGGGGAACCCGGTGCTCTAGGTGTGCCCATTCTAGTCAATGCGATGAAGGTCCAGGGGGTGGTTGACTCTGACTCTGGACAGACCTTTATACACAAGCAGCTACTGGGCCCCAACTTCCTGAAGGCTAGGGGAATGTTGCCTATAGGATCTATCCATGGATATTCCAACTCTACCCCACTATCAGACTTAAGATGTGTGTATATGGGAGGGCTGCCAAGTTGGTGGTGGCCATGGCAAAAGATTGTCATACCCATAGTGCCAGGTGAAAATGGCGCCCATTAACTGGCCTGCTATAAGAGGCAAACCAATCATGCCAGGATCCTAGCCCACAGGAGGGGGTTGATGTATCACTTGGGAAAAATCTTGCCCTTTATCAACCTTTAACTCTTTGGCCCTTTTATCCTGACCAAGAACACAAAAGGAATTGCACCCAATGTGAGGTAACTATTTTGGACTTCATTAGGATGGATAAAGATGAATTAGTCACTGGACTAGAAGTCGGTGGTTGCCTAGGCATCATGACCCATTAACATTCAATATGGGCAAACAAAGGACAGTCTCAACTGGTAATATATACATATGTAGTCTTTCTTGTAATTTGAATTGATTGATAGTTCTGGGGTAAATTACAGTGAGTCCAGTGCCTGTATTGCTACAGTTTTAAGATAAATAGGATGGAAATCACCCTTAGATTGGGAGGCTCCGGGAACACACAAAGAATGAAGACCATGACCACACACACAGTCACGTGTAAGAAATCTTGTCTGTATTATAAGTTTTACTAAGCAGATCATTAAGGTAACAATCACAAACAAAATATAATATAAATATAAATAAATATATCACAAACAAAATATAAAACCTAAGAAAGCCCACACGCTAACTAATGCTGTATTCATACTTGCATGCACAAAGATATTATAGAGTCCAATGGGTCTCTCAATAGGCAGTCATTGATAGAGGATGGTTTCTCTGGTGTCTGCCCAATCTTTCCATCCCAGGGAACTGCCTTTTACCTTGTTCTGATCACACTTCACACTTTGTGCATATACATGAGTGTTGCAACCTCCTTTTCCTTATCTGTATTTCCATACCCCATAAATTCTGGGATGCCCCAATGTCATAGGCTGTTAATCCCCCTTATTCTCATTAGCATTTATGTAAACATGTTTCCTTCATGACCTGTGGTCAAAGCAGAACTTTCCATGATGTTACAATCAGGCACCTTGCAATCTAGACAGGTACATTGTGGTCTGTTTTTCCAAAACATCATGTATTGGCACATCCTTTACAGTAATCTTGTAACCTTACTGGCGTAGGGTCATTCTTGGGTCATGCACTTATGTCAAGTCTCCTTAAGCCTGAAGTCTAGTTTGGCTAAGCTGATATCTTACAGGCTTTAGCCTATAGGCCTTGTATTACAGTCTTTCTTTACTTATACACCTGATACACACTCCTCACTTCTAAATACTTTTCTCCTATAGTCCTCTCTTACTTATATCTATTACACATTGCTTATATATGAAATAACATGAGTTAACCATGACTAAAAGAAAATTAAATGATAAAATGAACTGGCTATATATACTTGGTTTTTAAAAAGGAGTAATTTCCCAGAGATGAAGAAAATTATGATCAAAATTGATTGGGAGGAAACATTTAGACAGAAAAATGTGAATGAAAATTGGGAGTTTTTTAAAGAAGAGTTTATTAGATTGCCAAAATCAAGAAGAGGACAACTTTCAATGGTGAAGTGAAGGCAGCAACTGGAAATAAAAAAGCAACATATGACAAATGGAAAAAAAGAGGAAATAGAGAGCAAATTGATATGAATTAGAAGTTACAAAATAAGGGAAGCTTAAGATAGCAAGGAAAATCCATGGTTGGAAGGGTTAAGGATAATAAATAGCAGTTTTTAAAAATATATTAGGAACAAAAGAAATTCTAGCAACGTTATAGGCCCACTACTAGATGGAGATGTTATGGGTTAATAATGATGTAGAAGACGCAGAAGTTTTCAAGACATATTTCTATTTCGTATTGGGACAGAAGTAGGATGATGTACTTGTATCCCATGAGGATGATGAAGTACTATCCAGTCCATTAGTAACCAAAGAGAATGTTAGTCATTATCCAATAGGGATAAACATGTTTAAGTCAGCAGACCCAGATAACTTGCACACAGAAGTCCTAAAGGAGTTGGCTGAAGAGATTTCTGGCCCAATAATCATTTTTAATACATCTCAGTATACTGGTGAAATCCCAGAAGACTGGAAGATTGGTAATGTTGTGTCAAAATACCACCAGGGCTAAGGGCAAGGAGGATGTCCCAGTTAACTACAGACAGGTTAACCTAACATCAATCCTGGACAAAATAATGGAAAAGCTGGTATTGGAGTCAATGGATAAAGAATTGAAGCAATATAATTAATGCCAGTCAACATGGTTTTAGGGAAAATAGGTCTTGTCAAACAAATCTCATTTAATTTCATTCTTTGATTAGAATACAAGTTTTGTGGCAGAGGGTACCTTCAAAGATGTAGTATAGTTAGAATTTTGAAAGATGTTTGACTTAGTACTGTACAACATTCTGATTGAAAAATTAGCACTATACTATATTAACAAAGCACCCAGAAAAAGGGATTAAGAACAGGCTAACTGACATCTCAAAAAGTAGCTATCAGTGGTGAATAATCCTCAAATGGGGTCGTTTCTAGAGAGGTTCTGCCAAGATTGGTACTAGGCACAACACTATTCAACATTGTCATGAATAATGTGAAAGTAGATATAAAATCACTGCTGATAAAGATTGTGGATGATACAAAGATTGGCAGAGTGGTAAATAATTCTGAGGACAGGGCAGTTATACAGAGCAGTCTGAATCGCTTGGTAAACTGAGCCTGTTCAAACAAGAGGCATTTTAATACAACTAAATGGAAAGTCATACATCCAGGAACAAGAATGGGGTCTGTTTCCTGGAAAATAATGTGTCTGAAAAGGATTTAGGGATCATAGCAGACAAAGAAGTCAACATGAGCTCCCAGTGTGATGTTGTGGCAAAAAGGATGAATGTGATCTCTGGATGCATCAAACAGGTGAGTAGTGAGCAGGGAGGAGATTTTACCTCTGTATACAGCATTCATGAGACCAATAATGGAGTACTGCGTACAGTTCTGCTGTCCACATTTTAGACATAACGTTGAAAAAGTAGAGAAGGGGGCAGAAAAAAGCCACAAAAATTATTCAGGGGCTGAAAAAAATGCCCTACGGCTCACTCCGTTCAGCTTATCAGAAAGAAGTCTGAGAGGCGACTTGATACCAGTGAAATACTTTCATAGGGAGAAAATCAAGTCTCTTTAATCTAGTGGAGAAAGGAACAACAAGAACCAGGTCTCTTTAATCTAGTGGAGAAAAATCGGGACTGTTTAATCTAGTGGAGAAAGGCATAACAAGGACCAATATGTGGAAACTGAAGCCAGGCAGATTCAAATTAGAAATTAAGCACACATTTTTAACAGGGAGGGTGATTAACCATTGGAAGAAACTACCAAGGGAAGTGATGAATTCTCCACCTCTTGATGTAATCAGATGAAAACTGGGTGGCTTTCTGGAAGACATGCTTCAGTCAAACACGTTTTTGGGCTCAGTACAAGGATAACTGGATGATGTTCTAAGGCCTGTGATATATAGGAAGTCAGACTAGATGATCTAATGGTCCCTTTTTGGCCTTACGCTCTATGAATTCCTCAAGAACCAACAATTGAGAAAGCGAGCTATGCTGCTTTAAAAAACAGCCTAGCTTATATGGAAAGTGAAAGCAGGTATAAGAAATTCTATATAACAAATGGAAAAGAGGGGAACTTGATAGCAAAAAATATAAATTAGAAGTTAGGTTATAGAAAATTGATAAGGGAAGCAAAAGGACACAAGGTAACCTCTGTGTTCAGCAGAGTTAAGAACAATAATGACTTTAAGTATATAAGAACACAAAGAATATTAACAATATTAATGGTCCATTACTAGCTGGAAATGGTGGTATTGTCAATAATAATGCAGAAAAGACAAACGTGTTCAGTGAATATTTCTGTTCTGGCTTTTCCCCAAATACAGATGTATTCATATTATGAGGAGGAAATATTTTCTAATCCAACAGAAACTAAGGAGAATGTTTAACAGCAATTAATGAAGTTAGATCTTTTAAAATCAGGAGGTCTGGATAAATCACACCCAAGAATTTTAAAAGACCTGGCCAAGGAGCTCTCTGGACTGTTGAGGTAGATTTGGTTGCTGAGAAGGTTACTGTGTTAAATTAGGGAGATGAGAAATTGCTGCTCCACTAAAGAATGGGGGACAAAGTGGGAGACCAGCTCAATGGCCCAGAGATGCACTATGGGTAATGGGGAAAACATTATTTCTTGTTTCCCCCTTTTTCTATACAGCAGCTTTTCTGCTGTGGTCAGACCACAGTTTGGTCTTTTTCAGGACTTGGATACGTGTGTCATGTATATGATACAGAATCAAATCAGAGAATAAATGACAGTCTATAAAGGAAAATATTTACATTTCTAAATATCTAGATATTGATATACATTGATATTCTTAACTGTTTACTTAACCTTTGGGGGAGAAAGATATGAAATTTCATCAACAACAATGTTAAAAGAAAACATTTGCAGTTGGTTATTATTTTAAAAAACAAACTACTCTTTATACATGCGCACATACATTCACATCCTTAGAATATGGATTTATCCCCTTCTCAGCATCTGCAGAGTGGTCGTGAAACTCTATAATATATATATATGACATGTGAACTCTCCTGAACTAAAGAAAGAACAACACTTCAGTATTTTTCTTGAAATGTTTTCCCTCAGGACTCCGCCCAGCATCTGCAATCCACACCGCCCATGACCAATCTTCAGTCCTCCTCTTCATCAATGGATAAAGAGAGCCACAGTCGAGCTCCAATAAAACCTAGCAAACTCGCTGTAATGTGGCCCAATTCTATCCATTCCTAGGATTTCCCTGCACGGCTCCTGCTGAATGGTTCCATCAGGCCCCAACTACATCCACTCAAAGTTTCCTTCCCCAGCCTCTTTCCAGGCTCATCAGCCAAGATAGAGTTCTCCCATGTAGTTCCAGACAGCAACTGAGCATGCCCAATGCTCATCTGACCTGGCTTCCGGATTGTTCCGGCCCATTCCCGCAGAGTCCCCTGGCTAGCTACAGCAAGTCTGCAGGTACACAAAGCGCTCCAAAAGAAAACATGGAATCTGAATTGCACCCCACTATTTGCTCCCCTATTTACATCAGTATATATTCTGAAATGCAGGCACATGGTTTCACTACTAAGTGATAGTCAGGTTTCAGTCCTGACCTTAGTCTCACACATTACCCAGCAAGGATTGGGTGGGAATGTTATGAAGGCAGAACCCTCATCTTTAAGGCCACCATGTCACTGAGTAGCACCATGTGCTGGTCAATCAATACAGACATCAGCAGAGTTCTAAAAAGGTATTCCCAGCAGGTGTTAACAATAGTGATATGTAGCCAGAAAGGGCAAAGGACTCAAGTCTTGCTTTGCTTGCCCAGGATCTGTACCCCGAGATGCAACTAGATTTTCCCCTACTTGGAAACGTATACTGCAGGGGCTTATCCCAGACTGAATTCGTGTGATGCTGGAGAATCAAGGATGTCAACAAACAAGAGAAAGAAATGTGATCTAATAGAATGATAGAATTGACCTAGTAGCTTTAACTTGTATGTTGAAACACAGTGAAGGGTAGCTTGTTGCAGAGAGTAGTGAAATTAAATTGGTGCCTAGTGGGTTTAGAGACCACAGAACTAGCCACACACGTGTTTATCTTCCACTTTGTCCCAACAATCGGTACTGACTTTGTGAATGATAGTGTACGGATACTTGCTGTACTCCTTCTAGTCAGTGGACTCCTTCTGTACAATCATCGTTTGAAAATTACCGTTAAACCCAGACTCTGCATGCTCACTCCAAGAGAGGAAACTCTTTCAATCTGTTTTTGATGTTCTCTTCCTCTTCTCCTTTCAGGCAGTGCTCTCCACCCCAGAAGGCAGGCAGGCTGCCAATCCACCACCCTGCCCCACTCCACAAGAAGTGTCATAAAGAAAAGAATGTACAAAAAGGAATTGTTAACTGGATTGGCAGTTGGTAGCAAGTTTTTTTAATTGTGAGAGTGTCCGTGTGTGTGGGTTCCAGAGAACATTCTATTCTATTCTATTTTATTCAGGTTATTATATCACGTCTTGCCCCTATGGTCCAAAATGTTACATGTCAGAGAATGTCTGCCACAAGGAACATGGCTTATGTATTGAAAAATTTGCTCTCTTCTTCCTTTAAGTTCCTCCCCTGCCAAAAATCGATTCATTAGGGGCAGATAAGATGGGGTACGGCAGTGGGAAACTACTTGTCCAGCCAACAGGCTGATAGAGGCCTCCATCTTAAGCAAGAGCTGAACATTTTCCTAACAATTAGGTGCATTTGCAGAGCCAAATCCTCAGCTGGTGTAAACTGGGGCAGCCCCGTTGCAGTTGAGAGAAGAGCTTGCCGCCTGCGACTCCAGTAATGGCTGCTGAGTAACCCTGGAGAATGGATTCCGTTCCTTAAATCCCTGTGCACATCCACTTTGTCAATGGCCCAAATACAGACTTCTTGTCATTTTAACTTCATTAAAGTCAATGGGCCACATCGCCAGCTGGGGTCAGTCAGAAGAGCCATTGACTTAAATGAAGCTAAAATGATTTATGCCAGCTGGGCATCTGACCCCTTTAAGAGGTAGCGCAGCCCATCCTGAAGTGCACAAACTGCTATTCTGACCCTGACTCTGCAAAGAAACAAGAGTTGTTTGTTTTCCAAAGTGCAATTGAAGCTCTTAATGTCGTTGAATGTAATTATTTCTTTTTTATATGCAATTTTTGTGCACTTCGGTTAGTTCCCTGTGCTCTCAAACTGTACAATGCATGATCAAGCATCAGATATTCAATATAGTCCAGCAAGACACATTTCAGCTGGCAGTTAAACACTGATCATTCTTCCTTGATCGTTAATGTACAATATGCTCAGATGTCTCCACCCATTTGTATCCTAATTTACATTAAACAGATTCTAACAACTGCATTGGCCTTCAGCGATTGATATATCTCATGTGTTGTAACTGTTACAGAGTTATAGCCCGAACTGCCCGCACAGACATGAAATAAGCAATTGGCAGCTAAACTAAGGCCGTTCCAATACGTAGAAGGGAGGAGAGCTTGTGTAGAGGATCATCATAGAGCAATGCTCTTCAGGGGTAGAGGATCTGGGTTGGAGGCATGGCAACTATACAAATTATACAAATATACCCATTCTCCTTTCTGTACAGGTAGGTGAAAGGTCTTGCAGTCCTGAGATTACAGTAGTGGCTAAAGAGGAGTCAAAGATAGAGGATTCCATTTCTTAAACCCCTGCCCACATCCAGTTACTCAATGGCCCAAATATAGACTTTTCTTGCTTTTTTGTTTGCTGGATCAGCATGGACAAACACTGGTGCGTTAGCTATTGCACATATATACCACTGGCCATTATTCAGCAAGGATGAGAGAGGGAGGTCCGTTTGCAAATGTGCAAGTGTGTGTGACCAGCCATACCGAATGACTATCCTCGATCCATATATGTTTCCTGTTGTAATGCACACTGAACCTCAGGAGTTTCAGTTTTTATAAGCCCATTAGCGCTAGTAGAGGGCAAAACATTAGCAACGGACAGCACCTAACAGCCCCCAGGTTATTGACCATACTAGTAATGGCTCAGATATCCCTCGTAAATTGGATCACAGACCCCACACTCTCAAACTGTGCATTTGCACATTTTTTTCTTTTCTTTTTGTGTACAATCAGAGAATATGTATTTCAGACATGGGCAGTTAAACCTTTCTGTTAACGAGTTCTCCATGCTGTCGTCAGAGTCAAAAAGGAGACGGTTGGCTGGTGTGTGTAGAGAGCTCTTTGGCTGACTATAGAAGTTTTTCATCTTTTCATTTAATGTGCCGCCAGGAAGTTTCACTTAGCTTTGCTCGTCACAAGAGTGCTGACTCACCATTACCCTGCATGAAGGCTAACTGCATTGGGTAAAAGGCCTGTTCTCATGGCTGAGGTCCCAGATCAAAAAGTGATAAAATGTCAGGCTTTTTTTTTTTTAATATAAGCACATCATATTTCATTAACAATTTGCTTGCAAAATGCAATGCTTATCAGAAATATCTGAGAGGACAGGTTAGTAATGACAGTGTCAGCATTAATTACATTTGTCTTTCTCTGGATGGGAATTCTATAAACCTTCCATGTGTACAGGGAGTTATTTTTTGACAGTCAAATGTAACATCCTGGTGAACCACTGTAAGGATGATCTCAGACCTTCCCCTTTGGAATTCATTCCTTTATATCAGTGGTTTTCAACTTGTGACCTGCAGACCTCAGGGGGTCTACATACTGTCTAAGATTTCCAAAGGGGTCCACACCTCCATTTGAAATTTTTAGGCATCCGCAAATGAAAAGAGGTTGAACTATTCAGTGGTATAAAACAGTGGTTTTCAATGTTCAGATCTATAATAACAACACTTGGTATTTCTACAGTTCCTTCCACCTCAGGATCTCAAATCACTTTACAAACATCAGAGATAGTCAACTGTGAATTGTATTTTGGCACTAATTTTCAAAAATTCCACTTTGACAGATCCCCCTTTAACATGTCCTGAATTTTTTTTAATTCCTTTTAAAAAAAATTGATGAAGGTTTCCCTGCTCTGCTATTTATACTTACAAGGGTCTTCTCCATGAAGGAGAGAGAATATAAAAAGGCAACAGTGACACTGACTATATGCAAAGTGCTCTCCAGTGCAAGAAATGGATAAACGGGGGAAAAGATATTGAACAACAATTATTTGTCTAACTTCTTTCAGTAATGGCCAATTTAAGTGCTACTTTTAACTATCAAATGTACAGTATCTCAATCAGAGATGTGATTTTCAAGATGGCATTATCCATTTAAGGATCAGATTGTGAATCCCTTTGTACAAGCAGTCTCAATGACGTTAATAGAACTATACCACTTTTCCCCAGCTGAGGATCTGGCCTGTGACTCCAAGATATTACTGCATTAAACCTCTTGTTTAAGCAAAGCCTCAGTTTACTTGGGCTCTTTGTAATATTATTTCTTCATGGTTCACCAAGACTATTAGTGTTATAACTACTCATTCTTGCCTGAGCTCTGCTTTGCCTTTTGTTCTGCTAGTATTGTTAATGGAACTTTTCTAGGTTCCTGCATTACTGCACGGGTATTCTTTTGCAATTATATGTAGTAATCCTTCCCAGGACCTGAGAGAACTTGTTTATTCTCTGTTACAATGGTGTTTTTGTCAAGCTCTTTTTTTCCCCTTTTGTTACTTTAATTATGTTCATTTCTTTGCTTGTTTGGTAACTTAGTCTTCCACGCAGTAGCAGCATCCATGACATGTGTCTATGGGGCATGGCTTCTTTGTAATTTACCAATAATTCAGATCTTTGGATGGCTTGAAAGAACTGCTCTCATCTAGATAGCTTTCTATTGTGCAATAAGATTTTATTCCATTTACTCTGTGTGAACTGTTAGCATTGTGGAGTTTTCTTGAGCTTCCGTGCCGGTTTAAAAATGACACACCTTGTGGACTTCTGTCATTTGTAATTTTACAAATACTTAACCCTCATATTTGAAGGACATATTGACTACTGCAACTAACAACATTTTATCATCGTTTTCTCCTTCATTGTTCCCGGTACACCCTCCCAGTATGTATGGGTTATTTAACCCTTTGTGTTGTAGCTAAACTTGCTGGCACAGTGGCTTCTCTTGCCACAAGTCTAATGGAGTATACCCTACACCCATGCAGTCCACCATTCTGATTTCTCTGACTGGTACTACTGCCTGGTACAATTCTGATCATGCCATTGATTATTTTGCTTTGCAGAAGAATAGTTCCCTGGAGTTTTGTATTCTCACAGCATTATTTTTATATATTAATTATATTGCAATAGCACCTAGGATCTCCAGTCATGGACCAGGACTCTATTGTGGTAGGCATTCTGCCCCAAAGAACTTACAAATCTGTCTGATTTGCCTGCTAGTGTTTTCCTGTCTTGAAGTTCCTGCTATATTTAGAACAGTCCAGGTCTAAAGCTTCCACTAGATGCATTTCCCCTGTACCTCTTTGCGCTGACTTTTGCCATCATCAGAATTTCGTCTTTTGTTGTTTATCAATTAACATAACAGCAATCTGTGTAACAGGAGTGACTCACAGTTTCTCTCACCCTGGCACCTTGTATATAACGCTTTCTAGTAGCAAGATGACATGAAGTATTTTCCAGAATGCACAAATAATTGAATAGGGTCTAATTTGTTTGTTTCTGACATTTCCTCACTGGCTAATCCATGTCCTGAGTACACAGTATTGCCAGTTTCAAGCATTTAGAAATCATGACCTAAAAATCATAATACTGGCTTAAAAATCACGAGATTTAAAATAATACATTGGGCTTATTTTTATTTGCGTTCTGGCACTGGAACCGTTAGGATTCAAACTTTCAATCTTTTCTTGGCAACCACAAAGGCTAGAAACTTGTTTTTTAAAGAATGCAAGCTGAGGCGCTCACATAATCGTGTGATTCCTGTGGCCCGGACATTAAGAAAAATACTAACTGATGTGACACTCACAATGAAAACACCTTTTGACCAACGCACAAAAAAGTGACTATTTCTCTATCATTTTGAGGCTGCTAGACATCCCAAGATTAATTGCAAACGTTTCTTCCATCAGCCCAGCCTTCTTCTGACCACACACACGTGTCCTAGCAGTGATCCAAAAGAAATATCTCACAGGGTTTGAAGCCCTCCTCACAGTACCCAGAAAGCTGTTGTCCCCAGTTTGCAAAGAGCTAGAGAAGCTTGCCAGGATCTGAAACATAATCTCCTCACTTAAAATATGTAAAAATGGTCCTAGTTGTCTCTGCCTCAGAGTGGTTTCCTGGTTATTTCTGTCTGTATTTCAGAGGCGCCAGGTCTGTGCTAGTGCCACATTCAACAACATCAGCACAACACTGGGCCACAGCTCCAACCATCATTCAGTGTGGTACGATCAGAGGGACTAGAAGCCTCCTCTTCAGGAAAGATTCAGGACTAGAATAGCAAGATGGAGGTGAGTTGGTAGAACAGTGCAAGGTCCAGGACTGGAATTAGCAGAGGGTCTGGGGGCCAGGAGAGGAGTGAATTGGCAGAGCTGTGGGGGAGCCCAGGACTGAATTAAGGGGCAATTGAGTAGTGTAGGACTGGGATAGCAGGGGTAGGGGAGGTTTGTGGAGGCTGCAGGTCAGGAGTGACGTGTATTAGCAGAGCTCTGTGGGGAGTCTAGGACTGGAATAACAAGAGCTGCTGCTGGTCAGGGAAGAGGTGAATTGGCAGGGCTGTTGGGAACTCAATGGGAATAGCAATGAGACAGCAGAACTAAAGTGTGTTGGCACAGCTGGAAAGCCAGGGGCCTGGAGCTGGAGGAGGTGGCTGTGGGTTTGGAGTGAGGTGTATTTGACAAAACTGTGTGAAAAATAGTTCTTTCAATACCCACCCTCAGTATCCCAGCTCCAGCTTCTTCTTCAGCCCTGTCACTCCCCTGTGTGCTGCAAGTGTCACTCCAGATACTTGGAAGCAAAAGAAAAGGAGAGCGAGAGGCTGACATTCCAGAATGATGAATATTCCTTTCCAATGGTCCTTTATTTGCTCAGTAGTCAGAGCTGGGTCTGCAGCTTTGCTGAAGGCATGTGAGAACTGTACTGGGGGTGCCAGTTTTGGCAAAGTAGCCAGCAGTTTATGACAAGAACGAGGAGCAGAGCCAAATTTTTCCCCCAAAAAAAATCCCTCCCACGCATAAACTGAGCTGCAAGAAAACAGAATAATGGCAAAGGTCAGCCCCCAGCAGGGTTGCCAACCATCTGTAAATTTACAGACAGTCAGTAAAAAAATGTACAATTTTAATACTGTCCGTAAATCCGTAAATAAATGAAAATGTCCATAAAATTGAGTAGAAATAAAACATTGTATTTTGACATTGATTGTCATCGTTTAGAATCACTTCTTGTAACAAAAAACTACACTGATCATGATTTTATCAATTTCCTGTTTTCTATTATTGCACACACTCACAGAACCCAATTGATCAATTAACTGCAGCTAAAACACTTGCTTAATTCCAACTTTCTGTGTACAGAATATCGCGAGCGAGTACACGCTTTTGCGATGTTACTGTATTGTTTATTGTGTATTGTATTGTTTATGGTATTTTTAGTGATGTCAGTTAAAAGTTTACCGTGTCAGTAAAAAACAAAATCAACTTCAGATCTTCATGTCAGTAAAAACTAAAGTGCAAGGTTGGCAATCCTGGCCCCCAGCCACCTTTGGCTCTCTCCATGGTAGCATGAGGGATTAGCAGCCCAATCATGAGCCCAGCCTTCTGTACCCGGTGAGATATGAAGAACAGCATGAGCCAAACTAGCTAATTCATACAACTGGGAAGCCTCTTAGCACCCCAAATCCATGTGTTCTCTTTTCTCTACAAATTGTAGGCCCATAGATGCAGTCCTTGGCAACAATTACCTAGGAGAAGTGGATGGCATATTCAGCATCATGTAGTCATGTGATCCTCAGACCCTGGCAGTGTCCCAGTGGAGTTATATTCCCATTGCATTCCTTGGACATCTCCCAGATGCTGGTCTGAGAAAGTCACTAACCCGAGTAAACTGCATTGTTCTGGCTTGGGAGTCTTAACATGGCATGATATGATTGACCACGGAGTGTGCATTCATATGGCATCTCAAAGACAGCAGAGGAGACTGAGGTTCTCTCTGAGGACAGTGAGTATCCCCGTTAAACTCTCCCAGCAGCTGCATCTTTGAGAGCTGGAGAGCAGCTGGGGATGGGGCCTTTCCAGGTGTGTTGTGTAATAATTTCTCCAGCAATGCCTTCCAGTGGGAGGTCGGGGAATGGGAACTCGCCACTGAGTGTTTTTCGAATGCTGGGGCGGGGAGGAACATCTGAGAGGCTGGAGCCAGTGAGGGAGACATTCCCGAAAGTCAAGTACAGCACTCGAGCTGCACCCTCTAGAGGTCTGTGTAATTACAAAATCATGTGTATCTACTTCAGAAACTTCTATTGACAGTATCCTCTTTTTAGTCCTTAAAAGTAGCCAGACTCTCCACTGTGATTAATAGAGGTGAGGTGAACATCCCATTCTATACTTAGAAGAACAGGGATTTTTTGCATCTTCATCAACAGACCATATAGCCTTCACCATCCTTAGGGCAAGTACTCATTTTTCCCCATTATTCCCTTTTACCCTCCAGTTACAGTTTTACAATGTGGTAGGTGCTTATGTGCCATGGTTGTAACATAATAGAACAGAACAGACCTCTAATTTTATCCTTTGGTTCATATTCCATCTGGCTTGACATATTAAAATTTGAATCTGAACTCTTCTTTGAGTCTCTTTGCCTCGGATATTTATGAATCAAAGGTGTGGGTTTTCAGCTTAGTCCAGGCCTCCTGTTTTTGCCTCACAGCAACCCACATATTTTTTCTCCATAAAGGAATCTGGGCTGCTGAAATAAGAATTTCATTCTCCAGCTGTATTTTCACTCAGTCCCTGCCCCCGTTTATCCCTAAACACTTATTCAAATAGACAATGATCCTGCACGGATTCTGGCATGATGCTTTGCTCACAGAGTTGAGGGATTCGAATCACAATTAGAATGAGCAGGAGTGAAATCTCCCGCCTCCTCTTCGGATTGATTCACTCAAAGGGTCCAAATAGGCTGATACAGGCAGACACTAAGCACAGCCCTCTGTGGCAGAAAATCCCTCTAGAGACACAGGGGAAAGGAAGCTGCACCAGCCAGCTCATCCCCAGAGTGGGTAGTGTGACAGAGAGGTGGGCATGGCTAGGGTGCCCAGAGAAGAAATTGTTTCAGTGCTTGCTTAGGTAGCCTCTGCTGTGGGGATCCTATGGAACTTCAATCATTACAAAGATGCCAGGTAGCAGCACTGCAGTTAAGGTTGCATTCCAAAATGGGTTTAAGAAAGGAGGCATAAATTCCTAGTTTTCTCTAAAATAAGATAGCTAAACTTGTGTAAAACACAATTTGCCATTAAGCCCTTTGAATTTTCTGTCTAGTTTTTGTTTAGTTTTGATTAATACATTTTTAATAGAAAGCCTTTGCAATTGGGCTCCTGTTGAACTTTATCCTTGGCACTTCTGCTTTGCATTGGTGACTGATATCGTGCTAAGAATATTGTCCATGTAAGCACAAATTGAAAGAAAGATGGATCGTGAGTAGATGTGGTGCAGTGGGTAGGTTATTTGGGTTGGGCAGGTGTTAATTTGGATCTATGGTAACTTTTAGCTCGTATTCATCATAACATACTATTTATCTAGCTACTTTTATGGTCCCTATCACTATAATGTCTAAGCACCAGTGTTGATTTTGGCAAGGGAGAGGGGAAGAGTTTGTCCATTCCAAGCATTGTTGCACTTTTATGAGTTATTAATAAAGCTTGGTTATGGGCTCTCTCATTTGGCTAGTACTACTAAATTGTTCATATAGTCTCGGGAGTAGCAGAATGAAGGGGGTGAAGTCCAATAAAATTCAAACTACAGTAGTAGCTGTGACTTCACCCTTTCTTTAAATATAATAGGTGTTGCAAATATAGATAGTATGTGAAATATCTGGGACTCACACACACAAAGCATTTTAATATTATCAAATTGCTTGATACAATATGAAACTCAAGTATAATGAAATACAACATATTTTATAAGATAAAATCCTTGCTTAACCTTAGTTAATGATACTGTATATTCAAGGAACTCGGTGCCGACTCTGCAGGATATGCAGAGAGGACAGTGTCTCAGTCTACTGCAAACTGCAGATTGGAAAAATCATCAGACTATAAGGACTGTTTCTTCAATACATTAAGACAGAAAGAGTGGGTGAGAATGAAACCATAGGGAAAAAAAAAAGAGTGACCAGTGAGTCAATCCATGGACACGAGAAGGAGTTTGACATATACCATAGTATACAGAATACAGGATATTTTGATTAAGGACTTTTATTTGATGGGAGTACATTCCTTGTGGGATTGAAGTAACACTGGACAGCACAAGTAGCATTTAAAATATAGATATAGTGTTTATGAAAAACGTTCAGTTGGCAGGAAAAGAGATGTTAAACATATACACAGAGTATATACGTATTCAGCACATATATATATTACATAAAAAATACATTGAAAGAACGTTAAGGTTGTAAAGCCAAGTGCTCAAAAGTTAGGAAATGCCAGAATTAAGGTTGCCTGTGCAATGATCGCACGCTATTTTTCCATAGGATTTCTGCCTCATTCAGTGAATGGATAGTTATTCAGTATTTCCTTTTTATCCTCTTCATTCAATGTTTCAGACCAGGCCTAATTTCCACATACGATTCAAATCCTGCGTAAAAACCAGAATGATTAAATTTCCTCATGGACATTTCTATGGTGCTGTCACAGTAATATTTAAATGTTTAACAAACAATGATTAATTTATCTTCGCAACACACCTAGAAGATTAGGTGGTATTGCTACACCATTTTACAGCTGGAAAATGGAGGCCCAGAGAGATTAATGTCAAAATGTTCAAATGTTCACTAATTTGGGGTCCCCAAATTCAGATGCCTAGGACCTGATTTTCCAGAGTACTTTTATAGCACTTTATATGTTCAAAATACATCTATCATTGACTTCAGTTACAGGGGAGAATGCTCAAGAGTTCTGCAAAACTGGCCCTAAGGGTCTTACACTAAGAATCCAGAAAATGAGGAACACAAAGTAAATGACCACCTGCAAAAAGCTTGGTTCTAGTGACTTGCCCAGCATTACACAGGGACTCTGTGGCAGAGGCAGGGATAGAAGCTGGTTCTCCAGAGTAACATTCAACTGCCTTAACCATAAGACACTCCTTTCCCTTCCTGCAATCCTCTGAGCCTCAGTCAATACACACCTTCCAACTGAGGGGTCTCCCGCGAGCCCTCTCTGAGCTGCAGGGCTTCTGCCCTAACCTCCTCAGGACACCAAAGCTAGTTTCAGTGACCAGGTCTGTAGGAGCTGCTGAGGGGGAGGACCCCCTAGCAGAACCCCTGCCACACAACCTCCATCAGTGTATGAAGGTGGAGGAGCCCCCCTTAGTGTGGTGGAGGTTGGACTAGCTGGCATCACCAGCATCGGAGATCTCCTAGACTATGCTCAGAGGGACTGGGTGAATCCTGTGACACTTTGAGCCTATGGCTGCCCATCCCTTGTGTCCCCAGTTGTGAAGGAAACCTTGCCTCCTGCTTCTTTTGCCTTCCTTGAGCCAGTCCTGTGGGAGGGTACTCTCTGCCCATTTCTCACCCCAGACTCTCCAGAACTAGTCATCAGCCTCCTGCCCTGTGAGCCTCTCCAGTTGCCCCCAACATGCAACCTAAGTTGGCTGAATGATATCCAGCCAGTCTGCCTCCAAACCACACCCAGGAAACATCTGTATGCGCTTGTGCTTCATACCATCGACTTCCTTGCCCTTGTGTCTCACCCCAACACCAAGTGATGGAACCAGTTGCCACCTGAAGAGGCGAGGAACCCCAGTGGCTAGTCTGTGCTCCACTCTGGTCCCACGGCCCACTGGGGATAACAGCTAGCAGCTCCTTCTTGAACCCATAAGCACGGGTGTGTATCTGGTGTGGTCCATGAACTCCCCCGACACCTGACCTTTTAGCAGTGAGAGGGAGAACCTGGCACACATCTATGTGGTGTGCGTCTGGGTCCAGCCCCTCTTCCAGCTTCTCCAGAACCTCCTATTTAGGTTCTGGCTCCACTTCTTCCCACACCTGTTGATCCACTCACACTCCATCTGTGGCCCAACAAAGTTGCAAGACCTCCTTGTCAATCTCCTTCTGGTGCTAACCAAGATGGCTATCCATTACACCAGGAAGAAGAAGCTGTAAAGTGGTGGTGCTCGATGACTGTGGGGCCTATTTCTGGTCCCTTGTACAGTCAAGCCTCCAAGCAGAGTTCCTGTGGGCAGTGTCCATTGCCTCCATGAATGCCTTTAGAAAGCAGTGGGTACTGCCTGGGGCAGAGCTGATGCTAGACATAAGCAGACTAAACAATTATTTAGGGCCCCGAGCAGCTCAAGAGGCCCCCCATTCACTTTTTATTGTGTGCTGGAGGGGGAGGAGGCAAAGATATTCCTGCTAAGGGTCCCCAACAAGCTAGCACCACTTCTGGTCTGGGGTTCTCTGCTTTGTGTCCCCTTCCGATTCCATGATTCTTCACCTCTGACCTCACCCCTGCTCCTGTTTTTTCTCCCCCATTTGTACTCAATTGTACTCAATGGATGCCTGAGTCTAGTGATTTCTCCCACTTAATTGGGGGGAAGAGGCTTTTAATTTGGAGCAGGCCTCCACCCATCCATCCCTGGTACTTCAAATTGTACACACCTTCCAACTGAGAAGTCTTCCCCCAAAACCTCTTCAATCTGCTGGTCTCTTCTCAGGACCTGTAAGTTAGTCTCAAAGACCAGGTCCATAGCGGCAGCCAAAGGAGAGGATCTCCTAGTAGAACCCCTGCTAGACAACCTCCATTTACAAGTACAGGTGGTGAGTAGAGGATGATCCCTGCTGGTGTCACCAGAATTGGAGACCTCTTGCAATACAATCAGAGGGACTGGGTGGATCCTGTTGCATTTGGCCATCTCATGGAACTGCCCACCCTACGTGCCTCCTGTTATGTGCTCTAGGAGGCCAGGGTAGCTTCGCCTCCTGCTTCTCTTGCTTTCCTCGAGTGGGCCCTGTGGAAGGGTGGTCTCTGGCCAATCCTCACCCCTGGTCCTCTGGAATGAGTCATCATGCCCCTGCTTCATGACCCTCTCCGGCCATTCCTGACATGCAACCTATGTCGGCTGAATGACATCTAGCTAGTCTGCCACTGAGCCACACCCAGAAACCATCTGTACACACTCATGCTTCACACCATCCACTTCCTCCCCTTCATGTCTTGCCTTGACACCAAGTGGCAGGATCTGTCGCCACCTGTACAGGATGAGCCATCCTGGTCGCCCAGTCTGTCTTGCATTCCAGTTCCATGGCCTGCTTGGGATATTAGTTGGTGGCTCCTCCATGGGGCCATTAGCATGGGCGTGTACCTGGCCTAGTTCACCAACACCTGTCCCTTCTATGGGGAGAGGGAGGCCCTGGCACACATCTATGCAGGGAGGATCAGGTTGTAGCTCTTCTTCCAGCTCCTCCCAGAACCTCTTACTGGGGCTCTGTCTGCACGTCTCTCCACACCTCCTGATTTTTATGCACACCCCATCCAAAGTCACAGGACCTCCTCCTCAACCTCCTCTTTGCTATAGCCAAAAAAGAACATTAAGATTACAAGGTGACGTAGGAAAAGCCAAAAATGAGACTTTAATAGAACATACATTAATTCAGCTCCCATTTGTAATGGCCATTCATCACACCAGGAGGAGGAAGCTGAATATGGGGGCGGGAAGGGGGAAGGGTGCTCTGTGACTAGGGGGCCTATTTCCATTCCCTTGTTCACTCACATCTCGGGGCAGAGTTCCTCTCAGTAGTGTCTACTGACTCTCTAGACACCTCTGATGGGCAGTGGACGTTCTCTGGGGAATCTCTGCTTGGTGTCCCCTTCTGGCTGCCTTATTTTCAACCTTTAACTTCATTCCCATTCCTGTTTTCTCCTTCATTGTCCCCAGCAATCAATTGTGGCCTGGGCTTAGGGGTTCCTCCCCATTTGTTGAGGGGACAGGCCTTTAGTTAGGGTTGGACCTAGATATGCCTGTCCCAGTACTAAATATAGCACACGCCTTCCAACTTCTGCAATACATAAGGTAAGATTCCTACAGACAATAGCTTTCTTCATTGCACAGTCCTGATTCATTCCCAGAGCACAGCCTGCCCTCTGCCCTGAATGAGGTAGGAGTCCTCTAGAAAATATAGCTTAACTAAAAACTGTATCATAATGCATACACACATGGGAGCTGAATTAATGTTGTATGGAAAGCCTCACTTCTGGCATTTCCTATGTCACTTTGCAATCTTAATGTTCTTTTAAATGTAGCTTTTCATATGTTATTTCCTAAGTTTTGTCAAAAGCAACCTGAAAAAATGATCTGTATAGTATAGAAACATATTGACCCTAGCATGTGTCATCAGCAGGACTGGAAACATTAGATGCACAGCATAGACCTCTGCCACTTGAGCTAACAAAATTTACCCTCTATTTGTCCAGGCCACCTCAATTCAATAGTAGGAAGTGATGTTGCCTCTGGGTATAATGGGCTCCTGTCCCTATGTAGTGCTAATTGTTCTACCTTATATAGTCAATAGTAGGAACAGCAAAAGGCCATATATCCCTAAATCTGTTCTTTTAAAAAATTCTTATTCCTACTGTCCAGCATTTCAAAGACAACTCTCTTTTCCCTCCTCTAGAAATAGATCTATCCCTTGAGCTCTTTTCTTCAATTGCTTCTCACAGTAACTTATTCCATAAATTGCTTATGTCCTGCAGGGAGTAATTCCACCTATGGGTCTTCAGTTACTCTCTTATTGTGCTGTTAATCATTTTCACCCCAGATGAGCACACCATTAATAGTCATATCCACTACATCCAAATCAGCAGTGATTGGGGTATGATGCTTGCTGCAGCTCAGGTGCTGGAGCAATCCCAAAAGGAAATTGCTTAAACTTCTCCCAAAAGGGGACTTGACGGTGCAGATATTTCCCTTTTCTATATCATCCTGGACCTTGCAAAGCCATTGGCTTGCATCTGAATCTGAAAATACTCTTGCATTTTGCAGTCTAGACATGCCCACCTCAATTCTTCTCAGGGGACAGGCATTAGGATTCGATGGTCTTATCTAAGTCTTTTGGATCTATGCAGAGCTTTAACTTGTTGATTTTGTTACTGTGAGCTTGATGTTAACCTAGGCACTGGCTGTCTGGATGTTAACCTAGGCACTGGCTGTCTGGATGTTAACCAAGGCACTTTTGGCTCTTAACACCAGTACTGATATCTAAATTGGAATTCACTTTTTGTTCATCTAGTTTCAATATCACAAACCAATCTGTGGTAGAACCTTGCATTCTAAATTTAGTAAGAGGCCCAACAATGAACTTTGGTCTTGCATCATTATCATCACCAAAGACTTTGTCCCCCAACTGTATGTTCATGAATATATTTTGGTTTTGTCTCTCTTTGCAGTATGTGCTGCTATGAGCAAAACCCATTTGTAAATGACTGCTTTTATTGCAGGTGCTACATCACATCTTTTTTGTTGGACCTATTGCTTTCTGCTGCAATGCTTCCACACTTACTGCAAACAAAACTGGTCTCTTGCACGTTATTTACCCTTGCATTCTGTCTTTATGCTTTGGTTTGCTTTTTTTAAATAGATGCACTTCAGTTTTTCACTGCTTTTTAGCACTTCAGTTTGGAAAGCACAGTTTTCTTTAGTCCTGCAAACATCCACTGTTCATTACAAAGTCAATTCTATTTCTAGCAATAACCTCTTTTTATCGGGCTAATCATTACAGATAATTTAGTCTCTAGTGGATCAACTGCTAACTGTCCAAATGCACACAACTTAGCTTTAGTACCTGGTCTATAACATAATGGTCAGTGGTGTCACTGGGCATCTTGTCTCTTGTGAAGGACACAAGTATTTCCCAAATGACATTTTTTAATAGATCGTAGAATTCTTGAAGTTTCTGAATGACTATCTAGTGCTTTGTAGTTCCCTTTGTGTTCCCACTGGAATGCATTGTGGATCTCCAGTGCCTCTGGGTCTGCCACACATGTTAATGGATAAATCCTCCACACTGTTACTTCTCTGACTATGCTTCACTCTCACTTCTTCCATTCCCCTATCAGGATTCCTTTGAGAATGAGGGATTTAGGTGGCCGTATTTGTTCTGACTCCATATAAAAAAGGTGTGACACCCAGGAGTTCTGGTAAGAGACCAGCCATTTTTTTCTGGCTCCAGTCACATGACATGGGTCAAGGTTACAAAGGATAGATCATCTGTCTTATGCAAACTAGTCTGGGTTTTTTTTTTTTAATTTTTGTTTTGTTTTGTTTAACAGGGGTCAGCATCCACACCCTCCAGAGGCTATGTTACATTCTTCCCCTGCTCTCATGCTCTCTCTTCTTCAGACTCTTCTTTCTCATGCTGTGGGCTAATTTCTTCCTCTCTCTTTCCACCAGTCTCTCTGCCAGTCCTAGATTTCCCTGTTACCAACTCCAATCCGGCCTCCCTTCTTTATGACTTCAGTGTAATCCTTTCTGACTTTAACTCGGTGTACAGTGAAGTCACAGTTCACTGGGGCGGGGGGGGACCCGACAACCCCAATCACAGTCAACTAGCCATTCTGGTGGACTCCTGTCTGAGGAACAAACATCCTAACTACATGAACTTTTGAGTACCCAGCCCTATTGCTTCCAAGTGAAGGAGCCACATTCATGCAATTTACTACCTCTTAAATGACCAGGTTCTGCAGTTAAGTTTCCATCCCTGGGGTGCAACGGACTTTAACTAGGACATATTCTTCACTTCCTGCTTCTAAAATTAGATTTAAATCAGCAAATCATCAAGCTGGAACTAGCTATTTACAGCTGTACCTGAAGCTCTGATAAGATAATGAATAGGTTGTAAATACCTACCATGCTATGTTGCCTTTGGCTAACGTTTGGGATCACAAATAAACTGGATGGCTCTGAGCATTGAATAACATCACAGGAGCCCTGTCAGGAGCTAGTGGGATTTTTTTTTTTTTTAAATTGGAAGTCTCCTGGGGACCTTGTATGCATAACCTAATGGCATGGTAAACAATGTATCAGTGTGTATTACAGCTGGATTTTCATGCAGAGGATCAGGGTGGGCTTTTTATTACATAGGTATACATTTTAAAGGGAGACGGGCCTGACATTTATTGGAATTGTGGAGTTAGGGAAGGGAGTGAGAGGAAAAGAAAAATGATCTTAGAATGAGGAAGCAAATAGCAAGCAAGGTTTGCACGCATACCTGGAAGGAGGAAAAGAACCTTTGCCCCTTCCCTTTCCTTCACCTGAACAAACGCTCTCTGCTTTCAGAGAGTCTAAGTGGGTGCGGGACTGGACTCATCCATCCCGTGGGCTCTGCCATAGGGGGTTCTGCAGGGTTCTGTTCCGTAGAACCCTGTAAGGCCTCCAGGGAAGATAGTGAGGCAGTTTGGGCTGCCCTGACATGAGCCTACAGCAGACACCCTGGTTTAGGCCTCTTCTATCTCGCTAGGCTGGTGTGGTGTAGTGTTCTCCCAGGGCCCAGCCAAGACAGATATCCCTGGCTGTGGCTCATTGCATGTAACACTGAGATGATGGTGATTAGTTGGGGGATGGAAACACAACATGGCACAGTTGGTATCTGCCCTGCTATTGACACGTTGTCCTCATTTCTTACCAAAAGGGTTTGCAATCTAGGGGTACTTCTGGGTCTCAATAGTTCCTGGATCCTCAAGTGGCGATGGGCGCTTTAGTTCATCTACACTGGGCACAGCTGCTGGGATCTTTTCTCTCAGATGTAACCCTTCCCACAGACACTCACTGGATTGGATACCATAATTCTCCATCTCAAGGAACACTTGTAGTCCACCCACAAGCTTCACCCAGTGTAGAATACAATAGCCTATTTGCTTAATGTTATTAGTTTGTGCGGGATCATATTATACCCATGTTCCAGAGACTGCACTGGCTAGCTGGTCATTTGACTGCAATAGAGTCAGACGCTGTTAATCTTTGGGGCACCATGCAAAGCTCATCACGTGCTTGCCTGACGTAGTGATTGAGGTATGTTTTCTATGGAGGTGCTGGGCTGGTCCTTTCTGATGTTATTAATTTATACTGTTGTGGTTATATATATATCCACAAGCAAGCTGAAAAACTGAATAATCAGCTCCTACGTCATTATTATTAACAGACAGATGAAGTGGTGCTTTCTCCCCAATGAAACCACAATCAGGTTCAACTCCACCCATCCAATTCACATACACTGACCCAATTAGTTTGCATGTGATGTAAACTGCTTCAAGTCCTAGGAATGATTAGGGGAGGCTACTAGCACCTCTAGTTGATTCTGGTCTCAGCTTATAGCTAGAAACAGAACCAAGCCAGGCATTCAGGAAAACCTGGGAGATTTATAAGAGATAACATGGTCGAATAGGTAGCATACTAGGATTGGAGTCAGCAGACCTCAGTTCCATTATTAGCTCTGCTACTGAGCAGTGTGCCTCAATTTACCCTCCCACCTTTTGGCTATCTTGTCTATTTAGATATTAATCCTTTTAGGGCAGGGACTAACTCTTACTATGAATATGTACTGTGCCAAAAAAATCAGACTCTGATCTCAGTACAGGCCTTTTCTGTAATAAATCACAGGATTTAGAAGATATAGGGTCATGTTACTGTAGGATCACATATTAAGTGAAGCGAGATTACATTAAATAAAGGATTTTTAGCTTAAGATCCTAAAATAAACATGTTCATTAATTTAGATTTACAAGATTCTAGGAGCAGCTTTCCAAGAAGTAAACAGTCCTTTAGGGCAAAAAGGCTTCTAACTGAAACCTACCAGCACTAGTCTGGACTGATCTCCTAAACCAAACTAAGCTCCTGAAACTGGTATGAGATCTCAGCACTAAAGCAAGATCCCTACCACAACTAAACTGCTAGACTAGAGCAAGCCTTTGAGCTATGCTGTATTCCCAAGCTAGAGCAAATTTCTGAGCTAAACTAAACGTGCTAGTAAGATTGAGGTCTCTAAGCCTACACTAGACTTCTAATCAACTACCCTCCCAAACTGGAGTGAGTAGTTTACGCCAACAGTCCTTTACAGCTTTATTGTCCTTTAGCCCCACCCCTAAAATGTTTTGGCCAATCAGCCCCCTCCATCTGATCCAAAATGGAATCTCACAGACAGCACAAAACACTGGCTTCTCCCAGCTTCAAAGAAAACGTCATTAATACATCACTCTAAAGTAAAAGTACCTAAGTTGTCTATTTTTTTTCCAGATAAGGTTAATAAGGAGGAAAAGAGAAAGCAGTTCTATAGTGCAGTACCTCTCAACCTTTCCAGACTGCTGTACCCTTTTCAGGTCTCTGAGTTGTCTTGTGTACCCTCAAGTTTCACCTCACTTAAAAACTACTTGCTTACAAAATCAGAGATAAAAATACAAAAGTGTCACAGCACCTTATTACTGCAAAATTGCTTACTTTCTAATTTTTTACCATATAATTATAAAATAAATCAATTGGAATATAAATACTGTACTTACATTTCAGTGTATAGTATATAGAGCAGTATAAACAAATCATTGACTGCATGAAATTTTAGTTTGTACTGACTTCGCTAATGCTTTTTATGTAGCCTGTTGCAAAACTAGGCAAATATCTAGATGAGTTGATGTTCCCCTGCCCCCAAGAAGACCTCTGCATATCCCCAGGGGTATGTGTACCCCTGGTTGAGAACCGCTGTTATAGTGTACATCCTGCAATTTGGTTCTACTTTTCTACCTCTCTTGGGGTTCCAAAATAAATGTTAATGTAAGTACCCTATATTACCCTTTTAACCTGTTACTAAACCTACCTCCCTATGCCTTTATGTGCTCTGGGATAGCTTGCTCTGTTGCAAAGGCAAATATTCACATAGCATTCCCAGGAGTACGACCAGTAAAAGAGCTCAACAAGAGATGATTGATAAAATCTTTGCAAAACATCCTATTTTTTAGGACTACTCATGCTGAATATTACTCACTCACCTGGTGTCTTGATTAGCAGTGATATACATCAGTGGTGCAGGTTATGTGTCTGGTGTAAGATGATCAGAAAACAGGTGTGAGTTGCTTAAAGGTGTGTAATATCAATTTGGTGTCTTCTGGAGACTGGAGGCCCAATCTTTCATGCATTGCAATCAGTGGGGTCTGCGCCATTGAAATCAACGAATGAACAATTGGACCCTAAATCCAATCCTTTGTGTAAAGGTGTATAATTCCCATAGGAATTGTATCCATCTACAACAGGAATGAATTTGGCTTCAGAGAGGAGCTTGACAGTAAAGATGGGACTGCATTATTTTACACATTCCTGTTATCTGACTTTCCTCCAACATCCTCCTCTGTTCTTCTCAGCACTCATAAATCATAGGGCTGCAAGGGACCTTGAGAGGTCATCTAGTCCAGTCCCCTGCACTCCTGGCAGGACTAGGTAATATCTAAACCATCCCTGACAGGTGTTTGTCTAACCTGCTCTTAAAAATCTCCAGTGATGGAGATTCCACAACCTCCTTGGGCAATTCATTCCAGTAATTAACCACCCTGACAGTTAGAAAGGTTTTCCTAACATCCAACCTAAACCTCCCTTGCTGCAGTTTAAGCCCATTGCTTCTTGTCCTGTCCTCAGAGGTTAAGAACAATTTTTCTCCCTCCTCCTTGTACCACCCAACCTTTTATAGTACTTGAAAGCTGTTATCATGTCCCCTCTCAGTCTTCTCTTCTCCACCCTAAACAAACCCAGTTCTTTCAGTCTTGCCTCATAGGTCATGTTTTCTAGACCTTTAATCATTTTTGTTGCTCTTCTCTGGTCTTTCTCCAATTTATCCACATCTTTCCTGAAATGTGGCACCCAGAACTGGACATAATATCCAGATGAGGCCTAATCAGCATGGAGTAGAGCAGAAGAATTACTACTAGTGTCTTACTTACAACACTCCTGCTAATACATCCCAGAATCATATTCACTTTTTTTGCAACAGTGTTACACTGTTGACTCATATTTAGCTTGTGGTCCACTATGACCTCCAGATCCCTTTCCACAGTACTCCTTCTTAGGCAGTCATTTCCCATTTTGTATATGTGCAATTGATTGTTCTTTCCTAAGTGGAGTACTTTGCATTTGTCCTTATTGAATTTCATCCTGTTTACCTCAGATCAATTCTCCAGTTTGGCCAGATCATTCGGAATTATAATTCTATCCCCCAAAGCACTTGCAACCCCTCCCAGCTTGGTATCGTCCACAAACTTAATAAGTGTACACTCTCTGCTATTATCTAAATCACTGATGAAAATATTGAATAGAACCAGACCCAGAACTGATCCCTGCAGAACCCCACTTGTTATGCCCTTCCAGCATGACTGTGAACCATTGATAATTACTCTCTGGGAACGGTTTTCCAACCACTTTTGCACCCACCTTATAGTAGCTCCATCTAGGTTGTATTTCCCTAGTTTGTTTAAGAGAAGGTCATGCAGGACAGTATCAAAAGCCTTACTAAAGTCAAGATATACCACATCTACCTCCTCCCCCATCCACAAGGCTTGTTATCCTGTCAAAGAAAGCTATCAGGTTGGTTTGACATGATTTGTTCTTGACAAATCCATGCTGACTGTTACTTATTACCTTATTATCTTCTAGGTGTTTGCAAATTGATTGCTTAAATATTTGCTCCATTACCTTTCTGGGTACAGAAGTTAAGCTGACTGGTCTGTAATTTCCCTTTTTGTAGATGGGCACTATATTTGCCCTTTTCCAGTCTTCTGGAATCTCTCCTGTCTTCCAAGCCTTTTCAAAGATAATTGCTAATGGCTCAGATATCTTCTCAGTCAGCTCCTTGAGTATTCTAGGACGCATTTCATCAGGTCCTGGTGACTTGAAGACATCTAACTTGTCTAAGTAATTTTTAACTTGTTCTTTCCCTATTTTAGCTTCTGATCCTGCCTCATTTTCACTGGCATTCACTATGTTAGACGTCCAATTGCCACCAACCTTCTTGGTGAAAACCGACACAAAGTCATTTAGCACCCCTGCCATTTCCACATTTTCTGTTATTGTTTCCCCCCCTCATTGAGTAACAGGCCTATCCTTTCCTTGGTCTTCCTCTTGCTTCTAATGTATTTGTAGAATGTTTTCTTGTTACCCTTTATGTCTCTAGCTAGTTTTATCTTGTTTTGTGCCTTGGCCTTTCTAATTTTGTCCCTGGATACTTGTTTTATTTGTTTATATTCATCCTTTGTAATTTGACCTAGTTTCCACTTTTTGTAGGACTCTTTTTTGACTTTTAGATCACTTAAAATCTCCTGGTTAAGTCAGGGTGATTTCTAGCCATAATTCCTGTATTTCTTACTCAATGGGATAGTTTGCTCCTGTGCCCTTAATAATGTCTCTATGAAAAACTGCCAACTGTCTTCAATGGTATTTCCTCTTAGAATTGCTTCCCATGGGATCTTACCTACCAATTCCCTGAGTTTGCTAAAGTCTGTCTTCTTGAAATCCGTCATCTTTATTTTGCTGTTCTCCCTCCTACCATTCCTTAGAATCATGAACTCTATCGTTTTCAGATCGCTTTCACCCAAGCTGTCGCCCACTTCCAAATTCTCAACTAGTTTCTCCCTCTTTGTCAAAATCAAATCTAGAACAACCACTCCCCTAGCAACTTTCTTCAGCTTCTGAAATAAAAAAATTGTCTCCAATACATTCCAATACATTCATTTGTGCCAGTCACATGATTTTACAGTTTACTCTCATTTTTTTAGCAGTTTGCACCAGCTTACACCAACATTTACAACACCAAAGGTAGCCACAGGAGTTGTACATACCTAGGGCAAGCTGCATTTGACTGAATTTGGAGCCACAAGCTTCTAGACCCAGGAATAGTCTGTGGTTAAGGCAATGTAGTGGGACATGGGAAATCTGAGTTCAGTTCTGCTTCTGCCACAGACTTACTGTATGATCTTGGGCAAGTCACTTCTCTAGATACCTCTATTCCCCGTCTGTAAAATGGGGATAATTCTTCACGTCAGTTCTTGTGAAGCACTTCAGTGATAGGAACTATATAATTAGATAGAATTCCTGCTGCTTCTGCCCACAGCTAGCATTTCATTCTTTAGTACATACAATCCATTTTGGTGGGGAAATTACACATTGCCACAACTTTAATCTGGTTTCCTGTTCTGAATGACTCATTTCAGCCGAAAGAAATCCAGATTCCCTTGTATCTAAAGGAACCCGAGATCATGTTTTTAAATCCAAACAGGGTTATATTTACCCATCACACACAGCTCTAAAAATCTGGCTAGCAAGGAGTGGGGAAGTGGGAATGTTATACTTAGAAATGGATTTAATTAACCTTGCTGTTTATTGCTTGCTTCCAGAGTTCAGCGAGGTTAGGAAAAGAACAAGGGAATAGGTCACCCAATGTTTACACTGAGCTTTTGAAGAATAGACCAGTGACTTATTTTTCCCCCTGCTTCTTTAAACGTTCTGAGTCTAAAGTTGTGGATTAATTTGGGAGCCAGGGTGGGGAATGTTGATTCAGAGGGTGGTAAATATGTGGTGTTAAGATGCTATGTTAACTCCTCTGTTGTACCTTTAACTCTCACACATCTCTTTACTTCCCTAGCTTTTTGTATGGTAAGCGCATTTTGGAGATCCTTAGCAGACTGCGTGAAATTCAGCCCCAAGCTAAGGGCCAGTACAGAACTTCAACTTTGTGCTAGCACCTAGCTCAGGGGGTAAATTTCACCCATTATAAACATAGAAAGTGGAATGGGTTGATATTTCTTATTTAGAAATTGTTCCAACTAGTCCTTAAGGAGATGATGTCACAGCAGAGTTAACCTGGGCTCTTCTTGTTCAAATAGGTAAAAGCCAGATCTCCAGAGCACCCTGGTGTCATGCAACCTGCTGGTGCATTGCACGTTGGGTTTTATGAACTTTATGGTCAGCATAATGAGCGAGTAGTAAGAATCCTTTCTGGTTGACATATGCATGTGCACCTTATGGGGGCAGACAAAAGGCACATGTGGGCCATTGATGGCCCCAGCACGGTTCAGGAGCCCCCTTCTCTGAAAATCAGCTGTGCTTTTGGGGACATTAGCAATCTCCACCATCTGTGGGTAAACCACAGCAGTAACACCTCACGAATCTTCATCACCACAGGACCAATAGTTGATTTGCCAGCACCAAATAGGTTAGCCTGGAGTCGTTGGCTTCCAGAGGGGAATAGAAACCTCCTCTGCACTTCCACACCAGGACCCAGGAAGGACAGACAAATTCTCCCACAATACACTGCAAAATGATTAATAAAGCTGTGCAGCTCGGTGCAGCACTAAGAACCATGGGATATGCCCCAGAAATCCTACTGCCAGGTTAATGCAGGGCTAGTGTTGACACAGCTACGTGGATGACTCACGTGTTGCTTATCGGTGCGGATGCCTCCACTCCACCTTGGCAAACCTAGGTTCCCAGGCTCAGGTAAACTCTGCAGTGAAGACCTACCCATAGTGTTTAACAGGCCTCTGCTTAAGCACCATCCCTTTCTTCAGTTCTTTCTGAGTTGAGCCTCAGTGTCCTAACTACATGTATCTGTCCATGAGCCTATCTTACCAGGTTCATAAAGGCAGACCTGCCACTGACTGGGGGAGAAGGGCTCATGAGTCTATTAACATGGGCAGGTTGCCAAGAATCAAATGGAATCTGACTCACAGCTAACAAACTGCATTTTTCCCCTTCGTTATTTTTGTTTTGGCTAAGTCCTTTCATCTCTCGCCGTGACCTGAGGGACCTCCTCAACTCTCCTCCACAGCCATACACACAAATACAAATGTGCTGTCAGAGTTAAGTTGAGGCACAGACAGATCTAGTTAAAAGTGGGCTACATTTTCTATTGCCTTTTGCTTTTGCTCAGGCACAGGAACTAGAAAGAACATGTGAGTCAGTTTGTGCGGTTAGGCCAGATACTAGAACTGCAGGCAATAAACCACTGACCTCATTTCTCAGTAAATGGATTATCTTGAAACCATCCTTCATTCCCCATTGGAAATAACCCATTGCATTAGCATGGCTCCAGAATGGGGGAAGATGGATGGTGAGCCTCTGATGATAGTGACTTATAGCACAGCAGCAAGAGGTACAGTTAAAATGGCTTCCATAAAGTCTGTGTGGCTCAGACAAGTAGCTCCCGTGCTGGCTCTGGGTCTTATGAGCAACACAGAAGAGTAAAGTGAAAGGCTAAATCAGCAATTTGTACTGTACATGAAAACAAGGGAGGCAATTGAAATGGGAGGGTAAGCTAAAACTAGCTCTGGTACTATCTATGGTGGGTGTTTCATTGCTGGATATATAGAATATATTGTCATGGAGAAGGGGGAGAAAGCTTTATAGAAGTAATGACAACATTGGAGGAATGCCATGTCCCTGGAATGAAATGTCATCTGCTGTACAAGGGAGAGATGAGGACACATAAAAGGAAATAAAAGAGGAATTTTCTGTAACTCCGCTGACTTCAGCAATGAGCATAGTTTGGTCCCATATATATTTACCAAAGAGTGGCCAAACATCTTGCCACGTATAATCAAAACTGGTGGAGATCAGGGGGATCTGTTGTGTTGTGGTAAGCTGTTGAAGTCAGAAGCGCTGAACCAAGGCTTCACAGAGCACAGACTTAGGATCCTGTTTTCTTATATGCTGGCTGGTGGTGTCCGGCCCGTGAGCCACAGCAGCAGAGCATTTCAGGCACCCAGGGTTACTGAGCAGGCGGTGACACAACCTCTTACTGGTTGTAAGAGGCGTTAGAGGTTTTGGTACCCCTAACTGTGACAAAGATATATTCTAGTGTCTAGTTTTTAAAAGTCGCAAGCAATGGGGCTGCCCCCCCTTCCTTCAGAGGAACTATTACACTACACTAAATTTCACTATCCATTTTTCCATGATATTCAGCCTAAATTTTTACTTAACACAATTTCCTTCCCATTATGCTTTGTTATGCACCGCGTTAAATAATCGCTTTCCATCTTGGGTGTTCATAACCAAATATTGGTAAATGTTCTCAGGCCCCCACCCCATTTCTAGCCAATGTTTGGCAAAACCAAACAGGTTTAGCTCATTTATTCATTCCTTGTCAATCAGTCCCTCCAGCCTCTTGTCCATTTGTATTACTCTTCTCAGAATTCCTTCGATATCTTTCTGGCAATGTGGTGCTCAGAACTGAACACACAATTCCACTGTTCTGGAGAAAGACTATTACTTCCCTGCTCTGTATAGGGATGTCATTGTGTCTACAACCCAGAACTGCACTGGATATCTTCGTAGTCATATCAAATTGCAAGATCATATATAATGTCCATTTATTGGCCCGTTTATTACCATCCATTTGCTGTGATTGCTGTCCTTTTGTTACTGTCACCCTTATATTCTTTTGGCATTACAGCTTCCCAGATTTCTCCCTCCCATGAGCTTGTGTATTTTGGGTTTATTAGCTTGTATTTTTCCAAGACTAATGCAATTTTGTAGGATTTTTGGCTATGTTTCTAATCCTGCTAAGTCTCTGTGTATTATTTCCCTGTCCAGGCTTGTGTTTGCTATTCAACCCAATTAAATATTATCTGTTAATGCCTTTAGTGTGCTGTTGACTTCCTTCATCTGGATTAATAATGAAGATTTTAAATATAAACAGGAGTAACTTTTTCTAGAGGGCCTAAGTGATTTAGGAGCCTAAGTCCTGTTGACTTTCAATGAGATGTAGGCTCCTCACTGTCTAAGTCAGTTCTGAAAATGAACTTTACATTTTACCCCAGACCTAACACTGATCAAGCAAGGGGTTGAATGCCATCAGCTTCCACTGTAGTCAATTGAGGATGTAGAGCGCCTCACAGGAGATGCTCAGATTCTCCTGGGATCAGGCTTTTTGCTAGTTTACTCTTTAATACAGTACTTCAGCATCCATGCCAGTTTATTTGCACTTGTTCTGATTTTCCCGACCTACTCGTTATCAGTCATTATTGTTACAGGATCTTCCTTCCTTCTTAATTGTTCAGTCTCACTTTGCATGTTTTCCTTGAAGACACATTTTGAAAGGAAAGTTCTGTATCTGAAGCTATTATCTGAGCCATCCTTAGTTTCACGCCTTCTTCTTAACCCCTTTGGCAGCATTAACTCTTTTTGAATTCTTGCTGCCTGGATCTTTTGCCTGCAGCATTTATTGACAGAGCTTTCTTATTTGATTACCTCCCCCTACAGTTATGGATATTAACACATCTAAATATATAAATCTATGGAGGCAGGAGATGGACAGGTATCTTCAACAGATGGATTGACCCTGCTTCCTCTACTCCTCTAAATGCTTCCCCAACCCAACAATCATCACTTCCAATGTATCTTGGTTGAGTAGCAGCCAGTTTGCTTTCATCCAGATCCTTGTTTCGGTCAGATCGCTATCTTGACCCCTATTCTGAGAAAACAGTGAGACTAGAGAAATTATACCCAGGTTCATATGTCAGAGATATATTTTCTATTCCTCAGTACACAGGCATAACTTCTATTCACTGATGGGATAATGTAGCACCTGGAGGACATAATCAGGTTTGTAGAAGGAAAATAGCTGAACTAGAGCAGTGTTGCTCAAAGACCAGTCTGTGGACCAGCACCTGTCCTTGACATTTCCCTTACACAGTTTAGGAAGGCAGCAAGCTGGTTGCTGGTATCAAAGATGTTGAGAAATACTGCACTAGATAATGTCAATGGAAGTCACATTGTTAAAACTCACTCATTGTCCTGAACATTTACTCTCTAAAATCCAAAGCTGTGATCCTGTGGTAAATTCTGTCCATGCAGACCCGTGTGTGGCGTTCATGGTTAGATTGGGAATTACACTGCCAGCTGTGTTATTTACACAGCATACCCACACGCACCCCAAAAGACTCACTGCTGCAGCACTCACTATGGTCATCATAGACCGCCATGACAAGGTTGGGCCCTTTAAAAAAGGAACTCAGGCTGCTTCTTTGTTGAGATGCCTAAGCAAGAGATCCCTGCAGATAGGTGCCTGTTATATTTTGTCATGTTCATAAATAACATGATTAGGGATATGAAACTCATGGATTATCCACTGTGTAAGCACTCAGAGATCGTTACTGTAGCAGCTCAAAACCGAAAGGCAGTCTGCTCAAGCAAACCAAGATGTTACACTGGGACGACATTAGTCTATGATTGCAAAAAAGATGTGATTGCTTTAGGACGTTGCATTTCTTGGTCTGATGCCAATGTGCATAGTGAAGGGATGCCATCTAAATTTGAGTGCCAAGTCCTTGCCAGCTTGCTCTCAGGTTCTTTATTTGATGTAGATCAATTTTTATGATACAGGATTCCGGCTAACTGACAAACCCAATGAATGCAGTGATACTGGTGCAGTTCTTCTGCCCAGCATGTAGCATGTTCTGCACATGAAGAAATGTTGCCCCATGAGGACCAGCTCTTCCCCCATCCATCAACAGCTTTTAGGGGCAGGGTCACCAAATCTATGACCTTGTGTAACCAGTGGTGAGCTTCCTTCCAATGCTGGGATGCAGCAATGGGAGAAGCAAAAGCTCTGAAGCTGCAGTAGTGCCCATGGAGCAGAGGAAGGATGGGATAAGAATAGATTAATCAGTGGTTCTCAACCTTTTCATATCCTAACCCCATGAAAAAAGTTTCATGACCTTGTGATGGGGTGCACCAGGCTTTTGTGGCCCCCAAGTGGAGGCTCTGCTGCTCTGCTGCATCCCGCTCCAGGAAACAGTTGTCTGTGAAGAAAAAAAGAGCCATTTTGGAAACCAGGGAGTTCTGGTCCTCCGGCAGCCAGAAGGGCTGGGGACCAGCAAGAGCAAGTCAAAGCCCAGCACACCAAAATAAAAGGAGCTGTCTGCTGTCAGCAAGTCAGTTCTTAGATGGAGCCACGGGAGTGAGGAGGATGCTCCCTAGGCTGCAGGTAGGGGAACCAGGCCAGGGTCTAATACTGGCCACAGTGAGTGGCAGGGACTAAGAAGCTTCACTGATTTAATCCTGGAGAGGGACTTTACCCCAGAAAGGGTAAGAGATTATTTTGTTTATAATTGACCCTGAAGGTCAAGGAGCTAATTCTGTTTTTAAGTTGGTTATACCTCAGAAGGGGTTTTTGGATTGTGTGACCCGGCTGGAGGGCTGAGGCAAAGATCCACAGAGGCTGACTGACAGCCTGCACGGGCCCTGGTTGCTGAAAGGAACAACAGCACTGCAACCAGATGACAAAGGGGCATTCAGGAGATGGGTGCAACCCATCACAGACCCCTTCCCTTAGAGCCAGGAAGAACGGGAGGGTGGGGGAAAGTGAAACCTCTTTGCAACTCTGGGTTTGACAGTTAATGAGACAGATAGATCTTGATCCAGTCCCCCAAGGACCTCACTGGTTCACAACCCACCTCCTCAGCCTGTATATTGGTGAGACGATATGGCTCAAAGACTCTATACATGCTACTCTGTTGTATGGCAGTGGAAAACAAGAGACTCTTCTTTGCTGAAATGCAACTCGTCCAGAATTCTAAGTGATTATTGTAGTGGCCATGTACAGGCCTCAGACTGAAGTGTGAAGATCCAAAGGTATTGATGTTCTTATGGGGTAAACTGAAAGGAGGGGTCCAGAAATCCAGTATTCAGATCTCCTCTATAGCAGTAGCAAATGTCACCTGTCAGTTCAATAAGACCTGAAGAAAAATCAAATGCACAACTACAAAATGAGGACTAACTGGCTAGATGCTAGTACTGCTGAAAAGGATCAGGGGCTATAGTGGATCACAAACTGAATAGGAGTCAACAGTGTGATGCAGTTGTGAAAAAAGCTATTATTCTGGGGTGTATTAACAGAAGTGTCATAGATAAGTCATGGGAGGTAACTGTCCTGCTCTACTTGGCACTGGTGAGGTCTCAGCTGGAGTACTGTGTCCAGTTTTGGGCACCACACTTTAGGAAAAATGTGGATAAATTGGAGAGAGTCCACAGGAGAGCAACAAAAAATGATGAAAAGGTTTAATAAACCTGACCTATGAGGCAAGATTAAAAAACCTGGGCATGTTTTGTCTTGAGGAAAGAAGACAGAGGGGAGACTGAGAACAGTCTTCAAATATGTTAAGGGCTGTTATAAAGAGGACAGTGATCAATTGTTCTCCATGTCCTCTCAAGATAGAACAAGAAGTAATGGGCTTAATCTATAGCAAGGGAGATTTTGGTTAGATATTAGGAGAAACTTTCCAAATAGAAGGGTAATTACGCTCTGGAATAGATTTTCAAGGGAGGTTATGGAATCCCCCTCACTGGAGGTTTTTAAGAAGAGATTGCACAAACACCTGTCAGGAATGGCCTTGGCCCTGCCTAAGCACAAGGGCTTGGATTTGATGACTTCTCAAGGTCCCTTCCAGCCCTACATTTCTATGATTCTGTATACAGAAAGGGTTCATGGTCATCAGCTGTTTCTGATTCTGGTTCTCTCGCCCCAAAGCAGATACAGCCATGATTAGAGGGAGAGTTAAAGGTGCTTTCAATAAGCTTCTAAAGTAAAACACAAGGGAACGCTACAGAATGTACCAGAGAAGAAATACCATTGCACTGAAGAGTGTTTTCCATTGTGAAAATGTCAAGCTTAGTACTGCCCTATCTCAGAGCCTCACTGCAGATGTGTCTTTCATAACACAAAGGGAAAAGGGCTTTCTTTTAAAAAAAAAATGAAATCAATGTTATTGAAATCCTCTGTTTCCTTTTAATGGGCTTACTCATATACCGCAGTCCCTTCCCGTCCACTGCCTCTGGGGCCACTTCTCTAGGAGACAGGATTCTGATGTGGGCTCACCCACAGATGCTCCAGAATTCCACCATGCAAGGGGAGATGAAGATTTTGGTGCCCGACTCACCAAGAAATAACACTGGTTCTGTGGCAAAAATGTCGGCGGATGTTTTCTAACTTCGCCAGTTTTTGATTGTGACAAACATTCCATTCTACCCAAGAGGCAAAATGTCACCCATTTTCCATGCAAAAGTCATGGTCACTAATGGAGATGGTAAAATGGCCCCCAAGATAACTTGTATGGGATTGCACAGGTATAGCTGAGTGTAATTCATCCATGTGCAGAAGACCCGCTCAAGGCCTATGCACCACTTAAGTGAATTTCACCCATTCATACCAATGCATACCCCTTTGGTCCATTAAGAATTTAAATGGGATTTTAATAAGAATCATCATTTCTAATGCGGTCACCGGTAGCACTTGGGGATCCCACTCAGAGCAGGGATCTGTTGTACTAGTTACTGTAGAAACCAATAACTATACGAACCTGCAGGACTAGAAGCTGGGTGTATGGAGGTTCAGGGCTGCTGACGCTTCCCATCGTCATTGAAAGCTTAGGCTGGGTTTCTGCTGGAAGACCCTGTGAATCTAGGCACTGTGGGAAGGACGGCCCATCAGGGCCTGAGTGGCAGCTCTCACAGCCCACTGATTGGTTCATGCCATTATATATACCAGGAAGCCATCATGGGGAGTTGTCTGAGCAACAATACAAACTATCTGTTTGCTTCTGCTCCAGACCTTGCCTTGCTGAGAACCCTAGCCACTGGCTCCTGACCCTGGTTGGGCTCCAACTCTTCTATTTATCTGATGTCTGTAACTTAGTTCCTGACCCTGACTTCTTGGTATCCTGAACCAGCTCAACCCTGACTCCGCTAGTTGCCTTCCACCTGCAATTTGGTGCCTGAACCTGGCTTCCTGGTGTCCTGACCCAGCTTGGCCCGGACCCCGCTACTCACCTCCTGACTGCAGCTGATCACTCACCGGTGTACACAGGCTACCCACAGCCCATCCCTGGCACTAACACAGTCTCTGCCTCAGAGAGCTCACAGCCTAGGATTTAGACAACATTCAATAGGTGAATAAACCAGAACATGGGCTAAGGGAAGGAGCAGTAGGACAAGGTTACAACAGTGACAGGGGTGTTTGCATAAATTAGCTGTAAGGGTGGTCTCAGTAGTCACCAGCTTTAAATGGTGCATAGCTCTTGTGTGGTTCTTCTGCACTGGGGTGCGTTTCACTTAGTTTGGCCCTATAATTTCTCTCCCTTCTCTCCCCCACCAGTTTCTAATGGAACTGAGGCTTAGGGCTTGTCTACACTCACGGTTATGCCAGCAAAACTTTGTCGCTCTGGGGTGTGAACCCCCCCCAAGCAATATACGTTTTGTCGACATAAACAAGAGTGCAGATGGCGCTATGTCGGCAGGAGACGCTCTCGGCCAACATAATGGCTGCCACTCGCTTAGGCAATTTTATTATGCATAACGTGGCTATACTCGCGCTTGTGCTGGCAAAACTTATATTGCTGGGAGGGTGGGGGGAGGTTTCCATACCCCTGAGCGACAAAGTTTTGCCAGCATAACCACAAATGTAGACAAGGCCAAAGAGATCAGAGTTCCAGCTGGATGGATAGCCACCAGACTCTACTTCTACCTGCATGTTTTTGCTTTCACCTTGTCCAATTAATTGGGGACTTGGGTCGACACTGAAGACCCCTAGAGCAGTTGTGACTGACACAGCTTTTACAAAGCATCTGGCCAGGCCTGATGTTCTTGCTTTGAATTTGGAGTTTTCCTTCTCCTGGGTGGACTGCCTGCCATGGCTCACAAGTCTGCCTGACTAACAGAGGCACAGAGAGATGACGTGACTTGCCCAATGTCACCCAGCATGGCAGTGGCAGAGCCAGAAATGGAATTCAGGTGTCAGTCCCATATCCTCTCCATTGTACCATACTGCGTCCCTTCACGTTTACTTGCATGTTTGTTCAATAATGTACTTGTTGTTAGCCTCACTGATAGTCAGGCTTTTCAGCATGACATCAGCCAGCATTTGCAAAAAATAAATCTGACTGATCAAATGAGACTGTAAAACAAACAAACAAACAAACATATCTTATTCTTCAGGCAACACTCTTCCAGTTGGTAAGTTACAAGTTGACTGGTCTTTCGGAATGCACTGATGCACAGCGTTCTGCAGCAATATAAATGGGAAATTTAGTTATGATTCAGTTTCTGGAAGTGATAGAACTGCAGGGTAAGAGGGAGATTCTCATGTGGTGTAAATCAGCATAGCTCTACTGAAGTCAATGGGCCAGATCCCTGCTTAGTGTAAATCAGTGCAACACCATTAAAATCAATGGAGCTATACCAATTTACAAAAGCTGAGAATCTGGTCCAAATTACCTCTTTGCTGGTTCAAGTTAGTGAACTTTTACCGTAAGCAAAAAGCTTATTTGTTGTTGTTTTGATAAGAAATACAGGCTATTGCGCAAATCTTTGTAGCAGAGAATGTGACACTGGCCAGAGAGATGTCAGCTTTGCAAAACTGGGGGAAATGCTGCTTAGTGAAAACATACTATGTGTCTGGCCCCATTTGTGTGTGTTCTGCAAGACAAATTCTTTGACTCATTCCTGCATCTGCCAGGGACCCGATCCTCCCGGAATTGGAAAGTTATAAAGAAATCTCTTGAAACCCTTTCCTGGCAGCCGAAGTGTTCTTTAGCCTCAGTTCATCAAAACATTGCCCAGGAATCTGCAGTAGGGGATATAAATAGTAAAAATAAAATAAAATAAAATAAAATCAGAGCTTTGACAATGAGAGTTTTAAAAAAGTGAAGGCTCTGTAGCCAATGGGTCTGCGGGAAGCTCACCATCCCCTGACGCCAGTGACCAAAAATACCACCAATTTGTCCCTCTCAGGGCCACCCAAAATGTCTCAGTGGATGGCCATGGCACTGTATGCATCCCTAAAATAAGATGACTATAATCGTGGTTAGACTTGAGTGATCCAGGAGCCACATGAAAGCACACGGAAGCCACAGAATAACTTGGCTACAATTTCTACTGGTGCTTTGCCAGGACTATTTCTGAGATGATGAAATCTCCATCTCTGGAGAGCTTGTCCTAGTTTCAGGTCTCCAGATTACTGTGTATTTGAGCTTATCAGCCCCATCACTAAGATGCCGTGAGTACACTTGTGTTCTTTCTCACACATCACACATTTGATGAAGCACATCAAAAGGGTACTCCACTTCCCAATACTTACCCCATCATGCCAAAGGAGTGACTCTTGCATATGCCCATCCTGAACGCATTAATATACGGAGGAAGTCCTCCTCTCACCTCCCCTATGAAGAATCCAACGAACCAGGAATATACCTAAAAGGACACTTGTTTCACTTGCCAGAGCATTGCTAAAGGGACTGTAGGTTCCAGGTCACTGAACAGGAATGCAGGGCTCTTCTGCTGAGTCATCAGGGCATAGCACAGTGCATATATATGCAGTTATTTTTGCTGATTCTGATACCATATTTTTACTCTGATACCAGATCAAGTGAGAACTATTAGTCAGCCAACCCAAGGGTATAAAAGGGAGGCAGGAAAAGCTTTGTACCCTAGAAGCAGTGCAAGCTGCCGGATGGTACTGGCGAATCTCATCCAAAGTCTTTATTTATCCATAGTGTGTGAAGTCACACACTATGAATTTTATTCAAACAACTGAACAGAGGCAAAATAATAAGAATTATTACCTCCGAATCAGCAATCTGAAGTTTAATGGAAATGCCTGGTGTCAAGTGAACCAGACCAAATGAAAATGCAACAGAATATTTATCAGAAGAAGGAATCATTTCCATCGCCAGCTGAGTTAGCTAAGTGGGCTGGTCATGGGAGTTGAAACAATCTCCATGCCCTGCTCCTTATGCTTCATTCCTAACTTATTAGAAATTCACAGTGGTTAATTATAGCAACAATGTAAGCAACAGACACATGTGGAAACTCCAGTGTCATCCCTTCCGTCTCCAAGGCTCATGCTATGCTGCTGTCCTCATCCTCTGGATAGTTTCAACACTGATGCCCGATATGAGGCCTGTGTATGTCCTGGAAGAGCCTTGGGGAGCTCACTGGGAGAATCCACTGCATTAATACAGGGATTTACAAAAAAAAACACTTATATTATGGTGAACAAAACTCTCCCAGGCTGTGCTGCTGCTATATAACCAGCCACTAGAGGGAGTGGAGGAGAATTGCGACAATACACACCTGCCTTTCCCCTTTGTACTACACACCTGCAACCTTTACAACCTCAACAGCCACTGACCACCCAATGCCAAGAGCACCAAAGCCATGGCAATATGATGTACACCCTGAACTGAGCCATTGACAAAGGCCAGTCTGGTCACAGGTTGGCCCTCCCCACTCTGTACCTTTTTCTGCTCGGATTGTGTTCTCACCCCCAGCTATTTGGCTCCCATAATATAATTCCTTCCAATGCATGATATTTTTTCTTACCCACTGCTTCACACACATTACGTCAGTCCCTATCAGAGTCACCTGACTCAGAAAATCCACTTGGGACAACAGGAATTCAGAAGGAAAGGCAACTACAATGTTGCATCCCTAAGGAAACGGCCGTTGTGCTGTTCACTTCAGCTCCTAGACACTTTGCAAACAGATGTTTTGTCTGGTAACAGCAGGTGCTCTGGGATAGGATCCTAGCCACCTGCTAAAGATGCCACAGCATAGGCAGGGTTGTCAACTATTCAGATCTGTGACTTATGGGGATTTCTGGACACATAGGGTGACTTTCCAGTACAAAGCCAATGCACCACATAAGGGCTTAAATGTGACTTATACATAATTAGTGTTGCCAACTATCACAATATTTGGTGGTTTTGCTTTAAGCCACAGCTCCTGGAGCACTCATATTGTGAAAAATTCAGTTCCATTTTTTTTAAGAGACAAGGTGGGTGAGGTAATATCTTTTATTGGACCAACTTCTGTTGGTGAAAGACAAGTTTACAAGCTTCACAGAGCTCTTCTTCAGGTCTGAGAAGGGTATCACAGCTAAATACAAGGTGGGATTGTTAAGCATAAGGGTTAATTCATGTTGCAGGAGACCACTTAAAATGAAGCAGGCAGTTAACACCTCTGCAGTCATAGGAGGAAGGCAGGTTAGTAGGTTACAAATTGTGGTAATGAACCATAAAACCATTGTCTCTGTTGTGCTCATGATTTTTACTGTCTAGCAACAAAGACAATGGTTTATGGTTCATTACCACAATTTGTAACCTACTAACCCTGCTTTGTCCTTAGACTGCAAAGGCATTAACTGCCTGCTTCTTTTTAAGTGGTCTGCTGCCACATGTGTTAGCCCTTATGCTTAATAATCTCTCACATTGTGTTCAGCTGTGCCATCCTGGTTGCCTTTCCCAAACTTGAAGACCAGCGCTGTGAAGCTTGTAAACTTGTCTCTTTCACAAACAGAAGTTGGTCCAATAAAAGATATTATCTCGCCCACCTTGTCGCTCTCATATCCTGGGACCAACACAGCTCCAACAACACTGCAAACAACTTTTTTTGTAGACCTTGTGGTTGCAGAGAAATGCTTAAAACATGAAAAGGAAAATGCTCAAAAACAAGAAGACAAAGAATCTTTAAAAAAAAATTGTTTTGTTTTAATTCTTGTGATTTTTAAGCCAAATTCATGACTTGGGGGCGCTGACTCGTGTTTTTTGAATGGCTGTGGTTGGCACTGAAGTGGCGCCCAGACCTTGTGCTGTTCTTCTGCATAGGGGGTGACTATCACCCACAAAGAGGAATTTTATGTGTAAGCCCTCCCTGTAGCATGCTGAATATATACCTCCATAACCAAAAGAGGACCTGTGCACATATTAGTTAGTGTCTGAAAATCCTTGTGACAATTTAACATATAATGCTGCTAGGCTTTGCTAAAATTCCCGCTCCCTCTCGGGGAAACTGAAAACCTTTCACTGGAAAAGAAGGAAAGAAATGTTCATCGGAAGTTTGTATTTGTAATTTCTGGGAGTGCTGTCCTCAGACAAGTGGAGTTCTCCAGAAGCCACAAAGCAGTTTAAACGTTGCCTGGGTGGGGCATAAGGGAATCCTGAGTTCTCTTCCACTTCCTGGTTTAATAGCCCTCAGCATTTAAATAGCACCGTATAAACACTATGTAATTGCTATTAATTATGTAATTGAATCATTGTGCTTACCTTGCTAAAGGGAGGAAAATACTGCAGGGAGAACTTTTCTCTCCTATTATCTCTTCCTAGCCCACTGTGATACAATGGCACCATCAGCGTTACTCCTACCCATCTATCCACGTCAGCTGTTACCAGCTACTGCAGGGCAAAAGTCTTTTCACAGATGTTCTTCTATATCCATCATCAGCTGTTCTCAGCATTCTGGAGGACTCTAGCCTCTTCAGTGCTGAACCCAACCACATCAGTTGTTCTCCGTTTGCTGTAGTGTCAATTGCAATATCATTCCTGTCCATTGTGCAAGCTATGTCCAGAACCTCAACCCGCTTGGCCAGTGTGGAACAGGAATGAGAGTGATGCTGTGAGTCAATTCTGTGTCCACACATACCTCACCACTAAGAACAAGCTTTCCAGGCTCTGTCACCCCAGTGGCATTGCTCTGGAGTTTGCCGGACTTATCATTGTGTTTGATTTCTGAGAGAAGGCCTGAATGTACACCAACCAAATCCTCAGCATGTCTGATCAGAAGAGGCTTGTTACACCAGGGAAATGTTTGCGTCCATTCTCACCTAAAGCTGCTGTGATATTTTCTATACATTCAGCTCAAAGTTTGTTCTACCCTTTCGCAAAAGCCCTGTGTGTATATTCCACTGTGTGTAGAAGGGCTAGTAAGGAAATTCAGAGTATTTGAATGAAGAATTGAGAGACAGCTATGCTGGTTAATTATTTATCATTGTGTGAACCTGCTGAATAGCAAACATGCTAAAAATGTGGGGTGGAGGGGGGGAAGGGCACTGTCAGAAATTAACTAGGGAAAGAGTCAAAAATCAACCAGAAAGAACTAGAGATGGGGCAGGAAAGGCTAAGAAAAGGTCAGGGAGCAGACAGGAAGAGTGCTGCAGTCTCAGCTCAGCTTCCCAAGCAGTATGGATGCTGGTTCCCAGTAACAAACCAGTGTGCAGGGCAGGTACAGCATCATATTCCCAGCTCAGCCTTTCCCTCAGCATGCTTATCTGTATTGTCAGCTGGATAACCAGGATCATGGTTCCATCTTGTCTGTGATTGAATCTTAGCACTTGTCTACATGGAGATTTTTTGGTTTTGGTTTCAGTTTGGGTAAGTTTTTTTCCACTTAAATTATGCCGATATAACTGTTCAGAAGGAGTGCGGCCACACTGCTTTGTGCCAGCTTCAGCTACTTCCCTTTTGAATCATTGCATCCACATAACACTGTGTTTTTATGAAATAAGCACATGGCATTCTGGGAAGACAGCCCATGGTGCAATGTTATGCCACTAGGTTTTATGAATTCTGGGATTTTTGCAGTGGGAATCTACTGCAAGACTTTGGGACTTGGGGGGGAGGGGGGGTTAACTCACTAATTCCCCTGATTCCTCTCTGATCACCCCATAATTCTTCTGGTTTTGGTGAACAGCACCATTTTCAAACTGCTGCCAGGCAGCAGAGAGGACCACAGCTAAGCATCCTGAGCCTGACAGCCATTAATATAAATAGGCTGATCCACAAAGATTGGCAATTGTACAGCTGGATACCACTGGATGACTTGGGATATAGCTGTGGGAGATGCAGCTAGGGGAGGAGCAGGAGGCTGAAATTGAGCAGTGACTCGTGGATGAACTTTTCCTTTTTCACTCGGTAGAGCACTGCTGCTGGGCTCAGCTAACTAGCACTGTCTGGTGGGACAGGGTAGTGCTGCAGACCAGGGCTGGTCAGCAGTGGCAGCAGAATTTGAAGACGACAAAAGCCACTTTCATAGAAATCTGTGTGGAGTTCACCCCAGAGCAGCCGCAGCCGCAGCCCACCTACATGAAAACTCTCTGCGTGGAAAAGCATGTGGCCACATCACCATCTGGAAGCTCACAACCCCCAATTGCTACCGGTCAGCAGCTAACCAATTTCATCGGGGTAGATCAACTGTCAGGGCTGTTATCATGGAGATGTGCTCTGCTATCAGGTGAGGGCTGCTGCCCTGGGTCAGAAACCTCGGCAATGCATGGAAGGTTATTGATGAATTAGCACGGTTGGGGACTCTAAAAGGTGTGGAGGCCACGGATGGGACCCACATGCCTGTTATTTGCCCTTCACACCAGGCCTGGGAGTTAATCAACATAAAGGAGTATTTCTCCATGGTGTTGCAAGGCCTGGTTGATCACTGTGGCGGATTCACCAATATCAGTGAGGGATGGTCTGGAATCAATGATGCCAGGATCTTTAGAAACTCTGGCCTGTTTTCTGCAACGAGAAATGGAACTTTGCTCCCAGGACCGCTGTAGACATCACTGGTGCTGTGATTCCCACTGGCATTCCGGGAGACCTTGCTTATGCTTACCCGCTGTTTCCCTTGGTTTTTACTGGACACTTAGCTAGGAGAAAGTCGCTCTTTAACTATACCCGGAGCAGCTGCAGAATGGCAGTAGAGCGTACATTGGGAAGAAAGAAGGGAAATTTGAAGCGCCTCTGTCATGACAAGGCTGGAGCAATAGCTTGTCTCTTGAGCTAGGTGCTTGCTGAACCTTGCACAACCTTTGTGAGAGCAAGGGAGAGAGCCTCGCTGCGGGGTGGGAGGAAGCAGGGAAGAGGCTTTCATGAATGTTAGGAACAACCAGAGAGGCCTCTGCTAAATGCTGCAACTGGTCAGGGACACGGGCAGGGATGCTCCGACTTTGAGGCTGAGGGCGAGTGGTGAAAACTGTACCTACGTTGAAGGATTTAATTACGCTTTGTGGGGCAATTTTATGAATTTTGTCTGCCGAGTTGTACATCACTAATACAACGAGGTGTAAATAATCTAAAGCTTTACTGAGCGTAACACGACGCACACTTCTGACCGACGGAACGGTGGCGTGCACGCATTTGTGCTGACGAGGTCATAGCAAAGTGCAGGTGGGGGGGGTTCATGAGGGTGTCGAATGGTGAGGGAAGAGCTGCCGCTTGTAGCTGGTGAAGTGAAGGGGTGCTCCCAGCATGCGGTGTTCTCAAAGGGCTTCAGGACATGGCAAGCTGGAGGTGCTGGCTGTGAACACAGAGCCACCAAGTCTGTTTGCCTCTGCATCATCTCCAGAGCTATGCCAGCACGTCCTTTTCCTTGTCAGTGCGCTCCCTTAACAGCCCCACAGACTGGCCCCTGTTCTTCCCTCTCTCCTTCGTATCATGTGGAAGGAAACCTTCCTTCCATTCTTTCGGCGGCAGCGTCTCCCTCTGCTGGGCTGCGGCCACGGGGTCACTGAGCATGGTCTTCCCTTGTCTTTTTTCTCTTCCGCTGGAGATGTGCCAGGTGTTCAGAGAACGAGAGTACTCCTGTGAACGGGGCCATGGCAGGTCAGGTGCTAGGGGACCAGCGAAAGAGCACAAGTAGTTATGATCCTGGTTCTAGTCTCTAGTCAATAATGATAAACTCTTCCTTTTTCCTCAAGTTCAGAATGCCATTCCCATACGCTCTTCCCAGTCCGGGGTGAGCTTGGAGGTGGCACATTTCTCACCTTATTTCCCCCTTCTGTAGGATACCTGTACCAGTGCTGGGATGGTAGTGGGCTGCGGGAGGGAAGGATGGGCAGCAGATTGATAATTGCATGCGCACTCTGCAGGCTGTCTTAACGTTGCAGGATATTACCCTGAGGCATAGCACCAAAGGAAAGGAAAAGTCATGTTTAAAAAGGCAGTGGGCAAACCAGGGAGATATGCAGCAGTGCTGTTTCCCAGGATGGTGCCCCCCTCCAGCTAGCGCAGGAGTGAAAGGAAACCCCAGCCTATATGGGCAGCCCTGAGAAAGTTGCATTGCCTTGCAATGTGCCTGCTAAAATAGAGCAGTATCTTAGTCTGAAGTTCTTTTTTATAACGCCTGCGGATCAGCACACAGTGCACAGTGACAGGGACTTCTGCAGTCACTGGCCCAGGCATTGGCAAGGCTGATTAAAAATAGCCATGAATGTCTTATAATGGCTATGCCTTTTGAAATGTCTCTGTAGTCTAATCAAGGCAATTGACCACTCAGAAAAAGTAAAGGGAGGTAAAAGCTTAGGGTACTGATCAAGTTGTGAGAGCCAAAGAACTTTTTCTCTTTCTGCATCTGCCACTACTGTAAACATGTCCGCCTCCCAATGTGTCTGCCTTCCAGTGTGACTCCAGGTGTGTGAACTCGCCAAGAGATGGAATTGCGAAGGGATGCACCTGACTGCACACCAGCATTTAAAGGGAAGGTGACATCCGGTCAAGATGACCCCAGAGTGAGAGAGACTGACTGACCCTGGTGTGCAGCAGTGCAGTGTGGGTTAGCAGTGCGAGAACTGCCAGAAGTAGAAAAGTTCATTCAAAAGAGGGATACATCCACCTGAACCTTGCTCCAGGTTAACTCATTCTGAAACAGAGTCAATCCAGAGAGAATTAATTAATGTGGAATGAGACACCAGATAATCTGAGAAAAGGACTTTTGTGTGTGGAACCAGGACAGTTCATCCCCAAAAAACTAAAGTTAATCTGAAAAATCTTTCTAGCGGAGAAAAGCCCTTAGAGAAAGTTCATAGTAAACTTGATTTTGAGCATCCCTGATATTTTTTATCTAATAACATTCTTAATTGCAAAGTTTAAGTGAGATTTAAGAGATTAACAGGTCTTGTGCTGATCTCCTGCATCGGGTGAATTTCACCCACACAGTGCAGCGCTACCGTAGCATGAGAAAGCAGGAAGTCTCCAGAGCTTTCTTCCACAAGGGCATTCTGTGAAGTGATAGTAGGATGATCCCTGTTTCTGGAAAAGCTGGGCAATCATGCTTATTAACACATGTTCTGGGAGGAGAAGGGGAAATGTCTTTCTCAGACATTTCCATTTTCTTGTGTAATTAAAAAAGCTGAGTGAAATGTACCCAGACTTGTGCATTTATCTCCAACTTCCGGGAAAATCTCTCTGTATTAATTTCCTCAGCCTCTTCCAAATGTGATCAAAGAGAGAACCCAGATGCAAAGCTCACCAGGAGAACTGCGCACCAGGAAACATGGAGCTACCTGCTGACTCACAAGTTGGCCAGTCGGTCGGCTGCATACATTTTCATCTACCATGGAGGGTTCTTGAGCTCATTCCTAGAAGAAACATCTTCCAAGGAGGGCAGAGCTCCAGCAATACTACTAAATGGAAGCTCTATGGAATGTCCATCCCTTCCCTCACACGACACGACATCTGTTGAGCAATCTGAGATTGTAAAATGAAAAGGAGCCTATAGGCCCATCGCTCCACGCTGTGGCACTGGTTTTAGGCTTAAGTGGGGTTTAAGTGGTGCATAGATCTTATGCTGGCCCACTGCACGGGGGGATGAATTTCATCACATGGAACCAAATCACGAGGCTTATGAAAAAGCCAAAAAAGTGTTCCAAAGGAGCAGTACTAGCATAAGTTCTTCTGTGCCTCAGGTTCCCTGCCACAGAGAGGCAATTCAGGGGACTCTGATCTCCCTGCACACTGCAGAGCACATCTCTCTGTTCTTCTGATGAAGAAGGGGACCTGGCCAGGGCTTCCCTAAATGCATGGATCTAATGTCCATGGAACACAGGACACAACCGGCCCCTTGAACTCATGGAGTGTCTCCACTAGTGAGGAGGAAGATCCTACTCCTCACATGCAGGATAGCCCTCCTCCTCCCCTCAGAGATCATGTCCTGGGGGCAGGATTTGACCTAAAGAGAATATTGCATTCAAAAGAACTACACTAAAAGATAGCTAAGTTGAGAAAGTCAAACACCCAAAAGTTAGGAAATACCAGAATCAAAGTTGTCTGAGTAACCTTAATCTGACCCACTTGCGTGCCTGCCCTTATGATACAGACTTTTCCCCAGGACTCCTGCTGCCTCATTCAGTGCACAGGATGGACAGTGCTCACTGAATGAATTGTGATTCCATTTTATCCTCATTGCTCACCATGTGGCCCCAGACCTTATTTACTACACACTATCCAGTCTCTGCACTGAATACAAAATTATTAATTTCCTCATGGGCATTTCTATGATACTCTTTGACAGGGTGCACCTGGCCCTTCAAGGCCCCCTGCAGAAGGCCTTGCAGTCCTACCAAACTCTGCCTCAAAAAAGGAACAATGAAGGTGGGTCATCCAGACCTGCCTAGCGAGGCTGCATAGAAGCAGCCATCAGAATCCAGCAAGCTCAGCTAAAAGGAGCTGTGGGAGCCTGAGCAGTTCAGTTCCTGGCTGAGACCAGAGGAGCAGGTAAGGGTGCTCCTTGCTGGTCACAGGAGTTTGAGAAAGAGAAGCAGAAGGGGGTTTCTGGTGGTATTTGCATTCAGTGAGAGGGAAGAGGTTCTGAGACCTTAAGCCCTGAGGTATGGGTGGAGAGAAAGGGCCTACCTTGGAAAAGGTCCAGGGAAGCAGCAGCCAACTGGAGCAAAGGTTTATAGGGTACCTGGGTTGGGACACTGAGTAGTGATCAGGTCTGGTTTCCTCCACTAGCCAATGGGAAGATGGCTTAAGCCCTGAGAAGGGGACAAGACTTGTTTAGAAGCCCAAGTGAAGTGCAGGATTAAAAGGCCTCAGAGAGAGGGCTGAAGACCCTGGTGAAGGCAGATAATTTTGCTGGACTTTTGCTAGCCAGTCCATTTTGACTGTGTGACTCGGCCAGAGTGCTAAGCCGCTGAAGATCTGCCTGGTGAACTCAGCAACCTACAAGGGAGTGCCAGAAGCAAAGAAGAAAGGTTGTAGCACCATACCCAGCTGATAGGAGGCACTCAGGAAGTGTGTCCCCCGTCACATGCTGTCAACGTAGTATCTGAGGCCATGTCTATACTACAAACTTACATTCCTACTACGTTGCTCAGGTGTGTGAAAAATCCACATCCCGGAGCGAAGCAGTTGTACCCACCTAACCCCAGTGTAGACTGTACGTTGTCAATGGGAGAGCTTCTCCTGCTGACCCAGCTACCGGCTCTTGGGGAGGTGGAGTAAGTACGGCCACGGGAGAAGCTCTTCTGTTAGTGTAGTTGCATCTTCACTAAAAGCACTACAGTGGCGCAGTTGCACCACTGCAGCTTTTTAAGTGTAGACCTGCCCTGAGTGCTCCACAAACATTAATGAATTTATCTTCATAAGACTTCTGTGAAGTAGGGAGGTGTTAGTACCCCTGTTTTACAGATAGGGAAACTGAGGCACGGAGAGATTAAAGCTAACAAAAGTTGTCAAAAGAGACCATGAATTTTGGGTGTCCAATTTAGACACGCAGAGCCTGGTTTTCAGAGTACTTGGCATTATATAATACTTTATATGTGCAAAATACAGATCCAGTTGACCTCAGCTGAAGCAATGAGTTCCAAGCACTTCTGTAAAGCAGACCCCAGATGTCTTAATTTAGGTACATAGAAAAAGTCCTGCTCTGCCTCAGAGCCTTGAACTGGAGTATGCTTTGTTGCTGTGAGGGGATGCTGCATTCACAGTTTGGTCCCATGAAGGAATGTGAGGGGATGGAGCATGCTCAGCACCAATGGAATTTTCAGAGTATTTAGCAGCGATCTAACAGTTCTCCATTGAGCATGTGCCAACTGAGTTTTTTTCAGAGGTTTATTATAACTTGGCCAAATTTGAGTGGGTTTTCCTGAGGGCAGTAAAGGGCACATCGCTGACACCATGGTGATCCCTCTGCCAAATTTTAAGCCCCTGTTCCAAAGCATGAGTGCTAGAGCTTCTCAATAAAAATGTAAAACAAAATTTAACATGGTAAATCAAAAATAATTTCCCTAACCTCGTTCTCAGAAACAGCTGAATCATTTTAACTGAAACTTGTATATTAGCCCAAAGCAGACACCCAGCATGGAGCATTTTAGTCTAAATGATTGTAGTTTGGCAAAGTTATAACCAATTGAAAAAAGTGACGTAAGTGTTAGGCAACCTTATCTACAGGTTTATTTACTAGCTCTGCCTATAATACAGGATGTCATCATCATAACAACAAAATCCTACCTGTCCACTTTAGGTGCCTATCACCATGGTAGCACCAAGACCAATTTAAGTCAGGTGCTTTGCCTGAGTAAGACTATGAAAAATATTGAATAAGGACTCTGGGATTTGGTCCAAAATAATTATGATGCAAATAAAAAGAGAAAATGAAATACAGATGAACCTTGCAACTTACCAGCACTATATTTCCTTGTTGGTCAGAAATCCCAGGCAGTTTACACAGCAGAGTGCACCAGGAAATTCAACAATATATGCCTGGAACGGATTAGTCATAGGACTGTTTATCCAAGAGTCATTCCCAAGAGCTGAATGAAATGATTGTAGCTGATACCCTGTTAAACGCTGGGTACAATCAATGGGCACTGTAATACATTTGTGGACTAAACAACATATGATGATGGAGTTTCACGTCGCTGTTGACGTATGATGCTTCAGCAAACACTGTAGGTGAACATGTATATGCAAGGTCAGACCATTGTGAGAACCACAAACAGAGTTACATATGGGACAGACAAGATTGTCCACGACCATTGCAGGCTTGCTGTTCACATTTTTCACATAAGGTGTTAATGCACCTTGCTTCAAAGCAGTTAATGCCGATATGATAAATCTGCCACCACTTGGCTCTGTCATGGGCTGTTGCTTTCCAGTTGCTGGGGTCAACCTGACAAGTTTTCAAGTTTGACTTTGGACTGCCTTTATATCGTTTGTACTGGCCACTATGAGAATGGGTGCGTGTTTTAGATGACCATAAAATATGGTGTTGGGTATTCTCGAGTTGGCCATACCAATAAGATGCCCTGACTAATGAAAATGAGCTTTTATGAGCATGCTTTTAATACCAGACCTCTGACAATGATTAAGGATTTTGGGAATATTATCCCACCATTTGACTCTGCAAACAGACCAAAGACAGCATATATGGAGCTGATCAAGCTTCCTAATGTCACAGTGATTATGTTGTCCATGTTTCACAACTATATAGAAGTGCTGTATGCATGACTGCCCAATAGACATTTAGTTTAGTGCTTATTTTGACACCCCTATCGTTCCTTAGGTGATGAGACAGCATTCCAAATGCAGAGCTAGCTTTGACTATGCAATGGTAATCTCATCATCATTGTGCCATTCTGGAACAGCATACTCTTTAGGTGGCAAAACTTCTCTATGGACTTGACAGAAGCGTTGTTGATCTTAATTGGGTACACATTTGTATCCCCTGGCACAGGTTGGTATGGTACATCAGTTTTCTTTAGGCTGATTGTGAAACCAAAATGATTGACTGCACGAGCGAGGTGATTAGTTATAAACTGAATGTCATCAATCAAGTGAGCACCAGTGCACAGCCATCAGCAAATAAAAGCTCTTTAATGAGTAAATCTGCCACTTTCATGCAAACACAAAAGTGTTGCAGACTGAGCAATTTCTCATCACTGCAGAACTGGGTAAATACTCCTCCATCAGAGTTATGAAATGCATCCATATGCATATCCAAAAAAAGGATGGAAGACTGTGGGACCCAGCATGCAACCTTCCTTTTTGCCATGGGTAACTGGAAAGGGGTCCGATATCACACTGTTTCCCACCACTGTGGCCATCATCCTATCAGAGAAGGACTGAATGACAGAAATAAACTTTGCAGAGCCAAAGAGGAACACAAGTTTCCAGGGCTCCTCACGATTTACGGAATCAAAAGCTTTAGCAAAGTCGACAAACTCCATATAAATGGTTTTGCTTCTGGCACTTTTCCTGAAGCCATCCAGACCAAAATCCACTTTGAGACTCGGAGAGGATGAGTTCCACAAGGCAGGTGTTAAGTATTGCCAACATGACCTGTGCAAGAATGGTTTCCGCAACAAAGAGTAGGGAACTGCTGCACTGGTTATCATAGTTTGCCCTATCACTGTTATGTTCATAGAAGGGGACAGCATTGGCATCCTTGAAATCTTGTGGCACCAACTCTTGCTCCCAAATACTGCAGAAGAGCCAGGTGAGGTGTCTTGCAGAGTGGTAGTCACTCTGCTTATAGATCTGTGCTGGAATGCCATCCAGTTCAGGTGCTTTCCCTTGTGACGTCTGCTTGATTGCTTTTACGGTCTCATATGGTGACAGGGGAAGGAAGGGGCTGTGTGATTGAGAAGCGAACTGAAATGTTCCATCCATTGGTCAAGTATTTCTTTTTTGTCACATAAGAGTTGACTGCCATCCAGTATGCATACAGGGGTTATCCGGTTTCACCTGGGGCCAGACACAGCATGAAGGCGAGCAAAAAAGTTTATGGTGTCTTTGAGGTCTGCTCCAAGTTGTAACTCTGCCACTTTCTTTTCCCACCACTGGTTTTTCATTTGCCAAAGTCTGGTGGGATCCGTCTGTTTTGCTTAATGGTATTGAGCCTTGTCTGCTATGTAGGCTTGATGGGTAGTATGCAGTGAGTCCAAGAGCCAATGTATTTTGGGGTATTATTCTCATTAAACCAGTCATGATGCTATGTCCCAAGAATGTTTCCAGGCTGTTTCATCATTCTCTGAGGCTTCGGTAACTGAGGGAAATGCTTCCATGGGTTTCTGATGAAATTCCAATTGTTTGTCTCAGTTTTCCAGGCTTGAAATATTGATTTTCTTCACTGGCTTGAATTGTTGTCTAGGTTTCTTAATAGCCTTGTGTATTAAACAATATATACACACAAGCCCATCCCTCAAACTGAATGTCATTTACTATAACTATATTGGTGCCCAGATACCGTGGTGATGGATATGCTAGAATCACAGAGACAGACCTTCTGTAAATTATGGTTTGGTAGTAGCGTTTGCACGTAAAGAGTAAATGGCGAAGTGTGGCTTTTCACAGATTTTGAAAAATTATGTTAAGGCAGTGAGGGGGAAGGGAATCCTCTTTGTCACAATGGCTCCTAAAGGTGGAAGTCTCATTCCACTTTCAAATGGATTGGCAAAACTGCCATGAAAACAAAGCAACTTGGGGCTAAGTATGCCATTCACTCTTGGATGATCTGTATGGCACTTCGTGTCAGAGTAAAGAGGCACCCCTTTGAATTGGATCAGGAGATGCAAAAGAAATTAGCAGCAGATGGTTATTAATTATTTTTGTTGCAGTAGCACCTAGAGGCCAACCAGGTCAGGGCCCCATTGTGCTAGGCACTGTATAAACATTTAGCAGTTCCTGCTCTGAAGAGGACTAAGTGTTTGCCTTCTCTAGAAAACCAGCAATGTCAGAACACCACATTGAGAAGTCATGTCTACCAACATGACCTTTCAGTCAGTGTAGATATAGGCAAATTGAGCCTAACATGTCAGCTGGTCTGAGAGCAGAGCAAGGAGACTCTTAATTCTGCTAGAAGTGTGAGATTAATCCATGCTAAATATGGGGAGGTGGAAAGAGTTGTGTCAGCAACAACTGTGACTTGGTTGACTACTCCTCTCAAGACCCTGGTGAACACTGAAAATAACTCCCACATTGACTGGTTCATACCAGAGGGGTGTGTGGAGAGATATGAGGAAGGGGTAGTATCTCTGTCAGAGGAAGACGTCATGCTCCTTAGGAAGTAGTTCACCCGCTTTGGTCCCCACCTACACCCAGTTCTCACCTGTGGTTTCAAGTAGCTGTTTACATGTGACACCAGCCACACCCCAGTAAACCACTTCGACGAGTGTGCTAAACCAGGTGAGGGTAGCCGATGGGTCTTTTACCCTCAGTAAGTTAGGGAAATTGCCTTTCTCTAGCATGCGGAGACTATTCTGGCAGACTGGGCGGAGGAAATCAATTTGTGATTCAATGGCCATGAAGGTGGTTCAGCAGCGTGCTGCGGGGCACAGAAAGCATGACAAGCCACTGAAATGTCCTGGTCATCCACTGCAGCTAAGGAAGTTCCCAGCCATAACGATTCTTCGTGCCACTGGAATCACGCTTCCACGGCCGAGAGAGTGAGACTGCCCCTGTGCAATGGCTTTCTCATTTAAAAATTACCCGCACAAGTTTTCTCACAGATCTTATCCCATTAACATCATCCTATCAAATCTCATTAACATTATATCATCAATTCAAGTCCTGCGGCAATGGGGGCATGGTGAACAACAGGTGGAGATGGCCACTAGCAGTCGTAGCTACAATCTTGCACATAGGTGGCCTTGGGACTAATGGCCATTCAGCTCTGTCTCTGGGGCAGTGGAGAAGTTTGGCAGCATCCTAAGTGGCTGAGCAGCCCTTTTTAAGATAGCACTGCTCACCCTTCTTAAGGGAGGGGGCTAGAAAAGGTGACCTAAACATTGTCTGCCCCATAACATCTGGACAGACTGGCAGATCATCCCACAAGGGTCAAAAAACAATGAAAAATAAAAAACTCATTCTAGGAGCATGGAATGTCCGCACCCTTATGAATGGAGGTGATGCACAAAGGCCTAAGAGAAGAACAGCTCTTGTCTCCAGAGAACTTGCCCACTACTTTATTGATATTGCAGCACTGAGTGAGACTAGACTGGCCGGAGAAGTTTCCATCAGTGAGCTAGAAGGCGACTATACTTTCCTTTGGAACACACAAGCAGAGAATGAAGACAGGATCCATGGAGTTCGATTTGCAATTAGAACATCTCTCCTGAAACAACTTCCTGACGTGCCTGTTGGCTTGAATGAATGGCTCATGAAACTTCAATTCCCCCTGAATCCTTTATGGCGTGTCACTATCATTAATGCCTGTGTGCCTACATTGACCAGCACAGAGGAAAGCAAGGAGCAGTTGTACTCAGACCTGGACTCAATCCTCAGAACACCACCTGCATATGACAAGCTCATCCTGCTGGGAGACTTCAACACTATAGTTGGTAGAGATAGCAGTGTCTGGAGAAGTGTGATAGGACAACATGGAGTGGGAAAGATGACAGCAATGGACTTCTCCTCTTGGGTAAATGTGCAGAACATAGTCTGCTCATCACTAACACCATTTTTAGGCAAAATGATAAATATAAAACAACATGGATGCACCCACGGTTCAAACAATGGCACCTGATCGAATACATTTTCACCCTCCAACAAGACATCTGCGATGTCAGAATTACCAGAGCCAGGCGTGGTGCGGAATGCTGGACAGACCACAGATTGGTAAGAACAGTGCGCAACCTGCACATATTCTCCTCACAGTGCAAGCTCCCATGCTCAATGGAACAGCCTTCAACATAGCAAAGCTCAAGCACATCGACTATCAGGTGTGGTTTCAGCAGTCATTTTCTCATGACAGGCTTTTCTCATGCCCACCAATCACTAGCAACTCAACAGAAAAATGGAACCAGTTCAAAGATGTGATTATTGACACAGCTAAATCAGTGCTGGAGCCAAAGAAAATGGTAAACCAGGATTGTCTCAGTGAGAACAACGGGGGCATTTCCAAACTCCTAAGTAACGAGCAGAAAGCGTTTGTTGAATGGCAGAGTGATCTCACTTCCATCTCAAATAAAGATAGGTTTCAGTGCCTACACAGCAAGGCCCAGTTTGAACTGAGGAGAATGCAGGATGAGTGGTGGCAGAGGAAAGCTGCAGAAGTTCAGCATTATGCAGATATGAACAATTTCAAAGATGTTCTTTGACTCTCTCAAAGCAGTCTATGGACCATCTAAATCTGGCACAGCTCCCCTAAAGTCAGCAGATGCTATAACCCTCATCAGAGACATGGAGGGAATCATACAGAGACGGGCTGAACACTTCAATAGCCTACTCAATAGACCATCTACAGGTGATCGGCATGTTCTTTATCAATTACCCAAGAAACCCATCAAAGAGGATTTCGATCTCCCTCCATCAGTTGAAGAGGCCATGAAAGCCATCAAACAACTGAGCTCTGGCAAAGCATCCGGAAAGGATGATATTTCCGCAGAACTGTACAAAGTAGCACACCCAAAGGCTATCAAAGTGTTTCACGACTTCCTGAGTAGCATTTGAGAAGAAGAAGAAATGCCACAAGATTTCAGAGTTGCTACTCTTGTATCACTATTCAAAAATAAAGGCAGCAAAACTGACCTCAGAAACTACAGAAGCATTTCTCTTCTCTGTACAGTATGGAAAATACTAGCTCACGTTCTACTGAACAGACTCATTGCAAATATATCTGAGAAGAATCTGCCGAAGCGCAGTGTGGTATCAGACCAGGTTGTAGTACTACAGACATAATTTTTGTCATAAGGCAGGTCCAGGAAACATGTTTAGAGTAGAACATGTTTTCATTTGATATGGTCAACAGAGAGAGTCTATGGGCTATTCCATGTAAACTGGGCTGCCCAAGAAGATTCATACAAATGATCCATCTGTTCCATGACCACATGACAGCGCAAGTGCTCTCTAATGGTGACTTTTCTGATGCATTCAAAATCTTGAATGGCGTGAAGGAAAGCTGCATACTTGCTTCAGTGCAGTTCAATTTGTTCTTTGCCTATGTCCTCATCCATGCCACAAGGGACTTGGATAGGGGGATATATAGCCAGTACTGACTCAATGGCTCCCTCTTTGATCTTCAAAGCCTCAGTGCTAAGACCAAGACGCTGGAGAGACTTCTCATTGAGGCACTCTTTGCAGATGACTGCGTCTTGATGGTCCATAGACATGACAACCTTCAGGTCATTGTTGACAGGCTTTCTGAAGCATCCCAGCTCTTTGGCCTCACCATCAGTCTTTGTAAGACAGAGGTCTTGCTCTAACCAGCACCTCATTCCAATGCCCCAGTACCGCCATCTTCATCCAAGGCTTACAGCTGAAAAATGTGGATCAATTCAAATATCTGGGCAGCACCATCTCGAGTGACTGTTCCCTGGATAAGGAAGTTGCCTCCAGAATCAGTAAAGCTAGCCAGGCCCTTGGCTGACTCCAAACAAAACTCCTTAATCAACACAACAGCGGTCTCTCCACCAAATTAAAGATCTACAGTGCAGTGGTTCTAGCATCTCTCCTGTATGGATCTGAGACATGGACTCTTTATAAACAGCACATTAAACAGCTTGAGCAATTTCACATGCGCTCCCTCCGTTCAATAATGAGGACTGCTTGGCAGGACAGAGTCCTTGAGAGAGCAAACACAACTAGCATTGAGGAAATGCTGTTGAGAGCACAACTTAGGTGGACCGGACATGTCATCAGTATGGAAGATCATTGTCTCCCAAAACCGGAGCTGAGGGAGGGCAAAAATAAGAAGGGTCATCCATCTGAGCACTTCAAAGATAACCTGAAGAGTAGTCTTCGGTAGGCTGGCACTAATCTCAAAGAACTCGAGCAAGTGGCTCAGAACAGGACTCGCTGGCAGTCTCTGACAAGATCAGCACGCAACAGGTTTGAGCGGGAAAGGCACCATAGAGGTGCATCATCAAACATCACAGATACGGACTTCCCATGCCCTCAGTGCCGCCGACTCTCTGCATCAGGGTTTGGACTTCAGAGTCACATGTGTAGCCGTAGATGAGAATTGTGACATCGTCATCGTCAGTGATGGACTACCAATACCAGATAGGAAAATATTTGTTTTCCACTCAGAGTGACTGAGTTGTCTCCATTTCTGTTTGCACCCTCTTTTGTGTCTTAACTGCAATCCATTTCACTTATGTTTGCCCGTTGGGGCAAAAGCAATAGAGTATACCATTCCAGCTTAACCCAGGCAGACTTGCCATCTCTAAGAACAAGCCAGTCGGGAAAGAATATATCCCTCCCTTGATATAGTCAATTATGGAGGAAGAGGCAGAGTTCATGTAAGGTCATTTTGGTCATCCCTGCGGATTGAATTTGGGACCATGAACCTGTATTGGGCTAATGGGCTTGGCTCAATACCTATTGAAGTCCCTGGAAATCCCCCATGGACTTCAGCAGGCTTAGGATCAGGCCCTAAATCTAGTCACTGGCAACTGTAGCCAACTCATATTGTGTGGACTGGCACAGAAGTGGATACATAACACACCGCCCAGTAGGTTACAATCACATTCTCCTCCAAACTGATGGGTATTTTCCCCTTTTCCTTTCAGGAGTCCTGCTTCTGCAAACTTCAGGCAGGAGAAGTAATATGTTTAGAAAATGTAAACATAAATTGTGCTTTCTCCATATAGACATTACCCTTTTATTGTAGTACAGTGAATTCCACTTCTTGGTAATCTCTCGGTTCCCAGTAAAAGTTGCATTATCTGGTAGTTGCTAACAAGAGGAAAGCCGGGTTGTGGGGCTGCAGCCAGGGAAGGAAGTGCTGGGATGTTCTTTCCTTGGCTGCAGCCCTGCAAAATGCCTGTGGCCTGTGTTCACAACATCTCAGCGCTTCCTTCCTTGGCAGGTAGTCTGCAGGTCTGCAGCCAAGGAAGGAAGCACTGGGACATGCCAAGCCTGGGCCCCTGGTGCCAGGGCAGGACACAGCCCAGAGAACAGCCCAGCCCTTCCATCCCTGCCTGCAGATCCGCAAACCTGCTGGCAGCCGGGATCTTTCTCCCAAAAGAACTTGTTAATGAGTGGTATGCCTGTTGCTAATCTCTGAATCCCACTAGCACTGAAGTAAGTGGGTCGGGTTTGGCTCCTGGAAAAATGTTGCTATTGACCAAAAGTTGTTACTATTGGGCTTGCTATTCAGCAGAACCTACAGTCCTGAAAACTTGCCTTTGATCAACCTTCCCAATGTAAGAGCCATTTTTATGTTAACAACTAGGCACGACTCCTTCCTGTTCCTCATATCTAATCAACTCTATTTAGAAGTTGGTCCATCTAGCCCAGTATGCTGTCTTCCAGCAGTGGCCAATGTCAAGTGCTTCAGAGGGAATGAACAGAGCAGGTAATCCTCAAGTGATCCATCCCCACTTGCCCATTTCCAGCTTCCGGCAAAAAGAGGCTAGGGACACTTCAGAGCATGGTTTTGCATCCCTGACTATATATAATATATTCGCATCCCTTCCCAAATAAGATTTCCTCTTGGGAAATGATCTAGTCAATCTATGTCAGATTCTGATACTCTTATTCGTGTTGAGTAGCAGTCTACTCCTCAAATGGTCCCACTGACTTATAGTATGTCTACGCTTCAATAAAAGACCCATGGCTGGCCCATGTCAGCTGACTCTGGCTTGCAGGGTTCAGGCTGTGAGGCTATAAAATTGCAATGTAAACATGCAGGCTTGGGTTGGAGGGTCTCAGCCCCTCAGCTCCAGCACAAGCCCGAGTATCTACACTGCCATTTTATAGCGCCACAGCCTGAGCTCTGCGAGCCCCAGTCATCTGACACAGGCCAGCCATAGGTGTTTTACTGCAGTGCAGACGTACCCTAAGGCTACCAGAATCTGACCCTAAAGGAACAATACAAGAAACTGTTTTCACAAGAGAATTCTTAAAGAATATACTGTAGCAACTTGGCCTACATGAAACCTGGTAACGATAAAGGCATCTAACATACACAACCTTTAAAACGTTTTTTGTTTAAAGATTTTTAAGAGAAGTTGATTTAATTGAATTCTTGTTCATTTAAATTGATTTGGTTTGGACGCTATCAGACAGGTGAAGTCAAAACTGTTGGGCTACTTTTTCCTCCGATGAAAATGGCATGGTGACAGGTGTGTGAGGAAGTGACACCATCTACAGAACACTAAATGGATTGCAGTTCAGAAACCTGAGTACTGAGGCCCCAATCCAGCAAAACACTTAAACATGTGCTTGACTTGTTTCTAGTCAATGGGATTACTCACCTGCTTAAGCGCTTTGTTGGAATCTAAGGGCTCGATTTTCAAAGGAGCTGCGCATCCACAGCTCCCACGACTTTTCTCAGAGCCTCAGGTGCTTAGCACTTCTCTGATAGAAAGGTGGGTGGCAAAGAACCAATGAGATACAAGGGTTATGTTCACTGAGGTACAGCCAAGGCGGGAATATAAAGTACATGCTGAACTCACTCACTTAACGCCACCCACACAGTGAAGCAATTGGGCTTTGGAGCTTCCCTGTTTGCCCTGGTACTCAGAGCAAAGTTGCTAAGGCAGCAGAATTCTTGTGTGGGATGTTATTAAGAGCAGAGCCTGAACCCCTGACTCAGCAGAGCCAGGCACACCATTCCCCACACCTGCCTCGAGAGGCTAGATTCAGAACCTAAAGGGTAGTGGGGGACAGCAGTACAGTTGCCTGTGGGACCGTTAGGCTGTTTAACTCCCACTGAAGATCCTGGGCTAGATAATTCGCTTCATGCAAACACTAAACAGACACAGGTAATATGGCAAGCCCCAGGGAGTCAGTTGTGGCTCCCTGATCCCATGTTGCCTGGCACCAGTGTAAACTGAGCAGCAGCTCTAACTTACACTGTTGTCTATGACCCACTCCCTCCCCCCCCCCCCCACCTTTATAATGGTATCTGAGTGCTTTAAAATCTTCCCTGACAACATCCCTAAGAGGTAGGGCACTATTATTGCACTACTATTAGCCCTATTTTACAGACAAGAACTGAGGTACAGAGATGCTAAGTGACTTGCCCAAGGTCACAGAGAGAGTCTGTAGCACAGCCTGGATTTGAACCCTGGTTTTTGAAAGGCACAATGGCATCTGCTGTGCCTGTATCTCCAGCCATGGACAGTGACAAACCAGATACGCATCATCTGGCTCTTGCCAGGAAAGGAGCATTTTTCATTTCAGTATGTTTTCAATAAGGGCTTCTGTGAGATGAAGATGAGGCTCTCACTTGATTGTGGGTGCTGAGGACATTAGGAAATTTGGCCCTATATCTTAGTGGCAGTCTAGGGGGGAGATTTGATGCCTGTATTGCTGTCTATATTTATCCCCTGAATCAAGCAAATTATCCACCCACCCACACACCATATATCTCCCCTGAAGACACCGCTCGGGCATCGGCATACATGTTGGTATGGGGCACACTTTCCCTGCATGGCTCTGTGTGTTCCCTTGTTACTATCAATAATGCAACTATGATTCTTTTGTTATCTTTTATAATAAATATTTCTCTTGGATTGAAAGCCACACAAATAATGGCATCTACTTGCCAGTCAGCATTTCAGAGGAAGCATCTGACGGCCTTCCATAGGTCATGAAATGGGCTTCCTCACCGCAGCTCCCAGAGTTTGAAATGTCTGCATTTCCTTCCCCATACATCTTGGCTCTGATACCTCATTGTCTGACACCTGATGGACTCATTTCTCCTTTTGCCTCAGGTGTAAATGGCTCTATGAGTTGCAAGGCAGGGGAGAATCAAGCCTGTAGCCTGGAAATTGATCAGTTTTAAGTGGCATATTTAACTCTTTGTGGTCACTACAATGTTCATCTGAGTCTTTCTGAGGGAGGATCTCAACAGCACAAGGCATTTGGGGTGGACAAGGAAAAGGAGGGAAAATTGAGGCAATCCTGAAGTTTCTGCCCCACTCTCCTGACCCTAATGGGAAAAGCCCTCACAGGAGTAAACACCTTCACTTCATTCACCCTTATACATATTAAGACATGGGGTACTATACAAATGAAATCATGACTATTATTTGCATTACAGTAGAACTTAGAGACCTCAGATGAGCTTAGGGCCCCATTGTGCCAGGCCTACCTAATGAGCAAACACACAAGAAGAGTCAGTCCTTGCCCCAAAGAGCTTACAGCCTAAATACACAAGAAAGGCAAAGAGTAGGAAGGGAAACAGAGGGGCAGTGATGTGTCCAAGGTCATGCAGCAGGCCAGAATATAGAACCCAAGTCACCTGATTCACCCTCCAGTGGCTTACTCACTAGACCATTTTTTATCTGCTCCTTCTGTTTTCCATGCTGTTACCCCATTGGTGACAATGGTCTGATACTCCCTCAGTTTTCCTTTCATCTTGCTTTCCTTTCTCATATTCCCCATAAATCTTGTGCTTATTCATGTTTATTGCTTCCTAAGATGGAGCATTAGAGTTATTTTGCAAGTGCCTCTCCTCAAACCCTCATACTGGCTTATTTTCATTTGGTAATTCAAACCCAGCCTCTCTTAGTAATAAATATATATCATGTGCAATGACAACAATGAGAGATCCCAAGATGCCAGGACTAATTTACATACCTTAGCAGTGACCCACCCAATTTATCAGGACATCTACAATGCATTTTTAAGATGCCAAAAGTCATGTCAATGAATCATCTGTTGCCTTATTATAATATACTTCTGCCAGAGATTGGGGTTGCGGATAGGAGTAAATCATGTTCCCTGAAAAAAAAGAAATCCGAAGAATGGTATTTTCTCACCATTCAACATGTGTGGATTGATTAACTCTACGGGAGAGTATGTCAACCCAAGAAGCAATCAGTTTCAAAGAAATCTGCCCAGACCACACTGTGGAAGTATGTCAGTCATTACAGGATCCTGGGTACCTTCAGGCCATGTCTGGGATGCTGACTTAGAAATCTAAAAGCAGCATGCGCACTCACTGAATGACAAGAGTTTCCTGTTTCAGTCTGTTGACAGACTGAAGAATAGGAGAGGGGAACAGAGAGGAGCATATTGCAGTCTTGTGACACCCAGAATAGGAACTGCAGAATGCTCTTATGGTTAAGGAGCTGGACTGAGACTCAGGAGACCTGAGTTGAATTCCCATTGCTGCCTGTGTGACCCTGCACAAGTAACGTAAGCTCTCTTGCCTTCTCGACAGTGGTGGCAGTGTGTAGGAGACATATGCTGCAGTGAAAAACAGGCTGCGTCCACACTGCGATATGTAGCACTGCTGGGAGGGGGGGCAGTGCGGAGTGGCTTGGGTGCAGGAGCCTTTCCCCGCTGCTTCCCGGCACCAAAGCCTTTCTCTGCTACTGGAGCCTTTCCCTGCAATGCAGGAAGGCTCTGGCAGCTCCCTGTGTTGGGAAAAGGCTCGGCAATGGGGAGGCAAGCAGGACACTACACTGTTAAAAATAGCAGTGTAGATGAGAGAGACACTGCTTGGGCATGTAGAGAGCTATATAGAGTATATACCCTAAGATTCTGGCATGTTTTTACTCTAGTCACCTACGCAGTGTCTCTCCATCTATCCTGCTATTTATACCCATGCTAGGGTGGTCATGCAGTATATGCATGCTACATGTCACCATAGGTGTAGGCCTAGCCTCTGTGATTCAATTCCTCATCTGTGAAACAGAGATTATGATTCTCCCTTATCTCACAGGGATGTTGTAAAGATAAACATTTGGGAAGTGCTTGCTCAGATATTACAGTCATGGAGGCCATATAAATACATAGACAGGTGGATATATGAGAAGTTTGTAGTACCCAGGGTCTAAGAAAGCAAGCTGTGCCACATAAACTTCCCAGGATTTATAGGTGCTGTATTTTTCTTTGAAAATGAATACTGTGTAATGACTAACCTTCCTGAGACATGCATGAAGAAAGTGATCAATACGGTGGGGAAGTGATAGATGAGCAGTGCCTCTGGCTTCTCTGATGGTAGTTTAGAGAGATTCTATTGCCAGGAATCATAAGGTATCATAACCTTAACAACCAAAGGCATAACATTACATGGGTGGGATTCTTTCGACCTCCTTTTCACTCCTTATGGAGAACAAGACTTTGCTCCTCTGATGGATTTAAAATGCTGCGCCTGTGCTTATGTACTTAATGGACTAGATAAAAAACACTCCAGGAAGATACGTTATAGATAGGGGTCTACTTAAATCATTGAGAAATCAGACATTTCTGGTGGGTTGATCATGGCATAAATAGTGAATTTCACAGAAACACATCTGGAGGCAGCTCCGCTGCCAGCAGCAGCACAGAAGTAAGAGTGGCCATGCCACGCCCCCTCTACAATAGGCTTGCAACCCCTTTTGGGATCACGGCCCCCAGTTTAAGAAATGCTGTGTATAAATCACACATTTTTCATGGGTTGGTCACAGAAGAAATAGCAAATTTCGCAGTTTATGCCATGACTAACCCATGAAAAATGTGTCATTTCTCCACAGAGTTTCTCAAACTGGGGGCCCTGATCCGAAAGGGGGCTGCAAGCCTATTGCAGGGGGTCACGGCACTACCACCGTTACTTCTGCGCTGCTGCTGGCAGCAGTGCTGCCTCCAGAGCTGGGTGTCTGGCCAGCAGCCGGTGCTCTCCGCTCTGCCTTCAGAGCTGGGCAGCCGGAGAGTGGCGGCTGCTGACCAGTCACCCAACTCTGAAGGCAGTGCCGTTGCCAGCAGCAACACAGAAGTAAAGGGGCAATACCAGATCATGCCATCCTTACTTCTGTGCTGCTGCTGGCAGTGGCGCTGCTTTTAGAGCTGGGTGCCCAGCCACCAGACACCGCTCTCCGCTCTGCCTTCAGAGCTGGATGGACAGAGACCAGATTTCATGGGGGAGACCAGATTTCATGGTCCGTGATGCAATTTTCACAGCTGCGAATTTGGTAGACCCCTAGTTATAGGTACCTTTCACAAATTTCTCAAAACTTTGTCTGTATGTCTCTGTGTCAAGCATGATGAACTGAGAGCTCTCAAACTCATCCTACTTTATTCCCATAGGTCTGGTTAAATGCCCAATTAGATGACAAACTGCATGTTATAAATTCTGATGATGACTCTCATGTCAGACACCCATCCTGATCTGCCCAACACCTTAATTCACCTGTACAGTCATTGAATAGTGTTCAGCCACCTGCTGAAAATTTGTTGTTTTGCTAAGAAACGAGGAGATACTTGTGTGAGGGTGAGGGGAAGTGAGCCATTTATATCCGTGACACTGGTGCTGATCAGATTCCATCACTCAGCCAGGCGAAGTTAGGAGAACTCAGGGAGAGTCAGTCTACTGGGGGAAGCTGCTGAAAGAGTGATTGCACAGGGCAAGCTCCTCAGCTAACGCAAAGCCATGTAGCTCCATCAACTTCAGTGACTTCAGCTGAAGATGCGTTAGCTGTATCCATTTACCCCAGCTGACCAGGAGATGCAAAAATGGCTCCTGTGCCTCCCCTCTTCCTAGGCTGCACCTTCTGTGCTGCAGTTCATGAAAGATGAAGCCCAGAATCTGACTCAATGAGTGTTTACAGTTGATGTACCTAGAAAGTGTTGTATCTACAGCTAACTTGACATGCAAAGATTCTAAAACTTGCAAATTATTCCATTTAAGTTTTATGGGGCAGGCCCTCCCAACCATAGTACATCAGCCACATTGGAACACGAGACATCCAGCACCAAAGCACTGACTTTTATTACTTGAGCTAATGGAGTAAATCCCTTAGCTGACAGCAGAACATAAGAACAGCCATACTGGCTCAGACCAATGGTCCATCTAGCCCTGTCTCCTGTCTCTGCCAGTGACCAGTGCCAGATGCTTCAGAGGGAATGAACAGAACAAGGCAATTAGGGTACACCCAGAGCATGGGGTTGCGTCCCATAGCATCTTGTCTCATAGCCATTGGAGAATCTATCCTCCATGAACTTATCTTATTTTTAACCCAATTATACTTTTGGGCCTGATCTACAATGCCGCCGGCAGTCGATGGGAGATACGCAAGCTACGTAATGTAGCTTGCATATATCCCGTCGACTTACTTACGTTGCCCTACCGTGGCATCTCCACTGCGCTGCGTCGACAGGCTTCATCGACCTGAGGGCGTCTCCTTACTCCTTTTGAGAGAGGTAGATTAATCACGTCAACCAGAGATCACTTCCGGGATCGATTGAGCGGGTCTCCACAGCCCACTCAATCAACCCCACTGCATTGATCTGTGCAGCCCCAGCAGTGTAGACATACCCTTGGCCTTCACAACAACCCCTGACAGCAAGTTCCATGAGCTGTGTGAAGAAACAGTGTGAAGAAGTTGTGTGGCTTAGCCACTAGAAGGGGAGGACACAACATATACCGTACAAGCATGTTAAACATACAAGTGACTTTAGGCCTTGATCCTAAGCCAATTGAGGTCAATAGAATGATTTTCTTTGGCTTCAATGGTCTTTGGATCAGGCCTCTTCGTGCATTTGATTAAACCTGTGTTACATCTTGCTTAGAAATGAACCCTCTAACATACTGTTGCATCGAGCTGGTTGGGAATTTTCCATCAGAATGATTTCCACAAAATCAATTTTTTTTCACAGGAAAATTTTAATTTTGCACCTATATTTTTCAATTTTCCATTGGAAAATCTTAACCAAATATTTCATTCCAGGTCAGAATCTAAATATTTTAGATTGTTGAACTGACTCAAAATGCTCTGAATCAGATCAGCATTAACTTGTATTTCCTCCTATGGCACAATGCCCTCATGGATGTTGTATTTCAGGCCCCTATTTTCGCCCAGGGGCCAGGCTGTCTGGTTGGATCACATCATTAATGTACTGCAGTCTTCCCTCTGACTGAGTGGCATGGAACTTCATGGGAGTCACATGGTTGCAAGTACATCACAGGAGATGTAGTCTAGCCAGGCAGCCTGGCGCATAGGGAGTATGGGGGCATCACATAACCCACACTACATTAAGGCAATGTGCCACCACAGGGAAATGCAGTTTAATGTTGAACTGTCTCAAAATGAAGAATTTCAGTTCAGTTCAAACCAAACCAAAACACTTCAATTCAGGAACACTGAAATATTTTGTTTCAGTCAAAAATGTCAACAGACTGTTTCAGGCAGTGGTGTAGCCTTGCTGGTCCCATGATATTAGAGAGACAAGGTGGGTGAGGTACTATATTTTAGTGGACTGATTCAGTTGGTGAGGGACACAAGCTTTCAAGCTTACACAGACCTGTGTAAGCTTGTCTCTCCCGCCAACAGAACTGGTCCGATAAACGATACTATCTCACCCACGTTGTCTCTCTCATAAACTATTTCATCATTTCTAAATTGAAATTTTTCAGAAATAGCTCATTCTTCAAAAAGGTTTGATCTTTCAGCTTTTCCTCCCAATCCAGGGCTAAAACAAATGTTGAAATACCGGAATCACTCATGGGATAGAAATTCCAATTTTCACTCAGTTCTGCTGTTGCACAGCAACAAACTTACAAAAGTAGTATTTTCTCAGCCCCTCAACTTTTCAAATACAGTATTAGTATTTTATATATATATATATATATATATATATATACATATTGCAGTAGACTCCACACCAGGGATCAGGGACTTTTCATTGTTCTTGGCACTGTACAAGCAAGTAAAACAGATGCAGTCCTTGACCAAGAAAGCTCACAAATTAGATGTTTAAGGTTGTACGGCTTTATGTTCCAAAATCCACACATTTGATATTTCTGTTTAGAAAATTCAAACTACACAGCTACTGCATCATGACACGTCTCACTCTCTTAATCCTGCTTGTGTCTTTACAACAAACACACCACCTGCAGTGACATTAAACTAGAATATTACAAAATCAGATCATAGCATTTGTGTCATGAATCAGTTACATTAAATTCAAATCAAGCCCTGGGAGCTCATATGCAAACTAGCAAGGTTCAGACACATGAGCAACCTGTCTGCAAATCTTTACTGCACTGAGCTACCTTTCCATAAAGGCACTTTTCACTGTGCTATGAGAACAAGCAGTTTGCAATTTGCAATCAAATTTCTCTTGGGGAAAGGTGGCTAGGATTTTTTCAGGGGGTTGAGGGTTAAAACCTTTAATATTTACAACTGAATCTCCTTCTTAAGGGTTAAGAGCACATTCACACTGAACAGAGATTTTTGGAAATATTTACAAACTCAGACACGGTGTAGGCCAAACATGAGGGTTTAACTAAACCACCAATTTGGAGGCATTTGTGGGATAGGTCTGGTGTTACTTCTTGTTCTCTGCAGAAAAGCAGGCAGCTCCAGGTAGAAGTAGCAACTGGAACAGGACCTAGGAAATTAAGGATAAGAAAGGGCAAGAAGCATTGCACATTGGAAGCAGGTAGTTGGATACATTAGGGTTCTATTAATGTCAACATTATGGGCCTGATACTCAGTGGATGTAAATCAGTACAGCTTCACTGAAGTCAACAGGACAGATCCTTAGGTATTGTAAATGCATGCAGCTCTATTGAAGTCAGTGGGCCAGGCCTGCAGCTGGTATACATCAGAAAAGCTGCATTTAAGTCAATAGCCAGACCCTCAGCTGGTATAAATTGGCTTCATTCCATGGACATCAGTGAAGCTACACTGATTTATTCTAGCAGGGGATGTAGCCCATTGATTTCAATGAAGCTACACTAATTTACACCAGCTGAGGACCTGGCCTTTTAAAATCACTCCAGGGACAGGCTGTGGGGTGGTGTCATTCTGATGGTAATGCTAGAAATTCCAGATTGTATGTCAGGGAGCTGTGGTATCATAATACTGTCAGCAGTTTCACCACTGAATACCATTGGACTTAACAAGATAAGCAAAAGAACGTAACACATACACACAAAAACCAGCCATGCACTTTATTTTAAGTAGTGAGAGGGGTTGGGATAAAAATGAGTTGCTCTGGGGTAGCAGGGAACTGGTTTTGTTTTGGATGACTGCCCCTTGCGGGTGCAGTTTCCACAAGGACTCTGTATTTCATCTGTTTCAAGATGGAACTAGTCCTCAGGATTCCTGAAATAGACCAAGGAAGCTAGACTGGAGCTATTTTAATATCTGGAGCATGTTCCTTTTAAACTTTGTCAATTGACAGGAGAGAGTAGAAGAAGAGTGACAGCAAGACCGCAGAGTGTTATTTTAACATGTGCAACCTAGCTGTCAGTATGTGATGGTTAGGCTGCATTAGCACACATTCCACCTGTTAGTACGTGCAAGGATGCACGTAGAAAGTCTCATAGACATATGTACAGACACGTCATTGGGAAGGAACAGAGGTTTCACTTGTTTCCACACCAACAGGAAAGAGTGAGTTAATACATTTAGTGGACACACAATGTGAATGAACTGACAAAAGGAAAGAGAAAGACATTTGTGACCCAAGAATTATAGAAATTGCAGGCCCCTGTCATGCTACTATAGTATATAGGGCATCAAAGTTCAACCTTGGGGGGGTGTCAGCCCTTCTTCTCCCTTGACTGATATAGATGCAATACTGCAAGGAGCTTATGGAATAGTTAAACAAGCAAAGCTCCAGAACACCTGATGTTCTTTCAGCAGTAGCCACTAGAGTCTGGATGCTATCCTCTGCCATGTGACAGGGAATAACTTTTCAAACACCCTCATCCAAGTCATGTGACTGGGTTCCAAGCAAGATCAGTCTCTTCCCCACCCCTCATGGGTCACATCTTTATCACAGTCCTGTGCACAACCTATCAATTCTCCAAAACACTAATTTGCAACAGTAAAGATTTAGAACATGTCTTGAAAACATGATGCACTTCTTCTATACAGATTGCCAGGTCTTTTAAAATCTCAAGACAGGAACAGGTCTAAACAACTAGACCCAGATTCTGCATTCCTTTTGTGACCCAATGTGCCTAGGGTAGCCCACACTGAAAATGCCAAAGTCAGGGCAGGCTGCAAAAAGGAGAGCAGATTCTCCCGAAAACTGGTGGATCCAGACTGTGCTCCTGGTTCTCCACACAGGTTGTCAAGAAGCTAAAACAAGAAGTTACACAGACCCCTTTATTGCATTTTAGTTTCTGGCTCCCAATCAACAACTAGGTCCAGTAAAGTAAGAAGTTATTTAAAACTCTGCTCACCGTATAAAATGTTCTCCTGATCCCCAAAGGGACAGCCACATTACCAGATCAACACGAGTTTGGATCTTACCCAAAATACCAAGCTGCCAGCCGGTCCTGTCGTATCTAAAACTAAAGGTTTATTAGAAAAGAAAAGAAACAAACAAGAAGAGAAATGTTAAATGATCAAAGCAATCAGACACATACAAATGACATCAAAGTCCATATATATTAGATTCTTAGCAGTATTACTGAGTTTGCTGGATTGGCTTGTTCCTCTGGAGCATATCCAGTACCTGCATGGGTCTGTCAGTCTTTGTTCAAAGCTTCAATCATAGACAAGTTGATCCAGGGGTAAGAAGCAGGATTGAAGACAAGATGGATATGGTATGCCGCTGTCTTTTATATCTTTTGCCATGTGGCTTGCACATCCTTTGTCCCAAACACCAGCCCACGGGCATGAAAAAGCACTTGGAGTCCTCTGTCCACATCCACACAGGTATGTCCCTACATGTCCTGCTGACTCATAGGCATAGTCCCTGGTTTCTCTCCCTGGGTGCATTGTATAGCTGACTGCCCTTGATGGGCCATTAAGCAGGCTGGATAGTGCTGATGCTAATCTATCTGGGGGTGTCACCCAATAACACGACACAAGTTTGAAATACAGATACATCACACATATTCACAATTTACGGTACAAATATGATACATACATATAAATAAGCTTATCATATTTAGCAAATCATAACTTTTCCATTGATACCTTACATGGCCTATCTCGTAAGATTCATTGCAGTTTTTTCATATTGGTATTAATATTATTATAAATGGCCACTCATATTTCATACAGCGTCACACTTTCATTCTTGCACTTAATGCAGGAAAGAATGGCCAGGTGTCTTTAAGCCACTTTTGTGCCTCTTTAATTCTGGGCCATGCTGGAGACTCAGCCAGCCCCTAACACAATTTAGAGCTTTCCCTGGATTTCTGTAAATTACGCTGGCTTGTAATGGTCCTCTAAAGGCTGTTATGGTGACATCGACTAGCCAGAACGTATTGCATTCCGGCCAGGCCCCTAACTCATCTTCACTCTTCTTTCTCTGGTGACGGAAGGGGCCACACAGAGCCATTATGACAGCTCTATACCAGTCACAGAACCACCTGCTATACTGAGATAGTCTGTGTGGACCAGTTAAGCCTCCTTTACAGCCCCTTAATGTGGCCAAAATGTCCATAAAGGGGCCTTACGGCAAGAGAGAATCTGGGCCTATACATATCCTACTGTCACCCTTTCTTGCTCGGAGTCCCACTCCAGTGGTGACTAGGCCTCCTAGAGATTAATGAGCCTGCTACAGCCCAGGCTAATAGAGAGGTACCTTTTAGCTCATGTGGTAGCCGCTCACGCATTTACCTCCAAAGGTCCCAGGTTTGATGCCTGTGTGTGGGTCAGCGTTACAAGTGAAAGACACAAGTCTATTAGTCAGGACTATAGCAGGCTCATCAATCTCTAGGGGGGCCTTGCCATCCCTAGAGGGGGACAGAGCGTCACTCCAAGCAAGCAAGGGGTTAAACTACCATAGTATCTTGATTCCTCATTATTTTTGTCTGTCCTTTGTATAGAGCTAGTATCTGAGTCCAAACTCATGTGCCCAAGTTACAGAACTCAGCCCAAAGAGATCAGTCTGTCTTTGCATTTCTTCTTACAAGGTTAACGTTATTCCTTTGCCCTGTAGTCATGCTTCTCAGACTCATTCAGCGGGTGAGGTAATCTTCTCTATCAGATATCTGGAAAGAGCTAAAACATGACACAGGAGACCGCTGCTTCACTGGCAGCTTATCTCCACCTGCAGCCAAAACAGAAAGTTTACATGGGCTGTTAAATAAAAATACTCCTTGTGGGCACATTCCTCCCAAGATACATGTGTGTGAAAGAGAGAGAGAGGGAAACTGAGGGAGAATACATAATCTGTGATCAGACTAGAATGAGAGGACGGAGATGGGTGACAGATAGAGACAAGTGGAGTAGCCTTGGTGCATGGGACGCTGCTGTTTCATTAGCAATATGTGACATGGCAAACAGGCAGAAGTATAAGATACAGAGCTTGTTAGACGTGTGGGGTGACTACTGGCCCCACTGAAGTCAATGACAAAATTCCCATTGGCTTCACCCCCTGAAAGGCCAGTGCTAATGCTGAGGCTTTGCTATTTGTCTCCTACCAGCCAGCCCCAGGATTGTATTCCTGAGTCTCTAGCCCCACACCAATCTAGGTCCCTCCTGGAACCTGATCCTCTCTCTCCAGTTCCACTCCGCATACTACAAGAACCTGAATGTGGAAGGATGAGGGGAGAGGTACTTGTGAATGCCCTGCTCCTGATTTCTCAGTCATCCACGGGAGGTGTTTATGAAATAAAGGGTGTAACCGAGAGCAGAATTTGGCCCTCAAAACCTCTGTATCTCCACCTAGCAGCAGAGTTTTCAGATACCCATCCACTTCACCTTTCTAGTTTTGTCACACCATGTATCTGAATAGAGGGGCCTATGTTTGACTTCCGAGTGCTACAGGGTGTGTCACTTGCAGCTCCAGTACTTCAGTTGCTCCAGCTAACGCAGGGCATGATCCAAAGTCAATGGAAAGACTGTGGGATAGAGATGATAGTATGGGATGGAGAACATTGCATTATGGGAAGTTGACCTCTTGATCCCCCTCAGCGAGTCGCTCCTGCACCATCATGCATTACCGAAACCACCCAAAAGACAATGTGCTGGTTGGTAGCGAATTGCACACTGGGATACCTACCCATGGTGCACTACACTGTGGACTGATACATGCAAGTCTGGTGGTTACACATGGTGCCGATGCAAGGATCCAAGTATGCACGAGCGATATGCTAACTGTGGCGGCTGTATGCTGATGTAACTTGTGTCAGCAAAACTTGGTAGCGTAGACATGGCCTTAGGCATTGGATCAGTCCCTAACACAGAAAGGCACCATCTTCGCTCATGCTTCCTTTAGGTTCTGCCTATGGAAACATAAGCCATTGATCTGTATGCAGACTGGCAGAACATGCAGTGGTGCTGAGCTGCAGGAGAATAACAGACACCGGAACAAGAGCATGAGGTCCCCCCATTAGGTGGGCTTTGGGGGACTGCTCTGTCATCACACTCACTCCCACCTCTATTAAAAATGCTCCTTATTAAATAAGTAATGTAGCTTTGTACACAATTCATTGCCATATGGGGAATTTGGGTTGTGGTCCTGAGCTCGCAGGCTGGCAGAGCTGGGGATATTGCAGCAGCATGTCCAGCTCCAGGGAGAGGGTGCAGAGCACAGAGTGGTACTTAAAGCACTTCATCTCACCTACAAGAATAAGAGACAGACGCTGAAGGAAGCTGTGTCCAGCACAGGGCTTTTGATGGCGAGGCTGGCATGGGAAACCAGAGGAGGCCAAGGAGATCCCTCCAAATATCTTTAACTCTGCCATAAGAGAGAAACCTGCTTCTGAAGAGATGGTTTATTCATCCTTATCGTGTAGGGCTGGCTTTACATGGGTGTAACTCCAGTGCTTCAGTAGAGTCACTCCTGATTTTCACCAGTGTAAATAAGAGGAGAATCTGGCCCCTTGCCTTTACTCCACTGCAAGTCTGTCCTGTGTCAGGTAAGGCTTCTCATCACAAGGTGGCCTTTGAAGATACAGCACTGATTTACCGCAGCTGAGGATCTGTCCCATTAAACAAAAACTCACTTGGCATGACCAGCTCAAAGTATTGCCTGACTGTAAATAACAGTAAACCTGTGAGATTCACGTCACTGGAATGAATCTAGGTAGATGTCACTGTAGAAACATAATAGGAAATTATTCTGTTCTGGCTATAAAAGGAAGAATCCAGGGGGTACCCAGAAGGGGTCACAACATGACAGCAGGTACCAGAGATCTCTCTTGGCTTCAAAGCTGCATTATTTGATCTCTTCAGGGTGTCATGTGCCAGCCAACCTCCTCTCTATATGTGTTTAGCCAGCTACTGCATGTCTGAGTTTTCCTAGTCAGATGATTGGTTTAACTCCTTTAACTGTGAGCTGCCTTGATCATGGGGGTAAGTGCATTTTCGAGGCAGTGTTATGGAACCAGTTTGGGTCAGGCAGGAATGGTTCTTGAGCTGGCACTGGGTTTTTTAAAAGTGGTCTGTCTGCAGTGGGCCCATGTGATACAAATGCACTGCATTTGACAGAATAGTATAAAATCAGATGATCCTAGAAGCTTTGATGTTATGGCCCATTCCAATTTCTGTTCACCACATGCTGGAACTTCCACTGAAAATGTCTTATACAGAGATATAGAGATAGTAAATGTCTTTCCCTGTAGAGATCATGAGAAGGAACAATTGCAAATCACTGCTGAAATGGCAAAATCATATGCAAAGCTTATGTTGCACACACTGCACTGACAGGTAATCTTCATGGATGTGCAGGAGAAAGATTACTTTATTCTGCCACCTGGGTGACAGGATCTGGAGAGGGGGATGACACAGTAGATTTCAGTCTCTATAGACGTAGGCCCTCATCTGTGACTACAAAGCCTCGATTAATTCACTGAGCCGCAGTGAAAGAGCCAGTGAGCCCTGGCAAAGATGCCAGGTACTTGTTTGTTTGTTTGTTTATCCACCCCGGGGTCCTGGCTCATATAACACAGCCTGACAGGAAAAACCGCAAGGGAAAGCTAAACTTTCTGCTACTCTCTCAGGCTTTGAAATTCTGCTGGCCCACCCCTGCCTCTGAGTGAGTGGGCCTGTAATCCAGTCACAGGAGTGAGAAGGGAGTACAGTGTATATAGAGGAGAGGAAAGCTCAACCTGATACTAAGTGAGTAATCAGCAGGGGGAGGTTTTCAGGCCCACCATGTCATTAATAACGTGTTTTATCAGTGGTCTCTCAGCACCAGCCTAGCAATCTCTCCTAGAATATCTAAAAGGGCGCACTTTTGCTACTGAGGCTGCTGTCAGAGAGAGGTGGCTAGACAAAGCCTGGGGAAAGTGAGTGAGACAGGGAAAGGCAAACACATGCTCGTGTCCTTAAAATCACTGGGTCCAATTCAGAGACTTGGAAAAAGCTTTGAAGTCAACAGGTGCCTCACCTGCATCTCCAAGGGCAGGGTTCAGATCACAGTCTCTCTTCTTTTGCATCTTTGGCTGTATGCACCATTAGTAAAACCAAATTCCAAGCCTCAGAAAAGCGTAGAAAAGTGATACACTTAGGCTAAGGACCTGAAGAATAGGTCACTCCTCCCCCTTACCATCTTCTTATCTTGCTATCACCTATTATTTCATTGTTTATTAGTAACTTACTCTATATGTTAGCAATGCATCTCCCTAGTTAGAGACATTCCCATCCACAGTCATGCAGTTTACTCCTCCCGAGAGGTTTTTAGACAGAGAATGATTGTTGCACCCTATGTTTCCATAACCTGCACTCCATTGCCATCACCCATCCCTACTGAGCACTCCAAGAGGAGACATTTGTTGTTACGCTAGCAACACCTCTCTCTTGTAAAATCCATGCTCTCTGTGTCTCAATCCTGCTTTGCCAAGTGGTCCCTTTACTACATCCTCTGTCACTGGCCTATATTGTGGTCTCACTGTCACGCCGTCTAATTCAGATGAGTTACTTTGGGATTGACATCAGTGTCAGTGGGAGCAGAATTAGCCCTATTGTTTCTACTCTCCACATCTGGGTGTGAAGCAGGTCACCCCTGTCGTCTGTGTCTTCTTACTGTTTAGAAATCATAGTGCTGTGTTTGCCACTTTTCATGCCAAAGAGTCTGATCTGGCATCCTGAGAATTTCAAACAACATCAGTTAAGACTTCTTTGTTCCTTTGATTCCTGTTTCTTTCATGGGGTCTTCGTCCTTTCTCTACTCAAAGCTGAAGTGGGGAATGGGAATGACTCTTAGAACTGGTGATTTGTGGCCACTTCATGCATTCTAACAAAGAAATTGCAGAAACCTGATCATTTCACCTATGAAGATGAGCTGGGAAAATACTGCAGACAAAGTAAAATAAACCAGGGATAAAAATGTTGTTCCAATTGGCAAACAGAACTGGTGTCATCCAATCACACTGATGCACAAAGAATGCTAATATCATTGGTAAACAATCAGAAGCCAGCCTATTTGTAAAAATGCAGTGCATTTTGCATTTTAAATGGTATTTTCATGAGTAAGTTGGTTTCTGAATTGCTAAGAAATAAACCAAGCCAGTCCTCTATACCACTGAAGTCAGAAGAGTCACACTAGTGTATAAACGGTGTAAGTGGTATCAGAATCAGGCCTTACATTTTCACAAATGGTGAAGTGATCAGTCTTCACTCCTTCACCTCAGCATCTACTGGACATAGAAGATCTGATTCCCCTCTCGCTTACACTAGTATTGCAGCAGTGCAACTCCATTGTCTGAAGTGAAATTATCCCTGACTCCAGAACAAAATCAGGACCAAAGTGGGCTGCAGCATCTCTTTTGCAGGGCCTACTCGTTCCTAGCAGAGACTATGTGTTAGCGGTGTAATTGGCTTGGAGAGAAAGGAGGGAAAGAGAAAAACAATGACATAGCCACCAGCACTGCATTTGTGAGAACATCCTTCCAGTGATCTATGTCTATTTGGGGCAGAAGTATGGTGCTCGTTCTACCCTTGACACAAGGATCAAGCTGTGTTTTCAACACGTGTTTTTGCCTTTTAAACAGTCCCCTGATTCTGGAGTGTGCCACTGGCCCAGCAACTTGGATGACTGCCAGAGGGACACACTGAAGCTGGGTCTTCTTCACTTTCAAATTGCTTGTTTTCTATTTTATAACCACTGGGGGCAAATATTGAATAAGTAGTAGCATAGGTTTCAGACTGACATGATCACTGGGCTGGGCACACTGGGTGTAGCCAGTTGCGGTGGGTGGAGGATTATTGCTAACTAAACTGGGGGCCAGAAGACTGGAGTGGATAAAGGTGAGGGAACAGGCACCTCTCCGACCTGTGCTTTAAGGATCTTCTCTGATGCAGACATTGCCACAGTTGTCCAGGCCTGTAACACCTCCAGGCTGGATTGATCAAATGTACTCTTACTTGGGTCTGCCCTCGAAGCTCATCCAGAAGCATTATCTTCATGCTTCCTGAAAGGGACAGGCTGCCATGAGAAATCTAACTCCTGTGCACCGTGCCCCACGCTGCTTACCCACTTTCTTCGGAGTGTAAGTCGAAGTGCAGGCTATGATCTACACAGCCGTGACTGGTCTGGGACTTGGCTACTTAAGAAACAGCCTGTTTTCCTATGCCCTGTCACCGTGGTTGAGAACAGCTTGGAGGTTTCCACTGACGGCTCCTAGAACTGAACTTTCTGGGACTGGCAGTACAATTAAATTTCCAGCTGAGGCTCCTCAGCTGTGGAACTCACTGCCACTGTTGGTTTGCCAGATCTTGGGCTTGGGGGCCTTCAGAGCACAGAGAAAGGCCTGGGTATCTGCTCAGTCTGACATTGCTGCGTGTGGCTTTCAGCAGGAGCCTCCTCATGGAAGGCTGCAGCCACCAGGTCCGAACAAACCCTGCTGAGTCTGTTTCCATGGGTTGGCATCAAATCAGCCATTGCTGGGGATTACAGAAAACAATGCTGGTTCGTGACCATGTTAAAGCTCCTGTGGCATCCGTGTTTGCTATTTAGTGTGGTAACTGCTGCAGCAAGAAAGGACATTCCCCCACCTCTGCTGCCATATGGAGATCTAGTTCCTTCCTTCCTTAAATGACTTCCGGGATTTGAGAGTCTAGTGGCCCTAACAGGTGGCGTCCTGCAGCAGGAAGCTAGGGGATCAGAGAGACAGCACTCTATAAACTCTGGGGGAGGAGTACCAGAATGGGGCAGAGGGCCCAGGATACAGGTGACCCAGAATATATTGTTGGCCCGAGTGGTTAGCCAATATTTGGGCCTTGCTGGGTTGTTTCCATGAAGAGGAGAAATTGATGATGGGGTCAGGTATTTCTTTGGTGCACTCCTATTTATTTACAAAGAATGTACTCAAAGTCCTGCTTCCTTGAACACAGTAGGAACAAACAACCGCAGGCAGTTTTCTTGCTCACAATTTCCAAACCTGCCTTTCCAGCCAACCCTGTGCCCCACGGACATTTGACTCTGCTCCCTCTCAGGGCCATACTGACAACTGTGTTTCTTGCTATTTTCTGGCTCTCGCTTGGCTTTCTGGTCACTTTCGTTCACACTCATACACAGCTGCAACAGATCAGTGCCCCACTGCCTTTGTTTGCACTCAGTACCCAGGAAGCACTCTAGCCCACATGGGTTAGGCCAGGTTTACGCTACAGACCTATGTCGGTATAACTGTGTCTCTCGGGGTGTGAAAAATCCACACCCCTGCACGACATAGTTATACTGACCTTAACCCCGCCCCTGTGTAGACAGTGTTACATCAATGGCAGAGCTTCACTCATCAATATAGCAACCGCCTCTTATGGAGGTGGATTAACTATACCAATGGAAGAGCTCTCTTCCATCAGTAAAGGGGCATCTTCACTTAAGCATCCATGTGGCTGCATCAATGCAGCTTTTTAAATGTAGATCTGCTCTTAGTTTCTGCTACAGCTTTGCCATGAAGCCCAGTGCCTTGTGTGGTAGTTTCAATTGTTTCAGATGTCACTACACACAGGGACATTTAATTGCTCTTTCGTTTAGTCTGAATGAAGGGTGCTTAGTACACCCACTGACTTTACTCAGGTGTGTGATTGACGACAACCACCAACACCTTCTAACATAACATATTTAAAATAAGCTTGGTGTTTCTAAGGGCTTCAGTGAGAGGATGGCTGGGAGCAAGGTCTGTGCCAGCAGAACCTCATGGGAACCTGACTTTTTTCTCAGATTTGTGTCTTCCAATACCCCGCTGGAAAGGGAACTTTATAGTGTACCCATCCAACAACAGTGAGAACAACATCAGTGCATGGATTAATAGGCCTAGATGAATTTCAGGGCACAGATCAAGACGGATTTGTCAAATCCAGACAGCTTTGGATGACCAGTGTATTTTCTGGTCAGGGTAAAAATCTCTCTGAAATGTGAGAAATATACCATTTTTATTACTGACAAATCATTAAAAAATTGTGATTTTTAAAAATCCAGGCAACTTCTCCTGAACTTCTCAACCCCTCCCAAGAGATGTGTGCTGGGGAGGATCCCAGAAGACAGTATCTGGGCCAACCCGTTCAATAAACAGGGAACTGACTAATTTCTGCTGCCTAAACATGTTTCTTTCAAAAAGCATTTTTGGTTTCTGCTTAAGGCAAGGTAGTGCAGTTGTAGTTGTGTCGGTCCCGGGATATTAGAGAGACAAGGTGGGGGTGAGATAATATCTTGTATTGAACCAACTTCTGTTCATGAGAGGGACAAGCTTTCGAGCCACATAGAGAAGAGAAGAGCTCTATGTGACTTGAAATCTTGTCCCTCTCACAAACAGCAGTTGGTCCAATAAAAGATATTACCCCACCCACCTTGTCTCTCTAAGTCAGGGCAGACAGTTGAGTGGTGAGAGTTGAAGTTATCAGCCTTATCTAAGACACTTTGTATGCCTGATAAAATTCTCCTTGTTAATTGGGAGCAGCCTGTGAGATATTACAAGGCAAAATCAAATATTTGATATCCTTGTTCCTATTGTCACACGCCATGATTATTCTAGTTAATCTCCCCAGCGGACCAGCTGTTGGCTATAATTTCCTCCTTGTGCCAAGCTGTTCAAGTAATGTTGTAATAAAAAGCATACAAGTGTTGAAATCTCTCAGTTTCCCTGAGCTCCTGCCAGGTTTTAGTCTCATTTAAAAAAAAAAAAAATCTGTCCATGTGGGAATCTTATTATCAATTATTTTTAGTGAGTGACTAATTTTATAGGCTGCAGTCAGGGATAGTGATGGTGGGCAACAAGCAAGTTTCCCACTCTGACTACTAATGCATCTCATTCCTAGCCTACAGCTACCCCCCTTGTTAGTCCAGTCCAAGTCTCCCCATACAGTTCCGCTGATGACCCTAAATCCAGATCCACAGCAACCCCTGGTATTCCACTCCCAGACTCCCCACCCCCTCCAGCTCTGCTGATGCCCCTCATTCCTGACCTCCTGCTATTCCACTTGCTAGATCACCATCCAGCTCTGTCAATACCCCTCAATCCTGACCAGCAGGATTCTTGGTGTGTCTTTGGAGCAGAGCCTACTAACCATGGTGAATTATTTCATGGTTGTTTTCTTAATGGGGACATAAGTTTACCAGCAGCTCATTTCACTTGTTATCTGATGCCAGATCTCCCGGGACGAAATGCCTTGTGCATTAAACACTTGTGCAGCTTGACTCTGCAGTGTTCTTATGTTTGTCATAATCATGAGTGGTACTGTGACTTCATCTTCTCTAATACTGCAAAGTGTCAATTAGTAGGAACAGTTTGTTCCATTTAGAGTGCAGTAAGCTATGAACCATGTGTTCAATACCCCTCTGTCACCTCATGAGACTATCAGTCCTCCCTCTTCCTCTCGCTTTTCCCCTCCATAGTAAGATTCAAGCAACCACACACACATCAGCTCTGTCCCTTTTGGAAATGTGACGTTGCTTGCACACATGTAGTATCACAGACCACACGCGGGGAACACACGCACACGTTACTCATGCCCTATGGACTCAGACTGGAAACTGCTTCCTAGTCGTGTGTTGGCAGAGGCTGCCCTTTGGGGAGCCACACCCAAGAAGCAAACACGTTGTGGTGAGCCACCTGTGGCACCAGCTGCCAGATGCAATCACACCAGCTTACAAAGTCAGGCCATCCTGCAAGCAGCTCACTTATCACTGCAGTCAGCTTGATTCAGTGGCCTAGTAACTCTTCCCCTGATATCAGTGAAAGCATTGCACTGGGCACTGTGTACGGAGCCTTGAAAAATGCTGCAAAACACCTTAAACCCCAGACATCCCAGCCTGTCATTTGCAGACAGAATCAAAACGGATGCACTGATCTATACTTCTGTTATTTTTCTTTGACAGAAGATGCACCCAGGCATATTTTCATGTTCAGACCTGAGGGGGTTTCACATATGTGTGACTCACACCAGCTAGAATAAAATGCTTTCCGCGTGAAGTTCATTCCCCCCAGAGCAGAGGGCCTAAGGAAGGCTTCTACTGTACGCGACCTGCATCCTATTCAGGGGAGCTCTCTGATTGAGGAGGTGCATAAGCCCTTTGCACAGGGGTGAATTTAGCACTCTGTCCATAAATCCAGACACACAAGAGAATGACCTGTGTGCATGGCAGGAGACTCTGTGGGATTCAGCCAGCCTAAAAAAGGATTCAGAAAGTTCCATTGTGCTTAAAACACTACTGGATGATGCTTAGATTCTGCAGTAATGACTGCCATATAAGCACCTGAATAGAATAGAATAAAATGTGAGAATACCTTACATCCTGACTATGCACATCTTACAGTATGGACCTAATTCTAATTTCACTTGCATCAGGCTAAATCAGGAGTCACTCCAAGAAAGCCAATGGAGATACACCCATGTAGGCCTAGTATAGAGAAAATAAGAATCAGGCCCTCTAAGTTATCATCTGTGTGCTGAGCTATGTTGCACATATACACCATCTACTTGACTGCATATAAAATATATTTTAAATGGGCTGACCCCCACTGGTTTACCCCTGGCTGTGTGGTGGGTCCAGGATCATGGTTCTGAGCTCAATCCCTCAGTCTCTAGTGCTGGCAGCAGGCCCACCACGACAGCAATTCCAGGCTCCAGGGCAGACAATCAATGAAAGGGGTGGCTGAGGTCCCAGTGGGCTTCCACTGGAAGTTTTTACTTATTTATTATGTGCTATGCAGGTTCCTGGGTTGCTGAGCAGGCGGTACCTGCTACTCAGCTTCCCGGGTCCCTTGAACCCAGGAAGCTGAGTAGCAGATACCACTTCCTCAGCCATCCGGGGAACCTGCATGGCTCATAATAACTAAGCTTGGCTCAAGGGAGGAGCAAAGAGCGAGACGCGGCAGGAGCCTCGGGGGAAGGGGTGTGTGTGGAGGAGAGGAGGATAAATCACCGGGCTTCTGGGCAGTTGCCTCCCAGCCCTCCATCAGCAGGCCTGGCTGGCAGGGGTTGGGTCATATAGCTAAGATGGCATGAACAGAGCACTCCAGCCACTTGTTAGCAACCGCCTGCAACCAAGTAAAGAGCAGCACTGATTAGCTTGACAGGGACGGGCCTTGTGACACATGGGCTTTACAGGGCCTGGCAGGAAATGGAATCCCAAGGGATGCCCTAAAAATATGTAAAATATTAGCTAATGGGCTAGTCTTGCGGCTTAGTACTACTCACCGTACTGCCACCCCAGCACGTGCTGCCAAGCTTACTTCCACGGGTTGGGTTTGGCTTGTGGGGACACTTGAGTGGCTTTGAATTTCTCTTGCGGCTCAAGGAGTTTCCTGTGAATTCTCCTGAGTTGGAACTCTGTCAGAACAGTTAGGCAGTAACCTGTGTGGTTTTACAATTGACGCTTGTGTACCTGGAGGTTACAATAGCAATTTACACCACAAAAATAAAGTTCACCTAGGAAAGCCCCACTCATCTCCTGTACCGCTGTGTCCAACAAATGACTCAGCACATGATTCAGACTCACTATGGGTTCTGGCATCAGCCTGGCAATTATGCCGTGCTCTCCGTTGTGTTCTAATCAGCTGCTCTCCTCAGGCAGCCACATCAGCCCAAGGGGCTTTCCTGTCTCTTTAAAAGGCAGGACATTTGGGAATAATGTCACTAGCCAATCACCATTGGCTATTATTACCATTATTATTCATTTGTATTGCATCTACTTACACAGCTCTTACCTTTCACCCTCGGTGGGGAAACTGCCCACATTTTACCATTGTCTTCCCTGCACTCTCCATGCCTGTCATCCTTTCCTTGTGTCCTCAGTCTAGCCTCAGACTGTGAAACTGAGATTTCCAGTCTCCTGAGGAATTTGGATGCCTATGCATTCAAATCTCTTAGATGGTTTTGAAAATCTCACCCTAAACCCCTCAAGACAAGGAATACAACCGTCAGACCAGGGAATGTTTCACAGCAACATCCAATAGCCGCAATACCATTGTGCTTCAGAGTTGTGCTCCACTTTCATTTTTAACCCATGGGACTAGGAAACAGAAATCCAGAATTTTGTAATGTGTACGGTGGGAATGAGCTGAAACCCAGCAAGATGTCACAATGAGCAGATGTCCCCAGCCTGCACTGCTTAGTGAGAGCCACAGTTTGGGTAGGCTTGGCAGAATTAGATTTTTATTTTTTTTATAATTTCCATGGATAACATCTTTGTTTATTTTTAAGCATTTTAAAAATATTTATCCATTTTAATTTTTGCAGTTGTGGGAAATTATGGGGGGGTGAGGGGTAGACGACAATTATTTAAAGACAGTAGATCTTGAGATTCAAAAAGTTAAGGCATTATAACCATTAAAAGACACATCAGCATCATGTCAAAATTTTAGCCTTAAATAAAACTCTAATAAGTTCTCAAGCAGCATTTTTCTTACTTCATGTATCTGAACATTTTGATTATTACTGATGGAAACATGTTTACATCAGTTTGTGAGTGTATGGTGAAATCAACATTTATCGATATTTACTGATAAATATTTAATCCTTATAAGCCTAAATACGAGGGTTTTATCATTGCTTCTAGAGTGACAATAATGGCCAAAGAAGAGAGGGACTGGAGTCTAGGAGGACATGCCTGATAACAACTTGTGCATACATCCAACCTCTGACTAGAGATGCCCCAATCCCAGCTAGGGCAGCCCTGCAAAACTCTATTCATCCAAAGTGAATAGTCTTTTTTAAATAGTTGAATAAAATATTTATAGTTTCATGAGAGATTTTCAATGTTGAACAAGGACCGGGAAAAAAGCTCAAAGACACTGGGACTCAACAACAGGGCTGGTCAGAACCCAGTTTCCCATCCTGCGGCAAATTCTGCAAACGCACACACACACACACAAATCATTCTGCGTCGGAATGAAGCCACTGCAATGACAGCTGGCAGGCTTCCTTAAAAGAGGGAGCCTAAAACCCCTGAGAACTCTGGTTCAAGCCAGGGCAAACAGGGTCCCATTTCTGCAGCAGCCCATGAGATGGGTGAGCTGACAGGAAACCAGGCAGTTTTCTCTTTGAAACCTGCCTGGTTTCCATCAGAAGATTTGACAAAATCAACACATTCCCATGAAACATTTTGATTTTGACAAATTGGCATTTTCTGACAGAAAAATGGTCTGACAGAAAATTTCCAGCCAGCTCTATTCAACCACTCAGCTGACACAGGGACTTGGGAATAGGGTCCTGGAAGGAAAGACTGAGAGAACTGAACTTAGATAGACTGGAAAGACAACATGTAACTGGAGAACAGTGATGCTGTGGAAATAATGACAGGGTGATAATGTAAAAGAGGCAAAGGAATTGCTCATACTGGAGATTAGCATCACAGGGTGAGCTGGGCCTGTAAGGGGCGAAGGTCCCAGCTCTGACCTGTGCCTGAATCAGATGACCAAGTCTCATGTGTGATAGCAGCCCAGAAGCAGCACTGACTCTGAGGCTGCCCCTCACCTAGTGAGAGAGACCCACAGGGAGCAGGAAGTATTGGGAGACTGTCCAGGCCTGGAATCAAGGGTGAGGACTGTGTTGGGCCCAGGAGGAGCCGAGCGGTGACGGGAATGGAGGATGGAACCTGCAAACTTTGCTTCTGTGACCCAGGGGCAGAAAGGACTAAGCCCAGAGGACTGGAGGGGATTAATTGTGAAACCCTGCTCACTAGAGAAGGAACTGCTTGCACCTCACGAGGCCAAGTGAATTGTTTATTTCATGTTATGCTTCAATAAACTAGGCCCCAAGAAGAAGGGAACCTGATTCAAAACATGGGGATGTGTGCAGCCCTTAAAGAGTTAGAAAGCAAACAGACCTGGATGACTAGATGCCTACCATTTCCTGGATCTGATCTAGCACCCACTGTAGTCAATGGAGTCTTTCCACTGACTTCAGGTCCAAAGAGTGGTAGGCACATTTAGCTCAGATTTAAGCATCAAATTCCTGATGCTAAGACACAAAACACACAGCTGGACAGTTTAAGTAGCAAGACTATATTGACCCAATCACTCAGGGTATTCGAGAGGAGGTGAAATACATTAATGCCACAAAGTGTGTCAGGTCCTACCAGCTAGACAAATGGATTAAATGATTCAGGAGCAAGTTGCAATGATCTGAGATTCTTCAAGTGTCCAGCAGTAACACATGAAAGAAAGAAAGAAAGAAAGAAAGAAAGAAAGAAAGAAAGAAAGAAAGCGACCCTCTTATATAGACCCTTATCAAGCTCCATCTTAAAACTAGCTAGCTACAATTCCTGTTGAGAGGTTGTTCCAGAATCTCATTCTCTGCTGGCTAGAAACCTTCTTCCAATTCCCAGGCTAAATTTACTCATGGCCAGTTTATACCCATTTGTTCTTGTGCCAACGTTGTCCTTTACCTTAAATAGTTCTTCACCCTCCTGGTGTTTTGACCCCCTAATGTGTTTATTGCAAGCAATTGTATCCCCTCTCAGCCTTTGTTTTGCTAGGCTAACCAAGCCAAGCTCTTCCTGTCCTTTCCCATGAGATAGACCCTCATTCCTCTGATCATCCTGGTACCTCTTCTCTGCACCTGTTCCAGTCTGAATTCATCTTTCTTGAACATGGATGACCAGAATTGTGCACAATATTCCCGATGAGGTTTTACCAGTGCTTTGTATAATGACATTAATACTTCTCTATCTCTACTGGAAACGCCTTGCCGGATACATCCAAGGATCGCATTTCCCTTCTTGCTGCCACAATTCAGGTGCCCCCTTAACTTTGTGATGCTCTTCTAGTAGACATAGGTGGAATCAAGATGGGACTAATCAGATGAGTGGGAACTGAGTAACCCCATGAAATATCCCATTAACCTTTCACCTGTAAAGATCCAGATTCAAATTTAGATTTGTTTGCTTACTTCAACACAATTTTTAATGGACATTTTATCCACAATGCAAAACATCTTTGTAACAGAGCGTCTGCTGAAGAGAAAGCCCTGATGCTGGAATAGCTGGGAGCCGCAGATTAGAAGGGGGATACAGTGTGACAGCCAAAGAGTGGAAGAGAGGACTCCAGGGGAATGCTGGAGGTCAGGTCAGGCTTGAAGCATTTTGGTCAAGCTGTGTGCAAGAAGTTTGCACAGCCCCTATCTGACTCTGGCCTGTTTTTACTAGTCCTCCTCACTTTCATAAGCACTAAATTCCTACACATTTCCAAGGGAGAAGCAGGTAATACATTTAACTAACTGCCCATTATTTCATCTTTTATAATTCTGTAGTTCCTTTTTAAAGTAACCATGTGAATCTGTGGTAACATCCCAGCTCATGTGGCTGGTTCTGTACTCACAGACACAGTGTAATAAAGGGGCAATAAAGGGAAATTTTAAAGGTTATCCTATAAGGTTAGAGTGACTGTTATAAAAAGAAACTGACCTCTCACCTGTACTAGGTGCAATTAGATTATCATATTGGTCCCTTCTGACCTTAGAGTCTATGAGTCTAGAAGAAAAGTGGTGCTGGTTCTTTAAGTGTGTGTGTCAGGGCAGGGAGGAACAGTGACAGTAAGTTGGCCAGAGCAGAGTATTAGCAGAATTGCAGAGTAAAGTCCAGTGTCCTGTACCCTGACTATACAAAGAAAGAGCAGGAGCTGGGAGAAAAACATGTCACTTCTCTCAGTGCCACAGGGTGAGATGAGAGAGTTCAGGGCAGCACAGAAACTGATTTACCACATAGCCACTCACTCAGAGAGCGCCATCAAACAACACCCCTCCCTTCCCCCCTCCCCCCCCACACACAAACTAACTCCCTGGGCAGAAACAGAGGGACAGTCCTTCAGAAATTTGCTTTCCATATGGCATGTTCCATCCTAACACAGAGCAAAAGGAAGACGCGGTGGGCTTTATTTTTACAGGCCAAGGCTTCTCAGGTTGTTCACGGTAAGTGAGCTTTCATTGGTGCTGATCAAATCATCCAAAAAGCAATTCACAATATGTTAGTGAACAAGCTGGTGGCAAAATTTTAATTAGCAAGGCCAGTGGTTCTCAACCTTTTCATACTGTGACCCCATGCTACAAAAGAAAGATGTTTAAAGCTTCCTCTCCCATGAGTTCTGGTATGCCCCCACATATAGCCATAATGAAAAGGAGGATAGTTGTGACCCCCGGAAACCTGTTCAGAACTCCCCTGTGGTTTGCAGTCCCCAGTCTGAGAACCCATGACTGGAGCACTTGTACAGCCCCCACCACGATAGTATATGAGCATCTCAGACTTCATTTTCTCAACACCCTACACAACAGGGAAGGTTAATTATCCTTATTTTATAGATGGGGAAACTGAGATACAAAAAGATGGCTTTGTATGACTTCCCCAAGGTCATACGGACAGTCTGTGGCAGAGCCAGGAATTAAACCCATATCTGAGTCCCAGTCCAGTGCCTTATCGCCAAGGGCTTCCTTCTTCCCCTATTCTTTCTCAGGTCAGATTATTCATTTCTAAGGGGTATTCAGAAAACCACCAATTTGCCAAAATATTCACAGTTCCCAAAACTTTCACAAATGTTCACACAAGTGGTTATTTCACTAATAATTTGTACAGGAAAGGGTAGTATTCATTATTTATACAAGGCCTATGAGCTACTTAAAGGTATGACTCAGGATGTATGTGATGAATAGGCCTTCTTTGGGCCCTTTGCACAGAGGTGTACATCACCCTGGGGGCCCAGTCCTGCAGCTTATTTCCATGAGCAGTCCTGCTTTGGTCAGTTAGCATGTGGAAAGAATACATAAAAAATAAACAAAACAAAACCTATACCTAGGTCTAAGGCTCCTCAGACTCTCTTAGGCAGCCCCAAACCCTTGAAAGTACAGCAAGTAGGATGTTCCCGCCTTTAACATGTTTGCTCTGCAACCTTAATAACTGGAAGGCTGGGGCTAGTCCACCCTAATCACAGAATTCGCCCCAGCTGTGAGGAAGCAAGTGATTCCAGTATAAACGCAGCAGAAATCGTCAGGGAAAGGAGGAAGTGCAGGAAACTGGGGCTATGCCGTAAAGAGTAAAAGGCATCTCAGGGCCCTGAGTCATTATGGGAGGAGGACAAACTCCAGGGGAGGTACTGAGAGGCAGAAAGACAAACCCTGAGGGAGGAGAGGCTGTGCCCACATGAAAGTAGGATCAGGATGGTGTGAGTTTGTGTTCGAGTTTGAAAGACTTTGTGTTACTTTAGAGCAGTGGTTCCCAACCTGTGGCCCGGGGGCCAAAAGTGGCCCCCAGGGGCTTTCAAAGTGGCCCGCGGCTCCCCTCCCACTGGCTGCAGAAGGGAACCACTGCCTAAGGGCCCAGGCAGAGCATGTTTCCGTGGGGCTACAGGACCAGTGCAGGCTCCTTGCTGCAGCCAAGGGAATGGGAGATCAGCGCTTCCCTCCCCCTGGCTGTTGCAGGGAGCTTGGCAAAGTGCTCCACCTGGGTCCCTAGACGCTGGGGTCCCTGCTGGAGCCAGAGGGAGGGGAGCACTAATTTCCCATTCCCCAGGCAGCAAAAGGGCAGAAGCCACTGCCTAGGGACCGAGGTTGAGCACACAGGGCTACAGGACACATGCAGTTTCCCTGCTGCAGCCAGGGAGATGGGAGATCAGTGAGGAGGCAGCCTCCTTCCATCTGGCTGCAGGAAGGGGGAGAGGGGGTCTGCTGATGGAGACTGGTCCATCGACAGGAAACTCCCTCTGGTCGACGCAGCGTTACTCTTTGAGGGGTGGATTGACTGCATTGGCCGGAGAGCACTTCTGGGATTTATTGTGCGGGTCTCCACTGCCTGCTCAATCGATCCCACTGCATCGATCCATGGAGACCAATGCAGCGCCTGCAGCGTAGACATACCGTTTATCGCAAAGCCCCTGTGAAAGAAAGAAGGGCTGGAGACCTTTAAACTGTGCCAACAAAATTTTCTTTACCCAAGGAAAAGAATATCCTTCACCCAAGGATATTTCTTTACCCATGAGCAGCAACAATAAGAAAGGACTAAACACTATTATCTTTCCTGTACATGTTAGCTGCCTATACATCTTGAGCAACATCACTAGAGCAAACAGCAAATAAGTGTAGCAGCAGCAATCTGTTTTTCTTCTGCACTAGTCTTCTGCTTGAGCTCACCTTTGCCTCCTCAGCAAATCCTTGCAAACTTATATGGCACTTGCCTGAACAGCTGAACTGTAAACATAGGGCAGGACCAAAGGTGACACAAACATGAGGCTGTGAAAAGCAAGCAACATATCCCAGCAGCTCACAATGATCCGGGAATAGGAGACAGCTGAAGTCCAAGAACTGGACTGAAACTAATGTTTACTTGCCCCTACAATTATAAAACACTGTTTGTTTTAAAAATTCACTCCTACTATGAAGTCTATAGGAAACTGACTGACTAGTAACAGCAAGGTTGGGAATGGGAAATAATCTAGATAGTTAATAATAATATTTATTTTATGTTAAATGCTTTATGAATGCATGGCCAGTTGTCATCCTGGCCACTTAACCTGTATGTTGAACCCCTTTTGTTTACCCTTTGTCTGCCTTTTTTCTATTGGAAGTGCTTTGGGACAGGGGCTGTACCTTACTCTGTGTTTGCACAGCTTTCGGTACATTGCAGGAGGCCACTGGACACTTATAATAAGAAATATTCATGTTTTTTTCTGAACATAGACTTCGACACACTCTGCTGCATTTGATACAGCATTTGAGAGAGTTGACCACAGAACCCTGTTATCCTGTCTTGGGGACATGGAAGGGGCTAGCAGGATTACACTGCGATGGCTTCCATCATTTCTCATAGGCTGCTCTCATTGGCTGTCTGCTGCTCAGCCTCCAGAGCTGTCACCTGTGGAGCCCACAGGGATCCATGTTCTTTCATCTCCAACATCTGATGAAACCACTAGGGGAAACTGTGAAACAGCCCGGTCTGAAATGCCAGCAATATGTACATGACATCCAGCTCTACATCAGCTTCTCCTCAGAGGCAAATACCCAACAATACACGTGTGACAACCAGTGCTCTGTCACCTTCACATCACATCTACCAGCCCTCCAAGCAATTGGCTCAGAACAGCAGCTGAAGGAGACTTGATGGAAGCCAAATCCTGGAAAGGATGAGGGGGCACTGAGAGGGAGATATTTTGAAGAACTTACCATCTCTGAAGCATCACCTTCTATACTGAGCCTGCTTCCTCAGATCATTGAGACAGTCCACAGCCTTGGTGTTCATCTGGACACCTTGTTGCTTCAGGAGACCCAAATAATCACATCTGCTAGATACACCCGTTTCAACCAATGATTGGCAAGAAGACTATACCCTTTCTTGTCAGATTCATACTTAGATACAACACTCCCCCTGTTTATCATCTCCAAGCTTGCATATTGTAAATCTGTACCTAGGTATGAAAATACTGACCTTAAATACCGCATTTGTTTCAGAACAGCATAGGCCATCTAGAACTCATCAACCCAATGCTTCACTATCTGCACTGTCTCCTTGTCAAATTCTGGGTCAAATCCAAGGTTTCTGTCCTCACCTCCAAATCCATCCATGGGATTGGCTCTGGTTACTGAGGGGAACCACCTCATCCTCTTTGATCATGACCTCTGATAACAGCCATGGTCCACTGGAAAATGTCAGTCTCAAGAAGAAGATACTTGTATACAGTAGACGGGAGTCTTCTCTGCAGTTGGCTCACACATCTGGAAGAGATAAGGAGGACCACCTTAGCGCTTACAAAGCCAAGTGCTAATTTCACTCCTTCAGCCAGCTACCTCTTTTCATCACCCCACAATAATGCTAGACCCACACCAAATACAGCCCCAAAGTCCAGTCCCTGCTGCTCGGATGGAAAAGGAAGAGAGAAAAGGTATAGCTCATGTGTACACTTCATAATTTGAGGCACCAGATACCATGGTGATGGGCACTGTATAAAAACTCAGCTAGATAGGTAGGTAAACTGGAGGTGAAAATAAAAATAGTGGATCAGATCAGAAGTCCCTCTAGCCCAGTATCCTATCCCAATGGCCAGTACCAGAAGCTTCAGAAGAATGTGTGAAACTTCCATAATGGATAATTATATAATAACCTGCACATGAGGAACATTTCTCCTAACTCTTGACTGAGTGGTTTACGTGCTGAAGAAGGAGGATTTATCTCTCTTGCACATTTTCATCTAACTGATGTAATGATGGAGGATATTTTTGTTATCCATATATGCAAATGGCCAGTCTTTTTTTAGTTCGGCAAAGCTTGTGGCCTCAATGATATTTTAAGGCAATGAGTTCCACAGGCTACGTGTTATATAAAAAGTATATTCCTTTATCAGTATTAAATGTGTTGCCTTTTAATTTCATTGTATGTACCTTTGTTTTTGTCGAAGGGTAAGTAGTAGTGTCCGATTCATCTTTTTTAGACTATTCATTATTTGTATACCCCTATCGTGTCTCCACCTCTCTAAACTAAATGGTCCTAATGTTTTTCAGTGAAGCCCTTCCAGACCTCTAATCATCACTCATCTTTAGACCTTTCCTATTTCTTTTTTATGGCCTTCAGATAGGGTGACTAAACCTGAACACAGCACTCCAGATGAGGCTGCACCTTTGATTTATATAAAGATATTATAATATTTTCAGTATGATTTTACTTTCCATCCTTTATGCACCCTGACATTATTTGCTTTTTGACCACACTGAGCAGAGGTGAATTCAGCCTGAAAGAGGCCCAGGTATTTTCCTGAGTAAAAGCAGTTATTTCAGGACTCATCATTTTGCACGAGTAGTTCAATTTGATTCTTCCAATATGCATTACCTTATACTTGTCCACATTGAAATTAAACTGCCATTTGACTGCCTTTAGAGAGTCTTTCCTCACAATTTTCCCCATTCTTGACTAATCTAAACAATGTAATTAAACATTGAAAGTTAACGATAGTGAGTCCTGTGGGAATCCACATCTGAGGCCTTTGATGAGAAAGAACAGATGCCAATGGAATCCTCTGGACCCACCACAAAATCATGGCAACCACCTCTCGTGCTACTGAGAGTGGCTTGGAAGATCTGGTATTGTCAGGAAGGACAACTGACCTCCATCCATTGCTGAGGAGATCATTGTCCAACTCTGTCTCTATGCCACATAAGAGTCTGAATTGCTATTGGAGTTCATAGATTCATAGATTTTTTTTTTAAGGCCAGAAGGGACCATTAGCATCATCTAGTCTAATATGCATAACACAGGTCAGAGATTGTCACCTAGCAATTTCTGTATCAAGCCTATCACTTTTGTGTGAGCTACAGCATATCATTTAGAAAGATATCCAGTCTTGACTTAAAGACGGCAAGATATGGAGAATCCATCACATCTATAGGTAAGTTGTTCCAATGAGAGGGCCCCAAGTCTAGTGAGGGGTGTGTTTTGATGGCTCCCGTGATGGGAGAGGGCAAAAGGATATGAAGAGCTGGATCCTGCAAGATTTCCAGGCCCCCCAGGACTTCCAGGACAGGCTTGAGGTTTCATGGGATTTGGCCCATGATTTGGAGCCACGATGAGTCTTGTGCCATTTCACAATTGCTGGTTTCCAGCAGTCAAACCACCCGCCCCAGTTATCTAGGTCACTGCAGGCTGTGTTAGTTGCCACTTTGGGGCTGGGAAGGAATTTTTCTCCATACCACCAGGCTGGTTTTTTTTACCTTCCTTGCAGTGAAAACCTAGGGGTTGGGTGTTTGACGACCAGAGAGCTGGAATTCTCTCCTCCTGGAGGCCACAGTGTGGACTTATATGAGAGTCATTTAGCTTTCACAACTTTTGGCAGGAGCCATGTGCAGGAACTCACTGATTTAGGCTCCAGATCCAAAAAGATAACATAATGGGCATCCTGAGGGCATTGGACTCGATGATCTCTTGAGGTCCCTTCCAACTCTAATATTCTATGATTCCTTATGAGACCGGGGGGAGGCGAATGGGGGGGGGGGTTGTGTCTAATCCCCCGGGGCAAATGTGCACCAGGGTTGGGGCACTCCCCCAGGGGGACCATCCCACCAATGCTCTTAACAGAAGTGCTGGCAGGGGGTTGGAGTCCCCTCTCACCTCAACTCTTGAAAGGAGAAGGGATGCTAGCAGGTGAGTGGAGGTGCCCAGAGACCCTCCTAGTTTGATGATTGGCTCCCCGTGCAGTGGGAGCCCTCAAGAACTGGCAAAGGATCACTGGTGCGTGAGTGACTGCACTGGGCTGTACCCCTTGTAATTTGACCTATAAAGTTGCATCCTTGTTAATTCCCATACCACGAGTCCTTGCCTTTCTCCACACAGTGAGCACACCAATTAATTACCCTTGCTGCTAAAAATGTGCACCTCTTTATTTCTAGTCTGCATTTGTCTAGCTTGAGCTTCCAACCAGTGGGTCTGCACTAAAAAGAAAAGTACATGATGTGATTCAACAGTTGGAAGTTCAACTTCACACTAGAAATAATAGGCAAATTTTTACAGTGTGGGTAATAAACCTTTGGAACAACTTATCAAGGACATGATGGTTTGGTACCTTCTTCTCAATGCCAGGGGCAGTTAGAGATTGGATAATAACTTGTAAGGACCTGAGTGTCAAGTGCTAGGTATGCAGAGACCAGCTAGGTCTATCCCCTGATATGTATGCCTACTAGTGAAATAAGGGAACTAAGTAGAATTGTTTAGATTTACTGGGGCTGGATCCTCCACTTTCAATCATCATAATAGTGCCAATGAATTCAATCAAGTAATGCCAGTTTAAACACCAGCTGAGAATCTTTCCCACTCTACAGTCTTGAACCCAGCCAGATGGTCTGTTTATCACTAATACCTGGCTGGCATTTTTGTCAGCCAGATTCCCTGCACGTACTTCCTTGGGATCCAACAAACCATATTCTCACTCACTTGTTGTGTGTGACATAACATCTCAGTGTTAACCCCATAAATAAAAGAAGCGCACATGTTTTCACAACAGAGACCCATTAGCAAGTCAAAGCAACAGCTCGGAATGGTGGAGGCATGAACCTAAAGAATCTGTGGTATTTGTGAGAAATGCAGATAGTGGAGTATTTGAGTTATTTCCAAATACTTCAGCAACTATTCTCCTAATTCATACGGCCTGTTTGGCCAATTGCAGAGCTTGATACCTACTGTACCAGTAGAGGTTTGTGTATGGAGCAATGGGGAGTGCAGGGAAAAGATGGCTAGAAATGTCTAAGGGCTTCTTACACCTTAAAGTAAAATAGCAGTAATTCATTCTTGGAGCGCACCTTTCATCGAAGGATCTCAGAACACTTTACACACAATTATTTAAGTCTCAAAACATCCTTGTGAGGCAGCTAAGTAATATTAGTGTAGCAAAAGAGAGGTTAAGTGACTTGCTTCAGGTCAGCAAGTCAACAGGAGAGGCAGGAATAAAATCCAGACTGATTCTCAGTCCTCCCTGCCTCCCTTCCCTAAACACTAGACCCCTTTCCAGGGTTGGGATTAGAACCCACAAATCCTGATTCCCAGGCCTCTGCTCATTAGCCTCCACTCCCAGAAATGAGAAATGAAATCAGGATCCTGATTCCCAAAGCCCACTTCTCATTATATAACACTCCTCTCCCAGAACTGCCAGTAGAACCCAGGAGTGCAGACCCCAAGCACCCAGCTATAATCATTAGACCATACTCCCTCCCAGAACCAGAAATAGAACCCAAGATTCTTGATTCTCAGGCCCATACTCTAAACCAATAGACCCATTCCCTTTTAAGAAAACTTTATAAAAGAGTCATCTATTTGTTTATAGCTGTTACAAAATCTAAGACTCCATTTGTTTTAAGGCAATGTGGTGAACTGCAAATCCTGGATCTTCCACCCATTTCTTCTGCATTAATTTGTTTTGGAAGGGTTACCCAGAAAAAGGAAGATCTCAGGCCTTCCAATGAGGGCTTGCTGAAATTGCCTGCCTGAACACATGTATGTGTTGAACCACATATTAGTCACAATGAAATCACAATCCCTGCTGGGCATTTAACTAAGGTATTTCAACCCGGCTTCCCCTCTTTGAAGAAAATGATCATTCCCACCCAGTTGGCATTTCTTGATCCTATTTTCTTTTTCCTTCTCTCACTCTCTCCCTTTGTCTTTTGCCCTCTCTCTTCCTCACTCCTAGTTTTCATTAATGTTTGTTATGTTTTATTTCTCGTTTATATAGCACCATATCCTGCAGGGACTGTGTCAGACGCATTCATAGTCAAGCTCTTCTGTTTTCCCTTCTCTCTCTTTTCTCCTAGTCCCTGTCCATCATTCTCTCTCCCTTCTCCACCGCTTTCTTTCTTTGAGTCCAATCTAGTATCCACTGAGGTCATTGAAAGGACTCCCACTGACTTCAATGGCCTTTTGTCCCCAGTACTCTCTATCTATGTTTACTATATCTCCTCCTTCCTTCTTCACAGTTTGGGTATGAAATTCCAGGTTGCTTCCTGATCACACATGAACAATGCCATGAGGAGTGGAACTTCTTCCTTTTCTTGAGCTTGTCTGTAAATATTTGTCCTCCTTCCAGTATCTTAAAATCCTTATTATGTATGAAATGTTCCGGAGGGGTAGCCGTGTTAGTCTGTATACAGCAAAAACAACGAGAGTCCTGTAGCACCTTAAAGACTAATACATTTCTGTGGGCATAAGTTTTCGTGGGCTGCAACCCACTTCGTCAGATGCGTGAAGTGAAAATTACGGATAAGAAGTATATATATACATCCAAGGGTAAGAAACATAACAATGGGGAGGGCAAGTGCTAACAAAGTCAGTTCAGTTAGGGTAGATGAGGCCTATTCACAACCATTGATTAGAAGGTGAGAATGTGTAAACAGTGACAATTACTTCTTGTAATGAGAGAACCATTCCAAGTCCCTATTCAGAGCCAGTCTGATTGTGTCAAGTTTGCCTATGAGTTCAAGCTCTGCAGTTTCTCACTGAAGTCTGTTTTTGAAGTTTTTTTTTGTAGAAGAATGGCAACTTTCAAGTCAGCTACAGCGTGTCCTGGGAGATTGAAGTGCTCTCCTACTGGTTTATGGATGTTAGCATTTTTTATGTCTGATTTGTGTAGTGACAATCCGGTTTGGCCAATGTACATGGCAGAGAGGCATTGCTGGCACATGATGGCATATATTACATTAGTAGATGTGCAGGTGAATGAGCTCCTGATGGTGTGGCCAATGTGGTTAGGACCTGTGATGGTGTCACTAAAGTTGATGTGCGGGCAGAGCTGGCAATGGAATTTGTTGCAGGGATAGGTTCCTGGGTTAGTGTTCTTATTGTATGGTGTACGGTTGCTGGTGAGTATTTGCTTCAGGTTGGGGGGGCTGTCTGTAAGCAAGGATAGGCCTGCCTCCCATGGCTTGAGCAAGTGAGGAATCATCTTCTAGGATAGGTTGTGTAGATCCTTAATGATGTGTTGGAGAGATTTTAGCTGAGGCCTGTAGGTGATGGCCAGTGATGCTCTGTTGTTTTTTTTGTTGGGTCTCTCCTGTAGTAGGTGACTTCTGGGTACCCATCTGGCTCTGTCAATTTGTTTCTTCACCTCCCCAGGTGGGTACTGTAGTTTTAAGAATGTTTTATGGAGATCTTGTAGGTGTTTGTCTCTGTCTGAAGGATTGGAGCAAATCCGGTTGTATTTTAGGGCTTGGCTGTAGACAATGGATTGTGTAATGTGTCCAGAGTGGAAGCTGGAGGCATGAAGGTATGTATTGCAGTCAGTTGGTTTTCAGTATAGACTGGTATTAATGGGACCATCCTTTATTTGTATTGTAGTGTCCGGGAAGTGGATTTCTTGTGTGGACTGGTCCAGGCGGAGGTTGATGGTGGGGTGGAAATTATTGAAATCCCGGTGGAATTCTTTGAGGGACTCTTTCCCATGGGTCCACATGATGAAAATGTCATCAATGTAGCGTAGGTAAGGAAGAGGTGCTTGGGGACGAGTTTCGAGGAAGCAATGTTCTAGGTCAGCCATAAAAATGTTGGCATTCTTCAACAAAAAATCTTCAAAAACAGATTTCAGCGAGAAACTGCAGAGCTGGAACTCATGCAAATTTGACACAATCAGACTGGGTCTGAATAGGAACTTGGAATGATTATCTCATTACAAGAAGTAATTGTCACTGTTCACACATTCTCACCTTCTAATCAACAGTTGTGAATAGGCCTCATCTACTCTAACTGAATTGACTTAGTTAGCACTTGCCCTCCCCATTGTTGTTTCTTTTCCTTGGATGTATATATATACCTCCTATCTGTGATTTCCACTGCACACATCTGACAAAGTGGGTTGCAGCCCATGAAAGCTTATGCCTGCAGAAATGTATTAGTCTTTAAGGTGCTACAGAACTCTCATTGCTCTTATTATGTATGTTACTGGTATGCCTAGAGGCTCCAGCTGTGGTTGGTGCTCTATTGTGCTAGGTGCTGAACACAGTAACATAGAGTCTCTGCCCCAGAGAGCATGCACTCTGCATAAACAGAGTAAGCACAGAGTCTTGCCCAAAGTCACATAACAGATCTAGGAACAGAGCCCAGGTCTCCTGACTCCTATACCAGTGGCCTAGCTGGCTGCTACAACATGAAAGCTTCCACCTCTTGCTCTTTTTCCCATCCATCTCTCCATTCTTCCAGCCACTGGCCCTCCTCTCTTTTTATTTTAAGAGTTGACTCTGCCATTTCCCATCTATAAGGTGACAGACAAAAACTTTCTTAGAAAACAGTCATAAAAAGAAGAAAATGAAAAAGAAAGACCCAATGGAGAGCAGAAAATTACAGTGTCTGGGGCAGTATTTACAATAATTATAATTATTATAAAGTACAATAGGCTGTAGAAACCCATAATTCTCCTGGTGCTTTCTGATTTTTAGCTCTATCTTTAGAAAGTGCATGCCAGAGAAAAAGTCAGAAACAGAATGTCATGAAGTCACTTTCCTCACTGTGCTGTAAAACTGTTGGGGGGAATATTTGTGTCTGCAGAGATACAGGGACAGGCAGCTTTGGACATGGGAGGCATAGCCATTGCTGCTAGGGCAAATAAACACTCTGGGAATCTCTATGCAGGAGTAAGGAGTTGCATCGGATAGTGGCTTATTACCCATATGATCTTGCTCTGACAGCTCATTGGTCTGAATTTTCCCCACTGAAATCCTCCCTGGCTTTTTTTACAGTAGGAAGCCAGGATTTTATCTTGTTCTTTGTGCTGCAGATCACCTGGTAAACTACAGCTCCAATATGTTTGATATCTCTTTACACAGAGGGGATTTCATGTCTCTGCCCCTCCCCATTTATCACCTCCAAGAAGCAGGGATTACTCCTGCTTTCATCTGTTGGATCACTCTGAAGCCCCCAGCTCCACTAACACAACCACATATCTATTCTACTCTGTTCTAGGTTCTTGTACCACCCTTACCCCCATAGTACCCGAGCACCTTCCAGCAATGCATTAAGCAACATGACTACCATCCATCATGTGTGATTTGTTCTTTCTCTCATCCTCCCCCTCACCTCCCTGGGGGAAGAATTGTGTGTGCCATGGAGGCGTGTGTTCTTGGTGATGGGTTTTTGCATGTATACATTGCTCTGTGTTCACTTTGAGGAAGGCAGGCTGAAGCAGTGCCCCTTGCACTTGGAGCAGAAGGAACTGAGATTTGTGATGGCCCTTAGCTCCTGGACGAGATTGTTCCACGATCTACAGCCAACCCTCAGGAATGCTCTGTCTCCTGCACAAAAGAGCTTTACCCGCGTGATAGAAAGTTCCCTTCTTCCTGAAGAGTGGAGATGGTGATCGTGGTCCACATCCAAGCGTTTCAGGTGATCTTCCAGGTATCCTGGGTTCTGGCCATTGAACACCTTGAAAATAGGGACTGAGACTGAAGATAGAGACTTGACTCAGTATTGTATGGGATGCTGGTGTCTGAAGTGGAGGACGGGTGTGATGTGCTCACAGGAGCCCATGTTGCTGAGGAGAAGTACTGCAGCATTCTGTACTAGTTGAAGTTCCTTAAGGTTTATCTTCACTATTCCAATCTAATACCACACTCATCACTGTGGGATCTGAGAACTGCCCATAGTGCATTACTTAGCAATGTGGACACCAGCTGTCGTGTGTGGGTTACTAAAGGCTCCTACAACGCTACTTCCTAGTCAACAGCGAGAATGGTGCTTGAGATCCTCTGGAAGAAGCTAGCCTCCTTTGGCGAAAGGAGAGGCATCATCTTCTCTGTCTGAAGCTCTTTGGGGTAGGGACGGTCCCTTACCATGTGTTTGCACAGCATCTAGCGCAGTGAGGCCCTGCTCTTAACTGGGGCCTCCAGGTGCTACTGCAATACAAAATAATAACTTGGAATAAGTGCCAGCACTAAACAACAGTGTCATCCTCACTTCCTGCAGCGCTGCCTCAGGGAAATGGTGCTTCCCCAGTGATAATATTGCAATATCTAAATCACTGATGTGCTAGAACTATGATGTCATTCCTAAAAGAGCTTGTCCCTAAGAATGGCTTTCCCAGGAAAGATGTCAGAACACGGTGGGTACTTGGGACCTTGACTGGACACTCATGGTGTGATGAGAAGTCCAGACAGACCTAGGTTCTTTCTCATTCTAGGCCGTTGGAAGCAAACCCCAGTACATATTAACACCAATGCAATGGCCTCTGGCATGAACCACACAGCTCATAAAGCTCTGGCATGCCTGTGTATGCCCTGAGTGACAGCTGACTGTGTGTATGGCATGCTTGCATGTCACTGTTGACTTGTTTGCACATGCGTGCTGAATGCAGGTACATGTGAGAGTCCGAACACATGGGCATGCCTATGACAGATAGAGAGAGATGGAGGGGCACAACGTATACCAACGGAAATTGAATCCGAGGACTAGATCACAAAGATCCTTCTGACAAAGGGAGTCAGTGGAAGCTTTGTTTGTAGGGGACATTTTCCTCCTTTCATTACCTTCTTTATTTCAAGTGGCTTAACTGTGTAATGATGTCTTTGGAGTTGCATCTCCCAGCTCAGGGGAAGTGGTTCATTTTGCTTACTGAATTCCTACTCTGTCTTTTCATACATTGGGGCTCTCAAGAGAGGCAAACAGGGAAGCTCCCAGTTAATTGCCAGTATCTGGAGAAAATGCACAATTTGTTAAACTGGGTGAAATAATGAATGAACACTTACTCAGTCTTTTCCTTCTGTCTCAAAGGTCAGTGCCATGTTCTTTTGCTGCTTCCCCTTCCTCCTAGGACCTTGGATCCCTGTTTAAAGAACTTGAAATGACAATAACATGTAAACTGTTTTGCCAGGGTGTATAATTAGAGGTCTTTGTGTATCATAAATACATAATAATGGGGCAAAGGAGAGGAATGGAATAGGAGTATGGCCAGGGAGCTCTTGCTGCAGGCATCAGCTGTACTACCGTCACATTGGCGGTGAATTCCCCTCTATCAGGACTAAGTATTGTAACAGAGAGTCTAGCCCTTGATCTCTGTCTATCTAGGCACGTATGTAGCCTCAATCACCGTAGTATCTGAGCAATTAACACAAGCTTTGATAACACAATAGTCTGTTTTATTTTGTTGGGGGGTGAGGGAAGCAGAACCTTCATACACAGTAACCCTACATTGTGTATCACTTAAGATTGCTGCACACATAACATATTTAATACAAACCTCAAAAGCAAGGATCACACCTTCAACTCCACTATGCAGAGACACACACCTTATCACTTGCACAACCATTTATAGACCACAACCAATGAACCATAACCTTAGCTCTGCCATAGTCGGGATGCCAGCCTTCCAGCACATCCTTCCCGAAACTCCCCCAACCAGTACCTTCCCCGTCCCCCTCTACTGTTCCTTCCTCACGGTTCCAGGAAATTACACTCCCGGCTGGGGAGACGGACACCGGCAACCCGCCATTCCTGAAATATGAAGCAAGCATGCAGAGGTGGCAGTGTGGGCCAGGGGATAGAGTACCAAACCAGCTCCCTGGCATTCCCAGCTCTGCCTCTGACTGTCCTGTGACACTGACTGTGCCTTCACCTCTCCTTGCTTCTGTTTCCCTTCCTCTCCTTTGTCTGGTAGGTTTATTTAGACTGTAAGCTTTGCAAGGCAGGGACTGTCTCTCACTATACATTTGTACAGTGCCTAGTGCAGTGGGCTCCCAGTCTTGACTGGGTCTGTTTGCCAAGACTGCAACAAGAGTAACTAATAATCAATCGGAAGAGGCCCAACAGGAAAAAGATGGCCTTAGTGGAAGCAGACTGTCCTGTGATGATCTTTTGTCCTGTCATTTAGCACGGAGCAAAAGTTAAAATCTTTCACATTCTGGTTTAAAAGCCCAGTCTTGCCTCCGAAGAGTTTCCAGATTAGGGATTTTCTAAATGTATTGCCATTAAAGCAGGACATCAAAGCTTTGCTTTCTCAGGATGCAGCAGCAAACGCAGCCATAAAATAAGCAGCTCTGTTGAGCGCTGTGGACTTGCCTGAGCCACGGAGCTGAGAGCTCTGTTATGCTATAACACAAACTACAAACGCCTTGTTACTGCCCAAAAGATCAGTGAAAGACTTCTGGCTCCAAGCCTATCATTCAGGTGGGTGGCATAGGAGAAACAGACAGAGAGTGACCCTGACATGGTTCTAAGGAGGGGTTAGGGCCACTTGTCTGCGTCACTATGGAGATAATCTGAGTCTGTTGAAGATGGCCTTACAGCAGCATAAGCAGGAAGAGGAGAATCTGGACCCCAGGAGTAGCTCCCCTTTTCAGCTAATCTCAGGGCAGCTGAGGGATTGATGCAGGGCTGGGACACTGTTTCGTCGATATCAGCTCCAGCCAGTCTCACGACCTCACAGACATCTGAAAATGCCGCATGTGCTCAGATACCACAGTAATGGGCATAGCATACACACCTAGGTGGGTCTTATGGATGGAGCGGCTCCTGCTTTTCTGCATCTGCACTGTCACGGGGCAGAGTCACTGCTCAGTCTCCTGCTCCTTTGGGGACAGGCGGAAGTGGGCTGGCAGTGCCGCGAAGGCAGTCTGGGCTCAGTGTCTCAGAGGAAATAGAGCACCAGCCAGCCTTAGAGAAGGCGTGAGCTCTGCAGGGTGTCCTTGGCCAAAACATGTGTCCTAGAGATAAGGGGCCTTGTTGGTGATCAGGGTGGAAAAGAGGGAACCCTTAGAGCTCCAGGATCACACAAAGAACCCTCTCTCCAGTCCTTTGCTACCCTCCTTCACAATCCTTTAATGGTTTTGGCATGTTTCTGTATATGGATCTGAAGCCATCACTCCCAGGACATCCTGAGGCTGGTGCCACTACAGAGCATCCTTACCTCAAAGGCAAATCCCACAGGGAGAAGCACAGAGCCCTACCGAGTTCTGCAGCACCCCAAAACTAAGGTGTGTGGACATTCCAGACCCAGCCTCTCCCTGGTAAAATGCACATGCCCAGGATGTTCCCGGCATGGCTTTTAAATAATTCATTGGCCTTAGATATTCGAAAACCCACAGTTATGTCCTTTGGGGCTTTGGCCAAACCAAATAAACTAACAGAAAATGTAACAGGTTTTTGCCTTTCGAGAGTTGGATCCTCCAGCCATGGGCAGCCTCAGAAGCAATGTCCACCATCTGCAGAGCAAACCTGTGGAAAGCAGGATGTGCGTCAGGCTAGCGGCCTGCTGGGAGTGAAATCAGAGAGGAACCCCTCATCCTAAAGCCTTTTGCTGCTCACTGGGGAGAGGCCACAGGCACACGCGCTGGCAGAGGATGCAACCTGCAATGGAACATAATCTTCATTGACTCAGAGCCCGTGCAATCCTGTGGAGTTTAGTACAGAAGCCAGCCCATAGTGAAGGGTGTTGAGCAGTGAGGGCTAGTGTGTCCAGAGTAGAGTCAGTGTTACCCCCAGAAGGGTGACTGGGCCAGCACTTGCACACACACACAAACTGGGTGCCATTTCCAGAACCTCTCTGTTGGATGGCCGTTCGACCCGGCCCGGTCGCCGTGGCCCTTCCTTGGGTCCAGACTCTGGGGAAGGTCACAGTGCCTTCCTAATGGGGGAAACAGCGTCTTCGGAGGAGACGTAGTCCGGCCCTAAGGCAGGGCGGACTGTCAAGTAGCCTGTCGCCCCCCAGCCCTTGGCAGGGCGGTCGAGCAAATAGTTAACAGCTCTGACCCTTAGGCAGAGCGGGCAAGTAAGCAGTCAAATGCTCTGACCCTTAGGCAGGGCGAGCAAGCAGTGGGTCCGCTCTCTGGAGCGGTAGGGAGGAGGAGGCTCTCCCGGGGTGGCTAGGGAAGGGAGGAGGGGGGATGCAGGCCCACCCGTCTCCACTGCGTCCCAGCCCAGGGCCCTAGTAGTGGCAAAGGCGTTGCCACTCAGTCGGCGGGACTCCCACCACAACACGCTGACGGGGCTTGCCCCTGTCCCAGCCACTGACTATGGCTGTCCCTGGGCCACTTCCTCCCCGTATCCCCAGGTACCTGGTTCGTCTGGGTCCTCGGAGTCGCTGAGGTGCTCGGTCCGGGGTAGGCCTGCCAGTCCTGCCTCGTCCACAGGTGGCAAGGTGGGGAGCTCCTCGGCGAGGGGCAGCTCCTCCAGGTCACAGGGCACGGGGAATGGTTCGGCCTCAGGCAGCTCTTCCAGGTCCTGTCCCATCTCTGGGGGCTCAGCGTCAGGCAGCTCCTCCAGGTCCCGTCCGGCCTCGGGGGGTATCTCCCATCCGGGTTGCTCAGGGGTCTCGGTCCAGTCCCGGGTATCGGATGGCTCAGGCCACTCACTGGGGCCGGATGGCCTGGTCCAGCTACGAGAAGGCCCTACCCAGTCTCCAGTCCCAGGCCGGTCTGGGGATGGTCAGAGTCTCTGCTCCCGGGGGGGCGAGCTTCCCTGGTATTGGCCTGGCTCCTCTCTGGCCTAGGTCTCAGCCGGCAGGGCAGTACATCTGCTCACCAAAAGAGACTAAGCAAAAGTCCATATGGAACTCAGTGCCACAAGATAGCAGTGAGGCCAAGAACTGTGTGGGATTCACAAAGGGAGCCGACATTTAGATGTATCACAAGAACGTCCAGTGTTACATATGCTAGGGCAAAGAGATGTAAACCCTTGTGATTTGGGACATAAGCCAGCCACTAACTGACAGGGATGAAGCAGCAACTTCCTTTATGGGCAGGTTATTCCACAAGGGTTTCATGCACCTTCCTCTGAAGTAACTGGAACTTGCTACTGTCAGAGAGAGAGAGAGAGAGAGAGAGGACATTGACCAGGGTGGTCTACTGAGCTGATCCAGTCTGGGGATTTCTTTGGAGCAGTGGAAGGAATTAGGAAGAGACTGGGATGTAGGAAGATATGGGGAAGTGCTGAGGACGCTCTATTCTTGTCATGTGTACGCTCCTTTTTTCTCTCACTCTTGCTTTTGAGTGTTTGCCCAAATAGATTTCCAGGGCAGCTGCCCTTTGATGTCTCATCCAGGGATGGCTGATCTTCCCCAAATGAAACTAACTCTTGCAACAGCAATAATAAGCATCACAATATTAAACAATAATAATATTAAATCAAAACATGTCTAGTTCCTCCCCCATGGGGGTACCGTTCTTCTTTTAACAAAGGATGGAAAAGAAATATTGAGGGAAACCTAATCTGACCCAGGTAAAGAAACTGTGCCTACAAGAAACTTTTGAGAGAGAGCATTCCTCTCCAAGAGGCTTTGTGTGGACACCATGACTGAGGAAGAGGTGACCAATAACACGCATGGCAACGAGTTGTCTAAATAAACAGACCCAGCCATGCCTCCATGTTGAATGGTTGAGTTCACCTCCCACTGCAGGAAAGAAAGAGAGAGAGTTCCTCTGAGCAGCTAGCTTTGAAGAACAGGCAGCTTCACAGAGCTGGAAGGAGGCCATCTAAGTCAGATTCTCTGGGAGTGAGGGGCATGAGCAGAGCTGTGTGTGGGGAGCCCAGGGCTGGGACAGCAAGGAGTTGGGGATATGGGGTGTTTCATACCACTGTTACCTTCATTTCCCCTCCTCCCTTCCTTCTCATTTATGGTGTCTTGACTCTGATTATATTGTAAACTCCTTGGGGCAGGGACCATGTTTGCATAAAAGTGCAGCACCCAGAACAATGGAGCCTCAATCATGATTGCCAATGATATATAGAAAGAGAGTGGCACATCTCCCCCTGCTCCCATTCGACAGTCCAACAGCAGTTAGCGTCTGCAAAAACAGTTCACTCCGTCCTTCAAGTGGCATTTTGGCTGTGGTTTTTGGGAAAGGGGAAACAACATGAAACCAAAGAGGGATTAAGGAGTTCAAGCTTCTTCCCGTCTGCTCTGCCAGGCTCCTGAGTAGGTGTGCCACCACTAACAACTGTTGAGTCATGTTGGCCAGGGCTTCCTCTTATAAAATCTCTAACTGCCTTTGTGAGCGGCTTTTGATCTGCCCTCTGGTAGTTTGGCATCTGGTGTCTGGGGTAGCACAAGTGCCAGCAGTAGGTTTCATGCAATATCTGATTAGTTCACCAGAACAAAACGTAATCAATGAGTTTTGTTGCCCATTTGCTATCTGAACGCTGGCTTGCCTTTCCTCCCTCTATAAATCTCTGTTCAACTGCTGTGTTCATTGCCATGAAGTTTACAAGGGCCTGAATTCACAAGCTCAGCCTGTGAATGTAGAGCATTAGTACTTAGAGTCACACTTCTTGCCGCTGAGATCATCAGGATCTCCACCCCAGCACACCAGTGCCAGGAGTCACACTCCCAGCCCCTGAGCACCGGAGCCACCCACAAATCCCATGATTTATACAGCCAGAGCCAAATTCAGAGATGTAAGTTGGTTAGACTCCTCCACACTAACTTACATTCCTACATATTCAGTTTTCCTTTTACTTCATCACTAAAGCTGCTTAGGGCTTGTCTAGACTGAAAATGCTGCAGCTGCATTGCTGTAGTGCTTCAGTGAAGACGCTACCTACGCTGAACTGAGGGCTTCTCCCATTGGTGTAGGTACTCCACCTCCCCAAGAGGCGGTAGCTATGTTGATGGGTGACCTTCTCGCCAACATAGCACTGTCTACACCAGGAACTAGGTTGGTATAACTGCGTCGCTCGGGATTTTCCACACCCCTGAGCAAAGTAGTTATACCAACATAAGCTACTAGTACAGACCAAGCCTCAGACCCACTTCCTGATCTATAATGGAGTCTCTAAGCTGAGGCAGCTTGCACTCCAGGATCTGGAAGAAAATGGAGGTTACAGTAGGGCCTGGCCTACTTCAGAATACACTTCTTTACAGCCTGCTGTCACCCACTGGCCCTGCTACTAATGGGCCTCCTCCCTTTGAATGGTCCCTTACAATATGTGCTAACTACTTATGCTAAACTCTGTTCCACCTTATATTTAGCTATGACACTGGGATTTCCTTTCCCAGACCTGAGGAAGAACTCTTTGTGGCTAAAAAGCTTGTCTCTCTCCCATCAATGGAAGCTGGTCCAATAAAAGTTTTTGCGCTTATACAGAGCTCTTCTTCAACCACAGAAGTGTTTGGCTTCAGGTTTATCTTTTCAAAATGTAAAAATATTTTTGAAAAGCTTCAAATCTGAATGGAGCATTTGGTTCAACCTGAAACAACCTTTTTTTAACTTTTTGATTCACCAAACATTTCCAAAATTTCATTTTCAGTGTGACCCAAAACGAAGTTTTTCTCCCCGATTTTTCAGAATAGCCAGCACACTGAAAAATCCGTTATTCGCATCGCTCTAGTTGCCAGTTCAGTACCCTGCATAAGAATACATGGCTCCCCTGTGAATTCAGGTTAACGCAAGCTGCCAACACTCTGTGCAGACAGGCTGATTCTTGCAGTGGATTCTCTTAGCTCAAATGCAGGGTGTAGGAGTTTTTGGAGGATCTCTGAGAGGCCCAGGGAATGAGGGGGAAATGTCCTGCATGAGAAAACCCAATCTCTGACTTATGTCGTTATTGAAGTTAGCAATAAAGGAAACCCCAGAACGAGGATAAGCTTGGACAGCATCTAATTGGGTAGTTACTCTATGCAGAGCAGGATGGGAACTCCACTTAGTACCACATGCACCTGAGGGGGCTGGAGGAAGGCTACACCAATTTAGACTCACCGCTGAATCTGGCCTTCAGTCTGAGCAAGGTGTTCCAGCTTTATAAATACCAAGGGTGGCAGATAGTGTTTTATTAACAACATTTGAGGTGTTTATTGCTGAGCAATAGTCAGAAGCGAGGAGATTACTGCTATCACATGACAATGTCTGAGTTCCGAGTCATGCTCACTTGTTTCCTTGCTATTGTTTCAGTCCCAGGCGTGAGGCTCCATCTTTAGAACAAGATGCAGCATCAGGGTACAAGCAGATGGTAGGCTCTGAACCCATGAGGGAGGAGTTCAATGCTGCCAGGTGATCGGTTTACAAAACGTGGGTCACCTGAGCAAGGACTACATTCTAATAGGCAGGGAGGCTCAGCTGACTTTGGAACGGTGAACTATGTAACACACACTTGATCTGTGATAAGAGGGTGGAACACCCTCAGACATCCAAAGGTAAGCATCTCCTTTCTTGTCATTGCCAAGACTGTAAACTGCACTGGGTAGGGTGCTGAGGGATCTTAGCCAGTGTTATTGAAGGACCACCCCCTTCCCATGAGGAATCGTGGACCTTCGGGTAGTTGATTATAATCACAACGTTTCTTCTTCAGCAATGTGGCTGCTATTCCAACCCTGCTGCAGCCCCTTGCTATTCTAACCCAAACCCCGGCTCTGCTGCTGCCCTTCACCTCTGACCTGCAGCTCCCCTACTATCCCAGTCCTCGATGCTGCTATTTCAATCCTGGGCTCCCCACACTGCTCCGTTGATGCCCCTCTCCCCTCATGCCAAAAATGAAAGGCCAACTCTGAAACCCATTGCATCCTTGAACTTGTGCTTTTGACACAAAAGATCCCGAAAGACACTTTGGGCTCCTTCTTGCGTCACAGGAAGAAAGTAGCAATAGGATGGACATTTCATCCTCAAACCACAAAGCTTGCCTGGCAGTTAGAAACAATGTAACATAACTGCCAAGCGGTATTCTTAGTCAAGTGAGAAACTTCCTTTCCAAAGCACCGTTGATGAGAGTAAAGACTCAGGAGTGTTTAGTAATTCAGGCAACAGTTGCACATCACATGCACGTGAGGTCGTTATTTTACTATGATAAGAGTTTGCACTTCTACGTCATATGTGGATCTCAAAGCATTTTACAAACATTATTAACTAATCTTTAACAATTATCCATTAATTTTCCCGTTAGCCCAGTTGGGTAGATTAGTATCTTTATCCCTATTTTAGAAGCGAGGAAACTGAGGCACGGAGAGGGAATGGCCAAGGCATCTAGGCTCCTAACTTTCATTGAAATCTGTGCCAAAGCGACTTGCCCGAGATGACGCAGAAAGTCAGTAGCCGAGCTGGGAATAGGACTGTGGAATTCCAGTGCTGTCCCCTGCTCTAGCCACTAGCTCCTTACTCCTTGCCTTGGTTTAAAGAGCCCACTGAAATCTTCTCTTTGTATCCATCCAAGGGCTCCTCTTGGGTTACCTCAGTGCAAGCTTTCATTTGCTGTTTTGCCAGTAGGCTTACCCCACAGCCTTACCACCCTTTTGTGAGCGAGAGGTAGCTCAGTGTACACACGAGGACCAAAGCTTGCACTAGTATCTGGGTGCTCACTGAAAGGTATAGAATTCTATCTCCTTGGTACCTGGTCCCAGCTCTGGGACACCCATGGGCTGATTTTATCATTAACATTTTTGATGTCATCATTTGAATGAGAGAATGAAGGATGCACTTCAGTCTGTGGATGTACATGAGCATATGTCCCAGAGTCAGGATGAGCATCTCTGCACGTATATGGTGTGTGATTGCATGCACATGGAGGCGTGAAGTACTAGTCCATTAAAAAACAATATCATCTGGTAGGGACCAATAGAATGACATTTCACACATTGAGCTCCCATGAGACAATGCAGTTAATTTGTGAAATGTTCTGACACTATCGTGTGAGACGGCCTGTTAGCAGATGGATTAATGATAGGTTTGTAGCTGCTTTATGTCACTGGAGAGGCACAAACCAGCCAGAGTGTACCTGTGAATTCTGCCTTTAATTATGGAGAGTAGAAAAATCTTAGTTCTGGTTTTCTCCTATCTGAGCCCTTTGCAGGCAATTAAAAATAACAATCAGTTACAGGAACAAAAACACGCTTTGTCCCTTGTCTGCCTGAAGGAGTAAAATGGAAATAGTGGTCATATTAATATACCTATACACACACACACACACACACACACACACACGTTTCTTTTTAATTAGCATAACGGAAAACAGCTGCCTAGATTTTGCTGCCGCACTTGCACCCAGCTGCCCCTTCTTTCAAGTGTTAATCTGACTTAAAAGGCTGGATTGGCAGCCCTAAATCAGTTCCTGATTCAGCTTGGTGGCATGAAGCAGCTCAGGTGGCTGAAGTAAGCCACGGTTTCTCTCTGATGCATCATCTCTAGTGCTTCTCTAGAAACAAACTGCTTCCTCTGCAGCCAAAGCTCCAGCTTTACTAGATGTAGCCAGGCGGCTTCACTACACCAGCCTAAACTGGGAAGGACTTTAAGACTTCTGATTTACCTCTTTAAGTACAATTAATAACACATTACAGGATCCTGACTGTTTGCAACAGGGGCAGCTGGGTGGTTTCCCCCTTTTCCTTTAGCTTTCCACACACTTCTGTGGGGCCAGGTTTTCACCCTGTGCATATAGGGATTGGTTTGGAAATATCCCAGCACTGTTGAGAGTTGATTGTGCCCTGCTGTGAAATCTCCTCACCTGTGAAGGAGAAAGGGCCATCTAACCTGTAATTCTATCATGTGGAAAAAAATTAATCAGATAGTAAATAAAACTAACCTAATGGATGTGATTCACTTGCGTTTTCAAAAGCTTTTTTTTTTTTTAATAAGACTTGTTCCAAAAGGCTGTTAAGGATAATAAATAGCCTCTGGATGAGGGACAAAGTCTTGTTGTACATTAAAAGCTGCCTTTGTGATTAAAGGAAGAGTCTTAGTAAAAAGCTGGTCTTCAGAGCAGAGGAAAGCAAACAATGAGAAGTATGATGGTGCCCCAGGACTGGAGTGTGATGACAGTCATTTCAAGTTTCTATTAATGATCTAGCAAAGAAAGTGGCAGAATCTCAAGTTGAACTAGAAAAGTTATTCTACTTTTGTGTTTGGCACTGACGTGATTGCTGCTGGAACACTATGTCCAATTCTGGTGCCCACAATTCAAGAAGGGATGTCGATAAATTGAAAAGGGCTCAGAGAAGAGCCACAAGAATGATTAAAGGATTAGAAAATGTGCCTTATAGTGACAGACTTAAGGAGCTCAAGCTATTTAGCTTAACAAAGAGAAGGTTCAAGGGTGACTTGATTACATAAGTACCTATACGGGGAACAAATATTTGAGAATGGGCTCTTCAGTCTAGCAGAGAAATGTACATCACGACCCACTGGCTGGAAGTCGAAGCTAAACAAATTCAGATTGGAAATAACGTGTCCATTTTTTGACAATGAGAGTAATTAGCCATTGGAATAACCTATTTTTTCCCTATACATTGAAGTGCTGTGAATTACCTCTGAGGAAAAAATATTTTAGGTGTAACTGTAGATACCTCAGAGTGTGTGTCTGCCCTGAGTATAGCAGCCATCCAAAACACAAAGTGGGGGCTTGCGTGCATTAAAAACAGGATAGGAAATAAGCAAGAAATGTTTCAGATGGCATTAGAGTACATTGAACAATCTTCTTTGGTCCTTACGAAAGATCTAAGACTGAAGATAGATAAGAGAGATGGTTAGAAGAGGGGTCAGACTTATACGTGAAGGGACATGACAGAAAAACTAGGATTTCGTAGCCTGAAAAGGGTTGGCTGGGATTTAGTGGAGGAATTTAAGATTGTGAAGGTTGCAGATCAGTGCCAGTTTTTATACATAGTCCCATGATGGGGTGACTCAGTGAAATTAATACCCAGGAGAGCTTCGGTGGAGAATCTGAGAGCATTTGGAGGAATTCCTTTGAGGAATAGGGCTCACAGATTTTGACCCAAGATATGGTGTGCTGAGGCTTAAAGGGGGCGGCCCAGGGTGGGCTTAGAGGCTGGTAAATATCACTGAGTGCCTGCAAAAGCTAGGAGCTCAAACATTCCTGCAAAACCCTAACTGGCAGTTTCCAGCACTGAGAGCAATTTACTCAATGATAGATCTCTCCCTGAGACTGGAAAAGATTTCATAACTGCACAGGGGTGGGGTTCCCTATGCCCCAAGGCGGACAGATTATCTCACGATCGCCACACCCCACTTCTGAGACAGTTGTCCTGTTCCTTCTCCTCTTAGCGTCACAGGTCACCTCTCTCTCCTTTCACCCACCCTCTTTTTGTTTCTTGTGCTACCCCCTCCCTATCCAAGCCAGAATGGACTCGCCTCAGTGGTGCGTCACACAAAGGGGTTTGTCTCCCCTGCCATTTCCTCCCCTCCCTCCCCCTTTCCTGTCACCCACACTTCATTCTACTCGGGAAACCAGAGCACAAGTCTTAACCCCTTGACTCTCAGTGATCACTCCCGTGCAGCTTGCCATGGTAATGCTGAGGGTTCATGTCTCCCCTCCCACATCTGAGTCAGGCACCAAAACATCACCAGATCAGGGCGCAATAGCAATACCGTACAATCCCGAGGAATCACAACATGCTTTACAGACGAAGGCCCCAATTTGGCAATTTACAAGGCACAGACAGCCTGCTGCTCCTGCACAGCGTCCCCATCCACACATGTAAATTGCAGGATTGGGGCATAAATAGCCAGGAACCACTTGCTTACCAGTGAAACACAGCCTCCGATGAGACGGAATATGTAGCCATTTGAAAGCGGAGCGGTTTAGGACAGAAAGTGCAAACAAATCCTCTCTGCAGCATGGAATTACCCAAGCTGGAATACGGCCATGCAGTGGGAATTAACTTTTGTGAAAAGTGCTGTGGCATCTTTAATGATTACAACTGGTCAGGAGGATATCTATTTAAATATAATAAAACTGAGAATAAACAATACACAGCCTTGCATCTGAGTGCTTGGACAGGGTGAGGATTATTCTTATTTTAAGAAAAGAGCCTCTCACAGCTAACACATGCTCCAGATATATCACACGCTTTCCCTGGTGTCCGCAGGTTCTCGCAGTTTTTCCCTATGGGAAGAAAAGATGGCTGGTACAGTGGCTAGAACACTATCCTGGGTTCAGTTCCCTGTACTGCCACCACCCCCAACAGCAGAAAATTGCCTCCTTCCTGTGTGCCCCTGGATTTGTGAATTCCCGATCACATGCACTCTTTCAGTGAAGACTGGCTGGCTGTCTAAAAGCTATGCTGTAACTTGACCAGAAGTGATGGGTGTGATGCCGAGATTACTGGGGGAGGTTCCGTGGCCTGCGTTACACAGGAGGTCAGACTAGATGATCACAATGTTCCCTTAACACTTATGAATCTACTAAGAATTGATGGAGAATATTTGTTAATCCCAGGACCATTGCAGAGCACAATATACAACTACTGAGTGGAGGGAACCTCAGCGACCTCTCCTGAGCTGTTCCATAGGGACTGCAGCTAAGGGGGCAGGAGCCTCCCCTTTGATTTATGTGTGTACCTTATGCTCACCTTTGAGGGAGTTTTATGCAGCTGTCAAGCGTGTGGGGAACTGTACCTTTAAGAGGCTTGTGTTATGTAATATAGACACAGTTGGAGCTGAGACACTGAATGAAGCAGATCTCTGTCAAACACTTTGTCTCTTACTGCACAACGCAAAGAGGGGCAAAGGCCCCAAGGGATGTTTCTGAGACAGCCCCTTTATTCTCTATACTAGTGGTTCTCAACCAGGGGTAAACATACCCCTGGGGGTAAGCAAAGGTCTTCTAGGGGGTACATCAACTCATCTAGATATTTGCCTCGTTTTACAGCCAGCTACATAGAAGCACTAGCGAAGTCAGTACAAATTAAAATTTCATACAGTGACTTGTTCATACTGCTCTATATACTATACACTGAAATGTCAGTACAATATTTATAGTCCAATTGATTTATTTTATAATGCTATGATAAAAATGAGAAAGTAAGCAATTTCTCAGTAGTAATGTGTCTTGACACTTGTGTATTTTTATGTCTGATTTTGTAAGCAAGTAGTTTTTAAGTGAAGTGAAACTTGGGGGTACGTAAGACAAATCAGACTCCTGAAAGGGGTACAGTCATCTGGAAAGGTTGAGAGCCACTGCTTTATGCACCGTTTTGGCTGAGTCTTGTGATGCTGCTGTCTGTATCCATGTTTCTCAGTTGCATAGGTGCAGAGCACACTAGAGACAGGTTGTCAGCATGTCCTCATTCCTAGTCCCAGTGTTTTAAAGAAGCCCCTGCGATGTTTTAGGTGTCTCCCAAAGAGTGGGAGAGCTGAATGCTCAGTCAATGTCAGGGCATGGCACCGGTTTTATGGCACTCTCTCAGCTTGGCAAAGCAAGTGACCTTTGGCAGTCTGGACCTTCTGTCCTTACCCAGAGGTCCAAAGCATGTGAGGGACCCTTCCAGTGCACATGGAAATCGTGCCAGGAAGAGCTGGGGGAGAAAGTCTTGAAATGACAGAGCTGAGCCCTTCCCATGACATCATTAGACTTGTGACTCAACACCTTGCATCTGCAGTATGAAAATTGCAGGTTCTGCTGGGCAGCTCAACCTGAAGCACTTTCCCCCCATGCCATAGCTGGGCGCACACCTTCATGCTAAAATCTTGGCAGTGTCTGTCTATAGCATGTTGCGCCAGGCCACTTCTGAAGTTCTCATGTAATGGGATGCCTGAGGAGTCATTCGAATCATGTGTTCCTGATGATGCACCTGAGCCCTGAGTCATCTAAAAGGGCAGGGTTTGCGTGGTAAAAATAGACTCTTAAAGAGTTTCAATCAGTAGGATTAGCCCTGCATCACACCATGCAGGTAGAGCTGGGCAAACAGCCCAGGAGCACAGGCGCTTCACAGTAACTGCCTGTGTGATGGAGCTGTAATGTACCCAGGCTGGAACTTCATATACATTGCAGTCATCAGTCAGAACTGAACACTTGTGCTACAGTTTTGTTAGGTGTAAGTGGTGGGCTGGCTTCTCTAATCCTTGGGGCCAGCCCCTAGCCGTGACATGATTGCATGCCTAAGCCAGTATATTAGCCAGGTTTTCCTGCATAACCTCATAAGCAGTATGGGTATCCTGACACATGTGGACCGTAGCTTGAAGAGGTGTCATAGCATCCCCCCATGCATGAACGCTGCGATACTGACAAAGCATCAGAGGGGCCACTAGGACACAGAGCCTTGGAGTGCATGAAAATCCTTAGGAACCTCAGTATCCACACACAGTTCCTTAGTCCTACAGCAGAGCAGCAGATCCTGCTCCATGGACCCTCCGTGGTGCAAATCCCCCAGGACCCTTTCAATCCAACCAAGGTCTACAACCATTGAAGAAAAAACAAATCCTGAAGGAGGGTCATTTAAAATACTGCTGCTAGGGTCACTTCTCTTGTCCATCAGTCTAACCTCGTCCTCCACCCCTTTGAGGATCCCTCCCTTATCTCCTCATCCTTCGCTGCAGCATACATCTTGTTCTTATCTTCTAGGGCCTTCACATTTTAGCCCATCTTGTCTATTTGTGCTATTATCGTATTGTGATAATCTTATATTTAAAGCACTGGACTAGGACACAGGACATTTGGCACACATTCAGTCCTGCCAACTCCCTGTGGGACCTCAGGTAAATCATTAATCTCTGTGACTCAGTCCCATCTGTAAAAGCAGGATAATACTTCCTTTATCTGGCTTGTCTATTTAGACTCAAAGATCTTCAGGTCTGGATTCTCTTCCTGTGTATTCGTACTGTGCTTAGTGCAATGGGATCCTGAACTTGGGGGATGGGAGGGGGGTCTGGGTGCTACTGTAAGACAAATAAAGAATAATGAAATTCATCCATGTGTAGAGGACCAGCATAAGACCTTTGAACTACTTAAATCCCTAGTATTTAAGTGGGACTTTAGTGCATAGGTCTTGTGACTATGCACTACATTTACCCACAGTGAATAGGAGATGGGGACATATTTGCCCACGAGTCTGTTTCCCTGATCCCTTTCTCAGTAGCACAGTGGAGGGGCAGGGATCACTTGTGCTATAATGTCCATCCTACATCTGGTAAATTGGTCCTAACTGAGCTTGGTTCAAGGTCATCCCAATCTAACCTTCCACCACTCTAGGTCTCTCTCCTGTCTTCCATTCATGGGTGGGCAAGCTACCCACAAAGCTAGTAAAGTTTAGTAACTGTCTGGTGGTGAAAGCAGCCGGAGGGTTGCAACCACAGGAAGAATGTGAATGAGTTTGAAACATCTCAGCAGCAGTGTGATTTTGTCACAAGTCTTATAGACTCATAGACTTTAAAGTCAGAAGGGATCAATATGATCATCTAGTCTGACCTCCTGCACAATGCAGGCCACAGAACCTCACCCACCCACTCCTGTAATAGACCCCTAACCTATGACTGAGTTATGGAAGTCCTCAAATCATGATTTAAAGACTTCAAGGTACAGAGAATCCACCAGCAAGTGACCTGTGGCCCATGCTGCAGAGGAAGGGGAAAACCCCCAGAGCCTCTGCCAATCTGCCCTGGGGGAACATTCCTTCCCGAACCCAAATATGGTGATCAGCTAAACCCTGAGCATATGGGCAAGACTCACCAGCCAGACACCCATGAAAGAATTCTCTGTAGTAACTCAGAACCCACCTCATCTAACATCCCTTCACCGGCCATTGGGCCTACGCTGTTGTGCCCTTTCCATCTTCTTCAGGTACCTCAGCTCATTTCCTACTGCAGAGTAAATGACAGGGTCATTAAACGCATGGTTGCGGTCCATGATGCTGCATGAAGGCAGCCTTTAATTTACTGTTGAGCATCACACAAGACAAGAGCCCAGTGAGGGAGATGAAATATTGTGCTCCTAAATTCGAGCTTGAACCTGCAACGCCGGCCTCACATGCGTAGTCCTTACTTAGGGAGTCATCCCACGGGAGTCCTGTGAGCTGTGCAGGGCCAGGCTTGTCACCATGGAGATAAGCCATCCCCAGAAATGGGGACTTCAGCCGCACTTGGAAGGGAGCCCTGACGGTGTCTCCCCCTCAGGGGTCTCCTCTCCTGAAGGGATCGTTCATGTGGCTCTGAGCGCGTGTGCATCTGAGGCAGCTGCCGCAGTCCTTTCGCACCAAGCAGAGACGACGCAAAGGAGTCCAACAACGAGCGGAAAACCGTGCTGGAAACATGTGGGGTCTCCCCAAACAGAGCCAGTTAGCTCAATGAGCGGCAGGACCCCAGGGCTCCCTAGCTTTGTAAACGTGCTGTCTCCACTCCACTAGCAAAGATCAACAGTAGGGGTGTGTTCTGATTCCCCTACCACCATGCCCCATGCACAGCCAATGGCTAATGAAGAGCAGGGTGGGTAATAGTCTGCGTTTGTCCAGCAGCTTCCCTGAGGAGTCCTTTGGCTCACCATAGTGTCATGCCATCTTGGAGGAAGCCAGCTGGGTTCCGTCATGCTGAGATTTCACTTCCCAAAGGCCTTTCTTTGCAGCTGTGCCCCTTGGAGCAGCCTGGAAGCATGGCATGGAAGCAGTAGTAGCCAGGTGGGCAGCCAGCGCATCCACCCTATTGCTGGATGTACAAGATGTTTGTAAATGAAACAAGTAGATATTTGTGAAAGGATGGGGCCTCCTAAAATACCTGCTCCCCTGCCTCCAAACACTCTCCTCTGCAGCACAGTATGTGTTCAATGGGCTCTGGTGATACCTTCAGTGCTAGCAAGTCTTCCCAAATATGCCACACTCATGGGGGACAACCAGGAGGGGTTACCCACATCCAATACGCTCACCTCCAGGACACCCAGAGGATTAAGTCCATCTGACATGCCCACCTCCATGGCTGAGGAAGAATGGAAAAAGGAAAAACAGATGGTTTAGCGCTTACAAAGTGCTTTTAATCAGTAGATCCCAAAGCACTTTACAAAGATGCGTCGATATCATTCTCCCCATTTTACAAAGGGGAAAAGCGAGACGCCGAGAGGTGTGAAAACATGACAACAATGGCTTGGCTGAGCCATTGCTGATAATTATGTATTGATGTAATACAATAAAACAAAACATTTATTAACATGTGTACAATGATCATCTCCCTCTCTCGTATACTTTGTATGGCTCTCAAGTTCTTAGATAGTAAGCTCATGGGGGACCGTTAGGATCATGTCTACCTCTGTGTTTCTACACCACCAGTACAATGGGGCTTTGATCCTGATAATAGCATTAGGAGTAGACTGCTGATCTCCTGACCCCCAGTCCTGTGCTTTTACCATTTAGACAACACTCCCCTACCAGAGCCAGGAAGAGAATTCAAGAGTCCTGACTCCTAGTCTCCTTTGCTCATACCCACCAGATCACTCTCCTCTTAAAGCTGGGAACAAAATCATGGAGTCCAACCACTAAATCCCAGGTGCCTGCTCATCTTGAGACAGCACAAGAGAGTCTGTTTACACACTGGAAGAATGACTGGATGCACAGCAGAAGGAGAAGCCAAAGAAAATCGAGATCAGAATTAAATTCTTTAATACAAAAAAGAGTTCGTTTGTCATCGTCGTAGCTGTTTTTTAAGATATAGCTGTAATTCTGTGTTTGTTTGTTTAAAAATAAATATGTACTACGGAATATCTTGAAAAAATTCACTAGACACAATATGTATTGTTAATATCTTTCCCCCCCGCAATTATTACAGATAAACAGTAGCACCAATAAATAAAATAACAAATATTAAAATTAAAAAAGGAGAAATTCAGGCTGTAGAATTTTCTATTGTTCCTGGTTTTTTTGTTTTTACATATATAAAAAAAAATTGTAGTGTCTATTTAATCCGAATCACACATATACATAAACATATATATATATATACACACACACACACAGCCAAATATATATATAGTATGTAGATGTATACCTAACCCTTGTCTCAATAGGAATGTGTAGGGATGGGTGTTAATTAAATAACTGCCTATAACATGCTACTGAGTCTGCCAACAATTGGGGAGAGAGAGGTTGGGGCAATAGAAGGGTTAAACTTATACACAATCAGTTAAAAAAAAAAAAAAAGGAGGTATGGTTTATAAATAACTGAAATTAAATATTACCAAAGAATACTGAAAAATCCCTACTCTTTAATTAAATTATCTGTTTAATTTCTAATTTAAAAAGGGATATTAAATAAGTATATAAAACACTTTCTCTTTCCCCCTCAGAAGCCTCTGTCTTGAGCACAACGCAGCATGCGTATATACATGACGGGTGCAGGTACATACCCGCGTGTTTTCCTCCTCCTGAAAGCCATCAGTTGGATGGGGAATTCCTAGTGGTTAGTAGTCACTTGTTGTGAGTCTGTTTTTAGACCATCTTGTCTTTTTGGAAGCTTTCATTTGGTACATTATTAGGCGTTGAAAGTTCAGTTGCAGGTGGTTTTGGGCAGCATTCTGACACAAACCAAGTACCCTTTTGATTAGTGTTTTTTAATCACAGAACTGGATTATATATAGCCACATAGACATACAAACACATCTTGGGGTGTGTGTGTGTGTGTGTGTGCGTGTGTGTGTGTATACTGGCGCATATTACAGACATATATAGGGCCAAGATTTTTAAAAGTGCCTACTGATTTGAGGTGACAGTTTGTGGGTGCCCAACTTGAGACTCCAACAGGCCTGATGTTTAGAGAAGAAGTGAAAATCAAGCCTCCTTAGGGTGTTTCCTATGAAGCACCCCAAATCACTCTTTCTTAGCATATGCTTAACGTGCCTCAGGTGGCACGAGACCAGGATTCATCACTGAATTTGGTCCACTAGTTGGATCATTAGCTTCCTCAGCCTAGGCCGTGTACTGATGGGGAGTGCGAGTTGAAGCTGATCCATGCTCCCCCCCACAAATCACTAGGCACTTTTAAAAATCTTGGCTGTATATATAAAAAGGATGTATAATTATACAGACACACACACAAACAGATTCATAGACACACACCCCTACTGTGTATATACTTTTGATTAATATCCCTTTCCAGAAATGTTCCATAAGCATCTTGGATGCTCTTCAGTGGCAGCTCTGTGCAGGAAGAGAGCAGACAGTGCTGAATGGCTGCCTGGCTATGCACCGGTCCCCATTCTTGCTTCAGCGCACTGCAGGCCGTACATCATTTTTGCAGCCACCAGGGTGAGAAATCTAGATTCTTGTGACACTTCTTCAAGGGGAAAGGTTCGTGCATCAGCTGCCCATCATCCTTAAGGCCAGGCTGTACCCTCGGCAGAGTTTCTACAGCAAGTCAAGTCAACGCAAAATGTACACTGACATCCCGTGTCCCAGCAAGGCAGACAGGTCGTGAGACGAGTAGGGGAGAAGATCGGGGGGGAAGAAGGGAGAAGGAATCCTCAATCACGCAGAGGACCCAGCGTCCCAAGCCATTTCCTTGACCTTTGACCCAAAACAGCCCAAGGCACCGCTCTTTGAAATCCCCTCCTCCTCCTCTCCGGTTCCTCTTCTCCCCGGCACAGGGAGGAGAAGGTGGTTTGTGGAACAGCACACTCGACAGAGAAACAGCAGAGGCCGCACAAGTCAGTCAGAATTAAGAAGGGTACACCCAGCGCCTTTGCTTAAGTCCAGTCTTAGCTTGTTTGTTATGCCCCAAGTAGCCCGCTTGTGTCCACAGCAGTCGAGTATATCCAGTGAAGACACCAATAACATTAGCAACGTTCAAAAAAATTCAGTGTGTGTACATACACACTCATGCGCACTCACACACACACATATATATGTGGTTAAAATATATATACATATGTCTGCATATATATGTATTTATTTTACTTATATACACCTATATATGTGTGTGTATGTATGGGAATCCCATAAAATACACCCCTATAGTCTTCCTGGCTCTGTTATTTAGCAGCATGAAAAGAAAAAAAAAAAAAAAAAAAGTTCAAAACCCAAAGGTGAATCTTGTGCGGCGGGTGCCTCGGGGAATGTTCCTTCCGGAGTCCATCGTCCGTACTGAAAGTGCTGTGCTCTACCGATCCTTCATTTTAGGGTTCATTTGGATTAGTTTTTTGTTTTTTTTTCTTTTTTCTTTTTCTGTCCAGGCGAGAAATCAGGCTCCAGAAACAGGGCCGTTCCCCCTTGTTCTCCGCTGCTCACCGTCTCGGCTTTTCACATCTGCTGGGGAGGAGAGGGAGGCAAGACAGAAGAGCGGTTACATTTGCAGGTCAGGGAGAAGACGGGGGCAGGCAGGTAGGGCACTGACAAGTTTAAGACCGCACTGAGGCTCTGCAGTGACAAGGTGAAGGCGCTGCAGGGACCCAGGTAACGATTTTTCACATACTAGAAGATGGGGAAAATAACTGAGAATATCAACCCAAACCAATCATATCCCCCTGGGTTCTCTTAGGTTGGGGGCTGAGTTAGGAGCAGAATTAAAACTGAAAAGCTTTCTCCCTCCTCGGCCTTCAGTCCCACCCTGCTTCCCCTCTGCCCCCTCGCACACAACTTGCATACACCAACTCATGTGCACAGGGACTGGCCGACCCATGCAAAGACCCCCCGCCACCTTGATTCCCAGCCTGGCCTGGGGTTTCCATTGGAAGCAGTGCAGCAAAGACTGTCTCATGCAAGCAAGAAGAGGAAAGGAAAGCACGCCTCCATTCCACTGGCTGCTGAGAGCAGGGGTTAGTGCCAGGGAACAATGGCAGCTGCCTGCGGAAGCAGTGGGAGAAACAAGAGCTTGCCCTGCCCCATAGTGCCCAACGTCAGAAACCCCAGTGGGGAGAGGGGGAGGAACTTCATCTTAACCAGCTTGAAATCCGGAATCAGCTAAATCACCCGCTCCCATGACTCCATCCTGTGCTCCCGGCCAATGCACTAGCTCTGGGAACCTCTAATCATGCCACTCACCCCACCGCAGAGAGGGGATTGGCAAGAAAGACTAATAATCCCTGGAGCAAGGAAGATTTTTTTCACTTGAGAATATTCCCCCCCCCCCGCCCCTTGAATTTTGGAGGATGATTTCCAGCTGCTTATGGGAGGGGGAGGGAGGTGGTAGGAGATAAAGGTCAAGGGCAGGGAGCTGTCTGGTCTCACTCTGTAACTCAAGAAGGGCTGGCTCTGCTCTGCCGCAACACGGGGCCCTCTCCCACTCAGGTTACACCTCCCGCCCCCAAGAATTCCTCTGCATTCACAAGCCCTGGCAGCGCCAGAAGGCTGGGCTTTGGCACCAAGTGGGATGGCACGATGCTTTAGGGGTGTGAACACCTCACTCCAAGGGATGGCTGTAGTTCATGGATGCTGTTCAACCTCAAAACTGCTACGAGGCAGGTGACGAGAGGCCTCATCTTCCAGCGCATGGCCACAGAGGACCCTCGCTCTCGTTTCATAGCGGTTTGCCCTTTTCACCCAAACAGAAGCAGCATAATACCCCCCAGATGGGCACCGAATCTTTGTGAAGCGAGGCTAGAGTTTATAGCCACAGACTGGCCCAATGGACCTTAGCCGTTCCTTTTAGACATCTTTACAGAGATTCTCTCACACACACCCCAGCCAGACCCTCAGCGGGTGTCAATCAGCACAGCGCCACTGGATTCAATGTGGCTACACTGCTTTGCACCAGCTGAAGATCTGGCCCACAGTTTCAGCACAGGTCAATCTCCAGATAACTGATGGAGAGCACGCACACAGATGGCTGAATAGACACAGACCACACAGTGTCCCTGGAGTCACACCATACGTGCAGCTAAGAAATCGTGACCCTGCCTTGCACACGCTTGCATACGGCCCAGCTCCACGCGCTCTCACATACTTGTCTGGGGGGATAGGGAGCTGTGTGCACAGGACAGCCCAAGAGTCCTCTCCCTGGCTTTTAGGAGCATGAGGACAAAGAGAAATGCTGGCTCTGGGGTTGCGTGGGGGAGGGCTCAGGGGGAAGGGGGGCTTCGCTGACTGTTTCCAGTCTCCCAGAGGTGTCTGAAAGAGTCACCCTCCAAGCGTACCAAGGGATACGTTTCCTATGAAAAAGGGGGAGTCTAATCAAAGGGGGATAGAAGAGCCTTGTGCCTTCCTTAAACCAGCCCGCTGGGTATATATACACTGTGACGTACATGGGGCTACAGGCTCCTTCCCTGCTTAGCACAGTGATCTGAAATCCACCATGGTGTCCTGCTACTGGGTACGCTGGACCTAAGCACCCCGTCGGTGGAAGCATCCCATCCAGTCCCTGCCAACCTATTAGAAACTCACAGCAGACCTAAACGCTGTCCCCATCCCACTGCAAGGTGTCCCTCTGACCCCTGCCCCTTAGTACAGAGGAAAGGAGCAACCACAGAGCAATGGTGCCAGAAACCAGCAGGAAGCAAGCTCCCCCACCTCCTCTCTCTTTCTCTCTCTTTGTGTGTTTCTCTTTCATCCTTCAGGACACAAACCTGCAAGTGCGCTCGTTTAACTCAAGCTGCCTCGACTTGCAACGTGAGTCTGTGAATTTGCAGGAACATTTACAGGTCTGGGGATCTTGTACAAACAAGTGCTTTCTCCTCTCTGAGCAAGGCTCACAGTGACTGCAAAAAGGCAAAAGGAAAGAAGTCTAAGCTACAGCGCTTCAGCAGGAAGAAAATACACATGCAACACCCTAAACATCGAAGCAATCCCTGGCCCCCTCCCCGCAGCCCCCGCCCCCCACCAGAGAGTCGCTGGCTGACGGACTCTAGCAGCAGCGCTCCGACAGTCCTGGAACCTAGTTGCGACAACACCCGCTTGCGTTAGCGTAAAGAGACAGAAAACAGGCTCTCAGCATGGTATTCACCAATCCTGCATTGGGTCCAGTCTGCACGGGGGCAGGAAGGTGAGAGAACCTCACGGACTACGGACTTGTTAGCAGAGGGCCCCTGAAAAGGAACGACTAAGCTAACAAAGAGGCTAGCAGGTTAAACCTCCAATGGTTTCTCCTCCCCTGGAGAAGCAGGCTGGGCTCAACTGTGCAATGAAGGGAGAGAAAACCCCTGCACCTTGCTTCTACTGTTGAGTTTTGTCCAGTCCTTCCTTGGGGACTGGGGGATTGAATTCATTCTTTAAGCCCCCATCCTGCTACAGACCTGCCACCTGAGAGACCATCAGGAGAAAGGCTGTGAATTTGCAATGCAGAATTGTGTGAATCAGAGTGAGAGAGAGAGAAAGAAGCCACCAATCCAGCAGAGGAAGAAGAGCCCAGCTCCCCTAAATTACCCAGACTTCCACTACTCCTTTATGCTTGTGTTTTCATCAGACACACACACATGCACACCCACGCACGCACATGCATGCACGCACAGCCGAGGCCAGTCTCCTGTCGCCCGCCTTGCAGCAGTGACTGGCTGAGGACAGAAGCCAAGGTGGGAAAGGGGAATCACTCAGGTGCATTATAAGGAGCGGTTAGAACACACCGAGCCCGCCTGGCCACCACATTCCTGTGCGTTCAGAAATGACCGCAGTCGCTCCATTAAAGAGAGCATGTGCCAAGCAAGCGAAAGCCACCTGCCCTTCAGCTGCATTACCCCCACCCAGTGCCAGAGCTGCGCCACCACCAGTGCTGCCCTGCAGGGAATAGGAGCCGACCAGTGATTCGGAGGGGAGGGTGAGATTTTGAGTGTGCTGCAAGCGGGCTGATTGGTTTGGGACAGAGTCTACGAGCACATGACACAAACGTACAAGCTGAGCAGTTTGTACCGGCTTTTCTTGCGCTTTCTCTTTTGACCCTTCCCCTTTCCTCGCTTTGATTTTCTGGAAGAAAAACAACAACAACAGAAAAAAGAAAAAGAAAAAAAAACCCAGAAAAGAGAGAGAGAGAGGGAGAGAAAGAGAGAGAGAGAAAACGGAAGAAAAATGAAAGAAAAACGAAAGAAAGAAGAAAAAAAAATACAGCCCTGTGTGTCCATTGGGGGGGCGGGGGGAAAAACACCTGTGGCAGGGCTGGAGAGCCACTCTCTGGGAAGACATGCTCATCTCCACACCACTCACACTGGCTGGCCTTCTCACGTTCCCCACCACCAGGTTGCAGCACAGCCAACCACAGGGACAGAAAGCCGTTCAGCTCAAAGGCAGCCTGGACCAGCCCCAGCAACATATTGTCCTGCCACTTTCTGGGGTAGGAGGGCTTTGCGGGCCTGGGGGTTGGGGGAGGGGAGCAGAGAGACTCCTTAAGTGTCGCCCAAACTCTGCGAGCGCCGGCAACAGAGCGTACGTCATTGACTGACAAGAGGAAACCTGAACAGAGAGACTCCCCTCTCCCTTGATGAAAGAAAGCACTGGGCCCAGACATGCCCAGATCTGCCAGGCACGCTTGCAGCACCAGCGCCACCCCACGTGCCAGATGCATTGCTGGCATTCCACAGGGAACATCGGCGCTATAGAGAAATCCACCACAGCGACCAGCCGTGCCAAGGCGAATGCGTGCCGGGACAGGGTGGGGACGCTGCCCCCCGTCAAACACCAGCAGTGAGGGCAGGGGGGTTTCCCTGAGGGAAGGGGCCCTGTGTTAAATCTCTGCCCTGCGAACTTGGCAACTAAGGGCAAACAAGTTGGGAGAGTTTGGTCCAAGCTCTCCCAGCCCTTTGTCCCACACTCACTGCCCTCGTGGCAGCCTTGGGCAGCCTGGCACAGGCTCGCTTGCAGAGGGAGGACCCTGCAGCGCTAGACATGTCGTGCAGCCAGCCTGTTTCCCTTTGCTGCCGCGGCCGCACGGGCAGATTGAGCGAGTGATTCCCACAGGCAGGTGAGCGATGATGCAGGAGGAGGCTGTCTCACCTGAGTCATTCGCTCGCCCATTCTTGCTGCACTCTGTCTCCTGACTGTCACCCCACGGCTAGGCGCTCCAGGGCCCTTCCCCTGCCTCCCACCCACTGGCTGCTTCCTACCTGATCACATGAAGGAAGAAAAGGCCTGACCTAGTTCTGACACCTGGGCGGGAAAACAGACCTTTCTTTGCCAGCCAAGTCATTTTCAAACCTCCCCCTCCCCCTTCCACCTGGCGCTGCGGTAGAGAGGAGCGGACGGAGCCAAGCCACTGACTCATTTTACACCTTCTTCTTCCCAATCCATCAATGGCTGCTAAGTGTCAGGCGGGTCTGGGAGGAGCAGGCATCGATCCCGCTGCCAAGGGCAGAGCAGGGGGGACAGTGAGGAGCCAGCTCTTCCATTCGAGCGGCACCAGCGCTTCCAGCACCAGCACAAGGAACACACGCGCCAAAGAGACACCAGATAAAGTCCCGGGGTTTGTCAGCTGAGTGAGCCCTTGCCGCAAAGCCCTCGGTACCTACTCCTCCTCCCCAACTCTGCCGCCTTCTTCCCTTCCCTGGCTCAATCCACCTGGGGTGGGCGGAAGGGCGAGGGGGGGAAGGACCCTGAGGGTAACTGGCAGGGCGTTTCTTGGGCCCTGTTCAAGCCTGTTTGCTGGCACCAGCAACTGAGTCTTATTTTCCTTCCAAACACTCTCCTAGCTGCGGGCAAAGAGAGTGTCCAGGACCACAAGGAGAATCATGGGGCGGGGGGCAGGGGTGGGGAGAAGGAAATGTCCTTCAGGGGCAATTTCCACACCTTGCAAGCTACTGAGAACCGTTAAGGACAAATATACTTGGGGGAAGGAGAGGGTGATGGAAGCATCAAGCACAACAGGGACTTCAGTCTGAGCCGAGCCAAACCAAACTGTCTCTAGTGTGCAGGAACAAGCATAGAGAAGGGGAGGGCTGGTTAGATGGGGAGAGGGAACACAGCACAAACAAGGGGAGCAGGCCGGCTGCTTCGCCCATGCCTCATCGGCACCAGCGCTCACGTGGACCCAGCTCTCTCACACCTTCAAAGCACAGAGTCACTTGGACTGGCCACCACTGCACACGCTGGTCCAGAGCGAAGGCGCCTTGGCCCCCAGCCTGCGGGACGGCAGCCTGATGGAGCCCCTGAGCCGAAATCCATGGAAGGAGGAACGGCTGGGAAGCAACTCTGACAGCATAGCTGACCAGGAGGGTGTTCTCTCTCTCTCTCTCTCTCTCTTTCTGCCTCATCTCCCCATGCCCCAGCTCCGTCACTTCCTCAGCTAGCACGGTGCAGCCGACTGGCAGAGATGCTATCCCAGCCCTGCACAGTCCTGCTCACCCGCTCGCATGGAGGGGCTGCACTTTCCTCTTTATTTATTTATGCTGGGTGAGTGCGCAATCGTTCGTTTCTCCCTGTCTGTTATCGTCACGGCGGGCCCATGTTGTCAGTGTAATTTTCATGACCGTTTTGGGAAAGACTGGACCCTGACCCCTTCCATGTCACCAGGGCAAAAGTTTTAAAGAGGTTCCACCTGTCGGGAAAGCCTCCACCAAGAACATTCTCACAGGCTGCTAGGAGAGCTAACGTGGCTCCTTTCCTTATCCCACCCGCCTGTCAGTGAGCAGCGTCCATCCACATACAGCGTTCGCCTTGCCTCCACCAGGCCTCTAGTGCAATCTCTTCCCGAGGCCAAGCACAGCACGAGTTCAGAGAGAAAGGTCCTGCTAGGAACCAAAGCTGAGATGGAGAGGCCAGCTGCTGAAAGAGTCTCTGCGCAAGCTGATGCGAAAGAAGCCAGCAAGCTCGCACCAGAACAGCGGGAAAAAGAAAGGCAGCGATTTCTAGTGACCACAGCAACACCCAGGTGCTGTGCCAGAATCCGTTCCTGAAAGACACACGACTCCACTCCAGGATTTCCCTGACGCTTTATGTAAACTGTCAGGGAGCCAATGCTATGCTGGGGTCAAGCAGGGAGCGGACTCCTGCAGTGTAGAATAAGAAGGAAGAACCACTGGAACTGGACGTCTGTGCCCTCCTGGAATGGATTTAGGGTATAACCTCTAACAGCACCCCTTCATTATTAAACAACTCCTAGATTTGAACATCTCCTGCTGCCAAACGCGCAAAGAAGGGGGAAATAAACCCCCAACCAACCACCAAAAGAAAAAGGAGGCAAAGGCTCATCACTTACTTTTCTTGTTTAATTTTGACATCTTTCTTTGGTCTGCAGGGGAAGAGAGAAGAAATGCTGGGTTAGAAGGGAGCCAGTGGCAGGCCCTTTACTGTATTGTCCGCCAGGTCACCATCCCAGCCCCCCCAGGACAGCAGTTCCCCCACCCCTGTGTCCTGTGCAGGGCGGACATCGCAGAGCGCACCAGGCCCCATCTATCCCGACTGGCTGAGCAGCCTCCCTGGAGGGGTTAGCCCTCCATTTGCAACCTGTTGGCAGCCCAGGGGCCCCACGTGACAAGGGCTTTCGTCGGCCCTCCCCCATACTCTCTTCAAGCTGCCCTGCAGTCTCTAGATGGATGGTGATATCACCAGCCCCCCAGCCACGCTGCCCCTCTGCAAAGCAGCTTGGAGCTGACCGGCAGCCTTAGGCCAGGGCACTTCACTCCAATGCCAGTAGGAAAGAAAATGCCAGTTTCCCGTAGGTAGGTGTATTCTGAGGGCAGCTGGTGCCCTGGAGATCCATCCTCACCTGCATTCACATTTACTGTGCTGTAAGAAGCTCATGTGCACTATGTGCTGACTCTGATGGGGTTTAATTCTCATTATCTGGAAGGAAAGACACAGAGAGAGTCACAATCACAGGCCAGCCGGGTCTGATCCACATCCCTGCAAAGGCCAGCAGCCCTAGCCCAGATGGAAGAAATATTCTCAGCCCCCGGCCGGCTCTCTGAGGAGGGCACCAGAGCTGGTACCGGTGCTAGCAGGAAGCACCTCAGAACTCAGCCCCGGGCTTTGTTTTTTCTGATGTGAAATGAAGCTTGGTGCTGGTGAAAAGTGCAGACTGACAGCCCTGGACATTGGTACGGACGTGAGAGCAGCTGTGGGAGATTCCCCCCTACGGCCCTGTCCATAGACGTCATCCCTAGTGACTCTTCTAAAGGTTGAGGCTTGCCTTGTCAGTCGCGGGCCCCCAAGTGGCTGATTTCACAATGGCCACAAAACTGCCCTCAAATGGGGACAAACTTCAGTCCCTACCAACACGAGTGGTATTTAAACCAAGACCCAGGCTGAAGGGCTTCACATCCCACACCTGATCCCCTGCACCCCCAGCTGGGGCTGGATTCAAACTGGTGCCTTCACGGTATAAGGCTCTGTGAGCCAACTCTAGAGCCCCTGAGCCAACCGCTCCTTCCAGCCTTGTGTTTCACTCTTTCAGCTGCTCAAACACAGAATGAAAGCCACTACATAGCAAGAAGTGTGAACCATTAACTGCAGCGTTTATGCTGTAGGCAGAGCCGTGATTCCTGCATTCAGCACTAGAATCATCCCTGGCGAAGTTACTTCAGCCAAGGATCTGACCCTATGTATTTATACTGCACTCGTCACTGTAGTGTTTGAATCGAGAACCCAGCTGGGTCGCTAGCACTGGTGCTTGCAGCAGAGACCTGCTGATGTGCTCCTGCCCCACTGCAGGTGCTCATAGGTCAGCTGCTGTGGTTCCAGTGTGGAGGGGTAGGAAGAAACATCTGTCCCTATTAACAGCACCCACCATAATGGGTCCCCGATTCTGACTGGAGCCTGGGCTGCTACTGCCATATAAATAATGCTGCAAGAATCCCAGATGAGTTCTTGACACATGAATTCAAATTTGGCTCAGGTCAGGTGTCAAACAAGTTTTTGTTTGGTGTCAACACAGTCCCCTGTGGTCTCTTGTCTATACCACAAAACCACTGCAATATTTACAGTCTCTGCTTGAGGGGCCCAGGACGGGGACAGCAGGGGCAGTGGTGGCCAGGCTGAGGGGCATCAGCATTGCTGTGGGTGAGAGGCAAAAACCCGGCCAGTGTGGAGGTGCGGGAGCAGATCTACATGGGGAACACTTTCACAGAGAGCCTCCTCCCTGTATGCCTGGCCTTAGCCATCCCTGCCAGCCTCTAGCTTTCATGAGCACTGAATTCAGCAGCATCAGAACAAAAGCGAGAAAGGCACAGAGGCTTTTCCACTTGACACTGCAGCATTGCGTTTCTCAGAGCCCCTTCCCACCCCTGCTGTGCCATTGGAGCTAATGGCCCAGCTCTGCTGGTAAAGGCTGACCTGACATGCCCTCCAGGGGAGAGTTCAGGGGAGGGCTTCCTCTTTTACACTACACTCAGCTGCACTGGGGGCAAGTGCTGCCTGATACAAGTACCAAAGCAAGGGTTAAGGGGGAGTGAGGGGCTGGGAAGATTCCCTACACAGCCTCTGAGATAATACCGAGAAGTGGTTAGAAGCGCTCCCTTTATAATGCAGCTTCTCCGTCTGTGGCTAGCGAGTTAAGGCCAGTGACCCAGAAAATGGATTCTCCCATTAACCTTAAATGGAAGCAACTCATGTTAAATCCACTTGGTGCAGCGGTGGGAGATCAGACCCACGAAGCAATGTCTCATCACACCAGCCTACGGATAGAAGCGAGACTGACCACACCTTCTTCCCCGCCCCAAGACTCCACGGGAGGCCCGTCTCCCTTCTCTGAAGAAGTCTCTCGCCCAGACTCAGCTTCTCCTCCTTGGCTGCCGCACAGCGAGCCAGTTGCAGTGATTCAGGGGATGGCCGATGACAGGAGACGTTCTCCCCTCCACTACCCCCATTCTCCAGCAAGACCCTCACCTCCATGGTGACGTTGTGCACTTCCACGGGGACGCATTCTAGGCCCTCGTCACCACAACAGCCCGCACACCTCAGCAGGGGCACACAGGACGGCTTGAAGATGTACTCCACCTCATCGGGATACTCCTGGAAAATGTCCACCAGAGTCTCAATTGTCCTGCAGATGCTGCGTTCGTAGACCTCCAGGAACTTAATAACTATGGGGAGGGAAGGAGAGAGGGAACGAATTAACAGCAGCTCGACCTGGGCACACTCAAACCTTCACCCTTAAAATGAGAGAAGCAGTTGCAACTACTGATCCCTCTGTCCTGCAGCCCTGATCAGCCTCTGCAATTCGGTCTGTCTCCCTCATCTTCACCCCAACAAGATGGGGGAGGGGAGCAGTGCAAATTAACTCCCCAAATATCCCGTTTACTCCTTAGGGGAAGGGGAAGGCTCTTGCCTGAATTAGCTGCTGCTTCTGAGTAGCAGAGGAAGGGTGAAAGAGGGAAGATAACTGTCTAGGCTGATCCTTCATGACTCTGCCATCTGTCCCTGAATCCTCCTCGACCTGCCTCCCCAGCCCTGTTATTTGACACACTCCATCCGATGTGCTGCCACTAAATGCCTTAGCTCAGCCAAAAAGCACCCAAAGCCGAAGCGGATGGTTTTGGGTGGGGGTGAATCGCCGGCAGGGTTTATCTTTCATCCCATTCAAAGTGTCAAATTCTCCTCCAGTGGGTACTGGGAATGACATAAATCTAAAGCAGGAAGTGGCCCTCAAAAGATCAGAACAGAGAGGACAGACTCCATCACTGCCAATCTTTGGGAACAGGCGTTCCCCTGGGGTGAACGTTTGAATCATTACAAGTGTAGTTCCAGTCCATCCCCTGTTCTACCTTCAGTCCACTCACCCAGTGCCTGCCTGTCAGATCCAGAGCATCCAGTCCAATCTGCCACCTTCTGCAGGACTACACTGTCCGCTAACAACATTTGCCAGAGTCTCAGTCCCTAAGTTCCCAGAACCTCTCAGGCAGACCACAGTTTCACAGCCCAGGAAATCTAGGCTTGGTTGTGGAGTGGAGGATTCAAAGCCACCCCTCAGCATCCAGGGTAATAATTGGGCCACATACCGGAAGGAGGCCGAGTGGGGTGCAGATCTGCTGTTTACTTCCTGCCTTTCACTCTGAGTACTCGAGTGGAAAAAAAAATCAGGTGCTGCAACCTCTGATTTCACAAGTGTTTCCCAATGCTCCCCTGTCTGGTGCCAAAGATTCATCTCACTGCTTGGTCAAGGGGTGGAAAAATTTATTTAAAGAGATGATAGATGTATACACATACAAAGCTCTGCTCTGCATCTAGCCAACGCACAGCACCTTACACTCCTTACAGCCCTCCTCGCAGCTGCAGAGTGTTCTAGGGGGGAAGTTTCAAATGGAGTAGAGGGAGCATGTAGGCCTAGGGAGACAGTGGTTGCTCTGTGCTGTTCTGCATTAGAATGAGACGCCTGCACTGTATGCACAGTCCTGTAATGGTGAGGTCGATAACCCCATGTGATAAGCACAAACTGCTTGCATCATGGAAAAAATGGTCTCTACTAAGCATTTCTGGAGTGCCCTGAACCTGTGACAAACTGGCATAAAGGTTACTTTGCCACAAAAATGTGAAAGTGGCAGGGCTCTGAGCTCAGGGCCCGCAGTTAATTGTTGAAAGTTAATTCTAGGTCATACATAGCTGACGGTGTCACAGTGCTGCTGGCAGTGGGTGCAAGGGGGGAGGAGCATCTGTTTGGGAGTTGGAAGTGTCAGAGAGCACAAATGCCTCTTAAAAGAGAAAGTGGCTCAGGGAGGGGAAATGTGACCTGCAAGGCATGGACCGGTTGTTAGAATTCTTTCTCCAGAAGAGCCATTCCCCCCTGTCCTCCACAAGTCTGCCTCTCAACTTCTTCCCTGTCTTGTCTGTGCCACCTCCTTCTTCTTGTTCCCCTTCAGGGTGACCTTAACCTTAAAAAGAGACTATCCATAGACAGTAGATTTAAACAATTTAGCACTGGAAAATTATGCAGGCCCAGAGATACCCATGGAGACACACTGCTGATTATTCACACCGTCCCAGCATTACGGATCTGGGAACTATTGCAGTACAAATAAGTTTGGGATAAAAATGCTGAGGGATCCATGTAGGGGAGGAACAGGTGCAAAACAAAGATTATCCCATGTGTTAATCTAGTCCATGACAGGCAGAAACTGAAAGTGACTAGAAACTAAAGTGAAATGACCAGCCTGCTCCCATGGTCCAAACAGTGAAAGTCAGAAGGGAAAAATCGATACCATAAACAGTGACAAAATACACTTGGCTTTTAAAAATTCATTTGTTTTTTATAACCTAAGGGGCTATTCACAGCATAAGGAAGGCAATTCCGTTTAGAAGGCCAGATTCAATGGTGGGTTCCAACTGCTTTACCAGAACAGCTGGATCTTACCAGTGACTGTGGTCTATAGTTTGGTTTCAAAACTGTATATGTAGTTTCCTTTGCAGACTCTTTTGTTTCATTTGTAAAGCCACCAGCCCTTACATGTTCAGCGGTGCCCTGATGAGAGTGCTGGGGACTCAGGGTGCTGCCAGACCCAGAAAGTCCCCATAAGAAATTGTCAATAGAAGCCGCGGCCTTTACATGCTGCTGTTTTTTGTATTTGAATCTGAAAGATTATTTTCAGTAGCCTGTGTCAGCTTCTGAAGAGGGGGAGGGAAATCCGTATCCAAATTTAAATCAGAATATCCTGCACATGAAGGAGCTGATCTTGCCCGATGCATTGATTAATTTGAGTTTAAGGGGCTCAATACTTAGCAGGAACAAGCGGTGGAGAGAAACCATGATAGGAAAGGAGGTGGTGCTCACAGAACGGGTCTGTGATTGGTTCACTGCCGTGCCCATCACTGGCTGAGCAGCTATATATACATACTGTTCTTTTAAAAATAAAATGAGCAGCCACAAGGGCTGGTGGTTTCCTTTATTTATACCAGAAAAATCTTTTCTCGTGGAGCAGACAAAGAGTGTTTTGTCTGGTTTCTCCACAATGTCCTGTGCCACAAAACCATGTGGAAGGATATCTGAGCACTGGGGGGGGGCTGGGTCTACAGTTACAAATAGTCCCCAGATTGGATCAGGTCCATCCCAAATGTAATCCTGGCTGAAGTGGACATACATCTGGGTCTACGATGTGACCAAAGAAACAAAATGACCTTTCATCCTATGACCTCTAAGTTCTTTATGAAGGATGAAGCTGTACGACACCTCTTGTGGAGTAGCTGAGTATTATCACCCCTTTTCACAGAGGAGGAAACAGAGGCATGGGGGGAGCAAGGGGAAAGGAATGGGATATGACTTTCCAAGGTCTCGGAGCAAAAGAGAAGCAGAGCCAGGAAGATAACCCAGGAGTCCTGATTCCTAGTCCCCTCTGCTTAAATCAATAGAGCAACCGCTTTTCCTTTCCCATCACTCTTCTTCTGATGTGGAACCAGGAGCGGATAGAAAGTAAGAACCCTCCAGGGCAATGGGCACCGTTCAACTCCTCCTCTCACCAATAAGATGGATGGGAGCACAAAGGGGCACAGACCAAGGTATTAGCAGCGACTCATTTCTACCACTAGCAGAGGGGCTGGGTACCAAAATGAGCCTCCCAGCAGGCTCAGTCCTGCTCCCTCTGAAGTCAATGAGTCTTTCACTGTTCCCTTGGCAGTCTGCCAGCAAACCAGAAATGGATGACAATGCAAAATGGACACCTTGTAACAAATCCAGCCTGCTGAAAGTCTCTGGCAACACTCCTCCAGCTTGTCATGCCAATAAAGTTATTGAAATTGAAACCTGAGTGTGGCAGGGAGGGGCTCGGTCCCTAGGTGCACTGCTAGAGCCCCCTGCTGCCCTTCTGTGGGAATAACACCAAAGGTCACAACCTGCCAGGCCATGCTAATCAACCTGACGCAAAAGACGAGCCTGGGCCGCGGATGGCCATTGCCAGCGTGACAGTGGATGTCTCCAGCCTGGCAACCCTGGCAGAATGGCAACCCTGCTAAACGCTCCGAAGTCCGCAGGGCTCTAAGCCCCATCCTGGATCAAGAACTATAGAGAGAAAGCTGATCCATTCAAATATACGGGGTCTCACAAGTCAGAAGTGGGCTACCAAGACTTGCCAATTGATAGCTTGCTGCCTACTGCAGTTCTAGTCTATGCCCAGATTTATTCAGCCCTCCATCCAAATACCCGATTTACTATACTTTATAGTAGCTTGGTCTTGAACAGCTGGAGTTAGCTGAGATAGCAATGGCTTGAGAAGCACCAAGCTCCCACCTCCTTTTCATCTAGTATCCCCACAGGTACTAAACTGCCAGCAATAAACTGAATTGAATCAACTGGACTATGGTGCCAACTAATAAACTCTCTAGGCCTGCTAGCTCAAACAGAGAAAAGGGAATGTGTTTCAGGTCTGTCACTGTATAGTGCAATCCTCTCCTTCCAAGAGTTCTGGCTGGGGTGGGGTGTGAGTCTGGAAAATTAGCCCCGGCTTCGTCTTCTTTTCTTTTTTTTTAAGATGAGCTAACTTATAGTCTCAGGAAGATTTAGGCGCTGATTGGTCTTTTGTCTGATAATCAGATCTTATCATTGAGCAGGGCCCAATGAGTGCGAATGGAAAGCAGAGAAGGGGACGGGGATGAAAGATGACAAACTCCTTCCTGTAACATTGCGGCAAATCTTTAGGGAACTATTCATAGCCCTCAGCTTTTGGTAAATCTATTTTTCCAGCATTCTGGGAAATGGGCAATGGGTTCAGAAGGATCTCTGCAATACGTTCCATTGGACTGATACAACCCATGTCGCTCTCTCGCTCTCTCATTCTCTCCAGAAAAGCACCTGATGAAGGAAGGGAAAAGTCTGCTCTTCAGCCAGGCCCACCTGCTTCAGAAAAGGGCTTTCCAAATTAAAGAGCAGTTCTGACTAGTATGAAGCCACGGAAGGGTTAAATCTGGCATCTCACATTTCTAGTCCTATCCCCACCCTTCCCACCCCCACATGCGCACACTTTGCTCCTGCTTTCCAGAAGGTGGCAGTATTGGTCCTCAGGATCTTCCCAGCAGTTTGGTTCAATGTCTCCCCCAAAGCACCCCATTCCCCAGCTTCCGCTCTTCCTAATTGCTTGTAAGCCCTGTAGCTGTTGAGAGGAAAGAGGCAAGCTGCTTACCTTCATTGGGTTTCCTCTCCCCATCCCCCAGGGCTGGAGCGGCCTGCAACGACTGCAAAGATAATAGAAAATTAGTCAAAACACAAAGTCATTACCCTGTCCCCAGGGGCAGTTAGGGAGCTGAGCAGCTTCCCAGGATTCCACCCTCAAGCCCCAGAATGCTGCGGTAACAATGCCACTGGAAGCAACAGTGTTTTGGAGCGTTACTGTCACATTCAGATGCATTCCAGCCACCTTGGTTCCATCCCAACCCTCATCTCCCCTCGGAAAATAAAGCCGCCACAAAGAAGCACGTCTGACTTCCCGACTGTACAGGGGGAAGTACTGCGTGCGGGAGGAAGTTATTAGTAAAGGCTTTTGTCGGCTTTGAGGTGAAGTGTTCCTCCCCGCCCCATGTGATCGCAAGACAGGCACAGGGAAACCTTTGTCTTCTTTTTCCTCCGGAGCAGAAGAAAATGAAATAAAAAGAACACCTTGGCTTGGGCTTAAAAGGGGATGGGGTGAGGGCAGAGGCATAGCATTCAGGCAAAGGCAATTTACCCCAGTGTGTGTATGTGAGTGAAAGGGGCGGGGGGTGCTTTGGGGCGGAGCGGGTGCGGATCTGGTTTAGTGCAACACCACTTTGAAAAAGAGCACAGAGAAATAACTGCTCAAAGGCATTTTGAATGATTAAGGTCAAAAACCAGAGAGGGAATCTGGGTGGGGGCCGGAGGAGAAAAACAACATTGGTGACCTTCTAATGCTGACATGACAAATATGCTAGGAGATTTGTCCACGTTCATGTTCCAAGGAAAGTTAGTGGAAGGTATTTCAAAAAGGGGCCTACATTACAAAGCAGACTAGCAAGTGCAAACGGATTGGGTACTGCTTTTAAAGGGACAACAGCCCTATTTTTCTCCCTACCCTCTCACTCCTAAATTAGTCCCTGTTATAAAGGTAAATCATTTGAGCTGGCATGATGTGGCAAGGGGGGAAGGAGGGTGAGAAAAGTCTCATGGTTTGAAAGGTCATCTCTGCTCTTGCCATGTTGGGTGTCAATATTTGGCTTTATGTCAGTGTGATTAACTGTTACATCACTCCCTCACATAGTAACTGCACCCTTGCTCCCCTCCCCCAATCCCCTGGCATGAAGGGCATTGCATAGCACAGCGCAAGAGGGCTACAGCTCATTGATATCTGTGTCACAGCTTCTGTGCTGCAGAACCAAGACAAGGCCCCTCAGCTCCCTCTGGAACACTTTCCTAGCCAAAAAACCCTCTCCCGCTGCTTTTGTAGTGACAAGAGACACTTCTGAGTATTAATGGAATTAACTAGTCTGCCCCAAAACCAGAGGGAGAGAAAGTGTTCTTGTGTTTTATTGGAAAACCCAGCTCCTGTCTGCTCTGCGTGAGCATTGTAGCTCTGGTGGCATTTTCCATAAGGCAAACTTCACCCTGCTGTCCTTGACCAAAAATGTCAGTATTTGTGCAATGTGCTTCCACCTGCACGAGCTCTCCCCCCCCTCCCTCCGGCAGAGACAGCTGCATTTCGGCAGTGCTGTACTAAAGTGATAGAACATATTGCATTTGTGTTTCTCATGGATTGTATTAGGCTTTTAAAAAAATGAATGGCTGTGATCTCACAAATGGCCAGGTACGTGACTGAGCCAGCCCACCCAGGGCAGTGTCATGCCCGCCAAATAGATCAGCTACCTGTATGCTTCCACGCAGACCCACACACGACCTTGCGCCACCTTAAAGCATCAGCTTTAAGAGGAGGGAGGAGATGGAGCTTCCAAAGCAGCAGAAGAAGCCCCTCTCCCAAGTATTCCCCTAGGTCTGTGTGCAGTTCCCTCTAATTATGGTTCTCCTGATCTGAATTCCAACTCCACTGATGCCCATAAGCTCCTGGCCCTAGGTATAACATGCAAATCCAGCCTTCAGTCACCCAGTGAAGGGGTCTATTCCTCACGAGGGAAGAGAAACTATCTACCCTAGCTCAGGGTTAGGGCTGTGATACCAGTTTTATAAGTGGGCTCCCAGGAACGGTTTCATTGCTGAAGTGTGAAAGTCACTGCAACAGCACAAACAAAATGGAGGAGGCAGAGGCTGCAGCAGCCCTCCAGAACCACCCTGGGCCTGAAGTCCCAGGGCCAAAAGGGATAGAAAAGCATCAGCTGGGCCCTAGCGAAGGAAGGAAATAACCAGCCAGATCAGTCTGTTCACTCTACAAGGCCCAAAAGTACTGTTAGAGTAGGGCTTTGAGTCAGGCACAGCATTGCCCGCTGCTGAAAACTGGCTTGGAGACACATTTACAGCTCAGCTGGACCTATTTGCTTTCTGGGGCCACTCGCCTCCCCTGCCCCTAGCCCCACACGTCGCTGGCAGGTGTCAGAAAACAGGTGTGAGCAGCACATTTTCACTCCTCCCTTGCAGCACAGCCCATATCTCTTTCTTCCGCAGAATCCACTGTCTCCTCCTCCCCCCACCTGGAGCAGCCACTAGAACCCACTGGAAGAAGGAACCAAAATCTCCCCCGTGATGTTCCTGTGATTAATGTACGCGAGTGCTTGCGCGAATGAAAACGGCTCTCTAACAAAGTCTGCAGGAGGGCTAGAAGTAGTGCGACAGCCTGGGAATTCATGGGAACGGGATTGCTGTGCCTGCCTGAAATGAGCCCCACATGCCACTCCTGACTACCAGCTGGCATGCAAAGAAGGTGGTTTCACAGGAGTCCGTCCGTTCCCCCTTCTTTCCCCCCCCCCTCTATCCCCTCATGCCTTTGGATCTCAGAGGGCTTCTGGTATTAATAATAATACAATGTCTCCCTAGAGGCCCTGCTACACTCACGCATTTCTCTCACTCCTTTTCCTTTTCCAGTCACTGGTACCCACGGAGCCTGTCTGTTGAGGTAGCATTGCTTGAACGGAAGGGAGTTTGCCTCACATTAGACCAGATGGCCATGTATCACAGAAGGGGCAACTGGAAAACCAAAGCAGAAGAGCCCTTCAGGGGACAACAAGGCCCAGTGCCCTTCGGTGGGAGCCTGAAGGTCACCCTGCCTGGGCTCTCTCTCCTGTACTGGCTTTCGGAATTACTCATCACTTCCGTAACATGATTGCTTTTCATGTTTTTCTGTGGAACAGATGCCGAGCTAGAGGCAGGTAAATCGCCTTGGGGTATGGGATGTATAAAAAGAAACTTCTTTTGTGCCCTGTGCTACTGGCAAGTAGTTGAGAATTTATGGTCTGAAATCAGATAAACACTCCACAACCTATAGGCAGCTCCTGATTCACCCTGTCTGTATCTGCACCTTCCCTGTCCCCAGTCTGCTTTACTGAGGGATGCCGTTCTAAGGCGAAGCGAGTTATTCTCTTGAGGAAGAGAAAAGGTTAATCCAATCGTTCCCCCCACCGCAATCCTTTCTCTTCCTTCCCCTCCCCCTAATCTCTGCAGGCTCATTAAAAGAGCTTTGTAACTGTTTAGGGCTGGGACAAACAATCCAGCCACTTTGGGAGGGACTCTGGGACGGGAGTTAAGGCACTTTCAGTCTTAGGCGCTAGAAATTCTTCTCAGAGGTTTCTACTCAAGGGGGAGGCTTTACTGCAACCTTTCCCCATTGTACATGCAGAGAGAGGTCAGTAATCCTGCAAGCTGCCAGCAGACAGCATGGAAACCTCTGAGACAGAACAGAAAGGGGCGAGAAGATCTTGGTTTGTTCAAGAATTGGAGACCCCCTGGGATGGCAGCATGGAATCTCCCTTTTTGCTCCCAAGGCTTGGTCTGTTAGTTTGTTCTCAGAGCAAGAGGGAGAAACAGCTTTGGGGAAGGTGATCCACTGTGTCCCATCTAATCTGTGTAGAAGGAGCTGGGGAAGTTAGTTCTCCTGGTGTTTCCAGTGTGGCCTGGCTCATAGACACACCAAGAGCAGGAGCCCGGTGGGTGTGAGATTATTAACAGTCTAGTCACAGACTCTCTTTCCCTCCTTCTTTCCCTCCCTCCATGTCTGATCACTGCCTGATTCCTATGGCAATACCGCTGGTGTACCCAAGTCTCTCCACATTCCAGGGCAGGAAGGGAAGAGCCCACGCTCCCAGGACATTCTCACCCTGGGGTCACTCCTAGTAGGCTGCTGCTTAGAATCAAACCCATCCAACAAAGAAATAATGGGACCGGCCTGTGCATCCCTGCTTTCTAGGAAAAAGGGGCTGTGGGGAAGTCAGCATACCCTCTCCCCAAACCTATCAGCCCCACCTGACCCTGTGAGGAGTGAGGACAGGGTGGCAGGTCCAGGGCTGGCTAACGTTTGGGGAGAGTGATATTCTTACCACGTCTTCCCCCATCACCCTTTGTGATTACAAAGGAGGTTTCCCCACAAATACACAGGGACATCTGTGGCAACAACGGCACCTGTCCCAGGTGACCAACTCCCCATTTCCCACTGTCCCAATCTCACTGTAGCATGGATAATAATAGTAACAGCCTCAACAATGAGTAATGATAACTCTGCCTTTGCTAAAGCAGCATTGTAATACCTGCCCCTCTCCTCTGAATTTATTAAAGCAGCATTGCATTACCTGTACCTTGCTTTTCCCATGAGCCGGGGCCAGGGCTTTATTTAATTCTCCCAGCATGCCTGGCTAGGGAGATAAGTTTATTCGGCACCACTGCTTGATAAACAGTGGAGATAAATATTATCATCAAAGCACAAAGCTCTGGTCCCGACACGAAGAGTCTCGCTTCATGCCATGCCCACGATCATCGCCATGCTGCCTGCATGAGATCTTTCTATCACCAATATTTCTAAGGTTCCCATCACCGTGCTATCTAGGTGACTCACAAACAAATAAGGAGAGAAGTAAAATCTGTCTGCAGGAACCTTGTTGTCCGTCTGTCTAGGGTCTAAGCACTTATCCGGCACCTATCACTGTACTATCTGAGCATCTCACAATCTTTAATGTATTCATCCTCACAACACTCCTGGGAGGAATGGATGCCTCTTCTGAGCCACTGTGTGATTCTTCCGTATTTGTTCCCATCTTTTCCCTCTCCTTCTTTCCTTGTCATTATCATCCTATGGCTAGGAAAGGCTTTTGCACTGTGTTCTGAAAACAGCTAGACTTAGATTCTGTCTGATCTGCTGGTTTCAAAGTTTTTGGGGTTTTTTTTTAAACTACCTTAACATAAGACTAGCCAAGGACAGGCCAGTGATATCACCATAACTTAACACATGACACTCTCCAATAGGGTGGGAGACTTGTTTCTTATCAAGTATAGTCTAATGCGCTGCTGTCACTAAGAAAGTGGCAATATAAAAGGGCTAGCAGCAAAACGTGTGATGCCTGCCAGACTTTAGTAACATCTGAAATGGCTTCTAATTGAGGAGTTTGTCAGTGCTGAACAAACAACGTGAACAGCAGGTTGGTTTATAAATGGCATTTATTTTCACACTGCATGGCCTGGCCTCGCCTGGCCCTCAGTGATGGCCTCCCCATATTCCTGAAGTCAAACGGCAAAAGAAAACTAACCTGTTCTTATCCCTCCAACTATAACACATGCCCACCTAGGAAACATAAACCACAGTCACCTGGACGCTCATTCTAACCGGCTTAATAACTCTTGGCAACACATCCCACTTGACTCCCTTAAAAAGAGGCAGATTAATAGGAGGCATTTGTACAAAGAGGTGATTTTTTTAAAGGAGGCAAAATTGGTTTCTGATCCTTGGGAATGCCAGGGAGGCTGTGGTAAAAGTAGGAAGAGAAGGAGGAAATCGGAGTTTTGTAACCTCAGCGGGGACATTTATTTTGCAAATCAGTCTAGATGAAATCCAGAATCCATTTTGTCCCCTTTGATCTCTATTTGTTTTTCCAGGGAGGTATTTTGAGCACCAGTCAGTAACATGTGCAAGAGATCGAACTAAAGCCACAGGCGGCACGACAGCCCTTTTGCAATGTCAGGTGCCAGAAAACGAGGCTTAAACCCCAAGCAGGGTGCTACCAGAAGCTGATGCAAGAAGTCAGCAGCGCGCTGCTTCCATGCGATGACGGGGACTAGCGCAGGGACCATGACCGCCTGTGGATTGCATAGACGGCTCCCAACTTCTGCCAAACTCCACCGGCACCATGATCCGTCCCATTCCCGGGAGGAAGAGGATAATGGGCCCGGGGGTGGGGGAGGGTGGGGGGGCAGGGATGCAGTGAGTGAGAAATCGGGACTCTCCCAGGAACTCATTAGATCCTGGCTCTCCCTCTCTCTACCCCCAAGGTACAAGGGCGCCCGATGTCCCTCACATTCAAACTGCCTGTGCATGAGTGTGTGTTCACAGCAGCTCACGCGCCTTTCTCTGTGTTTGTCTTTGGGTGGGAGGCGTCACTTCTGTACACAGGTGCTGGGACTCGGGGTTCCCCTGACACCCCCTGGCTTGCAGTGGGTTCCATCACATGCAGGGGTCAATGGCTCCCCGCCCCCCATACAAATTGTTCCAGCTCCGGTAGGCGCTCCACGGCATTGCACACAGCCGTGCCCTCGCACACGCGCACAGAGGCAGCTGCCTTTGCATGCCATGCACCTAGGCACCGGGCAGGGACTCGCTCCGCCACGGGCATCTCTGAGAGTTTCCACCCTCTCCATGCGCGGTCGGTGGCCGTGGTGGGCAGGCGGGGCAATGACCACGCCGGGCCGGGGGGGGGGCAGGAGGCAAAGCGCCCCCTCCACGCACACAAAAGCCCTTCTCCGCCCTTCCGATTTCGCGCCCCCCCCCCCCCTTACCTTGGCGTTGTGGAGATAGAGCAGCGCCGCCAGCCCCCAGTGGATCCAAGTGAGCAGAAAGTTCATGATTCCTGCAGCGGGTCGGGGGCGGGGGGTGGCTGCTGAGCTGTGGCTGTCTCTCGGGCCGCCCGCCGGTCTCCTTCCCTTTCTCTCTACTCCTCCGTGCCTTCGTCCTCCCTCTCCTGGAGCCGCTCCCCGGGGCGATTTCTGCAAAGCCTGCGGCCAGGGGGGAAATCCTCAGTCTCGGGTTTCACCCCTCCATGAGCCCGGCTGGCTTAAGCGCCAAAGAAACACACACACCCCCTTTTTTTTCTTCTTCTTCTTCTTCTTCTTCTTCTTCCTCCCTCTTGTTCCCTGCACAAAGCTCAGCCTCCTCGGTCCGGCCCGGCTCCGATCCGGCCCCTGGAGGGACAATCCAAGCTCCACGCGACACTGATTTGTAACAGATTTCCCCTCGGCGGCAAGAAAACCCCACGCGCGCACACAAAAAGTTTGCCCGAAAGTTTCAATGCATTTTCCAGTCTTCGGGTTGGGTTGGGTTTTTTTTTTTTCCCCCTGCTGGAGTTTCCTTTCAGGGGTCAGGGGGGTTGATCCCCGCTTTGGATCCCGGGGGGGCTCAGCCCGGCTCGGTTCGACCCCTCTCCTGCAACGGGAAGGGGATGGAGCTCGTCCCTTCTTTCCACCGCTTTCAAAATCCAAACTGGCTGGGGAGTGGAGGAAAAATCCAAACCGGCCGGGGTGAGAGGGGGAATAAATTAATGAGTTGGATCAAAATAATAATTAATAACAATAGCAAAATCCCAGTGCACAGGGCGAGCCGCTCCTCCCAGTCTGCCCTGCTCCCTCCTGTGCTTGATCGGGCTCGCTCGCTCTCCCCTTTCTTCGCGGAGAGTCTGCCTGCACTTCGCTGTCTGTCGCTCGCTCGTGAATGTCAGGCACAGCCTCGCAGCTCTCTCGGCTTCCCCCTGCCTCGCTCACCCTCCCTCTGGATCTGCCGCTGCAGCTCAGCCCCTCCGCTCCTGGCTCAGAGGAGCTCCCTAGCCCCGCCCTCGGCTCCACCCACTCTCCTCTCTCAAATTCGCCAATTCCAAGTCAGCCAGCTCATTCCGAAAGCCCTCCGCGGAGCCGTGGTGTTGGCAAGCTCTTTCAGCAAGAGGAACGGGGGGGGAGCCGCTCAGTGCCCCGACCTCTTTCACTGTCTCTCCTCCTCCTCCCCCCAAGTCACCCTTGCTTTCCCCCTTCTGCCAGCCCCGGTGGGCCCGTGCTCAAATCAGAATTCGTCTTGTTAATGGGGCTTGCTCCAAACCAGAGCAAAATGCACTCCGGTTTGGGGGGCTATCTCCTTGCCTGCTAATCCCCAAAGTGCCTCTGACCCCAACATCCTATGGTCTCTTCTTAGCCCCTAGGGAAGGGAGCTGTCTTTCCTCCTGTGTAGGTTTTACTCCACTCTGGCCTGTGTGATGTCGTTTGTCAGCTCAAAGGACCCTGTGTGCAGGAATTACACTACCGGGACACTTTGCCAGGCAAACCTCAATCTACTCTCTGGGGGATCAAATTCAGTGCAGATGAAATGGGGACCCCACACACATTCCCCAGCCAAGATCCACCACCCACGTTATTTCATCATTTGGAGACTATTGTTTTTCTCCCTTCTTTTTTCTTGTAACAATTTGCATGTGTTAAAATACATATATCTATATCACCTGCCTCCTGACATTCCTGAGTATTGGGCAGACTGCAAGTTCAGCCCAGGCAAATTCTTTGAGTTCACCACAGACTGCAGAAAGGAGGTGAAGAGGGTGGAAATGAGAAAGACCATATTTTCATTAGAAAGCAGTTTATTTCCAGCATTGTGCCACTAGGCCTGTGATGATACAGAAAAGCATTGACTCTATAGAGGCACCTGCTGGTCGAGGTAAACACACACACAAAGCATTTAATTTCCCTAAGTAGGTCTTCGATTAGTTCTACCCTTTGTTGGTTTATCTTGGAATCACTTTTGTGATGCCATCTCAGGCAGCCTTCAGCAACAGTGGCCTTAGTCCTGCTGATCTAGTCGCAGACTTTGGCTGAGTAAGGACTGACTCACTTCTACCAGCTGCAGTAGTGGCTCCTTGGATGCACAGCAGGATTTGCAGCAGAGGGGAGAGGTCAAAGCTTTGTAGAAGCCTGCGGGGGGGAGGTGACCGTAGTCCTGCAAACAGGGTGAGAGGATTGTTCAAACATTGCAAAAGACTCCCTCTTTTTTTCTAATTGTTACAAAGACCCCTTCTGAGGGACCAAATTGCAAATGACTAGACTTTCCTGTAAATGTCACTGCCAAAATTCTCCTCAGGGAGCAGGGAGGATGACAGGCCCACAGGAAGGGGGCAGGCTATTTCGCGAAATAAAGGTAAAACAAAAAAATTCCCACATGCTGGACCTTTTCCAACAATGTTTTGTGCAGATCTCTATATGCAGTCCCATCCTCCTGTCCTGGCCCCTGCATTAGTGCTGGTTATAGCCCACTGGAGGCCCTAAGCAGGAATATTTTTGGCCCCCCCATACACACAACACATACTAATAATTAATAGGGAGCCCCCTTGAGCTGCTCAGGGCCCTAAGCAATTGCTTAATCTGCTTATGTGTATTGCTGGTTCTGCCCTGCATCACTCTCCATGAGCAGCAGACAGCTGGGCCTGTGTGGAGAGAGAACAGCACACAGTTTTCTTTATTCGGTTAAAGTCCAACAGACATCTTTTTTTAAATGAGCTTTTTATGAATGAATGTTGTTTTGAATCAAACAACCCATAATTTTAACAATCCTGTGAATAGGTGAAATTGACAAGGCTGTGCATCACAGTAATCTTATCAAAATAATTTTCAGTCAACCAATGGAGACATAGCCCCATAAAGCAACAATGCACAGTGAATAATGTACAGCATCCTCACTTCTAAAATTAACACTATAGCATTGCTTACCTGGTCTTATGTTTCATCGGGATCTTTATACCTGCCAACATCTTGCTACCAAAAAAGCAGCCAAAGTGAAACCTGACCAAATGTTCATGTATTTGCAGAATTCAGGCACAAGTGAGGAGACTCACGTGCCTTCCCATGTTAAAGTTCTACTGCACCTAATGTAAGTCAATAGCAGTAAGCATTTTTGTGGAGCCTAGAATGTTTATGAGAGGTGCCATATACCAAAAAAGTAACTAAATAAATGTTCATGCCATATTTCCTGTATGGTTCTTATTCTTTTACTCATGACAACAAGTCATGAGTAGCTGGAGAATGGGAGGAAGAAATCAGTGGCCAAGATGTTAAATAATGGGTACCTAAAAATCCCAAATCAAATTTAGCCTGAGCAGTGACTTATTGGTAGCTGCTAGGTGCTGAGCACTTTTAATAACCAAGCCATTTAGGATTTATTCCTGCACCGTTGAAGTCAGTGGGAGATTTGCTATTGACTTCAATGGGCACAAAATCAAGCCCTTATCTAGGTGCTTAAATATTAAAGTGGTCTAGAAAAAGGAGGGTATCTATCATAATATGGGAACGGGGCTATGCTAAAACAATGCTTAAACTGCACCCCTCAGTGATCTGGCTCCAATTTTATTTATTTTCATATTTATTTGCTGGATCTGTCCCCCCAGCTCCATCACCCTCGCACACACATACACTGTAAGCACTGAATGTATGAGCCTAACTTTGGGCCTTCATTTTTGGAAATCTTGACCCCTGCTAGTAATACCCTTCAGTTAATTCACTCGATTAACCCTGAAAACATGCAGAAATGTCAAGCCATTTTCAGTAACTCTGCACTGATGTGCTTGAAAGAGCCTGAGGTTGTAGGCTGGAAAGTCAAAATTCCAAGAACTGCATTCTCATTGGTTTCCCCCTGCTTTCTGACCCCCAAAGTAACAACCTGAACAATTCTAAAGGAGCCCTAAGCAAATTTCCAACTGGAGTGGGAAATCTGAGAAAAGTGGACATTAAAAACAAACAAAAGAGTGTTTTCTTAGAATTTCATCTTGTGAGCAAGTCTGATGGGATCTGGATTTGGATAATCTAAATTAGGAGAGAAGTCAAGGAAAGAAAGGGTAATTTTAAACATTTTAGTGCCAGAGCTATTTCTTAATACACAAATCACTCTCTGATTTCATATAAAGTCCCCTCGTGCCAAGCCTGGAGCACAGCACCAGAAAAAGAAGCAGCTTGATCAGTTCTCCCAGCAGATCTGGAAAAAGAGCCAAAAAACCAGTAGCATATTGGGAAAAGCAGTGAGTTGACAGATCTGAATCCTAATGATTCAAATATGTTTCAGTTGATTATTTTTCTTAAGAAATCACAGCTATGCAATATATAGTAGTTTGACTATGATATAGTCAATTGCTATACTGTGGGTGTGTAGATAGACCACTGAATTCATTCAATCCTTTTTTTTAAATATCTTCAGTTGCACTAACAGGAGCAACTCTAGGTGTAACAAAAGGTTTTCTCTCTGCAGTGCTTTGCCAACGCTCCCTCTGGTGTGGTATAAATAGAATACATGCAGCGGGCACGGGCAACGTTAATACAGTTTGTATTTGCAATCATTAGAGATGCCCATGCACCACCCACTGGCAGCTTTTCTTGCCTCTGTCATTCAAGAGTTTATGTGGAAATTCTCCGTTTCTGGAAATAAAAAATGCACATTACACTATGCGCCATCACACACGCTCTCATTGTGTGTTAATTTTACATCTCGGATGGCTTCTTCCACTGTCAGAGGCTAAATCAGGCACGTATGGAGACCTGAAGATGAGCTCTGTGTAGCTCAAAAGCTCATCTCTTTCACCAACAGACATTGGTCCCATAAAAGTTATTACCTCACCTGCCTTGTCTCTCTCATAACGCTGGGACCAAAACGGCTATAACAACACTGCAAACAACATTTACATATGACAGCTTCAAGTTTCTTAGGGCTTTTAACCACAGAATATGCCACACATTCCAATGAGCATCTTAATGAAACTATGTTTAGGATTGTTTAAATCCAGGGAGCTTTCTTAATGATGCCTTCCCCATGTGAACTTGATGGGTGCTCATACACACAATCATGCACTGTGAGACCCTCTGATTAGGAAATGAAATGCTGGGGTGTTCCCCAGTTAATACAAACAAAAGATACAAGCCGGAAAAAGAAAAAATGAGATACTGAAGATAATGAGGGTTGTGAACTCTTCAGCTCTCAGCGTCTTCTGGACTTTCAGGGTACATCTATGCAAGAAGTAAACATCCGTGGCTGGCCCGCCTCAGCTGACTTGCATTCGCAGGCCTCAGGCTGCACGGTGGGAAAACTGCCGTGTAGAGGTTTGGACTCAGGCTGCAAGGAGATAGGGTTCCAGAGCTCAGGCTCCAGACTGAGCTGGGACATCTACATTGCAATTTTTAGCCCCATATCCTGAGCCCGAGTTGGCTGACAAGGGCCAGCCGTGGCTACACCACAGGGCTTTTATTCCAGTGTAAACATACCCTCCTAAAGTAGCAGCTGAAACTGTAGCCAACATGATGTTCTGCTGGCACAATGCTTCTCTCTGGTGGAACTTCAGGTACAAGAAGAGACTGGTCAAAGGCTGGCGTAGCCTGTTTGTTGATGTTGTGACTTCCTCACCCCAAGGTGGCTGGTCTTGGAGATTCTGGAAGGTCGGTCTTCTCTCAAATGGCTCATGAGCCCAAAAGCCAAGCTTCTGGGCCTTCCTGTTGATCCTCATAGCATGAATACTCCAGTTACTCTGCCTTATAGCTCCTCTCTCCAAGGTCTTCGGTCCAATCAGGTTTGAATGAGGTCATCCTTAGCTAGCATCAGTTCTGGAAAAGTTCACTTTAAATCAGTAATTCAAAAAGATATTTGGGAGTTTGCCTACCACAGACGCTGAAAGTCCAAGTCTCATAAAAAAAATTGCAGACATACCACTTTTGAGAAAGTTGGCATAGTCTTTTCTGAGGAAAGTATTTTAAAATGTCATGCCACCAATTTACAAGAGGTTCAATGTAAAAAAAAATCCTATAAATATAGCTGAATAAAAAACCATACAGACAACAGCTATTCTCCCAACATTCATTTATCAGCAACATTAAAAATAAATTCAGACCTAAGATCTAGTCTGCCTTTTCCGGTTTGTTTTCTACTAATTTAAAAACAGACAAATGTTCTTTCTGGAGCTAGGCTATAGGTCGAACAGCTTTATCTTCCGAAACCTACATCTTGATAGAGAAAAGTTACTTTAAAGCTTATCAGGCTAAAACCCATTTAAAAATATCAAATGTTATATAAGTTCTGTATTCCCATATACACTATTTTTCTCACACAGGGACTATAATAACTCTTCCGAAGCTTGAAGGACAACAGGAAAGAAACTTGGGTTCATAGAATCATAGTACCATAAGGTTATGAGTGACTGCAAAGGTCATCTAGTCTAACCCCCTGCCATGATGCAGGATTTGTTATGTTCACAATGGGTACATCATGTTAAATTCTACCTGGGAATAAAAATGAATGGAGCTTTGCTCCATTCCCTTGCTGCACATTTCATGATCGTTACAGTGTGGGTGAGCTAACGTTTTAGCTATCCAAATCTTGTATATAGTGCAGCACGTATATGCACATGCACAGATTCTGGTGGCAATCAAAATCCCCCGAGAGACTAGGGCAATGGCCTGTTGTCATTATAATTTATTGTGATAGCCACCCAAATGTGCTACGTGCTTTCCAAGCACAGAAGAGGACACAGTCCCTGCCCTAAGGAATCAATCAAATTCTGACAGAATATTTCAATAAACATCTGGCTGTTTGCTTTGCTCTCTAGTGAGCTAAACACCATACTTCCACTGACGCATTCTTAGTGAGATTTCTGATTTTTTTGCCTCTCTCCCCAGGAGACTTTAGCCAGTTTGTAAATACAACATAGAGGAAGTTGGGTAAGCTGCAATAAAGCTACCTTCACACTTTTGAAATGAAGGTGGGTGCCCCATTTTCACTGAATCATAAAGATCCTTTTGCCCTCTTTCACACAAAACAGGTTTCAAAAGTGCTCAACATACCATCTCACCCAGAGTTTAGGTTCGTAGGCCACTCTGCCACTTAATGTTATTAAACTTGAAGATTCGGATCCTGAAATCCACTCCTGTCCCTTTACCAAAGCATAAAGCAGTGTAATGACGTTTAAAGTTTCACTAGTCTCAGAATGATCTAGTTAGAAGGAAGCTCACCTATGAGGGAACAGGCAGGACCAGGAGGCCAGCAACAGAGTGGGAGGTTGCAGGGAGAATGTGTTCAGTCTCTCTCCCTGCGGTAAGGAAGAAGGAAGTGGGGAAGGAACCCCAGAGAAAGTATTTACTTAGTAGGCCTAAGAGAGAGGAGTTGACTAAGGAGGCTGAAGAATTAAAAGCTTGGAGAAGCCTGGTAGGAAGTAGTCAAAGGGTGAGAGCAGTAAGGTTGGTGTAACCACAGACCTTAACTGCTCGCTATAGGGCCCTGGACTGGAACCCAGAATAGAGGATGGGCCTGGGCTCCCCTACCATCGACTGCAGAGTAGCATGGCATGGAATAATGACTGGGAAGGCTGCCTGTGTTACTGCAGGACTGATATCGTCAGGGGAGCGGGCGTGAGGACTGCCTGACCCTGTTTGTGGAGAGAGACCTTGAAAGACTCCCCTGGAATAGGGGTGCCAGGCATCTGGTTTCCAGCTGGAAAGTCCGGTTGAAAAGGGGACCTGGCAGGGTCCGGTTAGCACTGCTGATCAGAAGCTAAAAGTCTGGTGACTCGTAGTAACTGGCCTCTGCCACCGGAGGGAGGGAAGAGCAGCCGCGGCTGCTGAAGCCTCAAGGAGCACTGCGGAAGTGCCCGGCTCCAGTGGAGAGAGGTACTGGCGGCTCCCCCGTTGTGCCCCAGTCATCTCCTCCACTCCCGAAGCATGGCTTCCCCTCCTCCGACCTGTCCCAGTGGGTGAGGGGAAGTTCTGGAGCTCAGTGTCCAGTTGTGGAAAATTAAAAAGTTGGCCACCCTGTCCTGGAAGAGGAAATCACCGTGTGACCTGGCCAGAGGGCCGAGTCACAAAACGGCCGTACTGCGACGCCATGAGCAGGAGGAGAGCGGCAAAGGCAGAAGAGAAGAAAGTGGGCTCTGAATGGGCGGAGCTAATCCCCAGAATCACCAGAAAAGGTGCCAGCCAGCAGCAAGTAGAGCATCCCCTGTAACAGCCTCATATACATACATGTCCCTATGAGCTCTCCACTGGCTAAAATAGTAGCAATAAAATATGGGCTGAAGTGTGGAGAGAGCTGGATAGGGTTGCCAACCCTCCAGGATTGTCCTGGAGTCTCCATGAATTAAAGCTTAATCTTTAATTAAAGATTATGTCATGCAATGAAACCTCCAGGAATACGCCCAACCAAAATTGGCAACCCTAGAGTTGGGGTGGGATCGTTTTCCCTGCCCCACCTTTGAGATTTATGTCATTGAATTTTATTGGACTTGTTTTTATGTGTCTCAGTTGCAAGGCATGACACCTTGCTCCGGCCTGGACAGCATTGCCATAGGAACAAACCAGAGTCAGAGGCAGGACCCAAACCTCTAGAGAACATTATGTCCTCATTTCAACCACTAGGTACTGGGGCTGTAAGATGAACAACTTTCACCTCACATGCGATGCACACAGTTTGGCAAAATAATCCAGGCAGGCTTTTGAGCCCAGCTAAAGTGAATTTCACCATCTAGTGCCATCTAAAAAAAACCTGAAGTCAGTGTCCATAAGACCAGCCTTGTGTGTCTCATTGCATGTACCAGTATGTGTGTGTAACACAGAAGCACCCTCATATCACTCACATTGCATGGGGGATAGGGAAACCTACTCAATCTGCACCATAGGGTCCTGTTTCTAATTCTCTGTTAATGTGTTGGGCTGTCTGTACTTTCCCTGCTGTTTTACTATAGCACTCTTTAGAGATTTCTCTCCTGGTTCTGGTTGTGCTCAGCCAGATGGCTATTGCGATGTTTGCGACTGACAAACGGCTTTGTTTGTTAGGCACTCCCGAGATAGAGTTTGCGTTTATGTTTTTAAAAAATCAAATTTATGATCAGCCTGTCGTTTTGGAGGTCGGCATTAATTTTCGGGAAGGAAAACATCTTATGGTGACTGGAAGGTTTATGTTGTACCTTATCAGTTAATTTACTAATTATCATATAGCTAGATCTCTCTGTCCAATAGTCCCTGATGGGTTAGCGTTTGTGTGGTGTGTAACACCAGATCTGCCCTGGGGAATTATGGATAGACCATGGCGACGATGCAACCAATCAACTTGAGCATGTAACATTTCACTCTGCCACATCACACCGGTGACACTCGGAAGCCACAGAGTGTTGATACTTGATCCATACAGACTCTCTGTAGTATTTTTGGAAGGCCTACCTAGCACCAAAGGGACCCTTTGAAGAGCAAGGTGTATTGCTGGAAGATTTCTGGGCCTTTATTCCCTTGTTTAATGAGATATGCTATATCTAAGAGGAACCCATAAAGTGCATGCAGTTTGCAGTTCTGCTTTGCTGTTGGATTGCAACCTACAGTGCATGGAAGTTAGGACTAGTGGCAGGTTTATTCTTTCCTGCAGGGTTTTGTTTGAAGAAGCTGCCTTTTATTTCTTTATGAAGGGGGCAGTAGGAATGAAGGCTGACAAAGATTGCATTGGGACGGACGGTTCAGGGTATCCTCCGAGTCAAGACTCATTAACCAAATGCTGTGGTTACTTAAACAGGGGTGTGTGTTAAGGAACATGCTTCAGAAAGTGACTTTATAGCTGATACCTGCTCTTCCAGAGGCTGCCCACTCTTCCTTGATGGGCTGGGAGTCCAATACTTGCACTTCCTGGGAGGAGTTCACCTGCACATACCCACTGCCTGGGAGAATCAAATTCTCTAAGGAAGGCCCTGAAGAGGGCCATACTAAAATAAAGGAGAGCTCCCGTCACCACAGGAGTTAATTTGACAAAATGTGTGGCAATACACTTCTGTGTAACAGAGATCAGAACTGAGCCTTTTAAGACCAATGGCCAGGGCTTCTGCAATGCAAAGATTAATTTTCACTCCTGGGCAATGAGCAGCCTCAAGTAGCAAAGGAAATGGGTAGGTCTTAGAGCCACAGCAACTCCAGATAACTCCAGAGGATGGTTTGGGGTTCCATCAGTGCAAATGGAGACTGGCAATTGTCACCCACTGACAAAGGGACTGTACTGGCAAGCAAAGGAAACATAAAGTATATGATGCTTATACCTGGCTGCTCCAGTGTCTCTCAGCGGCAGGAGACAAGTCTTGAAGAGAAGAAAGAACTCAAGGAGGGGGGAATCTAACAGCACATAACCTCTTGTCCCAAAACTCAACAGCATGCAAACAAGCTGAGTCAAAGTCCATCCAACGAGCAAGAAGCAGACCCTTCTGCTTGCACTGCTAATAAAATGCAATTCTTATCACCGTCATCTGCAGCAGACCCAGAGCCTTCCTGACATCCACAATATTTCAGTACTGAGATACCCTTCTCTACAGAGCAGCAGATTATGTGACAGGAGGAGTGTTGCTGCTGCATATTGTACTTTGACTTGCTTTGGCGACACCTAGGTTGAGCTGGAAGTAAATGCCACAATAGTTATTACATCACAGTTACAATAATGTGTGCCATGCAGGCCTAGTCAGAAAGGGGAGATGAGGGGATAGGATGAGTACACCATCTCAGTGTCCCAGGAAAGGCAGCTCTCTCAGCAGAAGCATATCTATATTAGACCTCATCTTGACAGATAAAGAGGAATTGATCACCGAACTAAAAATTAGTGGTTGCTTAGGTGCAAGTGATGGTGACTTGATCACATTTGTTATGGGCAAACAGAATAAAGTCACAACCAGTAATTTATATACACTTGGTGCTTTAAAAAGGCCAATTGCACGAAGCTGAAAACAAGTCTGAGTCAAATCAGATGGAAGAAAGAATTTAAATAAAAAATGTGAATGATAATTGGGAACTGTTTAAAAATACTTTACTGGATGTCCAAAAAGCCATAATCTACAGATTTGAGAAAGAAGGCCACACTCATAAAAACAACAGGCTGGCTTAGAGGGGAAGCACAAGCAAAAAACAAAACAAAACAAAAAACAAGTGGAAAAAGGGGAAAATTTAATAGCAAAGAATATAAGTTAGAAGCTAGGAATCTTAGAAAATTTATAAGGGAAGCAAAAGGACACATGAAGAAACCCATAGCCGACAGAGTTAAGGACAATAAGAAGGAGGTTTTTTTGAGTATATTAGGAACAGAAGGTATTGGTACTGGTAACAGTGGTATTGGTCCATTCCAAGATGAAAATGGTAGAATTGTCAATAATAATTCAGCAGAAAAGGCAAATATGTTCAGTAAATATTTCTGTCCTCTGTTAGGGAAACAGCCAGATGATGTATTTATATCATATGATGATGAAATACTTTCTATTCCTACAGACACTAAGGAGGATGTTAAACATCAGCTACTAAAGTCAAACATTTTTAAATCAGCAGGCCCAGATAATTTGCATCCTAGAGTTTTAAAAGAGCTGGCTGAGGAACGTTCTGGACCATTAATATTGTTTTTTCAATAAGTTTTAGAACACTGGGGAAGTTGCAGAGGACTGAAAGAAAGCTAATGTAGTGCCAATATTTAAAAAGGGTAAATGGGATATGACCTATATAGTTGTAGGCTTGACAGTCTGACATGAATTCTGGACAAAATAACAGAACAGCTTATATAGGACTCGATTAATAAAGAATTAAAATGAGGATAATATAATTAATGCAAATCAACAAGGGTTTATAGGAAATTGATTTTATCAAACTAATTTATCTATTTTTGATGGGATTACAAATTTGGTTGATAAAATTAATAGTGTTGATGTAATATAGTAAGACTTTTGTAAGGTATTTGGGCTGGCACTGCATGACATTTTGATCAAGAAACTAGAACAATACAAAATCTACATGGCGCACATTAAATGGATTAAAAACTGGCTAACTGATAGATCTCAAAATGTAATTGTAAATGGGAAATCATCATCAAGGATATGTGTTTCTGGTGGTATCCCACAAGGATCAGTTCTTGGTCCTATGCTATTTATCAGTGATTTTATGTTTCCTTCCAGGTCATTAATAAAAATATTAAAGTTTGCAGATGATACAAAGATTGGGAAAGAGGTAAATACTGAAGAGGGCAGGTCACTGATACAAAGTGATCTGGATCTCTTGGTAAGCTGGGTGCAAGCAGACAATGAGTTTTAATAGGGCCAAATATGAAGTTATACATCAAGAAACAAAGAATGTAAGCCATACTTACAGGATGGCAGACTCTGTCCTGGAAAGCTGTGATTATGAAGGACAAATCAATGTCCTCAGCTCGATGCTTATCCATCTTATGCATATCAAAGGTACTGATCACTTTCATAACTAAGTGTACTTATGGGTAATCTTACAAGAAGAAACCAGCATTCCCAGTCCAATGCAACAAACTACAGGTTGGGGTGGGTATGGGATCTCAATATGGAATCAGACTTGAGTATTAGGGTTTTTATTAACTATAGGTTTAGGAAAGTATTAGTAAGTGGAAAAGGATGCCATTCACGCTGACACAAACTAACAGTGAACGGAAAATCTGAAGTCGGGGCTGAAACTGTTCATCTCACAATGACAGTGTGAAGCATAGCAGTTAATTCCCTGGCTCGTCTCAGACTGTGTCACAGTCTTAGTCAGTTTTTGTGCCCACGGTGTGAGTGGGATTCTCTTAATTCTATCTAGGCATTTATATGCCCCCCCCCCTTGCTATAGTATCTGAGTTCCTCACAGTTTTAAGATAGAAAAGTATTAGTGTCCAGATGTTATAGAGAGGGATTGGAGGTACAGAGAAACTAAATAACTTTCCCAAGGTCACGCAGGGAACCTGTGGCAGAGTAGGGAACTGAATCCAGGTCTCAGTCTCCTATGTTCCAGGCTAGTATTCAAACCACTAGAGCACCTCTTGACTATAGCACTAGCTCAGACTTTCACACTGTCTGTATTTCCTTCTGCGGGTAGAGCAGAGGTTGAGACAAGAGATACTTGGCATATGATCTACACCAGTGTTTCTCAATTGTTTCTCAACACTGTTAGGGTTCCGCGAGCAGCTGTTCTCCGCCCCGCCGAGAGCAGCTGTTCTCCGCGCCGCCGAGAGCAGCTGTTCGCCGCCGCCGAAAAAGGGAAGATGTCCCGGACTTTCCAGCGGAGGGTATCCAGTGTAAGTGTAATTTAAGTGCAATTTAATTGAGAAATGCTGAGCTTTGCTTATTTCGACATTTGAAGACTGTTAAGAGTTTGGGGGGTTCCGCAATTATTTATGGAGTTCAAAAGGGTTCCGTGGCCAAATTTAATTGAGAAACACTGATCTACACTAAGACATTCTCCAGGGGATTATCCATTTGTGATTCTGTTAGTTTTTCTAGTTACCTTTATTTATTGACGCTAAATATGGAAATGGCCTGTGAAGTCATCTGACACCCCTTCCTGCCTCCAGAACTGCAGGAATAAAATAGCCTTCACACACACAATTAGACTGGAATTTCAGCCTTGATGAACATACCTGTTAGAATTGCCTGCTTCTTTGATCAATGGTGTGAGAAAATAGGAACTCTTTGAACATTGCCATCCAAACCATGTAAGCCACTGCCTGAAAACTCAATCATAAGACAGGATCAATGGGCAGAGAACGATACCTGTTACCCACTTCTTGCAACAGGTAGCCATAGAATGCCATCAGACAGGGGTGTGGATTGAAATGACATTAACTTATTGGGAATCAGGGGGATATGAGTGTTCTTTGGAATGCAACTCACACTTTGCACTGGCACGTGGCTGGAAGAGGGGAATCATGCCATGACTTGAGTGCCCTGTTACCGTGCTGATGGGTGCTGCAGAAATACATGAGGAAAAGGCCAAATCCTGACATTCTTACTCAGAGGAAACCCCCCTGAAGACAAAGGGAGTTGTTTGCTTGAAATGTGGACTGCGGATCTGGGACAGTTATTAATATTTTATACTTAATGTAGGGGCACGTTATTTGGACTTTTCAAGAGAGAGTATGCTGCTAGCTGCTGGGGATGGAAACATACCCATGTGAAATGTACCTCATATTTCCTACCTCCCCAAAATCACTCTGTGCAGCCTGTTCTGTTAAAATCTGTATAGGGCCTTACCCAAAGCACACTGAAAGTCAGTGGGAGCATTCATATTAACTTCAATGGGCTTTAGATTAAGCCTATACAGAGCTGCTAAGCACCCTATCAAGAAAAAGGTACCACTATCTGCAAATTCCTGTTGCTGATGGCAGGGAACATAATAAGTCTGAAAACTTTCTTGAATTCCGTATCTTTAATGCAGTCAATGCCCTGTAAGTCTAAACTCCCCACACTTCTGCTCTCTCTTTCAGCTGATCATGGTACAATTACCTTGGCAGCATTCTCAGCCTGTCATCCAGAAGTGCCCCAAGATGCTTCACAACTGTATACTGTGTGTATTGTGAGACATCCGGCACCCAGTTAACATCCACTGGGGCGGAGCACTTCTGCCGCACTCAACCAGCAACGCCACACAAATGGGAGGCAAAGAGCAACTACTCACAACTGAAAATTTGACATATTTATATACAAACAATAAAAAAGGCAGGGACTTTTGCTATCATTGTTTACTGTTTTGTATGCAGCAGGTATATCTATAGATAGTGTAAGCAAAATAGTTGAGGTCACACAGGCATACAGATTCTGGGGTATTTATGGGAAGAGATAGTGCAGTGAAGAAGGATAGATAAGTAGTGTAGGAGGAAAAGAGACAGTGTAGGAGGAAAAGAGACAGAGGAATTTTGAGCAGTATATTTGAGAGACCTTGGGAGTGAAGTTAGAACCTTTCAAGACAATATTTTAAACAGCCCTGAAAATGAGAACAGATTTTTCTGAAGAACAATGGCCTTTGTAAACATAGACAGAGGAAGGATAAACTGACAAAAATGGCTAAAAACTCAGATCACGTTAACAAATACACATGAAAAAAACAAACAAACCCTAACAGAACATCACATTCCAGACCCTCTCTGCAGCCATCGACAGCCCGGGAAATGCACCAGGGCAAAGAGAGTAAAGGACCACTACTAATTCCAAAACCCAATCTCCTGTGATTACCGTCCAACCTTTAAACAAAATCTCTTCATACACTGTCAACCGTAACTCTAATTCTATTGTCTTTACATTCTGGCCACTGAGCTCCCGGTTGAGAGAACGCTCAAGCAGAATGCAGTGCGTAATACGGATATCTAGAGGAGACAAAGAGAAAGTCTATTGGGGAAAGAGAAATATTGTTCAATACAGATCACCAAGCAAAATCTACTCAAATTCCAGAAGATAAGAATTGTTAATAATTTCCTCCTCTGAGTGGTCGGCCCTGGCCTCTTCTGCAACCTCTTGTTCCCATAAAGATAACATTTTTGAATTAAAAAAAAATCTTGGCACCATCTATCTATATCCATATCTATATCATATAAACTAATGCAGAGTTTCCCTGGATAAAACACTGGAACACTTCTGTCCCTGTGTTAGAAATCTTTGGCTTTAGACCATCAAATTTCTGTTATCTCTGATGGGTTGTATGAGACATTTGAGGAAACATAGACATATCTGAAAAGTTAAACTTTCTGCGTTTTATTTCAAGCAAAATCCAAGCTCTGTCTCCAACAGACATATGTACAGTACTAAGTGTTCTCGGGATTGGAAAGTGAATCATTAATGCCACCACACAGCAAAACACCTGCAGCTATGCCTGTAATCCAAATTACTGGTTAAGGTCCGTCACGTTTTTTCTCTTAAGGATCTGATCAAACTCTCTTTGGGAGCCAAATCAAGCCCTAAAATAGTGTCTGGACCTATCAGTGGATTCCATGCTGTTTAAACTTTTTTGCATATTCCAATGCTCAGAGGTTTGTAACCTTAGTGTTATTTCCCAGTATTTCCAAGACCGTGTGTGTTTTGGTAACAATGTGTTTTCTTAAATAAATTGGTTTTCAGGGACTGGTTTTGGCTCTCCACCTCTGACTGCAGTGTCCCTGCATCTGTATTCACTGTTTGTAGACTTTTCAGTGCATAGTTCAAGAAATCATCCTTCATGTGCACAATAATCCTGGGATAAATGCATCATTTCCACTTTTTTCAGTTCTCTTCATGACCTGGGGTCGGAAGCCTCAACCTCCCAGAGAGCTCCCAGCCAAATTGCCAATTTCAGAAGTGGACTTGCCTGATATGAAGTAAAATGGTGAACTGCTTGCATCTCAGGTTATGGGAAATGTGACCAACAGTGGGCAGAATAATATAAGAATCATACAAAGATTTTGGCTTGTGGGTTGCAAAGTAACTGTAAAAAAGGCCTTTTCTTACTGTGCAGCTCTGGTCCCTTTGCATATTTAGAGTCATAGTTCCTTACTCTACTAACTAAAATACATGTGTATTGCTTTTTGCCTGTTAGCCCTCCAGGAGCCATACAACTATTGGAGTGCAAGCTGGAGTCTGTTCACCAGAATCATCAACTACATGCCAGCTTTATTACTGTCATGAATCAGAAAGAAACCAGCTTGACAATCAGATCCCAGACCTTGCAGGGCTGACACTTACAGTAAATAAACTATCATTTTACTTGTAATCTAAGAAAATTTCATCTGGAGTCAATGGTAACATGGAGTCCCAATGGTACCATTTTTACAGTCACCTTCAAACAGCTTATAGGAAATAGGAAAATAACATAATAATAACTTTTCATATCTACAGCTCCTTCAATCCCAGAATCTTTACAAATATTAATGAATTAAGTCTTATAAGGACCCTCTATAGAAGGTATCATTATCTTCATTTTGCAGATAGGGAAACTCAAGCATGTAGAGAAATGATTTTCCTAAGGTCACCCATAGAGTCTGTGACAGGGCTGAGAACAGAACAGAGATCATCTTGCTCCCAGTCCTTTTTTTTTTTCCAACTAAAAAAGCATCTTGCTCTGATATTTTATATTGTATTCGGAAGACAGGATACTGAGTTAGATGGACTATTGGTCTGAGCCAGTATGCTCATTCTTATGTTCTTACATATTTTACAATTCATATATATAACATCCAGGTAGAACAACTTTCTTTCTTTCTTTCTTTCACATTTATATTGTTTCTCCTTACAATAGCTGACTAGCTAATTAATACAGCAAAAAATCAATAAGAAATGTATATACAGTAAGCATAATTATATATAAGTCTTTACTGATGTTCTCTCTCAGGCAAGTGCGACTCGACTAAAACTCAAGTTTGAAGAGGTGGATGGAAAGTATAGCTGTGTTGGTTTGAATGGAGAGCAGAGGAAGGGGAGGCTGCAGAGAAGAAAGGAATGAAAATTTTTTCAAGTACTCAGCAAGTATGGAAGAAAGCCAAATCTCTCATGGAGTAACAGCACATGGCTCCTTTATTTGTATGATCTGATAAAGGAAGTGTGTTCTTTGGTTTCTGACCACCTAGTACTGTCTCTGTCTAGGAATGACGTTTGTTCATAAATCCCAACCTCTATCCTTTTGGTCATGTTTATTCAAGAGGATTTTGGTTCTCTTGTGAATGAGGAGAGGTAGTCTTCACTGGATGATCTGACCCCTGATGATTTTGTTTTCTTTTGGCATACCATCTTATTTTCTTATTACTGTTTTTTACAGCATCCAAAAGCATGCTCGATTCCTCAGATATAACAGTTCATGCTGTAGTTTCAGAAAGCTGGACATTTTAAGTACATAATGTGGTTAACTAGTTTACATATGATTCTTTAGAGACAATTAAAAGAAGCCCCCACCTTAGATGCAACTAGCCATTTGTGCAAACTTCTACAATTGCTGCACAGTAGAGATTTCTCTCCTGATCCCCACATACATGATCAGCTCAAGCCTTGAAACATGAGGATGATAATCTGTGCCCCTGAGAGATGAACACAGATAACTTTTACATGAAATATCACCTCACCACATTGCTGATGAATGACTACAATGGTCAGCATAAGTGTGTTGTTGTCACCTACCTCACTCGCAAACTATACACCTCCCTCTCCCATGTGGAGGAAACCTGAGACTTACTCCTAACTCATTGAGGGCCAGCTCCAGAGAAGGTAATGGAAATCTTTCCAATGACCTCAGTGGAGTTGGATTGGGCCCTGACTTAGCAAAAGGAGGATGGTTTAACAGAAATCTCGCCTTAATAGGAAATATCACACTTTTTTAAAAGGTTGTTTCTGATAGTTCTTTACATTACCAATCTGGGTCTGGTCTACTCTGGAACTCTATGGATGGTTGGAGAATTACTGGCATTATCATCTCACAGGAAAGTTAAAAAATGCAGAGAGGTAGGGATCTTTTTAGTCACCGTATTTAAAACTCTTTGGGTTTTGTCTGTTTTTGTTAACATCTAGAGACAGTTAAAAAAAAAAGAGAGAGAGAGAAACCTAATACACATTTTGCAGAAAGGCCCAAGATCCCCACGTCAGTTAAGGCGTTAGAAAACTCACAAAACACAATTGAGACATCCATGAGGTCTTCCATGAAAATCAAGGAAGACCAGACTTGAAATCCCTGCTATTTCTAAGGTAAGAAACGAGCCCCAGCACTTCCACCTCCCCCTTTTTTTTAAACCCACCTTTCAGGCCTTTTTATGCAACATAAACAAACAATAAAGGCTACAAAACCAATTTTATTTTTCCTTTGCAGGTCACCTGTAACATTTGTTATTACACATATGTACAGTACACATACAAACTCCATGACATGGAGCACTTCTGCTAGATCATTGGGTCATGGGGAGTTCTTAGTCAATTTTGTTGCTATTTTTTTTTAATTGCCTGTAGTTTGATGACATCTTTCTGATATCAGACCGCCCAGAGCTGTACACAATATTCTAGGCCTCAAGTGCTTCAGAGGGTGCTGTGCTGCCAGGGAAATTATTGCAGAGGGGAAGGCTCTCCCTGAAGAGGCTGTGGGATCAGTGAGCTTAGGAGTAAAGTTCCCCACAGATCCCCAGTCTACATGAGTTTAAGTGCTCACATGTCACTTCCATGACCCCCAATGTTCTCCTCCCAGAGGGGAAAATTGTTGAGGAGATTTTGTGTGGTAAGTGTCATGGAGTTTCCTGGAATTCAATATGGCCTTTTGTAATCTGATCATTACCTAGAAGGACGTGTTCTTTCTAATGCCCCAGTACAGTTCGCCCTGAAGAGTCCTGTCTGCAGCTGCATAATTACTGATTGCTAAGAAGGAGTGCAGCTGAACCTGATCTGAACACAGCTGAATTGGAAGAGCAGCCCAGGATGAACTGTATTCAGTACTGTTTCAGGAACCACAGCTCACCTTTTGCTGCAGGATAACGCCTTGTTCTCATTATTCCAATTGGAAGCACGGGCCTGATTTTTTTTGAGTTAAGCAAAAATTCCTTCTTCTGTTGCTATCTGTTCAAAACTCTAACAAGCCAGGTCAATCATTTAACTAGAGGCTGTTTCATTCAGATATTTTCCTGTTACTACAGAAGGTTCTGGTGCTCCGTGAATCCCAACCCCCTCTCTGCACCTTCCCCTGCATCCATTTGTTGGTCTCTGTCATGTACTTCTAGTACACGCTAGGTTTCAGGGCTGCTACTAGCAGGTTGAGCTCTTGTACCAGATATGGACTGGCTACAGAGCTGCTTTTATAAAGAGAGATACTAGAGGTGTGTCCGTGAGATCCTTTAATGCACTGCTAGGAATGACAGTTGTGAGCTTAAGTATTCTATAGTAGTATAATACAGTATAAATAACAGTACAACACTGTTTAACATTCTATTATATCTCCCTCTTTAAGTGTTATATTCCTACCGTTCATAAAATGGACACTATCATGCGATCTTTAAAGTTCAGTACAAATCCATCTGTTCAATGTCTCCAAATCATACTGGTTTTCTAATTACACAGCCCAAATGCGCAACAACTTTGTTATCTGGCTGTCTATGAGTTGCAACGAGTGGTTGTAGTCAGTTTGGAAATCTCTGAGTCTTCGTCTTCTTCTTTGGCATCCATCATCTGTAGCGTATGATCAGTTGATCTTTCTGAGGAACAAACTGTAGATATTGATGGTTTCTGTTGAACTCTCGCCTGTCAGTCTCAATCACATGTGATCTGAATTCTTTATCTTTATGACAGCTGGAGTTCTCCATCCTTTTTCTTCATCCAGTTTGACACAAACATGCTCACCATGTTCTAGACCCGGTAATTCTTTAACTGAGTCTGTTATAAAAGTATTAATAAGTTCTTTTTGCCTTTTTATCCAATTTGGCTACTCTTTTCTTGCCTGATCACTTTGAAAATAGGTTCTTTTCCCAAATTGGAACAGTAGTTCTGAGTTGTCTTCCCATCAGGAGTTGTGCTGAACTATATTGAGTAGCTGTTACCAGTGTTAATCTGTAGTTCAGAAGAGCAAGGAATGGAACTTCCTGCTGTAGGATTCTTGACTGTCTGTACAACTCTCTCAACCTCTCCATTCACTTGTGGGTAATGTGAGCTGCTAGAAACATGATCAAAAACATATTTTGTTCAGAATGATTTAAATTCTGCTGCAGTGAATTATGGTCTGTTTTCCATCACTAGTTGTTCCAGAATACCAAGATGAGCAAAAGTACACTTCAGTTTCTCAATAACACTGCAACATGTTATGTCTTTCAAGTACATTATTTCTACATAAGTGGAAAAATAGTCCACTATGACCATGATGTCCTCTGAATTTGCATAAATCTGCAGCTAGTCTCTTCAAAGGTCTGTCTGGTAGAGGTGTTTGTACTCTATATGGTTCATCATAGTTTTTTGAGGATATTTGTACTAAATCCCCTTTCAAAAAGTTCAGTGTTACCAAATTTTCCATAGAATTCTTCCACTTTTCTCATTAGGCCATCTTGGTTTCCATGCTGCAGCCGAGAAGGATGTTGGTATTTGAGCTTTTTGATCACATGTATTCTGAATGCAAAGCTTTTGTCTTTGTACATTGTTTCTGTGATGATATGGCCCATACAGTTTAGAATACCACCAGGGCTAATCAGGGCCGTGTCAGGTGATTTCACCTCTGGGAGGGGTTGAAGGTGATTGTCAATACCTCCTGAGATGACTGTTATGTTTGCTCCTGAGTCAATTTTAAAGACAACAGTCTTTCCATGAATACAGAATTTTGCTCTCCAAGCAGGCCTTTTTATCATCACATGTGATAGGTCCCAGAAACAATGGCTCTTGATTGTCTATAATATTAGTCAATATTGCCTTGATATGGCAAACAACTGCAAAATGTCCATATTTTGTGCATTTATTACGCCTTGTGCCTTTGGCTAAACATTCATCTGTTGGGCTATGAATTTTGCCACATCTTGTACATTTAGTCTGAAAGGCTTTGTAATTGCCTTGGACTCCCTCATAGACTCATGGCTTTTATGGCAATGACTTTTAGCTCTCATGCTACGTCTGTTTACAGCTTCTAAGCTACTTTCCGGATTTTCAAGTTGCTCTTGCATTTTGTTTTGCTGTTTGACTAGTTCAGACTGCTTTGCTATATGTATAGTTGTGGGCAGATTTAAGTTTCTGTTTAATTGTAGTTGCTGAGGGAGCTTCTTGTTGTTAACCCAGTAACAAGTCTATCTCTGATATTTTCACAGTTTGCAGATCCAAAATGACAGTTTTCAGACAATGTATGCAGAGTTCTTATAAAAGATTCAACATTTTTTCCTGGTTCTTGAATTCTTTAGTGAAACCATGCTCTTTCCTAAACCGCATTTCTCTGAGGTATGAAGTGTGCATCAAGCATAGCTGGAACCCTTTCATAGTACTCTTTGTGACTGTCTTCAGTAAAGGCAATAGATTTAAAGATATGTTCTGCCTGCTTCCCCATAACACAAATTAAAGTTACCTGATTATCTCCAGTTTCCTGGCAGAGTTTTGAAATAATGCAAAATCTTGCAAAATACTTCTTCCCATATGTCCATTCTGAAGGTGTATCAAAGCTGAAGTTCTCTGGGGCATTGAAGAGTGGCATATTGATGAGATCTGCATCCTTTGTCACTTTGTTCTTTCTGTTTGCAACCTTTGTTGCTGTTTTCCTGCTGTTTTTGCTCTCCACCAGCAACACTTGGGTTACCTTTACTTCTAACACCATGTCATGTACTCCTTGTACACGGTAAGTTGCAGGGCTTCTACTAGCAGATCAGACTCTTGTACAAGACATGGACTGGCTACAGAGCTTCTTTCCCAGAGAGAGAGAGAGAGCTACACCAGATGTGTTCACTGTAAGATCCTTGGATGCACTGCCAGGAATGCACTTGGTGATGGAAGGATCTAGGACAGTATCCCTTTGGTGGAGTCCATCTCCAATTCTCTTCCCAAGTCTTTGATTTTATCCCTTCACCCATTCCCCTGAGCCTATACCTCTGGCCTTGGCACCTAGGAGACAGCATACAATCCTGTTTAAATGGATTGTCTCTCTTCTGTAGAGTTGTGGGATTGGTTGGGTCAGCATAAAGAGGCTTCTTTTGAGCAGAATGTAGAATTTTATTAGTGGAAATTAGTGTAGATTTTATTAGTGGAAAAAGTGGGTGTGGACCAATCACCCTAGGTTGTGCATTTGTGTCTTGGTTAATGTGGTGTATCAAGAGGCAGAGCAAGAGTTATGCTCCCTGGAAAGTGGCATGTGATTTCATCACAGAAAGCAACACAGTTAGACTCTCACTCTGAACTCATTTTTATTACACAGTCACAACATTCCCTGCATGCAGGCTTCCGTTGAGCCCAATGTTCCTGTTGTGTGCTTATGAGCATGAATCTATTAGTTCCTCCTCCTTAGAATATTATGTAAGTATGAATAATCATTTTCTTAAGTTACAGTTGAGCACATCACTACTGAGAGACTGAATCGAACAGGGCCCAAACAAATTCCAATCACATCGTCAGCTTCCACACATGCACACCCACGCTCTTTCTCTTCCTCCATTCTCTCCACCTCCCAACTCTCCCTCCTCCTTGCTTTCCCTCTCAGCCTTCTCCGCTCTCTCTTTCTCAGTTCTCTTCAGATCCCATTTCATTTTCTGCCTTACTCTTACCAGACTTTCCCATATCAGACTCAGCCATTCCAGGCATTGTCACTCTTCCCTCCACTGATTTTCGAATATATCTGAGCTGTAGTAGACCGACTTCATGTCTAAATCATAGCATTGCTGCAATAGACACAGCAGGGGACTGCTCAGGGGAAAGAAAGGGAAGCATAAACTCTAAAGCTTCTGCAACAGATCCTGAAGCTCCATTCTCACTGATGACCATGGGTGAAAACCAAGCAAGGACCTCAGGATTAGCTCAAAAGGCCTGTAGGTCTCTAGCAGAGAAACTGAACCCATGCCATTGAGCACGCTAAACTAGAGCTGTTAAGTGGGACGTTTTCATATCACACTACCATGTAAAACCCTCCTTCTAAATTTGTGGGTGACCTTGAAGGAGGTTGTTAGAGTTCCCTCTGGAGAATAAGAGGATCAGCTGGGTGGGGGAAGGGCAGGGAAGACCCTTAGCTGGTGGCTCCTTGTTTTCCTGGCTCACTGAGCTTTGTGATGACCACTTTAATCACAGCTGCACTGACCCAAGAGTCTGGTTCATCAAAAGAAACCCGAGCTCAGTATCTATTCTGGGAAATTCAGTGGGAAGGGAAGGGGGTGGGAGTAGGGGGGGTGGGATTCTGACAAGAAGATACCGTTTCCATGGTTTCGGGCCTCTTTCTTTCTCAGTGCTCCCATCCTCCTCTGCAGCAGTTAATTCCTCCTGCTCAGGGCTCAGGCCCAGCCCTCTGTCTCCTCACTGGGATTCACCTTTCCAAGGTGGGCACTGGCTCCCAACATAACTCGCCAAATCCTTTGTTGCTGGAACAAGGGGCCAATTTCATCCCAGGCATTAATGTCAATGGAGTTTCATCTGCTTACACCAAGGCTGATTGTGACCCCCCCTTGTGTCCATTATTTGTTGTTCTTCCCGCTAAGCTTTCAGGTTGTGCTGCCTGCTGCCAACCTCCTCTTTCTCTTCAAATTGTGCTGCCCTCTCACAAGGATGAGGCCTGGCTAGGTACACGTCACTGCAAAACACGGGGGAGAAAAATTACTCCATTGCTAACGTGGACAAAGCCCTCTCTCTCCTGCTATTTCTCATGGGGCAGGGGGTTCTCCAAGTTCACTCCCTTTCCCTCTCTGACTCCCCCTTCAAAGCTGCCCCCACATCCCTCTCTAGAGTTGGACCCGGATCCAGCTCCGCTCCAGGTCAGGTGCAGAAGGGGTCGCTGTGCTGGAATATGGGGCGTTCCTTCCGAAGGCACTGAACACGCTGTCTCAGCAGAGCTCCCAGCCCCTGTCAGCCTAGAGAGCAAGCAGCCAGTTGCAGGACATTCTCTCTCACTGTCTTTCTCTCATTCCCTCACTCCTTTTTTTCCTCTACTCCCATTCTAAGCAGGCCCTTTCTACACAACGTAAGAAGCAGTCGAATTCCCTGCTGGAAATTGTTAAGGCAAAGAGTCAATTCAGAGCTATCTTTTCTGTTGCCCTGGGTCTTGCCTCCCTTTTGCTGGGAACACTCCCGCCCCTTTCCTGTGAAGGAGTGAGCACAGCAGAGCTTAGAAACAGGGCCATGGATACAAGCCCAAACACAAGAGAGGGGAAAGCAGGCCTGTAAAGCAAGCTACCCTGTCATTAAAATATGAAAAGGATTAAGCTTATCGTCTGCTTAGGAAAGAGAGGAGAAGCTGGAAGTGGGAAGTGACAGTGTAAGGGGCCTAAAGCTCAGCTAGCTTTGTTTGCCTTTTATCCCTGGTGGGGAGAACTAAGCAGTGTTTACAAATATGCTGACAGCCCAGTGCTGACCGTGATCCAAAAACACAACATCGCCACTCCTGGACTGCATTCAAGCCACGGCATCGCCTTCCGACCGCCAACAAGGAGTAATAAATAAGAGCAAGCAATCCAAAACATGACACTACTTTTGAGTAATAGTTTATTGTGCCTGGTGGTACATTGCAGGCTGGTGGCTACACAGCCCACTGGCAATTGCTCCAGTAACAAAAATATTATTGTCTGTTCTGCAATGGGTATTAAAGACCCCAAGGAACTTTATATATAAGTGTCGGGATGTAGCCAAAGCTCTGTGTCCCGTTTCTACGTCCAAATGTCTAAATCTAAATTCTAGATCCAATAACTCTGTCGGGGCTTGGGCACCGCCCATTAGCTCCCCTCCAGTATGTATTTAGATCCTGCAAATGAGCATGGTGCATGAGCCTCATGCTGGCCTCTCTGCACAGGGATGAATTACATCCAGGAGCCCTTTAGGATGAAAGGTGCTATATAAATAATTACAATTTGTTGTTCTTAAAGATAACCTTTCCCTTTCTTCTGCTTCCCCTGCACTCAGCCTGAGTCTTAATTACTGGAAATTCACCCATCCCACTGCCATTAGTTCTCAAGACCTGTGTATTTTGATCCCTAGAGGGTGCTAGAGAGCAATATTTAACTTCCCTGACTCACCGACTATTTACTTGTGGTCCCTGTTGCGTGTCTTTGTTAAATGGAGAAGTACCTTGGGGTGAAGGTCCCATCACACAGGCACCTCTCCCATTCATCATCACTCTCCAACTGAAGACAAGTGAGGATTAGCCAGGCACAGGGAGAGAACTCGAGCACCGCCAGACATGTACGGTGCAGTGGTGTTCCACACTTGGGTACCCTTTGCCAGTCAGAAGCCACTGGGACCTGGGATGAGAGTGGAGGGGCCTTAGCACAGTCACCTGGCAACAACATCCACACTCTACCTGCTGATAGTGGACCCTTCGGTACTGCCCATTTCAATCCCTCTGAAACACATATGCCTGTAAATTAGGTGCTCAGTCACCATGATGACGGGCACGCTTTTAAGAACCAGAACAGAATAAGGGACAAGAAACTATTTTCTGCAGTTGTGTTCTTCCAAATCTTGGAGCAGTGAATTTCTGTGTCCAGCGAGGCAGGGTAGCATGTAGTGAGGCTTAGGAGACATCTACACTGGCACCTGGGGATGCAATTCCCAGTTTGTGTAGACATATTAGTCCTAGTGTGCTAAAACAGTGTATTTGCAGTGTCCTGGGCAGCAGTGAGCAGCAGCATCGGCTAGCCATCCTGGGAAGAAACATACCTGGACCCCATGGCTACATACTCAGGGTGGCTAGCCTATGCCACCGCTCGCCAATGCCCATGCTAGCTGGGCTCTGCTACTATTTTTAGCCTGCTAGCTCAATGAGAGCTAACACGAGTATGTCTACATGAGCTAGGAGTCACACCCCCAGCTCCAAGTGTAAATGTAGCCCTAGCATGAACACACACTCACACACATTGACCCTGCCCTGCCTGTACTCTTAAAAAAGAATGGGAACCTCCTGAACCTACCCCAGCTAGGAACTTATCCAAACTTCAGGTGCTCTGTGAGTTCAGACAAAAAGAAACATTTGTGCCCTTTGTGCTTTCCCGGTGATGAGAATGAACAGCCGAGACCAGGTGGGAATGAGGTTAGAAGCATCCCGTCAAATTGATTATTTGACAAATGACCAGTCTTGGTGACTTTCTTTCTCCTTCCCTTGGCAGGGCAGAGGTAGAATTATGATGTTTAGGACAGCCCTTCTGCTTCCAGCAAGAGGTACTCCTCATTTTATTCCTTGACATTGTGTTTCCCAAAGAGCATGGGTGCCCAATACTGGCCATGGTAAGAAATGCATTGGCAATTTGCCAGGTCCTCCAGGCCTGCATGTTCATTTCATATAAATGTACATAAAGTTTTAATCAAACTAAATGTTCATAGTTATTATTTTTTTATTTGGACAATAAGAGCACACTGCTCCTTACAAAACACAAAGGAGAACAAACTACGCTTTGAGAGCAGCAGGGAAAGTGTAACAAAAGAAACTAGCCCAGCTTCTCTGGAACCAACTTCATCCCCATTTCACCTTGGGGGTGGTGGCATGCGCTATGCAATGCACAGTCTGTTCCAGAATCCATTTGGGGATCTGTGGCCCTAAAAGCATCCCAATACTGGAGGACAAGAGGCTCACTGGTATCTGGTGATGAGTTTCAGCTGGCCTAACCAGTTCAGTGTACCCCAATTCTCTTATGTCATAATCTGGATCTAATAGGTGTCATGTAAGGTATCATTGGAAAACCAACAACACACTGATCATTAATTTTTTTACTTGGTGTATGTACGATAAACGCCCAAAGGACTGTACAAATGTGAAGGAAATACGGGACTAAAATGTGTTTGAACGAGAAAAATCTGGAGAGTGGGTAAGCGAGTTTTTTCAAAGGAAAGGCCAATGCCTCCCTTCAAGTGCAATCATAGACAATTGGCCATTTCAGCCAAGTGGCCATTCATTGGCATATCGGCGGCTGCAGGGACAGATCAATTTGCACTCTAGAAAGCACCAGCAGGGAAGAACCCAACATGGAACCTTCTCCCTCAGACTTCATGTCACCTTTCTTGAGAGCAGGGGCATTGAACTTTGAGGACACATTTCAAATGTTCACTGGACTACAAAAGAGAGGGATAAAGAACACAAGTTATCTTTCACTTGAGAAGACAAAGGCACTGAGCACTTTGGACTGTGTGGGAGATTGACCTGGGGGGCAGTCATCTTGCTGGAAGGAGGGGCGGTAAGAATCTTGCCTTGAACCAAGACTGTAGTTTTGTTACGTCTTAGTCACTAGGAAGTGTTTTTCCACTCTTATTTGTTTGTAACCATTTCTGATTTTATCCCTTGTGCTCAAACTCATGTAAAACTCATCTCTTTTTGATTAAATAAACTTGTTTTACTTTTATTCTAAATCAAACCATCACTGTATTCGACGTGAAGTGATTATTAACTCCAGTTAAAACAACAAGCTTATGTGCTTTTGTCTCTTTAAAGGACCAAATGACCTTATCACTCCCCTGAATGTTCCTGGAGAGGGCAGGGCAGGCGGTTTTGGGGAAATTCAGAACTAGGGGTGTGCTGTGGTCACTTGGCTAGTAGTAACCAATGCTGGTGGAGACCAGAGTGTGACTGTGGTGTAACAAGCAGGCTGCTGGAGTCAGAGTTGCTGAACCAGGGCTGTCCAATACACAGACACTCAAGCTTGTATGCTGGCTGGGAGTTTGCAAACAAGGCACTACAGCAGCAGAGCATTTTAAGGCACTCCAGATTACAGGACAAGTGGTGACACAACCTCTCACTGGCTGGGGTTAAATCCCAAACCATGACAGGATCACTTTTTAAAGTGGCGATCTTCTTGTGGACACCTCTCCTTCCAGCCTTATAAACCCAACTTCCCACCCCCCCATGGTTTGTTTGAGTGCTTGGTTACATTAAAAAGTAACATTAGCACAGTACTAAGGCGAGAAGATGAAAATAAATTCAGAAATGCTGTGTTACATTCCCTCTTCCATTCTGTGTCTGGACTCTTTATTTTCTCTTCCTGGCTGCAGGATTTTCATTGATGAGGACTCAATCTCCCTCATTGCCTGCAGCCTCCACTGCTCTGATGAGCTCTCCAGGCCACATCAGACCTTGATTCTGTCCTGTGTGTTTGCTGCCCCTTTCAAATGTGGCAATGTCTGCAAATTTGATCGTGGTATAACTTGCACCAGTGAAACATCCAAAAGGAAGACGTGAGGCAACTGCACAAGGTGCAAAGAAGTATTTGTTTCTTTGAGTTTAGCTGGTCCAAAAAGCCTCTGGAAAACCTCTAAAAGTCCCAGATTGGGTTACTGTGACACAGGCATGCCTAGATATACCCTGGCAGGCAGATTTCATCTGTGTCTGACCATCTTCTTAATATTTCACCAAAGGACGTGGTATGTAGTCTCTACCGAATGTTAAAAACTTGCTGATTACCATGGTTATTGCAGGATGTTTGTATAGAAAACATTTTTTAAGTTATGTAACACATAGAACATTGGTTTCCAAAACAGGTGGTGATGAAACTTGTCACCTAACGTGGGATGGGTCTCAGAGCTGACTCAATCAATACTGACAACAATTGACAACTGTCAACCCAGCCCAGCCCTGTGTTTAAAGTCTGGGGCAGATGCAGACTTGAGTCTTGACAAAGACAAAAGTCTAGGACTGTGCAAGAGAAGCAAAGAGGGCACAAGTGTTATCCATTATGGACGCGACATTGGGTGAGAAATGCCTTACTAGACAGGAAAGAAACTTAACAAGTTCAAGCTATAGATTGAGATTTAGGTTTGTCTTTTGCCCGTAATTTATGGTTCCAAACCTTTATGCTTGCTTTTGTTTGAATCTTTAACTCAAGCTTTGTTAAACAAACTTCAGCTTGGTTTTACTATAGATATGTCTAAGTGTCTTGGGCTAAAGAGAGGACTGAACTGAGATGAAACCGGTGAACTGGGGTGCACTGCTTCCCCGGAGGCAGTGAATCAGTCAGTGTACACTGCAGGTGTCTAGAAGACAAGGGACTGGGCACTCGAGTGTAACAAAGTGGGGAGGAGTGTAAATTGCTAGCCAGCACAGAGAAAGAAAGAGGCTTGAAGAGCGGAACGCTTGTGCTGCCAATGGCCGGCAGAGTTGCAGGGATTTTCCCTGGTGGATACAGACAAGGCTCTTTCATGCTGTAAGCAACTAGTACTGATTTACCCCAGACACCTCAGATAACCCCAAAATGTGTCACAGCTACCATTAGAAGGAAGTGTCACTATCTGAAGCAGACAGACACTTTGTTGTAACATAAGCAGCTACAAGGATTTACCTGCAAGTTCTCCACAGACCTCCATTGGTGTATGAACCACTGAAGAAGAATCAGTTTGTTAGGTGACTCCGATTTTGATTTGTTCAATTTCATAACAGAAGTATGTTCACAAATCAAAGTAATTTCAGAGAAACTTGCAAAAATATCAGTCCTCGTGTAACTCTGAATATCTGTCACTCAGCAGGCCTGTACAGAGATGCATTAAGTGTCTCCATCTCGAAATCTCGTCCAATTTTAGCAGAACATAGGTTTCAGGTTCAGCTGGAAATGGGTCTGCAAACAAGCTGAATTTTTTGTCCCTTTGAAAGTCTCTGAATCGTTGAACAAATTAATCTTGATGTTCCTTGACCATTTCAGTATAGGGATTGCTGTCACTTTGGCATTTCCTGAGCACTTGTTGGAAAAGCAGACGGGTCATTCTACTGAAGACGTTCATGAAAAAACAACTGCTGTGTTTGGAAGACTGTCACCTTGCAAGCAAGATCAAGGAATATCTACTTCTTTTGGCCTTGAATCTGGAGGTTCAAGTTACTGTAAGAGTGTGCTGCTGTTCGTGAGAGAGGCAGGATCACAGAACCACTGACAATCTTCAAGCATATCAACACCTCAATCCTTCCCCATTAAAAATGTCTCCATCTCTTTCAGAAACACAACAAATCTTACCAAAACACCCTCCTCCTGCTAAGCCAGTGGAACTCCAACAAGTACAGTAGATAGTTACATTTACCTTCAATTTCCTTCAGGAATGACTTAAATTAGGTATGTCTTAGGCTTCTAATAAGTCCTCTGGAGTGACAAAATTTTGAGGCCTTATCTGTCTTTCCCCCCACAAGTTTGCCTGGCACATGATGCCAGTGGCACTGAATTTATTTTGCTTCACACTCTCTCAGCTGACTAATGAGACCACTGAGGAGGCACCAGTTATTGTGATGCCAACAAACATACGTAAATCAAAGCCCAGAGATTCTGCATCTTCCAGCAGACTTTTAAGAAGCACAGACCCCTTTCAAGTCCCCACAAAGAAAATAAGTATTTTGGCCATGCATGCACAGTCAGTACATTTGTTTTTAAACATGGATAAGTAGAGAAATTCTCTCTTAATATTCTTGAGCCGTCACTACAATGTTATCAAATACCAACAATCTGTTCCTCTATTGGATTGTTATTTGGCTCAGACGCAAATTCATCATCGGCTAACTTTATTCAGGGCAACAATTTTTACTTAGATTCATATCTTGGGAGGCCAGAAGGGAGCATTGTGATTTGCTAGTCTGATGTCCTGCATAACATAAGGCCATAGAATTTAAGCCAGGCCTTCTTTCACAACACTCGCACCATTAGCAGGACTGGGAAGAGTCAGAAGATTTTCTTTGCAAACAGAAGGACATTTTTAAAATATAATTTAAAAATAAAGAAAGTCAGAAATCTTAAATTCTGCAGAATCTGAGGGGCACAGGGATGTAGAGACATGGAGTATTCTCCATTACATGCCATCTTTAAGTCAAGACTGAATGTCTTCCTAAAAGATACTGAAACAGAACTTCCACCCACCAAAACAGCCTTTAAGGACTGATGTCATTACTTCGCAGTGGCCCGGCATCCAATCCAGTTTTTTCCTGACAATAAAAATTCAGAATACCTGCACAACACCAGAGCACTGAATCAGTGACAACTTTGATGGGCCTTGTTCTTTTCACAGTTCAACTTAATTATTTCCTCACATCCTGGAATTAGAAATGGCAATGCTGATGCCTTATCCTGAAAGGAAGAATATTACACCACTCAAAAGGGTCCAAGCCAGGAACCATCTCATATAGTTTAACCTCATAATTTCCTGAATGCTGCCATCTGATAGAATTTATTATCTTTAACCTATTCTGCCTATGCTTCAGAAATACCTTCCAATGAGTTAGCTATAATAAATAAAGAGGCACATGACACTTAAGAGGGAGTCAGATTTATGAAGGGCCATAACTACATTCCCCTTGGTCCCCCATATATGCTGGCACTACAGTTACCACACAGTACACCCTTTGGCCTCCTTCAACCTCTGGAAACCCCATCCAGGCCTTGGGCAACTATCACATTAGCTTTTATTGTAGAACTGCCAGAGTCCAACAGGTTTACTACAATCCTTACAGTTGCAGACCATCTTACAAAAATGGCCTATTTTCTTCCCAGTGCCCGCCTACCCTCATCTGAAGAAACAGGCTAATTATGGACAACCCATGTTGTCCATCTCCATGGTCTCCCAGATCACATTATCTCTGCTATGGCCCACAATTCATTTCTCTGTTCTGGCGGGAGGCACTGCAAATTGTGGGGTCCACACACATCTCTCCTCTGTATACCATCCTCAGACCATTGGCCAAATGGAGACAGTAAACCAAATCTTGAAGCAGTACCTACAATGCTACACAAACTACCCTGAGGATGATTGATCCTCACTATTATCATACTCAGAATTTGCATTCAACAGTGCAGATCACACTTCCATCGGTCAGAGTCCTTTCTTTGCGAACTATGGGTTCCACCCAGAGTAACCTGCATCCTCCTCCAACCCAGCTGCCTCAGATTAGGTTCAACAAATCCATCAGTCCCAGGAGAGACTAAGGGACCATCTTGAAAAGCAAAACTGCATTATAAAAGGCATGCAGACCACCCTCATAAATCAGGTCCCCTTTATTCAGTGGGTGATAATGTGTGGCTCACAGCAGAAGGTCTTGGTACTGATAGACCTTTCTGCAAGTTGAACCCAGTTCCTGGGTCCCTGTCAAACCAGATGATAGATCTACTCAGTCATTTCCAAACTCCACCTGTGTTGATCCCTCAGGATCCAGCCTGTTTTCCATATTTCATTGCTAAAACCATACACAGAAAATACCTTCTGCATTGGAATAAACCACCTTCTCTGCCGGTACACAGGCAAGGTCATGAAGAGTACATTTTCCATGAGGTCCTAGATGTCAAGATTCAATGGGTGCAAACTCCGGTACTTAATCAAGTGGAAAGGGTGTGGCCCAGGGGAGCATACTTGGGAACTGGCAGAAAACATTCACACCGCTGCTCTTCTCAAGGCGTTCCACAAAAACCACCCCCAGAAACCCAAGCCAGCACTATCCTGAAGGCACCTCTAAGGAAAGGGCAGCTGTTATGACCCTGCAGGTCTTGAACCTGGGTCTGCAGAGCTACTATCTCAGTGTTACTGCACTTCTCCCACCTAGCAGCTCATTACCAGCTAGCAGAGCTGGAGAGGCCATGAAATCTGAAGCTACATCAGAGAAGGCTTCCCTGGACCTGATTGGAAAAACACCATGAATTCTAATTGGTCAGGGCTTCCTATTTAAACCCAAAGAGCAGCACAGGAAGTTGTCTATGCTGTACTTGGCTGCTATGTTGGATCCTGCCTTCCTGATCTGTTCTTGCCTTGATCCTGATCCTTGCCCTTCATCTCCAAATCCTGCTCCGACCCCTAGTTTGACTTTTTGATTCTGGTTAGGACCCCTAGCTTAAGTCTTCCACTTTGGCTCTGACTACTAAACATGGCTACCTACATCTCAGCAGCAACCGTAACTAAAGAAACTTAGTAGTAATTCTTCACATTATCTTTTCAGGGCTTTTTTCCAGCTCAGTCATTAGCTGCTTTTCTAAAGGAACTATAAAATCTCAGAGCAGGAAAGGTGCAAAACACAGCTTGGAAATGACTGTTTATAAGAAAACTGAAAGGAATCAGAAAGTAAAGAAAAGGAGAAGGAGGAAGGAGGGAACAGTGACCAAAAAAAAAGGAAAGGGAAAGGGAAAGAGAAAGGAAAAGGAAGAAGTGAGAGAGAGGGAGAGAAAATAGGGGAGAAAGGTGAAGAGCAAGAATAAGTAAGAGAAGGCGAAAGAGAAGGACAAAGAAAGGGAGAGGAAAATTGTGATGGAAAGAAGAGCAAACAAAGCTTGTCAGAGGAAGGAGAGAAATAATATTTGCATGTCCAGACTGGGAACAGAAACATTGTCATGTGACTCAGGAGACCAATGCGAACAGTAAAGGGCACGTTGTGGCTGGTGCCTGTGTAAACCAGAAGCTGAAAGTCTCCACATGTGAAATTCACTAGATAATCATAAACAATGAACCAATTTGTAAAAATTCTAGGAATCCACAAACAGAAAAAAGGGATCGTCTGAGGAAAGATTCACAGTGAACAGTGCCATCAGCTGTACTTCTCCCCCCGCCTCTATGGGTCTGGCATCAGCTCCCTGCCTCACCCTTGTGTTCCCAGCAAATTTCCCTCCCCCTGCTAAGAAGAGCTGGGAGAAGACCAGAAAGACTTCTCTGTGAATATTAAAGTGATATAGAAAGGGAATGATGATTTAGCATATTCTCAGCCCTTTTGCATTTGCTTTTCACTAGGATTTGTATGAGCTGACTTATAGGTACAAATGTTCATGGCCAAAATTTAGTCTGAGCAGAGTGGACTGAAAACCAGAGTTTCTGTCCAGTAGGAAATTCCAATATTTGGACATTTGTTTTCATCCCGAACGAAAAGTTGAAATACCAAAACTGCTCACAGAAAGAAAAGCGCCAAAAATTTGTATTTGTTTGAACATTTTCAATTAAAATGAAACATTTCAACATTTCTGAGTCTAAATGCTGTGATTTGTGCATCCGACACTTCAGCTCCTATGGGGACCCCCACGATACACTGCAGCAGCTCAGTCACAGGGAAAGACTGCTGCATCCTACGAGACGTAGTCCAAATGAAGAATAGGGCCTAGTATTCAGTTCTGTACTCAGCAGTGAGTAATTGCCATTCTTCCTCCGTCAGGTTGCCCAACAGAGTCAGCTTTTTCTGTGTAGCAGATGGCTGTGGCCTCCCTCTTCCAGAAGTCCCAGGTTGTGAGGAGGGAGCTGTGGGTGGGGCCATGTTACGGTTGTCCTCTTGGGTGGAGCCTACTTGGCAGAACACTTTCTCCTTCTACTGCTGCCTCTCTCACTCACTGCGTGCCCCGATGACCTGTAAAGGAAGTAATAACTGACATACCAGAAGGACAGGCTTGCTGAGATGCTCCTCAGAGGCCTGAAACGGAAACTATTCCAAGGAACTTACTGTGCCTTTTCCACGAGGACAGGGTATGCACACCCACACTGCAGTTACTAACGGTTAGATTGCGCAACTCTTATTGAGCACTTACACAAATAACCACATGGCTTATTTCTGTGAGTGCTCCCCAGAATGAGTAAGGGTTACACAACCTAGCCTTCACTTTGTGACAGTGACAAACGGGATGAATGGAGACAAGAAAATGGGTAGCTCTATGAAATGTTATTGCATAGGGGATAGGGCACAGTAATTAAAAACACAGCAACCCACGTAGGGACTGTGTTGCTCAAATGCCAGGCTGGAGCCTTGGTACTAATGGAGTTAAACAATACAGACAAGGGTATGCGCCCACACTTCTCACAGGTAAGATTGTACAACCCACCCCCACCCCAGCCAGAATCTGACATAGATTCAATTAAATAATACAGCCAAGGATATGTCTGCACCGTGTGTGTCAATAGCTGCAGGCAAAAATCACTCATGGGACTTCATCTGTACGTGCCAAGAGAACATGCATTTTAAATCTGACCCCCACCCTGCTCCTAGCCCATATTACTGCAAAGCCCTACATCTGGAGGAAAACAATTTTGGGAAGTAGCAAACAGAGGCAAATATTAAAATATCTCATGCCAAAGAAATAAATAGTCAGTTAAAATAAAAAGAACTGCACCACAAAGGAAATTGTATGTGACAACTATTCAGATACAGAAACTGTAACAAACCACTGCAAATTCTTAGTACGGATGAAAGAGCAATAGACTTCCCAGGTATATGCTGTAGATTGGACACAGTAAAAACAATCCATGGAGTTCAGGTAGCAAGCTAACATGATAGTTGTTATTGTTATAGGGCTGTAAGGTGGCCCATGCATTACTGAACCAGATGCTCCTAGAAGGAACATGAGGATCATTCCAATAAGCAGCAATAAAAAGTTTCTCATATCAAAATAAACCACCGAAAGGCATCAGGTTTTCTAGTGGGAACACTGGTGTCAATGCCCAGCCCCCAGTTCCTACACGGAGCCCTATTTAAGTCTGTAGGACTGCGCATGGGCTACTCACACTGTGAAAGAACACGCACTCCCTCCCTTACGTGCAGCATAAGACTGCTGGGGGCATATCCCGTGGTTCTCTGAGCTGCCGTAAGCTGAGCTGCTCTGTAAGGGCTTCCCCAGTGAATTGTGAGAAAACTTGTTGGTCCTTTCTGGGCACACAAGGGGGAACTGTGGGTAGGCACTGGAGGACTAGCAGCACCTCAGTGGAGCTAGCCTGCTTCCAAACTACAGAGTAGTCATATTAGCAGCTGACAAGTTGGGCTCACCAGAGCTTTAGCCTACACACCCTGGCAGACCAGCCAACTCGAATGAAAAATGCCACCACATTCTGTTTAGGTGTTTTTGTGTGTGGGACAGGATTCAAGTTAGGGGCACTCAAATTATAACTCAAGTTAACTGCAGTGATGACAAGCCCTTGGAGGGCAGCAGGGAAGTGCAGGTCTAAATGGAGGAACAGACGATCAGCCTGGAGATGGCCTGTCCTTCCTGAACATTTGTGGCCCTACTCTCATCCCAGCAAATTCCCCTTGCACCAGAAAGCCAATTGGCCAGGTGGGGGCTGGACATGGGATTCCTGCAATCTCCCTGGACAAATGATCTCAGCAACATGATATGCTCCCTTCTACATTCCTCCAACTGCCACCGACTCCCCAAGAGAAATTCCATGACCAAAGCATGCCGCCAGAGAAAGGAGCTGTCAGTGCAATTGCTTTCTGGGTTTCACAACCACCTGTCACCACAGCTTTGAACTTTATCTGCTGTGTGTGTGTGCAAAATGCATTGTGTGTCTGAGAATCTATGTGTCTGTGCGTATTTGTGTGTCTTTATGTACAAGTGTGTTGTGGTACGTATCTGTATAAGTGAATGGGTGTGTTATGTGCCTGTGCAAGTGAGTGTGTTGTGGTGTGTGCGTGTGTGAGTGAGTGAGCGTGTTTTCTGGTCACTGTTTATCTGATGGACATGGGAAATTCCTGCTCGATTCTGGCAACATGTCCCTCCCTTAGCTAATTTTTAATGGCAAAGGTTTCGTAATCACCCTCTGAGCTTGAGGAGCAGGAATTCCTGGGAGGTAATTGGCTTTGTCGGTCTGCTGAGCGCACTCGGCCTTGATCTCTTCAATTACTGCGTGCATGTACCTTCTCTCACTCTGACATGCCACTGAGGGAAGCCTGCCAGCTCAGTGAATGGATGCATGTGTTCAAAAGGCACAACTGTCCTAGGAACTAATCCAGTGCGTGAGAAAAGAGGCAGTGCTAGAGGGGTATGCCAGTCCCAGCTCAGCAGTAGCCACTTGGCTAGTGACAGAGTGTGGCTTAGCGGCTAGTGCAATGCGGCACATTTTCACCAGCGTCCTTATGTAGTGCTCATGTGGGATGGGCCCCCAGTAAGTCCTGCTCTGTTTCATCCTCACCACTCAGCTCACATTAACAGAATTGGGCCTTCACAGTTCACCACAACTGATCTATAATAGGCCGCCTTCTCATTTACACGAAGACCTTTTCTATACTAGACAGGATTTGCCAGCATGGATATACTTGTAGAGTTATACTGGCAAACCTGCTAGTGGAGACGTAGTTTATACCAGCAACAGAGTGCCTTTGCCTGGTTAGCTTAAACCAATTCCCTGAACAAACAGCTGTGGAGTTTTTCTGCCAGCAAACTACGTCTACGCAGGGGCTTTTATTGTCATAGCTATGTTGGTTTCGGGATGGTTTTCACACTCCTAACTGCTAGCTCTGCTGGCAAAGTTTATAAGTGTAGACCAGGCCTAAAGCGCCTTTCTGCTGCTCTGGCAATGTAAAGTGGGTGTAAATGACATTTAAGCGCATTTGAAGGCCCCTTTATGCTGACAGAGTTGTGTGAAGGGCCCTTAGTGTGAATGAGAATCAGGCCAAATGTGTTTTATGTCAAATGAGACATTAAATATCACTAGAAATATGGTGCAGGGCAAACTATATCTCAACATCATGTTGCTGTATACATAGCATTCATTATGGTCTCACATCATCTCTCTGTTCTCCTTATCACCTCTGCATTTCTCACCCTCACCTTCCATCACGTCACCTTCTTCACCCTTAGTGCATAGTGAGCATCCTCCACTCCATCCTCATTGCCTCACCCATCAGGGAACAATCTGACACCATCTTTCTCTATACGGCCCTCGGGTCCATCACCATCACAAATTCGCCATTCGCACTGGGATCTGTTGTCTGTCCTCTGATTACCATCAGCAGATATCTGATGATTCCCTCCCAGCCATCTCGTGGACATGCAGGCTGGAGTTCACTGCATACAACTCTTACTCCCTCTGTTCCTTTAATTGCAGTCCGCATTCCCCAAGCAGAAGGGACACAGGGCTCATAAATAGTGCTGGCATTCTGAGGGAGTCTCCCGTCCAGTAATTGACTGAACTTTTCAGATGCAGTTCCAAACAAGAAATTAAAAAGCAAGGTGACCTCTGTCAAGGGCACAGGCAACCCCTGGCAACATAAACACTATCTCCCAGCATAACCCCATCCCCTGCAGACACTGAGCTGACAGAGACTGCCTACGGGCTGTTTTGCACTGGAATGGGGATGGCTAGCCAGACATCTTCTTGAAAGTCTGCATTAGGAGGACTAAAGACAACATAGCGGCCTGTAAATCAGGCCTGGGCCAGAAGTTTGCCCTGGCTGTTTTCTCCATAGACCCCTTATCAGAACAATTTGACATCACCCATGTTAAGGGAGGGGCAGAGAGCAGGGAGTGCTGCCAACTGACCTCAGATTTGAGATAAGAGAATAGGCAAAGCAGACCTGGTTCTCTTGAAAGCCTCCAGAGCCCACGGGTATGCAGGCCTGGTCACCACCACCACGCTGCACTGAGGAGCCTGCCCACCCACCTGCATTTTAGAGAGCCCTCTGGTCTTCAGGATCTGGGCATGCTGGATTTCTACAGATTATTTCAGGCTCATCCGGCCTCCTTCACAGGACCTCAGATTAATCATGCAGGCAGAGAGTGGACAAATGCAGGCAGCAGAGAGCAGAGTGAAAAGGGGGGGTGGCTTGGTCCAGCCCGCCCCCTAGCCAATCCTCTCCTGCAGTGCATTAGCAGAGAAACACCACTGACACCAGAGTACAGCACAGAGCTCAAAATAGCTACATAAAAATGGATTCTCCCTACACCTTTCCCTGTAGCTGCTCTTTGGAAGAGTTTTTCCAGTGGGTGCTAACCCAGTTCCTCTCTTACATGAGCTAATAGACACTATGGATGCCGCCATGATCTGGAATGTTGTGTGGCCTATGTTAAAACCAATCTTATCCGTCTTCTCGGGGCCAAGTCCCAAGGATAGGAGTGCAGAATGACCACAGTTAAGGGCACATTCATGAGTATCCCAGTCTCAGCCTTCCCCAGCAAGAGGTACTGTAGGGAATGGAGAAAAAGAGCTGTCATCTCATCCAGCGCTTGCATCATCCAGCAAGAAGCACTGTGGTGAATGATGCAGGAACACTGAGAATTCCCAGCTACTTTAACTCCCAGAGGGAGGTGTTCTAGGGAGCAGAGCAGGAGGGCAGGCAGTTCTCAGCTACCCCAGTCCCAGCCTCTCCCAATGGGACATGCTGTAGAGAATGGAGCAGAAGCCCTGGGGAGCTCCCAGCCACTCTAATCCCAGCCTCCCCCAGGAGGCAGAGCAGTTTCAGCTTCCATTTACTGTATAATCTTTGGCCTGGAAATGAACTGTCCGGCATGCTGGCCTCAGCACCATCTGCTGTGTCATTTGCTTCTGTGTGAAGAAGCCCTGCGTGCTGGGCGCCTCCTCATCTCCCTCCTGGGCCCAGAGCCTCACAACATTTGAGATTAAGACCTAATTATCTGGCCTTTTTTCTCCCTCTTTATAATGTGCCATTCAACAGGCCTGATGGCTTAACCAGGCCAGGCTGCTGCCTCTCTACCTTCCTTCCATCCTCCCTTTTGTCTCCAGAGAAATAGCCCTGGGGCCTAATGAAAAATAAACAAGTCAACGAGCTTTATCCTCGGCAAATGAAATGGCTGCATTTACAAATGGGATTACAATGTGCAGCTCTCACTAGACTCCTCCCTTCCCCCAAACTCTTTGGCTTCCTCTCACCACCCGCACTGGAAAGAAGGAGCCATTCAGAGATCCAGAGGGTCCCCCGAGCCTGACAGTGGTGTTGGCTTCACAACTTTCCCTTGTGGGCCATACAGTAATTTTTAAAACAGGTCTGTCTTGTGCCCCTGACTTGCTGTAGTAGGACCCCAGAGAAAGCGAGGCAGCAGCGTGGGTTTCTGCTCCCATTCTGTCCCTCTGGAGATGTGGGTTCTATAGTTCTTCCTGTTCACAAGTGAAATGAGTTGGCTTGCTTCGTTTGGCCTCCAATAAGTATGGCCCCATATCACAAGCCAGCTGGGACACTTGGTTTTATTGAAAGATGAAGATCAGGAGTGAAACAGGCACTCAGATACTATGGTGGTGAGTGCAGTATAAGAACCTATACAGAATAGAATAGAATAGAATAGAATAGCAGGGTGGCTGTAGGTAAGAAATGAGGGGCACTGGCAGAGCTGTGTGTCAGGACCCAGAACTAAATAATGGGGGGCTGTGGGTCAGTAGTGAGGGGCATCAGCAGAGCTGTGGGAGTGGGACGACCTGAAATAACAGGGGATGTCAAAGCTCAGGACTGAGGTGCATTGGAAGGGTGGCATAGGGTTGAGGTCTAGAACAGAAGGGGCTATGGACTGAAAGATGTTGACAAAACTTTGTAAGGGACACTTGTCTTTCCCTTACCTGTATGTAGTCAGCACCATCAGTTGCTCACTGGTTCTGTACAGTGACATTCAGCATACAAAAGCTTGGTCACTACACAGGGGAGCATACAAGGTGAGAAACATGCCGCAGGGTGTCACTGAGGAGAGAAGTTTGGATTGGAGAGGCAAAAAGTGGCGGCATTCCCAAGACCAAGGAACCATGGGTCTTCCTGTTAGGTGAAGATTGTTGTCCAGGGGTCTCTCTAGGTCAGAGTTGGGGCTGGGGGGCAGCAGCAGAGAAAGGCCTCTGGAGGGCAGGGGTGTGTTGGCAGGGGGATGGTTAGAAGTGCCCCCGGGGTTAGAGCCGAGAGCCATGGTAGGGGTTCACAGCACTGTGTTTAAGAACAGATAAGTGGTCGAAAGGTCTAGCCCTGCTAATCCCATTTCCCTTCAATAGCTCTAAATCCATCACTTAAAAATGCAGCATCTCTGTGCTGAAGAGCTGGGTGGCCTGAGGGATGAATGAAGCACTTCACCCCTGCACAGCAGCGAGACTGCAGGCCCCAGGGCTGAAAAGGTGTCCAAGTGTCAGCACATAGTTGGGCTGTAATTTACACATATGTGCTCCCATTAGTAACCTCGGCTTGAGGGGCAGCCCGGGATTTATTCAGCACTAAGGCTTAGTCTCTTTCTGCCTTTCTTGGAGCTGGTTCCATTAGAAGACGTTCGGAGGCAGTGGTGGGTGGGGGCGTTTGGCTGCTGGAGAGGTGACTATACTCAGAGCTTTGCCATATTTGTCCCAAGGATGTTGTGGATCTAATTCCCTGCCTGTCACAACAGACCTCAGGCCTTCTCACTTGTGTTAAAAACATGGGACAACGTGGCAGGGCTGTCTGGATGATCTCAAACTGGCCAGCTTCCCTAAGGAATTCTCATAAATGGGGTGGACACAACGGGCCAAACACAATCCCGGTATAAATCCATTGACTTCAGGGATCATTTGGTCCAGCATAGCTACATGCTGTCTATAAATGAATGCCCCAAAGGTCCAGCAAAGATCACTTAGTGAGCAGACAGGCCTCTTTGATTGAATGGCAAACACATTTAATACTAGAATCTTGGGGCTACTTTAAAAATGATCACATGATGCACTAGTATTATTTACTTATTAAGTGTCAGGAATAGCATCTGCTGTAGGAGTCACCGAATCCTGCCCCTGCAGCTGCACGGAGCTTGCACTTCACTAAGCGAGATGCGACCGTCTCAGCAGTATCCACTGCATGTGGGAATGAACAGCAAGGGCAGGTGGGGCCCCTCGGGGCCAAGATCCCGGTTTCACACTAATGCTCCCAGGGATAAAAGCACCAGGGTAGGGAAATACAGAGAGTGCCTGGCTTATGGGTAGAGCTGGCTCTAAGTAGTTCACTCACTTGTAATCTCCTGCACTTTTAGCACTTTCCAGCTAAGGATCTGAGGGCATCATTTCCTGCAGCCCTGCCCTCCCCTCCATTTCAGCTCAGGTCTATGTCTCCTTAGTCTTGGTAGAATGAGTACCACAAGGCCAGCACCCTAATCCGTGCAGTCAGAGGCCCTGGCCCAACTCAGCAAGGGGGGAGTGCTGAGTCTGTGTGTTCTTCCAGACCCCTCCTTTATCCATTCCTCCACTCAGTAATATCCCCACTCCTATCAGCAATTTGGGAGCTGACGTTCTTGGCGAGGCTGATAGTGTGCATTGAAGGGGGGCAGGGAACGATCACCTCTCCCACTGGAATCATCAGAGAGCTCTCCGCTCTGTCCCGCCGTCGAGTCTGCTGCATACGTGGCACCTTCTCAGAGGGCCAGAGCCTCTGTTGATGTGAATCAGTGTAGTTCCATCGGCTTCAATGGAGCCATGCCAATTTACACCAGTTGGCGATTTGGCCCCGGGAGTTCGCTTTCAAGGTTCTATTTCCCCCCTTGAAGCAGCCAGGCATTTCCATTCCCCAGGGATATTTAAATCAACGCCTCAGCCGAAGTCCAGTTTGCCTGAGGCTGGGACCTCGAATGCACACCAGGAAAGTGCTCGCACGCTCACTATTTCCTCCAGTCGGGTGCTGAGGCGTAGCCAGAACTGATTTTTTTTGGCAGGGTCTGTGGTTGACATGGGTGGGCCCAAGCCTTGTGTCACAAGTGAAATAGAGGCTGATAAAAACACGGGATGAATTGCTTAAAATCTGATTGGGTGGGTCTGCTTTCTAAGGCCCACCCACAGCTACGCCACTGTGGCAGAACAGGAAGGCTTGCAAGCCAGCCACCATTCACTAACTCCCCTAGCAAGGGGCAGCTCACCAGACACAGTGTCAGTCCCCAAGCCTAGTTTGAAGGATGCAACCCAATGGTTTCTCCCTTCGTGTTCTTTATCTTGTGGATTTGATTTGGCTGTAACCTTGGATAGGTGGGAAATGCTGTGGGGAGCGCACAGGAGGGGGCAAGGGCTAAGAATTTCTCAAGCGGGTGCCAAAAGTCTGTCTCCTAAGTCCCGCAGTCCTCCTAGAGAGAAAAACCCAACTCTCTGTCAGCTCTGACCTGCAGCCAACATTTCAGGAGGAAATCTCCCTCCCCTGCAGAGAGCTGAGCAGCTTGGAGCCACTGTGCACTCCTCCGCTTCCTCCTTACCCTGTACTGGTTAGAGAGGATCCTGGTATTTCCCTGGCTTCTGTCCCCAGAACGCTCCCTGGCGAATGGTAACCCCCCAGGGGATGGTGGAGGGGAGGAGCAGAGGATGGGACATGAGGAGACCTCTGCTTATCTCTCATCTAGGGAATTTGTCACTTGGGCTCAGTTTAGCTACTCAGAATGAGCCCATCACAGAGACTGTGTCTGGTCTGCCGGGCTGACAAAGGCAGGGCTGGAAAAGGGTTTAAGCCAATTCTCCCTGCTCTGCTCCCCAGAAAAAGTGGTTATCTTCTGCACAGCAGTAAAAGCCAGCACAGGGCGTGGCCTCTTGCAGGCTCTCAGCCATGGCCTCTCACCACAGTCACTACCTTCTCAGGCCACTCAAAGGGGCAAGCAGGGGTAGCACAGAGTTTATGGCTGCCTACCAAAGCTCACTTGGTCTAAGCAGCACCAGCAGGCTCCAACCCAGCCACCCCACCTGGTCAGGAGCCCAAAGTAAAGGCAGCCGTCTGGTGTTGGAACTTAACAGTGAACTGGACTAATTTCTTGATGTGCATCTACAGACAGCAGGGATCTTTCACTGGGGTTAGACAGGCTTCTCCACCCTCCCCTCTTTCCCCACACTCCCTCTCCTGCTCTGATCCTGCAAGGTACTGAGCATCTCTGAAAACCAAACCCCTTATTTAAGTGCTTATTTATGGATTTAGGTATCTAATTTTAAGACCACAGCTCTGAACATTTTTGGCCTGTGTGGCTCAGTTTCCCCATCTGTAGAGGCGAATGACACTGTACCTGCCTGTCAGGGGCACTGGGAAGGTTAGGTAATGTTTGCATGGTACTTTTCATATGTACCACCTACTACAAGTGTCAAGTATCACTCTTACAATGAAGTTTAGTTGCTATGATGGGTTGATGCAATTCCATACATGCTGGATTAATAATAATAATAATAATAATTTGGACCGAGATTTTCCAAAGTGACTGGTGATTTGGGGAGCCTTATTCTTTGGGTCTCCAACTTGAGACACCTCCAAGGGGGCCTGATAGTCACAAAGTGCTGAGCACACACCTAATGATTGTGTAAATGATTGGACCATGTGCCGGGCAGCAGCGGTTCAGGCCCAGTGCACGTGTGAGAAAATAAACACACAGTGCACGTGTAAACAGGGGACTCTCAAATTGGAGGTTATTTTACCTCTGTATTTGGCACTGGTGCAACCGTTGCTGGAATACTGTGTCCAGTTCCGGTGTGCACGATGCAAGAAGGACGTGGATAAATTTGAGAAGGTTCGGAGAAGAATCATGAGAATGTTTGAAGGATTAGAAACCGTGCTTTATAGTGATAGACTCCAGGAGCTCAATCTGTTTAGTTTAACAAAGAGACGGTGAAGGGGTAATTTAATCACCATCTATAAGTACTTACATTGAGAACCAAAATTTGATTAATAGAGGGCTCTTCAGTGAAGAAGACAAAGGTATAACAAGATCCAATGGCTGGAAGTTGAAGTTAGACAAATTCAGACTGGAAATAAGGTGTACATTTGAGACAGTGAGAGTAATTAATTATTGGAACAATTTATCAAGGGTTGTGGTGGATTCTCTCAACACTGGCAATTTTTAAATCAAGATTGGATGTTTTTCTAAAAGAGAGGAAATATTGTGGGGAAGCTCTGTGACTTGTGTTATAAAGGAAGTCAGACTCAACAATCACAGTGGTCCCTTTCTGTCTTTATAACCTATGAATTATAATCTGTAAATCTATTACACTGATTTGTAACAAAGCAACTATCCCAATCTTTTTCCCTGTTGCAACCCTTGTCCGTCCCATGCCCCCACTACCTCTTTTCTCGCTGCCTTTTCCAAGCCCTGGGTCCTGGCAGCTCCTCTGCACTGCCTATTGACTGTGTTCTGAGACTGTTGTAATCAGCCCAGAAAGGCCAGATCCTCACCGCTGGAGCCTCAGCCTGGCTCTCAGGGGGGTCTAGGATTTACAAGGGCTTTGAAACCTATCCAGGACTTAGGATGTTTTATGATTTTGAGGGAAGGCTTTGTGTGTTTGTGTGTGAGAAGAGGTGTGGGAATAGGGACAGGAAGTTTGTGTGATTGAAGGGAATGGGCTAGGGGACGTGAGGGGTCATGTGTTAGAGTGGAGGGTGATGGGGGGTGTGCTGAGAGGAGTTGGGATAAGAGAGGAGGGGGGGAGCTGAAGATGAGGGGGGTGCAGATGGGAGTAGGGGAGGCAGAGTGTGTGTGTGATAGTGCCTGAGGATGAAGGGAGCTGAGCAGATGAGCATGGGGGTCAGGGAAGCAGAGAGTGGATTGGTAGGGGTGGGAGAGACCATGCGTTGTTAGCTTGTGTGTGCTCACGTGCCAAGGGGAGCTAGGGACACGCTCCGATTTCTTCATCTGTCCATCTATCCTGAGCCCCAGAAGTTTGTACACTCTGTCACCAAGGGAAAGTATTTCACAAGATCATACTCGGCGAAACTGACTTTCCTGGAAAATCAGGCCCTTGCATCTCAAAACATTTCCTCGTATATTTGTTCTGCTGCCGATCTATGACTCTTTCCCATCTGGAGCTAGGGAAGAAGCAGCTCTGTAGACTTCCTGCGCTTAGGTATGCCAGGACTGAAAATGGCCACAGAAAGGTTAACACTGAGCTTTTGTTGAGATTTTTTTTTTTTTTTGCTTAAAGAGAGTAGAAATGCCATGTCTTTGGTAAAAAAAGTGGGGACTGGGAAACATGAAGACCCTATCTTCATGCAGGAGGAGGAAGATCTCCATGCAGCACTCTAGTATTTCAAAGGACATTACACTTCCAGGCAAGAGATCTGGAAATGGCTTCCACTGTTACTTACCCAGCCAATCCCAAATGAAGACTTTTGTGTTTCCCATGCAAGAGTTAGTGCTCTCACTAATGCCTAAAGCAGAGCCCTGGACTTGGGACCTGCACTACCAATGGAGAAGCCTCTCTCTGGAGCCCATCAATATCACTTCTGCATTGGCTGGAAGGGGCTGTGGTGAGAAATGCTCCCTTCAGTTAGGAGCTGAGCCCATTGGCTGCCAATGCTCCCTGCTGTATAGTGTGATGATGAGAGTGGAACTGGAGAAAGAGGATCATTTTCCAGGGGGAACATGGATTGGTGTGAGACCAGAGGTTCCAAGGGGGCAGTGAGAGAAAGAAACCTAGCTGGCTTCAAGACTGAGTTTGATAAGTTTATGGAGGGTATGGTTTGATGGGACAGCCTTATTTGGCAACTGACTGATCTTTGACTACTAGCAGTAAATATGCCCAATGGCCTGTGAAGGGATATTGGATGAGGTGGGTTCTGAGTTACTACAGAGAATTCTTTCTTGGGTGTCTGGCTGGTGAGTCTTGCCCACATGCTCAGGGTTTAGCTAATTGCCATATTTGGGGTCAGGAAGGAATATTCCCCAGGACAGATTGGCAGAGGCTCTGTGGGTTTTTCCCCTTCCTCTGTAGCATGGGGCACGGGTCACTTGCTGGTGGATTCTCTGTACCCTGAAGTCTTTAAACCATGATTTGAGGACTTCAGTAATTCAGTCTTGGATTAGAGGTCTATTACAGGAGTGGGTGGGTGAAATTCTGTGGCCTGCATTGTGCAGGAGGTCAGACTAGATGAACATAATGGTCCCTTCTGACCTTAGAGTCTATGAGTCTTCAGGAATTCAGGACTAAGGCTGACTGCTGGGAGACAAACAGCAGAGCCTCAGCATTAAAGCTGGCTTCTCACCAGGCCTAATAATGCTGCCCATCACCACACTATCTGAACACCTGCCACATAAAATCAATAGCAATAGCAATATCCTTAGTAGACTTCATGGAATCTCTGGCACTTCTCCCCTTTTGGGTTAAAAACTCTGCTTCTTACAGTTCTGCCTACTTGTTTCATCATTTATTTCTAATTAAACATTACTCCCCCAGCTCCACAGTCTGCCAGCTGCTGCTATTGCTAGATTACTCATCCAGCTGGAGTTGTTCACCCAGAAACATGGTGGTAGCATCTTCTCATTCCTTCTCCATGCACCAAGGGCAAAATTCGATCCCTGAGCTGCTCTAATGGAATCCAGGCTGTGGTCACCCAGTGGCAGGAAGTCTAATCAGAAGTGGCTTGCAGTAGCTCAGAGCTAGACAGGGAGTTGGGAGGGCCAGGGCACATGGGAGATGTAACAATACCGCCACCCTGGAGGTGAATCCCTCTCTGTGCAAACTGTGCTGTGAGTGACTCAAGCCACAAAAGCAGAATGTACCTGGTGGTTGGTAACAACTCAAGCACATAAATGTAGGCTGGGCTTGAACAGGGTCTCGTGCATAGAAGTGCTACCATCCACCAGTATCTGGAGACAACTGATGTGCTCATTAGAAATGTCACGTGCAGAGGGAAACACATCCTCCATCAGGCCTAGTCAGGGGGTTTCATTACCGATGGAAAAGGTTGCCATGAAGAGGACAGCGATTGATTGTACTCCATGTCCACCAGGGGTAGGACAACATGTAATCAGATCAGTTTGCAGCATGGGAGATTTAGGTTAGCTATTAGGAAAAGCTTTCTAACTATAAGGATAGTGAAGCACTTCAACAGACTACCTCCAGAGGTTGTAGAATCCCTATCCTTGGAGGTTTTCAAGAACAGGCTAGACAAACACCTGGCAGGGATGCTCTAAGTATAGTTGGTCCTGCCTTAGCCTGGGGGATGGATCAAATGAACTCCTGAGGTCCCTTCCAGCTCTACATTTCTATGATGAGGCTTGCAAGTTCAAGGGAAGCTGCAGTCCCTTACCTGTAGCAGCCTGTTAGTTGTATGCAGCACTGAGGCAAAGCGCACACTACCTCCCACTCCAAACCCAAAGATTGAAGCTGGAAAGGTGAGAAAGTAAAAGCATTCTGTGGAACCCACAAAGGACTCTAGCCCTGCTCCTGGGAAGCAGGGTTGCTGAGGTTTGGTGACCCCATGAAAGGGTCAAATGGATTGGGCTCAGGGACGACATTCATAGATTTGCAAGTGACTTGGAGAGTGCCTCTCATTGAAAGGAAAGCCAAAAGGAACAGACATCAAAGGACATGGGGAAAGGGCAAAGGTGATGCTGTAGAAGAGATAGAAAAACAGATCTCCACAGAGGAAAACTGCCTCAAGGGCTTCTCAAGACCTGAAGCTATTGTATTCTGTCCTATTCTGTTCTAGGCAGCAAAGGTAGCAACACCCATGCTTAAGCTCACCCAACATTTTCCATTATAAGTCCCTGTTTTTTCTTGCTTATAACTTTGCCAAACTTTAACCACCCAGGCTGAAATTTTCCATACTGGCTCAGGCTGACTTTTTTTCTCAGAATGAGATTAGGGAAAAGTATGTTGTTTTACCCATGTTAAAAAAAAATTCTACCTCTGCTTCATTGAGAAACTCTGGCTTTGGAGTAAGAGCTTGAAATTTGGCAAGAGGTCACCCGAGTGTCAGAGATGTCTTTTGCTGTCCTTGTGAAAATTTGCCCAAATTTGGTCAAGTTATAAACCTCTCAAAATCTTAGTTCACACGTGCTCAGAAGAGACATTTTAGAGATTGGCATTGAAATTCTCTGAACATCTGTGCATGCTGCATCCCCCCACAGCTCCTACATGACAATCTGAACTACAGCTCCCATGAGGCTCCCTGGAAGAATATCCAAATCAAAATATTTCGGGTGAAATATTCAATGAAATCAATGAAATGCTGAAACTTTTGTGCAAAACTTAGTTTAGCTGAAAATCCAATTTTCCACTGAAAAACAATTCTGACCAAAATTTTTCAACCAGCTCTATTCACCTTCCAGCTTCTGCCACAAATGAGACAAGGGTCCTACACAACCCCGATTCATCCCTCAGGCATCGTGCATCCTGTGCCTGAATGTTGTGCAGGTCAAAACTATAATGGAATTAGATAAGTTCATGTAGAAAAGGTCCATCAATGGCTATTAGCTAAGATGGTCAAGGATACAATTCCATGCTCTGGGTGTCCCTAGCCTCTGACTGGCAGAAGCTGGGAGTGGACGACAAGGAATGGATCACTTGATGATTGCCTGTTCTGTTCATTCCCTCTGAAGCACCTGGCATAGGCCACAGTCGGAAGACTGGGCTAGGTGGATCACTGTTCTGACCTAGTATGGCCTTTCTTATGTTCTTAACGAAGCAAGGGTCCTGTTGAAAAAATAGTATGTGATCGTGTAATTAAAGACTGTATCAGAATGTATACATACAAGGGGGCCAAAGTAAGGTTGCACAGGCAGCTTTAACTCTGGCATTTCCTGACTTCTGGAGTGTGTGGCTTTGCAACTTTAATAATGTTCTTTTAATGTAGTTTTTTGGGAATTCTGTGTAGGTTCTTATACAGCCCTCGTCACCATAGTGTCTAAGCTTGTATTTATTCTTCCTCATACAGTCATAGGCCTCAAACCTCAATACTGTATAGCACTTGGGGCAGGAATGGGACAATGGGAGACAATTATATTTTTAACCCACCCTTGCACTTCCCATATTCTTGGGTAGACAGGGGCCTGTCTGGCTTCCAATGTAAGTTAAAGCAGCTTCCAGGTTGCTGTAACGTATCCTCTGCTTCCTTTGTCTGTCTTTGGGTGCTGGGAAGCAGAGAATAGCAATAGCACCATGTTCTTGGGCCACACCACACCCTACACCAAAGCCAGGAGCAGAGCTCTCAGACAGCTCTTATGCCAGCTCTCTGCCTGCCAAGGAGGCCACCTGCACAGAGGGGTATTCTCAGGGGCCATTTTCAACCTCTTTAAGAGCCGGGCCCTTTGTGTAACTGCAAACCAGGCCCATGTACTCTTTCGGATCTGAAGAGACCTCCTTTTGGCCGTTTAGCCTCCTGCCCTACATCATTTATGTCTAATGTCTAGGTTGGATATTAGGAAAAAGTTTTTCACTAGGAGGGTGGTGAAGCACTGGAATGGGTTACCTAGGGAGGTGGTGGAATCTCCATCTTTAGAGGTTTTTAAGCTGCGGCTTGACAAAACCCTCGCTGGGATTATTTAGCTGAGGTTAGTCCTGCTTTGAGCAGGGGGTTGGACTAGATGACCTCCTGACGTCCCTTCCAACTCTATGATTCTATGATTTAAAGATTGAGCCCATCATTCTGAAAACAGTCTTGATAGACACATGTCCAGTCTCAGCCCTGAGTTTCTTCTGGGATGGGGATGCTACAGACTGCTCTAGCAGCTTGTTCCATCCCTACCCTGCTGATGTAACGGGAAGAACACACCATACAACATCTTTAGCGTCCCACGTAATTGTGTCTGCCATCTCTCCATCTCAGAGGTGAATGAGGGGGATGGGTGTGACTCACTTTTCCAGTTTGGAAAAATCCTGGAAAGGCCGACGCCGTAGCCAAGTCTGCCACCGAGCCAACAGCTGCACTTGCTTCATCCTGCATCGACCTGTCACCTGGGGAGGGGGAGCCGTCAGCAGCTCTCAGACTGAGTCATGTGGACATCAGCTTTAAGAGCAGGGCAGAAGCCAGCAGCACCTTGTGCTTAAGCCCTGGGCACTCAGGCATCCTGATGGGAAGTGGCACATCAAAGTGGGATTTATGAGGACATCCTGCAGGCGGCTTCTCCTCTCATCTCTGCTGGGGGAGGGAAAGGCCAGTTCTCCAGGTAACTTACGAACCTCTTGCGTCAGAATCACATTGCCTGCAGATCACTCTGGCCTCATCCGTCTGCATTCAGGTGCATGGCCTCCCCCTAAGTGAAGCACAGAGAGAATACAGCCTGGAGCTCTGTAGACCAATTACGTCTAGCTATTAACACAGCAAACCCAGGCAACGGAGTGCCCTGGACACGCCTCAGTCTCTAGAGAAGAAAGTCAACACAGTGAAGGCCTATGACACTGCCAAGAACTCCAGGGCCTACATCTTTCAATCTACTTGGAAATCCAGTTTCATTGCTTCAGCTTTCTCTTTAGCAGGCACAGAAAACAAAAATCAGAGCAAAACTACAGCACTAATAATCCACTGTCCATCTCCAGTGCCTGTCATATCAGGATCTCAAAGCACTTCACAGGCATCAATTAAGCCTCACAATAGACCAAGATTATCTCAGTTTTTAAAGCAGAGTCAGCAGGCACAGAGAAATTATACACATTTTCTATGGTCAACAAGTGAGTCATAGGCAGAGCTGTGAATAGAATCTAAGAGTCTTGATTCCTGTTCCCTTATTTTACCACAACACAACAATACAAGCGACAATCGAAAATGTCATGTGAGTGCACTGTACAGTAAATATAGTGCAGTTCTCAAACCGAGACTAACGTTTTCCAAAGTGCTGCATCCGGTAATTTTAACAGAGGAATTTTATGTCTGAGCTAAACATTTCCTGTTCTGCTAATATCCACAGCTGTACTGAACCCCTCCCATGGTGCTCAGATACCATGATAATGAGTGTGACATAGAAATCTGGACAGACAGATAGAAGGGAATCAGTGGTGATAGGAAAAGATAAATGTGTCGGGAGACAGACAGACAGACCAGAAGCATGTTTCTCCCTTTCTTTCTTTTTTGTGTCTCTTAAGCTGTGTCTACACTTTAAAATCTGCTATGTTTGATATCAGGTGGTACGTAGGAACTACAGCAGTAGATCAAATCAGGGCTCCATCTAGTCCATTATCTTGTTTCAGACAATGGCCAGCACCAGATGCTTTCAAGGAAGATGTAAAAGCCCCAGGTTGGATTGTTTCTTCCTGACCCCACTTAATGTTTGTTGGCTGCAGCCTCCAAGAGCTTTATCTTCTTCTTATGGTTACTGCTCTTCTACCTACCCATTTCTGTCTTTGATCCATTTGTTTTGCCTGTGATCTGACTTTAGACTGTAAATGCCTTGGGGCAGAAGCCTTGCACTGCATGTGGCTCACCCAGCCTCCCTCAACACGGGTTACAAATGGTTGTCCTTGATGTAGATAGAACCAGCTGTGTTCAACACCCATTGTCAGAAAGTGCTATTGGTCTTCACAGAATTAGGGGCCAGCCATGCTTTGTTCCAATGGATGCTCAACTTGACTGAACCCATTTACAGTCATGGGACATCCGTTTTCAATTCTAAAGGTGGGGGACAAGGCGAGCCTTCTCAGACAAACATGGGCCTGTTCGCCCAGCACAGGTTTATAGTAACACCCATTGACAAAGGCCCCTGATGACAAGCACAGCCGTGCAGACTTAGTCTTTGTCCTGGCTGTTCCCCTTTCCTGTCCATGTCCCCGTTTCAGGCTTCTCTCTGGGTCAGCCTCCCATTCCTCTCTCTCTCTCTCTAGAACTCTGTCTTGCTGTACAAAATTGTCCACCAAAATATTTCCACAAATAGTTCTTCATCTGTAGCTCATTCATGAACGCCTCGTTGCACGTATGCTTGATATGCAGCTCATTGTGATTGGGCGTGTATAGGTCATGTGGAATCCTTTTCTGTCTCCCGATTGGATAAGTGTAACCCTTAGAATGGTACAATGCCAGATTACAAATTCAGAATTTGCTTCCTGAGGGTATTTTCTGATGTCTGTGATTATCCTTTCCACGGATTATGAATGCTAAAGGGCGCAGCCCAGGGCCAGGCGAGGTCACTAAATGAATAGCCATGGATTAATTCAGGATCATCTGCAGCAACCCACATATGAGAATTGGTGGCAATTTTGGCAACAGCTCTGGTAGCACCCTGTTCCTAGCTGGGTTGCATAGCCCTACAGGAAATATCACCCTGGATTTACACCATAGAAGTAAGGATCTGAAGAATCCACCATTCACTACCTCCATTCATCCTTTCCTAGGAATTTCTTCAAGAGTATAAACAAACAAACCAAAGCCCTTCTGTGGGCCCATCCCCAAAGCCTCAGCTGTGTTAGACTGCAGGAGAGATCACGTTGGAAAGCGTTTCTCATGGTGACGGGGCTGCTTTCCTTCAGAGAGGCACTTAAAACAAAACAACCAAAGCCACTCAATTAGAGTTTGGGGCTTAGACTGTCCTTTATCTCATGAAAAAAGGATTAAAGCTCTCTGATAATTTATAAAGCGCTTAAGAGTTTAAAGGGGAATTGAGCTTTTATCTGAACTATCAGATAACAGAAAGCACGCAAAGGCTACGCACAAGGCAACTCCATGCTGCAATCATTTCTCTGTAGCAAAGAATTTTTGCTACCAGCCCGGAGAGCCGATCCCACTCCCATTGAACTTAATAGCCAGACTCCACATGCCTCACTTGTATTTGTAGCCATGCAACTACGGCATGTCCTGTCATCTCAGACATTCAGCCAAGTAACTCTCACTCGGAACTTGGAAGGCTTTAAGTATTTGTTACTTAGTAGCTCAACTGCATTTGCTTCCTGAACAAACTCTTGTGTGTAACTCAGGGTTAGGTCAAGATCAGCCACTCCTCCTGTGTGCTCCTGAATGAGCAATCTCTCCTGACAATGAGGTCTTGTTCCACCACACCATGTGCTGATGGCACTATTATTTATTGAGCACTGACAACGCACTCAGTGCTGCGCAAACATAAAAGAAAACACCATCTGGGCTTCAGAGACCTTATCATTTTTGTTCAACCTGTTTTTATTTGGTTGGTATTTCATTCAGCCAGTTAATATTTGAGTGGTTGAAATTGTCCATCGTTATTATCCTGGTAGGGTTTGCTGCATTCCCAGATCTCTCTCTTTCTGTTTACCATCAGTGATGACTTCCCATGACAGCTACATGACAGCAGAGCAATGATACTGTCGACCAATAGGGGGAGTGCAGGAGACAGAGCTTTCACTGGCTCTGGCCCTACCAGTGGAACTCACTCCCACAGGATATAAGGGACCACAGGTATCACTTTCATCACAACTAAATGCAAAACTCACTTTAGCTTAACTAGCCTGCAATGAATTCTACACACACCCGCACAAGAAAACAACCCTATAATCTTACCAAACTCTTTCCCCTTGAGCTGGCCCTCTGCCCAAGGGTGGATTTGACCCAGCAATGAACAAGATACTCATGCCAGTAGCCCCATATGAGGAAGAGTTGCATACTTGGGCCTTTTGTCACAAGAGCTAACTGAATCTTCCACAAGGAGTAAGGCAATTGAAAATTGTCATCTCTTGCCCACTTCGCAAACTGCGAGAGGGTCACGCTGTTTCTGAATAAACTAGTTACTCAAAATTATTTGCCAAATAATCATTTGTAGGAGGGATATTTTTGTGGACTTGTAAGGTTGAGGCTTGAAAGTTGGCTGGGGAGAGTGTGGGGGTTATTTATGGGGAACAGCATGGTCTACTGGATAGTTACTGGTTTGGGAAACCAAGGTTCAATTCCCAGTTCTGTCAGTGATCTGTTGTGTGACCTCAGGATGTCATTTCATCTCTTTGTTTCCTCTCCCACTCTTTGTCCATCTTTTCTATTTTGACTATAGGGTTTTTGGGCAGGGATTGTCTCTTAGTAGATGTTTGCATAGCACAATGGGGCCCCAATCTGGTTTGAGGCCTCTAGGGGGCTACCATAGTACAAATGATACATAGTAAGAATTATGGGCAGTCCTTTATCCGATCTTGTGTATTTTAATGTATGGACTGGGGCCCTGAACATAGGATGGGCAGCTAGAGATATTTATATAGATCTGAATAAACACGTATGTAATAAATATTCATGACAAATGAGTGCAAGAGCAACATAAACAAGGAGGAAGGGAGTTTGTTTAAAAATTGGGAGAAATATTCTTGGAAAACATTTGGAAGAATTCAGCCAACTCTATGGTATTTGTGACATGTATATTAGGCCTGGGAAGGCCTCCCTGATTTGTGGCATATGTGTACTGAAGTTCAAAACACATCTGGGTTTTGTGGCACATATGTACCTGGGTTCAAAGCACTTCAGGGTTTTGTGACATTGGGTCTGAACATACCCGGCTTTTGTGGCATTTATTGGGGTTTAGGACCACTGCCAAAGCTGACTAAAAATAACTCAATGCAACAAACACCCTAGTTTACATGGTCAGCTTACTAGCATACTCATTCTTACCTTGCACAGCTGTCAACTACATACAAAATACCTATTAATTTTGTCTGACTGAATTTCAGGATGTCTGTTAAATAATCATTGAAACAGGCTCAAACAATGGGTGGGTAACAAGCTGAATCCTCTTGCAGGAAATGAACAAGACATTCTCTTGTGTCATCAGTTTAATGAGGAGGGGTGAAATATGCTCCTGGTTAGAGCTGCCTGAAAGCCGTGAAAACTTTCCGCTTGAATGAAAAATGGAATTCATTTCAACTGAGTTCACACCCCATGCATGTTCAGTCCCCAGAACTGTCCTAGCCCAATGTGTTCATTGGTAGGAATGTTTGGGAGAAGAGGAAATTGTATGTGACCACTGATGACCCTCAGTGAAAAAAAAGTATTTGTAGCATTCTAAGAGTTTGTCCAATCAGGGAGCAGATATTGTACCATGTGAGTTATGTAGCCAATCAACATCAACCATCACAGTTTGAATTTTGATTATTGGATACTCACGACAAACTTCTCCCAAATGGGCTAAAAACTCAAGAAATGTCAGCAGAAACTATATGGCAAATAGTTTAGAATAATCCATACAATCAAGAAATCACAAGCCTAGGAACAATTTGCAGTCATTAAAAGAGGCTAAATTAACAGGATGCATTAGTGGCTAGAAGTGATTCGTTTGGTTTCACTCTACTCATGGCTTTTTGCATCCATGTGGCGACTGGGAACTCAGCCAAGATCTGCCCTTGGGTTGAGGAACCTAGTGTGCCGGCTCCCGCGCCCTTTCACTTTGTCTTGTTCTTTATGCAATACATCATGACTTATTTGTGATGAAAGCTCTGTCTCAGACTTTGCCAAAGTCCCTCTCAGCTGTAGCTCACCTCCAGACAGCACATGGAAAACCTCCAAAGCAAGAAGCAATGAGAAAAACCAAATCAGGTTGGCTTCTTACCCCACAGCGTGTCTCTCCACTGCCCTGCAGTCTGTGCCATAGCCTCTGGCTTTGTATCCAAGTTCCCCTTGCACACAAAGCTGAATAACAACCATCCCCCCTCCTCCTTGTGCTTTAACTTCCTTTACATAAGAAGTGGAAAATTCTGAGAAGGAATTAAGCCGCAAGGAACTTTACAGACACTGAAGCCATTAATAATCTCCCACTTGCCTGAACTACAAGAGACATGTTATTGGCAGAGAAAGAGCAGACCGGTTCAGCTAACGGGGACACACCATAGCATGTGTGTTACACTGTAATACCTCTGTGTCCCAGGTGCGGTCACACACGACATACTGTGCATTACCCCTCTAGAGCAGCCCTAGGCCTTGGGTACAACACAGATTATTATGTTATATTATGTTATACCTTTATAACAGCCGCACACCCCAGGTACAACAATGCACAGTTTGATTTGCATGATATCATGCCTTTATAACAGCCCCCGGGGTCTGATGTGATAACACACAGGACATAGTGTGTGTTATAATGCCGTAAAAGCTTTCTGCCTAGAGTGCCATAACATACAACAAGGTGTGCATTAGTTAAACTGTAATAATCAGAGATTCATACCACTGGTGTGATAACAAAACAGGGTGTGTATTAGGTAAAAACAATATCTTTACACCCTAGGTACAATAATATTCAACAAAGCATATGTTATATTGTAAGAACAGGTTCCTACCTTTGGTGCCAAAACACACAACAGACGACAGCATACTTTGATAACAGCCTTATATCCAGAGCTAATAACAGGAAAGTATTTCCTTAAGGGAAGAGCAATACATGATGCAACAGTTTGAGGGTAACTGCACCTGCATCCCCCCACTCCCTGGCCAGCACCAGGTATTCCCACTCAAGTCTCAGGTCACCTGCCATCACCTTTCTCTTGGCAGAGGCCCTTTTCTCACTCCCTTCTGAGCAGGGGGTTTTAAGGCTCAACCATTCCCTGCTGTACACTATGATATCCACAGCAAGCCAGTTGGCCTAATGGCCAGCACTTAGACATGGCTTTCTCTCCAAGGGCTATGAACAATGTGGTGCCAGCAGTTACCAGTTAACACACACGCGCGCGCACACACACACACACACACACACACACACACACACACATCCTTCTAAGCAAGCACATTTATTTTTAAGGTAAAAGCATTACATAGAACACGTATTAAAAACAATTAAAGTTCCTCTTCACATGCCAAAAGCTTGCCAGAGGTCACTGTTGTCTTTATTTAGATGGAATGTATGGGCCAAATGTGTTAATATAACCCAGTCACTGTCCAACATTAAAGAGTGTTACACATGGTCCAGATCTTGGTATACAGAGACCTTAGTACCACAGTAAACACACCATTAAAATCCTTTTAACCCTTTAGTAAAGATACAGAAAAAGAAGGAAAAACAGTTAAAGTATTTGAAATGTAAAGTATTAAGTAAGGTTTTTATTCTAACAACATCCGTTGTTCGCTTTCCCATTAGCTGGAGAGAGCTTTTAGAAGGAAAAACCCCTTTATTTGTTGGAGAGTCTCTTAGATGGTATGAAAGAGGTAATAATTGTCCTTTTGGGGAAAAGAGAAGAAGTTAGATGACTGGACAGGAGTTGTCATCACTCTTGTTGTTATGGGCTGATTCCATTTTCTAGAAGACAAAGCAAGACAAACACACACAGGAGGTGAGAGAAAAGAACTACAAAGATAGAAAATGCAGCTTCTGTCACTGATGTTGACTCTCACTTGCAACCTCACTGCTGGAAAAGCACACACTCTTATCAGCCATGCTGAGACCTGGCAAACTCATACCAGCATTGGGCTGTTTAGGGCATTGCTTTTAGCTGCCTCTTTGTGGTCACAGGCCTACTGCCATGTTGCAATATATGCCGTCTTGAGTGGCTAAGCCAGACTCTTATTAGACAGAAGAAAAAAACAGAGAGATGGGATAAAGAAATAAGGTGGGGAAAGAAAAGACACATTTCTGGGAGAGAGAGGGGAGAAAGTCTCACATCCCAGGTGGTGTTTGCCATTCAGCTGGAGCCGGTAGACGTTTCGCTGTCCTCTGAGTAGGTCCCTATCTCTGGCCTGGTCTGGTCATCTCTCAGGATCAGGAGGAAGAAGGCCTGGAATCCCAGGAGATGCTAGGGATGGCAGCCATGGGGAGTAGCCTGCTCCACTAGCCAATTTTTTTCCCCAAAGTCTCTTTCTTTAAACTCCCAAAAAGGGTCTGGTGGGCAGAATAGCCCATCTCCTCATTATTTTGTCCTCATACCAATTTCTGGCTCATTGATTTTCCATCTCACACTTTCCTTGCTTACCAGGTATGAACTCAAAACAGTCCTTGAGTTATATCAGGAGGCCTTTTTATTTGGACTGATTCAGTCTTTCCATCTCACTTTTGCACCTTTTCCCATCACCATTTGCTATAACAGTTATTGTGACACTTTCTGAACCTTTTCTAGCTTCTTACAGTTAAACTCACAATTCAGGTAAATTTGAGGGCACAGTTCTTACAACATTAACCTTATGTTTTGTGGGGTCCTAGTAGGTCAAAGTCCTTCTAACTCTTCCTCAAGGGTTTGGGCCCTGGGACAGAAGGTCCTTTTTGTTTGCTGGATCACAAAGAAGGCCCTGAGTTAATTCAACTGCAGCCTTTTTATGCCAAAAGCCCTTTCTTTGTCTGTTGGTCTCTGAAAAATCCAGTTTGAATCTGTGTATGCAAGCCTCCCCAAAATGGTACTTCTCTAGATGTGTGCACGACCTAAGTGATTCATCTTACTGCCCCTCCCCCTTTTTTGGTTCCAGGAGGAGCTGTGGTAACCTTTCCCCATGTATTAGAACACCATCATACACACAGTCCTTGGTCCACAGTGATACATACACTGAACATAATGTGTTCCCACAAAAGATACTGCATGTGGTTGCCATATCTGTCACATCTGCCCTATAAAGAAGTGAGTGTAATTAGGGTGTGTGACCCGCAGCCTAGGGGAATACATGGCTTACTCCCTGGTGGCGTTTCTGCCACTGCCTTTCACAATTTCACATTTCTACCATTCATGTAATAAACATTCCACTAACAAGCTGGCATACATCGTTCATAAAGCCTACAGTCATTCAGCAACCTTCCCATGGAATTTCTCACTCTAGAACGTATGGGCCAGATCTGTAGGGGGATCTCTCTTGTGCCCCCTTTTATCCCTGTCACCCCAAAACCTTTGGGTGTGAACCTGAGACCCGACTGTCCCACTCCCAACTCCCATCTGGTTCCTAGGGAATGTGTGAGATGTCCCTTTGTCCCTCAAGGTGCTGGCTCCCCTGGGGTGGGTAGAGATTCCCTGCCCGCCCTTTGGAGTATTCCAGGAAGCAACTCTTTGGACAAAAGGGAGAAATAAGGCAGGACTGGCTCTCTGCAACACGACTCTTAATCACACGTGGCGTTTAACAGCAGAGGGGTTGGGCAACGAAGATTCTTCAAACTTCCATATGGGTAAATATGTCTAAGGCCTCTGTCCCTGACAGCAGTAAAGCCAGATACCATACCATGTCCTCCTGCCCCAGGTGGTTCAATTCACACCCCATTTCAAAAGCACTTAGAAACACACCCATATTGCTGCCTTCCCTAAAGCGAGGAAATAATTTGGGGTCTATGCCTGGGACAGGTACATGGGATTAAAAACCTCCACCTACTGGATTATCGGTACTGACAATGCTTCTCCTTCTCTTTCTTCTTGTGCTGGTGCAGCTTCTCCTTCTCTCTCTCGTCACGCTGACATTGCTTCTCCAGAGCTGCAAGCCATTGGGTTTCCAGACTCATTCTGTCTCCTCAGCTGCAGCCTATCTTGTGCTAACCATCCATTTGTCCGTGATCTCTGTTGCATTGGTGCATTTGATCTATATGGGACACAGTTTCTGTCTCTGTCAGCCTCTTCCCTGCTTTCTTCGAGGAAGGTGTCTCCAAGACTTCCCCACCTCATCATCTACCCCTCTCTTCTGCCAGTGGGCTGAATGTTCCATGCCATCATAGACCATCATTCCTTTTCTGGTCCTCAGAATAGAGCAGGTCGATGAGTTGTGCCTTTGTCCACTCCTCAGCACTGAGCTGCCTTTCTCTGCATATTTCAACCAGCTGACCATTTTTTCAACTATTCAAAATTCATTTCCCCCTGTCTCTCTTTTCACGATTCCTTTCCCAAAAAGGCCATGAGACTTTTCTCTGTGCTTTTTCCTTTCCACAGTACTTGCTTTCACTCCTCTTGGCACTCAACTGGCAATTCCCCACTGTCACACACAACATCAAGAGTGGCTGGGTAGGAGAGCACCACAGGGAGTTACTGAAGAAAGCTTGAATGCTCCCAGCAGCCCATTAGCTGAGGAGTAGCTCAAACAAACCACCAGCGGCACTTGTTGCCTATATAACACAGCTTATAAAGCAGGCTATCAGAAAGACAACCCCTGAATTAAGGTCTGGTGGCAATGTGGAGGAATCCTGAGAGCAACATATGAAGCAGAGTTTGCTGTGCAATGAAACCTGCCTCAAACACACACTCAAAAGACTGGGAAAAATGGATTGTTTTTAATAGACAGGTGTCTACCAGCAAAACTATGCTCAATATGGTCCTGACTGAGGAAAGCAATTAAGCATGTGCTCCAGTTCCTTTGACTTGGATGGGACCTATGCACATGCTTAAAGCTAAGCATGTGTGGTCTAAGCTCTGTCCTGGATGGGATGCTTTCCTGAATCAGGGCTTACGCCTGGGAAAAGTTTCGGGTTATCTCTTAACGGAGGAGGTTATTTAATATGAGTGGGCCCTGGTATACATCTCCCTGCTGCACAAGATGGCAATGGATATGGAACCAATGAGCAATGTGAAGAAAGTAGCCTTGTTATTAACTCTAAATGGTGCAGAGACCTTAAGCATGTTTGTTCAATCACACCCACAGACAGGGAAGAGTTTGAGAAGCTGTGACACCCTCCCAGGCTTTATTGTGCTCCCAGATTTTCACATACGAGCCCCAAAATGCACAAGGAAACTTGAGTAATAGGTCTCTGATAGGTAGAAGCCTTGAGGAATAGGTCACTGCCTCAGAAGCCAGTCTTTCAACTTTGGCTGCTACAGGTTCCCTGATTTGATCATTGGAGGAAGGGCTGCGGTAATAGGAAAGTGTGTATACCTTTGCTCAGGAACCAAAACAAACCTGCTGGGTGGCTGAAGAAGCCTCATTGAAAATTCATTCAAGTGGGTTACTGAGATAGTGTATGAGGTCATTGCGCAGCGAGGCTGAGGAAGTGGCAGACACGGATCAGTCAGTACAGGAAAGGACAACCAAGCCTTGTACCAGACTCCAGCCTAGATAACTGGGAATTAAGGACATGGCATGCATAAAAGATGCTAGGGCCCTGCATTAAGGATGAAAGGCTCCTCTGTTGAGTCAGCTGATTATCAGGTGCTTGAACCCTGAGTGATTTCAAGGATGTTGAAAAATTGGAGAGGGTACAGAAAAGAGCCACAAGCATGACTCGAGGGCTGAGAAAATATGTTACAGTGAACGGTTTAAGAAACTCAATCTGTCACATTTATCGGAAAGAAAATCAAGAGATGACATGATTATGGTGTAAATACCTTCACAGGAAGAAAATACTAGGTCCTAAAGGGCTCTTTAATCTAGCAGAGAAAGGCATAACAAGAACCACTGGCTGGAAGATAAAGCCAGACAAATTCAAATTAAAAGTAAGGCACAATTTTTAACAGTGAGGGTGATTAACCGCTGGAACAAACTTCCAAAGCAAGGAATGAATTCTCCATCTCTTGATGTCTTCAAATCAAGACGGGATGCCTTTCTGGAAGAAGAGGAAACATAATTATGATTATTAGACTTCATCCAGGAGTAACTGGATGAGGTTTTATGGCTGTGTTATGCAGCAGGTCAGATTAGAGGATCTAATGGACCCATTTGACTTTAACATCTATGAATCAATGAAGGTGCCATGTGATTACTGCTGAATCATGTAAGCAGGTAGATTTTTCTTAGATTTTCTCTTATCCTACCAGGATATAAGAGGGTGGTTGTTTTATTAATTATTATTATCATTTTATAATAATAATTATTTGTATTCCTGTAGTGCTTATGAGCCCCAGTCATGAAGCAGGTCCCCACTGTGCTAGGTGCTCTACACAGTCAGAACAAAAAGCCCTGTAGAGTGTCTCCCAAAGGCAGAGGGATCTAGGGTCTAAATCAGAGAGGTCCTACAGGGAAACCCTAGGAGCAGCCAAACTTGGCTGGGGGTAGGGGTGCCTGGAGAAATTAAGCTGATATATATGTGGTTATTATTTAAGTTATCAATAAACACATGCTCCGGGAAAGGGGGAGGGTTTGGATCTTATACAGCGTGTGTATAGTCTAGTCAGAGTAAGGTGGGGACTGCACTTACATAGATATTGTCCAGTATTTGGGCAAAAATGCAGAGTGCACCGTTAGTCCAACCGTTTCCTAACTAATACGAACAAAAGAAAACCATGAATGCAGTGACGGGGTCCAGTGATGAGGTTCTGTCCATTGACCCTGTGCAGCAACTGCCACTAGCAGGTGAAGGCTGGGCCATTATATTGCTTAGCAGCGGTACCACCACCAAATTACATGTAAAGCAAACAGGCGCTGAAATGAATGTATTGCCCTGCCACAGTGCTCCCCCCAGAGACACAGATCTCTATTAATGAAACAGACAAATATCTGGAACACATACAATGGACTCCCTGTTCCCTGGTGGAAAGATGCAGTCTCACCCTGACCCACACAAAACAGAAAAGTAAACATGTCTTCACTGATATCAGTTAACCAATCCAAGTTATTAATCAATCTGGATGTTTTTCCTGTATTATTAACCAATTGTGGTTGATAAAATAATAATACTTGGTCAGTCATTTTGCTGTGAGAATAATATATATATATAATATATATATATAAACTAAATATTTCTCTGTCATACTGTTTAAATATGAATATATAGTACTATAGTATATGAAACAATTAATTCACACTACTGTGGCTCTCCTGGATAATGTTGATGGTTAATTTGGCTCCTGAATCACTGAGGTCTTAGTATTACTGCACTAGACAATGTGACCCCTCTCTAGTCAAGATCATCAATTGCAACTATCACATGGTATCTGAGCAGTATCCAGCAATGCAATTTGCAACATGATTGGTATCTCTTGCATATAGATAGATAGATCTTGACTTTAGCAAAGCTTTTGATACAATCTCCCACAGTATTCTTGCCAGCAAGTTACAGAAGTATGGGTTGGGTGAATGGACTAGAAGGTGGATAAAAACCTGGCTAGATCATCAGGCTCAACGGGTAGTGATCAATGGCTCCGGCAGCCAGTCTCAAGCGGAGTGCCCCAGGATTTGGTGCTGGGGCCAGTTTTTTTCAATATCTTCATTAATGATCTGGAAGATGGGGTGGATTGCACCCTCAGCAAGTTCACAGGTGACACTAAGCTGGAGGGAGGGGTAGATACACTTGGAGGGTAAGGATAGGATTTAGAGTGACCTAAAGAAATTGGAGGATTGGGCCAAAAGAAATCTGATGAGGTTCAACAAGGACAAGTGCAGAGACCTGCACTTAGAACAAAGAATCCCAAGCCCTGCTACAGACTGGGGACCGACTGGCTAAGCAGCAGTTCTGCAGAAAAGGACCTGGGGGGTTACAGTGGACAAGAAGCTGGATATGGGTCAGCAGTGTGCCCTGGTTACCAAGAAGGCTAATAGCATATTGGGCTGCATTAGTAGGAGCATTGCCAGCAGATCCAGGGAAGTGATTATTTCCCTCTATTCGGCATCGGTGAGGCGGCAGAATCTCCGTCCTCAAAGATTTTTAAAGTGCAGCTTGACAAAGCCCTGGCTGGGATGATTTAGTTGGGGGTTGGTCCTGCTTTGAGCAGGGGGTTGGGCTAATGACCTGCTGAGGTCTCTTCCAACCCTAATCTTCTATGATTCTCTGATTCTATATGGTGCCTCTGTTCCTCTCCTCTCCTAAGGGGGAAACATTATAGGTGGGGTTTTTGTAGGTTGTTATGAGGTGCTTTGTGTTTTATTAGCAAAGGCAAGGATGCCTTGCAAGCTGCAATGGAAAGTGGTGGGATTGGAGATGGCTCTTAGTTTTGGAGACAGTGCACCCACCATGGCACAGAAAATTCTTGGTGGAGTGTGCCAATCATATCGCGGAATATTCCAAATATGTCTTGTTCGAGTGCACCCACCATGGCACAGAGCTGTCCCGGCAGAGTGTGCCTGCCACACTACAGAACCTGCTGGGTACGTCAGGCCCGGAGCCCCCTCCTTCTGCGCTGTGTGTGCCCAGACAAGAGGCAAAGGTGTCAGATAGTGGAGAGTAACAAACAGAAGCCATAAAGAGCACACTGGCTCTATGGGCCACCGAGTGGGCAAGCCAGCAGCAGGCTCCCAAGACCATCCTGAATGCAGCCATAAATTCAGTGCCTGCGTGCATGCAGGCCCTGACTGCTGTCTCCAGCTCAGGCTCTGAGTTCCACCCCCAGTGCAGGTCCCTGAGCGCAGGCTTCCAGTGCACTCCCAGATTCAGGCCTCCAGGGGTGTCACAAGTTTGAGTCCTGAATCCTGTGGGTGGTTGCCTTGCTCCTTGGACTGGAGAGACAAACATTCCAACTAAAGCTGCATGAGAAGAAAATTATGTCTCCTAAGACATTTCTAGGAATTCGCAGCCTGACCTCCGATCCCACAATGGAGAGGCAGAGGAACCAGACCTCTGATGCACCCCCTCTGCTCCTGCCTGGTGCAGGCGGACTGAGAGAGAAACATGCTGATTCATTAAACAAGCACACTGGCAGAAAAGAGGCCCTGAGCCCAGGCTGCTGAGCTCAGCTGAAAACTGGACATCTCCCACTACCAGAGAGACAGGGAAATTTGTGTCTGATGAGGAATGACCCTGCACTGAGATCTCCAGCTGCTTCCTATCCCCAGCCAGGCTCAAGACAGCACTAACTGTCCCAATTCCCTTCCCCTGACTCAATTGCCACATTTATCACAAAATACATTGGCTTAGATAGGTGGCAGGTCGCCGACACAGCGTAGGCGGAAAACATTACACAACTCGAATGAGGCAGAGTCAGGTCACAGCCCACCCTTCCACAGCAGAAGGCTCTGTAGAGAATGGCGCAACCAGAGCTCCCTGCTCTCCAAGCCCAGCAGGAGGCGCTGTTGGGCATGGGGAAGAAGCGGTGACCGTAGGGGAGCTCACAACTCTCAGCAGGGTGCCAAGAGTGGGATGGAAGCACGGACTGTATGTGCGCTCCCAGTGACTCCAGCCCCAGCCCCAGCCAGCTCAACATGCCCTTATGCTATGTGCAGGCAGTAATTCCTTATAGGATTGATGGGGCTGGCATTTGAAAACGTCAGACCGTAACCACCGGCACCAGATCAGGTGAGGCTCTTCAGTGAAACCACAGGTGGAGCCCCCATTTTCTGTGCCTAATGTGTGCTCCGATGGAAAAGTTTTACTCATTGTTTCCCACTGTCCCTTCATAGGCTGATTCAAGCTCTTCACTCTATATTTATACAAGGAGTTTGTTGTGATCAAGCGGTGAGAAAAATTCCCCTTTCCCTTTCTCAGTGCCCTCCACGCCCTGCAGTTGCCCCTTTCCTCTCCCACCCCAGGACACTCAGTTTCATACAGTACAATTTAATACTGACTAGCATTGCTCATTCGTACAGAAGGCTCCAAGTCATTTATAGTCCATACATGAAAATACACATCAGCTATGTTGCTTAGCCTGTGTAGCCTGCAGGGAACAGCTGTACAGGAGTGTCACACAATGGCTGGCCCTTTAAGGGAAGATGACTCTCAGCCCCACCTGTGACACAGGTAACTCTCCTCCTCAGGTGGGGAAAATGGGTCACATGACCTAATCAGGCCTCTGAGATAAATAAGGGAGAGAGGTGGGTGAGAGAAGGAAAGACTTCAGAGAAGGAAGCCTGCCTTAGGAGCAAGGTCATGAAAGAGCAGGGAACGTGCCAAAGAAGCACAGGAGGGACTGAGTGGAAGACTGAAAAGAGCATGGAAAGGGCTGAAAGCTGCTAGACCCTGGGAAAGAGGGTGTCAGGGACCGTAAATTGTGATTGAACTAGTGAGACAAAGAGCTGGGGCTGTGGGGCCAAAGGATCTGTTGTTGATTAAAAACTGAATAAATAAGATCCCATGAAAGGGGATATTATTGTAAGGATTCTGGTCTTAAAGTCAATTATTGAAGAGAACCCAAGAGGGAACTGAGGGCAGAGTGCCTGCAGGGTCATCTCAGGCCACAATGCGGGTGTTGGGGTAACATCCATTCACAGTGAGCTAGGGAAACCAGGGGCAATGGCTGAGAATGAGCATGGGGTCTCCTGATCGTTCCATTGATCAGGAGGCTCAAGGAATGGGGTTGCATTAGAAAGGGGATTCCAGGTCATGGGCCAGGAAAAGAAAATGGGATTTTAGCCAGGGAGTCAAGCTGAGAGAGCCAAAGAAATTAATCCAGAGAGTGCACAAGCATGGGAATAGAATCAGTGGTGGGCAACGGGGGAGCACTGGTCTTGAGAACAAGAAGAGACTGAAGATATGGGTTGGGGAAGGGCAGACTTGCAGATAGAGGTGTGGGCATTGGAGAATAGGGAGAGATGTGGGGAGGGCTGCTCCAAGGAGGCTTCTTAGAAACTGGAGGGATTTTTTTCCTGGGTTTTGAAACCAGCAGGAAGCCCAGGGAACATTTTGGAAGCAGAGTCAATAACATGGTCTGGGGTGGAGGAGTTGTACTCCTGCAACTTGGACAGTCTGGAGTATACCTGAAATTTATGGACAGAATCAAGAAGGAAGATGGCGGAAGGAAGCTTGGTCTCCAAAGAGGAGGGTTTGAGATGGTCTGATGTGGTGACGTTTCAGAGGTGACAGGAGGCAAGATGATGAGCAAAGAGGGTTGGAGGGTGAAGTGGAAGCCCTTGGGCCCTAACACTAGGGGTAAAAGTGGAGGGGACTTAATGAGATTTTGCTCTTTACAGCAATTCCACTGCACTCTCCTCTGGGACCTTTACAGAAAACAGGGACAGCCCCAGACAGGAGAGCTTGAGGGGAACATTTGGATGTGTTGGGGCCACAAGTTAGGTATCTAGGGCCAAAGTCTGATGAAGTTAATAGGAGCCCTACCATTGACTTCAATGGATGCTGAATCAGGCCTTTAGTTAGCTGACAACTTATCACTGCTGTATCCCATGTATTGCCAACGCACCTTCAATGTGTCCCACTGGAAGTGCTTTGGGCGTTTAACTGAGCCATTTAGGGTGCACCCATCTCTTTTTCAAATCCTTAAGAAGCAAAAATCTGGAGCCATCTTTAGAACATAGTTAAAGTTCCCGTTGCAACAATGCGTCCGTTTCTGATGGAAACCAAGATCCAGTTCAGCGCTCTGTTTTGTGACACAGAGCAAAACAGGTATCCTCGGTTTAAGGCCCTTTTATTTCAGATGGAAGAGAGAACAGATAGCTGCTTCGTCAGAGAGAGAGGCAGTGGCTTCCTCAGCAACAGTCTGCATCTTAATTGAAGCACAAAATGGCTGTTGGGCAAGTTCATTCCAGTCTCCATCATCTGTCTTTAAGGACCAGGAAAGGGAGCGATGGACGGAATATCCCATCCCCTCATTTTTTGTCCTCCCGTTAGGCCTAATATCTGATACACCAATTTTGGTGCATTAATTTCCAGTTCCACATTTTCTGTTTTTACCAAGCATGATTTCAACACAGCCCTTGAATTATATTAGCAGGGCAAGTTGTTCAGACTCATTTGCTCTTTGTCTCCCTTTCCTACCTTTTCCAGTCACCACTTGTTGTTATTGTAACACCTTATGACTCACATTAAAATCACAAGGGCTGGCAATACTGGACTGGTTGCCACACCCATCATCTCCTGGGACCCCAGACCTATTTTCTTCTAATGCTGACGGATGTGCAGTTTGAGCAAGAGCAGGGGACCCAGATGACATCGCCACCCCTACCAGCTCCAGCTGAATCCCAAACACTAGCTGGGATGAAATGGGATCAGACTTTCAGAACAACAGCAGCAGCTCTTGCCCAGCTCAACTAACTTGTCTTTTCCCCAAAAGCACAGTTATTACCATCTCTGATACCATCTAAGACAAGGAAGGAAAAGCCATTTCAGGCAATGTCTGTGTCATGTGACTGGCCAGGAAAAGCACAGAGCCAGCCATGGGCCAGAAACAATAGCCAAGAGAGAAGGCGTTCATTAAAGGGCAAGGCAAAAGAAGCCCCATGTGTCTGGGTAAGGGCAGAGCCAGCAGCAAGCTGTCACTGACAGTCAGAGGAACCTCAGAGGCACCCTCCATCTTCTCCCTGCGGCTCTGGCTCTCCCATTGTGCTTGCCTGCCTCCGTCTAGAGAGGTTTTGCTTTTCCTCAGAACTCCACTCCCATCCTCTGAGGCGTTCTTTCAGGGTGACACTTCTTCCCTCCTGCACCAGTGTTTCCTCATGTGTATCTTCTCTGACCTGCTCGGGCAGCACCTGCCCTTGTGTAAGACATGTGACTTTGCAGACATACTTCAAAAGGCTTTAAAGTGAGCAACCTTTCTGTCTCTTGATCCTCTCAGTCATACACTGGATTAAGCACTAGCAGAGGCACGGCTTCCTTACACTTACTGTATGGTTTAGTAGCAATGGGGCAACTAGCTCTGAATGCTGGGAGTTCAGTTCAGACAAACACCCACCAGTCCCTGCTTATCCCATCCTCACCCAAACCTACCTCTTGGAGCAGCTAACCAGGCTAAGAATGAAGACAGCCTATCCCCAAAGTCTTTTGCTTCTAGATGGGCAGGATATCGCAGCAGAGTAACCTTCCTCGTGGCATTTTGGCTCTTCCACATGTGTCCTTGGCTGGGGCACAGGCAGCCATGATGATCAGGAGAGCTGAAATGGGTGGGCAGGGCACTACCTGTTAAAGTACGGTCCAGGTTCTGTTTGGTTCTTGTACCCAAATTGCTTGGCCTATCATACACAGAATCCTAGAAATATAGGACTGGGAGGGACCATGATTGAGAAGTCATCAAGACCAGCCTCCTGAGCTGAGGCAAGACCAAGGATACCTAGACCAGCCCTGACAGGTGTTTGTCCAACCTGTTCTTAAAAACCTCCAGTGCTGGGGATTCTACAACCTCCCTTGGAAGCCTATTCTGGAGCTTAATTACCCTTAAAGTTTGAAAGTTTTTCCTAATATTTAACATAAATCTCCCATGCTCTAGATTAAGCCCATTACTTCTTGTCCTATCTACAGTGGACGTTGAGAACAATTGATCACTGTTCTCTTTATAACAGTCCGTAACTTATTTGAAGACGATCAGGTCCCCCCTCAGTCTTCTGTTTTCAAAACTAAACAAGCCCAGCTTTTTGGATTTTTTTCTAACCTCTCCTCATAGGTCAAGGTTTCTAAACCTCTTATCATTTTTGTTGCTGTCCCCTGGACTCTCCAATTTGTCCACATCTTTTCTAAAGCGTGGCACCCAGAATTGGACACAATACTCCAGCTGAGGCTTCCTCAGTGCCGAGCAGAGCGGGACAATTACCTTCTGTGTCTAACGTATGACACTCCTGTTAACACACCCCAGAATGATACTAGCTTTTTTTGCAACTGCATTGCTTTTTTTGCAATGTTGCCTCGTATTCAATTTGTGATCCACTCTAAGACCCAGATCTTTTCCAGCAATACTAGCACCTAGCCAGTTATTCCCCATTTTGTAGTTATGCATCTGACTTTTCCTTCCTAAGTGAAGTACTTTGCACTTGTCTTTAGTGAATACATCCAATGTTCTGTCCTGTAGAATGAGAGCTTCTCTCCTATGTGCTGGCCCGGCCAGCTTGCTACCACAGTGAGAATTGTTCTCAGTGGGTCACAGCTCCTGGAATTGCAATGAGTCCCGCATTCCCCTCCATACAAATTGCACCCTTTGCACCAGCCACAGGATCCCAGGCTGGATCAGTATCTCACTCTCTGGCCTGTCAGTGTAATAGAGGAGAGCAATGGAGAAGGAGGGGAACCTCTCCCGGTCCTGGAAGAATCTGATACTAAACTTCTGCCCTGTCCTTAGGCTTTACTGAACCTCAGATACATGGGTACTCACCACTTAGTACATGTCTCTAGCAGCATACTACATGAAAGCACCATCCCTAAACTTCCCCTCCTTGGGATGAAGCCAAGTTTACACAGAATGGGCTGATGTATCCCCTGCTCCCCAAACCTTAGGACTCCCGTGGGCAGATCTGTGAACCCTAGGAGGAGGAGGATGGTTGAGTTAGCTCTAATAATGACTTGTTTAACTAGACAATTGCAGTAGTTTAAGCCAAATTGGCCAATCCCAAATTGACTAGGAGGATGGGTCGACCTGATGTAAAATCTGCCTTTGAGAGGAACGTCTAGCTTTTTGCCATGCAGAGTGGGTGGTTTCCTTAGGTGGGGTTGTGCAGAAAGAGGTGGGGTTGCTTCATGAGGGAAGTGAGAATAGGAAAGCAGTTCAGGGCGAGCACATGTTGCAGATGTTGAGATGTATTTAACTACCACTAAAAATGGTATTGCGGGTGATGTAACAGGGAGACTGGGAGTCAGGACTCCTGGGTTCTATTCCTAGATTGGGGACGAGAGCATGGTGTTAGCACACGGGGCTGAGGGTCAGGACTCCGGGGTTCAGTGCGTGGCTCTGGGCTGGAGGTGGAGAAGGAAGGAGACTGAATTTCTGAGTTCTAATCCCAGGGTCACCCTTGAAGCACTGTGTGGCCTTGGGCACCTAATCTCTCTTTGCCTCCATTTACCCCTCTATAAAATGGGGAGAATGAAGCTGCCCCACCTTGCTGGTGCTCTGGGGTGTAATTAATGTCTGTCATGAGCTTTGAGAGTGTCTCATGAAAGGGGAGGGAGAAATGTGATAATGACTTGGAGAGAAGCCAGCGTGATTCAGCGGGAGGAGCTTCTTTGTCTAGAACGCAAGCCATGCGGGCGCTTGGGGGTTTCATCTCAGACTTTCCCCATGTCCAGGACGAGCTTCACTTCACAACAGCTGCAGCTCCAGTCCATCAGTGTGTGTTTGGTTTCTCTAATGCCCATCAAACAGCATCTCTGACATGGCAGCAGCATGGTTAAGATGATACAGCATTGGTGTCACAAGCATGTCATTGCGGGTTTCCTGGGTCACCCCCTGCTGGGAGGTCAGCAACTTGCCCACCATGCCGCCCTCTGTCAGCAGAAGGAGAAATCCAACAGCTCCCCCTGCGGCTGCAGAGAAGAGCACAGCACTTAGCCTAGGGAGGGGAAGGGCAGAGGCAGAGGCTCCGTGGAAACGGAGGAGGAGGAATGACTCTGAAAGGGAAGAAGGACAGAGGCCTTGTCTACACTAGCACTTGTGCTGGCAAAACTTTTGTCGCCCAGAGCTGTGAAAAGAACAACCTCCCCCACAAGTGACATACACTTTGCCAGCATAAGAGCTTGTGTGGACATAGCTGCCACTGCTCGTTTAGGTGGTTTTATTATGTTGGCAGGAGAGCTCTCTCCCGGCGACATAACGCAGCCCCACAAGTGCTTATTCCAGCAAAACTTATGTCACTCGAGGGCATGTTTTTTCACACATACACACATACCCCCGTGTGACAAAAGTTTTGCCGGCATATGTGCTAGTGTAGACAAGGCCAGAGAGCAAGTGGAGAGAAGGAAGAGAGAATGAGACCCAGATCTGGATAACAGAGAGAGGCAAAGAACAAGGGAACCCTTTCCCTGGGTGCTTTGCAGCTGGAGTCTAGTGATCATTCTGCCCAAAGGGAAGCTCGGGTGGAGTGTAAGTTATGGGGGGCTGTGCTATGTACAGCCTGGAGTACACCTTGTAGCCATCAAGGAGGGGCCGCACTTTGAAGCAAGGGAAACGGAGGGCAGCTGCTGTGTGCATTTCCTAAATATTTGAATTCTGACCCAAGCAGGGACCTATCTGTTCAGATCTGAGAGGGAGGCATTGTTCCCATGGTCAGGGCCCGCACAGGGAGTTTACCAGGTGTGATGGGAATGGGCTACTCTGGCTGCCCTATGGGAAACTCATATCACAGCAAGTCCAGAGGGAGCAGGAGGTGTCCAAATGCAGTTTACATCACCTTGGTTCAAGATCTCCCAAAGGCCATGGACACGACAAACCCATTCAGTTCCATTAACAGCTGACCCCAGCCTTCTCCCCTAACCCAAAGCACAATGTTCTAGGAGGCCCCAACATTGCTGGTGACTCATTTGTAGTAGCATGTGCAGCATCCCTATAGGCCTGTAAAAATTCACAATATTATGTTGTAAACTATCTTTATCCAGAGCCATGGCATAAACTTCTTGCTTGAATGTGTGGATAAACCTTTCCACTAACCCATTTGTGGCTGGATGGTAAGGTGCTGATGTGACATTTGATGCCATTTCTTTTGACAAAGAATTAAAACTGTTCAGACGTGAACTGAGTTCCGGTGTCACTTACAATCTGTTTGGGAACTCCCATCTGTGAAAATAATAGTTTTAGCACTTCCATCATCTGTACTAAATTAGTTGACTTCATACAGAATACTGAAGGCCATCTAGAATGGGCATGTACTGCAATCAAAAACATATGGCCTATTAGTGATCCAGGGCAGTCTATGTGGATTTGGTGCCACAAAGCCATTGGTCTCTCCCAAGTATGCAAAAGAACATGTTTAGGCACATGTTGTGTTTGCTGATCACCAAACCATGGAAATCCTTTCCTGTGAAAAAATTAACATTTTTGCAAAAAAAAATCATCCCAAATCAGGCCAGTCAGAACCTAAACAGAATTTTTCACAGGGTCAGTTGCCTGCCTGCAAGGTTCTTGTCAACTGATAGGAGCCGTCCAGGCGGATAGCCAGGGAGCTGTCATTTCAATTATCCCAACAGAAAATTGAAAATTTTCAACAAAATTGAAATTTTCCCATGGAAACTGTTGATTTTACAAAGCAGGCATTTTCCATTGGAAAGTCAGTCCAACAGAAAAATCCCTGCCAACAGCACTGATAACCTTGCCATTATTTTGCCATTCTCTATATTTGTATATCAGTCCTAAGCCATTGCACACATGCGATGGGAGATTGTACTGAAAGGCCTGTTGCCTTTGCATCTAAGTAGCTTACCTTGGCAGAAAGCAACTATGTTGAGACTGATAGAGAAGCTCTGAGTTTAGTTTGGGGAGTTAAAAAGTTTCATCAATATCTGTATGGAAAATGATTGACTCTAGTTACTGATCATCAACCTCTGGTTTCAGTTTTTAACCCAAAGACAGGAGTACTGTCAGTGTCTGAAGCATGATTACGAAGATAGGTTATGTTTTTGGGCACTCGCTGTCCCAATATTGAGTTTTAAAGCACCAACCAACATGAGAATGCAGAGTGCTTGTCAGGCCTGCCATTGGAAATAGCGGAGACAGTGAAATGGAACTAAAGACAGTAGATATGGTCTGTATGGCTCAGATTGAGCCTTTGCCAGTTATAAATGCCCCAGCACAACATGAAACTAAGAATGATCCAGTGCTGGCTAAATTGTATAGTATTAGGATGAATGGATGAACTTATGCAAACAGCCATTTCCAGCTTTTTCTTTTTCTTTCTTTCTTTTTTTTTTTTTTTTTGCATGAAAAGAACAGATAAGTGTATATCAAGGAGTGTAATGTACTGCAGCACAGTGGTTATTCTTATGAAGCTCAGGTCACAGGTACCCCAAGAATTACACAAAGACTATTTGGGAATTGTAAAACTTAAAGTCCTTGCCAGGTGCAGATGCTGTTCCAAACACCAGCCTGTTAAACTGAAATAATCCCTTGTGCATGTTGTGAGGTACTTCTTGTCACTGTCTTCAATCTCTATTTGTATTTAGGCTTGGAGGAGTCAATCTTGGAGAAATCCTTATCTCCACTGATCTTCAAGGTGAAATGTAACCTTGAAATCACCACAGATGCAGACAGCCTCACTCTTCTTCATTACTGGCACTATAGAGGTGCACTGTTTGCTCCAGTTAACCTTAGATATAATTCCAGAGTCCAGTGAGTGCTGAAGTTGTGTCTCTGCCTTTGGCAGTACTGCAAAAGGTACTGAGCGTCATGAGCATTGCAAAATTCAGGAATTGGTCCCTCTTCAAGCACAACTTTTACTTTAATAGGTTTTAAGTTTCCAGTGACATCGTGAAAGGCACCAGCTGCCGTGTTCAGAAGTTCTACTAATTTTTAGTTTGGGCTGTTTGATCTGTTGCAACTCCTGGGCATCTTTAGTAGCTGTCTCCATTGACATGGCAATTTCTAGAGCACGATTTAAAGGTCAAATCAGTCTCATTCAATAACCATTTGTGGATGGTTTTATTTTGCATACCTTATGCTAACAGGTCTCTTAATGCTTCTTATAAACTCTCTCCAAACTGGCAATGCTCTGTTAATTTCTGTAATCCAACTTCATATTCAAATTTTGTTTCATTTTCTCGTTAATGCCATTTTTAAAACAGAAGTATTCTTCAATCACCAATGACTTTAGGGAGAGGTGGTTATGTAAAATTTCTACAATCTCAGCACATGCTTCGTCAACTGGTTTAATAGGAGCTGTTAGGTTGCAGTTTCCTCTTCAGTTTTGCTTTTACTAGGCTCTGCAGTCACTTTCTATCTCACAGGGTTCCTGGGTTGGGCTCCCATCCTCATCACCAATTATTTGCTCTTTACTCACCCAAGATAATATGAAGGAACCACATGAACATGGAGGGTTCTGCGTAACTATGTTTGAAGAATATACCCAGCATTCCAGGCCTAGTTACATATACACACTGCTGCTCCGCTTGAGTACGGGGAGGCTTCTAAATCATAGAACTGAGTGAGTACCACCAAAAGACTTACAGTCTATTTAAAGAGATGCTACCCTTTTCCTATACACTACAGATAGTGTATACAGATCTGTATACAGATATACGCACATATATATCTGTACATACAGAGCATGTATTTAATAGTGGAACCATCACAATAACCACATCACAACCCCAAGTAGCCACATCAACTTTTATCCTAACCTTGTCCTCCTTTCTGTCTTGCCCACAGCCACCACTGGTTGTTGCAATTAGGTGATGTGTACTGTCTCCTTTTAGACTTTAAGCTCTTTGGGGCAACACCTGTGTCCTTCCAGGTGTACAGACTGTGTATATTTTATGCCTTCTGTAGGCACAGTACACTAGGTCCAATGTGTATTTCCCCATAAGTGACCAGCAACCCATCCTAGACAATCCCTGTGATCTGTCACTTGCTTTCTCTGTGCAGGGCTCTCCCTGCAAAGTCATGAGTCAGGCCCACAGAGAGGAAGGATAGTCCAGTGGTTAGGGCACTCATTTGGAGCTCAGGAAACCTGCATTCAATTCCCGGTTCTGCCACAGACCTCCTCTCTGCCCTTGGGTATGTCTCTCTGTGCCTAGTTCCCACACACACCTGTAATGGGAGGATAATAGCACTTCCCTACCTCACAGGGGTGTTGTGAGGCCCAATATATACAGGATTGAGAGGCACTCAGATACCCCAGTGATAGGTGCCATATAAATTCCTGAAATGCACTAGAAAGTACCTCCAATCTGGGCTAACAGCCAGACACTTACAAACCTTCTCAGGTAACAACTTAGTCAGAGTGGTGGGGGAAACAATATATTCTGCTTTAGTGCTTCAGCTAGTCCCATTAACCATTCACTCACTTCTTGGAGGTTGGCAAACACCAGGGCATAAAGAGCCAGATGTATTATTGATCCTCCCAGGATATCCTTAAACTGATCTCAGACATCTTGAGATCTAAATGGCAGCTGCTCCTAGAGCCTCTTTGCAGAAAGGGTTCTCTTTGCAGTGAAAGTTCCTCCAGACAGGATGCTGTGTGTGTCTGGTTTGAGACGTCAGGTCCTTGCTGGGGAATACAGATGGCAGTGCCTTCCCAGCTGCACTCCAGCTCACTCTAGCCTCTGGGCTGGTCATCTTCCTCGGGGCTAGGTCCTATGGGCCCGCTGCCTTCTTTCTTCGCCACAAGAATCAATGTGGTGGTCCTTCCTCTCTGAGGCAGGGTCTCTGAGTCATCTAGGACATCTGCACCAACACTGGCCTACCTCAGGTAGGGATCAACATCACGTACTTGGGCACTGGAAACCCAGCTCAGGGTCAAAGTACTGCACATCCAGTGAGACTGGCATCTGTGCTGGATGTTATCTGTGAAGCCAAAGCATTCCACAGCAGTCCCCATCGAGTCAGAGCGCCTGCGAGGGAGAGGAATCTTTCCCCAGCATACTCCCTCAGATAGGACCAGTAAGAACCTCCTTTATCTCAGCCTGGCACTCCCTGGCACATCCGTTGAGTCCTGAATACTGCAATGGTGAACAGGACAGAAAGGGTTGCTGTTCTCGTTGTGCTTGGAGGCACCTAAAGAGTTAACACTGTAGGTTTCACTAGACCCAGTGCTGTCACCTCCTGGTTACCGCACATGAAGCACTTATGGATCTTGCAGTCACAGGGGTTCCTCTGTGCACCCTGCTCCTGCCTATCCCATCCAAGCAACTTTGTGTCCCCTTTTCCTCTCTGTGCCACAGCATCACACGTCTCTGCCAGCCTTTTGGGCTGAACCATCCTCCACAAGCCACACTGCCCTTGTTTCACATCACCAGGTTCCCGGGTCTTCATTTCTATGCTCTCTTTCCTACCAGGTTCATGTACTTAGCCAGCAAGTTAGTTTCCCGAAAGGTGGCCTTTCACTGGAAAGTTAATCCCCTCAGGAAATTCTGCCCCAGATCTAAGGGCCATATGGAGATAAGTACTCTCTGAGAGCTGTATGTTTTCTGTGAGATGTATGTTGGATGGGTTTGTGCTTATTACGTGCACTATGGGAGAGAGCAGGCCTTCTCCATACCCCATATGGTAGACAATGCTCTGTGTATGGGATACACGTGGCGCCAGGGGCTCTACAGAAGGGGTAATATTAATAATACCCTGAACTTCTATAGCACCGTCTGCAGAAATCATAGTACTTCCAAAGGTGTGGATCAGCACCATTATCTCCATTCCACAGAGTGGCAAGCGGAGAGGTTAAGTGATTTGCCCAAGGTCACACGGCAAGCCAATGGCAGAGCCAGGAGAGACCCAGCTCTCTTGGATCTACACCCTAGACTAGACTGCTTCCTGGCATGCTCTTGTGACTCCATGGGGGAGTGGGGGCAGGGGCATGCCTTCCATTCAGCGCAGAGGGGGAGAACAATCCATGCACCATACCAAAAGGGAGGAGCTGCACTGCACTGCAGTGCTCTCCGGGCACTGTGTGGGGGAAGTGCTCTCCAGACATTGCATCTAGAGAGAGGACTGTCTTCTGTGCACCATCTCTGGATGCCGTAACGAGATGGGGGGAGAAGTGGTCTCCATGCCCCTTAGGGGGAAATGTCCATGGCCCATCAAGGAAAGCACTCTCTGTGCATAGCAGATGGGAAGGGGAGTGGGAAGACACTCTCCTTGTACCACATGGAGAGGGCCTTTTCTGCATCTCCCCATTGGGAGCTGGCATACACCAGTCTGCAGAGATGTGGAAATTCACCTGGCGTGTTGCATCACTATGGTCTGTCTTAGGGAGCATGAAAGGAAACGCTTTCACTCGTACAACCAGACATCAAACCACCCACAGCGGTCACCTTTTCCTTTGAAAGCTGCTGCAAGGTGAGTCACAGGTGTAGAAGCACGTCAGGAAAGGGCATGCCAGCTTTCATCATCCTCCCCGCCCTCTTCAGCTTCAAAAGTAGTTGCTACTTGGCTCTTGCTAGGGGCATTTCTGTACAAACTTGGCAGTGCTGGTGTTGCCCAGAATTAGCTTCTCACTGAGGTGGAAGTGAAAGGTAAATGATGCGTGAAGTGACACTTTTTATAAGATTCCTGTAGAAGGCTTATCTGAGAGAAAATCTGGAACTGTCTATTGTCTCGCCCTCTTTTGAATAGAAAGATAATGCCACATGTGAGGGCATGTTAGAAGGTCAGGAGGAGGAGACAAAAGACTCCATAAATCCATCGGGGACATTGCTGTTGCCAATCGATTTACTGTGTGATGTGCTCAGATACTGCAGAGATGCGTGGCAGTACAAAGCCTTAAGATGGACACATAGGTAGGTAACAAAAACACAAATGCTTTCCCCACTGAAGTTATGAAATACCTTGCATATATCCTGCACCTCGGGACTTCTCACGGGCACTTTGCCCACTAACGCAGCTCTGCTGGGCCTGCGTATCACATGCCACACCTCTGAATGGCAGCAAGCAGGTTGTTGAGGCAGGACCCCTCTTCTGGTTCAATGTTTGCACAGCGCCTAGCACTATGGGGTCCTTGCCCACAACTGGGGCTTTTAAGATGGAGATCCAAATAATAAATAATAATAAACATCACCACTTCAAAGAACAAAAAAAGACTCTACCATAAACACAGTTCTTACTTTCACTCCAAGTATGGTTCAGACAAAAGCGCAGATGGAGAATTAGCCCTGACCTGAGGCCCAGAATGGGCAATAATCAATCCTGACCAGGGATAGTTTTAAGGTCTGATATATTGCAACCTGCCATGGCTAGGAACATCATCGTCCTATCACTGGAAAGCCGGGCTTACAGGCTTTCCAAAGCGAGAGTGCTTTGCAGCATTTGTTTCCAGCCCTGTCAAGTTGCAAGATATCCTCTCCCTCTCCCTCTGGTATTTATAGGGCACCAAACAATACTGGACAGACCAATATCTGAATTTAAAATCATGACAGCTGGTTTAGGAATCTCGTTCAGATCATTCTCAAGGCTGGAAGAGCAAGGGGGCTGCAGATCAGGACTGAAGGGCCTCAGCAGAGCTGGGGGTGAGGCAGCACAGGAATAGCAGGGTGGGCTGCAGAGAGGTAATAGCGTAGCTCTGTGTGTGGGGAGCCAAGACTGGAACAGCCTGGAGTGGGCCAGGGATCAGGACACAGGGGCGTTGGCAGAGCTGAGTGTCGGAGACCTAGGAGTGGAATAGCTGGGGGGCTGCAATCAAAAGTGAAGGGCATTGGCTGAGCTCTGTGGGGGAAGTTTGCATGGTCCCTGTGTTCGCACTATGCCTGGCTCTTGCCTGTGCTCTCCACCTTTCACCTTCATGAGCAACAAATGTATCTGGCCATTTAAAACTCAAGAACAATGATAAGAAAGCTGGAGTTCCCTGGGGCAGTGTTACTGTCAAAGCCCATTGTCTGCCTTCATGCGCCTACATGCAGAGAATACATGCACTCTACGAACCCAGGACATGCAACCTACCTATACAACTGCCACACACGTTGCATCAGGTTCTGTAAAGTTCACTTGCATCATGTACTTCATAGCATTACACAACTCAGTCTGCAATCTGATGCAATGCCAAAGAGAGGCTGCATTTGTCAATCCGGGCTCCATAGCTGCAGCGTGGTGTTGGGGGCAGAGATGCCAGAGGGACCACGGCATACCAAGCTCAGCCTCAGGAAGTACCTTGCCTGGCCAGCAAAGATCTCCCTTTCCAGACAGGGGAAAGTGGCTCGGCTCCCATTGGGCAGCAGCACAGTAGCAGCCATGGAGCTTAATGACAGAGTAAGTGAGGTGTGAGCTGCTCATGTGCCCCCCTTTCCCTCCCCCCCCCACCTCTTTGCGCTGAGAACGGAGGAATTCACCCATCAACACATCTTCATGGGAAAGACTCCCTGGCTGGGGGAATCCCTGGGCACTCCAGCACAATATCTGGGTGAAAACTTTGTTAGCAAACCCCTCTGAAAAGAGCCAGTTCCGGGGAGTCCAGACGAGGGACTGACGCATGGATAACTTGTCTTCCCCGGCGGTCAGTTGGCTGCATCCAGTTTGCATAAAGTAGAGCCGATCTCAGCCATCCTGCTGTCTGATATGGAACTGCAGCCTGCCAAGAATACAAAACTCCACCCTGGTCCAGGCCAACAGGCTTTATATGGACCTTCCTGCTTCTTCACCATCACCTTTATTATTACTAATAGAAGAACTGTAGCACCTAGAACATGCAGTGCCAGTATCACCCTGCCTAGGACAGTCATCTTCTCCCGGGACAAAGCCCAGCCTTGCACAAAATATATCCTAGACGGGACCTCCCTGGAGCCAGTATTACTGTCTCTAGAGAAGTCATCTCTTCCCTGTGGGATGGTGCTCAGGGCTGCACACTGTTTCCCAGTTAGGGTCAAACCTAAATCATTTTTGTGGTTTAAAAATGTGTGATTAACATAGGTTTGATCTATTTACATTTTGTCTGGCTCTGCGCTTTCCAGCACTGAGCAGCGGTGGAAGCAGCAGAAGGGCTCAGGAAAGGCCTTTCTTCAGGTGTTTCTGAAACCGTCAGCAGTGGGAAACCTCAGAAGACAGGCTGAAGCCCAAAGAAGCTTTGAAGAAGTAACTGAACTATTAGGAGATTATCTGTCCCAAATGGCTGAAATTTCTGAGTTGTCCCCCCTTTCTACCCCCCAACCCCCTTGCTGTGCAACTGAGGTGCTGTATACTGCCTATTCCTGTGGATGGGAGGGAGTGTTCAAAGATGGACATGTTGGCCTTTTGGGCTGCCAGGCTGTGTTAAAATTCTCACGTTCATTTGGGTTGTGTGAAGTGCTCCCAGATTGGGCTCCCCTGACCCTTCTGCTTGGTGGCACGTGAGTTCAATCCCTGCTGCTGACAACCCACTAGGGGTGTGGCATAGGGTCACCAGACAGCAAAAATCAGGACAGGGGGTGAGGGGTACTAGGAGCCTCTACAAGATAAAGCCCTGAATATCAATACTGTCCTTATAAAATCAAGACATCTGGTCACCCTAATGTGGCATTACCAGCTGTGTCTGATCTGGGAAATTGAGCTTCTCTAGCCCAGGAGAGTTTATGACCCATTCACTGAGGCACTCTGTCACCCTCAAGTAATGGCACAGCAAGATAGAGAGGTTGATGAGGAGCCTGCTCCAGCCTTTGCTAACAGAAGTGGGGCTTTTAGCTCGAGCTGTAGACGCTCATGTATTTATCTTCAGTGACCCCAAGTTCAGTCCCCACTGCCAATGACTCTCCTAGCGCACAGCATTACACGTCACAGTTCAGAATTGTTTCTGGAAGCAAGCTAGCCCTGATATTAAAGAGGTGAGGGAGGAGGAAGCAGAGAAATAAAGGGATAGTGAACGGGAACAGCATTAGTCTGTAAACCTTCACATTTGCAACAAAGGCTTTGTCTCCATAGGGGTTTTAAACCAGATTAAGTCACCTTAATACGGTTTGAAAGTGCTTACATGCGCATGATGTGACGCCTTACAGCACACAAACTCAGCATTTATTGCAGACTTGGGAGTCCTCTCGCAAAGCTAACTAAGTTTGCTGCAGGTCAGTTTAGTTCAGTCTATTGTTTGTGTTCATGCAATACTGCTGCGCACTACTTTGGCAGTCCTCCGGTGGCTATCCCACACTGCTTTGTGGGCAACCATTACTGACCTGTCTGTTTACCTATGTGCCCTCCTGTGCTCTGATATCAAATTGCCAGGATGCCCCTCCCGTCCCCATTTAAAATCTGGCAGATTTTGCCCATGTGCTTTGGGTTCAAGTATCTCAGCATTGCTGTGGTATAATGCAGGAAGCCCTCCAGCATGCCTCACAAGCCACTTGGCGCTTTTCAGGGAGGTGTGTTGGTCAGGAAGCTCTTGGAGCCAGCCACCAGCATGAAGATCTTTTTGTGGACACTGCTCAGCGGATGTCCATGAGAGGCCATGCCCGGGACGCTTACCAGTGCTGGATAAAGAGCAAACAGTTCAGGAGCATGGTCTTTAAAACCAGGGCTGACGGGACAAAATCCAGCAGGGGACATCGTGCGACCTGTTCATGTTTTGAAGAGCTGGACAGGGCTTTTCACAGTGACATGACCACCCAACCCAGGAAGGTTGTGGAACATGCTGATCGCTCTCTGCCCGCCCCCATCCCTACAAGGATGACCAGCAGGACACACTGGAGGATGAGCGGGAGGAGGCCATTGAAGAGCTGTCCCCCTGGGAGTCAGGTCTCTGACACACGACCCTCATTCCTGCGGCACAGCTAGCGAGCTTGGTTCCCAGCCAGCAAGCCAGGCCAGGCCTGAGGAAGCAGATCCTTTGGAGGGAAGCTTGACCCCACCTCCCTCATCTCACACCGTCCACTTGGGCCCCTCCCCCCAATACACATTCCCAAAATGGCGGCTGCTCCAGCCAGGCAATCGGCCCGTCTCATGCTAAAGCCCCGACGATCAACCATTTTTAGGCCCACGACACAGAGGGCACATGCCCATCTACCTGTTTGCCTTTCCCCTCCCTTTATCCATCCTGCCCGGTGAACACCGCTGCCTCACCCCACTCTTTGTCAGCTCAGAAGGGCAGGTAGCGGCATGGCGTAACCTCTACCCCGCCCACCCCACCTTGGCAGATTCAAATGATGAGAACATTCAGCTGTGTGAAATTCAACAGGTTTTGGAGATAGTGGTTACAGGAAAAATAGTTAGGATAGTGTTCTCCATTTCCTTGAGATAGACCTGGGCATTGCATGCCTGTAAAGGAACAAGGACTACGGCTCCCTTGAAGGAAAAGGGCTTCACCTTAGGCATAGGAAAGTTCTTAACAGCTCTTCACAGTCTTATACAGAGAAAGCCTGGGAACAGTGAATGCTTCAGACCATAAGTGCAGAACCCTACCTAAGACTGAGAAATTGCTTGATTTTGGTCTGGATGTGATGGGTAATAGCTGCACCACCGTTTCCCCTGGTATAGCTCACAACTCCCTTCCACTCCTGCAGCAGTTGGGGGGGACCATCTTGGTGAATAACTTCACAGTGTATCTTGGTCATCTGCCCTTTACCTTTTTGAATAAGGTCATTCTCTGCCTCCTAGACACCCGCCTCAGTGTAACATCATCAAGAGTCAGACAGCCTAAAGGGGATGCAGAGGGGATTACCATCCAGCTTACCCCAGATGCCCCCCGCTAATCCTCCAACACCATATCAGCACCTCCAAGGCACGCAAAACTGCCAACCCAGACCAAGTACATTATTCCCATCTCATGCCCCCCCCCCCCCATTTCCACAGCCTCCAAGACACCATGGCAAAGCTAATCAGCATACACTGCACAGACAAAAATCCCAGTACAGCCTTCTCATGCACATACCACTTACCCTCCCTGAGCTCCCCCAAGACTGGGCAAGAAAGTCAGACAAGCATGTAAAAAATACTATCATAGCTGCTCTGTAATATGAACAAGAATCACTTGTCTTTTGTTCTTCCTGTGGTACCTGCAGTAGCTAGACCCTCCAGAACAGGGCCTTTATCTATGGCTGAGCAGCTGGCTAACCTGAAGGGGAGAAAACAGAAAACTCGGGACAAAACGTTTGCAGACATCATTGCAGAGTCTCACAGAAAAACCAAAAATGGCAGAGAGGTGGAGGCAGTATCTAGGGATGGAGAGGGAAACAGAGAGGGAGTTCTCTAGAGAGACTGTGGGAGTGGCCAAGGACAGTATTACCATGGCCAAAGACAGAGAGAGACAGAGGCAATTCCTGCAGGGAAAGACTCACTGGGACAGCAGGCACTGCAGTGTTGAAAACCAGGACCCAGCCATGTTCTGCAGCCCCTGGACAATGCAAGATACTGGGACCACCATCAACTCCTCTCTGCTGCACCCCCACAGCAGTGTTTCCCCAGGTCAGTCCCTTCACAGACCCAAGTTCAGGGCAGCGAGAACAGTCGCACCTGGGAGACCAGCTCTTCTGAGCTCTGCAAGCCTGATAGCTTCGAGCCTCATCAGTCAAGACCAAGGCCCACAAACAAGAAGAGGCAGAGACAAAACACCTACTCACTTGTGACTTCAACCCCGCTCCCCCATGCTTGCTTTGTTCTGCCCCACACTGCACTGTTGCACTTTGAGATTTTGCTTCACTATGGTTTGAATTAAAGGTTTCTTTCTGGTTGGTAGTTCAAATAAAGCTTTATTTTTGTTAGTTACATAATTGATGTTGTTTTGTAATAAAAATCACTACAAATTCATTCCTAATGAGTCACCAACACATTTAACAAAGACAAACCACGAAACAGAAGTAATTCACAGAAGCATCTAGGCAAAGAGAGAAGGTAAAGCAAGGATTGTCACAGAGTCCCACTTCCACGACCCATAAACAAGACTGCACAGCTCATAATCCGTCCCACCCTTCATCCCCTCCCACAGTTTAACAGCTGGATGCACAGCTGCACGGTTTCAGGCTGGAGACTCAAAATAAGATCAATAGGCATCCTTGACAATATTGCCTCAGCTGTTTTCATTTTCTGTGGGACGCCGTGGTGGCTGCTCAAACCGCTGAGCAAGTCTCTGCACCTCAGCCTCCCACCCATCGTTAAGGCTTTCTCCCTTACTCTCACAAATATTGTGCAAAATACAACATTCTGCTATAATTGTTGGAACATTGTTTACTGCAGCTTCTAACTTATCCCACAAAGAATACCACCGCCCGTTCAAACAGCCAAATGCACACTCACTTCACTGCCATTCTGCAACTATGGAGCCAATACTTAAAAAGTTCCTTCTGTCGAAGGGCTGTGAATGGCTTCATTATCCAAGGTATCAGTAGATAAGCCAGGTCTCCCAGGGTAATGGGAGCAATCTCCACACCATTCATGTCTGTAGTGTTCCAAGGGACCATTAATTTAAATAGCACTGAATTCTGAAAGTTCCTAGCATCATGGATCCTTCCATATCACCCTACATTTACGTCTGTAAACCTGGCGGGGTGGTCAACCAGCCTGTGGACACCAGGGAGAAATAAACCTTTCTGTTTATAAATTCTGTGCCCTGCAGGGGGCGGGAAGGAAATCCATTGCCCCAATACAGTTTGGGAACCCCATCCATGCAAAACCATCCATAATCTATTGGGTTGCCATGGTTTGTAACCCAGTGCAACAGTACCTTATGCATGGCATCACACACCTTCATGACAATGGCCCCAACAGTCAATCTCCCCACACCAAATTGTCTACAGACTGGTAGCATTCTGGGGTAACCAGCTTCCAGATGGCAATGGCAACCCACATCTCCAAGGATAGTGAGCACTGCATATTGTTACGGTGCTGCTGCAGTGCTGGGACTAATTTCAGCACAGATCTCAAAAACGGTTGCCTTCCCCAGCCGGAAATTCTCTCACCACTGCAGGTCATCCAGGTCTGCAGAACAATCCTTTCCTACTGATTGACACTCGCGTTTCCCAAGCCCAGAAACGGTTCTGCACAGTGTGAAGCTACTCCAGAAACAGCCCCTCTCATATAAGTTCTGGGTGTCCTTGTCCTCGTCCCGCTTCCTCTGCCACTGAATCTTTTCTTCCTGCTGCTGCTGCCACATCATCTGTTCGGTGGTGCAGTGGGCACAGCCCAAAGCCAAATTCGTCTGGGTTTGATCATGGTTGCCAACAGAGCAGCGTGGAGCATTACTGGATCCATGCTGACCAACAGCAAAATTCAAAAATGACACTAACTCCCTCCCTTTCCCCCTCCCCCCCGAAAGGAAGTATGGGGGAGAGACAGTAGAAACATGGGATTTTTAAAAAAATTTGAACCCACCTGGCTTCTGTCATGCACCGGTGAGAAAAATCTCAGGATGCACAGTACTCTGCAACAAAGCAAAAGACCACAGGATACCCTCTGAGGACCCTCTGCGTTTGGTATGCAGTACACACGATGCAAATTGAAAGACAGCACAGACATGCTGTTAGTGTGGCTTGTGTATTGCAAGTTATCTGATGCACATCAGAAAGACACGGATTAAACCCCCTGGGTAGACAAGCTCCAAGTGAGAAATTAGAAGTCGCCAATTATGACAGTGTACTGCTCCACAGAGAGCTTGTACCTCATGCAAATCCCAACCCTGCAGTCACCATTCAATAAGCACCTTGTGCCCAGTGCAAATATCCATTCGACATAGACCTGGTCCTCAAAGCCATTGCAAAGTTAGGTTTGGCACATTTACAAATTTGGGAAAATAAGACCTTCCCCTCCCATTTTCTTCTCACCCCAAAGATAGTTGTTATAACTGGAGGGGAGTCCCAGGTACCTCTATATCAAGAGCTGTATAACGACCAACCTTGCATATAATGTACTACACTAGCAACGTCCTCATTGGCGCTTCAGTTGAATAGGGACATCAGCTGGTCAGCTTTAAGACTGCTTAACACTGCACTGTTCAACAGCACATTTCCCTTGCCTATGGAATGCCCTAGCTAGTACTGTGCGGTGTGCAAAGAACCCCATCAGATCCTAGGATGATGCAGATCCACTCATACTGTGGGCCAAAGAGATGCTTAGACAGTCTTTCCAGACAAGCTGTTTGTGCACCATGGTACATCACAGCATGGGCAGAGTTCAAGTAAGCCTCAAGATTCTGTCATCTGAGGGTGAATGGGATGTTCTTTGTTTCTGGCTAGGGAGTTTGGGGGAGAATATGAGGGCAAGGGGGGGTCTGAGGATGATAAGAGTGTATGAAAATCCTCTACTCTATTGTTAGTCCTCTAAGGGATAAGAGTGAGAAAATGGGTCCCCAGCCTGAAGACCGGGTGCCCTCCCTAACACTGATAAATTACATGCCATCTAGCTGCAGAGTGAACACTCCCTGGGGAAGGTGGATGTAACCACTCCATGAACCTCCAGGCAAGACTCACAGCTAAGTCTTCCTTCCAGGAAAGTGTACAAGACCCACGAGCAGCCAGCAGGCTGGATTTGTTTGACTTGCTGCTGCTGTTCAGTAGGCAGAGGTTTTAAAACCAGCCAGTCAGTGGTGACTTGCTTAGGACGGGAGGGCAGGCTGGATTATAATGATGGTGTGGGGATTTGTTAGACCAACTGTGACCCCTACTGGTTCTGTCTGAAACTGATGTGCTGGTTATCAGCCACGACTCCCTGCCATGGGCATTGAGTGAAATGGAAGTGTATCAGCCTGCTATACGAGCCCTGAGAACTTGCATGTCAGGCTGGGAATTATCATCTCATTGTCAGTCCACGTGCCAAGGTAATGTAACTTCCAAGCCCTCTTCTACCCATTGGGGCAGAAAACATGGCTTATGTGCCTCCAGAATGTACACTTGTGTGTTCTGCAGCCATGCCAAGTTTCAGCTCAAAACTTCAAGAGCAGAAACAGGTCAGGCACTACCAGTGCATGGATGGGAGACTTGCATGGGCCATTGAAGTTCTGCAGCAAGATGTGCTGGTGATTAAGAGTCCCACCCCTAAATCCATACTGAACCAACAGTTGGCATGGTTTCTAGAGGGCCTGTACTGTGGAAGGTACTGCTTCTTGGCTGCAATGTAAAACAAAGTGTCCTGACTATCTGTGATTGTTAAAGATCCCTCAAGCACTTTGCAAAAGACCTGGGCTGTCAGGCCCAGTGTCCTAGCTGAATTCCATTTTCAGCCTTGGTATCCTAAACAGCTGTGTAACACTGTGGTACACAGAGCCCAGATTAAGGATGTCCAGGGCTCTATATGTATCACAACATGGAGGCCCCCTGTGGCTCTGCCCCTGCAGCCTTGCCCTCCACTTGGGAAGGTGGTAGTGGCCAAGGGACCCTCCCCTCCTCACCCAGAGAAGCATGGACCCCCCTCTATTAGGAAGCAGCAGCGTGATGGGGGAGTGTGCTGGGATACATATCTTCCTGAGTGGATGAGCCAGGCCTACTGCACTTTTCTCCCATTGCTTCACACTGAGTCTCCTGCTAGGGCAGTATTGGCTGGGCTCTCCAGAGCAGTGGGTGTTGGTGTTGGTGTTAACACCCCACTGAGATGAGTGGCAGATGTTGCCACATTGTCTACAGCTGGTTCAGGTTCTCAAGCTTTTCTTCACAACCGAAAAGGGCTAGAGACTTACTTTTTATACAAAAATGAAAGCTGAGATTCTGATCTAATCCCATGACTTCAAGCACACAGGCCCTGAGCATGGGCCTGTATGCCTATACCTTTATCTGGTCTTGGTTGAGCTCTGTTTTAAAGAGCTGCTGTGTTTTGCTTCAGAGGTAGTCTCATTTCGGTGAAGGTCAAATGTTTGTTTCCAATGCTTTGTACAATGTTGTCGGAAACATTTGGATGAAAAGCACTATATAAAGGCAGAATCATTAGCATCACATTAAAGTGACTCACCATATTTTCAAAATCAAAAGCAGAATCATTTGTGGTGACCCTTTTTAGTGGTCAACAAGTGACTTTTTTTAATTAGGTGTAAATGTCACTATCAACAACTTCCAACACGACAGCAAGACATGAGTGTTTCTTGGAGCAGAGGATTTTTTTCCAGTAATGTTGTTCTAAATAGATTTAACATGAAACAGTGAACAGTGAATGCTAATACAGCCTTCCAGATGTCCTCCCACATCTGACTTGTCTCTTAGTCCAAATTCTGTTCAGCACACTGAACACACCTTCCACTGGACTGTTAGTTCATGCTAGACGCTGGGCAAATTCCTCAGCACAGCAATACATACTGATTAAACATTCGGCAGTTATTTAAAAAAACCCAAAAACAGTTTGACCAATGAAATGAAAAACTAGGGCACTTCAAGTATACTAGAAGAGGTTCCTGGGGCACTGGGATATCATATGAAAAACTGGCACATATGGTCACTTTACATACATTTCCACTTACCAAGGGGACCCCTGCACTGAACTATCAAGTTACTTTATATCACATGACAGGAAGTACTCACCTGACCTCATCTTGATGTGATGCTATATCAAGAAGAAATATGACTTACTTTTATTTAGGTACAGGGATGTGTACAGGAGGCAGTGGCCACACACACCAGCTGTCCCCAGGCCAGCTGCAAATCCTGGTTGATGAGGCCATAAGAGAAAGAGAGTGTATTACTGGTAACCCAGAAAAAGACCGTGAAAACAATGAGACACAAGGACAATGTTGATTATTATTATTATTATATTTGTGTTCCAGTAGAACCTAGAGGCCCCATCTCTGAGCTCAATCTCAGTCCCTGTTGTGACAGGCACTATACACACATATAAAGAAAAGATGGATCTGCCCCAAAGAGCTCACAATCCAAGGACAGACAGGTACATAGACAAAGGTCAAAGAAATGGAACCAATAAAGAGATTTTGATACCAGGCAATTAGATTGAAACGAAAGAGCGAGAACCTGCAATTCTGAGAGAGAGATGATGATTGATTGTGACATTGAAAAAACAAACCAGTGTAGGTCTTGATATCATCAGGGGAAAACCTTGAGAGTGGGGAGGGGGAATGAGGGAGGAGATGACTTTGGGAAGGAGAGAATCAATGATACCCTGGAAACAGGAGAGTCATGGATGTGCTTAATAGTGATAGAGCAGACAAGCAGCTCTGGCCTTTACAGAAGACTGTATGTTAGATCCCCAAAGCCCATGATCCAAGCTGGCAAGTTCCCCTTTGGAATACAGATGACTATTTCTGTACGTTATTTTTAAGTATGTGTTTTCAAGTTGGAATATATTTAGACTAGTTAAATGAAAATGTGGTTTGCAGCAAACTGCTTCTTTGGACATTTCCCACGCTGGAGAGTCTGCTGTGCCTGCTACATCCAAGCACATTATGACTTAGAGCATACATGACAGGGGAAGGCACTATATATGCCTATGCTGTCTGGAGCACACTAAAAGAGGATGATAGCACAATGCATCAATGGACAGGAGTCTCTTCATTACTTGGATGGGTGAATTCAAAGGAAATCTCCTGTAGTTCCTCTTTCCTTTGAGCCTGTACTAAACCACTACTCCAGGTTGGGGCAGGGGGCACCGTGTTGCTAAAGATGCCGTGTAAAGCTGAGGGTCTGTCAACTTGTGGTCCAATCTTATGGCATTTCTCACAAGAGTCAGGATGGTCATCCTTGTGTCCTGACCAGATTCTAATGTGATTTGAGTAGCTAGCATAGTATCATAAAGGCTATGGGTGGCTATGTCCTGTCAAATAATCCAGTTCATCTCCTTGCCCAATGACGGATTGCTCCCTGTATCTGAAATGTAGGGTTGTAGTGCAAGCATATTCTGTCTCCCCAGTTCCCTAAGGCAGTTTCAAATGGTTACAAGATTCTTTCTCACTTCCTGTCTTAAACAATTGTTCAATGTTGCTGTGCACGACTGACCAGCTGCTGTTTCCCACCCCAGAAGTGGCTGCATTTCAGTGGCGGGTGAATTTCTCATGGCAGCGTTTTTGGGATGAAGAAGAATTGCAATATGTTGTTTGTGTTCTAGTTTATGATGCCTGAAGCAGGTAATGATGCTGTGCAGAATAATAACTAGTATTATTTATTGATTTCTCTTGCAAAGCTCTCCCTTTCCCACTGGATTTTAGCCTGCCCTGTTGGTTTACAGAGGGTATTTTGAAATGCCTCCACTACGGCCTGCACAGCTGGATTGATTTTTTTTTCTTTTTTTTTTTTTTTGGTACAGTTCTGGGAAGAGCACATCCAGCAGAAACTCTTTCCAGGGCTCTGAATTGCTTTTCCAGGTTTTACAGATATTCCAGCTGGAGCAGCACAACCGTATGTGTTATAGTTTAGAAATATGACCTAGTTCCTTAATCCGTACTATCCACTGGAGCTCTCAAAGGGTTTGGAGTCAGCACAGAGCCTCTTTGGGTCACCTAAAACAACTTTAAAGAGGTGCTTTTCTACAAGGGAAAATATTTTTGCCCATTATTAAATTAACCAATAAATGTGAAAAAATAATAGAGCTTAAATGACAAGAAACTTTGAACGCCCCCAGTTTCTCATGAGCACAAATGGGAGCTATGTTCTCTGTGACCCAGCTTACATCATCCATCTAAGCCTCCTGCAGGGGAATTCCAAAACCTGCTTGGGAGATCTATTTGGGAATTACAAATACAGAATTAAGTGCAACAGGCCCTATAGTAGGGCAACATTCAGGCTGCTGTAGTAAAATACAAAAGTGAAGACCATAAATGCAGTGTTAACTCCACTGCAATGCATACGCTGTATGTTTTAACAGTGTTTTTCAGCTGGTGACGCATGACCCTTTGGGCAGGGGAGGAGAGAAAGTTACAAAAACCAGTCCAGATGGTTGCCTGGCACTGAACATTTTATTACAAGCTAAAACAAAGAAAATCTCGCTTATCCCTTACCCTTCAAGGTCCAGTGTTCTCTGTGAACCTCTCAAAGCACACCCACAAAGAAATTATACAGGTTTAGGATTGTTAGCATTGATACCTTTTTTTTTTTTTACTCTTACTTTTATGGCAATTGGTAATTGGAGTCATGAAAATTTTTTACTTCAAATAAGGGGTCACCAATCTGAAAAGACGAGAGACACTGTTTCAGTGCATATGTTTCACAGCACAAGCTGCAATGTTAAATATATTTATATATTTCCTATATTTGTAGCCTATTTTGGTGGTGATCTCTGTGTAGGACTCTCAGATTCTATAGGAATAGGCATGGTAGGAAAATCTAAATGGACCGATGAATATAGGACCCACTTCTGGTCCAAATGAAGCCAATGGCAAAACTTTTAATCCTAAATAACCTCAATCTTTTTAATCACTCTTTATATGAGAGCTTTTCCCAAGCTCCTAATCATTCTCATTGCCAGTACCAAAACCCCCTCCACTATCTTTTTGAGATAGTGTGACCAGAACTGCACATAGCATTTCAGATAAGGCCCCACCATTACTTCATATAACAGCAAAATATTTTCCCCTTTTAGTCTCCATCCCATTTCTTATGCATGCAAAGATATTCTTTGCTTTTTCGGCTGCCGCTATACATTGAGCAGAGGTTTCCATTGAGCAATCCATAGTGATTCCCAGGTCTTTTCTATAAGTAGTCACAATTAATTTAGAACCTAGTAATGTGTATGAATAGTTTAAATTATTCTTTCTAATGTACATTTTCCGGCTTTTGGTAACACTGAATTTCTCCTGCCCATTCACCTACCTTGGTTAGGTGTCTCTGAAGTTCCTCACCATCTTTATTGGGCTCAACCAACCTGAATAATTTGGTGTCATCTACAAATGTTGCCCGCTTTCTGCTCACTCCCTTCTCCCTTAAATATATTAAGCTCCTGTTCTAAGATGGAACCTTTGAAAATTGCCCATTGGTTCCTAGGCTTGGTTGCAGTCTCCCTCTTGCAAACTACCCCTGCAGCAGTCCATCTCCTTGCCTAACCCTCTTGATCAAGCCCAGCAAGAAGAATTTTGGTGACATTAAGAGATTGGGGTTTCATTTAGCCAGCCTACAGAAATGTAGGCGGCCTGCGAGCATGCTCAGAGCTTTTCTCCATCCCCACCTCCCCCAGTATCTTTCCTTTGCCAAGCTTCTTCTCCAGTCAATGCTGGCGCCTGCAGAAAAATGTTCTTGGGTTTTTTTATATTCAATGAAAATTTCTTTTCATTTTCCCAGACCTCACAAACAGCAAAGGGATTTTCCAAAACAAAATCCATCCTCAGGACAAGCCAGAGGGCGGAAAATTTTATCCCAAACATCGACTGTTTCAGAGCATTCCTGTAAGGGACTGCAGTGTAGGCAGCCTTGCCTAGCAGGCACAGCTGGGCTAAGCTCTGCCCATCAGGGACAGAAGTTACAAGGCTGGAGTTAGAGGAATCACAAGACCAGGTTCCATAAACAAGAGTCAAAGTCAGGCTGGAGTCAGAGACCAGAAGCAGAACCAGGTTAGGATTATAAAACAGAGTCAGGGTCAAAGTCAGGCTGGAATCAGAGATCGGGTGAAAAGGCAAAGTCCAGCATAGTAACAAGCCAAGGTCTGTGTAGTTGCCCAGACAACTTCTTGGGGCAACCCCCGGGGTTAAATAGGCCAATCAAAGGGCTGCAGGGTACTGTCACTCTGGGTCTTGTGGGTGGTACATCTTATGGCATCTATTCTCCACAGTGCTTGCCAGGGGTGCTGTTGCAGGGCCTTCTGGTGGTACTATGAGACTATAAGCCACCCCAGGATCTACAGACCTAGGTTCTAGTCTCTGGATCCTTACAATTCCAAATATACAAAAGCAGGGGAGAAGAATAAAAAATCAATGGGAATAAACAGCACACCTAGGGTTTAAACAATAGGAAACAAACAAGAGTTCAGGGAAAAGATATAAAGACTCTTGCTCAAACCAGCCTCTAACTGCTGGGTCAGGAGGAAATTTTCCCTAGGATCTGTTTCTCCCAAGTTCTCTTCTCTGACCACTGCAGGGTTTTTTGCACCTCCCTCTGAAGCAGCTGTTGTTGCTAGCAATTGGTGGAGGCAGGAGTTTAGGCTGCATGGCCCCTGGGTTGATCCAGTCTCTCAATCCCTATGTTCCTATGAAAACCGTTTTGTAGTTACCGTGGTCATTCCAGGCACCCATGGCAACCCAGAAGCATCTTTTTGTTCTGTGTTTGTACATCGCACGTAGCACAATGGGGTCCTGGTCCATCACTGGGATGCCTAAGGCCTATGTCAATGCAAATAATAATAAATAGTAAATATTTAGGCCAAAGTTCTCAAAAGTGGCCCCTGATTTTGGTGGCCTCCAGTCTGGGGTTTTGGGCACCCAAAAATGGAGGCAGACAAAATCCGGGACATCCAGAAATGGAAGCATAAAGTCAGCAGCCACTTTTGACATTTTCGGCCCTACTAAGTTATCATTCTAGCCCCCAGAATGAATCCCTGCAATATTCATTCAACAAGGCAATCCTGTTCTGGGCAGGTGACCTATTCAACCTGCCTCGACACCTGAATGCCTGAACCCATTCACTAACTCACGGACACCCAGGCGCTTAGCAGCTCCCACTGACGTGTGAAGAATGCAGCAGTCAGCCAGACGCGCACTGGGCCTCAAGATCCCCCAACCCTGCCACACTCCACGAAGACTCCTCCCCCGCCACCCCCTTTGCAGGCGCTTGTCTTCCCTGACCTTTCGTACATCTGATGTCTCCAATAGGGGCACTTTTCAGGAGAAGTGAAAAGGAGGGAGGGAGCTGCATTCCTAATCCTCCTGCTGCTTTGTCACCCACAGGTTGGGCTGTTCAGCCAACCAGGCCTCTTTGCTGGCTCTCTGGGAGTTTGGAGCCACAGGGGAAGGGAAGAGGGAACAGCTTAGTACAAGAGGGGACTGTTTCTTTCAAACCGTTATTTAAAACCGAGAAAGAGAAGGGGACAGGGCACTGGATGGGGCAGGCCTGGGGAAGGACACAAAGCTTTTCATCTCTGAGTCACTGGGGCCAGTTGGGTCACGGTCGTTGGGGAGGAGGCTGGCTAGCTCAAAGGGATTAAGAATTCACGACGGAGCTGGTCACCTGTCTGGATCCGGTTGGGCCAACGGGGATTGAAAGTTGCTCCCGTATGTCTGGGGGAACACCTGAGGCAATGAAGGTTGTTCCAGTCTGACAGGTACCTGCAACACCGCAACAAGACAATGGCCCAAATTCAACCTTTGTGCAAGTGGGTGCAGCCCGCCCCCCCCCCCCCCCCACATTGGCTACAATGGACTGTGGGATCCGCTGAATCGGGCCCTCTTGCTTTGAAAGCTAATCCAGCAGTTTGCCCAGCTGGACTCCCATGGACAGAGGCTGCTCTTGCAGCCAGACTCCCATGGGGGCGCACCTGTGGCCTGACTCCCCCAGCGCGATCCCCCCTTACCTCCCCCATCTCCCTCTCTTTCAAAGGGCTCTTTCTTATTTCCTCCATCTCTAAAAGTCACTTCCATTCAAGGCAAATATTTCTCCCAGCCCCTGTGAGCTTCCCCCCTTAGGGGCCCTTTCTGGGGCAGCAATCACAGCGAGCCAGGCAAACATTACCTCAGGGACACTTTGAATTAGGACTGGGGGTGTGAATAGGTCCCACACATTCTCCCCAGCCTCCACTCTTTCCTATAGCAACCCAGTTGGGAGCGAACGGGCCACACAGACCCTCTGTTGTGTGACAAACCATGTCACCCCTCTCAGTTCAGGAGGGGGCGGGGGGGGGGGGTCATTTCTTTGCTGTGTCTCAGGGCCTGGGCTGGTTGCATAGGACAGGGGGCTGATGGCACTGAGGAATGGAGCACAGTAACCTGAGGGATGGAGCTGGCTAGACAGAGCCCCCTGGAATGGAGCAAAGGGGGGGCCTTTGCTCACAGCTCCATCTGCTGCCGCTTTCATCAAGTGACACTGGGTGCTGGACCGACAGCTCTGGAGACTGACGGGCCCTGTGTACCCTTAGGGCAGATATAGTCAAGGCAGCAGGAGGACAAGCTTCCTCAACACACGTGCCACTCTCCCTACCAGTGTTCTCTGCTCTTGATGCTTAGGAGTGAGAGGAATTCAGTCTCCATTAACAATGGGCCCAGATTGGAACCATTTATCCAAATCTCTCCCCCCTCCACACACACACACACACATTATTAACATTCATTATCTAAGCTGTCATTTGGATCAGGGCCCTGTTGGGCTAGGCATGGTATAAATACATTAAAAAAAAAAAAGACAGTCCCCACCCTGAAGAGCTCACAATCTAGGTACAAGATGAAAGACAATTTGGTGGATACAACAAAGAGCTGGGGGAGGTTGAAGCGGGGAGCAGGCAAGGGCCAAGGGAATGAAGAGACAATCATGAACACTGATGAGCAGCAGTCACAACATGCCAGCAGCCTGTTGGGGATTTGGATATAAGGGGCCAGGACCTGAACTCCCCCTGGTTTGCACAATACAGCCTTGATCGATAAGGTTTCACAAAGCCAAACACACTCCCTGTCTGGCCCATCTCTGGCTTCCAGGCTCTGGTCAGCCATTGGCTGACGAAGAATAGAATACCTATTTTTAAATAGAAAATGTTCAAATGACTCTTAGACTGGAAAGAGAGCATGGAGGGGTGCAGGTTCTGGAAGTTAAGGGCTGTCTCTCTCCCTTGCAGTCCAGGCAGTCAACATTTTATCATTGTGTGTGTGTGTGCGCGAAGAGAAAGAGAGAGCCTTTGTGTGCCCTGCAGAGATGGGGAAGTTGGGAACAAACACCTCAGTAAAGTCAATGGACCCAGACTTTGGGAGCAGTAATGCTCACGGCCATATAAGGCCCAATTCATCATTGCCCAGCACTTCATGGAGCCGTTTACATCTAGGCTAGTGAATGCAAAGTGGAGGTAAAATGCTCCCAGATAAGAATGGCAGCATGATCCACTCTCTCCATACTAGTATAAATTGCTGCCCTGGGTGCATAGTGGTGGTGAATCAGGTCCACAGAACTTACAAGGTTCACCGTGCCATTCACACGCAGCAACTCTTTTGTTTGTCAATAAGAGTGGCAGTGCTCACAATGCTCTTGGAGAGGAAAGTGCAGGCTCCAGGGCTGAAGGCAAGTGCCTTGCCCCCTGTTATGGGCTGACTGTGATCCTCTGACCATGTTTCCTTGGGAGATCGCCATGAGTGGGGAAATGGGTGAAACTGGAATTCAGTGGAGCACTGCCTGGCAGCCCTGACACAGTGTGTGTGCAGTCCACGGCGCATAGCTGCTGCAGGCTGGACACACCTCAGCCAGCCACAATCCCTACCTCTGCCTCTAAGCATTGCTTGGAAGCCAGTGGTTTGTAGTAATTCCCCTTGAGTGCAGAGCACTCCTCACGGTACTAATAGCCACTTGCACAAGTGCATTCCTCCAGCACAATCTGTCCCAGCTGCCACAGGAGCTGGGAAAAGGGGAGGCCTCTGAATCCAACAGAAAGTGTGGGCTAGTGGAGTGAGCATGGGATTGGCAGTCAGGAACTCCTGGAGCTAACGCCTATGCTCTGCCACTCACTTGTTATTTGACTTTTGGGCAAGTCCCTTTGCTGCTCTGTACCTCAGTTTCCCATCAGTAAAATGGTGATGATATGGACCTCCCTCGTGAGGCGGGGACGAGAGAGTTAATGAAAGCATAGGGCTTTGAAAACACTCACTGCTGTGTATTTATTCATCAATATTATTATCCGCCCATCACTGACATGGCAGAGGCTTCATTAAGAGAGTCCCGAGGTGGATGCTGTGTCCAAGTTGCCATAGTAGCCAGATCTGATTGTGGCAGGACTGGGAGACATGGTGTCATTATGATGAACCTCCTTGCATTGGTTACTAGAGATGCCTTCTCAGCCTATGTGCCTGAGCTATCATGGAGGCGCTCAGATACTATGGGAATAGGGGCAATACAGATTGAAAGCCCCTTCCAGGAAGACCCATCAGAAGTTTTCCCTCCTCTTGGTTGCTTAGCTATTTGATCTCTCCCAGCATATGCCCACAAATGCAAGAGGCACAGAAACCCAGGCAAAAGGGTCCAAAAGGGACCAGATCCTGCAGCATCTAGTAGTTGAGATTTTAAACAAGGGACTTTCAGAAAAATTACAGTTATATGAGAGCTAGCTCTGGAACAGTCAGTGCAAGTGGCAGGTGAGAATGCAAGTCCCCTGCCGGAACATAATGTGGAAGCATGGTACATGGAGAAACAAAGACAAAAATTCCAGAGGGAGAAGGGAAGTGTCTTAAGAGCGCTGAGTTCCTTGGGCAGAAATGTGGCAAAGCAGAACACAGGGCAGATGGCACTTCCAGCCTGTGGAAGTTTCTGCAGGAACTCTTAGAAAAAAGCAACACTTTCCGTGACGCTTGACCCAAGCTCCAGAGCGAGTCCCTGAATCTCTTGGCCTCCCCAGCACACACTGTAGAAACAGAGCCATTCTGGCAATTGGGAAGGTTTGATCAAGGTGGCGCCTCTGGGTGTGGCCCCCGCATCTTCATAATGTGCCCTGGCTCCCAGAGATTAACTCAGCCATCAAAATCTCCCTGCGGGGTCCAGAACCGTGGGATCAGGAGCTTCTGCCAACGGGAAATTCCTTGCCAGACTCGCTGGAGCGCAAGGCTGCCACACCCTCTCTGGCTGTAGATCTTGGCTGTTTCTGTAACCCAGTGCTCAACAGTGGGGTTTGAAACAGATTCTGCAGCTGTGTTTAGAGCATGATATGGGCCCACTCATTTTGGGTGGCCTCCACTGATCCCGCAAGACGCCCCTCCAGGGAGGAATGCAAGCGATTCCCCTTAGAGTAACTGGATGGATCAACACTACACTGAGTAAGGAGCCCCTATTTTCCCCTCCCTTCTCCCTGTGGGCGCTCTACCACCTTCTCTCCCAGGTCTCACCCTGGGATGTGTTACATTTTATAATGCACAAATCATGCAGTGTTTAGCTCCAGGTGGCAAGTGGGTAGTTGGAACTTTCGCCTCCGACCTCACGCATCGTCACCTCCCTCCTTGCGCCTGCCAAGGTTCTCTGCCATAGTGGCACCTCCGTGTTAAAGGTGCATGGCTGAGGGGACAGGGTGTTCAGCTGTCCAGGATTTTAACCAGTGTGAGGTACAGCTGAAGCGGCTGGCAGCAGAACCATGAAAAGCAATGTCAGTTATTCACATCCCTGCATCCACAGGGCCTTTGATGGCATGGGGAGCCATTACAATGTCGCAGGAGTAACTAGGACCAGGATTTGGCTCTCTGCAGCTTTCTCCTGCTTGAGGTGTATGACTCTAAGTGACAGGGCCAAGCAGGGCTGGATTAAGGCAACACCACAACATGCTCCCACCTCTTGCACTGTGACCCCAAGTCCCTACCTAGAATGGCAGTGACAGAGGGGCACCTTCTCTTCCCAAAAAGGCAGGGGCAGCAGCAGTAGCATGGGACCCCCCCTGCTCCCTCCAGGACTAGCAGCAGAAGCCCTCAAGAGCAGTGGGGGTGATAGCAGGGGTCCACTTTTCCTGCTCCTGTGTAAGATCTGTCTCCCACACTCACCAGCCTCCCCTATTGGCCATCTGATTCCTTGTTCCGATGGAACAACACTGCCATAGCAGGTCACGGTCATGCACTGAGACACAACCTGTGAGGTAGCTAGGGCCAGGCTTTGAATATCAAGACCAAGACCTTGAACTGGACTCTGTATTCAACGGGGAGCCGATTAAGAGCATAGAGCATGGGCGGGGGGATGTAGTTATGAAGACTCATGTGTTGCTAAGCAGATGGTTTCCTACCAGCTGAAGTTTTTTCAGGGTCTGTGGCTTCACTCCTAAACATGAAGGAAACCATCAATTTGAACTCTAGACAGTTTCCAAAAGGAGTACATTATGGTTATTTTATGTCTAATTCTTTGTTACAGTAGCAATCCTAGCACACTAAGCATTACAGACACATAGCAGGCAGGATTCTTGCTCCAAAGACCCTAGGATCTATAAAGACAAATAACAGACAAAAGATGGGAAATAGGGCCGGCAAAGCAATCAGGACAGTGACTAACCACATCCTGACAGCTAGAAGTTGTTTCAGGTCCTACACATTACCCTAAGACCCCAGGTCAGTCACATATATTTTTAAAAAGCTTTTCTCTCCCCGGAAGGTGTATGAAAGACCCACACAAACAACAGAGAAAAGTGACTACATGCCGAGTGCTGATAAATGCACAAAAGGAACAAACTGGGAAAACAGTGTGAATGTTTTTCTCTAATCCCTGGAATTCTTGGGAGCATCGCAGATCAGTAGCAGGGGAACAGCTGTCAGACAGAAGGATGAGGTTTAAGTGGGCAGTGCCCCTTTGAGGAGTTCCCACCACTTCTCTCATCTAGAGGAGAGGTTGTTGCTGTTCTACCACCATAATCTCTTAGGAGGATGCTGAGGTGCCCGTTCCTCGAAGGGGTACCACGTTGCCACCCGCAAGTGAAACCTTCAGACATGAAGCCCAGTGTGAGGGATGGGGAAGGGGAGAGAGGCAGATTGTCCATACTCTCATCTAACTCACAAATGCCCTGGGGCTCTCAACCACACCCCAATTAGGCTATCCAGGGAGTCTCTCTCTGCCCAGCTCAGGTGGAGACCTTCTTGAGCATCTGAGATTTATTGCCCTGGGCTGCCCAGCCAAAGACTCCCTGCCCCTTGTGGGAAGAGGCCATTAACACAAAGACAAGAAGAACATCAGCCCCCTACGCTACCCAGCTGCCCACAGCCTCTGGGCTAGGCTGACTTTCAGTGGCAATGAGAGAGCAGACTCCCACAGCATCAGCAGGCTGGCCACGCAGAGCCAGCTGCATTCCTTCCCTCTGACTCCGGGATAGAAAACCAGGCATTGACTGACAACTGGCTCTGTTATTTGGGGTTAGGATCTTGGCCAAGATGGCTGGCTCGGCTCGCATGTCCACTGCAGGGTGAGTTGGCTGCCTTCATAGCACACAGCACATAGCATGCTGCTGACAGGATCTCAGCCTCTGCACTGGATCCCTCTCTCTTGCTCTGCTTTCACCAAGGACCTAGACACCTGAGAAGTACACAGCGTCCCGGAAGGCAACTGGGCACTCAGTGAACAATGGGAGCTCCCAGGCCTTGCCACCAGGAGTATGGTTTGGCCTAATCCTTGCACCCACACAGAGTTCAGCTCATTGCTACCGCCAGTCATGCCTGCAGTTTTCATCCTCCTTTCCTCATTCCTCAGCTACCTAATGTCCCAGCGCACCGCCTGGCGAGGAGCCAGAGAGAGATGCTGGGAGGTGCACAGGCCAGGAGGAGGGGGCAGAGCCAATGAGAACAGCCACAGTTCACTCTGAGGGAGGCACAACTGTGGGGCAGGCCCAGGTGGAAGTGTTTGCTAATGGGGTCTGAGGAGAGGGCTCACCAGGCCCATCCCAGGGGAGCAGTGTGAGCTGATGCAGTCTGCTCTAGCATCAGATGGGACAGAGAGGGATGCCTCAGTCTGATTCTCTCAGTGAGGGACCAGCTGTACCTACCCTACCTAGACATGGGGCATGGGCATGGGCCCCTAATGAGGATGATGCTGATGCTGCAGGAGCTCAGTGCTCTCATTGTCTGCCTCTGCTGGTCTCACCTGTGCCACATTGCTTGCTGAATGCTCCATCCCAGTTCCACAAGGGGCTCCCAGCCCAGATTCCTCTTCCAAGAGCCTTCCAAAGCCCTCACTCATGAATCCTATAACCCTTTGGTTCCTCCTGGGAGTATGGGGGCATGGAGTATGTAACACCACCAACCTTTACCTGTGCAGCTGGTATCTCTCTAAGACTGCAGGGTGGAAGCATGGCTTAGTGGTTAAGGCACTTGCCTCAGGAGACCTGGATTCAAACTCACTGTGTGCCCTTGGGCAAGTGCCTCAGTTCCGCCTCTGTGAAATGGGGATGAGAAATAGCGGCCCATCTCTCAGGGGTGTTGTGAGGACATGTCTCAGATGGTCTGTGTGCGACTCAGACACTATGACGATGGGGGCCACAGAAATATCTAGCGAGATACACGGTCTAGTTTAATTACACTTGAAAGCCAAGCAGGACACAGACAGGGGCACCTCCCTAAAGTGCCACTTGCCCTGCTGCCACATGTGCCAAGTCGCAGCTTTAGGCAGCCCTGCCTCTGAGAAGAATCGTGGCCTGCTGTTGTGCTTTGGGCAGAACCCCTGTCATTTCAAAGACCTCCTGGCCCCGCTCTTGTTATTCCCTGTGAAACCCAAAGAGCTTCTTCTCTTTCTACTTGTCACCTTCTCTTAAGACCAAGGCATTCCCAGAAAAGGCATTTCCCTTCCGAAAGAGTAGAGAGCCTTCTGGAAGGAGCTGTGCCCATCTGCATCTGCATACTGGAGTCTGTCCTTCCCACCTTATCTTCTGTCCTTGTCATGCCCCAGATTTGGCAGAACAACTCTCTGCCAGGAAGCAGGAAGGCTAGGAAGATGGCCCGGCTAGCTAAGCCTCCATGTGAGCTGGCAGGGCAGTTGATGTCGGAGTGCCTGGTCTCCATTAGAAGTGGTTTATTCCTGGTAGCCACTCCAACAGATTCCAGTAACAATCATGAAACTCCTTTCCCCTCAGCGGACAGCGGGTTCCAAGGTCCATCAGGGTTATTCTTTCCAGTTTGGTTTCTTTTATGGCTAACTGGTGAAGGGTTGAAGTCACTGAGGGAACGAGATGGAGAGGCCAAAGCTGCCCAAGATACCACAGAGAGGACACTGTCAAATTCTTACTAGATCCCCAGAGGCACCGCTGCACTATGAGTAGTGGTGAGACAACCTCACATGCCTGGAGAGCATCCAAAAGTCTGGTGGGGGAGTGAGAAGGGTTATGAAGTTATTCCCCTGCCACCTCCTGTCTTATTTGGAGGGAATCCCATTATGCTTCCCACAGGCCTGCTCAGAATAAGCTGTTCTCCTTGCCTCACTCTGCTTGAGCCAGAAATGGGGCAATCACAGTTGGAAGCAGCTGGCTCTGATTCATATCTGCTCCTGACCCGTAGTGGCCAGTGCCTATAAAAGCTCTTGGCAGGCTGGGAGGCTGCCTGTCGACAGCTTCCTCCCGGAAGCTTCACAAACAAAACCACGACACCCCAAAGCTCAGCCACCAGCACAGTGGCTGGGGAACCGGAGCCACAGGGCTCAGCATTGTCAGAAGTGAAGCCAACGCTACGTTGAGAGTGAGTGAGAAAAGCTAACACTGGCACTGGCCACCTAGCCCCCAGTAACCTCCCTCCTGCGATACCAGGCCACATCACTGGTCTGGCTAGCCTAGAACCCTGGCTATTGACAAACAACAAACGATTGGTTCTTCTAGTCTGGTATCCCGCCCCCATTAGACAGGAATAGCCTATTAGCTGGTCTAGTTGAGAACACGCCCTCCATCAGGGATCAGTTATTGTTGTTATTATTTGTATTCCCGTGCTGCCAAGGAGCACCAGTCATGGACCAGGACCCCATGGTGCTAGGCACTGTACAAACACAAAACAAAAGGATGGTCCCTGCCCCAAAGAGCTAACAAGCTATGTTGCCACATGCTTCAGTGGTAGCATAATCCCTCCTCCCCATTTGGTAACGCTCCTAATTGTGCAATACTAAACAATGGGGAGGACATGTGTTCTTCCACACCCCAGTTTCCAAGCCATTGATCAGTATATTTTAGGGCTTGAAGAATGGAAGTCATGAAATGGGCTACAAATGCAATTACAAAATAAGGTATTAAAAAGTTTAACAAATGGAGGGGGGCACCGAAGATGCTTCTCGCCTGGGGCACAATGTGGTCTAGGGCAGGCCCTGCCCATGCCCATCTTCCATGACCCGCCATCTCTAGCCTGTCCTCCAATTCCAGAGACAATGGCAGGGAGCTTGATCCATCTGTCTCAATGGAAAACTAACCTCTGGCTCGGATATGCTTCCTTTTTTCCCTGCTAGCTAGTTTGGCTTGGCAGGGGACCAGATGTTAATGAGGGGAGAAGGAATCTCACTCCCTGCCAACTTGGAACTAACAGGGCTCAGCTGATAGCAGATCCCCACCCTCCTCCATTCAAGCTGCGCTCTGGCCTTTCCTTTTAATGGTCATTTTAATGACTGAACATGTCTGTGAAAGGCCTGCCAAGTTTCCACACAGATGGAGAGAGAGAACCGTAGAGAGTGGAGGGAAGGAGGCGAGAAGGCAAAGGGGAAGTCTTATCCTCAGCACATAAGTTGGAGGAGAGAGGGAAAATGAAAGCTGAAGGCAACTCAAAGATGCAAGAGGAGAGGGTGTGAGGTGAGAGAAAAGAGAAGGTGGTTCTCCAGGCTCTAACAGGGACACACAAGTGACCCTGATTTCTTTGTGTAGATTGGCTCTTCCTTTCCCATCATGCTGTGATCTGATGGTCTCTACACATCCTCCCAGGCATGGGCATCAAAGAGGATCCCATTGTGACCCGTCCTGTGCCCAGGGTAGCCACCTGAAAATGCCAAGATCAGGGCAGGCTGTAAATGGAGAGCAGATTCTCCCAGCGTGGATGTGTGACACTGAAGTCAGGCTTCCCAAACAGCCACAAACTGCTTCTGATTTCCCCACACTGGTTATCAAGAAGCCAGTCCAAAAATACACATAGCCCTCTTTACTGCATTTCAGCGCCTGGCCCCCAAATCAGCACTAGGTCCAGTAAAGAGACAAGATATTTAAACTCTATGCTCTTTACTATACAGGTACATCAAATATGTCCATAACTTCCATTACAGATATAACACATGAACATAAGTATTGTCATCTTTCTCAGCACATTACATCCTTTCTAAGAGTACCCGACATGGTATATCTTACATGAATCGTTATGATTCTGACATATTAATATTACACAATACAGCAAAGGCCCCCGCTCTCCCCCCACCCCAAGCCAGTCTGTGTGACACCCATCACCATCAGACACTTCCCTCTGGCGCATCCCAAGGGCAGAAGCGGTGAGAGCAGGGAAGCAGCAAGCAAGAGGCACAGCCAGAGAGTAAAGAATCCAAATGGAAAAAGCAGAGAGGAAGAAGAAGAAAGGCCGATGAAGGTGATACTCTGAGCACCCTCTCCCAACTCTCATGGCCCCAGCAAACCAGAATTTCTAGGAGGTCTCAGATCCTGTGACAAGGGCATTAGGGAGATTTATATGAGCCATTGGCCCTCAGCTCTGCAAATACGCTTGGGTCCTAACCTGCTATTCCAGGAGCGGAAGAGCTCAGGACACCGGCCAAAGAGGAGGGAGAGCACTGTTCCCCTACCGCAAGGAGAGGAGGGCGAGCTCTCCCTCTGTGTTTTACACACTGGGGCTGTTTTGCTTTCTCTGCCCCTCTTTACTTTATTTAATCCCTGGTTCTGAGTCCCTTGCAGAAATCTGCCACTGCCTCTCATTTCTGACCTGCACCAGCTCCCCCACCTTCTGCTATTCTAGCACTGGACTCCCCCCACACAGCTCTGCCCATGCCCCTCATGCCTGTCCTGCAGCCCCTCCCTGCTGTCCCAGCCCTGGCCCCCAGCTCCCCACAGCTCTGCCAATGCCCCTTATTCCTTTGTAGAGTAGTCTCATCTCCTGGGGTGAAATGCTGGTGCCCTGACCCTAACCCCCTCCTCAGAGATGTGGCTCTGTTTCCCCTCTCTTACTGCAGCTCTGAGCTGGCCTGGAATTCATACTGAGTGTCCAAGGGGAATTCCCAGGCCCTTCAGCCACAAGCCTTGGAAGCTAACCGGGGAACTTTATTAAAAAATAATCATGATAAAAAAGGAGCCTTGGCACCTGTTCAAACTGCGAGTGCAATGGTCACAGGAGGCCCTTTCAAATGCAAATGAGAGCAAGCCGCTGGTTCCGGTTACCATTAGTCCTGAGATCCAGGTGCAGCTTACTTCTGAAGAAAGCCAGTCCCCTGTGCTCCACCCCTAACTCTGCTGAGACTGGAAAGCGCTCCTCCTCTCTCCTTCCCAGAATCAGTTCCTGTCTGGATCGCAATGCAGGAAGTATTTCATGTAAGCTGGCTGTGCCTTTTCCCAGCAGTTTTCTTCTCAGCAGCCCAGAGGATTCCCCTGTTCTGCATCAGGGGTTTTCTCCTCATCCCATGGGGCTTGTTTTGTGATCATTCAGGATCAATAAAAAAAAAGCGCCATGAAGTAAAATTCCCTTTCCCACCCATCACCAGGATAGTATCAGAGATGGAAAAGTCCCCTGATGCCCCTTTTAGCCCATTCCCCATTCTAGGAGTCAGGGCAGGATTGTTCCCTACAATCTATTCTCCCAGGCTTTATGTAGTCCAATTTTCAACACCTCAGGTTATGTGGGTTCCAACCCTTGCTTGGGTGACAGTTACATAGCCTCACAGATCCCTTATCCTTTAGGAGATACTTCCTGATGTCCAGGCTAAGTGTTTCTTTGTGTAATTTCATCCCTCACTCCTAGCTCCACCTCCTTAGCTCACCCATCTGCCCCCTCTGCCCATCTGGAATTTACACCCTCAGCACCGTGGTAGTCACGTCTCTGCCCTTAGTCACTAGTCCGAATTATTCCCTCCCAAGTCCCACCCACCTCATTAGCCATTTTGGTTGCTCTTTTCTCAACTCCCAGCTGTTTCTTGCCATCTTTCTGAGGAAAAGGTGGCTAGATGGGAGTGCCATGTTTCAGGTGAGGTTTCCTCTCTGCTCTGACAACAAGCCGTATGAGTGCAGCCCCTGATCACATTAAATCGAGCTCTCCACTGCAATCCTGGCCTCTTTTTCCACCTGAGTCTTCATTCTTCACCCTTCCTGGGCCCATTGTTGCTTCTCACCAAGGAGTTCCATTGTCTCAGCTAAGCAGGACAACCCATTCCTCCTAGGTACCTGGGCTACAAGCCCCCACAGTGCAGTAAGTAGCCCAGATGGAAACAGGTGATTCAACATGCTCTGGTATTTGCTCTGTCAGTGCCTTGAGTTTTCAGCCTTCAGACTAGACCTACCATGCCAGTCAATGTCAATCTGACCATCCTTCTCCTCAGGCTTTTCAAGGGAGAGGTGCCAACCCTTCTCAAGTGGCTGGGAGATTCCCTGGCAGGAGATTAGTTGGCGTGGTCTGCTCTTCCCCGGTGCAGTTCCTCATCCCTTCTGGGTAGGGATTCTGCTTCACAGCTCAGAAGCGCCACGTGAGTGGCATGAATTGAGGTGCGCAGGGAGCAGGGCGGGAGCGGGCATGCAGCTGCAGGGAGTGGAGTTACTTCAGATTCTGTAGCCCTGAGAAACTGATCTAAACACCTTGTGAAAGAGAAGCGCAGACAACCCCAATGGATGGCTGGAATTTCATGGGCCTCCCTGGCTCCCCACAGCCTCTGGTGTCCCAACGCGGTGAATGGGGCCGGAGTCCCAGCCCTGTCTGTGTGGCTCCCCCTGGCTGGAGGGGGCCCCTGGTGCACATGACTTGGCCATCTTATCTACACTAAGTTTGTTTGTGCTGGATTTCCCAGCAGTGTTAGTATGGGTGGGAGCTCTAGTGCAGATACACTGCCAGCATTTTAGGCACCGGGTTTTGTAACCACCGGTGAAGATAAAAGGCATGGTAGCAAAGTGGGAACTTTGGGGGAATCCCTTGTGTAGAGACCTCCATAGGATTAGAACCTGCCCAGTGCCAGGCTGCTTCTAGGGCTTATTCCAGTCCCTAGGGGAGGCGAGGGGAGTTTGTGCTTCATGGCCCATTCAGTCCTCGACCTCCCTGCCAAAGCAGCCGATGAGGGTGCCAGTAGGTGCTGCTCACCATGGCGACTTTTCCTTTTGTGGTTTGGTTCTGCTGGTTGGTTCCCTGCCCCAGTGCACACTGGGAGCTTGTCAGTGGGTCTCCTCTTCCCTGCCACTCAGATGAAGCGCTCTGAGCTTGTCGAGGCCACGCTGGCCCAACCGGGGCTGAGGCTGCTCCGTCTGCCCCATTCCTTCACTCTCGTGCTCTCTCCCAGCTCGGCATGGAGGGAGGAAGCTGAGACCTGGCCAGTTGATGACCCCACAGGCAGAGTCTTGAACAGCTTGCTCTGCTTGTGAGAGCTCCAGGACTTTGAGGCCAGTCAACGTGCATGCTGCGGAGCTACTCTGTGCCACACTCACTCCCTCACACCGGCTCTGGGCCTACTCCAGCTACTTGCAGGACACTGCATTGCCACTGGCTGCTCCGAGCCACCCAGACCCTCTTGGGCTTGGTTGCATTTTTCTCCCAATTGGCTCCAATCTCCAGTTATTTCTGTCTGTTTCTCCGTCTAGCCATCGAGACTACCTGGGTTTTCACCCTGCGCCTATCACCGGGGGATCTTGGCACCTTCAAAACAGTCACATGCCTGCTGCAGCCTGTTTCATCATATCGCATGAGAGCCTCAGGACAGTTGGTGGCTCCTCCCCTGGGAGGGAACAGGATGGAGAATGGAAATCCCAGCACTCCAGTCCCGCCTCACCAACTGGTGATCCCAGCATGAGGGCTCTGATTTGCTGACAGATGCAGGTGAGGATGATGCCTTTGTGTTAGTCAACGTGGGCAGACTGGTCGGCATCTGTGACTAGGAACCAAAAGGCTGGAGGTTCCTGCTCAGGGCTCTGAGCTGAGATGTGTCAGCCTGAGTCACATCCTAGGTCAATAGAACAGCGCCCTCTCTGTACAGAGCAGCCATGCTGAGTCAAAGGCAGCAGGCAAAGTGTACAAGGTGTCGCTGCTATGTGCCTGTTTGTGTGTGATACAGAGAAAGGCAGGGAGGATATCAGGTGAAGGAGCACAACACCCTACCGCTTCCACTCTCTCTATCCCCATCCCACCTCACAGCTCTCGCGGTTGTTACTGCCTAATCAAAACATCCTGCATCCGCATAGCGCGTCACATAGCCCAGACATGACCACATCACTCCCTTTCTTATCTGCCTGTTTGTTCTTCCCTGGTCCAGGCATTGCCTTTTGACATCCCGTGGCTCAGCCCTTCCCCATCTCAGATATGACTGGGAGACGGAGACATGTAAATGAACTGCCGGCTCATGCTGCGCTATTTATTCTGGCCGGTCCCCAGACAGCTCCTGTGCTCAAGCAGGAGGGCTCTCTCCCTGCCAGCACCAGGGAGGATGGAGCTAACTTCACTGTGCTTGGGGCACAGAAAAGAGGGGAAAGGGCTGAGATGAAATAATTATGGGTCAAGTGGTGCTCTCTATGCAGCAGACCACTGCACAATGCTGGCACTCCCACTGCAAGGGTTCAGGTGTGTCAAGAGAGCACAAACTCTCCATTCCAACCAGTTTACTGGCATGACAGGATACTATGTGTGTGTGTGTAGGCTGGCAACTCCACCCAGGAGGGGCGTTGTGGCCCTTCCTCAGGCCCAGGCTCCGAGAAAGGCCACAGCATCTTGCTACAAGGGGAAAGTTAGCAGGTTGCAAGAGTCTGTAGCCGCCGGCCCACCCAGGCAGGGCGGGACTGGCAAGGGAGTCTGTAGACACAAGCCTTGGTATCCTCTGCAGCTGCAGGCCCAGAGGAGACAAGAACTCCCATGGTTGTTAGGGAAGAGGGGAGGGGGTGCAGGCCCACCCAACTCCACTGCATCCCAGCCCAGGGCCCTACCAGTGGCAAGGGGTTCTGCCACTGCGTCAGGAGAGCTCCAGCCGCAACACGCTGACACTGATGCCAGCGCAAGCTCAGCCAGACTGTAGTCAACTGCCCCTGCTACTTCCTCCCACCCTGAACCTGGAGCCAGGGGTCTTCCTCAGATTCCCTGGGGTAGATGACTAAAGGGAGTCCCACAAGTCCCTCCCCATCGGCCAGCGGCAGGTCCAGGAACGCCTCAGGGCTGTCAGCGGATGGCAGCATCTCCAGGTCACAGGATCCTAGTGGGTCCTACAGCACACAGGGCTCAGGCAGCTCCAGCACGTCCCAGACAACAGGCAGCTCCTCTAGGTCTTGGCTGGCCTCAGGGGGTCCCTCCCAGTCAGCAGCCTCCAGTAGCTCTTCCCAGTCACTAAGGCCCGGTAGCCCCAGCAGGCCCTTGAGACTCTAGTCCACGGAGGGCTCACGCTGCCCAGCCACAGGGCCTGGGTTGGGCTCAGACCACAGCCTCAGGGAAGAAGCATCCCTCTCTGGCAGCAGCTTCCCCCACACTGAGCTCTAGGCTGGCCTTTTGTACTTCCCCATCCTGGCTTGGCCCTACCCTTCTGCTCCCAGGGTCTGTGGCCTGCAGTGTCCTGATCCGTCCAGCAAGGGCATCACGGCCCTTTGGCCACAGCACCTGGCTACACAGTGGCTCAGGGTTCCAGCCAGTCTCTGGGCCTGATTCTCCTCTTAGGCCTTGTCTACGTGGTGTGGCAAAGCATGCCAGAGGAGGGTGATTTGTAAAGCACTTGATACATGTTGCGTTTCAGCTGCCTCATGTAGACCTTGCTGGCAGATTATAATAGGTGCCTAATTCGCATTAAGGTGGTCCTGTTTCAGAGGTTAATAGAGTGCAACATGTTAAAGCGCTTTACAAATCACGCCCCTCTGATGTGCTTAGCCAGCACTGTGTAGACAAGCCCTTAGACACGCTGGTGAAAATCAGGAGTGACTCCACGAAGTCAGTGGAATCATTTAGGAGTGAGTGGAGAATCAGGCTCTCTGTGGTTAGGCTGAGGGACTTCAAAGAGGGAAATGGGAGTTTTATACTGTGTGGGTGAGATCCCCAGCTGGGGTCACTAAGCACTGCCCCACTAACATCAATGGGACAGATCCTCAGTGTGTGTAAATCAGAACAGCTCCCTTGGTATCAATGGCTGCTTTCTATTTCAAACCCACTGCCCCTGCCTTCAGTGGTCTTTCTTTGTGAGGCTGTTCCTGCGTCTCTTCCTTGTCTCACTGGATTACACACTGCCTGGATGTCTTGCTCATCAGTGGGAGGCTCTCTTTTATTTGCACCAATCCCCACGCTTTTGAAGCTACAATCACAACAAGACCATGTCATTATTTGTTATTCCCACTGTGTCAGCTATTACCCAGCTGGACATGGTGGAGCTAAAAGCTGTTCCCATGGATAAACTGACCCTATTGTCACACACTTCATCAGGCCTTGAATTTTCATATTAAGGGAGCAAAGAAATGACAAAAGCCATCCTACCTCCATTAGGTTAAGTGTGAATTAGTTTTGGTTGTTTGGGGCTTTTCTGGAAAACCCTACTTTGAGTCTTTGGGGCTGTGATAGGGTAGTCCGTCCCTGAAGGGTAGTGGCGCCTAATGGTCAGTCCACCCCTTCACATGGCATGGCCCGTTAAGAGAATAAAGAGTCTGAGTATATATACTAGGACCAGAGAGACAATGGGGGAGAGGAAATGGTCCCGGGAGTAAGAAATGTTTTGGAGGAAATCCCATTGCTGTTTCTTTAAGGAGACAGGAGCTGTGTAGAAAGGGCGGGGAAAGCTTCCCCTCTCACCCAACCAATTGGGGATGAGCTGGGAGAAGGGAACCAGCATAAAGGCTGATTCCTCTCACCCCAAAGCAGACCATTGGAGATACTAGGGAAAAGGCTGGCCTACTGAGAAGCTGCATTAAGGGAAGGGGGCTAGTAGCTGGAAAAGACCCTGTAGCTGGCTAATCCATAACTCTGTTTCAGAGAGGAAGACTCCTTCTTAGGATGGACTATCTAACCTGTCTAACAAAACCCTGGTCTGGGGAGGAGAGTGGGTGACTCCTCCTCCTAAGAAAGGACTGAAAAGGGGTCACCCTGAGAAGGAACTAGGGAGGGTTCCTAGACCAGATCCTGTTTTCAGGCACAGGAAAGATGAGTCTCCTAAAGAAAGGAGCCAGAGTCTGCTAGCTGAACTAGTTCTAACAGATATCCCTGGGTGTATCTGAGTGAGCTTCTGCTTGTGCCTATTGCTGTCATTAATATAGGAGTGCCCTGAAAGTGGGGGTTAACTCTTGATTTTAAAAAAAAGTTCTGTCTGGACTTGTTTATAAGCTGGGTCAAGGGAAGTGAGGTGGGGCTGCAGTGCTATGCCTGCCTGAAAAGGTGGGCAGCAGGGTGACCTTCACACCATCACAGAGGCTTGTGAGTTGCAAAGCGCTTGCTCCAGCCACTCTAGGAGAGACTGGAGATGGATTTATGGGGTGAACAGAGACTGATGTCCTCTCTCCTCCAGAGTGGGGTCCCTCTGGGGCAAGAGGGGGATGCTCAGGGCTGAGCAAGCAGGGAGATTACATTCCCCTTTGCTCCAAAACTCCGGTGATAGTTGGGTCATAAAGGAGAGGTTAATCCTATAGGCATCAGCCTTAACCTGCAGGCAAAGCAGAGATTTGCAGCTGCTAGTAGGAGCATGAGCAGAGCCACAAGGCTTCCCTTTGCCTTTCTCACCTCTGTAAAGGGGCATGTGATACCTTTATTTTGCCTGTGCCTTAGGTGGGGATCAGGGCAGAAGCTGCCAGAGTATCTCTGGGCACAACAGGCCATGATGGCTGTCTCCCTCCTGCAGCCTGGTGGTTTGCTGAGCTCCTGCTGTGCTCTTGTGCTCTGGGAGATGATTATCAGAGGCCTGTGACTCCAGGATTAGCTCTCTGGTTACTGCTACCCAGCAGGGGCTCTCGGACTCCTGCCATCCCTCCTCCACTACAAATCTCCTGCCTCATCTGGTGAGACATAGCTTGCCAGACCCCCTGTGAGTTTGTGAGTTCTGGGCTAGAACAAGGGGTGGGGAGAACTTTATCAGCTAGCCTGTGGCATGGCTAACTAGGATCAGCAAGAGTTCAGAGTTAACAGCTCCAGGAGGCAGATACAAAGGTGTGTGGGGAGAAACAGAGATGATGGGAATGACAGAAAGACTCAAAATTACTCGCCCAGCTAACAGGCAGTTTGGCTCTGTTTCTTACAGCAGGTATTAGCCAGTGGCCAGGGCACTCACCTGGGATGTGAGACCCCCTAATGTTCAATTCCTCGCTCTGCCACAGACGTCCTGTGTGCCCTTGGGACAGTCACTTTATTTTTCTGTGCCTCTATTCCCCATCTGTAAAAAGGGGATAATAGCACTGCCCTCCTCATAGGGAATTTGTGACAATAGATACTTTGAAGACTCTGAGCTGCGCAAATATTATAGCAATAGAGGCTAGATATGTACCTTCGATAGAGAGAGATGCAGGCAGAGGCAGCTGGTTTGGGAGCTGATGAGATTCAGGGAGAGCAAGATCCCTCAAACAGTTCCATTCAGATCATAAGCATGCAGATCCTGGGATGTATCTGAACCTCTTTGGTCCAAAAAATGTAGCTGGAAATTCATGCAAATACCAATTTTATCCCGTTGTTTACGGTTCTGTAAGGAAATGCTGAGGTGGGTTTTCACCGCTGGTCCAACTCCAGCACACACAAGTTTTAGCGGAACTTCTTCAGACCTTCCTGTGGCTTCTGTTGGATTTGGACAAGTGAATCTCAGGGGAGGCTTGGGACCTTTTATTTGTGATGTTTATGCAAACTCGTTCATGCGCACGCTCTCTCTCTCTGCTCAAGGCTCAGCGTCAGACTCTCCAAAACCAGCCACACCCTATTGGCCTCAGAGGAGATACAGGGGGTAAGTGGAGGTCCTGCCACTGTCTGGGCATTCACTGGGTGATATTGGCAGTGGCCGCAGGGCAGTGGGTGTCAACTGGCCATTTGCAGGTCCCCCTCCCCCTTCCTTGTCACTAGAGACTCCTGAGGGATTTTCAGAGATGTCATTAATTAGAATCTGTAGCATGTGACTCCACATCTGGAATGAGTTAAATGGGGAGAGCCTTGCCAGCTGTGCTCGGTTAGGTTTATTCATTCTTGAAAGAGCTGTGTAGAATAAGCTGTAAAATAAAAAGTTCCATTGATTGACATTTTCCCCCTGGGACTCTCCCTGCCCCCACAGTCTAAACCTGGGCAGTCAGCCCTGGTACCTGCTACGGTATGATAATCCCAGGTAATGACTGTGTATGGCTGAGGATGGTGTAAAAAAATTACTGGGCAAGAGTTAATGATCAATTTTCTTCCTGCAAGAACACAGCAAACTGTGATGAGACAGTGTGAGGGAAGTGAATTAATAAGAGTATTTAAGGAGTGAGAAGAACAGCCCGTTGGCCTGGCCTCCATTATTTATCCCCAGAGGAAGCGCAGCAACAGTAATAGCTTCCTGCACAAGTCCAATCACTGATGCATCTCAACTCTGACCCGCAGAGCCCTCCTCCCTCTCCCTCCTACACACTCCCCCCCTAGATTTGAGGAGAGTTCTGTCTCTGTGGCCTGTTCCATCCTCGGCCAGTGCGGGGGCCAAACAGAGACATATGGGAACAACCTTCTATCACACAGAGGTAAATGATGGAGGCAGATGAGAGGCCTGAGGGGCAGCGGAGAAATAAATCATTCCCTGATTCCCTCTCCCTCCCTACTCCAGGATCCCTCCTGCTGCCACGCTGAACACCCAATTCCTGATACTTCAGAGGAAGGTGTAAAACTCTACACATACAGTTCCCACAATGCTCCTTATTAGGCAATAATGTCCTAGACAAACACACACAGTTCAGAAGGCTCCTGCTCTCCGTACTAGACCCCTCTAGTTTCCAGAGGGCATTTTGACTTCCCAGCTGAAGCTATCTTCAGCTGCTTCCATGGCTTTGTCTCTGGATCCAGCAGGGATTAAGGAGGTCCAGAATCAGCCAGAAGATGATGGGAAAATTTTTCAGGAGAGCTATTTCCCGGCCTCATTGATCTTTACTCTCAACAGATCCTGAACCATGTTGAGCAATCTCAGTCCCACACATTGAGCCTGCTGCTGCCCATAACCATAACCTGAAGCTTTTTAGGATTGGCAAGTTAGGTCCCTGGCAGTAGAGTTTAGCTAGGGCACAGATTCACTAGTGCCAGTTGGGGAAAAAGACCATTTGTGATGCTTCTCCTGGGGTACCCAGAATTGAAACCCACTCTTACCCCTCTCAGCCTCAGCTTAGCAGCAGTGATGCTTTCACTTGCTATGTGTCAGCTCTGTGACACACCAACTTGTCTGCCTTGCCAGCAAACTCTAAAGGACTCTGCCAGGCCAAACCTTGCCTTGCAGGTAACAAACACTGACACACACACCTAGCTCCTGAGTGCCCTAGAGACATCTCTCTGCAACGTCCAGACCCTCTTGCTGGACACTCACAGTAGTTATTAAGTTTGCTGCCTAAAAAACAGTGTGCCTGTTAGGTTATCTGAGGACTCACTCTCCAGTCCAATACACAGCACTGCGAAGGTTTTGTAATAAAACAAGAATAAGTTTATTAACAAAGAACAGAGATTTAAGTGATAAGGGGTAAGAATGAAAGAGACAGGGATGGTTACAAGAAAAACCGAACAAAACATGCTTTCTAAGGACTAAAAACTTAATTTTAGCAAGCTACAATCTTTGTCTAAGCAGGTTTCTCACCTATAGTCCAGTCCGGCTACTCTTGCCTCCCAGGTCAAGAAGATCCATCTTTCATGGCATTAAAGGTACTGCTCTCCTTTGTCCCCTAGCTGATAGATTCCTCGAATGTCTCTTTGTCCCCTCATATTAGCCCAAAGTTCATTGTCTCTGCCAGGAAGGCTTCTTGGGGTGCAGACTCCATTCCTCGTGACGTTAAGCGTGACTATTTGCTAGCTTGATGGCTTTGTTTCCCTAATACATAAATGTACTTCTCATTGTCCTCTGCGATCGAGCAGGTCAGACAAGTAAATACATTTTCCTTTGTTTACGTCAGGTGCTGGGCTTGACGCACTGCCTGTCAAACACATTTTTAGAACGTACTTCCAGCACACGTTTATAGCTCTTTGTATACACCCTGCACACACATCAGGCAATGATTATCGGGACCAGCATGTTACCAGTTTGCATAGGATACTTTACTGTAACACCTTTCAGCAACAGATTCTGATAGCAGTGAGTTGGGGCAATGAGTGTGTCAGGCCTGGTGTGAGTTATCGTGTGATGTCCCCCTGCCAGTTGGCACTGGGGGGTTCCCAGGGTCACACCATCTCAGGCAGTGCATGCAAATGGACAGAGGCACGCTGATGGATGTTACCAAATGTCAGCCAGAATGACCAGGAGACCAGGGATTATGCAGCCCACCTGAGATCTCACACAGGCTGCAAGGGACCTTCCCCATACACCAGCTCCAGAGCTTGCCACGGCACTCAGCTTTCCTGCAGCGTATGTGAGCTGCAGAGAATCGGCTCAGAGAGAGTGGCACTGCTACTTAGCCAGGGCTACAAATATGACCTGTGTGATAAGTGATCTCACAGCAGGGCCCTAGAATGGGGATCGCATTCACGATAACACGTGTTCTGTTAAAGCTCTTTGCCAGGTTATTTTATTATTACTCTTCCGTTTTGTTTAAAAGCAGGACTGAGCCACAGGCACAAGAAATGTTAGCCCTCCCTGGCAATCACTGGTTTGACTTCTTTGTGCTGCTGAGGGCAAAGCACCTCTTCCCCTTCCCCTGTTTCCACGTGGTTTGGTCCCTACACTGGAGCAGAGAGAGGGGAGGGGAACCCAGGTGAGGACTGCTAAAACCAGCAGCTTAGATAGGACATTACATGCTTCTGTATCTGGGAGTTGAGCTCAGTTCCCAAGCCTGGGCAGCAGGAAAAGCAGTAACTGTGCCATCCACAGGCTGGGAACTTTGTTTCCACATGGAAGCCAGGACACACTGTGAATGAGATGAGTTCCTTCTATGGCAAATGCGTTTCCTGGAGGTGGTTCCGATGCTGGGCAGACCCTGTGCTGAGGACAGCCTGCATCCTGGGTAATGGAGGCTGTAAGGAAGAGCTCAGGAATGGCCCCATCAGCCTGTAGCACACAGAGGGCCAATATCGCCATCCCCTCCTCCTATTTTTGCAGCTATCTGTAGTGTTTTGGAAAGGAAAGGGTGAGTGACGCTGGCTACAGCCAAGTGCAGTGTGTGTAGGTGTTGTGCAAGCTTCCCTCACGCTGCTCCATCCATAACCTATAGTCCTGTCCCCCTTCTATTCTGGGCTAGCCTTAAGCAGAGGCCTCCTAGCATGGTGAAGGGTTGTGAAAGAGGAGTGAAGATCGCTCATCGCACGTCATACCTAGCCTAGGCCTGTGTCCTGGATTGTGGAATTCAGAGAGCTACTGGACTGGAACCACTAGTGGGCTGGTGAGCCTGAAGCAAACGTGGCTGGAGAGTAACCTTCTCTGGTCTGTCACTCCCTGCATCAAAGCTCCATGTGCTCCCTAGGACGACAGCACTCCCTCAGCACCCCTCCAGGTCCCAGCTGAAGCCAGCAAACACCCAAGGAACCAGAAAATCAGAGCTCATCCGAGAAGTTGAGCTAGGGTTGCCAAGTTTGGTTGGACGTATTCCTGGCAGTTTCATCACATGACATAATCTTTAATTCCTGGAGACTCCAGGACAATCCTGGAGGGTTGGCAACCCGAAAGGCAGTGGCACCACTGCCTTGAAAGGGTGACTGGACTGCACAACCCACAGAAGTCCCTCTGCACTTTGATTAAATCATATCTCCCATCGCCATCCCAGAGATGGGTGAGCCAGCAGCTGGGTCACTGTGTGATTGGCAGGGACCCAGCTGAGCCCCGGACTGCGCCTGGTGAGCTCAGCAGCATGGAGGAACAGAGGCAGAGAAATTTGAGACCTCATAGGTCACAGCTGCTCCATCCCCCCCTGCCCAGAGGAGGGCTGTTGCCTGCAGTTCACTCATGCATTGGGGCTTTCACCACTCCCCTTGGGGAGCCTTTTTTTCAGCCTGACAGGCTCCTTGTTATTGGGATGCTCTACACCAGATCTCAACCAACACAGAGCGAGGATTCAAGTGATGTAATTCAAGCCAGTGCCTCACCCCAGCTGATGGCAGACAGAGCAGGAGACAGAAAGGTCTTTCCCAGGAGCCAAATCTCTGTGGCCTGTCTGATCTCTCTCTCTCCATGTGTTCCCTTCTGTCCAGCTATCTGTCGGGGTTGTCACCCATCCATCTTGATGCTTACGCTGAGGGCCCGTGGAGTGTCCGACTCTTTCCCCACAGGTCAAATGGTTGCTGCAATGTCCAGGACTGACCGAAGGGACAGATCACATCCCACGGTGCTTAGAGCCGACAGGCACTGTCTGTCCCACTAGAAAGCCAAAATCCCCTTTCTAGGGCACAGGAACATGTCGAGCAACTGAACGCCAGCAGAGTAATGTGGGACAAGCAGCTCTTTGCTGGAGGCGACTGAAATCCCCTCCGCTTTCAACAGACCCAGCCCAGACAAGCCTCGGCACCTTTCCCTTTCCCACAGCACGTACCCACAGAGGCCCCACCTGAGCGAGCAGAGGAGTGGAAACGGCTTAAATGGTTTGGAGCAGCTCCCAGGGGAGCATCGTGATGGTGACAGCTAAGGTTACTCATTGCTGCCTGCTCTTGCGCCTTTAGGGCACAAATTTAACCCTTTAATAGTCCCAGAGCAATAAAGAGTGCTGCAGGCAGGAAATAAACTCCCCTCACATGTGCAGTAGGCAGCCTGGGGAGGGGAAGGCAGGTAAGGGTTGGCCCCTACAGGGAAGAAGCCAGGGGGACTCAGACGATTCATCTGTGACCACTTCACTGGAGGGGGGATATTGACACGCTTGGATGAGGGAGAATCCAGCTCAGCACTCCTTGGCTAACAGGCTGGCAGCTTGGGCTGTGATTTAACAGTCTGCGGGGAAGGTATTCCGGATGGGAGAATTAAATGAAGGGGGATCCCTGAGCCGCCTCTCCTCTCCTCTTCCTTCCCCTCCAAGGCTGGATTTAGGCACCCTGGGGCCCTAGGCACCTCATGACGCAGGGCACCTCTCTCCCCACACTCCCACCCCATTTGGGGCAGTGGTGACAGAGGGGCTGCTTCCTCCCAGAAAGGCAGGGGCAACAACATGAGTCACCCTTCTCCCTCCATGAGCCAGCAGCAGAGGTCCTCTCCTTCGCTCCAGAGAGATGGGGTGGCAGCAGAGGGGTGCTCAGTTCTTACCCCCAGGAACGAGGGTACATATGTATGGGGAATATGCTCTTCTCTTTCTGCCACACACCGAGCCCTCTGCTGGAGTGGTGTTGACAGCCCCCTTTCCCACCCCTAGAGCAGTGGTTCTCTGCACTGTACGGGGGAGTTTACGTCTCTGAGAGCTATTATTCCAGGCCCTCTGCCCATTCAGGCAGGCGTCTCTGCATCAGTCATGCTCAGCTCATCGGGTGGGTGGTTTATAAGCTTTTCTTCATAATCCCAAGAGCTAAGAGCTTACTTGTAATGAAAGCTGAGAGTCTGATTCAATCCCATGACTCCAGAAGCTGGAGCCCTAGCCATAGGCTTCTATGCCTCTGCCTTAATCCTTCCCTCCCTGGGGAGTGCTTGCTATAGACTCCCAATAATGGTATTTATCTATTTATTTATTATCATTGCAGAGCTGCCAACCCCCCCATTTGGTGCAGGACTACCCCAGATGTGGCTCACCAGTGCCAGGGTCCCACAGCCGCTGGGACCGCAGCAGCTGTAACCTGAGGATTATTGATTTGCAGGAGAGGAAGCTTCCTACAAAGCCGATCTCCCTCCATTAGGGCTGTGGTGCTAAGAGACAGACATGGGGCTGCTGCCTCCTCCCCCTGCCTCAGCGGCTGGTCTCTGCACAGCAGGCAACAGCTGCTTCCTCTCTAGCAGCTGCAGTGACTGGAATGAAGGGGGTGGGTTTTTCCCTCCCTCAGTCCTGCCAGAACCTGTGTGTGTGAAACAGAATGGAGGGGAAGGAAGCGGGTGAGCAAGGAAGAATCAAGTCTGGAGTAATAGGAATCCAGCCTAGGGTAGAGAGAAAGTGGGGGAGATGCCCCCTGAAATTACCATGAGGGGTGGGGAAGAAGCCTGCAGATGCCAGAGAGGTTGGGGTACAGACCTGCCATCTTCTCCTTGAGCACACCAGACAGGGAGAGCAGACCACTAGGCCTCCGCCCTCCATGCAGACAAATACTAGGGTAGAGAGCCTTTTGGGAGACAGCAAAGGCCCATTAGTTCAGAGCAGCACTCAGATGCTTTACAAAGCCCAGATGCTGTGGGGTCCCATGCCCCCCAACTAGTCTGTAAGTATTTTTACAGTATTGCAAAGAGGTTGAGATACTGGGGGGTTATGGGGTTCAATGTCAAGGCTCTGATAATTTAGACTCATTATTTAAAATAACTCACAATTCCTCTGGATGCTCCCATGTCCCAGCCTCCCACTCCAGGGGTTTCTAAGGCACCCCTCTTATCAGGAGGCTTGCCCCATGCAATCACGTCCAGCCACTGGCAGCCAGGCGGTTCATGTGTGCCAGGGTGCATGGTGCTGCACTGAGCAGAGAGGAAGTCACGGCCTCTGCCCTCCCTCAGGACTGAACATCTGTGATTCAGACACAGATGGCACCAGGTGGGTGGCCAAAGGCTGGTTTACGTCCAGAGTTGGACAGAGGTTTCCCAGACTCACCAGGAACTCTGCAGAGTCGGGCTATTTTCATAGCTTTGGAAATCGCTTGGCTGTACTTTTCTGGATATTCCCTGACTCAATTCAGCCTCACCAGCAAATGCAACATCGGGGCTGCAGCAGCAAATGAGAGAGCGGGCTGTGTCACAGCAGCTACAGTAAATCTCAGAGTGATTGACCAAGTCTGCCTAGGGGACCACAAAGATCCATGAGCTCCATGGAAATCCACTGGAAAAAGCCTCCCCTGTGGGATTTGTTCACTGCAGCCCCTGCTGGGGCACTGTAGAATTCAAAGAGGAAACTTTTCAAACTCCTTAGAGCAGAAAAGGCAGTGTCAGCAGCCCATTCATGCAAGCTCAGTAGTGTGGTCTAGTTGTGAGATCAGGGCCTGAGCGTCAGGAATCCTAGGTTCTATTCCCAGCTCAGCACTTACTGAGTTTGATAAAATCACATGAGAATGGGGGTGGAAACATCATTACAAATTCCAGCTGTGTTGGCCACTGTTCTCCAGAATCTCCTGGAGCAGATCCCTGCCATTATGCTTTGTTTGACAGAGGGGCTGGGGTGGGGTCAGCATGGAGCAGATGGTGGTCTGGGGGCAGACTGAGTTTTGGAAATCCAAGGGCTTCAGCATGTTGGTTTTTTCACTCCACCCTTTCTCACACTGTACAGGCCAACCCCTTCTTTTATGGAACAGATGGGATCTTGCATACAGTATTTGTAGCACACATAGCGTCTCTAACTCAACCCCTTCGGTGGAACTGGGGTGAATAGATGGTTCTGCACCCTCCTCATTGCTGCTAATTGAAACAATGAAAAAAACTGGAACACCCCATCACTTTGGGGGAGCAAAGGAATACCACACACATGCATTCAGGCAGTAATTTGCAGCCAGTAATTTGGGGTGGAACATGGCAGCTCTTCAACACAAGAATTCTCACCTCAACCTAAGATGGGGGCTTTCACCTATAGGGACTATGGAGCTGACAGTAAAGCTTGTGGGGCTACAGGCAGAGCGTCTTCAGCAACAGCCCCTCAACTGCCAAGTCTCCTTCCACCAGATATCAAGATGAGCACAGATCTTGCCACCTGCTGAATTAAATGCTTCATTCCTGTGCAAAGTTCTCCCAGAAAAACATCGCAGAGAATGGCACCACTACTCACCCCTGAAACAGCCTAATAAAAGATGAGGGGGAGTTAAACCATCCATGCTGAGTCCCAGCCCACTCCGCACCCTCACCTCCTACTCAGTCACACGCACCATCCGGTCTCTCCTAGTGCAGAGTAACTCTGCACTGAGGCCTCTGAGCTGCAAATGCCCCCATCACACCCTGCCAGTCAGTGGTAATTGCTCCTTGCCCTCCAAACTCTTAGCCTGAGATTCCATGCTAGGAATCCAAAATTTCAACACAGCAGGCTCCTGGCCTACCTTAGACATTTCTGCTAAGCAATCCCAGAGCTGAGAACAGCGTTGATGTCAGTGCATCACCTGCCCCAACTTTAAGCCGTCCCTCCCTTCTCCTCATCTTCTTTCCCCTTTCCCAGTCTCCTCTCCCCTCACCTGCCACAAAGGCAGAGTGGGCCTGGAGCCATTGAGTGGATCTGGTTCTTTGAAGTCCAAGGCACATCATTCAGGTGAGACCTGAAACCTCAGCAGCAGTCAGCACAAGGGGCCTGAGTCTCTCCTGCTCTTTGTTGAGTCACGTCTGTGCAAAAGTGGGTGTAAAACCCCCTCAGGTCTGTTACCCCCTCTACTCCTCCCCCCCCACGGTGATGTGGTGTCGTGATTTTGAGGAAGGTGGTCTGGGGCAATGGGAGCCTCTGTAGCAGGTGGCAGGATGTTCTGAAGTGAAGCAGAACTCTGCCCTGAGCCATCGCCTGTATCTCACCTCACAGACATGTAATGCCTCAAACAGCCCTCACCCCCAAGAGGGGAGTCAGAGGCCTTATCCCCATTGTAGGCATGGGGTTACAGAAGCACTGAGTGGGAGAAGGGACTTGCCCAAGGCACAGAGTTAAGCTTAGAGGGTCTATTCTTTTTTACTCTCATGCCCACCACCATGGTATCTGAGCCCCAGGAGACCCTGGCTTTCAGCCGTGTTCAGTCCACGCTGCACAGTTATCCACCTCCATCTGACAGCCTCTTTCCTAGAGGCCCCTCTTCACCCTCCAACCACTGCAAGCAGCTTCCTACAGCTCCAAGAATAATCAGCCTAAATGGGGAGTAGAGCTGGTGGGGCTGGGACAGGGGTAGGGGTGTGAGTCCCAGTGCAGGTCAGGCCCAGGGCAGGGGAACAGTGTGGAGAAACATAAGAGAGGTCACATGAGGAGCCTGGGTGAAGATGGGGAATTGGGACTGGTTGAAGACTATGCCTTGGGCTGATCTGGAGTGCAGAGAGCCAGGGGCAGCGTTAACATGGTACATCTCAGACAGAGCACCGCATAGCTGCCCTGCCTGGGGAACTCCAGAGATACAGAAAGCAGCCCACTCACACCCAAGAATTTGAATGGCTGCCACCCTGGCTGGTCTGGTAGGTAAATTATTAAACAGGGCCTGGCAGCTGGGATGCAGGTACAGCTGGGGTCTTTAATAGGTCTGGCGGACTGGCTGAGAACTCTGCATAAATCCCAGCTGGGCCCTGGTTTGGGCTGCAGCTGCCAGACTGCCAGGTGTGGGGGAGGAGGAGACAGGAAAGACTGTGTGTGTGTAAGCGGGACTCAGTCATGGGCAGAGAGGTCCCCAGCCAGCAGCTAGCGAGACAGACTTCAGCTCCCATTGGGTTGAGGAGTCAGTGAAGGACTCATCCCTGCATCAGGAAGCTCAGACAGCTTCCCCCTGAAGTCATGGTCCAACCACACAGTCCCGGCTCAAGGCAACTGGAATTGGTCAGGGAGAAGACAGTGGTGTAATGGCGCCATCTAGAATACATCCTCATGACATCCTGAAAGGTCTCCAGAACCCTCTGAGCTCTGCATCATAGCTTCTACTTGTGTCTCACGGGGAGTGGATGGGCTCCTCTTTTGGACACATCACTGATGTTTGTTCACCAGGCAGAGGGTTCACCTCTGCTGCACTCCCTGCCCCTGGGGGCAACAAACTAGAGACCTGCTCCTGTGCAAAGGAAGTGTCAAACACTCCCACTCTGATATGGTAGCTGGGCCAAAGCTTCGCCATTCAGCAAATTGCACCACGGAACTTAAATGCCACAGAAACAGATTTCTCATCTGTACTATGGACTCTCTCAATCCCACCTGGAAAGAAAGGGAGAATGCAGTACATGGACATGGCTGGGCACATCTGCCAGCACTGGCAGTATCCAGACCTTGGGGAGGGCAGAAAGAATCACCACTCTTTCTAAACGCACCACATGGGTCCCCTCCCCCTCCCCCAACTCAGAATTAGTATCTGATTCTCCCACGCACACCCCTGGGGCAGGAGCTGGATGGTCTCCTGTGCTGGAATCCCAGTGCCTTTAGACAAGCTCTTTCTTTCTGCGTGTCTCCACCCCATGACTCTACGGTTTCTTTAGTGCAGCAGAGAGAGGAAGACAGAGTTAGGACCTTGCCGGTGCCCGCTGATTGGCAGCCCAATCACACTGCAACATGGCTGTGTGGAATGAGACCACCATGACACTGCTCAGAGCAGGGATAGAGGTAGTAGCGACAGTGACGTGTCCCTCTAATGATGATTCGCTGATGGAGATTCTGGAACCTGAGGAGTCTGTAGGAGCAAGGCTCAATGAAGAACTCATGGTAGTAGGACCTGGAAAGAAGCAAGTGGGAGCAGGCCCCAGAGGTGGAGGATATGGGAGTGAGCTTCATATATGGAGCCCATGGGACAGCTCCTGACTGTGGAGCCTATAGGAATGGACCTCATATGCAGACTGGACTGCATATGTGAAGCCTCTGTGAGCAAGCACCATAGGCAGAATTTTGGGATTGACCCTCACTCAGGGTCCTATAGAAATTGCTTCAAATATGGAACCCATGACAGCACAGATGAAGCCCAAGAGAGTAGCATCATGACTTAGATTGTCAGTTCTTTAGGGCAGTGTCCATCTTTTTGGTTCAGTGTTTGTACAGCTCCTAGTACAATGGGGTCCTGGTCCATGACTGGGGCTCCTCAGCACTAGAGAAATACAAATACTACTACTAATAATTAGTGATGGCTGAGCACACGAGAATGGGCCCTGAATGGGGGGAATTGATTGGCTACTGCAGTGACATCATTCTTGCAAGTGCCACCTCTGTCATTTTGCTCCACCTACAGAAAGATGCCTCTAGTGACAATATAGAGGCTCAGTGGGGCTCCCCCAGAAGCTTTGCCTACAGGGCTAAAAGCAGCCTGACACAAAAAATTAAGGTCTATAAATTAAGAATTTGTAGATTAAAAATTAAAAATTAAGGTCTGTGACCAATGGTGAATATAGAGACCTGACAGCTTTCTTATAACCAAAGTACTGTTTAATCTTAACAGTACGAACAAAACATAAAAGAAAAGGAGTCTGCACGCATGTCTCTGACTTATAGCCCACCACCCTATGATGGTAATCTAGGGGGTCCTGGCTGCCAGCCTCAACAGCCCCCAACACTAACTACCTCCCTCTTAGATGGAGAGTCACTTTTGACCTAGCTAGAGTTCTTTGTTCTCTCAGTTCCCTGGCTTTTTGGCTCTGTTGTCCAAAACCAGTTTGGTGGACTCAGTGGGAGGTCGAACCAGTCTGCCATTGTACTGTGACAACCCTCAAGTGTTTGCTGAGGGGCATCTGATCTCGAGTCATTGTTTCGCCCTCCTGCTTGTTTCCCGACAACCCTGTTGATTTAACCGAGTATAGTCATACACTGAACATTCCAAGAGCGAGGTCACATTCAATATTCATAAATTATTTCAGAACAGGCCCACATCCTTCACACTGCTAGAAGGGCATTATTTTCCACTGTCCTGTGAGTCAAGGATGAGTAAAGCCTGTGGCCTTCCTTTGGTGATTGCATGTCAGTGCATACGCATGTCTGTGGATTAGACAGAGGGTCAGGATGTGGACTCAGCTCTCTTGTCTTCTCTGATTCATCAGCTCAGCCTCATCACAAGCAGGAACTCAGCACCCACAAGGCAAGTCTGGGTTTATTGGACTCAAGTGCAGGATAGGCTCTGGATTGCAGACATGACTGCCTAGTGGAACTCTGATGTCAGTTAGACCACTAATTACTTGTTGTCCTATAGATAGAACTGATAATGGAAGAGTGATTGGATGGGGGGAAAGAATTTTGCGTGACACTGTTGAAGCTCTGTGCCCACACTGTGCTCCTCAGAACTCCAGATCACAAACCCCCATCAACAACCCCAGGAGACCAGGCCATTTCCAGCTATCTGAACCCTAAGTTATTCCCACCTGGCCATCTGTAAACCCAAGCCAGTCTTCTGGAGACTTTGATGTCCAGTGTTTCTGGAACCCCAAAGCAACCAACAAGAGCCATGGTCATCCTCAGTTACTGGAAACCAAGTCTGATCCCCAGGAGTCTTCTGCCGGATCTCCAGGAAGACAGTGCCAGTGACACAGTGTAAGAATGACATGGCAATAGCCACAAAGAGATATTGTCCTTCCTTCTTCAGAACCGCTCTTCCCTTTACCTTTCCATACCCTCCTCTTCCATCTCCCCTCACCCAGAAATCCTCCTTCTGACATCCCCCACTCCATGCTATTGGGAAAGAGGATACAGACAAAGTTGATAATCATAGAGCTGGTGATAATCATATCACTTGCTTGATGCATAGAAAATCTTTGATCTATTTCCTAAGAGCTGTCTCCGGGGTGAGCTGCAGTCTGGCATCACCTGGGCTGAGATGTAGGAGAGGTTTTCCACACGGCAGAACTCGGACACAGAGAGGTGGATCCTCCAGGAACTGCCAGGTCTCCGCATTGCAACACCTGGTCCTCTGCGGATAAATTCTGTTGGTGAGACTGAGCACTGCTCTGCTGTGAGCTGGAGTGCAGGGAACTGGGGAGGGGGTCGTAAGGGAAATCTCCCCAAAAGAAATATGTCTGAAAGGCCACAGCTTGCGGATGAATTGCTGTAGATGGAGCCCTCCCATCTTTAACTGTGCGCGCATGTTCCACCCTGTGCCAGTGATGATGCTGGTTATTTCAAGTCTCTTGGAATGCCCAGTGAGCAGAACTTTAGAAGATACTGGCGTGGCTAACCTGTGAGAGTCCAGCTGTGCACTTCGCAGCGGGTCTATTTCCTGTCACAGACTCACTCCAGGGAAAGCTGCTGTCTGGTGCCACAGAATGGCAGGCAGCAAATCCCGTGATTGCTGTCTTCGCCTCACAGAAAGACGAGATGGGTACTATCTACTACTCCCTTGCTTCTGCCAGGAGAGAGCTCAGGCAATGTCAGATCCACAAAAAATCCCTCCCTTCCCCACTTTTGTCTCATCATGTTCCTTCCTGATGACACAATATGCTGGGGAAGCCTGAAGGGTGGGGGTGGGGAGCAGTCTGTGCCATAGCACGGTTGGCAGAAAGGATGTTCTGCCTGCTCCAGGCCGGGGCGGAGGGCCCTTGGCAGGGGTTGCTGCTGCCCATACTGACCCTGTTCTGGGAATAATCAGAGCCCTACAATCTCCAGGGCCATTAAGCCAACACCTTTCACCAGCACTAAATATGCTTGAAGAAACAGAAAGTAAAAACCAAACCCATCCCTCTTCCCAGGAAACAGGAGCAAGTTTTTGCAGGCTGCTTTCAGAGAAGAGAGATCTGTTCCATTCAGCCAGCCCTTCATGATCCTATTCTTGTCCTTCCTCTTTATTCATAGCCAAGGAGACAGTCATCAGAGCCAATTGTCTCCCTGCACCAGCCACCTGGCCAGATGCAAAACATTAACAAGAACAAGCATGAAATAGGGCTGGTCTACACACAGTCTGTATCTCTTTAATTATATATGTTCAGCAGCCCATATAGCTAAATCAATGTCCTCACCATAGATGGAGTTATAGGAGTGCTTGTATTGCTACAGCTTCTCCTTTCCATGTATAATTTGATAGTACAATTGGTACAAACACTGCATGTAGATCAGGCCTTAGTCATGTTTGTCTCTACGGCTGTAGTAACACATCTGCTCCTTTGTCTCAGTGCCAGAAGCAGGGCCTCTTCCCCCTCACACATGCACACATTTGGGCTTCACACCCTCCCTGCTTTGCTAAGCCCTGCAGTCGCCTTATTCAACTGCCTGAATTCTGTGGAAAGAGCAAACTGGAGGTTTCCCTTCTACTCATCTGTACCTCTGAGACATTGAGGCACATCCAGAACTGACTCAGTTTTCTCTGCTCCATCATCCTGACTTTCCTCCTTACTTTCTCTTTCCGTTTTCCCTCTCCTTGTTTAGTTTGGCACTCGGCCTCTAAAAAATCCACTCTCTGATTCACCTACCACAGACCCTGACCAATACCGGGGATGAAGTGAGATCTGTTTACTCAGGTATGCAATGAGGTCGTTTCTTCCACTTCTATCCGTAATGGAAAATGACTTCAAGGGGAAAGAATGGGTTCAAAATTGTCTCAGACTAAGAGTGGACTGAGTTCAGCCAGATCAAGTCCAGACTTCTCCTTGATCATTGCTTCTTCACATCACAGCATGTCTCTTTTCAAGAGTCTTGATCCCAAGTGCTCTGCTCTAACCACCAGACTACACTTCTTGCTAGAGCTGGGAATAGAACCCCACAGTCCTGACTCCCAGTCCTCTAGTCTAGCCACTACGCCCCACTCCCTCTCAGAGCAAGGAATAGAAACTAGGAGTTCAGATGCTCAGTCCTCTGCTTTAACAACGAGACCACATTCCCCTCCCAGAGCTGGAAACAGAACAGACTCCCCAGGCCATGTGCATGTCCAGCTCAGCACAGGGCTGGCTTTATACGTGGTACCCTCTCAATGGCAGGATGGAGGAGCAGTGCTGAAAAATGGCTTTGAGGTAAACTGGATCTAAGTGAGATCTGCTCCAATGCCTTTGCCCTCCAGTACTTTGTCCCCTAGTATGGGTATTCTCCAGTGCCCCCTCTGTCATTAGTGTGCTCCAGTGTCCTGCTTTCTGTATTCCCTTACGTAGCCTGGACCATGCAGAAATCTGCTCTTCTGGCTTCTGTCCCATCACAGCCTGTTCTCTTCTGCACTCTGGAACCACCCCTCCTGTACCTATCTCTCTGTTTACCTAGCGCTGCTCAGCATACTAGCAGAGCAGGTCCCAAATACAAAGAAAACAAATACAAAGGAAAGCAAGACTCTCTCCCCTTTCGCTGTCTGCAGGAACATCTGGAGAGGATGAAGGCTTTGTGTTTGTGTATCCGTGCAGACGTGTGATGAGCTGACGAACAGGGAGCTAAATCACAGAGAGGAGCTCAGTTCTGATCACGGTGAAATCCACGCTCTCTCATCTCTCATGGAAAGGAGTTCCATTTTCTAGAGCCAAAGCTGCCCCCAAGAGATTAGTGGTTTACAGCTTCATTGTTCCAGTGGAATGGTTACAGAGGGAGAGATGGTCCTCAGGTAGATAGGGCCAATCTCAAGGAAGGATTTGAACATCAGGACAGAGATCCCACTTTATTCAATAAAGGAGCCAACAGAGAGTGAAGCACTAGGATGATGTATTCTCAGCAACCTGTATTGCTAAGCATACAGACAGATGCAGTTTGCATCACTTGATGATTTCTCAATTTCTTTGGCGTCACTCCCAGCTATAATGAGTTGTAATAATCCAGTCTGGCGGTCATGATTGAATGGATCACTTGCCTGTCTGACAGGATAGGGTCATGGGGTGATTCTTGATATGTCAGCTCCAGGAAGGTCTGGAAACGTCATCACTGATTTCATCTGAGTGCGTGTCACCGCTCTCCAAAATCTCACAAACAATTTTCTGACATCAGCCTCTGTATTTGACTTGGCAGAGGTCTGGAACAGCTGGTAGGCCCGGGACAGTCTGAGTTTAGAAAATACGAGGGTTTCCGTGCGTTGTTTGTTCACTGGACTCCATCTCTGCTGTGCAGAAGCCTCAAATTGCACTAATTTGCTCACTGAAGTAATAGCTGCCCCATGTGCTCCATGAAAGTATAACAAATGCTGCATCAGAGCACCTGGTTATTGCAGTGCTCTGGGATGACCAACTGGAAATTCTTTGGCAGCTTCAGCTATGTGGAAAGATGATGATTTTTATTGAAATAAACATGAAAATGAATACTACCATCAATCCAATGTGCCCGTGCTGTTCTTTAATTGGATATTAGATTCCATGTATTTATGTTGCCTTGATACTTTCAATGGGTTGCAGGATTTTAACTTGAAAATACATCATTGCTTCACCAAAGGGACCAGGGAGGTGAGGAAGCTGGAGGTTTTGGCAGCTAATGGGGAATATTGGCAAGGAGGGAGGTTGGCACCTGGAGATGCTGACTGGGATTGTGGCGTGAGCGCAGAAGCAGGATAATACTGCTAAAATGGCCTGCAGTGAAACAATTCATGCTGACATTTAAATGATCCTAAGTAAGTTCCAGCAGCTCTGAGCCACAGGACCTGCGTGGAGCCCATGGGGTTCAGAGCAAAGCTTTTCAGCAGCAAGACCTGGACTTCTCCCCCCAGAAAGCCAGATGAGCCCCGATTTTACCCTCTCTGAAGTGAAATGCAGACCCATCTCTGTGCAAAAGCCTTCCACAGAAATAACCCAAAAGAACGGATCAGCATCTCAGCCCTGCAGCAACAGGAATACACTGATGCTATACCAAGTATCAAAAGCATCTAAACCTAGCTCACTCTAATGGCAGAGAGAGAATAACCTCCTTGAGAAAAATTGTGGAGGTGTGAACATTTTGTATGTGCCTATGTACCACAGAGAGGGATGTGTTTGAAATGATAGCTAGGTTAGTTGGATAGATAGAACAGTTTGGAAAAAGAAGTGAAGAAGAATCCCATTGATCAATTGAAACTGCAGGGAGTGGCACCATAGAAGCGTTGAAGATGGAATTTGGCCAGGACACAGGGGATAATACTTCATCTCCAATAAAAAATGCGGCAAGATCTTTAATAATAAATGATCAGAGCCACAGATTTTATATCTCATGCAAAAGATGATACCTCCTGGCCCCAGCGACCCCCGGAATCATTTGGTGGCATTGGGCTCAGTAAGGGAAGGTGTCAGTTACTGAATAATCAATATCACTTCCTGCAAAACACCACCTTAGCTCAGCAGTGACTCAGAAGGAAATCTTACTTCCTATGAAAACACCTTCACCACTTCTTGCAACATCTGGCTTTTCCCCTAGAGCTCTTCCAGCCATGTACTGACCAAGCCAGCCAGGCTTACTTTAAAGGATTTGATGGGATCAAGTATCCTCCCTATGCTTATTCACTGCTCATTCACTTGCCCATACCCAGCAGTGGAAATCCTTAATGCCCATCCTCGGTGACACGTTTACCCCTATGAGATTCAGCTGGTGCTGAGGAATTTCCTGCCCTATGGCAGAAACCTGATAGGTCTGCACACCGTCAGCTACACCAGAAGTGCCCACACCTTGCTCACATGAGGGCTGGCTGCCATCAATGGGCTGCTGTGAACGCTTACTGAGAGCTGGCAGGCTACAACAAGGCTGCGTGACATGGAGTAGATCGCAGCCATCCGCATTCTGCACTGCCCACTGAGTAGCTTCCACAACTACAGCTGGCACAGAGCAAGTGCAGAGTCAAGTACCTTAGCTCTGCCCCTACTGCCTGCCCCCACCCCAAAGTTAGGGATGTGTCAGGTCATTCAGGGGCTGGGCAGGAGGAGGCGTGGTTGGAGCTTCCCTACGTTCCAATGATTTCCTGCTGCCACAGCGCTCATAGGGATTATGGCATTAAGGGACACAAGTTAAGGCAGCCCTGAGGCTTCTCTAACCTTCTCCATTAGCCAACCTGGTGCTCTCCAGCCCTGGCACATAAGAAGTGGCCTCCCCTCTTTGTTCGCACCGTGCACCAGTGCAGAGATTAATCCCCGCCCCTACACACACACACGATCCTTGGGCCACGTTTAGACATGCCGATAGCATCTTCACGGTGCTCTGTGCTGCATTAGCTACAATGCATTGGGGTTGCCGCTTTGCCCAGAACTAATGTAACTGTGCTGCACTGACAGATCTTATTGCTAAATCCCCAAAATGAACGACTGGGTTTGGATGAAAGAAGAGCCTTTGCCCCACCCCAAGGCTCAAACCCAAGCTCTGGCTGTTTGAAACAATGAGTTGAGGGCCCCTGCAAAGAGCAGCCAGGTCCCGGGGCGGGGGAGGTTTCTGGTTCCCAAAGCACCAGGCTCAGGGAAGGCTGGCTGGCTGGCTCTCTCTAGAGGAGCCTTGCTGCTGAGAAAAAGGAGGAGCCTAGCTCAAAAGGACAGTGGAGAGCTGGGCACTGTTACAGAGAGGGAGAGAGCCAGCCTCAGAAGGAACAAATTTGGAGTTCTCATCAGAGCCAAGCCATCACTCAAAGCACGCGGAACAGCTTCTCCCTCTGGCCATGGAGCCTGCTGCGTATGCTCCCTCAACCACCTCCTGCCACTCACCTCCATGCAAGCAAACGAAATGCTGAGCAGTTCTGCAATCATTAGGGCAATGCTGTTGGGCCTGTCCCTTCCCTCTCCGCATACCTAACAGTGCCCAGGTCTCATGGCATCACGCCCCTCTTGTCCCATGGAGCATTGCTTTCCAGCCCCCAGACAGCCCAAATTAGCAGTGCCCAGGCTGTGTCAGTCAGTGGGCTCAGGCATGAAGCCCTCTCCTCTGCACCTCTCTGCTTCTGCTGGGCATGGCCAGACAGGGCTGCATTTGGGCAGTTAATATTACCTATTGTATAGGCAGAGGTTTAAAGCTTGCAGTATGTGTCTCCATACACCCAGCCCTGTGACCAGCCTGAGCCCAGGCAACTGAGAAACAAGATTGAATGAATCAAAGAAGACCCACACTTCAGAGACTTTAGTTAGGAGGAAGCACACCCAGTGGGTCACATCCTGGTATTTGACACCTTGTCATCTAAACGTTCCTCATCAGAAGTCTGATTCCAGTGCAGCTTGGATTCCAAACCGCGCTCTGTCATAATACAGTGAAAACAACCTTGACTCTCAGCCAGCAACAGCACCAAAGCTGACTAATTCCCTGGGACTATTTGAACTGGTGTGGGGATACGCTGGTGACAAGGTAGAACCTTTACCTCTGATTCTCTGTTGCCCTTGTGGGGTGATGCACAGTTGTGCAAAGTGGACGTGGAAGAGGCTACTGTTCTGATCTGGGAGAATTTTACACCCACTTCATACCGATGCAGATGGCTCCACAAGATGCAGGCCAACGGAGAATCACGGCCTTAATATTGCTGCCTCAATGGAGCAGCTTTGTTGTCAATTTTGTGTTTGCCATTCAGTGACACACTCAGCTGCTCTAAGAGTTTTTTAAAGCTACCCAGAAGCTCCCAGCTGGCACTGGGCAAAGCAGTGTTCAAAGGCAGGAAGGAATTCCCCATTCCCAGCTTCCAGCTCAATTCTCAGAGGATGCCTGTGCACTAGGATTCCCAGCATGTCTCCCACTGCTGCTTTAACGTCTATGCTAGCAAGAGTGTAAGTGAAAAGTGCCTCCCAGCTCCTGAGAAACTCTCTCCTTGGGGGCTGCTCCTCATCAGTGCTTTCCTCCCCGCTTCGTTGCATTTCTTCATCTTACTCTTTGGATCATGGTTTATAAGCCTGGTTTTAATGGTGCCTGCAGCTGCTAGCCCTGCCCATTTCTTCCGAGTACCCGTGCGGAAAGGAATGTTTACCTCTGCAACCAGGGACTGGTAGCAGCTCAGTGGTTGGAATCAGACCCCCAAGCAAGAAGTGGCATCCAGATTCCAGGCATTCAAATACCAGGGAGGTGTTCAGATGGTTGCCAACAGTCCCTTATTACAAGGGACTTCCCTTATTTTTTCATCTCTGTACAACAAGATCAAGAGTTGCTGAGTGCTGCAAAAAGCAGCAAGAAATATCCCTGGCGAACGTAGGTGAGTACTGCTTCTTCTTATTATTAATAATAGGAGAAGGGGTGGTGCTAGGGTGGTAAGAAAACAGTTTCTTATTTTTGAAATGCCATGTTGGCAGCCCTAATATTGGATGGATGGATGGATGGATGGATGTTTTAGCTCTCTCCTTTCCCTTTCCATCACCTGTAGGGTTTTAATCCAAAGAAGGCATCTTAGGGAAGGCAGATCTCCTCCCACAAGACCTGGGGCATATGCTATCACCTGTGACCATCAACCGCATGAACACTGCCTCCTTTCCCATCCCCACTGCTTCCCGCTTTCCCTTCTTTCAACTCAGAATGCCAAGTGTGCAGGGCTGGGGCTGGGCAGTGAGGGGAACTGGGATGACAGGAGAACTTGAAATAAATGTTGCTTAAACCACTCAACTCTCCAGAACCTGACAAACTCTTAGAAACTGTGTTCCGCTTCCAACTGGGGTGCATAGGAACCTAGGGGGTTGTGAGCAGAGTGAACATCAGTCTCGTTATCTTGGCTATTTATCTGTCCTGACCATCCCTAGGAACCTCTCTGTCCTTCTGGTGAAAGCCCTGACAATGTCCTTGCTAAGACACACTTGGCTTCTTTGCACTGTCACAGGGGCTTTTGGGGGAGACGTGAATGGCAGGGTTGATTGATCCAGCTGAATTCCCATCTCACACACCAGCATGTAACTGGGCCTCCGTGTCATCTCTTTCCCTTTCCTCTGAGGTTCCCGACTTCAGCGGGCCAGTCACTGCTCTGAGCTCCTCAGGTCTCACACTCCTTCCAGGTGAACTTCAGTGGATCTGACACAGCCAAACCCCACACCCGTTAGGCAGTCAGCCAGGCACATGGCTTTGGGGGCTGAGCTGGATTCCTGGTTAACCAACACTGCAGAGCTCTTCTGTTAGAGGAAGCACTGAATTAACTCTGCAGGGAAGGCTGCTGCCCTCTCAGTCCCCAGCAAGATGTGGTGAGATGAAAGCTGCAGTCCCACAGAGGCTGATGTGTAATGCTCCTCCCATGCTTCCATCCTTCTAGGGGTCCTGCTCCATCCCAGCTGCTTGCTTCCTCACCTCTGAGTCCCCAGCATCACCTACAGCGGAGCGAATCAGCGAGTCATCACAGTCACCTTTCTGTCTGTTTGGGGATCACACCCACCAACAGATCCTGGAAGCGCCCTCCTCTACCCCACTTTATGTGCTGCTTGAAATGCTTCGTGGCTGATTATCCTTTGTGAGGAGCCCACAGGCAGCTTGAATATTGTCACAGGTGTCATTTCTGTGCCCCATTGGAGGATTAGCAGAACCAACCGACACCCCATGAATTATGAGTGGCAGACGTCATCAGGCAAATCTCCATCTGGAAGTTCAGTTCCATGGGACTTTATTGTCATGATAAATTGCAGCAAGTGCTTCCAAAGTGTAAAAAACGAGACAGCCTCACGGGTGCCGGTCAGAGAAGGGGTATGTCCCACCCGGGCTAGAGTTACATGCTGTTCTTGGGGTTGGAAACCCTGAGTCCATGTGTCATTACTGTCGACACCTGAGCTGGTGGCAGGTTGCTCTGAAGCGCTCTGCCTGCCAGGGAATATTCAGGCTTCCTAGTTTTTATTTTTGATCGTATTTGGATACAAATGTCCCAAGAGATTAGGAAGAAACGAGGGAGACAGAGGCAGGATAGTTTCTGGAGACAGTGGTTTGCTCTACATTTCCCTATGGAGAATGAGGAGCTCTCAGTCCCTTCTGAGCCACTGGACCCATTACGTTTAGGGGCCAAGCTGCCAGGAAGGGGTTGTCACACCATGTGTGTGACTCTGTGTTAGCTGCTTCTGTGAGGCTTTGGGGGGGGGGGAGGGAAGTTTATGTAAATGCCAATCATTATTAGGTTTCACTCTTTGTAGTACAGTAGCACCTTGGTTCCAATCAAGATCAGGACCCGCTCGTGGTAGGTGTTGTACAAACACATACTGAGAGGCTAGTCCCTGCCCCATAAAACTTGCAGTCTAAAGGGACAACAGCAAAGAATTGAGTTGTTGAAGGTCACACAACAGGTCTGTGGCAGAGTTGGGGACAGAACTCAGGTCTCCTGAGTCCTGTTCTAAGGCCTTAGCTGCCACATCACACTGCCACTTAAATAGACGTTTCCCAGAGAGGAAAAGAAAGGAGCTGGGAAAGAAGCAAGCCGATTCAGGCAATGGACTGTTTAAGGAGGAATCTCATTAAAGCACAATAAAGCCACAAGCTCTTGGGGCAGGTCTACACTTCAACGCTGCAGCTGCGTTGCTGCTGTAGCACTGCAGTGAAGATGCTACCTACACCGATGGGTGGGCTTCTCCCATCGGCACAGGTCCTCCACCTCTCCAAGATGCGTAGTTATGTCGCTGGAAGAAGTCTCCTGTCGACTTAGTGCTGTCTATACTAGGTCAGTTTAACTGCGTCACTCAAGGGTGTGGATTATACCATCTTAATTTCCTAATGGAGACCTGGCCCTAGAAAGAAAGCAAATAAGAGGGGATCTGAAAAAAGTATATAATAAAATACAATGAATGGTCTAGATAAGGGAGGTTGGGAGCTTCAACTCTCCCCGTCTCATAATAAAAGAACAAGAGGAAAATGAAAAGATGACCAATTCAGAACTGATAAAAGTAAATACCTTTTCACACAACGCATGCTTTAACTGTGGAACTCTCTGCTGCACCCTAGAGTTCAGCCAAGTCTCCCCTATAACAGACATTTCCCCTCACGTGCTGCAGCTCAGCATGCAGCTCACCCACCCCCCAGGGCCAGCCTGCAACAACAACACCTGGAGGGGGGCCACATCCACGTCGAGTCTAATGGAACCCTATCTAACCTAGCTGTTTTAGCTAGGTAGTTCTAATGTGCCCCTTTCCACCGTATGTAGGCTCTAAAGCTGCCAGTGCTGCAAAGATGCCCAGGGTAGGTGAGGAGGAGGGCTTTCCAGCCCTTAGTGCAGCATTACCTCCAACTGGAGTGTTGCTGGGTAGCTGAGACGCACTCAAGCTTCTCACCGGTCCCTGCATCCCAAGCCCTACACCTTTTTTCAGCCTCAGCGCTCGTTCCCCTCGTTCCGCTGGATGTGGAAGAAGAGCCTTGGCATGAACCCTGGCAGTAAAACCCCAGTCCTTTGGCAGCCTGCCAGCTCCTGCGGTTATACAGTCACACCCACCGTTACAGACCTGGCTCCTGGCATGGACCTTACACCAATACGAGAGGCACAACCCATTGGCACTCAATGACTTTACGGGGCTCTGCCAGGCAGGTGGGCAAAAGGACACTGGCACACACAGAGAAGGGGCTCTCAACTGCGCTGCGCTCTGTATGACGCTGCACTCTGTGCAGATCAGAGGCTCCCACACCGGTTGGTTTAGACAGTGACTACAGACAGTCGTGTGTCCAAGTGTTGGTGTGCGGGGGAGGGAGGGTCTGCATGACCGTTGTGTGCAAGTGGGCACAAGCATACAAGAGGGGGATGTGTGTGCTTCATGGGGGGAGGGGTCGCACAGGAGTGGCTAGGGAAGAGTGTGAGGGAGCTTTCCCAGTCTGCATGTCTTTCCGCGTTCTCTCCACGTGTGTGAGTGCGAGAGAGTGGGAGTTTCCATGTTGTGTCTAATAGACTCTTTGTTTAACCAGAGCAGAAGGAAGAGGAAATCATCCGCATGTAATGAATCCATTTATTTGATGGAGTTCCCCTGGAGAGGGGCCGGAGAGCAGGGTTTATGGAAAGCACCAGATTGCTGCTGCTGGGAGGGGGGACACCAATCTGGTTTTGATTTTCATTCATAAGTGGAGGCGGCCACACAAGCTAAGGCCTCATAAATGTCCCGCTGAGGAGAGTGGCCCATTGGTGTGGGGCTGTCAGGCTCCATCCTGGCCATTAGTACTGATCAGCCCCAGTTCTCTGACTCATTCCAGCCCTGCTGTACTGGCTTCCTAGGATGTGTTTCCCCAAGTAGCAGCTATTCAAAGGGGCCTCTCCTCCCAGCTGCTCTGGGAAGCTTTAAGGTGAGCGGGGAGGGGAGCGTGTAGAAGCTAGCAGAGGCCTCCCATTAGGAGCCAGGGATAGAGCTGCAGGAGGCTGGGGACTGAAGCCCTTTAAATTGAAGAGCCAAGTGCTGTCCATGGAGCGTGTGCAGCACACAATGAATGATGGGATTGTAGTTTTGCTTTGTGCTCACATCTGCCTGACAGATCTTGCTGCATGTGGGTCCCAAAAGCATGGGTAACTCACGGGAGAGCTGATTAATAGCAAGTTCAGATCGTTGTTACAGAGCCTTAACCTGCTGAAGCAGTGAGCCCCATTTTCAGCCAGTGCATTTTGCACACGGATTTTCAGTGCCTTTACGGCTAATGGATTCTACTGCAGGACAAGTAGCCCTGGCGCTCAGCATCCAGTGAGACCAGTTCCAAAACACCGTTGCCACATGAAACCTGTTGAATGCTTTGTCCTTAACGCTTCATTTGTGAGAGACTTTATGGCCAAATCCACCCCTCTACGCTTCAGCCGTCAGGCTCACAGGGCTCACGCTATGGTACTAAAAATAGCCGTGTAGCCGGTCGGGCGCGGGCTGGAGGTCAGGCTCTGACGCCCACCCCCCTCCCTGGGCGTCAGAGCCCTAGCTCCAAACTGAGCCCAAACGTCTGCACAGCAGTTCTGAGCGCCGCAGGGCAAGCCCTGCGAGCTCCAGTCTGTAGCCCCCAGGCTCTGAGAGTCATAGCCCATGCTTGCTGTGGAGACGCACCCCAAGTCTCCTCTAAAAGGAGCAGTGTATCTTGTTGGAGGCCTGCGAGCCTATTCAAGAGCCTGCCGGCTCAGCAGCACCTAACGCCGCTTTCTGCCTCAAGAGGAGTGAGCCATTGTGCCCTCCCACTGGCATCAGGGACAAACCACCCCCATGGCACATGCCCTAGCCCCAGATTTCACGTATTCTTGGCCTTTGGGCTTTCACTGCATCCCTTGGTTCTTTCCAATAACGCAGGAAGAAGCGGTTCAGGGCTCCTTGGAATTGCCAAGGCAGCACAATTATTGTTGGCAGGCTCTGCTGCCCTCTTAACTCTGGTTGCAGAAGAAGCCGTTAGAGAGCTGTGAAGAGGTTGCTTGGACAGCGAACAAAGGTGGCATGTGGGAACAGGCTGTTTTTCTGTCGCAGCTCAAAAACTGAATCCTGCTAAGCAAAGACGACTTGAGAGGATGAAAGAGCGAGGAGTGATCCAATGACTTCCTCTCCCTGCCTGACCAATAAGCCCACATCTGACCTAGTGAGAACCTTGCCCACCCCCCTCCTGCACTCCAGAGCCAATGCAAAGTTGCACGCCATCAGGCAAATGGTGTCTCTCCCATAACAGACAATACGTAGCTGAGTGAGCCAAGCGTTTCTTCCTGCTCTACTAGTAGAGAGTCTGGGTCAATTTTTGTTCTCCCAGCCACAGGGAAAAAAGAGAGAATGAGGTACTTATATATATATATACATAGCCCCTAAAACTGATGGAGTAGATCCCCTAGTTGCAGATCTCCAGCAGGTGGCAAGAAACTCATTCAGAAAGTGACTCTCCAATCTGTGGGAGGGGAAATTAGGGAATCCAGAATGGGGCTAGTCAAATTCCGCCTGACAAACATCATCTACACCCTCCATCCCAGATATCTTTCCAACCCTTCCCATGTCTGGCCTAGGTTCTACCAGAAGGGGCAATTTACTGAATAGACTGATTGTGTGACATGCAGTCAGTGCTGGTTTATAGCACTACAGTGTGCGCTATGAATGGGATTTCAGTGTAATGAGAATGCGAGTGCGTAACATAGAGAGACCAGCTGCAGGGGTTGAATAGAATCCACTGGAATCTCCACTAAGACCAGGAATAAGTCTTGCTTCTTCTGGAGCCCCAGTTTGATGGCATCAATGTGCCTGAGAACCAAGAATGGGAACAACTGGTCAGGACAGTTTCAGTGTCCAAGCTGGGTGAGGAGCAAAAAGTAAACAAACAGCCTCAATACTCCACAGTTGTTGAGATTTTACCCTTTCTTTCCACATGTTCAAGAAAGTAGGGTTGCACTATATTATATCTACCTATCATTTAGATTCTTCTATGCCCCCCATCACTGTAGTATCTGAGCATCTCCCAATTTTAAATTTGTTTATCCTCACAACATCCCCTGTGAGATGGGGGGGGGGCCCCATGCTGTTATCCCCATTTTACAGATCAGAACTGAGGCTCAGATCCTCAAAGGTATTCAGGCTCCTAACTTTCATTGAACTCAATGGACGTCAGAAGCCTAAATACCTTTGAGGCTCTGGGCTAGAAAGACTAGTTGTCTTGTTCAAGGGCTCTCAGGAACTCTGTGGCAGAGCAGAGAATGAACCAGGGTTTCCTAAGTACCAGGCTATTGCCCTAACCACTGGTAGCATAATGCTGAATCAGAAGAACAGCCTGGAAGTGGCCTGAGAAACTTTACACAATCATCAGGAGGTTACAATCCCAGCAGAGATGGAGCAAAGCAGCCAGGGGAAAATGTGTGAGCTGTATTTACAGACTTGCACACAACCATACATACCACGACATGCTCACACATTATTGCATGGTTAGATATATGATTTGCTATCACACTCCGCAACATGTTTGTGGATGCTATGACACACTAGCACGTGCAAACATTATTATTAATTTATTATTATTATTATTTCTATTGCAGTGTCACCAAAGGATCCCAAATATTAGCTAACGCCATCATCTTCTCACCAACTAGCCCTTCTCTAACCAATCCCACTCTAGCAATTAAATCTGCCTGCAAGTCCCCTTCTCATCCCCCACTGATTGTTTTCAGGACACAAACTCTTCCTGTTATAAGGTGTATTTCATTGTCCCTGAAGTCTGGGATTTCCAATGTCTGTAAAGGAAGATGAAAACAGGGAAGCCATGTGCAATCCATTTAGCTTCCAGGTGATGGCTGGCAGGCAGAGCCCTACTGGATTCTGTGGTTTAGCTGAGGCCTCCAGATTCCTGTCCCTCCTGTACAGGGCATTTCTATGAAGAGGAAACCTTCATGAAAAGGGCCAGGAGGTACAGAGGAGAATGACTGTCTCTGAGCATTAGGACCAGGAAACAGAGTTCCCTGGAGTAACTCTGGTGAGCCGGTGAATCCACCATCCATGCTGCGGAACTGAACACACAAAGGATTCAGACAGAGCCTATGAGCAGAGAAAGTCCCAGCCTGGCCTTAGGTTCAATGAACCCTGCCACTTATTATGTAAAAGCTATAGGTTCCAGTGTTGACCCTTTAAAAAAGGTCTTGATAGGATGGTGTAAGTTGCAAACAACTCTCAGAGGAAACCAGCCCAGCATGGTTTGTCCAGGGCAAAGCAATTTTCCAACATGGCTCCTATCAGTTCAGGGAGGAGGTGACTTTCATCCAAGACCAGCTCAGCAAGGATTATATCAGATCAGTGCTGTTCCTATTGTCTTGGCCAGGGGTAGGTGACTTCAAATTAAGTCCAGCTCAATAAAGCGCCTAGCAAATCAGACCTGATTTACACTGACTCCTGTTAGTCTTTAAGAGGCTCCCACTGGCTTGGCTGACTAGGTGAGCTCTGGGAAAGAAACATACTTCTCCTCTCCCCAGGAAACCAAAGCAAACCATGAGTGGGAGCTCCAATGGGACATCACCAGTAGGAAAGCTCTCCCAGGTGGCATTCCTCAGGCTGACAGTGAGTGGGGCAAAAAGGAGAGGATGTGATGGTGTGAAAGCTCTGAAGAAGCTCAAGTCCCCCTGCCCATAGAGGTATCCATCAAGCCATGAGCAGGCCAAGAATGGTGCACTGACACCCAAAACTCTTTGCTTGTGCCAGAACGCTATGGCATCCACAGGTGTGTTGTGGCTGATGTGAGTGAGCATGCACTGAGGGTCTGAGTGGGACTTAAGTGGTAAATATGCCTTGTGTTGGCTGGGGCTGGATTTCTTGCAAAGGGAACACAAAAGGGGCACAAGCAAAGCCAGTGTGAATTTGTGTAAAAATTCAATAGTATATTCACCGAAAAATATTTGCAGTAACCTGCCTCCTTCCCCCTCAGCACAAACATCAACCAACTGGCTTGGGCTACCAGCCAAGAACAAGCTAACTGATCTCCCAGGCCCCACGGACACATGCTTCCACAGCACCTCAGCTACTTACCCCCCAGAATATCTGCTGCCCCTTGACTGCACTGAGCTCAGCTATAAGCACCCCTTGGCACTGGAGACACTTGCAGAGAGAGCACCTTCCTCATCAAGAGCTTTTCATCTCTTAACTGGTCAATAACACACTCCCAGAGAGGGACACTCAAGAGTGCCCTATATCCTGGAGAGAGGCCCAGTCCTGCAGCACCTCTTTCAAACTCAGCATGCACTTTTCCCTATCCCTTTTATTCCCTTGACAGAACAGGGAATCAAAAGGATTGCTTTGATTAGATGCTTATGGACACTTGATCATCTGACTTGCATCCATGCCACCCCCCCCCCCAATGAACCCTGCCACACCTCCCCCAGGCACAGATCAGTCTCCTAACACTGACTGACTGTGTGGGCTGCTTTGCTTCAGGACCAAGGAGCCTGCTGCAGTCCCCTCCAGCTGCGCTGTCGTCAGCGTCACGCTGACAGCTTCAAGCAGTGAAGAGAGGGGTTGTGTTTCTAACCTGTCCTCCTTTAAATAAACTTTCCCCAGCTTGTTCCTCTCCACTATGGTCAGGATTGTCTGTTTCTCACCGATTTCAGATCCTTAAAAAGAAACTTCAGAATACAGAAAAGATTTTCAAATCACTACATCTAAAAAAGAAAGAGGGAAAAAAAATCACCTCAGCACTAGCCTGCAGCATCCCCTGCTATTTCAAGTCCTGGGGTCCACACCTCCAACCACCCATACAGCTCTATTGACACCCCTCCCTCTGACCTACAGCCCCGCTGCTAACCCAGCCCTGGGCACCCCATACACAGCTCTGCCAATGCCCCTCCCCTCTCACCTGCAGCCCCTCAGTGCTGTTCTAGTCATGAGGCCCAATTCAGCTCTGCGGATGTACCTCAGTCCTGATGTATGACATCCCCTGCAAGTCTGGTCCTGGGTCCCACAAAAACAAGTGTTCCAATGCCCCTTAGTCCTGATTTGCATCACCTCCTATACTCCATGTTAGGTCTCCCATAGACAGAACTGTCAATCGTGGAACATAGGAATTGCCTCACTGGTTCAGACGTGAGATCCCTCTAGCCCAGTATCCTATCTCTGACACTAGCCAGCACCAGGCACTTCAGAGGAAGATGTAAGAACCCTGCAATTAGGCAGATATGGGAATAATCTACCCAGTGCATTACATCTCATCCTAATCTCTAATAGAGATAGGTTTCAAACCCTAATGCATGACGTTTAACACCCCATCCAACATTTTTATTGGCAGTAACTATTATCACTCTAAACATTGGTCATCCATATAAATGTCCAATCCCTTTGTGAATCTGGCTAAATTCTCAATCTCAAATTCCTGTGCCAATGAGTTCCACAATCTAATTACACATGGTGTGAAAAGGGATTTCCTTTTATCAATTTCAAATTTGTCACCTTTTAATATAATTGAATGTCCCCTTGTTCTTGTGTTATGAAGCAAGGAGAACAGAAGCTCCCAGTCTCCCATCTCATCCCATTCATTATTTCCTCATCGTTTTTCATAGATGAAAAACCCCAGTCTTTTCACTCTCTCTTCATATGAGGTTTTTCCCTGATCATTTTTCTGGCCCTTCTCTAATCTTTTTTGAGAGAGATGATCAGAACGACACACAGTATTCCAAAAGAGGCTGCACCGTTGATTTATATGATGGCATGATAATATTTTCTGTTTTATTCTCCATGCCATTCCTCATGCATCCAAACATCCTGTTTCCTTTTTTGACCATGGCTGCACATTGAGCAAAAGTTTTTCTTCAGTTATCTGCAATGATGCTCTGGTCCCTTTCATGCATTTATACAGTTACTTTAGCACTCTGTGAGAGGTACACATGGTTTACGTTATTCCCTCCCATGTGCACTACTTTACATTTACCAATACTGAACTTTAGTTGCCACTGGGTTGCCCATTCAACTAGCTTGGTTAGATCCTTTTGAATCTCCTCAGAAGACCTGCCTGGTCCTGACTGACCTACATTTGGTTAGTTTCCGCCTGTTGGTATTAAAAGCTCTGGCACTGCAAGTGAATAAATGTGCCATTACATAATGCAAAGCGACACCATTTGTTTTGTGTTTGTAACTCAGTTGTGTTGAACTGCATACTGTTGAATTCACAACGCTAGACAATGAAGGCCTCGCTCTACACAAAAGGAACAGCATAGGTAGCCAGCACTAGCTTCCCCAGAGCGTGTCACAGGCCCCACCTCTAGGTCCCTTGGAAGCTCAATCTCTATGGCGAGGTCAATCCATGACTGCTCTGGTGAAACTATCAAGGAAAATAATGCCAGTCAATTGCTAGGATGTTTTGGTGATGCGGACACTTGCCTGCTAGAAATCCAATTAACCCTCCTCCTCCAATCATTTCACATGTGGGCTGCCAAACAGCCATCAGATGGGAATGGCTTATTGTGAAAGGGGTTTGTCATGAGGCTGAACATCCACTTAAGAAGAAACCAAAACCGTCAACCTCATCTCCTCAGTAAAATACCTTCCAGCTGAGACTCTCTGCGACGTTCCTTCCCAACAGTGTGGTTTCCAGTTTCAGAACAGGGTTGTGAGTGTGCAGAGTCAAGAAGCTACTGCCTAGTGGCGCAAGGGATGGAGGTCCCAACCAAGTGTGGACCAGGAGTGAAGTGCAGAAGGTTAACACGGCCCATCCATCACTGGACAGCATGTCTGTGAAAAAGGAAATGACCATGAACTCAAGTAACAATCTTGTCTGAAGATGGGCTGAGTTCTCCCCAATGGCAACCAAGGAATATGATAGGGTGTGCGCGGGGGGAAAGGGAGGAGTGCAGCTAAGCTGATTTAGTGCTGACTTGTGCTTCCTCAAGAAAGTCTTATTCCCTCTCCACTGCATCTACATTTCTCTGCCTCAGAGATACAGAGTTTGAATATTGATTCCTCTTCCCAGTCACAAAGAGATTTAAAGTTTTGTTGTCTTGCCAGACCCATAAAAAGAGGCCATCACCGTGTGGCCAAATTGAAAAGAACAGTGTGTTTTAGGAAAACCCAATTAAGTTCTCTGGTCCCCAGTATCTCGCTTTCATCTCCACTGAGTACCAGCTTTTTCCTTTCCTACCAGCCTCAACCTCCTCTGATTCACTCAGTGAGATTATAGCCCAGAGCTCCCTGGGGCAGAGTAATTGAGTTGCCGTGTATACCTGCAGAGCATCATGCACAACAGTGTCTCTTTATAAATAATAATGATAGTGCATTCCTAGCTTGATGTCTCATGCCCAGGGCCATATCCTCAAACTCTTGCAAATTGCCCCCCAACACACACACATCATCCTACTCTCACCAATGGGGTTTGGACAGTCAGGCCTAGTGGTCAGAACAGGGGTGGTCAGAGGCCAGGAACAGCACCAAAGATCAGAGCTCCAGGAGTCAGAGTCAAGGATCAAAGTCAGGATCAGGAACCAGGAGTCAGAACTGGGGTCAAGAGTCTAAGAGCAAGCCAAGAGGCAGGTCCACACTGTGACTGGTAGCAGTCACCATGTAATTGCACTGACATTTTTCTGGAACTGCTCCTGGGCTTAAATAGGGCACCTGAACCAATCAGAGGCCACGAGGGGAGCTGTCACTCTGGCCTTCCAAGATAGAACTTCCTGTGGTGTTTATTTCCCCGGGACCTATGTGATAATGCATATGGCCCTCTTGTGACTGCTGGGTAGTGGCATGGAGGCGTTGGCCAGCAACGTCCCCTCAGAATGTCACAGCTATTCCCAGGGAGAGGAGAGAGAAAGGACAGGGTGAGAGAGGGCTGGGCTAAAATGCAACACACTCTCATGATCCTGGCCAGTGGAGTGGCCCCTCAAGGGCCATTAAATTGCTATAAATTGTGTCAGAGGCCAGTGTAGTCCCCAGTATCAGGAGAGAAGTGCCATAAAGTCACCCATGGTCCCTCCTCCCTAGGTGTGCCAAGTACATCCCAACCCTTTTTTGTGACTCACCTGCAGGGAATGAATTCACTGGCCTGGGATACACACCTAAAAGATTTGAGAAATAAAATGGCATGTAGTGTTTTCACCTGACTGGCAAGGAGGCAGCACATTTCACCAAACCACCCACAGGCCCTTAGGTAATGAAAGAATAAGTCCCCTTCTGGGTATTCTCTCAAGAGATATTCTTTCTTGTGGAAAATTGGAATGCAAAACAATGAGAAGCAGAAAGCACATACAATAATTAGGGATGGAGTAAACTGATCTGAGTAGCCTAACAACCTGAATTCCAATCCAGCCAACCTGAATCTTTGCCCCAAATGCCAGCCCAACCACCAAATCTTCCTAAAATTAAAAAAATGGTTATTTTTCCCCCTATTTTCAGTGCCCACAGTTTTTTGAGAGTCCATCAATTACCAGAAATTTACCAAAACACAGAAGAGCTTTTCTCACATAGATCACTCTGAACAGAACAGTACAGGGAATTACCAAAAATCTGGAAAGAAAGCCTGCTCTCTCAGGATCTGCAAATTGATTTCTAGGTTCAGACAAACATAATTTGTCCATTCCAGACTTATCTCAGGACTCAGCTTGGCATCAAGCCCAGGTGGCACCGATAATGCCACAATCCTAGACTTCTAACCATCAGGAAAACACAGTAGCAAAAAGGAACATCTTTCTAGTACTTACAGCTTCCATTAGGTACAGTAGAACCTCAAAGTTACAAACTGACCAGTCAACCACTCTCTTCATCTGGAACTGGAGGTACACAATCAGGCCGTGACAGAGACCAAAAAAAAAAAAAAAAAAAAAGACAAATACAGTACAGTATTAAATTTAAACTACTAAAAAAAAAGGAAAGTTAAAAAAAAAAAAGTTTTGACAAGGTAAGGAAACTGTTTCTGTGCTTGTTTCAGTTAAATTAAGATGGTTAAAAGGAGCATTTTTCTTCAGCCTAGTAAACTTTCAAAGCAGTATTAAGTCAATGTTCAGCTGTAAACTTTTGAAAGAACAACTGTAACACTTTGTTCAGAGTTACGAACATTTGAGTTCCGAACAACCTCCATTCCCAAGGCATTCATAACCCTGAGGTTCTACTGTAACTGATCTTAAGTGTGCATGCTCTGAGAAACACCCTGGGGGCTTTGATGGCTGACCTCTCCAGAACTGAAGAGCTTTGGCAGAGACTCAGTTGGCATATTTGTTATATGGTGCCAGCATAATGTTTCAAAGTGCCTAAAAAGGAGGGAGGAGCATGCAAAAGTTGGTGTGTTTGCATGGGAGGAAAAGGGAAGCAGTGGTGGAGCCAATAGGAAGGCAGAGGGGGCAGCTGCCCCCCCAACCCCCGCCAACCCCAGCGTCCATTAGGTGTATGTATGGCATCTTTTCAAGCATAATTTTCAACTGAAAAATGGCCAAGACTCACTGCTCCTCCTGATTCTCCTTAGTTACAAAATCTGGCTCTGCTACTGGGGCAAGACCTAGGGAAAAGGCAAGACTAGCTGAGAACAGACTCCATTCAAGTTGCATACAGACCTCACACAAAGCACAAAGAATTGGTCAGTAGATTGAAGCCATCTGGCTGGAGCAGCCGTAAGAAGAAAACTTTGCAGGAGGTCTCTCCATCATACCCCAGGATGCTCCAATATCAGAGTACAATATGGATTTCCTCCATTCCAAAAAAGTGCAACTAAACGGAGGGAGGAGGGAGAACAGGAATCTCTGAAGTTTGTCTTTCTGATGTCCTCACAATGTGAGAGTCCAACTGGCACTCACTCTTGCAAAGGATTTCAGTCCTGACTCTATGCCTGGTTATGTAGATCCTGCTGTGTTTAGAGGCCAGGAGTCTAAATCCTGGCACTGGGGTGCAGATCCTATGCTGCGTTCAAAGAATGGAGTGCAAACCTTGGCACTAGTGCAATGTGTGGTATCCTGCTGTGCTCAGAGGCAGAGGGTGGTGGAACTTTTTGCATTCAGAGCCTGGAGCTGTGGATTTTCTCATGCTCAGAGGATGGGAATATAAAGCCGATAGATGTCCAAATTAAATACTCAAAGAAGCAGTTTCTGCAGTGGCACTGGAGCCCACCAAAAGGAAGGATAGGGGATCATTGGCTTTGCTCACATTGTGCTGGGATATTTTGTATTTTAGTCATAACAGGAGAGAAGAAGAATCCAGTCTATCCACTCCAGCCAATAGCATAAGAGCATTAAGGGAGACAACTGCTGTTAGACCTCCAAGGCTTTCCAAAGTAAAAGACAACCATAAGACTCTATCCCTCCAGAAAAAGAAATTCATTGATGTACGAGGACAGGTGGAGGGCTGAGGAATTCCTGCTTATTTCCTGAACTCATCTCTACTATTAACAAGCCCACCCATTGCTGAGGTACAGCTGGATGTTTGTCACAACCCAACCTCACTTTTGCTCAGAGCTTCCCTGAAATAGTCATCAGCAAGGCTGCTTTATCATGGCATTTTTAGGGAGTCACAGACAGGTCATAAACCACAAGATCACATACCACAGGCATCATTTTATAGCCCAAGTAATCTTTGTGTTTGCATTTTCATTGCAAATGAATGAGGCTTGTGCTTTGATAACAGTGAACAAAGCTGAACATACTACAATACAGCAGCTGCTGTTTTACAGCGGGCCTTTATAAACTCTTTTTTAACAACTTTCTTCACTGTTTGTTTGTTAAAGTTCTTTTTTTCATCTAGGTTGGGGAAGGGAGAAACTTCATCGCCTCTGGAGATATCAAAGATTCTGCTAGGAGTTCCTTGGTCTGGTTGCCACAATGTTGTTGCTGAACTTCTGATCTCTGTGATCTTCCTATGCAGTCAAGAGGCTTGTCTACACAGGGATAGCCAGAAAAAATAATATGAATTAACTGAAGGTGTGAATTTGAAATGAATTAGGTAAACCACATCAAATCAGTAAGTGAAAACCATCATTCAAAATTAAAGTGCCCTTAATTTAGCTTAGTTTAATTCACTTCCAAAGTGAATTAAACTAAACCAAAAAAGGCCACTTTAACACTGAACAACAGCGTCCACACATGGATTTAATGTGATTTAACTAATCCACTTAAAAAGTTAATTTGAATTAATTTTTCCAAGTGTCCCTTTGTAGACCAGTCATAGATTTTAACTTGGCAGAACACAAGATTATCAGTGTAAGTGGTTCAACTGTAACTGTCACATCTACTTGCCCATAAGCAACAATCCCAAAATGTCAAAAGCCATGATGTATACCTAGAAATTTAAAAAATCCACCTGAGAAATGTTTCTCTGAGGCATTTCAGGTGGTGATAGCAGTGCCACAGATAGCATGGCTGTGGACAGTAGCAGCTGGAATATATAGTAGGAAAAATACCTATGAGACTAAAGTCCTATTGCAAAAAGAAGTTGGATTGATTTCCCCCACTGGATTTTACTTGTTTACACTTAGTCTGAAATCTTGGAAGGAAATGTAATTAAATTATTACTTTGTTGTCTTAGTTTGAAAAATAATCATATCCACTGGGAAAAGCAGGAAACTTTGGAAATGTAAACAAGTTGTTTTCAAATAAGTTCAGTTTCTTATCATGGTGCCGCCTTCTTCTCCCTTTCCCCTACTCTCTGCCTAGTATCTCCTGTCATGTCTTTCTGTCTTCCTTCACCTTTTCTTTCCTCCACAACTTCCTTATTTCTGTTTCAAAAACCTTCTCCCCCAGCCCCTCAGCTCCATGTTATCAAAGGCTAATTAGTTGCCACTTTTGCACAAATCTGGACATTTAAGGAGCTTGTCAGTTTACGGAATGGACCAGTCTCACCTGCTAAGAAGCATCCTGCTAATTGTACCTGAGGTGAGATGAGGTATGAGTGATGAGGTATGTGTGAGATTAACTTCTCAGTAACCCATGGGCTTTAACAGGTCAGGGTTACTATGCAATGCTCAGAAGGGCTTCTGAAGTCCAGTGGCTCTGGATGGATGGGCTGTTTGGTGAGCTGCACTTCTGATGAACAGTAACTAACTGATCGTTACTAAGGCCCAGATCCACAAACGTATTTGGGTTTCTAACTTCCAGTGACACCAATGGAACTTAGGAACCTAAATACCTTTGTAGATCTGGGCCTGAGTGACATTAACTGATTCCTTTCTACAGACATCCTAGGGACAGGAAAAAAAACAGTGCACAATGTCCATTGCTAGTTTTTTACTCTTTCCCAGGACTCTTTGCAGTGGTATAATTGACATTGATTGACAGGAACTGACTAGATCAGTGGTTCCCAACCTGTGGCCTGGGGGCCAAAATTGACCCAGGGGGCTTTCAAAGTGGCCCACAGCTCCCTTCCTGCTGGCTGCAGAAGGGAGCCATTGCCTAAGGACCCAGGCAGAGCGTGTTTCAGGGGCCCTAAAAGATTGGTGCAGGCTCCTTGCTGCAGCCAAGGGGATGGGAAATCAGCGCTCCCCTCCTCCTGGCTGTAGTAGGGAGAATGGCAAAGTGCTGCATCTGGGTCCATAGGCACTGGGGTCCCTGCTGGAGCGAGGCGGAGGGAAGCACTGATCTAGGGACCCAGGTGGAGCACATAGGAGTACAGGATGCATGTGGTTTCCCTGCTACAGCCAGGGGGATGAGAAATCAGCGAGTAGGCAGCCTCCTCATTGAACTCCTTCTGACTGGCTGCAGTGGGGAGGGGGCCATGTTGGCAGAGACTGGTGGCCTTTCACGGTTGTAAAAATGATATCTGTGGCCCTCGAGCCAAAGAGGTTGGAAACCACTGGACTAGAGCCTGCTGCATACCACAGCCGCCCTGAGGGAAGGGGGGCCTGCCTAGTGTTGTGATTTCCCTACCAGTGACTTGCTTGCTGCTGAGTGTGACTGCTGCAGGTGGTGTCCCGCCTCCAAGGTGCAACTGCCAAGTACAAACCTGTGGCCTTGTGTCTCCAACTGGGGACCTGGCAATGATTTGTTGTGAGCATGTCACACATGGAGGAGAATGCAGACAATGTCCTACCCCCCAGATAAACCTAGTCTTGAACCACCCACAGGCTTGAGGGGAGTGGAGTTGACTGTTATATGGCAACATAGATTCCGTAACTGAATGTTAAAACGGATGGTGGAGAACCAGCAGCCGCTTCTGTAACAGATGGCAGTCCAGCTTAACAACAGGAGCAGCAGCTATGGCTGGCACAGTACGTTTTGCAAATTCAAGGAGTTATCCAGAGTTTTCCTATGGGCCCAGCCCTCATGACACCAGCTGTGCCAGTTAGGCTAACAAAGACAGGCCTCAAGGATGACCCTGAGGCCTTTCTCATGACTTTTCGAAATGGTGAATGTGGCTGCTTGAACAATGGCCCATCCTGATGGCTCCTTATTCGACAGTGGTGGCACCGGCCATGTAACAGGGACTTGGTGCGGTGGTTGCCCAGAACTATGCCCAGGTCAGAGCAGCCATTTTGGATTGCCTGAATTTTACATTGACCTGTCATCAATGTTTCTGGGAGAATTCTCTCTTAGGAGTCCTGCACAGTGGCTCAGAAATTGCTGGACATCTGCAAGCAGGGGCTGAAGCCAAAGCCATGAACAGGGGGTTGGGCTGCAAAACTCATATTGGTGGAGCAGTTTGCTCAAATATTCCAGGCAGGGGGTAGAGATTGGGTTCCAAAACACCATCCAAGATTGTCTGGCTGATGGAAAATCTCATGGCTGCTTCAGGGACACCTAATGAAAGCCTGCTCAAGAGGGAAAGAACTAGCCAGGGAGACCAGCATCTTGGGAGCCCAAACCCCAGACATGAACCTGCTGCCCTGAAAAGGACCTGGGAGATCATGTGGGGGGAGACTGGCAGAGAAGCCTGGACACCCTAGATGAGAACCTGGGCATGACAGCATGAGCTACCTGAAGTGCCCCAGAAGGGAAAGCCAAGGTGCCATGCTGGTTTGCCTGACAAAGGTTTGAAGGTTAGGGACCCAACCCACCAAAAGCTGAGGTCTGCTTTTTGTGGGGGCTCACAGGTCACATGTGCCAAGACTGCCCCTACTTTGAGAGCAAGTATAGGCATGTCTGGACAGCAGAAAGTGAGGCATGCAAGCCCCCCGAGTAAACTGACCATCCCCATCCAAGTAAATGGGACTACGATGACAGAACTGGTCAATGCAGAGTATAGCCAAACCTTATTCCAGGACCACTTGGTAGAGGACATAGGACCCCCTAAGGAGACCATTTATCTACAGTGTATTCATGGCAATATTAAGCTCTACTCAAGTACGCAGATCCAACTGACCATACAGGAACACACAGGTCTGGCCTCAACCCTTGCCTGCCCACTTAATTTGGGTCAGGATTGAGAGTGCTTCGGAGAGGTACTGAGAAGACTTGGAGAAGCCCCAGAACTCCTCTTATATTCTGAACAGGGTTGCCCAGAATCTCATAGAGGTAAGTGAGAAAGCAGGGCTCACAGAGGGGAGTTCTGCCAATAAGAGGCTCCCTCAGTCTCCCAACCAAGTGAGGAGCCAGCGGCGGCAGCTCCCCCCCACCAAGAATCAGGCATTCCAGCAAGGTTGGCTGTGGTGAACAGGGAGGTAATAGATCTCTATCGAACCAGCTTATATCCATGATTAAAAATCCAAGCTGAGTGGCTTTACTTCCTAGAGGTGGACAGCCAGATGGGGGAAACAGAGACACGGCTTCTAGTTCCCCGGCCATGTTGTCAGGAAGTCCTACACCCAGCTCATACCATACCATATGCAGTGCATTTAGGCCAAAAAAGAAAAAGAAAATCCAGGCCAGACTTCTGACCTGCTTCTTCTGGCCCAGAATTTATAAAGAAATCAATGACTTCTATGCCCCTTGCCCAGAGTGCCAACTAGTTACTCTTAAAAGAATTTCAAAAGCTTGTTTTAGACCCTCTCCTTTTGGTAGACACCCCCTTTGAAAGAACAGGGATGGTCCTTGTCACACTGGCTGGATCAGGGGGAGCATTTATGATATTGTTTGACATCAGTATGTCAAAATCATAAAAATTCATGTAAGATATGCCATGTCAGGTACTGTCAGAAAGGCTATAATGTGCTAAGTAAGATGATAATGTTTATGTTCATGTGTTATATGTGTAACGGAAGTTATGGATATGTTTGAGATGTCTGTATTTCAAATTGTGCGTTCTGGGACACACCCCAGACAGAATGGCTGCAGAACAATAGCCTGCTTAATGGCCCATTAAGACATTCCCAGGTGCAAGAGGCCCAGGGGGAGAAGCCAGGGATATACCTGATGAGTCACCGGCACTTGCCCATGTGACTCTGGACTCCATTTTGGTTCCTGTAAAATTCCACAAGCAGCATGTCAGGGGCCAGAGGATATATAAAGCAGAAACCTTGGAATCCATATTGTCGACAATCCTGTTCAGCTTTCAGCAACCTATCTACCTCTGGACCAAGTCATCTGCAACTGAAGCTGTGAAACAAAGGACTGAGACCCATCCAGGTACTGGATGTGCACCAGAGGGACTATACAAGCCTGCAAATTCCACAATTCTTCTAGAAACCTGATGTATATGGACTTTCAAATCATTTGTATGTATCTGATTGCTTTAATATTTCTCTTATTGTTTGTTCCTTTCTTTTTATAATAAATTTTAGTTTTATTTACTAAAAGATTAGCTGGCAGCTTGATATTTTGGGTAAGATCCAAACTTATATTGATCTGGTACTGTGGCTGACCCTTTGGGGTCAGGAGGAACCTTTTTAGTAAAGAGCATAAAGTTTAAATAACTAGTCTCTTTACTGGACCTCATGACTGATTGGGAGCCAGAGACTGAAATGCAGTAAAGGGGGCTGTGTGTATTTGTATTTTGGGCTTCTTGATAACCAGTGTGGAAAATCAGAAGCACTGTTTGTGGCTGGTTGGGAAGTCTGACTTCAGTGTCACCCACCAGTGTTGGGGAGAATCTGCTCTCCTTTTACAACCTACCCTGACCTTGGCGTTTTCAGGTGGCTACCCTAGGCATGGGAAGGGTCACAGTCCTGCTCAGGCCAACTGCTCCCACTCCTCCTATTTGCTGTATGGGAGCTTCCGCAATCGTCCACTGGCTTCTCCCCCTTCAGACTCCTATATGGGAGGGAGCTGCAGGGTAGCTTAGACCTAGTACAGGAGATGTGGTAGGAACAGGCTCAGAGGGCAAAGAATGTAATACAGTAAGTACTTAACCTCCAGGAGAGGCTCCTTAATAGTTAGCAAGCACAGAAATGAACATATAACAAGAGTGTTTGCTTGTGTATGTTTAAACTCAGGGACCAAGGATTCCTATTGCTCCCCAGAGTGGAGTCTAAGCTTTTGGTGAAGTGGCAGGGGCCCTATGAAATAATACAGCAGGTGGATCCACTGCATTATGAGACAACCTGACAAAAAAAAGGGACACAAGTCTACCATGTGAAACCTTAGAAGGCCTAAGACAGCTTGTTCATAGCCCCTTATCCACCTGAGCCAGAGTTAGGAGCCCAGGTGTCCACCTTTCAGGCAAGAGGGTCCATTCAAGTAGGGGAGAACCTCCTGCCACAGCAGAAAGCCCAGGTTCAGTAACTCATGACCTCCCTGTCAACAGTCTTTTTGCCCCTGCTGGGGTGATCCTATTTAATCTACCACCATACTGAGACAGAGGCAGGGCAATGAGTCAGGGAAGTACCACACCAACTTCTCAGGAAAATGTGTGAGGTTGTAAAGCAAGAACTCCAAACCATGTTGGAGCTTCGAGTTAATAAAAAGTCACATAGCAAGTGGAGAACCCCCATCACATTGGTATCAAAACCACATGGCACTACTCCGTTCTGCATTGATTTCAGAAAAGCTAATGCCATATCTAAATGTAATACATACCGTATAACCAGAGCAAATGAACTGTTAGACCAGGCTAAATTCATTACACTGGACCTCACAAAGATACTGACAGATCTTTCTTATACCAGAATCCCATGAGAGGACTGCCTTCTCTACTCGTGGGCTGCATCAATTTTGGACCATGCTTTTTGGCCTCCACAGAGTGCCTGCAACCTTTAAACAATTGATGAAACAAAGCCTCCAGCCACATAGTCTGTATGTCCCAGCTTATTTTGATGACTTGGTCATTTATAGTTGGGATTCAGAGACTTGCCAAAATCAAGTAGCTGATGTCCCTAATTTTTTTCTTGAAAAATGCTGGGTTGAGAGCAAACCTCAGCTAATTGCAAAACAGAAAAGGCTGAAAGGGCCAGGAAAGGGATAACAAGCTGCTATGGGTCAATTAGTCCCACATTGCTACACCTGCCAGACCTGGAAAGAGAGGAGAGCCCAGCTCAATTGGGAGGGAGAGCAGACTTCACTCTGAGAGAATGAAGTTTGGCTGGGGCCAGAAAATGACTAGAGATTGCTGCCTGACACAGCCTCCTTGAGGAAAGGTTTTGATTTCCTGCAGTGACTTGTGTGTTGTTGCTGGGTGAGACTGCTTCAGGTAGTGGCCTGCCTTGAAAGGGGTGGCAACTGAATAAAAACCTGTTGTCTTATGTACTTATCTGTGGACTAACAGTGGTTTGTTGTGAACCCAGAAGCAATCCTGTCACAGTCACTCTTTAGAGATCATGGTATTAGCAGTTATAAAAATCTTGTATTTTGTATCTCTTCAGTGGAAACTGAGTTTCCTCATTTTAAAACCTGGAAATCAGTTGTCAAACTTAACCACATTTCTTCTGCCCCTAAGCATCCCACACTGCAGCATCAAATTATTAGCCATGATAAACGTCTTGACAGTAGAGACACCAGGTGAGAATCTCTTTTATTGAACTAACTTCTTTTCGTTCGACATACAAGCTTATGAGTTTATGCAGAGCTCTTCTTCAGGTCCTAACTTCTCTAATAGTATGGGACCAACACAGCTACCCCAACAACACTACAATTCTTGACAGTAATATTTTGCAATCTACTTGATGCCGAGTTCAAAAGGTTTCTTTACTTTCACAGGAGCTTTCTGGATGCAAACACTGAATACTGACCTGCAGTGACCCCTTATGGAAAGCAACAGAAAATGTCCCATAAGGAATAAACCTGCATTGGCCAAGGTTGTGTGGGAACTAAATGACCTAATAGGTTTTTCCATCTTAACTTCTATGAATCTTTGACCAGGGTTAGTTGGAAGTGCCTCAACCTTCCTAGGAATAGGTCCTGCCATTTACATGGAGGTACTGCTGCAAGGGAGACACATGCCATCCATTAGCACTGGCAGTCCAGGAGACCAGAACAGTTTCTCTATTACTGGAAGCAGAAAGTAATAATATAGAACAATCAACTCAAAAAATAAAATAGATTAAATCCCTCAGATGAGGACAAAGAATGGAACAGAAGCCAATAAATAAAGGGAACACAAAGCCTCACCTAATTTTTTACTTTAGCAAAACATATTTTTCACCCCAAAGTACAATAAAAAGAGAAACACCCTTTCCTTGAGAAAGTGAGATGAAATCTTTAATGATCACAAGCAATCAGGAACTTGGTTTTATGTCTCATCCAAAACATAACACCTCTCTGACTCTCCCCTTCCAGTCCTGCTTGGTCCCACCCCACAAAACACTCACTAGTATATTGGTTCAGTTTTAAGTCAGAAAGAGGGGCATCCCCTATTGAATTATCAGCATCACCTGCAACTGCATCTGTGGAAGTGGGCTGAAGCCCACGAAAGCTTATGCCTGCTGAAATTAAATGTGTTAGTCTTTAAAGTGCTACAGAACTCCTGTCATTTTTGCAACATCATAGATTTTCATTGGAGGTCTCTCATCCAAGTACTGATCAGACCTGACTCTACTTAGTGCTGACAAGGTCACAACCCAAGATTATATGGCTGTTGGCTTTAAGAGAAGTCTGTTGGGCGAATCTCTTTTATTTCTTCTTTTGTGACACATAGACAATATCCAGCATTATTTCTTTTCCCTTGAGTACCAGGGCTTGATGAGAGAAATACATTTGGTAACTGCTCCAAATTCAAAATTAACTGTGAGAAATCAGAAATATGACAAATTTCCAAACTCAGATAGGATGGGCTTCTACCCAAATTGGCAGGCACTTTGTTTGTATCCTTGGGACTGTATGATCTACACTGTTAACAGTTATTGTCAAAAACGCTCTCTGATCAGATAAAGTAAACGTAAGAAAACAATCAGCCTGCCCAAAGGTTTCTATTTGTTATGAAGACAGATAATTTTCTTTCCTGCATTAAATTATATGCCAGTTAAATTTCTCTGGAAAGATGGGAGTTGAGTGGAAGGTCAAGGAGCATCATCTTAGCCTCATTCTGTAGGACCAAAGGCTTCTCCACAGTTCAGCTTTAACATCCCTATCCCAGGTAAAACGATATTACGAAGCTCTTGAAAAGCCTCGTTTGCCTCGTCTTCATTATTCATGGACCAATTATGTGCTTCCCACCTATTGGTCTCCATCCCATTTAAAACAGTCTGCCCTCTAACTTTCCTTACCACCTGTGGCAAGATGCTAGGAGAAGGAAGTTGAAGATACTGCATTCAATTTAGGAGAGTTTATTCAATAACCTATCAGGCTCCTGTAGCTAAACTCCTTTCACCACCATAAAGCTCACTTTACAAAGGAAAAAGTAAGAAAACCCCCACAAAAATGTGACATCACTGTGTCCACTACTGTTCTCCATCCCCCTCACAAGGAAAATATCCCTAGACTGGAAATCAGTAAATGTCTTTTATAGCTGTTAGGTATAAACTTGGAGAAGTTAGAAACCATCCTGCTTCAAGAGATGGCCATATCACATAGCAAAACAAGAGGGAACAAGTTAAAGCCTTATGCTAACTAACAAAGGCTCTACAAATCAGATTAAAAAGGGGGGGATGGAGAGGAATCTTGGAGGCCCCTTGAGGGAAGAGGAATACTTGCAAAAGGTCTCCTTTAGGGAGAGGACTACTGGTGGCTCTATTCAGGGAACGGCTATATTCTTCTCCTCCTCCTCCTCCTCATGCCCTTCCGCCACAATCATAGTTTTTCCCTCCCAGTGTCGGGCACACGTGGCTTGCCCCATCTATAGCACTGGCAACATCTTCCATGGGTGCATGGCTGTGTCTCAGGCGGGCAGACCAACAGATGTTCCATGGTTTGTGTTTCACCTGCAGTCACCTGTGTCTGGGCCATGACACTAGCCCCGCGTCCGCGTATTGACTTTTCACATACCCAGCAGCTCCTCCCTAGCTCTCCCCTGCCAGGGTCCCGTAACTGGGGGCGCTGCAGGCCCCGGCCGGGACACACCCGGGCTCCCAACCTCCCACATCAGAGCAGCCTCCCCTGAATGGGCCCGGGGCGGGGGATCCCCACACCCGGGATAGGGCGCCCGGGCCCCGCTCCAAGATGGCGTCATGGCGACGCTCTGAGCTAGGCCGCCCTCGCGCTCTCCTCTCTTCCCGCCGGCGCCGGCTGCGGGGCGGGTCCGGCTCGAGGCTCAGCGCCCCGGAAGCGGAAGTGACGTAGAGAGGCCCAAGGCCGATTCCTAAAGATGGCGGCCCCCGGTTTGCTGCGCTCCGGCTGGAGCCGGCTGGTCTCTGGCCTCCTGGGGGGCGGCTGGGCCCGGCCTCCGGCCCGCGGGCTCCGAGAGGGTGAGTCCCGGGGGGGACGCGAGGCGGGGAGCGTCTGCCCGGGCCGGGGGGAGCCTCCCGCAGCGCAGCGCTGCCGGGCCGGGCCGGGCCAGTCGTTAAGCGTCACCCTCAGCGCGAGGGGGCCCCCGGGCGGGGAAGGGGCGCGGGCTCCTGGCCGGCGGAGACGGTAACATCTACCCTTGCTACCGCGTCTGGGCGCAGAGCCAGGGGGCGCCCATCCGCCGGGCTGCCCCGGCCTTTGATATTTGGCACCTGTAGGTGCCACGGCCGGCTTGTGAGGGTGAGCCGCGAGGAGGGGCTAGCGATTGGGTGCTGGACAGGGATTCAAGAGCCCTGGGCTCAGTTGCTTGCTTAGACATATGCTTCCTGTGTGGCCTTGGACAAATCACATCATCTGCCTTGGTTCCCCAGATGTGAAATGGGGATAATGCTTCTCTTTCTCAGAAGGGTGGGGTGCAGATATACTCCCTTGATGATTGTCAAGTGCTGATCTATTGCAGTGATAAGGGACATGTAAGTAATCTAAAATAAATAGAGATAATTGTGTTGTTGTTTAAAGTCACAATAATTAGGGTTCGGGTTTAATTTCCCATTGCTATGAATGGGAGAACTTACCAAATCCCAGTTCTCTTTTTTTAGTTTCACAGATTAAAAGCAAGGTATTGGTCTTCTGTCTGAAGACTGTCAAAACCAGAAGAGCAAGGAAGTTTCCTTTCTCTGTACATAGGCTTTAACCATGTAGGAACTGGAAACTGTGATGTAGGCAGCCTAAATGCTTGGCATTTTCAGTTTGTTTTTGCTTATGAGGGTCTCTTGACTTCCCTGATGAGAATTAGTCAGAAATGGTAGGGAAATTATAAAACTTTTGAAGACAGCACAAATATACTCAAAACAAAAGCAATCAAGCAATGAGAGGTCCCCAGTTTGAAAGGCCTATCCTCTCTGCTCTGCCTGTTGGTCTCCTGCAGTTGCTCAGCCGGCATCTGCCCACCAGTAAAGCATTACCTTTGACAGTCTCACCTCAGGTTTATTTTGTTGGGGAGTCACACTCTTCTCTTGCATCACTGACTTCTGTCTACCACCTGTTTTGTTTGTACATAATTTCAGTTTATTTTTTTTAAAATCACTTATTCCATCTTGAATATGTCTGACCTTGTTTTCCATCTTTTATTTCTGCAGTTGTGGAAATTACTGAAGGAAATACAACTATTGTAAGTGCTTATTACTTTTTTCCAAATCACAATACATGCTATTTCTTAAGCCATATAGTTTTTCTCTTAAATGAGGAGAAATACTTTCTTTAGAAACTTCAGGGACGGAGCTGTTGAGAGTTTTTTCTGGTCACACTGATTTATTTTGTCTGGAGGTGGGACATACAGTACATGTTTTCATTCTACTTAGTGCAATTCACTCTTAAATGTTGTGTGGCTTGAATGCAAAGCAAATGTAACCAGGTGTTATTAATTCATGCAACCCAGGTGGGTAGTTGGGTTGTTAAACTTCTGGGTCTTCCTATCTCTCATGGATGAAAGCAGCATGAGATTCTAAGCTCTGATGGTCAGAACCACATGTAGCTGGAAAAGCTGCCATGTTACCATCCAACAGTGCTACTGTTAAAATTGGAAGCCCTGGTTTGGGGGAACTTTTTAGATGGAAGGGGGTTGGAATCCTTCATAGTCAATGCTTTAAAAAATGAGGGACAGATGATATGGACTAAACCCAACTATCACAGTTCAGAGCAGCTGCACCTGTATTCCTTTCAGCAAGGGTACCATGCTAGGCTTCTGGTTCCCCAGCTTCCTCTCATGAGTAGTGACATGGGGTCCCTTCTGACTGGGGTATTTCCAGGCTAAACAGTTTCCAGTTTATACTCTGATATCCCCCACAGAAGACAGGCTTCTTTTGCATTCTCTTCAGAAATGGTTAACAGTGTAATTACCACAGTTAATATGCCACATAGCTATTTCTAAGCAAGCACATTTTATTCTTAAAGTAAAAGCAAAATAGCGAAAACATATTAAAACAATAGAAGAACCTACACACTTTAATAAGCTTACCAGAAATCATCCTAACTTCAACATGGACTCTGGCAAGTGAGCAGTCCTTCAAAACCCACACAGGTTTTCCTTTGGTTTCAAGTTCATAAAACCCTTTTCTCAGAACAAGAACACAGACTTATGGGGTCTCAGTAGGCCAAAGTCCTTCCAGCCCTTCCTTAAGGATTGGGGCCCTCAGTGGACTGAAGATCCTGTCCGTTTTCTGAATCAGGAAAAAGGCAAACACCAAAAAGGAGAGTGATTTGAGATATTACCAGAAAGCATAACTAGAAGTGACTGGATGAAATCAAAGGTGGCCTACAAGTGTCCTTTTTTGTTAGTGATGTGTAGTCAAGATTTGACAAGACACACTTCCCAAAAAGTGTCTTCCCTAAAAAGTTTGGGTGTTTTTGTTTTTTTTGTTATTTTTACATTAGATTTCATGTTGTGACTGAAATCTGAGTACCTTAATGGGGCAGAGTTTTTATATTTATTTTAGATTTGTTTCAAAGGTCTATCTAAGTTTCTTGGTCTTTATATGAGACTGATTATATTTTTAACATACTTGTACCAACAAGAGTAAAATCAAGCAGCAGGCATGGGAATTGGGGGAGTGATGACAGAGTCTCTCTTTCCTACCCTCAAATGCACATGCACCAGGCTTTCAGGAAAAAGATGAATTAGCACCATGCTCTGAAGGTCAAAAGATCGATGCTATTTCAGTCCAAATGGGGAAATGAATTCTAATGTTGGAAGCCCCACAAGAAGAGCACCCTGCTAAAATCATCTCCTTTAAAAAACAAGGGATTTGCATTTTGTGCATATTTCAGTAATCTGCTTGTCTTCAACTTCCAAGCTCTATTGAGAGCATTTCTCAATAATTTAGGCTTGAGGTAACAAAAGCATAGATCACAGTAGCAAGGTTGTTGTTTTAAAGAAATGGTCACAACCTCCTGGCTAGATGTAGATAGTGGTGGGAAAAGAGATGCTGATAATTTCTGTTACATAATCTCTTAACAGCAACTGGAGATCCATCAATATGTACAGAGAGGAAACTCTCAACAAATGATAGGCATTCAGAATCAAGTAAGGGAGCAGACATAGTCCTCATTATATCTTCTGGTTGTTCCACACATCCTATCAACATTACTTCAATCTCTTCTGGATTCCGACTCAGACAGCTAGCCCTTATCTGTATTCCAATCTTTATCAAACATTGAGGAAGGTATTTACTATTCATTGGATGAGAGAGAGCTGGGTCTCATTGGCCTGTGAAAACATAAACACATGCCTCCCCATTAGTTCTTCTGCAGGACCAATACACACAATGAACACATGGGGTGACAACACAGAAACCCACATGAGAGTAATTAGGTGGAGAGGATCAATTGCCAAAAAAATACACAATGAAATTTCTCCAAGAGAGGAGACTAAAGCCACTGAAGTGCGCGTGGCTTTTTCTCTAGAGTTCGCAGAAAAGTCAACACCATCTCGTGGTCAGCAATACCAAAGGCAGATGATGTAATAATACCAACGTGGATGCTGGATCTTAATCTGTTGCCAGGATTGAAATGTTTATCAAAGCAGCCAGTGAAGTCTTTAATGTCACCAGGTCTGTATCCAGCCTGACAAAGATCAAGGTGCTCTGAGGTAACCACATACTGTGAATTGACTCACCGCAGAACAACCTCACCCAAGAATGGAATACTAGATGCTATATTTGGTTAGATTAACAGGAAGCGATGATTTTTGAGAGACATTCAGCTGTACAACAACTTCTTTAAAAAAAGCTGGGGGTACAGAGACATTCTGCCCACAGTGGACCCAGTTTTTAACTATACTTCACTGGGCAAGAATGGCATGGGTCCAAAACACAGACTGGGGCATGAAATATTCCCAGCAGCTAGTACCTCAGTGGGTGACACAGGCCCAAACTCAAAGACAGAAGACTAAGTATTTGTCCCCACCATATACTACCCTGCATTCACAGAAGCTCAGTCTGAATCTGCTACAAAGTAATTTGAAATTTTCTTCAAAATAGGAGGGACTTGGATTAAATGAGCTCTCCACTACTCAAAACAAATCCGCTGATCAAGACTTAGCAGGCCCTAATTACTCTTTGGACTTGTGCCAGCTCCCCATCTCCTACGTACATCTGAACTGCTTGTTCTCTGTGTAGCTGACTGTAAATGGCTTAGTACAGGGACTCCCTTATGTTTATACAGTGCTGAGTATGCTGCTGGAATTTGAGTGATAAGCCTTCAGACTACTGCATGTATACACAGGCCTGAACTATGGGCTTTTCATCTGATCAGTGTATCCTTTGACTTGTTTCCCAGATTGAGGGCAAAATTATAGAAGATGTCAAAACCCCAACTCCTCCTAACCCTTCTGGTCAGTGTCCCATTTGTCGTTGGAACCTGAAGTACAAATACAATTATGAGGTAAGTGTGGTAACACTTAACAAGTTGAATGTTATTCTCAAAGCTAAGACCAGTATGTTGCTGCTAAACTGCACAGCCTGCTGTTCTCTTAGCTTTCTGGGCACAATGAAGATTCTTAACTCCATCTCCCTCACCTTGAGGTTCAGTAAGAACCTCCTGTGCGAGAGCAGTTCCTACAATTCCACAAGTGGCCTTGATGAACAGCATCTAAGCACAGCTAGCTAGTCCTGTGCTAACTGCTCTTCTATTACCTATGTGCCCTCTAAAGTTCATTAGTACTGAGCGGCTTACAAGCTCCACAGAGCTTCATGTGACAGAGCCTGCATCCATGGCGGAACAGAGAAGAGGCGGAGGCTGGGAGCAGCTGGACCCTGTGCACTGGGTCGCAACACCATTCAGATTTGGCAGGCTATTCCTCCATCATGCCAGCAGGGAAGGGTCTCAGCCATTTGCCCCCCAACTCTGGTTACTGCTTCCCCACAGGCAGAGGTGCAACCTGACCTGTTGTTGGGGGAGGCTGGCCCCAGTCAGATTTAGCTCTCACAGCCAATGGGAAGCAGATTGGCATGGGGCAGAGCCCCTGCCCTGCATGAGTGACAAAGAAATGTTGGGCCAAAGATTGGCATTGAGACATGGTGCATGGGCTCCAGATCACAGTCACAGGCTGTATTCCGTTCCCATCGACACAGACTCTGACTCTATTCCACACCACTCCCCTCTGTTTTCTTCCTCCCCATTGGTGGAGGTGTGCCCTGTCTTGCTCACTGCTGGAGAGCATTGGCCAGAACCTGATTGTTTGCGAGCTGAGAGCCAATCAGCCAATGAGAGGCAGTAACTGAAACTGGATGGCGTGAGACAGAGTCAGAGTTGTGAGTAGCATGTCTTGTGATGTGCGGTACATGCAAGTTTGCTGTGCAGCTATGCATGTGCACAGTTTAGAGGGAACATTGCCTACCACACAGCCCTCCTTTGAATTGTTCATATCTGGTTTGGAGTAGTTTGCGTGTAGCGGGAGGGAAGCAATAGGACATGTTAGAACTTTGGACACGTGCATCCCTCACCACCCAGCATATGATCTGGAGTGGATTTATCTTTCTAATGAGCCCCAATATCCAACATTGGGTCAGTCCTCCTACTGGACTCTAGGTAGTAAACCCACTGTTTAGTCAGCTTGTTCAAGCCTATTTCTGACTCTAGGTAGCTTAGAAAGCTTGAGTCCCTGTTCCCAAAGAGGAATTAGATGTAATGTCTCCAAATGCTACAAGTTTCTCATTGCTATCAGTTCTCTTTACAACTGAATGGTGAAGAATGGGTAGGGGGATGAAGAAGTTGTTTAGAAATATGACAACTGCCCAATTACTATTTTTGGAGAACATAGCATTACAAGGGGCTGTTCAAAAACTGCATTTAAAAAAAAAAGGCCAAAAAACATTAATCCATAACCAAACAAAAAAATCTGTACTAGAAATAGAAAGGAAGGGAACCAGACAAGAATGCATAGTTAAAAGATAAGGCAACCAAAAATGCAGAATAAGTTAATACCAGCAGGATTAGAGGGATATAGATACAAATACATCTGGAGGAAAATAAATACTTGTGAGAAATTAAGCTCACTAATGATGAGGGGGTTGAAAGTCACGATGATTCTAAAACGGCTGAGCTACTGCCATGTATCCATAACAAGAAAAATAAGGAAAAGAAGTTTGAATAATGGAATAATAACAATGACAATCCTGTGAATTAGCTGTTGCCAAAAAGCAGGTAAGGAATTCTTAGAGACGTTGACCTATCTATGCATACCAATAGGTCAGGATCACATGCAACCCCCCAGGATCTTAAGGAAATTAGCTAACAAACGTATGGCTCCACTAACAGTTATTTTTGAGAAGGCTTAAAAAAATGGGGAGGTACTAAAGGATTTGAAAATGGTGAATGAGATATTAAACATCTGAGAAAGGAAGCATGGTCCCAGCAACTGCCCTTTGGTAAATCTAACCTCTATTCCTAGTAATATAACAAACATTAGGAGAGAAGCACACTAAGTATTCACAGGATAATAGAAGCAAGAGCAATGTGTAGTGTTGAGGAGTTATGAAGAGCATATTTATGAAAACCATGCTGAACCAAAAATTATTCCATGCAGGTGACACAGTACATTTGAGATTTAAACTTCAATAAAATATTTTTATAGTATCTAGTGAAATATTGTAGAAATTAAATTGGCTAGGATGTGAGCATTATCAGTGCATTGAATACAGGCTGTCGGGTGTTATCTATAAGCAGAGTGCGTTAATAAATGATTGGGGGAAAGTGTCCAGTGTCTGGTCTCGTCTTTGTAATTCTCTAGAAGAATCAGGAAATAAAATAATAAATTTGCAGATGATACTAAATTGGGAGGAGTTGCAAACACCAAGGATAGAAAAATACTATCAAACTAGGGGATTGGACTTTTTCATAGTGCTGACCACACTTTAATGCAAAGATTGTCTTGAGGAACCTCTTCTCCAGTTCATGATTGCAGAATATATCTGTGGTAACTACAGCAATTGCTTACACGGAAAAGTAACATTAGGAAAGAACTTAATGTGTTTTTAATTTTTTAATATGACTCTAAGCAACTGGAAACAAGGAACCAGCACCAACTATCTTTCATCAAATCACCAGCAAGTGTTTCATGGGCCAAAGTTTGAGAGCCGAGACAAGTTAAAAATCAATATACTGCTAATGTGCTCAGCACTGTAGTCTGAAGGTGTTATAAAGAGAGCTAGGAAATAACAAAGATTCAGCCTATCAAAAGCAGCCAATAAAATGGGGTTTTAGGGTCTAAACCCAGAAGGGACTACTAGATCATCTAGTCTGATGTCAAGTATATCACAGACCACCAGTACCCCCAGCACCTGCATACTAACCCAAGCCTGGGTAGGTAATAATCCAAAACACTGATCACTAAGGGATGAGGACAAACATATGTATTGTCAGCAAGTATGTGAAGAACGTAACCCCACCAGGGGAAAGAGGTTGTTTAAGTTGGTCCAAGGAATAGAACAAGGAGTAGGAAGACCTCATTAAGCAGAGGGAAATGGAAGATGAATATTAGGAATCGTTTTCTAGTGCTCTCTGTGATAGGAGGTTCTGCCACTGGTGGGAATAAAAGGGCTACTTGGAAGCACAGAGGTAGTTGTAGATAAGTCTGTTGTGCTGACTGTGCCTTTAGAGCCTGAGATCAGAGTTCTAAGATCAGAGTGGACTGTAGGTCCCATCACTGGATGAAAAATATCCTCTTTTAAATTTAGGGCTGTAATTCAGGTAGGCTGGTCAATGTGCTTGTAGTTGGGCTACACAGTTTGCCCCTTACTAGCATCAGTTCCTTAGACCCCGATCTTCTGGAGGGAGGTGAAAACTAAACACCAGAGGAGCTCATCTTGTTTTAAGAGGCTTGGCTGGACTCTCGGGAGCCATTGTGTGAAAGTTCGTTCCCATCAGAATACATTGCATTCTTGATCTCCGGAAGATAGCTAGGAAATGTCGGCTGTCGTGGCAGTAATTTTGGCCTTTGGATGAACGCGAGTCTTGAGCTGTGTAACCAGTTCACTTGCTGCAGTCCAAAGGAAAAGCTGGAGAAGGAGCGAAATGGGATGGTGTGGCTTGGTAAGTCAGAGCAGTAGCGGATCATGACAAATCCACACCCAGAGTCCTGTCTTGCTCCAGTGGGACTGATTGGAGTTGTGCAGAGTAACTTCAGTTCTGTTGTAAAGACTCTCTGTTTCAGTGTCTCTCTTATGTGTCTACATTTTGTATCAGTTCTTTTTCAAACTTTCAAGTGTTTGCATGGAATAAATGCTTCTTTTGCCCTCATAAAATCTGTTGTTCTTCCTTGCTACAGCAGTAGTGAGTGCTTGAGAAATAGAGTTTGAAATTTTTAACAGTGAGGGTAATTGACCATTGGAATGATTTACCAAGGATTCTGGTGGATTTTCCATCGCTGGGAATTTTGAAATCAATATTGGATGTTTTTCTGAAAGATATATTCTAGTTGAAAGAGGAATTATTTCAGAGAACGCCTGTGGCCTCTGTTACTTGAAGTCTTTCTCTGTAACTTGAACTCTTTAAATCATGATTTGAAGACTTCAGTAACTCAACCAGAGGTTATGGGTCTATTACAGGAGTAGCTGGGTGAGGTTCTGTGGCCTGCACTGTGCAGGAGGTCAGACTAGATGAGCATGATGATCCCTTCTGGCCTTACAGTTTAGGAATCTATGAGATGCCAGTCAGCTGTAAAACAAAGGAAAATGTATGAACCCCATTGCTGGGACACCCAAAATTGGACTGGATAAAGCACTATAATACACGGAAGTCTTGCATTAGCCTCTGTGGGGGATGGATGAGTGACCTCAGGACTACTAATTCTCTAACACCTCTGATAGTGGAGCCGGAGGCAGTGGTACAATAAATGATTTTAGTTTGTGTGTCAGCTGAACAGAGGACTGAAGTCTTTCAGATTCTTAATCAACCAAACAGGCACTGTGGGCAGTGGCAGGTCAAGCTTCCATAAGGCCTCCGTACCAGTGCTCCTCAACCCTGCCCTGGAGGGGGACAGCCTCCACTGGTCATTCAATCCTTGGATTCTACTGAGGTTCCCAGCAAGTAGGACTGATAATACCAATTATGGTAGTGGTTTATGTGATGGAGACACTTGTCCACCAGGAAATTGACTGAGACCCTAGTTCATTTCACCTAAGTCACCTAATAGCCATTAGAGTTGAAAACCAATTTCAGTTACTTTCAACCCGAAGCTAGGTTAGAACCTGCAACCTAGATGTCTCAGCCCTCAAATATACCAGATATATAATGCGTGGAGAATAGTGTAAAGCTCCCAGGAGTAATAGAGGAGAAAGAAAACTGACTTTTATGTATCCCAAAGTAACAATTGGCAGATTTGTCTGGTACAAACCCGTACTTGCTTCGTTGTACAAACAGAACTGTCTCAGAGTGAATGAAGATGTTGATGAAATGCGCATAACTAACAATCTGTCTTGGTTCTCAAAGTGCTTGTAGGTTTTAGGTCTGTGCGGCATTTCAGCAGACCACCAATTCAAGGGAATGCACTGTTTGAACTTGACTTTATTTTTTTTATCCAGTTTATCTACCCTTTGTAGATGAGAGCTAAACTTGTTTTTCCTTTTTCCCCTTCTCCACTTTGAACATCCTTAGTTTGAGTAGACAGTAAGTATGTCATTGTACTTTGGCAGCACACGGGAGACTGAACTGCAGCCTTTGCCTATTAGCCCCGGATTAATTCAATCCAAATTGTTTTCATCAGATGCTACAGATTACAGGGTGGGAAACTGGGTCCAACCTCTCCCAGGAGCTGTCCAATGATTAAAGGAAATCTGTGGTTACAGTCTTGGCTGCCCGCTAGCACAGAAAGTTAATTTCATGGAACATGACGGCAATGTGAAACCTTGCCAGACTTTTTCTTCTTTAACCCCTTTATGGTTTTGTTCAGTTTTCCTCCTCATCCCCCCAAAGTTGGCTGTCTCTGTCTGCCCTCTCCGTAGGGGTGAGATGCATCTGGGTGAGGATTCTGGGAGAGGCACCTAGCATGTTATGCTTGGGACCCTTCTGAAGTTGTTGTAAGATTCTCGCCAATGTGCAGTACTTCAAGCCAAATGACCTCGTGCATAATCTGGAAGGCAGAAATGGGTGGGATGTAGATGATTTCAGTGAAGAAATAACCATCACAAGAGAAAAGCTGATTGGTGCTGACAGCATTGGGCTGGGTTAACACTGGGGCATGGCTCCCCTGATTGGCAACACAATAGATAAGGAGCATCCATCTCCGTCACCCCTTTTTTCTTCCTTTGCATGGAAACATTTTATATCAATCCTGTGACACCACAGGGCGTGATGGTAACGTGAGAAAGCCCTGGGACCACATGCACTCTAGGTGTGGGGTTGTCTCACACTTATACCATGCCTCATAAAGGCCTGTGGCCTACTTAAGGTTTTCACTGCTGCAGAGGCTGGAACAGCTGAAAAATTACCATTAACTTCCTCCTCTCCCCCTTGCCTGCCTTCCTCCCTCCCTCCCCTCCACACACACAGGAACAATTAAACAGGCTACTTTCAACAGTTAGGAAAGTTTTCACATCCGGGGCATTTAGAGCTGAACTTCCCATAGGGAAGCGAGCTCTTTCGGTGTTGGGTGGGGGAGCCGAGTTGTTGGCAATATAGAGAACTGGATGGCTGAAGGAGTTGGGGAAAGGGATGTGGATTTTCACACTGGGTCAGTGGATCAAATCCAACCTACGGCAGTGGCCAAAAGTCATTGCCGTTTGGCTGTTGGGCTGGTCTCAGTCCAATTTTTACCAATGCAACTGGCACTAATGAGCCCTCTTTTAGTGGCCTCAGTGTCAAGGCCAGAGATTGGCTGAGACATGAACACTGAGCTTTTCTTTTGTTCTTAGATGGTCTCTCCAGGTTAGCACCAAGGCTTACTGGTACGGCTGTTGTCCCTGTTGTCTGGATAAATCATCACTCCACAGGGTTATTGGTCAGGCCCCTTGTATCAGCATTAAGTTGCCTAAATGTTAGTTTTAAAAGGGGCTGGATCTAAAGAAGGGGATTAGAATGGAGCTAGAGCACCGGAACGATAGATGGGGAGGAGTCAGTGGCAGGCATCTTGGATACTCTGACACAGGTGCCCTTATGTGGTAGAAACTGTGACTGAGAAAAGCTCTGAACTCTACTTCTGTAGATGTCAACAGGGCTTGTGAGGCAGTCTAGCATGAGCCATAGCTCCCAGAACGCAGTGCTGCAAGTCACTTTATTTCAGAATCAAGTCTGTCCTGTACAGTAATAATGGGTGTGAGATATAAACCTTGATAGCTGGATATCCTGGCTGTGTCTTTTGCATTGGCTCAGCCCACAGCAGAGGTCCAGTTTGCCTGCACCAGCAGGTTAGAGAGTGTACATTGTGCTCTTCCACCTGGCCCTGATTTCTGGGCATGTGGAATGTCTGCTGCCAGGTCTCTTCCTGGCTGCGAGCTGCATGCGATGCTCCTTCCACCCAAAATAATGGAAATATTTACAGCAGCAATGGAGAAATAAACTCCCAACTAGCATGGTGTGTCTGGAAGTGGGAAAATTCCAGCAGATTGGGAAAAACAAGCCCAGCATCTCTGGTGGACCCATGGGACAACATCTGATATCAGCATGTCAAGTGGGTGTGTTTGCCTTGGTCTGAGCGGTCTGGCATTTGTTGTGCTGGGTGTGGAAATGGAAAGCGTATATCTGAATGCAGGCCTGTGCTCTTTGTACAGCTAATGGACCCCAACGCAGCAGCTGCTGCTGTGTCTAAAGCGCCGGTTATGTGGTGTTATCTGACCCTGGAGATACATCACTTAAATTGTGTTTTATAAATAATGCTTTGCACTTCTGTAACTTTTAATCTGAAAGGTCAACAGCAGCAAAATCTACAAAGATCTCTGAACCATGCCTGAACACACCACCTGCTCTCAGTGCTCTCTGGTAACAAGACTTCCCTTCTCTTCCCTATGGCTGCACTTACAGTCCCCCCCCTAATGTGCACACTGCCACAGGGCTGAAGGCCACAGTTTGTTCTGTTAGGTCTTCCCCAGTTACAGTACAGTTCTCTTAGGAAGAGCTTACTTCTGGCAAGATCTACTAGATTTTAGACTAATGCCTCTTTGCTCTCCCCAAAGGGACATGACAGAAGCTCCACTTTGGGAAACTGGATAAAGAATTGAGGAATAGACAGTAAAGGACAATCCTGCATTCAGTTCACAGGGGAAGACCCAGATGTGGCCTAATATGAGCACTGATATCTGTGACCTATAAGAACCCAGCCCTTGATGAGCTAAAAATCATCTCTCCACTCAGTCAAAAAACATGGTGTAAAATAGTATCTTCCTGCATGTTTTGTAAAACTGTATATTTTTATATATATAGATAGTCTACAGATTGTTAGGTACATAGTCTGAAAATAGCAGTGAATGGTGAGATGGCAGAAATTGCAGGTGACAATTGTAATTTACATGAATTACATTTATAAAAGGCTCAGAACTTCAGAGGACCTAACAAGATTAAGCCAATAGACAACACAATGGCAGGTTAAAATCATTGTTGACCAGATGCAAGGTAATATACACTGGAAGGAATAATTTTGAATTTCTCATACATAGCACTGGGGCAGAGTCAGCACCTAAAAATTGTAGCCATTGGTGCAGCTTCGGCATTGATCATTTTACTCTTCTCTCCTTGCTTCCGCAGGATGTCTTATTGTTGAGTCAGTTCATCCGTTCTGATGGTGGGATGCTATCCCGTAAGGTCACAGGTCTTTGTAATGAGGAGCATAAGAAGGTCGCAGTGTGTGTGCAAATGGCTCACCGAGCAGGTAACCTTTCTTCTCTGGGAACAGGCCTCTTTATTTAGTAGTAAGCTCTTTGGGGAGGGAACACACTTTCCTGTCCCCACGCTACCACAGCCATCAGAGTAACTGAGCTGCCAGTGAAATCTTATTGTTTTGGAACCCCTGACTATCAAGTGCCCAAAGCTCTTTTGCAAAACCTGGTCATCATTCAACCAACCTCCCAAAGGGTGATGAAATGTTACCCAGTGCTTCCAAAGAATTTTGAGCCCCATCTTCCTTTCACCTAAACCCTAGGTTTTTAGTAGTCATAGCAGTACAAGAAAAATCCAAGTCAAGGAAAGGAACTCCTGATGACAAAGAGCCCAAAACATTGGATCTGTTCAGGCAAAAAGCCTATTGTTGGTGTCACTGCAATGACATAAGGCAAATTACCAGGAATAATTTTTTTGCCCAAATTGCTTCAAGACACTAAGGAGGAGCTGAAGGAAATTGTACAGGAAGGTCAGATCGTTGTCAGGAGAGCTCTGCAGGTGACCACAGGTGCCTTAGACATAGCCACCAGTTTGATAGCCATGTTTGTGATCATGAGTCTAAAGTCATGGCTATCATCCTGGAGGGTACCAAGGAAGGTATCGGATACCATTCAAGATCTCCCATTTGAGGAAATGGAGCTCTGCAGTTCAAGGACCAGCAAAGTGCTCCCTCCCTAAAGGAATCGGGCCATCCTAAGATCCCTGGGGATTTACACACCGTTCACTTGTAGGAATTCCTACAAATATCAGCTCCAACGAAGGCAACGGTCTCACCCTTACTCCCAAAGCGGACAACTGGACTGCCAACAGTACTGGTGGAGATGCCCTTCATCTGCCTCCTCCATCACCCACTCCTCCCCATCAGCCAGATAGCAAATTCAATGGGAATGTCATGGGCCACATCAGAATTGATCAGGTGCTGTCAATGACCTTCAGGAGCCAGCTTGCCCCACTTCATTGGTCATGATCTGATATAATCTTGGACAGATGGGTGCTGGGAACCAAGTCTGTGGCTTTCCCACTCATTTCCCCATCCCTTTTCAGGGGTCGTCTGATGAGAGCCTATTACAGAAAGAAGTGGCATTGTTGTTTTATCTAGGAGCCGTAGAAGATGTTCCACAGGAGTACAGGGTAGAAGCTTCTACTTGCAGTGCATCTTTATCCCAAAGAGGGAAGGGTAAGACTGGTCTTTGTTCTAGACCTGAAGAGACTGAACAAATACATATGCTCTCTCAGATTCAGGATGGTAATGCTTCCCTCCATCATTCCATTTCTCCAGGCTCAAGACTCGTGTGTGGCTCTCAACTTGCAACATGTGAACTTCCACATAACTAGTTATCCATCTGGCCCATAGGAAATATTACATTTCACAGTGGGGTCAAATCATTCTTAATACAAGGTGCTGCCGTTAAGGCTCTACACAAAATGTCTCGCAGTGTTAGCAACCCACCTAAGAAAAGGTAGTCACATCTACCCTTACTTGAATGACTGGCTGATCAGAGGCAAGTCTCAGCAGGAATCAACAACAAGCCAGGACTGCATTTTATCCCTATTCACCCAATTGGGCCTGCTGGTGAATGAGTAAAAACTGTCACTCTCACCCCATTGCAAATGATAGAGTTCACGGGGGCGCTGTTTGACTTCACATCGGAGCGTACCTGCCTGAGGACCAGTTCCAGTCCTTACAAGAACTCTTACTTCAACTGACATCACAATAAGCTACAACAGTACAAACATGTCTAGCAGTGCTGGGCCACATGTCAGCATGCACAGACATGACTCTGCTTGCCAGACTTTGCTTGCAGCCCTTTCAGCTCTGGCTCAGGGCAGTTTATTGTCCAGGGAAACGTTAGACAAAAAGGTTGTAGTACCATGTCATGTTGGTGCAGAACTGGCTTGCTGGCTGCAACCTGCAGTCCTGTGGAAAATAGTCTTACTAGGACCCTCTGCAGCAAAGACTCTGATCATGGATTATCATGGACAGGTTGGGGAACTCATTTGGACCCCTTCTGATCTAAGGTGCCTGGTCCTCAAACTACATGGGGCTACATATGAACATCCCAGAGCTCAGGGCCACCAACTGGCCTGTATGGTGTTCCTGTCTGGCCTACAAAACTCGATAGTGCAGATCTTTACAGACATTACACAACAGCCATGCCGTACGTAAACAAGCAAGGGGATGTCTGCTTCTCGCTCCTCTGTCTAGAGGCCATCAATTTCTGTAATTGGTGTAATCAAAATAGGGTATCCCCAATGGCTCTTTATCTCCTGGGAGTCATCATCAACCTAACAAACTTCCTGAGCAGGCAGTTGATAACTAACCATGAATCGTCATTGCATAGATCCATCATGGATATGATATTCCTGCAGTAGGGATCCTCTATAGACCAGTTTACCACCAAAGGCAACAGAAAATGTCAGAACTAGCTGAAGAAGAAGTCTGAGTCCAGGATTGTTGGTTGGATGCTTTTCTCCTGCAGTGGAATGAAGGCTTGCTTGTACGCTTTTCAGCAATCCCCCTGATTCCTAGGGTTGCTTCCAAAATGAAGAGACAAAGCCACAAACATCCTAGTAGCTCCATACATACTGGCTGAAGCAGTTCTGGCTCACTGACCTATTCCAAATGTCCATTCAGCATGGATCCGATCTTGTAGCAACAGAGCCAGATGCTCCATCCAGACCTGAAATTGTTACACCTGCCAGTGGCTGTGGGCTGCACCACAGATCGGGACCACTCCCTACAGGTCCAGGAAATCCAGTTACAACACAGGAAAATATCCACCAGAAGAACATATTCTTCCATATGGACATGGTTGTCAACGTGGGCAGCCCAAAACTGCCTAGACCCAGCCCAGGCCTCAATTCCTGAGATCCCTGATGACCTCCTGCAGTTCTAGCAGTTCTCATTCACTTTGATTTTAAGTCCACCTCTGTGATTTCAGCTTGCCATCCACTTGTGTAGTTTTACACGGTCTTCTCTTAATGTCCAAGATCTGCAGGCTTGTCATGTGGAGTAACCCACTGGCTTTTGTCAAGCGCTGTACCTTGGACGTAGCTGTTCAGGAGACCAGCACTACAATCATTGTTTGATGCAGCTGGAACTCCCATGAGTTGCCTAGTGGAGAGAGTAACCAGATTCAGGAAGTCTGGATTCTATTCCCACTGGCCTGCTGCATGACCTTGAGCAAGTCATGTCACCTCTCTGTGCTTCAGCTTCCCCTTCTGTAAAATAGGGGAAAGCCCACTGTGAAATCTACTGATGAAATGCTATATAAGTGTTTTATTCCCACCATCCACAAGGGATACTTCTTGCCTACAGTTGGCTCCATATTGCCACATACCCCAAAAGAGAATGGTTACTTACCTAACAGCAACTGGATCTTCGAGGTGTTGTAGCCAGCCTGGATCCCACAACTGCCCCTCCAAGCCTGCTCTTAGGAGTTCTGAGCTACTATGGCCTTTGAATTGTAAAGGAATTTAAAAAGGGTTGTGGCCGCCCTGCCCTTTATGGTCTGACAGACCCTGCTAGCCAAAAAAACCTGAGGTGCACGTAGTCAGTGGGATTGACGCTGACTACAGTATCTCGAACCAGTTACTATATGGTAACTGTTCTTTCACGTCTCAGTGGCCTCGGAGATGGAACAAAGCAACTATTTGTGTATAGCAGCGTGCCACGAGTTTAGGATCGGAAGTAAATGTAATGTTTGGCATATAGCCCCACTCATCCAAGGATTTCAGATTATTTTACAGAGATGGGGAAGTGACTTGCCCAAGGTCATACAGTAAGGTGTTGGTCAGGGATGGATTCCAGGTCCCTTTGAGTAGTTCCTTCTCTAACCACTATGCCTGCTCTCCCATGCTATATCCAAATTAAAATGCAAAGAGAATTTAAAGAGGCAGATTGTAATCCTTGAGCTGGAATTTGGCTAGATATTGGTGCCCTTACTCGAGTAAGCAGCACCATGGGACCTTTAATGAACACAAGTGGTCAAGTCTTTGATTGTTTCATCTCAAATACAGCACCTCCAGTAGCCCTGCACCCCTGCCTGTGTTAAGGCATTGGTTCAGTACTGACTCGGAGAGAAGAATGCCCCTTCCACTATAGCCCCTTGGGTTCTCTCTAGGAATCCTGACCTGGTCTGCTTAGTTTATGAGTTGTAATGGGATCTCAGAGTGGTATGACTGTAGTTATTAGCAAGGGAACAGTACAAAATCTCAGATCTTTCCTTTCCCATCTCAGGTTTGCTGCCAAACCACAGGCCTGTGCTTCCTGAAGGACATGTTTCCAAGAAACCCAAGCTCAACAGGTGACTAGTCTTGACTTGTCTTTTTTAAGGGGATTGGTGGGGGAGGAGGGCATTTCTGCCTCAGAACAGGCTTAAGGCAGCAAAGTCAGCCTGGATCCAGGTCCTATAACCAGTGTTGATAGTGTTGCTGAGTGTGAGTCTCTGTCACTATGCTCTGGCCTGCCAGTACATCAAGGCATGCCGCAACTAACCACGCCTCATCCAGACCATCCACATGGGGTTAAGAAACCCATGCCCATTAGATACACTCTCCTTCCCTCAAACCCACTGGCTTCCCCATAATTGGCAATGGCTTAGGGAAGATACTACAGTGAAGACAGCTGGTACAAATCCCTAAGCTAGATAGGATGCAGAGTGGGCAATAGCAGTGGGTGGTCGGGGGCAGGCCGAAGGAGCTTTGTTACAGGCATGTGGCACTCTTCGCTCTTTCACTGTTTTCCCCTTTTGGCTGTAGTTTGTTGTTCACCCTCAGCTTGCCCTTCCTGTGTAACAAGCTCTCTTCCCCTTCCCCCAGTACCGCAGGGCCCCCTGACCTTTGATGGAAGAACTGAGCCCCCTCCTTCCCCCTGTGCCTTGCTCACTGTTGAGAGGTGCTAATCCCCTGTTTATGACCTCACACTCTGTTTCCATGGAGATGTCAGTGCAGTTTATGAACCTTCATTAGAGAGTTGTGGGGTTACCAGAGGCCGTGAGCCTGTTGCTGGGGGAGCTTAGGCTTCAAGGCTCAGGGTGACTTGAGACTCCTGGGGTTTGGGCCTGGCTCGCTTGCTGAAACTTGGTGGGCAGCTCTTTGTGGTTTGCCAGGCCAGTGGGGGCATGTCTATACTGCAGTTAAAAACCCGTGACTGGGCTAAGAGGTGGGAGGGTCCCAGAGCTCATGCTGCAGCCCAAGCCCAAATGTCTACACTGCAATTAAACAGCCCCACAGCCCAAGTCAGTGGGCACAGGTCACTGCGGGTGTGTAGTTTGCAGTATAGACAGTCCCATGCTGTGCCTGTCCACAAGGATCAGAATCTGTACTGATGGTCAGGTCTCCCCAGCAGGAGACTGTATAGGATATGGCCCCAGGCTCCACAGATATTGTGTTCGGTAGTACCTCACATTTCTATATCTTAAAATGCTTTGGGACTATTTATTAGTTGTGCATGTCCAGCACATCTGTGGTGGAGTGAAGCAATTGCTCATCACACACAGCAACACTGCCCAGCTGGTTAGGACAGGAAATGGAGAAGGCCAGTTCCCACTGCAGTTGGACCAAGGCTCAAGGGCTGGCACCCTGACTTTTACTAACTCTGCTGTGGGCTCTTCAATGAACACTGACGATGGGTATATCCATGTACATCTGACAGCAGAGCACCCCTAGAATCAAGCTTGGGAGTCGGTATCCGAGTGCTCCCCTGGGATCACTATTGCCTCTCTCTGCCGTATCCTTGGTTTGCTCCTCCCACAGAGAGGAAGTAACAGAACTGGGGTTGGGATTGAGTTGGGGAAGGGAAGGCAGGGATGTGGTGGGAGAGCTGGCGCAGGCAAGGAACAGAGCTGGGATGGAGCAGGCCCGGTGTTGAGAGGGAGCTGGCAGTTTGTGGAGGAGGCAGGAATGGGGTTGAGAGATCAGCCTGGGAATTGAGGAAGATGAGGATGAAGCTGACAGAGGCAGGCCAGGAGCTGGGGTACTGCAATCAGGGCATTTCAGGAATGCTGCTGAGATATTGTCTCTGCTAACTGCTGGAGGTAGAAAGCTCTGCATTTTTGGAACCTGGCCATGTCTCAGCCACTGCAGCACTGTGAGAGCTTTGGCCACATGCCTACCCCCAACTGTGCCTCCCACATTGCTCCCTGGAACAGCAACCAGCACTGCACGGGGCACAAGACTTTAACCGCTTCCTTTCTCCAGCTCTGGGGGTGAGGTCATTTCACATTGCCAAACCACCACCTCCTTTTCCCTTCATGGTACCCAGCAGTGTCAAAAAATGGGTTGTGGTTAAGACACTGGATCCAGATGTGGAAGACCTGGGTTCAGTTCTAGGCTTGACCACAGACTTCCTGCATGACCTTGGACAAGTCATTTAATCTGTCTGCAATGATTTCCCCATCTGTAAAGTCCCTCAAAAATCCACAAATATGTGGGTGGTGCTCAGATCAGGTGGTGATGGGACCCTAAGATCCTCTCCATAGTGAGGTAGGTGGCTGGGACCTTTGAGCGAAATAAGCCACCTCCATTCAGTGCAGTGAGAGTTGAGGAGCCTTTATCTGTTTCCCCACAAAGCCTTTGAGGTGTAACATTAGGACCCCTCAGGTCATCTAACTTGTCACTTCGCTGCCTTTGAGCCTATTGGATTTCAGTGTGCCTGCTTGGGGAGGGATCCGTTGTGCTTTGAGAGGGGCCTGAGACTGGGTGAAGAAGTGGGGGGATCTCTGCAGAGAAAGGCAGAACAGAAGGGTCTGGCCTTCCCCAGCAGACACTGTCTCACACAGCTCAATGATGTATTTATCAATTTCCCAAGAGCAGTAGTCCCCACTTCCATCTGGCCCTGTAGGGACTGCTGTGTTGAATGCTGTGCTCCCCCAATGAGACTGCTTTGTGAGTGGTGGTAAAAGCAAAACCCCCAACACTCTCCCTGCCCGTCACTGCTGCAACATATTGGCTCTGCTATTGACATGCTATCAGCTGGGCCTGGCGGCCTCTTAGCACCACTATATGGGAGCCAGGAAGGCAGAGCACCTTGCATTACTCTGCAGTGACCTACCTCTCTCTCTGGATAAAGGGGCATCACTTGTTGTGCTCTCTAGAGTGTCTTTCTGGTCTTTTGTTGAAGGAAGGGGCAGGTGGGTGAAACCTGGAAGACATGAGGAAGTAAAGCCAAGAGGAGGAGAGGTGGGGGCTGATTTGGGGCCTAACTCCTGGTGGGTACCAGAGCTGCAGACTCTTGGAGAAGAGTAGTTTGCTCAGATGCCTAGCAATGTCCAGCCCTCCCTGATTCTCATCCTCTTCCCACCATGTGGTTGCTCTGTTTCAGGTCTTTTCCCCTCAACTCCTGCCCCTCAACCATATATCTCTGTCTCAGGAACTTGCATTGCTCTCTTCTTTTCATATGGTATGGGAGCAGTTCCTTCTGTGGGTCTCCTGAACAGGAGACAGGGCGATAGGGATGCAGAGCTTTGTGCTTGTGTGGGGAGTGAAGTCTCCTCTCCATGTGGCGGTTAGAGATTTTCCCTAAGCTGAAGAACTGTGTCTGTGTTAACATCTTATCTGCAGCTATATGAGCTCACCCCCCTCTGCTCCTGAAATTCCTCTCATCGCTCCCCTGTGCTGAGAGATAAGCAGCCCATTCAGCCATCTCTGTCCTGTCTGGCTCTTTGCCCTGGCTGAATGTCCCACTCTCTTTTTGGAGTGGGGAGAGAGCTGGGAAGGGGCTATCTAGCTCTGGACATCACCACCAGAGAGCTCCATAAGATGTCAGGCAGGATAACCTGGGCTCATGTGTGAGGAGGGGAAACGTTACCTTGAGCTGGACGTGAAAGGTGTTGGTGCTTTGAACTGCTTCTCAAACACTTAGCGTATGTCATCTTGAGGCATAGGCTGAATAAATGCTCTCATTGGCTGCTGGAGTGACAGGATCAGGGCTACTACCTGAGATGAGATGGCTGGTGTTAGATTCCCATCCGCCGCTACTTAGGTCAGAAGAGATTTGCTATTAGTAGTAGGCTTATCCCTGGCAGGCCATTAAGACAAAAACCAGGCAACCTTGCTGATCAGCGTCATAGTGGTTTCATTCCATCCCCATGGACCTTTCGGCTCCCCAGGTAGGAGTCACAGCCCGATAACTTTGCTAAAGGTGTGGCCTGAGGCTCTAAATCTTATTTCCAAGAGTTGAACTTGAGCTTCAGTGTGCGACTGACAGGAATGAGGCAAATGGCTTCATTTGAGGGAGAGGGAGGAGGTTTAACCAGGGCTCCTTCCAGAGTCCCATTAGTGGTGCTCAGAGCAGCATCAGCTGGAGGGAGTCTCTGCAGACCAAACCAATGCAAGACTCCTTTGTTTTTCCTTCTCCCTCCCCTGAAGTGAGCAATTACACGGAGGCCCCCACCTAGTGGCTCCATAGAGCCTCTCAAAGGGCAGTTCATCAGGTGTCCTGGGACTTTCCCATGAAAAGCCAGCTGCATAAACTGTCCCAACAGATAGTCTTTATTCTTGAGATATTTGCAGCTCTGTCCTTCCTTGCCTGCTGAGATGGAATGGAAAACCAGCTCTTGGGAGGGGGCTGTAGGGTTCCTGGGGCAAGGAAAAAGGGACAGCATATTTGGCAGTGCTGGGTTGTCAAGCTCAGTCTTCTTACAAACCAAATTTGGGGACTGTACAGCAGCAGCTCCTGAACTTTTTTCTGCTACACTTAAGGTCATCTCATCAAGGATGTTTTCTGTCTTCCAACATGCCATGCCCAAATTCCACTTACCCTGTCAACTGAAGTGACCCTGTTTCACAGCACAGGGTCTGCCTTCTGATCTCATCTGGATGATCACTCTGACGGTGCTTGCCCCTGTAAGGAATGCAGTCACGCAAGATGAGCTCTGTTTTAGGGCAGTGGGAGTTGCTGCTCAGCCATGTGTCCCTTGGCCCAGTGAGACTACCTTGTGTGTTTAGCACGCAGCCATCCTTGCTTGCCCTATCCCCTTTTCCCCTCCATAAAATGTTTCATTCACGAGTATGCTTCCTGCAGATACATAGTGCCCCAGTCTCATATATCTGTTGTTGTTCAGGAAAACAAAAGCCCTGTTTACTATTGACTGAGAAGTGGTTCCATTGTGTACCCTGATGTGTGAACCTCTCCTCACCCCCTCACTTCCCTGAAGTGTGATGAGAGTCCCTCTCTCATCTTAGCTATTCTTTGCATCAGGTTACTTGCAGCATCCCCTTTGCCCAATCAAGGTGTTCCCAGCAGTGTGGTGGTGATGGCAGTAACTGTTCCTGTTCTCATTGCCCACATTTTGTGTGTAGGAGCACAAGCACTGAGGATTGGATCATTGCGAAATGGTGACTGGCACACCCTAGGTTTTTTTTTTCCCAGTTACACATGGTCCTGCGTAGGAAGGAGTCTGCATTCAGGATGGGGAGAGCCCTTTTTGCTTTTAACACTGAGGAGGTGTTTGAGATGTGACCAAAGTAGAAGAAGGTCTAGTGTACGAGTTTGAGATGCCTACTGAGGCTGTGACAGCTCGTGGTCAGCAGCTAGGCTGGAGAGAGGAGATCTGGGCATACAAGTGGCACTCTGTGCAGTCTCCTCCCGCTTGTCAGGACACTGTGCAGGTGAGAGACCTCTCACTGTCTTTCTCATATCCTCTTTGCTTCCTGCTAGGTAGCTTCTTGACAGTAGTAGCTTGTTAATGTCATCTACTAGCTGCTTTACCAGCTGAGGGCCAATTGTAGGAATACTGTTGTTGGATACCAACATTTTGATGGCCAGACTGTAATAGGGTGCGGTGCGTTAGCTGTTGTGCCCTTTGCCCCTCCTCATCGCACATTGAAGAGTGATGCCCCTGCCTGTGATATCATGTTTGTAGAAACTGGAGGTAGAAAAGCCTCCGACTCCATCTCTTGTCAATGCAGAATTGCTCCCTACAGGGCACTTTCTAGTGCTTTGCCCAGTTTAGGGCTTCCACTGCTTCCCTGAGATGATTCCACAGGCTAACATGTCTCACTGTCAGGGATTTTCTCTGATCTTCTGCCTGCATTTTTTCTTTTCTTCATTTCATCACATTCTTCCTAGTTATGCCTCTGTTATGCTTTCACCTGGCATGTCCTGATCAGTTCAGTGCTGCAGCAACAACATTTTTCAATGGCCAGTTTGAGAGAGAGGGATTTTGAAAGGCTTTTTCAGCACCATGTGCAACTGCAGTATGCACTCAAATTCCAGAGCCATCTGTGTGCAGGCCACACACACCAGAACAGTCTGGGAAGCTGTCATGAGCAGCTGCAGATCAAACCTCCCTCTTTGCTTTCAAGATTTGAAACCTCACTAATTTGGCAGCTTCCTTTCCAGTATATGGGTTGTTAGAGGCCAAGCGTGGGAGATCGCTGTTCTGAGCTCAATGGCCATCTCAGAGGGAGAGTCTGGAGTCACCTTTATGTGGATGCTGCACTGGCTGCTCATTTGGTAGGGACCAAAATATTGGTTAAATCAAAACTCCATGAAATCATCCCTTTCACAAACTATTACAGGATCACAGTTGTAATGTAGGTCGTAGCTTCACAGGGCCTGGTGTCTGCCAATGGGAGGTGCTGTAGACGATGGGGTAGAAGCACTGGATTTGAAGAGCTCACAATTACTCCATTTCCACCTTCCTGCAAGATGGAGGCATTGTAAGGCTTCAGTCATAACATTGGGTGGAGATATCTCCCAGCTACTCCAGTCTTCTTCCTTCTTGGGCCTGGTCTACACTGCCAGTGGCCGTCGACGGGAGATGCACTAGCTACGTAGTGTAGCTTGTGTATCTCCTGTCAACTTACTAACATTCCCTTACCGCGGCATCTCCACTGCTCTGCGTCGATGGGGAACACCCTCCAGTCGACGCAGCCTTATTCTTCGGGAGGGGATTTACTGCGTCAACTGGAGAGCACTTCCGGGATCGATTGAGTGGGTCTCCACCGCCCATTCAGTGGATCCCGCTGTATCGATCCGTGCAGCCCCAGCAGTGTAGACATACCCCTAGAGAAAGGAGAAGTTGCTATATGTTAGGTAAGAAGATTACTTAATAGCAACTGGCTGCTTGCTAAGCTCCTACAAGGAAGGAGTCACTCCTGCAGACACCTCTCCACTTTCTGGGAGCTGACTCCAGCTTCTTCTTGTTATCAGCACTTAACTTGGGCAGCGTGTGGTTTCTCACCTGCACTGAAAGCTTGTGTCTTGTTCCTATGTTCTGTGTAGACTATGAATTCAAAAGCAAAGAACCAGAGTAGCCTCAGGTGAGTGGAAGCCAAGAGGCGTCCTGGGAAGGGGACGTGGCAAGGAGGAGGCAGCCCTGCCAGCACTTTGATAGAGTGCTTCCTGCACAGGCTCTAGCCCTCTGCCTTCTGCTCTTAATACAAACAAGAGCCAGATTGAAAAAGTTCAGTCAGGGTTCAGAAGTTCAGCCTTGAGCTGCACGGCGATGATTCTTGCTTGGGCTGCATGCAGGGCCACAGCTGCCCCATGTGCAAGTCATTTCCCTCACCCTAACACATGGAAGGCCCTGGCTGTTAAGCAGCAGTGTCTGGATAATGGGACCTCTGGGCTCTTCCCCGTGAGTGAACCCCCGACCTGACTTCCATGCGCCAGAGCAATTTGGGATGACCCAGGGTGCTCCAAAGACCATAGGAGACCAACTGCAGCTGTTTTCATACTTCTAATTCTTGCCAGTACCCAGCAGGGTTGAAAATAGCTTGAACTGCTCGCTTCCACCACACGTTGTTACATAGTGGTGATTGTGACGTGGGGCTAGCTGCATGCGCCTCTCCCAAACCTCTTTCCCCAGGATTGGTAGTCGTGTCCCCCTTTGGCAACCGTGTAAAAAAAGATTGTGAGTACTCTGATAATAGCTCAAGTGTTTTTAGCAGAATGCTGTGTCCGTCCACTCTCCAAGGCACGTCAGGCTCTAAGCTCTGCCCTGGCAACACTGATTCATGGTTAAGAAAATGCAGACCGTGTGTAGTGTAGAGGAAAGCAAAGACCCCTCTAAAATGGACCTTAATGCTTGGATATAATGGTAACGGGCAGTATGGAAACTTGAATGAAACGGGATGCACAAATTACCAAACCGAGCACTGCTCGGAAACCAGAGAGAGCCTGATAACTCCAGGTTCTGGACAGGTTCCATGGTCCACCCATCTGTGTTGCTCCCTGATAGAAAATGAGTGTAATATAGCGTCAAACACTGGGAGCAAGGGATTAGACAGAGAGGAAAGGAGTTTTGCATAGGAGTGACTACGCTTGGGATGATGCTTGCTTTTTGCCACTGCGGAATCATCAAAGTAAAAGGCAGCAAGCAAAATAGGACAAAATTGAGTTTTGGACAAAGCAAGCATTAGAAACAGTAAAAGCAAACTGTGCTCCAGGAAGGGAGTGCGTCCAAATGTCTGTTTCAACTAACAATGAAAAGCCACAGCCTGCTGTCCCCAAAGGAAGCCAGAGGCCTGGATTAGACCTGCTCAAAGGAGAAATAACAAAAGCTTTAAAATCAGGCTACTACTAAATCCTTTTGCCTATGCAGATTTGGGGTGTGCGCTTCCAGCGCCCACATGGAAACAGACAAAGGGATTTCTTAAAGCCACTGACTGTCTAATCCTGCACACAGCATTGATATATATCTCCGACATTCACTGTGCTTCCCTCTTCCAATGAGATCATTTGTTATCACGGGAGCTCTTTCCCGTAAGTGGACGGTCACGTGACCAAAACTGCACTTGGCACATTGTGATGCATTGAAACAATTTTGGATTTTCATCCTCTTTCCTTGTAATTTAAGTCTCACTCAATCAGAGCTCACTGTAGGTGGATGGTTGCAGCTCAGATGAAATGTAAAATTAAGGAACTGTCCCCTTGTGTTCACTAAAGATCCTGTAGAACTTCTCCCAAAAGAAATAGCATTAACCCCTGCCGCTGGCCAAGTTCCAATTTGATAATTGCTTTTGGTCTCTCTCAATCCTGCCTGTATTTTCAGTTGGATATGGGAGTCTCCTTCACTTCCTGTCCTAAAGGCTCCCACTAATGCACCAGTATAAGATTAACCATAGAAAGGGACTAACTCAATGTATGCAACTGAGAATAAGTGAGCTGATTCTATGATGTGCATTGTCACTCCCTTCCTGTTGTCACCTCTGTTCGTGTCCAGGTCTGCTCTGGTTGTAAGCTCCTCGAGGAAAAGCCTAAATCTCTTTATTTGCCTGTAAAGCACCTCAGAGGCAATTTTGTTTCAGTAGCAGGGATCCCTATTTGTTTGTAAAGTTCTTTTGGATTCTTGAGCAAGAAAAATAAATGCTGGCAAAATGTGTACTGTTTTCATATATTCCATAACCAACCAGAACTGTGAGATTTATTTTACAGTTCCCAAGTGTGTCATAAGTGCCTCACTATTCAAATAAATTGCACTTGGCCTCTGCCCAAAGCACTTAACATTTAAATTCACGCATGATGCAAATAAGAGGCAACAAAATCTTCTCTTTTTTGGGGGAGAGGGGGAAGGTAGCAGATTGGGGTTGCACTAAGATCACATGATTGCTCAGCAGAAATGTGCAAACAACATTGTTGGGCAAAAAACTTACCAGTCTGTTCCAAATTTTAATTTGTCCAAGTATGGTTTACATCAGAGTTTTTCTTCAGATCTTGTCTGACAAAACTGTTATCTTTCTCCAAGGACCTCTATTCCCTCCCTACCCGTAGCAAAAGATTTGAAGGGCAACAAAACTCCAGGCCACCCAGATATGGAATTAGATCCCTGCTAGATGACACTGGGCATGAAATTTCATCTTGCATGCACAGCCAGATGTAAAGTTCAAATTGTAAAAATTCAGGTTAGGACATTAAGTCACTAATACTTGCTCTCGCGATTATATTTGCAGTTGTAGTAATTCCACTCCCAGCACTTTTTGCATTGCAAGTTCTGGTTTCCTGCACCAGCAAGTTGGAACACAAAATTATACAACATCACAGCATGCAGAGGGGGGGAGATGTATGAGAATAAATTAATTGGCTAAAATCCCAGGAGAAATAGCTGCCTACCTAATGAAAATAGACTGATGCCTTTGCAGATTTTCAACTGAGTTGGGCCTGCCTTATTCAAACTGGCTGTGGAGCTGGTATCTTTCCAGTGAGATGGAACGAGGGAATGAATTTAGACTTGGCTTTTGACACAGTAAAGGAACTGGGTGCTCGAACTTAGCCAAACAGGATCAGATGGACAACTTGCCAGGAGCCTGCATCTAATTTACACAAAATGGAGCTCATGGCACTAGCCATTGTCTTCCACACTGAGGTACAGCCTGTGAGTCCCATGATGCAGTGCTCCCTTTCAGTGGTCCTTCTTGATCAAAGGCGGGGCTTTGCATACTGAGCCCTCTGGTGTTCATAGTGCTTGCCTCTGCATTAAAAAGACAGTGGTCATCCCAGCATTAGCCAAAGCTTTTTCTCACTTATCCGTCTCAAAATTTTTAGGTGCTTTTCTGCTTCTGTTTTTACAGGTATCTTACCCGCTGGTCAATCAAATCTGCTAAGCCTATCTGGAAGAGGGGCCCTAAATGGTGCAAAAAACCCTACCCTGTTGGACATCCCTTGCTGATGGATAACATCAACTATGGGAAGAAGCCTAGTTATTTAAATCACTGAAGCACAGTGGAACTTGCATAGCCAGTGGATCACAGCTCTTCAGGCCACTCTGCCCTTCTTCTGAGTTTCTCAGCCCCACCAACATCCTGATTCCAAGCATCTCTCCTTTTAGCATTGCCCTGTTTCCAGCGAGCAAGCTACCATCTGCTCCTCTGAGTGCATGCAGGACTCCTCGTCATTGGCTTCCTGTGCAGGTAGAATGAGGGCTGATGTTTAACAATCATTTAAAAACAGGAAAGGATCAGATCATTGCTTCGTCATGGCCCAAGTGGGTTTTATGCAGCAGTAAGCTTTAGAGAAGAATACCAGTCAGATCAGATCTGTCACTGGCCCAAGCCCTAGTATCTTTGACTCTAAAGAAAAGTCCTCTGCTCCTTCCTACCTCATCAGTAGTGATGGAAATTGTGTTAATCATTGCTGAAGTGGAATATTTTTGTAGTCTGTCATGACCTTAGTTTGAGGCAGAAAATACATGGCAGTGGCAGGCGGGCATTTGGCATGATAACTGTGTCTCATTATGTGCCTGCTAGGATTACTTACTGGCTCGCTGTAAATCCTGTGCCTGACAAATACAAAACACATTGACATCCTTAATGACTTGGTTTGTTTTCTTCTCCTTGCATATGAACTTGCTGTGAGCCATTCTTGTCAAGGTTGCAGCTGCTGCATGGAACTGTGTGTGGTTGGGACTTGTACAGTATTGTAGACAATACAACACAGCTGGCTTTCACCTTAGCAAGTGCTCCTGCTTCCAAAATGCTAGGTATGGGTCTGACGCAAAAGGGAGATTAAATTGCTGCTGTGTCTTCCTCTGTCTAACATACCTCTGAGGCTACAGGCTGTGTAGCCCTTTTTTATTATCTGTTGCTGTGCTGATGTTTATTTGTGTTGGTTTAGGCAGAACTGTCTGTTACCAGCAAGAGAAATGGGTGAGGTGCGATGGCTTGTGTTGTATAGCAGGTCAGACTCTATGAACATAATGATCCTTTTTGGCTTAAGTCTGTGAAAAGGAAGCTCTAGATTCAGACCATGGGACGTGCAAGATGCCTGGGTCCTTGGCATTGGGAAAACGTAAGGGTTGACTCTAAATGTGTTGAATAATTATTAAGGTAAAATCCCTTGCTGAGCCTGAGAAAATGGAGGCCAGGAGTTATATTGCCCTGTTCTGTCCCTTTCCACTCTCTTTGAACGATCACTACTCACACTGCTTCTAGCACAAAGTCTTCTGTGGCATCTTTTCTATTGCACGTAACCCAAATCAGCTATCAGTTTGATAGTGGGAGAACAGTGACTGGGTGAGACAGGTGCAGTTGTACTCCATATGGCACCCTGAATGTTAGAACGTGAGAGCGCAGTATTTACCAACACACCAGACTGACTCTTGTACAGTTGGGTCTTTCACTTCTGCCAGCAATAAGCAGGAGGGGCCTCTACTTTTGGCAAAGCATGGCACCTGAGAGGTCAGACTCCCTTCTCTCCCCAGCACTCACACCGAGCACAAGGAATAATAGTGTGGAACCCTAAGTGTATGGGCAAGACCTAGAATGCAGCAGGTTTTCCTTCTGATTTTAAGACAGAAGCCTTATTTTCTACTTTGTCTCATGCTACAATCAACCTTCACTCATGCTGCCTAGGAATAAGATCTCTAACTCAATGCCTGGGGGCTTAGGTTTGATTCCTGATGTGTGGCCTAGCCTTTCCTGGAAGAAGATGATGAACGCTATCAGCTAATCTAAGATTTGCAGTGCCAGGCTCAGAAAGGAACTCAATCCAGAAGTTGGGGGGAAGAATACATACAGAGAGGCATTAAGGAAATCCTCAGGACTCTCTCTGGGGCATAGAAAACTGCTTACAGGTGCAGAGGTTTCACACAGATTTATTAGAACGAACAACTGCAAGTTCCCAAGTATAAAATCTAAATGGGAATACTCTTTCCTTGAATCCTCAGCTTGGGTGGGCAATTCACAGCATGAAGGGCAGGTCTATGTTCTTCTCACCTGTGCCGAGGTAGATATAGCCATATTGTTTAGTCATGGGGATGTGGTAGAATGTCAGTCCTGGCCACAGCAAGCTCCTCAGAACCACCAGGCTGCCTCCCCTCTCCAGCTGGATGCTCCAAGATCCTACATAACAACAGTGTGGCTGATGAGTCTGCACAAATGAGAGACATCCTTCCAGCAGTGAAATGTGCTAAGATCAGGGCAAGATCCCAATGGGTTGCTGCCTTGCTAGAACAGGGAAGTGAATTAAATGGTACACAAGGCTGAGCTAGCACAATGGGGACTTCGCTGTTGTTCGGAGATAACAAAGGATCTGCCATACCAGAAGAACAAATGACTCTGAACCCTTCCACATCACTCATCCTAGCACTCCAGGCTGCCTTTCTATTTCCAGGCATTCCCTTCTAGTGTCACTCAGCATTTTCCCACAGCTATGGTGTGATGAGAGATACCTGTATGTGGTCAGCGCCAAGGAGTCAGCAGATGCTATAATTGGCTATACCTGCTAAGAGACAGCAGATATTTTAATGGGGCTCTCTAGCCGGCTTGGTCTGTGTACCCACTGACCACAAAAAATGGTTAATGCAGAGTTAAGATTACATGCTGGTATTTTGTGCTGTTCCAGAATGGAAAGTTCTGAAAACCAGGAAATACAGAGGATAAGGTACACAGCTATGCAACTTTAAACCGACATTACGCACCTCTGTATCAGCCCTCCCAATCCCTACCTTCACCCCCTGACCTGAGCACCTCCAACTCTCTCCCCTTCCCTACCACCCATTCCCATTTTCCCCTTCTGTTGCTGTAGCCACCCCACCAGCTGTGAGCATTCACCTGTGTAATTTATTTTCAGAAATAATTTGAATGCCTTCTGAGTTTTCTGCTGTATGCAGATTACATTTCCTCCAAATAAAAAAATCTTTTGATAGAGACAGAGTGTAGCAATGTGTCAACTCCCCTCCCCCAGATTTCTGCTAATGTCAGATTTGAATTTGCAGTGCCTCAGTGTTGCTCAAATTTGATGTCCTCTTGAGTCACACAGGCCTGATGAACCATGGCAGTCTAACAGCCGTCTTGGGCTGTCTGTCTTCAAATTCACAGTGTAATCTGTGAGGCTCACAAGTGTTAAGTATGTGCACAACTATTTTCAGTTGTGTTCCCACAAAGGGCTAGTGGATGCCATGCACGCATCAGGGTAAATGGTAAGTGACTGACAACATTTGGGCCATGATCACAGGCATGATTTGATCCTAAGTCTGTGCAAAAAGTTTATAAAATCTGTCAACTTTAAAAAAAGAGCTTTTTTTTCTCCAGGGGGCTGTTTTTCGACAACTGTTTACTCAAATGACACCAAATTTGGATAACTAACCCTACCCCATGCCTCCATGAAGCACATCAGATTTCAAGGCAATCCACTTAAGTATGCAGATTTTAGAGCATTTAGAAGAGTCAACCTTTAAATAGAAAGCAGTTCTCAACTTTAAAGCAGTGCTGGCATTCTGCTATTATATAGTACCCTAGCCTATATGGCTGCTCTAAGGAAGCTAACTTGGAGTGAAGTACTAAGCCTTGGAGCAACTTGCTCTGCCTCATCTCAGTCTCCTGGATCCAAGCCACTAGCAGCCTTGGGAGCAGGAATCCACAGCTGGTCAAGAGCTAGAGTCTCTTCCCAGCATGACACATGGCATTAGCAGCAGGAAGACCAAGAAGCAGCTTTCCAGCTCCAAGATGCCCTATTGTAGTTTAGGGGGGAGCGGAAAGGAGAGAAAAGTGAAAGGCAGGGACACTTCAGAGTTGCCTCCCCATTCTGAGTGATTTATGGAAGAGGTTAATTTTCCTGAGCCTTTCTTGGCTCCACCTTTAGAGTGGGGGTGAGGGTGAGGATTAGTTTCAGTGTTAGTTTTGTTTTGGCTCTCCTGAGGAGGTTGGGAGCCAGTGTGAAAATGCTTTTTCTGCTGGAAGCTCTGAGCCTTTTTTTTTTTTTTTTTTGGGGGGGGGGGGGGCCGGACAAACACAGACAATGCAGTGCCCCTAATGATTCAGTCCTCTATGAAATGAGGCTCAGCACAAAAAGTAGATGACTCAAGGTCAAGCCTAACAAGAGATGTTGTTGGTTAGTAGGAGGATGCATTTACTGGAACTATGGTCTCACCGCCTACAAAGATTGCATTCTAAATGCAAAATAATAGTGGTCAGAAATGCTTTCTTTCATCTTCTGATGGCCAGACAGCTGTAGCCATTCCTATCTCATGCAGCCCAAGCCAGTGAATTGTGCATCCATCTCCTCCAGACTGGATTTCTGCAATGCGCTCTACTTGGGACTGATGCTAAAGACAATTCAGAAACTGAAACTGATGCGCTGTGTAGCTGTCTGCCTTCTAAGGAGAAGACATCAAAACAGCTCTGTGCTCTATACTACCTGCTAATCAAACTCCGGATTCATTTCAACATCTTGGTCCTTAGCTTTAACTGGATTTGGTGCTCAGTTACCTGAGAGCCTGACTTTTCCCATAGCCCACTGTGTTAGATGCACTCAAAAAAGGATGCTTCTAGTGACAAAGACCAGGTTTGCGTTCATAAAGCATGTAGTCAGAGTGTTCTCCTTGGAGAATTTGTAACTATGGAGCTCTCATTTACCAGAGCAGGGGCTGAGCTCAGATCTCACTGTCTTGATACAACGATGTAAAATCCACCTTTTCATGCAGGAGTTTTCCAAATGAGCCGGTCATAAATGGCCCTAACCCTGCTCTTTTGGAAGTCAGTCAGCAGCATCTGAGCATGATCAGAGAACAACTGAAAAGGAAGAATAGCCGTTTCCTTCCCCTTTGAGAGAATGTTTTAGAAATGCAGCTAATGAAATCATAAAATTACAATAGCTCCTGAGAATTAGGAAAATTAAATGCTTCATTCCAACCATGCCGGTGTCTTTCCTGGTGCTGTAAACAGGCTTATGCAGCGGTCACTGTATATCTGGGAGAAAGAATAGTCTTCTGTTAAAGCATAAAATGAAGAAAGAGGTAGAACGCCTGGGTTTTTTTTCTGCCTCTGCCAGCCTCAGCACAACCCTGCATGTTACTGCACTCAGTACTTAAGTTTCTTCGTCTGTAAAACAGAGCTAATACCTACCTCACAGGGAGATTGTGAGGTTTAATTCATTAGTCTAATAAGTGCTTTGAGATTCTCAGATGGCAGGTACTAGGAAAGATAAAAAAATCATTCGCATTGCAGGGAAAATGTAAATAGAAGTTGTACCTTGTAGGTAATAAATGGCTTTTACTAGCATTAAGCACTACTGCTTGTAAGGCACACATGTCAGATGTGGCCTGTGCTGTAACTAAATCACACACACACCTGCAGTTGACCCCCACAGTTTGGCAGTAAGTGGGTAGAGGTTTCCCAAGAAGCAGGGCCCTGGAGATCACTGTGCTCAAGGCAGAAGCTTCCCACAATAAGGCTACTCCATTAAAGTTTCTGTTCTTTAAAATGAAAAAAAAGTCACAATTTTACTTTTAAGTTGCACCCACCTAAGGTAAATAAGCCAAGCGCTATCTGTGTTGAAACTATTGTCTTTCTCAGCTCCAGACGGGAAGGGAGGGAGCTGCTGTGTGGGAGGAAAGAGCATAGGAAAAATATCCTCTGGATGAAGATCTGGAGCTTCCTATTCTCAATTTGGAGCACGCTGCAGCCTCCACCCCTCCAAACACAGGCAGGACTGTTGAGGAGTTCCTTACATCTTTCCAAACAATAAACTGTTTTGAAGCTCAACCAGCTAGTGTTAAACCACTGCCTCTTTTATGGCCTTTTAACAGCTGCCAGAATACCTAGGCTGCATTTCTAAAGTCAACCTCCCTCTCAGCTTCTTCCTTTCCAATCACAGATAGAAATCCCTGTCTCATCCTCTGTGTCTGTCTCAACTCTGGACTGAACCTTTTTCACAGAGCAATGGGATGTATGCAAGGCTATGTAGAAGGAGAGGCTTTTTAAACAATGCTATTTGTAGAAGATCTTCGCCTGGGCCATGTTCAATCAATAGCGCGGCTGCTTTGGAAGTGAGTCAGTGCTCCTCATTTGGGGGTGAGGCTGAGAAAAGGCAGCTTTATAAGTAATGCTGCCCTGATACAAAGGCTTCATGTCCCAAAAGATCCCCACTGGGTAATAAAAGTGACAGCACCACCTCTTAAAAGGAAGAAAGGTCCTGTGGCTAGAGTAGCAATAGCATGGCTACATGCACCACTAACATCACACACAAGAATATCTTACACCACTGCAATTCTGCCACTTGGGGGGTGGAAACCGAGCACCTGGTCAATAGCACAAATATTAATGTCCACACACATGACAGCATGGCCAAGTTCCCTTGCTAAAGCAACAACACATTCTTCATGACCACAATCACTCACCTCTGATAGTGCTTCACCCACACTTACATCATCACGCTTAACTTCCACTTCTGTCAGTGACAAAAAACTTACACTGGGGAGAGGTTCACACTCCTAATTCACTGTCGCTAAGAAAGAAAGAAAGCTGCAAAGGAGGGGGCCGTAAGGAAAGGGCTCCCTGTTCTAGCTCTTGTTGGACTTCTGTGCCCACCAGCATTCTTACACTGCACACTAGCTGAGAGCAAATCCCCACTACTCCCTGTAGGGCACAGCCCCATCACATTGCTCCCTGGCTGTAAGCTGAATCTCTCCCACTTGCATCCCATGTGTTCAAGGCTCTTGCATGGCCTGATGCTGGCAACATCCTTGTTACATAAATACAATTACACCCAAAAGCTCCATGTCCTTTTCTCTATACATTTTTCTCTCCTATTGTGAACTATTTTTCATTATGGAAGATAAAGCATTTCAATTAAAAACAAGGCATCTGTTTTCTTATGGCAAGAAGGAGCCCCTGATATCCCAGATTCGCATTGCTCAGGTGCCTGAGGGCAGAGGGTTAGATCCACACCCAGCCCAGCTAGGCCTACTGGTCTAACACCATCTGATCTTTGGGGAGGAGCGAAAATTCCCCTGCTAGCTGCATTTCTACCAAAAGAGAAGGATGCAGATTTTGCAGAGGAAGGCTCAAGAACAGGTCTGGAATGAAACCTTGCACTGGGAAACAAGAAAATATAGAATTAAAGCTTGGCAGCGGGAGCATAGTTACAATCCCAGTCTCTTACTAGCTGCTGTGATTCTGGTAAGTACACCCCCAATCACTTCATCCTGCACCCTGTATGGTTGGGTTAGAAATCTCTTGGAGTTGCAAAGCACCCTCCTCCTCCTCAAGTGCAGGTTTCCGCTGGATTCCGTCACACTCCATATTTCTTGCTCAGCTGGTCGCTGTGGAAACGTTTTCGGAGCGTGCCAGAAGTCACGTAGCATCTACCTGGGGAGCCCCTGCATTAATCCGTCACCTTCGCAGATTCCTGTGATCCCATTGGTTACAGGAAAGAAAAAGAAGGCGTCTCTTGCCCCTCCTTGCTCTGAATGAAAGACACTTCCTCTAAATCTTGCTGCTGGATTTCAGGCTCAATTCAGCTTCTTTAAAGCTTTTGTCACCGAACAAATGTGATGTTAAAAAGATTAACAGTTCGATGAAAGGGTGCAATGGGCAGCTTTGTTCCAGCCTTAGGATCCTTCTTCCCCTCAGAGTTTTCAGTCACCGTCTTTCTTAACCAAGGAAGAATATTTGTCTGACTCTCAGAGGAAATTATGTCTGCCTTGTAAGTCTCTACCCCTACTTGATCAAAAAGTAGGGGATAGATTAGGGATAAATGTTGGAAATTATCCTACAGTAAAGGACTGTGCATTTGATTCTGTGCTAGCAGACAAAAGTACAAACTGCAATTCAGACTCAATGCACTGGCTACACATCCCATTCACCGGAAAAAAAACCTGTAGGGTGGGTAGAGTTATACAGAGACAGACACAGTTCCCAGATCATCCTGTAAGCAGGACTAGAAGAGGAGCTCAGGAGTTACCTCCCACCCCAGGACTATTCCTTCCCCTTCCTAGTAGCAACAGAGGCCGTGGGTCAGAATTTGTGGGAGTTTTTATGCTAAGTGGCACAGCATTAACTTTAGTGGGAATTTCCCCATAGGTTTGCCAGTTTCCCAGGGGATTGTGTCACAAAGTGACTGTCCCTAAACTTCTCCACTCTCCATGCAGCCATTTGTCCCTTAAGCCCTCAAAGCCCCAACCCATATGATGTTTGTATAGAGGTGTTTCCAGGGGGTGAAGGGACAGGTCAATGGCATGTTGACTCCCTTTCTTCCACAAGTTCTACCACCAAAGGAGCAGGATTTCTGCTCCTTCCATTCCCTCTGCATCATGCCACAGAAGCGGACAGTATGGCCCATTGCTTCCAAATTATTTTTGCACTAGAAACCTTCAGCTGTCCTTCAACAGTCTGTGACACTAACGGTCACTTATGATCGGAACTACAGGGAAAGCTTAAGAGACAACAGTGGGCATCAAACTAATGAACAATAATGCCATAGGTCAGGGATGGGAAGAGAAAACTTTACTGTGCAAGAGCGGTCTGCAGGGCCTGCAGCACAGCTCTGCTCACCTGAGACAATATAAATGCAGCTGACGTCAATGCCAACCTGTGAGCTGGCACGATTTGCCACATTTCACATCAGATGCAGATTGTTCCGAGCAAAAGCTGGTTTGGTTAAGCTTTCTTTCACTTCCAGTAACACAGTTACTACCCTAGGGCTTCACCTTTCATGTAATATCTCATCATTCCCCAGAATAAGGTTTATTCTGTCACTGATTTATGTGGCGATAAGCCAGAACACATGGTTCTACCTAAGAGGCTGTACCTGCATTTCCTGTCAGATCAACAAAAAAGGCATTAGCAAAAGTGGAATGAACAAGAGACCAGGAACCAAAATGGAGACTGAGTGGAATATTATTTTTTGAGGGAGATATAACTTTAAATACAATCCCTAGAAAGCAGCTGCTGCAAAGACTCTGTCTCTGGCTTCATCATCGCCTTGTAGCAATCAGGAGGGTCAGCCTCACCACAGCCCAGAGGTTGATGGGCAACCCTGCTCTAGTATAAACTCAGCCAAGGCCTCTGGCTAAACAAGCCCTCTGAAGTGATGTAGAGTTGGGACCAAAGACAGTAAATACAGTGCTTTATTGCAGAGAAACCGAGCCCAAGGAAAACAGCCACCATTCCAGCAATCTGAGCAGACTATGGACAGTAAATCAAAACCTGTAATACTAGCTAGCTCTGGAGTTCTCTTCCTGCACTGCCACATGAGGGATTTCAGTCCAGTCCTGAACTCCTTGGGGGGCAATGCCCAGCTCCAGGAGGAGGGAACATCTTGTGTCACTCTTGAGCAACTCACTTGGATCACTGCAGGAGTGGCGATGACAAGCTCTGCAGTGACTCCAGACTCCTCTCCACTTGGCAAGAAGGATGGGTAGCTCTCATGTGGAGCCTCTGAAGGGGTAAATTATGGAGGAACTAAACCTATGCATGCTCTCACTCATATGTGCACACTTGCACACCAGTGAAGTGAAGATGCCAGAAAAGCTTTTAGAAAGCCCAACAGCCCTTCTTAGAAGTTGTCTAAACTGCAGGGGGACAGATAAATCTCTTCTCTGACGAGTCCATATATCACACACAGTCTGCTCTCTCTTGTCCTCACCTTACACACAAATAGTCTAAAGCTCTCTTCAATATACTTGCTCATTTTCGTTTTCTATGGTTTCCTTTCAGCACTTGATAATACTGACACCAGTGTCCCCTGCTGGAAGATGCTGGGTGTAGCAGTCCTAAATTTACGTGTGGATGGTTGATTTATGTTAAACACAAAAAGGAAACCAGATTCAGCCAAAACTAGTGCCTTAGTAAATTCCTGTAACCCAGTGCCCTGGCTGCTCGGGTCTGATTCCCACCTCTGGAGGCCCCCAAAAGTTCTGAACACACTCGTCAGCTGTACTCTCTCAGTGTGGCTGTGCAATTGCTTGTTTACCGAAATAGCCCTCTAACTGGTGAGAAACCCTCAGGTTCTCAGACACACAGTCTCCAAGGATTGCCCTTCCATTCTGGGGATGAGGATGGCTATGGGCCATATTGGAGAACTTGGGCCATACCTTGGCCACCCCCGCTTTAAAGTATCCTTTTCTTTCTAGCACTGCACTGCTCCCTCATTCGTTATGAGCCTTTTAGTTTGGATTTCAGTAAGGCAGCTTGAAAAGCCTTGTCCCTGTGTGGCTCTTGGCAGGCTGAGAAGTCAAGTAAAGTGCTCTCTCACTCTCCGCTTTCACAGGGCTAGGGTGGTGCTGCTTATTGTTAAGCAATGAAAGGGGAGGGCTCAGGTCACATCTGTGAAACGTTAGCAGAGAGGGGAGGCTGGGTGAAAGTAGGTGGCCAGCACAGCATAGCACTTTGCTGGATTTTGCAAGCCCCCTGGGGAGATAGGCAGCCATTTGTCTTAGAGCCCCGATAACAGGCTGTCTTGCACTCTGCTGGCTAGCTGGGGGCCGTAAATGCCTCAGCAGACACAGACTCTTTGAATGGCTGGAGACGGAGGCTGATAGGGGATTAATCACCCCAGGGGGGCCTTTGAAAGGGAGTTAATTAGCTGTGTTAATGCCTGGAGATAAAGCAGGTTCATGTCTCTTGGCCCTGTCCTTCCCAGCACCTGGGGCTTTTGAGGCTGCCATGAAAACACTACCAAAACAGTGGCATGGTGGGGATGGCTGAAGCAAACGCACTGAGGAGCTCTATCTCCTGCTCAACAATACAGTCCCTCTATGTGCAAAGGCCCATTAAGCACTGGCTTTCAGTGTGCAGATAAAGCGTGTGCAAGCCAAGTTCAGAGGCAAGTACGTCACTGTTTTCACCAGGTTACTTTTAGGAGAGTTTAAGGTTCAGCTAATGCACAGGTGTGGGGCCAAGTGGTGGTCACAAACCACTTCATGTGCAGTGCTGCAGCAGGAATACTATGGGGCAGCAACACATCCTTGTGAAGAGGCAGTGCCTGGGAATGAGGGGCTGCCAGTTCCCGCCACACTTACTTTGGAAAGGAGCTGGAAGAGTTTCTGTTTATGTGGATTCCATTAAGTAAGCTTCTCCCCATCCCCCGAGTGACTCTTGAAATAGAAAGAGGCCAAGGAGCCCCATCCTGCCTATACTGAGCCAGCAAGGAGCCTCCCCAAAAATCTCTCTCCCTCTCACTGATACTCTCATCTCAGTTCATTCCCCCATGTGCTGAGACAACAGTGACACCCCAGGAAGCCTCATCTCCACAGGTCCTTCTTTGGTGCAGAGTTGGGCCTTCTAGTTCAGGCTGCCCTTACGCAGAACCGGTTATACGCAATGCTGAGGCTAGAGTCACAGGCCAGGGAGCTCGTGCCACCATCACCCCTGCATCATCTGCAGTGAGAGCGAGGGAGTGCCAATTCACTCTCACCCCACGAGCACTATCAGCAGATATATATCCATAGAGTTTAAGGCCAGACAAGACCATTAAATCATCTACTGTGATCTCCTGTGTGTTACAAGTCATTAGATGTCATCCAGTTACCTCTGTATTGAGCCCAGTAACTTGTCTTGGTTAAAGCAGGTTTCCAGAAAGACATCATGTTTGAGGACATCAAGAGATGGAGAGAATCCACCACTTGGTAGTTTGTTCCAATGGTTAATAACCCCCATTGTTAAAAATGTATGTCTAATTTCTAACTTGAATTTGTCTGGCTTCAGCTTCCAGCCATTGGTTCTTGTTATTGCTTTCTCTGCTCACTTAAAGAGCCCTTTAGTACCCAGTATTTTCTCCTCATGAAGGTTCTTGTACACTGTAATCAAGTCACCTTTCCATCTTCTTTCTGATAAACTGGACAGACTGAGCTCTTAAGTCGCTTACTTTAAGGCGTTTTCTCCAGTTCTTGAATAATTTATGTGGTTCTTTTCCACACCATTTTGAAAATGTGGACACCAGAACTGTATATTGTATCCCAGTATCAGTCTCCCCAATATTGTATAAAGCGGTAAAATCACTTTGTTACTCCTGCTCTCAACCTGTTTATACAACCAAGGATTACAATAGTCATTTTTGCCACACCATCGCACTGGGAGCTCATGCTCAGTTGCTTGTCTGCTATGACCCTAAATCATTTTCAGTCACCACTTTCCAGGGTACAATCCCCCAGTCTGTAGTTCTGGCCTGTATTCCTTGTTCCTAGTTGTATGACCTTACATTTGACTGGATTAGAATGAATTTTGTCCGAATGTGCCCAGTTTACCAAATGACCCAGACTGCTCTATAAATCTGCCCTACTCTCTTTATTATTTACCACTCCACCAATTTTTGTATCCTCTGAAAATTTTATCAGCAGTGATTTTATATTTACTTCCAGATCATTGATGAAAATGTTGAATAGCACCAAGCCTACTACCAATCACACTAGAAACGCCCCCATTCAATTATGATTCCCCATAGACAACTACTTTTTGAGATCTGTCAGCCAGTTCTTCACCCATTTAACATGTGCTCTATTGATACTGTATAGTGCTAATTTTTCAGTCAAACTGTTGAACGTCACTAAGCCTTTCAAAATTCTAAGTATATTGCATTTTGCAGTTACCATCTGTAACCAAACCTGTACTGGAATCCAGGAGTTCCCAGACCTTTTTCCCTGAGGCCCACCTGTATAGCTGCAGTAGGCACTGCAGCCCACCATTAACATGCGTCCATCAAGGAGAGGCTTCCCGTGGGGTGTGCGTGGCCTCTCACCTCAGCAGGGAGCACGGCCAACGAGAGGGTGAAGGGACCAGGCAGGTACCATAGTCGGCCCCCAATGACACCCTCCGCCTCAGCACTTCGCTGAGTGCCTAAAGCTGGTCACTTGGCAGCCCTGCCCCAGTCACCCACCCAGCATCTTGGTGCCCCTCACAGCCACCCTCTGCCCAGGAATGAGGGAAGGGCTCAGGGGCGCCAGTGCCAGACAGAGGCAAATGCCTGAGCTGCCGGGTCTGGCTGTTACCTTGATGGTCCCGATTACCTACCGCTGAGCCCTGATCCCTGAGAAGGCCACAGGGCCGATACTCCAGGAGGCCCGATAGCCACAGACTGTGGGGTGCAAACACTCCAACCTCCTCCAGTCACCCTGGGAGCCACTGCCTCTAAAGGCCAGCCCCTTTTCCTCGCCCTCCACCCATTGCCTGGTGGCTTTGTTTCACCCTCTGCCACCCACTGGGGAGCGCTGGGCTTTTCCGACCCTGGGAGGGGGCCATCACCAGCCGCCACTCGGCCAACATATATTGTAGGGGTCTGCAGACTATGTCTAAGGGGTCTGCAAAAGATGACAATGAAAATAAAGTTTCAGATCCCAGAAAAGGCATTCCGTTTTTCTGATCAATCAAAAGTATGTGAATACCCCCACCTACAGGTCAAAACATGGAAGTGTTGTTGCTACCACAGAATCCCACAGTTTAGCGCCCTCTCTCATGCTGTGTCAAATGCGATGCCGAGCATGTGCAACATTTATAGTTGAATTCTGTTCAGTCAGTTTTCGGTCAAAGACTTCTATGGTAGGGGACCATGGACCACAAGTTGAGTTTCCAAAAGGGTTCACACCTCCGTTCAAAATTGTTTAGGGGTCCGCAAATGAAACAGAGGTTGAAAACCACTATACCATTGCTAGGATTTCTTTTGTTCCTACTATATTTTAAAACTTCTTCATCTTGTCTTTAGGCATGCCAGTCATGGATGTTTCCCTGATATTCTTAGTGTCTCTCATCATTTTTCTGAAATTCATTACTTATAATTTATAAAAATTGTTACCTTGTTTTCATTTGTTAGCTATAGTTCTTTTCTTTCTAATTGCTGCACTCACTTTGCCACTGAGCTAGGATGGGCTTTTAGCTACAGTTGACCTCTTTCTTGATTGTGGAATCATGGCTTTTTAGCCATCTAATTAAAGTCCTCTTAAAGAATTCCCAATTTTCATTCACATTTTTCTGTTTGAGAATTTCCTCCCAATTAATTTTGCACATAATTTTCCTCTGCTCTTTTCCTTTGCTCTAGTCCTTTTGAATCAACATATATTACTGACTGGGCATGTCCTCTGTTTGCCCATATTGAATGTAATCAAGTCATGCTCCCTGGTCCCTAGGCAACCACCAACTTCCAGTCCAATTATCTTTATCCATCATAATGAGGTCCAAAAGTTACCTGACAATATTTTTATCTAAGCTTTACAACTTGTTTATATCACGTGTTCCTGATTCTTTGCATAACAGTTTATTGCATCTTGGTGCCTTAGCATTCCTGTCTACTCCTTGCTCTTGTATTCGATTCTTGCTCTATGCATAAAGTGGCATCCTGACCTGGGCTCAAAACCTACTCAAGCACAGCTGACCCAAACCTGACCTGAGAGTGTTGAATCGTTTTCAGACCCGACCCAACCCAAACCTGACACTTTCCCCAAAAACTGTCAGCGCTGCTGTTCATCCATAAGCCTTGGCCTATTGCTTCATGAAGTTGGTTTAAATGTTATGAGATTTTAAAAATAATATTTATTGGGGGGGAGGGGTTATTTGCCTTCTGTTTTTTGAGACTGTAGGGTTCATGTTTTCAAGCTTTTCTCTATGATCATTAAGGCCAGAAACTTACTTTTTTTAAATGAAAGCTGATTCTCACATAATCACTTGCCTCTGACAGGTGGGGCTTTAAGAAAGATACCAGATATCATGAGACTCATAATACAGTCATGAGAAATGGCAATCCTGTCTGAGCTATGGAAATACCCATATAACTAGATAGGTATATATTATAGTATACTGGGACCTGTAGTCTCCTTAGGCATCACCTTTATACTTAAGATGAGGACAGCAGGGGACCCCATTATAGAACGCTGCTTGCTGCATCCCTGCAGCTGGTTCCCTGCTCTTACTTATTAATATGTCTTATTAATCTGATTTTAGCTGCCTTTCTTCCACTTCCCAGACTTCAAACAGAAACCTCACTCTCTCTCCAACTTTCCAGTCTCCCATATCTGTCTAGCTTCTTGCCCATTGTACAGGGTTGCCAAGTTTCCAATTTCTTAAAACCGGACACTACAGGCCCACTCTGTCGCTTCCTCCCCTGTGTCCCAGGCTCACCTGCCACCTGCAGAGCTGGGCTGGGAGCTGACACAGAGCCTGCTTGCCCACAAAATGCAGGTAAGAGGCAGCTCCAGCAGAGAAAGGGCTGGTGCGGGTTGATGACCGGCACCCCCACACACGTTTCTCTGCCCCCTGCCCAGGCCCCTCCCAGTCCCCATGTCCCAGGCCAGGCTGGCAGGGCATAAGGGCCAGGCTGGTGGTGGCATTTGCAGGCAGCAACCCCCCTGGTCTGGTACTCCTGCAGGCGGTATCTAGACTCTTGGTGTCCAGTCAGTACTTCTGACCCGACACTGTACATATGCCCTTTCAACCGGACTTTCTGGTCGAAAACCAGACACCTGGCAACCCTACTGCTGCAGCAATTCCCAAACATTTTATGACTAGAATTCATTTGGAAGCCATCATAAATACTCAACATACAATGAAAAATAAAACTGCTCCAATTACAGTTGTTACTTGCCTGCTTTTAAATGTGGAAAGTCATACTTTAATCCCCTGGTCTAGTTCCTTTGTCTTTAAGCAGCTCCTGCAGTTTTTAGGGCCAATGTAGGCCGGGGCACTACCCATAGAGCTCCCACTCAGCTGATCCACTTTTCAACACACCTGATTGAGGCAGAGCAGGAAGCCAAGTACCACATGGTGTGCACCTTATTCTGCTCAGATGGCTTCAGGTGGAAGAAAGAAGGCCAATCTGAAGCACTAGAAAATAGACTAGTGGTATGAGAGCTCTATGAGCATCGTTCAGAGAAACAAGGAGGAACCAAACATGGAACCTGAGTAATTAGCTAACACAAATTTTGTTCAATTTTTGGAGGGGAAAGGCCTGGTCTGCAATAAGGTGGAGGGTAGGCAGGACAGGGATGGAGTTTTATTTAGTTTCAAATCAAGGGAATAAATTTAACACCAATCACAATTTTTAATTCTACAAAAAGTACATTTTGGGGTAACCCACCTCTGAACTTTGACAATCTCTGCTCAATAGAGGTCCTGGCCTGGAAAGGCAGGAGATGCTTCAAGTCAGGACTGAGGGGCTTGGCTGAACAGTGTGGAAGGGGTCCAGGAGAGGAATGGCTGTGGTTGCTGTGGGTCAGGACTGAGGTGCATTGGCAGAGCTGAGTGCGGAAGGAGAGCCCAATAGCAGGGGGCTGAAGCTAGGATTGAAGGACTTTGGTAGATTTGTGCAGAGGAAACTTGCATAGCATCTACCTGCACTATGCCTGGCTCTGCCCTGTGCTATCTGTCCCCTCATTTTCATAAGCACACATTTCAAGTTTTTGATAGAGGAAAAAACCCTACAAACTTCATGCTCATTCAAGGGGTGAGTTGGTCCCTTTTAACTTTCAAAGCTCCCATTTGGGATTGGTCTGCATGCTGTGGAAAGCATGTAGAGAGGCTGCATGCCTTGCTGACCCCATGAGCAATGTTGGCCTTGTTCCCATATCTTGATAGGCTCATCCTATCAGAGTCCTCTTTACAGTCCAAGCAGTGGCAGGGGAACCTGGCTGGATTTATACAGACAACATATGATTGATTTGTGCAGGCACCACACAAAATCCTCCAATGGCCAACTCTCCTATTAAGAAGTGCACAGCTGCACCTGGGCTGGAGTTGCCTTTGAGAAACACCTTCACTAAGGAGATTTAGATTTGCAACAATAACCTTCTCAAAAGAGACAGCAACAACTCACATTTACAGTAACCTCAGCTTGCTATGGGTAATGAAACATGCTATTTGCCTCTCCCCTCTGTGACCCCCACATTCTAGCACAGGGCTGGCTAAAATACAGCCTGTGGTCAAATGTAGCTATTAGAGTTCCACAAATCAGCCACCCTCATGTCTAACACAGAGGTGTGACCTACAAATTGCTTAGTCCCTTAGAACCAGATGGGGAGTTGCAGGGTGGGACCTGTAGTCTCATCAGGCTGCCCTTTCATGCAGTTGTATTGGATTTCTTGGTCTCCACAGAACAATTGCAGGCCTGACTCCTGGATACATTTTCAAGCAGTGCCCCTGATTTAAGCTTTTTTGCCTTCAGTCAGTTCCTGGTTTGATCTCTGTCCTCACAAACTCTGCTGTTGATAGAGATGAATTGCATGTCAGCTTCTTTGTTACCTCTGCAGAGAGTGTTCTCTCCTGGACTGGTGGCAATGACACATATCAGTGAAGCAATAGGCGAGTCATGAAGACTGGGTTCTCACAACCTGAAAAGACAGACTGTGGAGGGCTGGTGAAAGGCAGCAGCTTCATTGACAGTACTGCGCTCAAAGGCCTATGTTCACTGAACAGAGTCAGCAACAGCAGTGCAAGAGAGGTGTGACATAATGGTGTGAACACTGTACTGAGAATCTGAGCTATAATCCCCACATTTACATTAAGGAACTCCAAATGGTGCACTAGGGAGGAAGGTAGTATATTATATGGTAGAAAAGGCTCTATTCATATACACCATTAACTTTAAAATCTAACTAACTATTTCACCATCAGGTTACAAACTTGTACCCTGGGATTCAGAAAGAGCTGAAATATGAACCCCAGAAAAGAAGCGTCTATAAGAGAAACTCAGACAGAACCTGAACTACAGCACAGTATTGCTGCTACAACACTAGGATAAGATTAACGCCTTTCTTTGGAGGAATCTAGGAGCCACGCTTTGCAAACAGGAAGCCATGCAACTCAATGGAGAATGGATGTAGGAGAGAACTAGGTAGGAGAAATAGATACGTAAGTAAAAACCTGACAAAAATGGGCAAATGTAGCAGTCCAGCCAACACCAGATCATTTAAGATGTCTTGAAGCTCAGCATTAGTAGGTATACTCCCTAGAGCATCAGAGGAAGTGATTACTGTTTCTAGTGGGAAAGATGCAGAGTGAGCAGGGATTGCAGCCCTCGAGCATTATTCAGGATGGTGGTCCACAGTATCCCTGATCTTTAACATGAAGGTGCAACATATGGACACTACAGATCCCTACATGCACTGCTCCTTTTTTATGTGATTTGATTTGGTCAGCTCAAAGGAGCACCACATGCAGAGACTTAGGGTTTGTCTACATGGCACTGGCAAAGCGCACTAGAGGGGTCCGATTTGTAGGGTGCTCTAATGTGTTGCACTCTAACTGCCCCAAGTGGACCCTGCTAGTGCACTCTAAAATGTACCTAGTTCATGCTGTTTCAAACAGGACTTTATTAATGCAAACTTGGTACCTTTTAGAACCAGCAGGGTTGACAGGAGGCAGTTAGAGTGCAGCACATTAGTGCGCTGTACAAATCACACCCCTCTGGTGTGCTTTGCTGGGCCCTGTAGACAAGCCCTTGCAGTCTCTTCAGGCTACACTTCTGAATCATGGTAGAAGTAGCAGCACTCCCAATACAGTTGAATAACAATTTTCATTTTACCACTGTTTATATTCACTCAGAACTTCCTGAAACTTTCAGAATTTGAGCTGAAATGTCCTCACTCTCTTCTCATAAGTTCATTTTTGGCAGGGAAAGTTTGAACAAAAATATATGTATTTGGGCAAAATCTGGAAAACTATTTACAGCCTTGACAGTTCTCAGTCCTGCCAGCCATAGAGGGCGGCTCACACAGATAGCTACTCCATGAGGAGATAAAATGGCAAGCCAAAATCCAAATTTTGGGGCAACGAGAGCTTTTGATATCAGGATAAGGGAATATCCCACACTGGAATCCTTGGCGCCAGCCAAAAGCATTTAGCAAGCCAGCAAAACACAGACAGAAACAAAGAGCAAGAAACTGGAAGCAGTTAATGTTTTATAAGGAATACAGTACATGTTTGTAGATCTAGGTGAACTTCCAAACCCACTACAGCAACAAAGAATATATCTGCAGAGCATGTGGGACTTATAAAGACTCACTCTCCCTCCAAGCTACAAACTAGATCCTGGCCAGAGTTTCAGAGACAGAAGACTTTCATAAATTCAACCTACTGGCATCTTTTTAGAAAAAGATTCTGCCAAAGGAGTCCTCTGTGGGGGCATTAAAGAGAAAAAAAATTACTGTCCACCAGACTGATGGGGTCTGAACTACATCTACACTGCAACATGCACATGCATGTACTCCCTCTTCCTCCTTTCAGTTTGTTTTATCCTGCCAATGTAACAGATTATTACACACTGCAGCATTTCTACTGCAGTTTATCAAAGGAAAGTCTGAACCCAGCCTCTCAAAGATATGAGTTTAGAGTTAATGAGAGCCCATTTAGATAAGGAGAGCAATATAGGGTGGGATAGGAGGTGTGAAATACTTCAAACCCCATAAACCGCCCTCTATCACTACCAGTGTTATCTCCCCCAGCAGGGCACCAGCTGCTACAGACCCCTTCCTAATCAGGAGAGAATGCAGAGCTCTAGTAGAGGAGAGTGCTGACATAGGGGTCAGGAGAAGTTACCTATTGTAAGGATGTGACAATCCTACTGCAGTTTGTATTTATCAGGAGAATCTTGGCACTGTAAATGTTTAAGATGTCTTAAGAGAGGGGCCTAGCACAATATTCCTGTGTGCTGGACAGAGTTGCTTTGAAGCTCAGAGTGGCTCAGCAGAGACCGTTACTACAGACAAAGGGCTCCTTCTAAGCATGCCAGCTCCACAGGACACCTTGGCCTAGTCCATTTTGGATCTGGAAGGTCACTAGGAGGCTATCCCTTTCCTTCCATTCCTTGACTCTCATCTACTAAGCAAGTCTGTTTACCTTTTGGGATATCATGCTCCAAAGAGTCCAGGAAGTCAATGGATGGATCCAGGTCAGCCTTTTCCAGGAGTGTTCTGTTCTTCAGGTTAACAGGCTCAGTGAAGTGGAAATAGGAGTTTAACTTTTTGGCCTCAGTCAGAGACAGACCTGTAGTATGAACAGTTAGAGACCATTAGCACTATACCAGATCAAACACTTATTATATAGAGATCTCTCTGGTCATTCAGAGTCCAAATTGCATGGCAGAACCACAGCCTCTCTCCAACTTTGTCCCCTGGGCTCCACAAAAAGATCAGAGACCTGCTGGAAATGGATGACCTCACAGGGTTAGGGAAGATTTTGCAGGCAATGCAAATTGCAGTCCCAGATTAGCAATGAGTGCTGAATAAGACAAATCTCTTTGTGCCAATTTGGCTGAGCTATGCAATCAGAGGAAGAATTCTTCTAGCACAGTGCTTTTCAACCTATGGTCCATGGATCCCTGGGGGTCCGCAGACTATGTCTAAGATTTCCAAAGGGATCCACACCTCCATTAGAAATTTTGTAGGGGTCCAGAAATGAAAAAAGATTGGAAACCACTGCTCTAGCACTACAACTACCAACTGCTGCTATAAACTCCATGGACTATAGCATAAAGGAAATTCTATGCTCAGTGATTTTACAGACCCAGAGCCAAATCAGATCCATTTTGGTGATTTGGAGTTTTTCTCCTCCCATCTCTCAGAACTATGCACTCCATATTAGTGATTCTGTTAGCAGCTCCATAAGTTGAACCAAAATCGAAGGCGCAGCAGTGGATTCCCTATTTTCTGTTCACCAAGCTAAGGGAGAGGAACAAACCAGAACCTGAATACCAGCTAGAAGGAGAAAATAATCCTCTCTTACTGCTTTTGTATTCAAAGTACAGACATGCACCTGAATCCTGATATAGATGATGTGGATTTACCTTCAAAGTTCCTGTTTTCATGGACAGGTCCAAGGGGGGTCTTCACAAATGCACCCCGGGGGACGATCCCCACTGCCTTATCTATCTGATCTATTGTAGCTACAAGACGGATTTCCTCCTTGATCATGGGCTTTAAAGAAAAATAAGCAAATATTAAATCACAGCTTTCATTGTTTCATTTACTGGAAATAAACTCAGGGTGCCTGTAGGAACCACAATACATTCATCATCTTGAGTTAGATGGGATCATGAAGATGATCACACCTCACATATTCTTAGTGAAAGAATATAACAGGGAGCATTGTTCAGACCAGATTTGTCAAACTCACTGGGGCAGTAGCTATTCTTCCCTTCCTCTGGATTAACCCAGGCATAACTGAGATCAAAATTTGGCCATGTGATTATAAGGAACTGTGTCTTCAGCTCCTATATAAAGAGTCAGGCACAGGTATGAGGCAATATGCAAATGTTAAATAATACTACGTAAAAAGTATCTTAAATCTTAAATCCAACTAATTAATATCAATAGAGAGGAGGAGGATATTTCTGAGCCATCTATAACTCCAAGGTTAGCTGAAGCGCGCAATGAAATTTGCTGCTGTTCCACAGAAACAGAAATCAGGGAAACGCATGTTCATCCCAATATGAACAGGAGTTCCCTATAAAGAAATATGACCTAAGTTGAGCTCCGGTTGAGAGTGAAATATTGTCATCCCTCTTCTAAGGCAACAGTTCCCCATATTTTGGGACACCAGTCAGCACAATCTGCTTCTCTACAACTCCTCCCATTCAGTGGTGCCCACTCAAATATGCATTGGTTATGAATGACGGGATCCTTGCAAGTGTAAGACTTTGTACTTAAGCAGTCTGAACTCCATTGATAGTTAAAGCATTCACATCTGGTTGGGAAGGGCAGCAGACTGGGACCCAGCATAGGTTTATTACCAGGAAGAAGCATCAATCCTAGTTTGTTCAGTTCAGGCTGGGAACAACTGTTAGGAGACAGCATGGAAGACAGGTCTAGAAAATGGCTTGTTGTACTTACCCCACCTTCCTCATCATACATTCTCTCATTCTCTTCCCCCTTCTTCTCAGTGGGACTGTACTCATAAGATGGATCCCCCTGGAAACGGCCCTTTAGCCCCGCAGTCTGTGTGATCATTTCCTCAGTAGCTGGTGGCAGAAGGCTCCACTCCACGCAGTTCAAGCTGTCAGCCACACAAACACAGCAAAGAGCATAGCTTACTGAAACACAGGGACCCTCCTTTTCAGGCATGATGAAGCTCACTGGGAGCCTTGTAAGAACCATCAGTAACACAGGTCACATGCAGAGAAACTGATTCGAAACTGATTGCCTTCTCAAAGCACCACAGCATGGAGGGGCTCAGAAAGGCAGGATGGAAACTGCTGTTCAATACTCCATTGTGCACCCTGCACAGCCAGCATCACACAGACATTTTCAAAGGAAGGATGGTCCTATGGTTAAAGAACTAGAAGGTTTGGGTTCTGTTCCAAGCTCTGCCACAGACTTCCGTGTGTGAACTTAAGTTATGTCTACACTTCAGCAAAAGACCTGAGGCTAGCCTGGCTCAACTGATGCAGGCTCACAGGGTGCAGGGCTATAGAATTGCAGCGTCGACATTCGGGCTAAGGCTGGAGCCCAGGCTCTGAGACCCTATAATGGAAGAAGGTCCCCGAGCCCAAGCTCCAGGTTCCACCTGAATGTCTACACAGCAATCTTATAGACCTGCAGCCCCCTGAGTCTGAGTCAGCTGTCCCGGGCCAGTGCTGTGGGTCTTTTATTGTAATGTATATGTACCCTTAAGCAAGCTTCCACACGTTTCTGTGTCTCAGTTCCTTCTCTGTAAAATCCCCTTTCCATAGGGAAATTGTGTGGCGAAATCCATTACGGTCTGTGGGGTGCTCAGATGTTATGGTGGTGAGTACCATAAAAAGAGCTTGTCACAGTTAGAGGTAAAGATATAAACCAGCTCTTCCCCACCCCCAGCCCCCCTTCAGCTGCAGAAGTAACTCTTAGGCCCAGCCTGCCCCACCGCCCCTTGCCCTCTCCTGTGTGGACAAATCTTGGAATGAAGCTACCCCTCCAAGTACTGTATGGACAGCTCCGGGACAGAAGCCTGGCTCCCACACACACCTGTAGGTACAGCTCCTGGACCAGCCTGCTCCACACACCTGTCTGGACAGGCGCTGAGCCCATCCTGCCCCCCCCCCCCACACACACACACACGTGTCTGGGCAGCTCCCGGGCCCCTCCCCCGGCTCCTCCAGACACACCTGTAGAGGCGGCTCCTGGGCCCGGCGCGGTCTCCCCCCAGCCCCTCGGCGATGTAATAGGGCCCGCGGATGCCCTGGATGCGGCCCCAGAGCCGGACCCGCTCGAAGCGATAGTCCCGGCGCAGCAGCAGCAGCGAGGCCCGCAGCGCCGCCCGCTTCTCCGGGCTCAGCCCCGCGCCGCCCCCGGCCACCAGGTCCAGCGCGAAGGGCAGCGACTCGGCGTCCATGGCGGGGCTGGCGGGGCGGGCCGGTCCGGGCCGGGGGCGCAGGCAGCGAGCGGGCCGGAAGCCGCGTCCCGTTACCTGGCAACTGCCTCCACGGAGACGCGTCGCTCGGAGGGGGCGGGGTCGAGCGGTGGCTGCGGGTGGGAGGTGAGAGGTCACGAGGTGCTGTTATTAACCCTTTGCTGCGGGGCGGGGGGAGGGGTTTGGTCAACGCTGAAAACGAATCAGATCCAGCCCCGTGGAAACGGTGCAGCGGCAGCTGGTGGCATCATGGCAACGGCAACACCCATGGGAACAAAGGATCCCTGGGCAATGGCAACAGCCCATCACAACCCCGCTTTCAGCCCAGCCTAGTTGACCTGAGGAAACACATAAGGGACATCATGTGGCTTCCCTCCTTCACCTTGGCTTGGCACAGACCCCCCTCCCCCTGCTTGTTCCCCCCCTAGGCCAGACATCCCTCTGCCCTGGCCTTCCCACTTGGCGAGAGCGTGGTGGTGGTGGGAACGGGCATTGCCACTTAGTGAATTACACAGGGGATGGACGGGCTGTGTCGCACACACCAGGGTCATCAGCCTGGAACAAGGGGCAAAATGGCCAAGCTGTTTAATGGCATTGACAAGCATGATTGGCCTGGGGATTCGCAGATTCCCAGGCAAGGGCAGGAGTCCAAGACCCGGAAGGGTGGCAGGGGCCTGAGTGACTCAGAGTATAACTGGGTAGCTATTTCAAGGGCTCCCAAGAACTGACTATATTCTCCCCCTCTTGTCGTGTGTGGGGTAAACCTTGACTCTGCTCACAGGACTCAAATTCCCTCTGCAGCCTCAACCCCCTCCCCCATTGGCAGGCAGGGAGCGAATGCTACCGGGAGATCCAGTGAGAGGAGAAATCCAGACAGCACCTAATCACCTGTAATCATGGGAGGGAGTTGCATACTGGCCCTTTAAAAGGCAACCCTGTGCTTCTCTGGTAGTTCCACTTGGTGATGGAGGAGACAGCAAGGATTGTGAGAGTCTGCAGATGGCAGCCTGGCCAAAAAGACCCCTGTGTGCTGCTCCTATGTAAAGTGGAGCACTTCCTGAGCCATATGGGACAAGCAGTCTTAAGAATGTGCTTGGAGCAGGTTGCCCTGCATGGATACACATCAGATCTTCTCCTCAGGAGGTTGTACACCCACAAGGTAAGTCTGTAAACCTGCAAGACAGCTAACTGTTTTGTGTGTCTTGTGTAGGGTACCATTAAGAACTTCTTCCTTCCCATTCCCTACATGAACCAACCCCACATGAATCTCACCCCCTCTGGTTTAATTTTTACTGATGTTCTTTATCTTGTATATTATGGCAACATTTGAGGGCAGCTATCCGGTTTGGGGGCCTATTATGCTGGGCACTCTACAGACAGAGGAAACAGTTCTTGCCCCAAAGAGCTTACACTTTTTAGTTTTAAGATAAGATGCAATAAGTGAGTAAAAGATGAGGGTAAGGATAATCAGGTTCTATGGTTGCATGTAGATTTATAATGTCCACAGCTTGACAGCTCTAAATCACTTTGATTTTTTTAATCATATGTAAAAATTCCTTATCAAATATAACTTCCTGGATTCCCTTCACATTTCCTCTCCTACTCACACCTAGAGAAAAAAGTGACCTTGGGCCTGCTGCTTATAACTTTTCTATTTGGTTGGTCTCCCCATTCTATATAAATAAACTATTATCAGCTGCCCCTCTACCAAGCATAATTAAATTTAGCCTTAGCCCTGGGATGTGCTTTCTGAGAGGCACGGCACAGAATCTGGTCTATTACTTTTAGTTAATTCTGGGGAAAGGGGTCAGATTGATAACCCTGGAGACTAACAGCCTCCATTTAATCTCAGATCATCACAGGCACGAACAACTCCAGTTTTCCATATACATTGTCACCTACCATTGTGCCTCATTATGATCAGGAAAAATTACCTGGAGAAGTAATAGGGGAGTACAGTCTCCATAGTCCATTTTGTCCTTGGTTTCTCTGTTGAAACTGTCAACTACACCAACTGTTAGGGTGATTTTTTTTTATATGGACACCTGTCCAGTAAGAACTACACTGAGAAATCCAACCCAATTCGCATGGGTCAGCCAGCTACCCTCACATGGTAATGACTTTCTATCACTATCATCCATAACTGAATTCAAACCAGATGCCGAGCACTGAAAGGCTTTTTATCCCATTACTGATCCCCTAAGCCACCCAGTCTCCAGTCTCTGCCTGTCTTGACTGAAGATTATCGAAAAGGAAATCTATAGCTTAAGGAAATTCTTCCAGGTTCAATAAAGCCTGGTGGGTAACTGTACTCTGCCTTGCTTTGTCCTGACCCCAATTACTAAACACTGATAAGGATCGGGAAGTAAGTGGCTGTATTATTTAACAAATGAAAGGTCAAAAGCGCTGCCATTCAGCAAGGTCAAAGGTTACCATCACTGTTATTAAACAATTTGAAAGCAACCTCTCCCATCAGTGGCTGTTCCAGGATAAAGCAGCAAGCAGCTGAGGAGCCAGGTAGGCTGCAGGAAACAAAGCACGGACACCAGATATAGTTCAGTTCAACACTTGGTTGTGGGCTTCATTTCTAATAGCTTCTTCAAAGAGGGGAAGTCAAGTGTTTCAGGAGCAAACACCAACCTGTTGTCAATGCAGCTAGCTCTCTTGTCTGTACCCCAAATGAGATTTCACCTCCTACCGCAGGTTAACAGGATGGCTGTCCTGTCAGAGTTATCTTTCATTGGGTGAGATATTAAACTGAGATCCCTTCCACCTATCTCTGGTGGGATATTAAATATCCTATGGCAGTTTTCAAAAAAGAGTTCAAGAAAAACATCGGTGTCAGGGTCAAATATTTCCTCTTTGATTAGACCAGTTCTAATGCCGGAGACTTTGTGTAGGTTGTTGCTGGATGCAGAATAGCCCCTGCAAGCTTTACACTGCCAATATCACTTGAGTTCATAAAGTGCTTTGAGATACTTCCAGTGGTAAAGGTGCTCTAGAAAAACAGTTTATCTTCTACGGTGTTTAATTAAGGCATCACAACTCAAGAGGAAAAAACAATTGTTGATCCATTAACTACCTCCTGGGAACCAGTTGGAGATATCATATTAATAATGGCCTGGTCAATGTCTCCTCACCTCCTGGAATAGCTGTGACAGGATCTCAGGCCTTCTCTGCCCCTTACTGGGGGGTGCGGGGACACAGATACATACTCCCGCCAAGGAAAATCCACTCAGACTGGATGGCCAACAAGACAGTCCTTCAGAGCTCTAGAAGGGCCAGGAGGAAATACTGGCAAATCAGGAACCAGCAGGACAGTTAAGAAAGGCAGAGCTGGGTGAGACTGAGACTGGGATAGACTAGAGGTTCCTCAGGGAGAACCCAAAACCCAGGCCCTGGCCCTTGTACTAAGCACTGCAACTAAGTGCTTACATTTTGAAGAGATTTTTTGCTCTTTGTTTTAAGGTACAGGCAGCCAAATCCTGAGTTGCTATTTTGCTACATTACTGATAAGAGACTGTCACCAAGCTTATGGCACAGGCTACACTGCCCCACGCAGGTGGCCAAACTTTACAGACTAAGGCAGGGAACAGTTGCAGTACCATACATAGCCTGGAAGGGGGCACTGCAGAGCAGCCAGGGCTACCACAACAGCCAGTGAAGGACTGCTCTGCAGTGGACTCTGGGACAAATTCTGCCCAGTCCAGAGTGTCCAGTAGTCCATCACTACTCTCAGATTATACAATTAACAGAGGTGGGATCAGTATCATTGGCATGCCATGGGTTACTTCTTGGTGCTATGAGACAAGACAGAAGTTGGCCTTGATGGAGTGAGATGCAGGCTGAGATTATTTATCCCTAAAGTGTAAGATTAGACCTTCCTCATGGCAGTCTCAGGACTGTCATGCATTTAAAAATATCCATGACATTGAGGGATTTTTTGTGCATAAGTGAGCATTCGGTGGGTGGATGGGGCTGTAAATGTTAGTAAGCAGGAGGGAAGGGTGCATAGCTTGCTGTGTTAAGGAGGGTTGGATGAATAGGGAGGTTCATGACTGGATGGGCTAATGTGGGAGGAGTTTGTGGATGGTAAATGATTGCACGAACTTCATCAAGAGCTTCAAAGCAAAACCCTGAGCTACACTAAAAGTGAACAGGGAACTGGAGCTCAGTGACAGCACGGTAGTGACGGAAAGGACCAGAGATGTCCCTTTTTCTCATAGCACAAGTGCTCTGTTCTGGCCTGGAGTTTGCACTAAATATGGGGAAACACAAGTTACTTTGAGTGCAGAGTAATACCAGAGACTGTCAGTTTCTTTTGACTCTTTCCATGATTGTTGCCCTTTTTGCTATATATGTGAAAATTTTATGCACGTTCCATCCATTTAAGTTTCCTCATAGATGAGACCCGAGGCACTTAAGTAAACTGTTTTGTTGAAAAGATCTGGAAAGGAAGGGGTGAGAGATTCAAAGTGCTCCAGAGTCTGGGATTCATCCCACATGTTTCACATCTGGAATTCCTGTAGTAGCATTCTCTGTAACAAGATAGGAAGAAACCGGGCCAGCAGGTCATGATGGGAACAGCTGTGCTGAGATAGAGCAAATCTGTGGGATAACTGTGGCCAGTTTTCCCTGGAGACTCTGGCGTGAACTTGAGTAAGAAATGTGCCCAGACAGTGTGGTTATCCTGCCCTAGTCAAGGAAAAGACAGGCACCAGGGCCAAAGAGCTGTCTTCATTATATCAGTTAGTTACATATAGTTTTCTGTCTTTTGGCTTCATTCCATGTTTTTCAGCACTTCTGTAGTAGTGTCCTTCCTGCTTCCTGGCTGGAGCAGAGGAAAGGGAAGAACTTATGAAAGAAGTGCCAGTGTGTTGTTTTTATTGTACTACAGGGGGCATCACATGAACAGCAGCTGCCATTCTCCTGCCAACAGACCTAGTGTAGACCCCTTCCTTTGTGCTCTCCATGCACCCAGAGCAATGAGATGTAGGCTTCTGTGGGACATGGTACTCACCACACTGCCTATCAAGCTGCCCACAGTATGATGGACAGCGTGTTGCTAAAGTGCTTCAGGAGGGGTAAATATCACAAAGAAATTCTTTTATGAAGTCACAGTCATGACTCCTAGTTAAGGTTGTGGGAGGCTTCAATGTCTGTATTTATTTATTTGATACATTTCTAAGGATCCCATTGTCCTAGTATCTTGGCCCCTTTAATACAAATCATTTGAGAAAATACATTTTTTTTCTTAAATTAGGGTATAATACTCATCTTGTCCCTCATGTCATCCAATGCTACTTTCTTAAAGGATACTTGAATCAAGAGAGAACCAGCCAGGGGGAATTCATAGTTAAGAGATAGCTCAGAGAAGGAGATGCATCTTCCATCATCCCCTAAAAGTGGCAAGATGTAAGCTTTGATAGATTTCTCTGGGGAGTGAATTCCTGTTTGAAGAGCCTATGTCTTACCCCCACAAATTCAACCCTGGGGACTGACCAGCGGCCAGATCATCTCTGTGATCTGCAACTGCTGCAGTGGGATGCAGGAGGAGAAGTCGTCTCTAAGATTGCCAGAGTCCTGGACCATTTAAGGCTCATGACCAAGACCTTGAATTGCATCTAGAAGTGAATTGGCAGTCAATGGAAAGCACAGCACTGGTCTGGCATGGTCTCATCAGTCTGTCCTATAGAAAGTAGGCCAATACATTCTGTAGCTTCCAGTGCTTCCAGATAGAACATATTGTACTAGTTTAGCATGGAAGTGACAAAAATCTGGATGACCATTGCTAGACTCCCAGTTCAATCATTTGGCCAGCTGAAGATGACAAGGACATTTCTGACCTGTTATCGGAGAATCCAGAGCAGAAATGAGTCCACAAAGACACTGGGATCACAGGGCAAATTCCATTAACTCAAAGTGAAATGACACTTCCTCAGAATGATTCTAGCTAGCTTTGTTTCTTATCTAGAATGAGCCTTACCCATCTAGTTATAGCCACGTTATTAGGTCAGCCAGACAAAAGAAGAGCAGAAAAATGGCATTGTCTGGGTTCATTTTCCGTTCCAACCCCTGGCTTGACACCCTTCATCTTTCTCAGGAAAACTTTCTAACCTGAAACTTCTGCTCAGTCTCAGGTACCTGTTTATAAAAGTTTAGCAGGCACCGGAACTAAGAGTCAAAGGGGGATTTGAGACATCAGCCTGCACTGCCCTCCTAGTTAGATGTTTGTGTCTCTCACTGTGGGAGCACTGACGGTCTGGCAATGCATCTCACTCCTTGTTGTGGTCACCCACCCCCCCTTTGTAACCATTTGCGTTTGTGTGGTTCCACCATTGTCCCTAGATGCCTCATAACATGTTCAAACAACCCAGCTGTCTCATGCTGTGTGGCTTCTCTTCATTCTCTCTCCCAATGATACAGTCAATTCAGGTAAATTACAGCAAGAAAGGGATAAGTATTCATTGTTCTCTGCATTGCATCTGCCAATGAGCCCATTCATTCCCCCTCATCTCCTTCATATATATATATACACACACACTGCATAGGCTTTCCTCCATGTAGCCTTAAATTTGCATTAACAGAAGGGGTATCCTTATTGCTGTGGAAGGGGAAAAAACTGCTTTCTCTGGTTCTAGAGAAAGTTTTGCCCTTCTGAAATCCCTAGTCTCTCCTTTCTGCCTCTGGTCAGAGCTGGGCTGTGGCTGAAGAAACCTGAGATGGCCCAGGAGAGAGAACAGCAGTCTGCCTAAACTATTTGAAGAGCTAATACTCTTTCCGAATGCTGGCACCTGGGAACCCTTTAATGACTTAGACGGTGCTTTGAGCAGACTGAATATCTCCTTTCAGCAACAAAGGCTCTCAAAATTATTATTTATTTATCTGACTTAAAGTATTCCATTGCTGCGGCCCACCTCCTGTCTTTCTACTGGACGTCATGAGACCAAATTCTGCTCACAGTCCCCGTGGTTCTATACCTGTGTAAGTTATGTCCATTGACTTTAATGGAGATAGATTTACATCTGCTTTTCTGAGAGCAGAATTTATCCCAGGATGTATCCTATATAATGAAAGCCTAAACTATCATGCTCCCTGCTCAGGAGAGTATTGTATGTGAAATATTTAAAACATTTAATGGATTTATACCCCCAGCATAGCTATTGAAACTATAAGTAAGCACTTGTAGCTGGTGGGGTGTCATTTAGAGGAGTGATTGACCACCCTGCTGTGTTTTATATCATGTGTTGGGAAATCATGTTCATCAAGTGAGCTGTCATTGACAGGGCTCTATTAGGTTGGATATTTGTTTCCCTTCAGTTTAGAGACTCCCACTGGTACCAGAGAGAGACACAGGCTGGGGTTTCATGGATGTAAGCGACGACTCACTCCATCTTTTTAATACCCAGATCCAGACTTATAATCCTCTGAAAATTATTTCCTGCTTCTCTCCTTCCCTCCTCGACTTGTCTGTCCTTGTCTGAATCCCTCCCAAGTCCAGGTTAACCCTATAAAGCACTGATCCGTAGGAAATCCCCAAGCCACCCTTTCCTGGTTTGATACATTTTCGAATTCCACAGTCTTTAAAAGTTTGGAAAAAGTCACAGCAAAAAATAGGCAAGTAAATGCTACCCCTTCAGAGAACTCCTCAGCCGTGAGGAACCTGCGTGGGGAACCTTGCATCTGTCTCTGTGTGTGTTTGTACAGCATCTAGCAATGGGGCCCCAATCTCAGTGGCAGCCTCTGGGCACTGCTGGAATACAAGTAATAAATCCTATATAATAATGAATGAATGAATACTGATTTGCTTCTGGAGACTCCTCTGCGGTGCACCCTCCAAGTCACTTACATTGCAGTGACACTACTCTTATCCAAGAAGTGTTGGAAGTCACTCCAGGTTTCAACCGTGAAAGTTTTGTGGTGATAGTAACAGGGTCCCCTTCTCTAAACCTCCAAATTCAGATTGTCCAGGAAGCAGCACAACATGCTGCCACTAGACAACTGGCTTGTCCTTACATGCTGCACTCTTATGACTTTGCACTGCAGCTCCAGGGCTGTTAAATTTTTGGGACCTATGTCCCTCATGATGGACTGCAAGAAAATAGGGCAACAGATTTACTCTATGATGGGCTGTGGCATCTATGACAAGTAATTCACATTGCTGGCAAATGAAAACCTGAAGCATGAGGGCTAAGTCTGGAACAATGCTCCTAAACTGAGGTTCTGCTGTCACAGTCACCACTGTCTTTCAGAGCCATGTGTCTGACATTTCTTTGGCATGGGCCTCATTTCTAGTTTCAGGGGAGCCCGTCTCAACACAGAACTCCAGTGGTGCTGCTGAGCTGATTGATCTGCGGCTTCCATGACTCCATGTTTGCAAACACCAGCCTATTTGATTCCAAAATGTGGAACCACTGAGGGTTTGCTTTTCATTTGACCATGGCTTTATTTCCGCCCCAGTTAACCCAGTATCACATCTTTGGAGTAATAGGATGCTGGTCACAGCTTTATGAACTTCACTGGAGATCAGCTGAAGCTGCAGCATTGCTCAAAGCATTATCCATTTGGTATATGCATCGTAGCAGAAACAGGAGCTTGGGCAAACAGTCATGCTGCTGAGTTGCTGGTGAGCCCCTAGTGATGTGAATTTTGGGGATAGAAAAACTGAAATCAGGACCCTGGTATGCTGGCAGCCAGTACACATGGGATGAAACCCTGGCCCTATTGAAATCAGTGGCAATACTCCCCATTGACTTCAGTGGAACCAGAATTTCACCCATAGAGTGGGAACATGGATCCTCAATGTGATGGAAAAAAATGAGCAAAATGGGCTGTAAGGCAAATGCCTACATTTTCATGGAGAGATGAGAACAAGTTCATGGATAGGTGGAGAGCATCATGGATAGTGTGAGAAAGTTACAGTGGCCATGTCATATGAAGAAGAGCTGGAAAGTGGATTCACATCAGGATGGCAAGGGCATAGAATAAGGCTGTGGTAGCTCATCCTTGAAGACAGATCTTGATGCCTTTCCTCATTACCAATCCACACAGACTCCAAGGGGGGCTGTCTGCCAGGTTACTTCCTGCGAGAGCACAATATGGTGCAGGGCACTTCTGGTTACAATGGTATAACAATACTATAGGCCATCAAACTGATTGCTCAAACCTGTGCTAACCTTGGAGCTGATGACTAGCTATCTCTGTGTGCTCTATAATTCCTGCCTTGTAAATGTTCCTAGACTTTCTACCCCACGGAGCAGCTGCCTCAGCTATGTAAGAATGTCAAACAGATAATTCTTGCCAAACATTAGGAACCTGGTTTTGGAAGGGGTGGTTTGCAAGAGATCTCAGCTTTTGGCATAATGCAGTACTGTATTAAATAGCATCTTCTTGGGTGCTATAAACAAACAAATAATAATGTTGTCATTCCGAATCTCCCCCATTTTTTTTTTAGATTGAATGATTCGATCCAGTAAAACCTTAAAGGAAGGAGGGGCAGTGACTCCTTCACATCTGAAGAAAGTTGTTTTGGGGTTGTTGTTTTTTTTTGTTTGTTTTTTAAATCAGCCTTTTCTTTAAAGCTCATTATATTTTTGCAGGGTTTTGACCCTCTAGAATACATCTGGGCTGGACAGAGGAAGTTCTCTCTCTCTCTCTCTCTCTTTCTCAGTCCCCAGGGATGGTGAACAGCTGTGTACTTCATATGAGGGACAATTTATGTAGATTGACTGTTTCATTGTAATGGAGGTTAGATCATAATTAAAGGGACTAGAGAAGGTGGTGGAGGCAGAAGCCCTCTGAACAGAGAAAGCAGGGAGTTGGTGCGTATGGAAGATTTCTAAGCTATCTCAGATTGGAAAAGCTTGGTAGACACTGCCCTCTTTGTACCACAAACAAGACTGCAGCTTCTGTACCTTCATCATTGCTAATCTTGCCTGACAGACACGTGGAGGAGATGCCAGCAGTTCAGCATTGCCCCTTGAAGCTAATCTTTGTGCATTTGGAAATCATGTGCAAGTTAAGGGTCCTAACAGCCGCAAGACAGAGCACAGCGAACATTTAGTTAGGGGTATTTGTGCTCATACAGGGAATTCTTGCAAACGTGAACACAGGAGCCGTTGCACCCGTGCAAACATTGGTGCAGGGTGCTGTTACCTTCCACAAGATCATTAGAATTACATCCACTTGAAGCTCTATTTCCCTTGAGGTGGGTAGCCTAGGGAATTTGGAGCCCTTCTGGTTACAGGAGCCTATGGGAGGCCCTAAACATGTAGATTTAGCGAGCCTCTCATTCGGTGACCCTCTCCCCTCATAAACATTTCTATGCACACATGAACTTTGTCACTGGAATCACTATCACAAGACTTCACATTCCTCCTTCTCAAAGAAGCACTCTTGTAGCTGCATTGCATCCCCCACTGCCCGCCTTCTGAGTCACAGAGAAGGGGGCAAGAAAGGCACAATTGGCTTTTAGCACATTTCTTGCAGTGTAACAGGAATCACCAATGGCATACAGAGAATAGCGATGTTGGATGCTGACAGGAGAGTTTTTTCATATGTAGTAGAAAAAGCTGGGATGGGTCCTGTGCTTGGAAATGAACATGGTTTGTGCCTGTCCTGCGTGGAGCAGAGCTTGAGACACCTGTTTGCATGGAGGAGTTTAGAGACAAATATGGCTGACTGAGCACATTCAACAAGGAGGAATCCTGCAGCTGCTCTGTCTGGCTGGAGCACATAGGAGCCTCAGAGGTCCAGAGACACTCTCGGTTCCAGGAACTATATGAAGAGGCAGACAGGAGGAGCAATGAAAATACAAACTAACTAATCAGGAAAAGAAACAAACTGTGCAGAGTGGCAGCTGGTCTTAAATGGATGATCTCTGTAAATACCACAGGGGTCTTGTGAATAGGCCCTGGGAATCCAGTCCCTGGAGAGGGACTCAGTTGGGTCAAAACATTGCTCCCCACAGGAGGTATGTTTACTGCTGCACAGGGCCGGGTGTCTGCTATGAAAACATTCCACTGCTGATCGCCAATATACTCTGACCTCTCAGCCAAGAGATGTTTCCTCCCTGTGTCTGTGCACATCTGTCTGTGGTGGAGAAAAGCAAGTGTTCCAAACGGATCCTGCATTGAGAATACTCTGCTCAGACTCCAGACAGTGCTGCACTCCAGCACCATTCCGGTCATGGAAAAGCCCAGGACAAAATAATTGGATTCTCCATTTTGTCACCATTTCATGTGCTTAATACTGTGTGGTGCTCCTTTGTACCTGCATGCTGTTACACGGGAAGTTCTTTGAGGCAAAAGCCTGTTGTTTGTTTGACACAATTCTCCTGTGGTACAGCACCAGGTACACTGAAAATGTTATATGGCTATCATCATATCCCAGAATCCTTTGAGGAAGCCAGATATAAGGACCTGCCAGTGTGGGTGACCTCCAGAAGAGACAGGGAGCTTGCTAGCCCCATGAGGTCTCAATTTCTAGTTATGTCACTGCTCCTGAGTGATGGTGTGTGAACACTCATTCAGTTAGTAACTAACAAAGGTGTTACCAGTCAGCCTCTTTGATTAATGTTCCTCCTATCTGTCCCTTCTGTCTATACCCTTTGTCTTCCTCTTTTTCTTCTCCCCTTCTCTCTCTCTCTCTGGCCCCTCCCATACTTCAGTTCTGTTGCAATGTGCCTGGTTATGCTCAGTCCCTATAATCATGTTCTGCTGGTAGATTTGCCATAGCAGGAGGCCCACAGCCACTTTGACACTGGCTCCTATAGGGGATCCAATAATCACAGAAGAAGAGTTGATCTCAGTTGAACCAAAACCCTGGAGGTTTCCATATAGGGTCCTGGAGAGATGCCACAAAGCAAGGAGACTAGAGGGAGAGTAACAACTGAGACATTTTAGCATTAATCAAGTGTCTTTGTAGAAATTCAGGTTCGGGTCAGAAAATTGATCCTTTAACAAGCGGCACTTTGGTGGGTCCCAGTTCTGTTCACTGCATCTTGTCCAGGACAATAGCTGCAGTAGCATTGTAACATTTCAACGCACACTGGCCAAACCATTGTGCTTCCCCTACCTCCCCCACTTGTAGTGGCTCCATATATGCCCTCCTGTCCCCATGCTGTAGATCTGCCATCATCCACAATTTGCAAAGCATGGGCCATGGGGGTGGAGGATTTTTGGTCATCATTTTAAAAAATGCCACCCCAGAAATTAATGATAGAGCACTGCAGTGTGCAGGGGTAGCAGACCTGGGGGATAGTGGGGGGCTAGAACCCCTGCAATGGAAGCATCATGGGAACTGATGTATGTTTCTGCCTCCGTATGTCATAGGCCCCTCAGGCTGGCCGGGGCCCTGAGTGGGAACCAAAGGAGCTGGAATAATCCCCACAGCACCTAGAGCAGATCCTGGAGGAGGTGATCCAGCTGGGAGCAGCTACCCCTGGCAAGAGTCTCCATGCACACACACGCAGCCCCCATTTCAAGCAAGCTTCTGCTGCCTCTGGGGGTGTGTGTTTCCTATGAGTGCAGGTCTGGCATTGGGAAGTGGCACAGCCGCTACTATTGTTATTATAGTGCCATAAGTGTGCATGGTGCTATAGAAGAGGTCCCTGCCCCAGGAAACTGATAGAATGATAACAGTGAAAAAGGACAACAGAGCACAAGGGAGGAAAAGGGACTGCATGCCCCAAGGATAGGGACCTGCTCTCAAAAGAGTTCTCTCCACAAAGCTCTCACAATAGTCAGTGAGTTTGTTTCACACATGGGGTAGAAGACAGGTAGTTTTGTCTTCATCCGGAGTGAGAGAGGGAGCGGGACACTGGGCCCAACAGCAGGGTAGAAAGCAGTTTGGAAGAAGGAATTTTGAGGAGGGCATGAAAGAAGGAAAGGGAGACTCCTTATCACATGGGGGCCTCTGAACCACCCCTGCACTGGTAGTTCTGCTTCTTGCCTTTTCTTCTGAGATCATTTTAGCATCTGATCCATCCTCTTATCATTATTTATTGTTTTGTGATTGTGCCTGGGGGCCCAACCAAGAACAGATTATTATTTAGTATATTTGTATTTCCATAGTGCCTAGGGGAGTCCCAATCATGGTCCAGGATCTCACTATACTGACTGCCACACAGACACAGAACAAAAAGACAGTCCCTGACCCCAAGCAGTTATATTCTAAATAAGCAAGACAGACAATGAGCGGGAGACAGGAAGTATTATTGTCCCTGTTTTATAAATGGAGAACTGTAACTTGCCCACAGTCTAGGGTGACCAGATGTCCTGATATGTAGGTGTTTGCCTTATATAGGATCCTATTACCCCCCAACCCTGTCCTGATTTTTCCACACTTTTTATCTGGTCACCCTACCACAGTCACACCATGAGTCTGTAGCAGAGCCAGGAACTGAACCCACATCTCCTGAGTCCTGATCCAGTGTCTAAATCTCACAATTCCATCTCTTCCCAAGTTGGGGAGTCTGTCCAGTCTTTGCAAAGGAGTGGGGTTCCTGATCTAACAGGAAATAGTCTATAAAACCCTCACAAGTCAACCTGTATTTGCCAGGGATTAGGAAGAAACTTCCCCTACGAGCATGTTATTCCATGATTGTTTACATTAGAATTTCTGAAGTGACTGATATTGGCCACTGTCAGAGACAGAATACTGATCTAGATTGACCACAGGGCTGATCCAGTCTGACAATTCATTGGTAACCTTGCTGATCGTGACTGTAGGCCTCCCAGTGCAACAGCCACCTCTAAAGGGAGGATCTAAGGACAAGGAACCTGGAAGACAGGAGGGTGAGACTCAAAGCTGTGTGGGACATTTGTTAGGGAGATTGTACTGCATACATTCTTCACACCCGCTCTGCCCTTCGCTCCGTCAGTGGATGAAAATAGCTGAGTGATGGGCTCGGCTGGGGGAGACAGAAACACAGCTTGTTTTTCCAGAGGCTGAAGTGGTTGCAGCCACTTGTTGTGCTGCAGGTGGGCAGTGGGCACCCAGCTGGTGACTCATATGAACCCATCAATTTGCTGTTGTCATCGCAGCTGCTGGAAACCCATTCCTCCATCCACTCTGTAAACAGAGGCTCATCACCACAAAGCAAGAAGCTTCCCTGGTCCCCATCAGCCCAGGGAGCCAGAGAGCTGCTTGCTGAAAGCTGCCTTCTCTTTGCTTTCAGATTTGTCAATATTTACCGAGTGAGGCTCCACCTTTGCCCAGCTGGAGCGTAACGGCTTTGCCACTCTTGCACTCAGCGCCTGGACAGTGCAGCATTAACATAGGAGGTGGTGAGTGACTGGGCTAGCCTGACAAATGAGAATAGATCTGCAAACAGAGAACAGCAAACACTTCATGGGGGGGCTCAGGACACCTGCTGGGAAAGATGTTCCTTTTGCAGGAATCAGGTGGCATATGAGGCTGTATTAAATCTCCAAGAACATGCTGTCCTGGAACTCCCTGATGGGGAAGGTACAGACCAGTTGGGGGTATAGACAGTGAAGTGGTAAGGTGGCACTGAGGGGAAAGGTGCATAAGTGTGGTCCTGGGGCTGAGCTAACAGGGAGGTTGCAGTATAATCCTATGGGTGTGCTGACATGGAAGATACTTTGGCATGACTCACAGGGATTTCACTACTACTTGGATACTAGAGTGATGGGTCAAATTCTGTCTCTATAGCTTTACTGTGCCCAAGTTCTCTGACCCATAGACTCCATTTATGTTCACAGATACCAGTGGCTGGATGACTGGTGAGGGAAGGGGTCCTGGGGGAAGGTATCTGAGAGGAGCGTGAGTAAATTGTTCAGTTTGGGCTGTTTTTGGTTGGTTAGCTTTTCACTTCCCACCGCCTCCAGTAATTTCTGTTTCTTTCAATGGGAGGTTCTGGCTGAAAGGTGGGGTTTTCAAAAGTGTCACAGTGACTGAGAGGCACAAGTCCCATCAAAAGTTATTTCAACACTTTTGAAAATCCCACCTGAAATGCAAGGTGGGAGGCAGCGTTTTCAGGAGGAATTAGAGCATGTGGGTGACCAGCATATGAGGAGAGGAAATTTGTCTGTTGTACATGTAAGGGGCAGCATGGAGCAGGCATGAAGTTGAGGATGGGAGAAGGGTATAGAAGGAAAGTGAAGAGTGGAGGCTTGAGTGAAGCAGAAGAGGGAGAGGGAAAAATAGGCAGGGACAGAGCTATGCAGAACTTTGAAAGGGAGCATTTGGAAGATGAGAGGACGCCAGGACGGATTTGAATAAGGGAAAAACATGGCTTAGTTATTGAGTGAGGAGACCAATTTTGGCAATTGAATGCTGCATAAACTGCCATGAGGTAAGAAATGAGGAGACCGGAGAAGGTTGCAGCAGTCAAAGCGAAACATGGGCAAGACTTGGACAAGGGTTTGGGCAGTCAGCAGGGACAGGGAAAGGCTGGTTTTAGAGGTGATAAAGGAAGACGCTGAAGAAAGCTGTTGCAGTTCAGCTGATTGTTGGGCTATTTCACTTTGTGCCAAAAACTAGGCCCTGAAACCACAGAGAGAAATTTACTTCAATTGACTGAAAATCCAAAGGTCTAATACAGGAGAGTTGAGGCATTTAAAAGAGCAAAGTGGTCCACTTTCTCTAGAGTTCTTGTGCGCTTAGGCTTGTGGCTGGGGAAGGCTCTAATCTATCCCTATCTTTCCTTTCGGGAATAATGCCAAGATCCTTTTTGTCTCTTGCCACCTCTCTGTGATGAGGAGATGTGCCCTCATCTGGCTGAGAAGGTTTCCAATGTGGAGCAAGTGGTCAGTCTAAATTCAAGGTCATTGTCAAATTATTATAGACCAGAAATACCTGCCAGCTAATAAAACTGCCATCCATGACCATCTCACCCAATCATTGACTGTCTGCAGGCTGATAAGTGCTGGAGATCAGCTGGAACTAAGGCTGCTGATTGAAAGGCTGGAGATAGAGGCCTACACTGGTCACCAAAGGGCTTCCTGATGGCAACAGATTTCATTCACAAGTGGCATAGGCTGAACTGGAGCCAGTGACCTGGTAGTGCAAGACTCCTCTCTGGTTACAGATCAGAAGGTTTGTCATCAATGGGGTCTACATCCCGATTTGCAGCATGGGAGGAGGAGACCAGGATTCTACAGTAAATGTCTTATGATTGTGGATTATTTAAAGTGAATTTTGATAAAATTTTGATTAAAAAGGACTCCCACAAAAAACAAGGCAGGAAAGTACTTAACCAAGGGCCCCAATCTGGAAGAATAGACTGTCTGAGAGAGTCCCATCCCGGCTAGCCTGAACTGACAGAGCCCCAGGCAGACAGCAGCTGCACAGGGCTGCCTCCCAGGAGCATGGTGGGCAGGCTCAGCCAACATCTGTTCCCCTTTAATCTATTGTCCCTCTGTGTTTTGATTTGGAGCTCTTCTATGTAATGAGTTACACTTCCTGGCTCATCCACAGCCTACTACCTTGAACTGCAGCTCTCTGGGAGTGTGCTGGGACAGAAGGGCTCTTATAGCACTCACAGCTATATCTGGGATGCTTTCAGAGGTTGCCCGGCGTACTCTGCTGCAGGTGTACTTCTGCTGGTTGTACCTCTTCCTGTCCTACCAGAATTTAGCAGTGTCCCCAGGCTATGTCACAAGAGCTCAGCTGCAAGAGACTGGAGAGTTGTTTCTATTTCACTTCCCTGACATCACTGTTTCCAGTTGTTCTGATTACAAGAGACATGTCAGAACAACCTTATGGGCTTCCTTTTTATTCACACCCTCTTACACAGTCGATACCTGCTACTCCCACACTTGCAGGGCCCCTGTCTTCAGGATGCTGGAGCTTTTAACCTCTTGTGAATGCTGTTTAGTATACTCCCCTGCTCCATGGTCTGATATTGTGATGCAGTGTACTGAATCCTAAAGATCTTCAACAAAGATTGTGTGCTTGGTCAACTTCTGCTCCTGCCTGTGGGAGCTCAGTGAGACTGGGAGAGGAGTCAAGGGACAGTGTCCTACTAAAAGGAGACAGCTTATTTATCACATACAGTCTTTCCCCATTCAAACCTCCCCCCACCAAGGTGGCTCACAAGGGATCATCCAGGGCTAAGGTTTGAAAGATGAAGGTCACCCAGTGGTGCTGAGAGTTTCTGTAGAACCTACAGGCGATCTAGGAGCGGGAGATGGTTTCCTCCCCAGACGATGTGGAAAACCTCCGATAATGCAATAATTTCCTCCTTGATGACTCATGTTGTTCCTTCTGATCCTCTGGGATCAGGAAGCACAAAAGGATAAAATAGCACTGCCCTCCATCTACAATCTTTCCCCAGAGTGAGGGGCGTGTGCCAGAATCATTGCTAACTCTCAGCATCCTAGCAGTCCCCAGGGAGCTGAAATATGCAGGGAAACTAAACTCTGAGCTGCTGCGGTGAAGCACCTTTCTCCCGCACCATGCCATACTGCAGTCAGAAGCAGTAACACCTGGCAATACTCTGGATGAGGAAACCATTTCAGATGGAAAGGGAATGTCAGCAATACACAGTGGGATGGGTTTCAGAGGCCAGTGAACCCAGAGCAGCTCCAAAGTATTGTGAAATTACCTCTTTACATCCAGCTGAACAACAAAACTGGCAGGATCCAGAGTCCCAAGTCCCAGAGCAGGGGAGGATGAACAAAACATGGGGCCCCAGGCAGAGGGGGGTGCTAATCTCTAGATGCACCACACCAACACCATCTCTAGCTGACTTTGCTCTCTGCTCTGGTGTATGTGCTCCGCTCCTCCCTAAGTCAAGAAGAGAAAGGTTGGGACAATGGCAGCTTGCAGTGTGACAGGGAGGGGGAGAGATCTCATGGAAAGCTAGGCTGCTGTCCTGTTCACACATCTCTGAGAGGCAGGGATTTCCTTCTGGTATGATGGTAGCATTTCGTCAACCAGGGCTGGATAGGGATCTTCAGTTAAGAACTAGCAGATACTTTGACAGCTTTCTCTGCCATGGCTTCTGTGCTAACCAGGGGACACTGCTTCATCAGGGCTCTTTGTTACCCAGGAGAAGCTTCTCCCTCAGAGCCTCTGAGACACAGAGGAGACTGCCGCTGCTGTTGAGTGAATGTGTGTGAATGTTTGTTTGTTTTTTTCTCTCACACGCGCAATAGCTTCATGTTTAAGAGGCCGGTAAAAAACAGGATATGATGAGTTCAAGTGAAAATCTTTAACTGCTTCTCCCAGGAACACAGCCTGTGGGCATGGACTCTGCACAGCCAGGGAGAACTGCCAGGAAAAATAAACAGGCACCCAGCTGTGGCTTCCCCTTCTGCATCTGTCACCTCTCCAGTTTCAGGACATTCTGTGCTTCCCTCTTTGTGCTCTTGTTATCTCCACGCAGGTCACGTACATGAGTGCATTGTGGGATACCCACTAGGCATAGCTCTGCAACAGTGAGATATTGGGGAAGGAGGTGTTGGCACTCTACATAAAGCTGTGAGAACCTCTTCCGCAGCCTGGTTCCCTTGTTTCCCACCCAACCCCCTCCACATGCTTGTCTCTGGACTGCCTACTGCTGAAGAGCCTGGAACTAATGGAAACAGAGATGCTAGTAAAGAACAGCCAGAGTCACTCCAGGAGCATTAGAAAGGCAGAGGCTTGTGGGAGGGGTTATGTCACACCTGCTTATGTGTAACAGTTCCCTCTTTCTGAGCTGGCGGAGCTGCTCCTTTAGCTTGGATGGTAGAGGCCTGTATTGTGGGTCTAAGGGCATGGGCTCCATCTATGATGCTGTAGAGGGTGGAAGGCCTTCTGAGGCTCAGACCAGCCTTATAAACCATCCAGAAGCTGAAAGGAGAGAGGGGTTTGTTCTCTGTGCTTAGAGCCAGCAGTCCCCACAAAGAAAGGAGCACCCCTTTGTTTTGTTCTTGCCCTAACACGAGTCCAGGCTAGAATCAGTGACAGAATCTAAAACAAAGCTCTTTGAAATGTAATTATTAACTTTTAACAAGAACCTGATAGTGCTGGGTTGTGGATCTTGGTATTAGTGCTCCTGAGGTGTGAATCCTGCTGCTTCCAGAGACTGGGATGGGCTGGTACCCTGGGGGTGGATCCCACCATCCTCAGTTTGAAGAAATGTGGCAGCAAACTGAGTGAGGGGATGTAGCTAAACTCATCTACAGATAAATGTTCTGTTTCCCAAGAGGACGTGCTATCACTGGTACAGAACAGCACTTTAACTGGAGCATTAAAAGAATTAAAAGGAACAGCTTCTTGTCCCCTCAAACAGACGTTAAGGAAGAGAAAAAGAGATCCTTATCCTCCTCAGTTGCACCACCGCACCATTGCAGCCGCTCTGAAGTCAATGTAATTGAATCAGTGTAACTTGCCTCCCAGAGCCTCCATCTCCCGCTATTCACTCTCACTAGACACGTAGGAATTGTATCCTTCTCCGGCCCTGCCCCAGGACGGTTGCCATCTGGAATCTACCTGAAGCATTTTATACTCTGTGATGCATACTAACAAGCAGTTCTCTCACACACATGTAAAAGTAAGGATCGGGAGCTGGTTGGGAAAGGTATTTTATTTCCTGTGAAAATATTTCGAAGACTAAAATATTCCATTTGTGCTAAAAACAAACAAATGAAACTAAACAAAAATATTGGGGAATTTTTTAGGTTTTCCTTGAAAAACCAAAACAGTTTTCATAATTTTCAAATAACCCTCCCCCTCCCCCCCCAACTTTCAACGATTATACATCACAGCAGCCGTCTGTGAGCTGCATCCCCAGAGCCTGTCAGAATGTTAAATATACAGCCCCCTGCCTGGATCCAAGGTTCTGCTCTACCGGGGGCACTTTAGAAATTGGAGAGGGCCATGCTCACTCTTTTCCCAGGGCTTTGCAATAGCTCCAGAGCACCCTTTGTATTTGACTGTGCAGTGTTTTAATAAAATGAATCCCAAATCTCGTGCCACTGAGAGGCAGTTCTGTGGCTGTAATCATTTTCCTTAGGGATTAGCTGAGCCTGTTTTGCTTCCAGCCAAGCATTTGTTAAGGGTGAGGCCACTCTTTCACAGTTGCAAGGGTTCTCTGAGAACTCTGCACCGAAAGGAGTGTTCTCGCAACACAAAGACACCTTCCAAGAGCCACTGTGGCTCCTGTTGGGTCAATTACACATCACTGAAGAGAGATCCATGGACACAAGGAAAGGGAGAGCAATGGGCAGACAAACAGAGAGAGACCACGGGAAATGGCCATTCAAGAATGAAGAAGAACTGTTGGTTGTGGGGAGAGCTCTAAGTTACTCCAGTCCCTGCCTTGCACAGCAGGAGGCGCTGAAGGGAATAGGGCAGGAGCGCTGGCTGTGGGGAGAAATGCCAGCTATTCCAGTCCCTGCAGGAATCATTCCAGTTACAGGCTCGGAAAAGAGATGACTAAGAGGGGATACTATACAAGTCTATAAAATTGTGACGGGTGTGAAGAAAGTGAATAAGGAAGTGTTATTTTCTCCTTCCCATACCACAAGAACCCTGGGGTCAGCCCATGAAATTAATAGGCAGCAGGCTTAAAACAAAATAAGGAAGTATTTCTTCACACAACGCACAGTTAACCTGTGGAACTCATTGCCAAAGGATGTTGTGAAGGTCAAGACTATAATAGGGTTCAAAAAAGAATTAGATAAGTTCCTGGAGGATAGGTCCATCAATGGCTATTAGCCAAGATGATGAAGGATGCAACCCCATGCTCTTGATGTCCCTAGCCTCTGACTGTCAGAAGCTGGGAATGGACGACGGGATGGATCACTCGATTGATGTCCTGTTCTGTTCATTCCCTCTGAAGCATGTGGCATTGGCCATGGTTGGAAGATGGACCACTGGTCTGACCCAATATGGCCTTTTTTATATTCTTGCTGGACATAAAGGAATTGGGTACTATAGAAATGTAGACCGTGCTCACGCAAACAGAAGGGAGTTGGATTCCCTTCACAGCATCACAATGAACACTGCCATGGCCTGGGGTGGCTACTCCATCAAGCACCAATGACCCAGACAGGTTGGCAGCTACCAACTGTGAAATGGGAGACAACTTCACAGAACTGGCTCTGTGCACATTTCACCACTTGCTTCAGACACTTGGAGATGACGTGAAGGTTTTGTTTTACCTTTCATGGAGATATGTTGAGGCTATTTCCCCTTCCTTCCCTGCCCTGCTTTCACGGGCCCATGGGAACATATAGGATGTATTTCCCAGCCTGGCTTCCATGGGAAAATACTATGTATTCCTCATTTCCCCACACAATGTTCTGATCCAAAGACCATGCTGAATCCAGCTGCCCCCCATGGCCGCTGCCTATAAACTTGTACAAGGCTGAGTTGAACCAGATTCACCTATGTGCTCTGAGGGAGGGAGGAAAATCACCCTGCCAGAATTGGGGGCTGAGGGAGGGTGGGGATTTCCACTCTGAAAAGAGGAAAGATGCTAACTGGGTGAAAGTGTCGCGGCTTTAGCCCTGTAGCTTAGCTCAGCCTTCAGCGCTGACGAGGTGTGATCCTGCCAACTATGTGAGTTCCTAGGCTACTGAATCTACTCTTTGTCTTGAGGAATCCAATGTGAGGCTAAGGCTTAGCCAGGGCTAATATTCAGGGCTTCTGAGACACTGCCATGCTAGCCTGCCCCTACCCAGGATATCAGCCTCTGAGCCTCCCCATCCTATCTCATCTCCCCTTCCCCCAGCTCCATCATGCAAGACTTATACTTCTCTTCCATAGGTAAAAGCAGCACGTCTTCACAGGCGCAGGGGCTCTAGGTGAATGCCAGAGAGGGGGGAAGATCATCAGGGCAGGTGCTTTTCTGAATTAGCCTAGAAGTTGAAGAATTAAACAAGGCAGCAAAACTACTCAGTGTAACACAGCAGGAGTTGGGGCCTCTAGACGTAAGAATTGAGTTTTAACGTGATGCTAAACACCAACCTTAGGGGAAGAATGAGAAGGCGACCAATAGCTTATTATTATCAACAGTGTGTATGTCCTTGTGCATTCAGAGGCTGGGAGTGTGAATTCTGGTGCTAGTCTCCTGCTCTATGGATCCCACCATGTTTAGGAGGTGGGAGGATGAATTCTGGTGCTAGTGCTCTAAGCTGTGGACCCCACTACACTGGAGCTATTGCTTATGTGCACAGAGGCGGGAGGATCTAGCACTTGTATCACAGACATTAGGATGGAAGAATCCTATTATGTCATGTAGGCCAATGCTGAAAGAAATTTTCTTTTGCTTTGTCCAATCTAGTTTCAAATGTCCCAGGTAATGGGACTTGCGTCACTTTCCTAAGAAGGTGACTGACTTCTCCTTTTCTCTAAACTGTTCATTTTATCGTTCCCTCGTCCTTTCCACCTACTCCCACCACGCTTGTCTGGTTCATCCACATATTGCATCCTGTCTGTCATGTAGATTATGAGTTCTGTAGGGCAGGGGAAGACACGTAGTCTCTGCCCTAGAGATTATCTTTCACCACACGGGAGCCTTGTTCTTTGACTGGGGTTCCTAGATGCTACCAGAATATAAACAATAATAGTATTTTACAGCCTGATGTCTCACTATTAGGGAAAACTCAACATGAAGATGAGGAACGTTTTCCTGTCTTATATCCTCTACCCATTACTCATAATTATACCTCCTTTTGTTATGCTAAATAATCTCCTTCCATCGAGACTATTTACACATTACAGCTATCTGGAGACTGTTATCATGTCCCCCATCAGTCATTCCTTGGGCAAACTAGAAAGATTTTGTTTTTTTTAATGTTATCCTCATCTGTCTCTCCAGCCCCATGATCATTTTTGTTGCTATTCTTTGTACTCCTTCCTATTTGCCAATATCTTTCTGGTAGTGCAGTGCCTGGAACGGAAGGCAATATTCCAGGCATATGGGCTTTGTGTATGAGCAGGTATGTGAAATTGCCGTCCGGGGGCTAGCCCAAAGAGGATGTGGTTTAGAGAAGACTTATAATACATATCAGCATATAGATTTGTTACTGCACCAGAGCTGTGGAGAGAATTATTATTATTATTCTTTCTGATTTGTATTACCCCAGTGCCTCGGCTCCCCAGTCCTGGACAAGGACCCCACTGTGGAATGTGCTGTACCAACACAAAACAAAAAGACAGCCCCTGCCTCGCTGCCTTTGTGTATGGAACCCAGGATCCCATTGGCCATTTCTTGCTGTCTACTCTGACCCCTAAGTCTCTTCATTGCAGCTTTCCAGGTTTCTTCTTCCCATTGTAGGAGGTTGAATCAGTGCCCTGGTGTATGGTTCACATTGCTTTCAGAGACTGTGTGTGAGAATCCTGGGACTAGGAACATAGGAAGTGCCAGACTGGAAAAGACCAATAATGACCCATCTGTTCTGGGAGGCTGACTCCAACAGTGTCATAAAACTGCCAAAATTCAGCTAATGGTGAAGCATTATACAATGAGAAGGACACTTCTTCCTGACCAGAGCCAGTGAGTGTCTGCCTTGAACCAGGAGGCTAGCCCTGGTCCCTTTGCCCTATCCAATGTCACTTCTAACGCTGAGGGAGGTGTTTGTTTGGGGGGGCTTTTTGTTTTTATTTTCATAGACATATCTAAATACTCTTTTTTTTAATTCTGACTAAGCTATTTGCCCTTGGTCACATTCTGCAGCAGTGAGTTTCACAAGTATATGCCGCATAAAATGTTTTTCCTTTAATCCTTGTGTGAGGAGGTGTATACCCCAGGCTGGTTCTGAATGCAACTGGTTGCACCTGGTGTGTGTGCCAGGCAGAATTAAAGATGAAGGGCAGCTGGGGAGGAGCTATAAAGGCAGGAAGCTGAGAGCAGAAGCAGCTGCGTAGGAATTGTGTAGTTACTTGTTTGATTCTAAAGAATGGTGAGAGCTGGGGGATAGGAAGGCTCTTGCAGGACTAGGAGGGAGCCCGTGGGAGCGAAGGTGCCTGGAAGACACAGGACTTAAACAAACTCCTGTGGCTGATTCTGATGCAAGGGTAGAAACCAGACCTCAGGGCAGAAGGCCTGGACGGTGTTGCTCATTACAAAGAGCCCTGAAAAAGGATGGCAGGGGGGAAAGGCCTGAGGCAAGGAGGAGTTCAGGAAGCAGTGGCTAGGTGTCTGATAGAACAGGTCTTGGCTGTTCACCCTAAGGATGGTGTGTAGAAGGTGGATCTGTTCCTTTCCCAAGCAATGGGGAAAGTGGTTTGAAGCCCCCCTAACATGAGATAAGGGTGATTTTAAAAGCCTGAGAACAGGATGTAAGGATCACAGGGCCCAGAGTCCGAGACTGGAAATCTGTCACAGTCTTGAAATTATTTGTTGGACTTTCTGGTACCCTGGAAAGGGGGGAACTAAAATGTGAGCTGTCTGGAGGGCTGAGTGATGAGAAGAGGCAGGCTGCCAGAGCAACCCTTGGCAGGGGGTGCTAGACAGGAAGGAGCTACTACAGCATGCCCAGCCACCTCCAGGAAGTCAACCCTTTACCACAACTTCAAGTTTGTTTCCTTTTTATTAACCAAGTGCGCTCTAGTTCCTGCATTCTAGTTTATATAATTATAACAGATGGTGCAGGACCTGGCCCCATGGCAGCAAAGATGAGCAGTAGTGCTGGTTGCCCTTCTGCATGCTCAGGTTTTGCCTAATGTCCCCTCTGTCATGAGGGGACCTAAACTGAGTGAGTGGGGTGGTGACCTCGTGCCTGGAGTTACAGTGCTGCTGTGGGGACCCCAGTCATGACAGGAGCTGTGGGGCCAAACGTGAGTGAGGCTGTGACCCCCTCCCATGTGCCACTCTCTCTGTTTTGGCCCTCTATCATTCTGGTCATGATTTGGGTTGCCAGCTTTCCAATTTTTTAAAACAGGACATTACAGGCCCCAGCTGTCACTCACTTCCTCCACACCTTGGACTCACCTGCCACTTGCAAAGCCACGCTGGGAGGCACTGACGTGGAGCCTGCCTGCCTGCCCAATTGGGGCATGGTGGGACGGAGGGAGGCTTGGTCGCTGGAGCGAGGGGCTGGGGACAATCAGGGCAAGGCGGGGCAGGGGCTGGTCACCGGAGCGAGGGGGTGGAAAGAGCCAGGAGGCTGAGAAGGCAGGACAGGCAGGGCCACCATGGCGATGAGCCCAGTCCCTAGCACTGCTCCTCAAATGCCCCACACTTGTGAGGATCCCTCCACCTGGTGGAACCGATACCTACCTCTCCACCAGAGCCAGTTCCTCAGATTAAGCTTCTCTCCAGCAGCTGAGCAACTCCAGCAGCAACTGCTCTTCCCACCCTCCTGGCAGCGAAGGCCAACTGCAGTTACTGTGGTAACCAGACTTTTGGTGTCTGGTCAGCAGTACTGCATAGGTCCCTTTCAACTGGACTTTCCGGTCAAAAACCAGACACCTAGCAACCCTACTCATGATGGAAGGGCCGTGGGGCCAAACCCCAATGGGCAGTAGAGCGGCCCACTGTCATTGGGAGGGCCCAGTGCTGATGGCGGTGCCTCCCTACCGACGGTATGCACTGTGCGTAACGGGCGTACAGCTGCGGGTACAACTGCTTTCAACATACCTTAACTGGCCGTGTCCACATAGAGTTTTATCTACTCTTATGTTGCCCAAACACCTGGCTTTATGCTCAGGCCTGCTCCCGTTGAAGATAATGCCAAAATGCCCCTTGCCTTCAGTAGGAGCTGGAGCAAAAATCTTTATTAGGGCCTTCCAAAATTCTTCACAACTCCCTCTCATCTTGAGTAACTTCATGTTCTGCCATAATCAAATCAGGCCACCTCTCTAATCACTCCCTCTTCTGGATCATTCATAGAGAGCCAAATCTTGGTCCTGCTGGAGTCCTGAAGAACTGTGCCGTTGAATTCAAAGGGGTTGTATTTGACCTATGTTGGCCATCACCATTCTTAATGCTGGTTCCAAGGGGTAGCACGTAATTAACCTCTTCCCACTGTTGGGAACTGATAATTTATTCTTACTCTTTCCTTCTTCTCTTTTCCCCCAGCAAGAAATGGAAGTTGCACTAGTGCGATATACCCATGTTCTTATGCCAGGCCTATCACTGTAGTATCTGAAGGCAAGTCCAGGAGTTTCCCTGAGCGAGGACTAAGTGGAAGGAGCTTGGAATCTGGCCCATGGTAACTATTAATTATTATTATTTATTATTATTAGAGGCTTAGTCCCAGAGACAGAGGATGCTTTGGAGGGAAAATTTCTTTGCTCTGGTCATTGTTACTGAGCGTGATGGGAGGGAAATTCTCTGCCATTTCTCTTTGGCTCTGTTGGCCTCACTGAGACTTGATTGCTGGGAGGTTTTTATGGTTTGGCCTGAATGCATTCTTGGGTCTGCCCCTTAGCCATACTAATTTATCCTGACTTCCGTTCTTTCCTCTGACTCTTCTACCACAACACCCACAAGAAGCGACACATCTGAGGCACTCTATTCCAGGAGACATTTATTAATTTATTTCTATATAGTCTTTCAAATAAAAAAACCTTCTTTCTCCATGCTGTGCCCAGGCATTTGGCCAACTGTTTCATTTTAGTGTTGTGATCCCCTCCCATCTCTACCCCACTGTTGTGTTATTTCTCCTGGGTCATGTGAAATGATACTGTAAGTGCTTTGGAGCAGGGGCTATATGAGATGCTCCATACAGTTTGGGGCTGCAAAACAATAAACACAGTAAGTGTGAAGGTTTCTGCAGCAGCCTCCTTGTTGATTTTGAGTTTAATTCCCTGCAGGATATTTTAAAAACATTCTTTTTTAAAAAAAACCTTGCAGTTTAAAGTCCCAATGGCATGGGCACTTGGGATAAACCTCCAGGCAGGATGTCCAGCTTTGATGGCCTCTGTCACTGAGGGTGTATTCTTCAGTGTAGAGTTTACCCATGTCCATGCATCTGGGTACAGATCCCTGACTTAGCCAAGCCTGCCTGTCTCAGCCACTCTCACTTCCTGATCCAGATCCTATGTCATACAGCACAATAGCATCAGGACTCACACTCCCAGTACCTGAGCACAGGAGGACTCCAGAGTACTAGCCCAGATTTGCATCACCACCCCCCATGTACTGCAGGATCCATACCCCAAGGCACTAGTACGGCCTCTTGGGCTCAGCAGGATCCACTCTGAGGGCATTAGTGCCAGGACTTGCACACCCGGACTCTGAGTACGATATCCCAACCATTCCCACCCCTGTGTATCAGTGACCTAAATAAACAGTCCTGGATCTGAAGGTTGCTTTTGTTTGCTGTTGTTTTCAATGTTGCTGAGTCTCTAAAGCCAGCACATGTAACAACAAATCATCTGGTTCCATGTGGTGGTTGTGTAACTCCTCCTTTCCCTCCCCCCTACCCTCAATCCCACTGCCTACCATTCATTTAATGGACTCAGTTTCATTGGGAAATTGCCCTGAGGACCCTCTTAGCTTCCTAATTAGCAACAGAAGGGGCTAATCCTTGCTGGAGGTAGCAGTGAAGCATTTGTGAACTCTCCTAAGAATGAAAGAGGCCGTTTCCAGCTGGGAAAACACAAACTTTTATTCCCATGCTTACTACAGTAGACCATGAGAAGGAGGTGTGTATGTGTGGTGGAGGGAGGAAGCTGTGCAGAAGGGGTCTGTAGAGATAATGATGGGATGTTGGGACAGTAGGTGTAGAGAGGAAGGAGATCCTCTGTGACTCCTCCAGGCTGCTCGCAATTACTTGAACCTAAGTTTTATGTAAGATGTTTTGAGGCATCAGCCATTGTGGAGACCTCGTGGACAGATTTCCCAGGGAAGGCGGGAGGTGATGCCTCGAGCTGCTCTCGGATATAATGATTTATTTGCTGTTAATAAGATTCAGGAATTAACGGCTCGAAAGTGCTTAGGAGTTCAGCATTTTTTACCAAAATATAATAATCAAGGCTGAGTACAGAGGCCGCCATTCATGCTTGGGGCAGATTTCGGGGCAAAACAAATCTCCTCTATACCAGTTGAATCCCTTGAGATCACTGTTTCCTTTGGTAAGGGGACATCTTTCTCTGCCTATTGATTGGGGATATTGGTGAGTGAATAGAACTCTTCCTTGGACTCCAGGACCCAGCCAGAGGCCACAGACTCTCTGCTCAGTCACATGTTCAGTGCAAGAGGGATGAGATTTCTTGGTTTGATTTAAGCAATAGCAATGTGTTGTGGGGCATTTTGGGGGGATTTGTGATCCCCCGGAAGGAGATGATGGCCCAAGACGGAGCCCACAGGTCCTTGGGAAATGCACTGTGCAAAGGCCCTTAGTGCTATTAAAAGGTGACCATGCAATATCTGGATTTTTCTTGCCATTTCTGGGCAGTGGTGCATACAGGGCATATCTAGACAAACTCCCTGTGAGACCCTGCATTCCCCTTATATTTATCTCAAGGCTTGGTACAGTTTGGTCCTTGAAAGCAACTGGGAGATGACCAACAGATTCCCTGCAGGGTGAGGAAATGCTTCCCAGCCCTCTCTACTGACCAGCTCTGGATAGCCCCTAGTGCTTTTGAAGTGAATGGAGCTAGCTGGGGGGAAAGATGTTATGGATCTAAGGATATAATGCATATGGAACCCAACATGAGGAGGAAGACTCACGGAAGCTCCCAGGAAGCTTCCAGAACGTGCGGGACAGTGCCCTGCACTGCACACACATAGTCTAGCCAGCAAGCTATGAGGTGTCCACATGCAGAGGTGGCAGCCTGGTCCCCCTTATGTCACTGAGCAAGGGCTCCTGGCAACATTGTTACACACTGAGATATTTGTTTCCTTAGTGAGATTCTCTGAGATGCTGAAGCTGACATTGTTCCTTTGAAAGGAGGAACTATTAACCAAGGCCGATGTTACCAGAGACGCACTTCCCCCGAGGAGAAGGGGCAAGCATTACAGCCACCTCCACAAACTCAAGTCAGAGGCTTACAGTGACTTTGAAGATTACAATGGTTGTTTTAGGTCCTACAAGTTACCCTCTTACCCTGAGATACAAAGCACAAGACTGAGAGTCAGGATTCTTGGGCTTTAGTCTCAGTTCTGTCACTGACTCACTGGGTAACCAGGAGGAAGTCGCCAGTTTCCCACTCTGTGCCTCAGTTTTCTTCCCTCTGTAAATAAGGGTACTAACTTGTGAGGCTTAAGTCATTGACATGTGGAAAGGCCTTTGAGATCCTTCGATGAAGGCGCTAGAACTGGGAAAAAAACAGTATTATCATGTACAGCATGAACTTCTTATGTCCACCTGAGGGAGCCCAATGCACACAAAATTACTGTATTGCAGTTTCTCTGGTTGCCTCTCAGCCCACAGCACAGAAGTTAGTTTTATAGGGAGATCCTTTCCGACAGATGTCCTGGTGTCTTTTCAAGCAGCAGTGCTCAGACTCTGATCTGTGAAGCCCTTGCTGGTAGTGTGTAGTGAGCTGGCAGGTTACCCTGCTTGTCTCCAGCTGCTAAACTGGAGCTAAAATACACTTAAATGCTTACTATTTCATTGCCATGTAAGTGTTTACTATAGTCATTATGGGGATAATATGCAATGATCAGTAGCAGCAAAGAGCAATGGCAAAGGGGAGTGGAGATGTCCAAGAAATTCGTCTCTGTTAAAATGCAGTTCATGCTCTTCAAAGGTTTGTGATCCCCTGTAATAGATACTGGTTCTGTTTCACTGGATACAGTGGCTGCAGGCTACCAGAATCTCTCAAGCCTCAGAGTTACATCTAGTAGACTGAAGTGCACTAAGGCTAATTTCTTTGCCACCTTTTCTTTCTGGACAATATAAAAGCAGCTGGTGCAGGGAAAGCTCGGCAAAGTCACGAAGTGGCCACAGCGGGTCCTGCTCCTCACTTTGCTGCATGCCAGATAGACGCAATTAACAGCTTAAAAAAGAAAGCATTGTTAGTGGAAGCCTAATTGCTATGAAGATAATGAATCGCACAGCTAAAGTAGTCAGAGCTGGTTGGGGAATGTCAGCATGGTGAGTGGGGAATTCATGTTCTTGTTAATGAGAGCTGGGTGAGTTAATTCTCTGTCCACCGCCCTACATACTCCATCCGATCCGATATGGCTTTAATAACACTTGTGTTATTGATCTCCTTAGAGACCAGACTGGGAAGAGAGTAGGAGCTCCAGGGTTTCCCTTGAGCTCCTCTTGCAGCTCCTGGGTGGAATATTACCCCGAGAATGTATGTATGTATGTATGTACCTGTGTGTATGCCCTCGGTAGAATGGAATTTCCTTCTCTGCTCCAGGACAAGAATTGTGCCTGGGAAGCAAACTTAAGGGCAACAAAATGGGACAAATTCTGCTCCTCTCATTAATGAAAATCAGTGACATTAACAGGAAACTGTAAAGCCATGCTACTAACAGCCACTCACCCTGTCCTCCTTTAGGTCACTGACAACTCCTGAGATGACTGAAATAATTGTAAAGATAGAAATCACTTTTCCCTATTGATGCTGCTTGTTTGCATTCTGCCTTTCACTTGGTTTGGACAATGAAACTGGAGAGATGTCAGTTTTCCTTTAGAGTCTTGTCAATTTCCTCTTTGTTCCTGGTTCTCAGGCACTAAAACCTGCTGCAAACATGGCCAGGGAAGGTTCCCCATTTCTAAGCAGGGGGGGATAATAATCCTTTATCCCTTTCCTTGGCATGCTCTCAGGATGAATGAGTTAATTCAAAGTGTATTTAAGATGAGAAACTGTGTGATACTGCTTAGTTTAATTCTATTCTGAATTGAGGAAGTTTATCTTGTTAAATGTGCATTGTTCAAACTTAGGGTGCTTTCCCTCTGATAATGGGGGGTATTCTGCAGTAATCTATGCAAGCGCTACAAATGACAGTGTTTGAACCCACAACTGTACAAAACAGCAGCAGCATTGTAATTTTTTAGAAGGGCAGGTCAGCAGTAAAATTCTAGGGTAAAAGTGGAAAGAGGCTGCCAGCTGCTGAATTAATTTGCCAGCTGCTGAAAAAAATCAGTATATTACATGTGGTCAACCTCTGCTCATTTCAGATGTATCCAGGAAAAAGGAAATAAAGTAGATAGTAAAGAGTATTGTAGTTCAGACCAGATATCTCCATGAGAAAATGTGCAGACTTAAAAAGATTATTAGGACACACGTTAAAATTACATGAAAGTCTTGTTGAATTCAGCTATAGCAACTCCTGCCAGATGTTCTGCATTTTGGCGCACTAGAGGTAGCAGTGTAAGAGAAAATTATCCTTGTTTACTGGGCAGTCCAAGAGCAGATGATTTTCCAGGATTCCCTTGTACTCCCTTTCCCATCTGGGCTTCCTCAGTTCCTCACAGACAAAACTTCTATGCTTGTTAGAGCCCTTTTTAAAATGCAGTTTCAGTATCTCAGCCATATCAGAATCATCACTTATTTATCTTGCCTTGCCTCCTTTTTATTAATGATCCAACTGTCTCCCCTTATAACTTAGCTAAAGTCCATCTGATTCCCCTTAGCCCTTTGGCAGCAGTAACTCATTCAGCCTTTATCTTTCTCTTTGCATCCTTAACTATCGGTGTTGATTCCTTCCCTTGGACAGAGGATTTTACCTTGAGATCTTTGAGCCACTTCCTCTTCTAACTACACAGGCCACTTCACTTGTATTTAGTGCTAGGTAAGAAATAGTAAGGGTTTCACAGTATAAGGTGTCCCTTGGGCTCTCCTTTATTTCAGATGGATCACAGTCTGTTGCACTTTAATTATGTTTTTACAGGATTTCCCAGCTGCCTTCCACACTGTTGGGTTCTAATTCTTCCTTCTGTTGCTCCTCATTCACTAACATAGCCAGAAATATGGGACAGCTGTTGGTTGAATCCTGACCTCTGAAGTACCTACAAGCTTCTCCCACTGCCAGAGGTGTAGGTTGCCCTGAAAACACAGAGAGACTCACAGCAAATGGGACTTCAGCATCAAAGACCTCAATGAGTGTGGTTTTTCTAAAAAACCTGTTCTAGTTCAAACAGGAATTATTTCAGGGAAGGTCTATGGCCTGTGTTACCCAGGAAGTCAGACTAGATTATCACAGTGGTTTCTTCTGGCCTTGAAATCTATGAATTGTTTCATTGAACATGGCATAGATGCAGGAATTTTCTTCCCTGATCACTGAATTGCAACCACCTCAGTGAAACATAGCTGGCATTTTGCACCAATGGTACTACAGGGCAGTTTAGGACAGGAATCAAAGGAGAATCTTTTATCCAAATGAGACTGCAGTGGAATGTTAGGGAGGCAAAATACAATTCCCTCGGTCAGAATGCAGGTAGGACACCCTGATGCTTTGGACATGGCCTCAATTTTTTGTCTCATCCAAAACCACAGGTGAACCCAGGTGACTGGGCCATCTGCAATTCCACACTAAGGCAGCAGGTGGCACTATAAGGCTACATACAGATAGTTTGCATCGTCACTGAGAAGGCGGTAACTGTGGTTGGGACCCCTGGGCCCGTTTCTTAGTCCAGCACTACGGTTGGGCTGAGCTGAAGATCAAGTCACAGACACCCGTACAGACATGTGGCAGCAAATCCTTCAGAGTGTCCGGTGAGTGCAGCAGGTGCAGGAGAGCCCTTTGGGGACGAGTGCTGTTGGTCACCCAGAATCATGGCAGAGGGGTAAAGTCCAACAGGGCCCTTGCTCAAAGCTCCAGCACTAATCTAATGCCGGGGAGAGAACGCTACCCAGGGGAGCCGTTCCATTCCCTTCGGAAGGGTCCCATGGGGGGTGGCTGACTATGCAGCCCCTGGAATGTGGTCACAGACAAAGCTTTGCTAGTGAACCCTGCTTTGGGGCAGTCAAGGGGCTGCTGATCTGAGCTGCTTGATGTGGATTAGCAGGGTTAAGCTGCTCAGTGCTGAATTGGTGCCATAACCTGCCATGATACTCTGCGTTTCAGGCCGCCAAGCAGCTAAACCCTCTGGGATTTAAGCTCACGGGGATTCGATTACCTGTTGCGTAAACTGCTCAGTGCCCGGAGAGCACAATGAAGGGTGCAGTTTAGGCTTTTATTCTCAGGAGCCCTGCTCTGCTTTGGCAGGCAGAGCTAGCAGGAACTTGCAGCAACTTGACTGGGGCTGTTTCAGAGAATGTCGCCAAACCAGCCATCACAAGGGTCTCCAGTAAGGTTGCCACCCGTCCGGGATTTCCCAGGATCGTCCCTTTTTGGAGGTAGCTGTCCTGGAAAATCTGTCAAGCTGCTCAGGACATATTGCCAGCTGTCTAGGATCGGGATCAGCCCAGATCTCCTGGGTTTTTGCACCTCAGAGGTGGCAACTCAGGAGCTGTTTCTGTTCCAGATCATGTGGGTGGAGTGGGAGCCACCTGATGCAGCTGTCTCCCCCTTTTTCACTGCCTTGGCTAGGCACAGTGCAGCCCCTCACACTGTTTGTGTCACAAAAAATCTTCTTTCCTGACCCTCCTAATTTCCTTCACAGTTCCCCACGTCAGGTCTAGGCACAATCACTATTCTCTTAGCTGGCAGAAGAGCTGGGGCAAGGTTTGGAGGGAGGGGGTTGTACATTACGTCTTGAACCAATGTTTAGCTGAGGGGCGATTGAATGGCTTTACATGATGCCTCAAATTTGCTAGTGCCTGCCCTGATTACGTGGCACTTTCCTAGAGAGTCTATGGCACCATCTTGCAACATGATCTGGGCCCAGTGTCGTGGTGAGTATGGGCCCTAGAGAGTGACAGCCCTGGGGAGGGAATGAGGGCACCAGACAGAGATGGCCCTTGTCATGCTGCCTGGAGTGGCTCACGACAAAGAGTGCCAACCTTAGGGCAGACTGTCAAAAGCAGGACAGACAACCCAAGCTGGTGGTATGTTCTAAAATTAGATTTCACTGACCCATTAAAAAATGTAAACACCTAGTTTACTGTAACAGCCTTACCATGGAGTCATAAACAGTCCCCTTGGACTCTCCAGTCTATCTTGCCACCCAGGCAAGCTGGACTTAGTGATAAATGGTCACTTACACCAAAAATCACAAAATATTCAGGTTGTTTCTAGTCCCAAGAGACCAGTCACTTACCCCAGATCAATCTGTACCTTAGATCTTTCACCAAAGACAACGCCTGTAGCCAATCCTGTAATAAACTAACTAAAAGCTTATTCACTAGGAAAAAGAAATGAGTTATTTACAGGTTAAAGCACACACGCATATATACACAGATGAGTTTCAGTCTGTGATTCAAACGGTGACAGAGATGTAGTAATTTGTCAACCCTGAATGTCTTTTTAAGGCTTAACTCAGATGGACCCTGGGAATCACTGCTTTGTGTTGACTCCAGTCCTGGTGAGAGTCCAAACAGCAAAGAGATGAAAAATCTTTATGTTAACTATTTTTATTTCCCTCTTCCAGCATCCAAACTGATGGAATGAGGCCTTCTGCACATACTTCTCTTTGGGTGGGTGGGGCAATCAACAAAGCTTTTATCCTACAATGGCTCATCACTTACTTTCTGAGAGTCCTCCTAGATGGCAGGGAAGCCAATCTTCCTGTCTGAGTTTACAAGTTCAGAGCAGGCATTTTTTACAATTATAAAACAAACATATTTTACCTTGTAGCATGGAATACGGACACTGCAAGTGAGATGAATGCATGCAGCAACTTACAAGCATTTCATAGAGTCTAAACACTAAAAGCATTTTTATAAGACTAATACCTAGTCTGAACAAAACTAACATACAGGTGAGCTGGTTTGGTTTACAGCTATGAGTTTGTCGGGTCTTCAGTAACGCCTATGACCTTGGCAGGAGCTGGCACTTGGTTTACCAGTGTCACAGCCCTGAAGATCCTTGGTTCTGTGGGGAACAAAGGCCCCAGATCCAGTGGTGACCTAGGAGATGCTAAACCCTATGTGAGGCCTTGCAGAGTGGAGCTGGAGGAGACTATCTCCTATGCTCCTGTGCTGATGGCTCCTTCCAGAGGTTGAAGCAGTTGTGTCTGCCCTTGTCCCAGAGCCCACTCTTGCTGTGCATTGGGAAAGTTCCACCTCCTGCACCATCACACTCCCATGCATGGCAGTGACACTAATCCAGCTTGTGATTGGATGAGTTGACTCGGCTACCTTGAGCTATATGTGTGTGCTCCCCTCCCCCACTGCAGTGCTAATGTATGTCTGAACATTAGGCCTCCCTGTGTTCCCGTGGTCAGCTCCTCAGTCCATGCTGATATTCTTTCTGCTGTTGAGAATATGGGACTGCTGGTCACCACTAGGAGAGGGCCTGGGCAGCCTTGTGACCAGTGGCCAGGCAGATGGTGATCCAGGCTCCTCAACCCGTTTCACTAGTTGCAAGTGTGATCCCTTGATGGCCTTTGTTGGAGAGCTGTTGGGGAAGCTCTGTGGAAGCCTAGAAGCTTCTCCCCGGCTGGTGCAGTTCTGTTCAGCTCTTGTTGAAACTGTTGTTCTGTTTCTAACCTGCTTTCAGGCTCTTAGGCCGACATCTTCAGAGCTGGCCACTCATTCTGGGGGTCCCCAGTTTTGGATCCCCAACTTGGGAGGGACACTTATAGGGACTGATCTCCTGAGGTGATGGGATGGGAACTCACAGCTCCTGTTGACTTTATGGAAGTTGTGGATACTCGTCCTCTCCCAAACTCACCATGTATGTATGAGGTCTTGGTGCAGTGTCAGTGTCTTGCAGCTTCTGTTCCTGAATGCGAGCATCTTTGTGCCTTCCTAGGTCCCTTGAATATCCCCAGAGGAGTGCAATTTTTGCCCCTGCTGTTCTGGGAGCTGGAGGATTCCTGGTTTGTTGGCTACTGTCTAGACGGAAGATCAAGACCTTAGCAATGGGAGATGGATGGTGGGGCTCAGGCGAGAGACCCCCAACAGAGAAAGAAGATGAGAAAATCCAATCTTTCCAAATTGAAACCTCTGACAGGGAAATTCAGGTATCGTTGGCTGGGAAATAGGGAGGTTGGGAGAGGAATCCAGGATGGGGCAGTTGGTGGGGAGTAGAAAGCAGTGAGGTAGAGCTAGCCAGTCAGATCCATCTGCTTCAGCGTGATATCCTATTGACCTTAGGGTTGTGCTTAAATACTCCCGCACAGTCGTCTGGCACCGTGAGATAATGTACTGGCTATCCATCCCTATTGACTTGAGTTCTAGCCCAAAATAGATTACAAAATAACCGAGTTTTCTGGGTCCCAGCCTAAGGGAAATTTATCAAAATCACAAAATCTCCACAGAGTCCAAGACAGTTCCTGCTGAGGGGCCTACATTGGGAACAGCAGAGGCTGCTAGTGAAGCCTGAGATGCACTGAATGGTAGAGATGTGTGTACGGGTTTAGAAATATCAAGGGGCTGCAGATCAGGATTGAGGGCATCAGCTGAACTGTGTGTGGGGAGCCCAGGGCTGAGGTAGCAGGAGACTGCAGGTCAGGAGTGAGGGGCACTGGCAGAGCTATTATGAGAAAGTGTGGACTATTCCTACCACTAAGCCTCTAATTTACTGGCAGTGGGCAGCTCTGGTAACTAGGATTGAGCCATGGGGACTTTCACCTTTAGGTCACCTTTAGTTCCACTCAAGCCCCAGTCAGTAGTGACTGAAAGCTGCTGTCATTTGATTTGATTGAGGAGCTTGCTCATGTTGGGTGGCCAGATCGCAAATCCACCCTGCATCTGGCACCAGCTATCTCTGTTGTTTGCAGCCTGAGCAGAGACACCAAGGGCCTTGGTGAATGGGCCTTGGCGACTGACCCTCACCTCCTCCCCTTTAGAGCACTGTCCCTCCAGGGCAGGGGTGAGACACGTTTGCTGGGGCAGGACAGGGTTCCATGCCAGACCCATATTATGGATAAAAAGAGGCCTTCAGCTTCCAGGGCTCTTACTCCAGCCATGGTAAAAAGACAGCATGAAACCCAGGTATTGGCAGTATAGCTCCTTTCCGAAAGCAGGGTGCTTTAGGCTCTTTAGGAGGATGCTGATAAACTAGAACCTGGCACTTCCACGCAGCAACCCCTTTTATCCCCTTTTCCTCCAAAGAGCTCAACGCCCTTTATAGACATTAACAGCCTCCCAGCCCCTAATCTGCATTAGGTCAGTAGGCTTATTTCACTGTATAGACAAGGAAACTGAGGCACAGAGAAGTGAAGTGATTTGACCAAGATCACGTAGCAAATCAGAGGCACTGCCAGGAATGGAACCCAGGAGTTCTGCCCCCAGTTCTAACCAATAACATACAAAATATATTTTCACCATGTACCTGATCCAGGAAATCCTGTGCAGCATGTGGCTGCCTGGACAGTGCCCTTTGGGCCCCAGATAATGATATAAAAAGCAGAGCTGCCTCCTTAAGGCCCTGGGCAAGCAGGAGACTTTATCCTTGGCTCCCCTCCATCTCCTCCAGCGGGTGATGGGCACTGAGAGCAGCCCTGTGAGCTTGGCTTGTGATGGAGCAGTGTGGGAACTCTCCCTCTGCAGGAACTGCACCAGCGCCTGGACCAGACCCGCTACATACCACCCCTGGAGGGAGCTGCCTTCCAGTATGGTTTCAACTCCACCTTCCTGCAGAGAGTTGTTGCCTATTGGAGGAACCAGTTTGACTGGCGGAAGCAGCTGGAAATTCTGAACCAATATCCACATTTCAAAACAACCATTGAAGGTGAGTGAGTCTCAGCTGCCCTTGAATGCTCCGTTTGCTTTCCCCAGCAGCCCTGGTGCCTCCTTCTCAATGGAGCACCCACATATCGCTCCCCCAGTGCCCTTGGTGCTCCTCACAACTTCCCCTTATTTACTTTATCCCCCTACCCCATTGCCCTGTCCCTTTACTCATGAATCACCCCTCCATTTCTTCCTCCCCCCCTTTGGCTTAGCACTCCACCTTGGAGCCCCCCACATGTTTATTCCCATCTGCCCTCCTATGCAGGGAGCATAATTGAGACAAAGTTTCTCTGGAATCCAAGACTAGGCAGCTTATTCCATGCATAGCTGGGCATTGCACTGAGATACAGTAAGGCAGGCTGAGGTATCCAAGGCATCCATTTTCTGTTAGGGTCACCACCTTCAGAATCATGGAGACAAACTTAGGATGCCTTTCCCAACAGACTTAGTACTGGGGTCTAGGCCTCTCTCACTGTAGCATTATCCCTAACCCACAAAGGAGCAAACATAAACCCAAAGGGGTACAGGACATCCCGCTGCCAGCCCCAGCTTGGCAGCTTCCTCTCTCTGTGTGACTCTGCTGTAAACACTGGCTAGGACTTTGCCTCTGTCCTTTAGGGTCTAAGCCAGGACCTGAGAAGCATCTGGAGCATTAACTTGTTTCTCTTGGCTTTCTGGCAGGGATTGAAGTCCATTTTGTCCACGTGAAGCCCCCTCGTGTCCCCAACGGTCAGGCAGCCAAGCCTTTGTTGATGGTGCATGGCTGGCCCGGCTCCTTCTACGAGTTCTATAAAATCATCCCACTGCTCACGGACCCAGCTGGGCAGGGCCTGAATGAGGATGTGGTGTTTGAGGTCATCTGCCCATCCATCCCAGGCTATGGCTTCTCCGAGGCACCTCACCAACAAGGTGAGTGATGGGCAGGAGACAGGCAATTAGAATCCCAGTGCTTTCTAGTGTAGCACCTGGGAGACACATCCCTGGAACCAGAGGTTAATTTCTGAACATTGGGAGTTGGATTCTTCACCTGTTCTTTTAATAAAGCAAATCTCGTGGTGGATTGATAGCCCTAATGACTTGTATCCACAGAACAAGTACACTAGGGACAATGCCAGGGCAGATTTCTCTCAACCTGCCTCCCCTGACCTCCAGAGATCACCCCTAAGTGTGAGAGGGAAATTCATGCCGGCCAGTCCATGGCGTCTCCACTGGGCTAGAGGGGAGGGAGTATTTATGATGATGTCTGTGTTGTTGACATGTGTCCAGTGGGAACTGGACTCAGACTTACAGTTCAAGTCACACAGGTCACTAAATGCCTGAAAATGAAAGGCTTTGTGCCCCAGTCCTGTGAGCCAAGTGATTATTGCCCTGGTGAAAGGTTCCATATCCCATACCCCCTAAGACAGCCAGTCACCCCAATCATTGGCTGAAGAGGAACTGATGCTCCATAGGCAATAGGCTCCACAGTCCATTTATCACTTCCCTGAGTCCCCCCGCTAGTCTCCCCTGTCTGGAACCAGAGTCCTAGGGGTGAAAGACTCTGTATCCCACTCTGCCACCCCCCTGAGCCAGCAAGTCCTTTTATGTGCCAGCTCTTTCTTATGTATGTAGCACAATAGGTGAGCCCCATGCTGTGCAACGGGGTGAGATTATACCTAACAAAGCCCTTCCCCAAGGAATAGATGTGCAGTAGAACATGGAGCAACGCGAGGTGACTGGTCATTAGAGCCAGGACACTTCATGGATTGTGCGGGGGGAAGGGGTTTCCAGTGTTGTTGGAGGAGACAAGGGAGGGCATTATGTGAACCTTAATTGGGAGGGTGGTAGAGGTCCTCGGGTGCCTGGAAGAAGATGCAAGGTGAGTGAAGGAGGCAAAGGGAGCAGAGAATAGAGAGTGGAAGGGGAAATGAGAGCTGGGCTGGAGACTGCAGAGCCTTAAAAAGGGAGGAGCAGGACTTGATGCTGGATAGTGGGAGCCAGTGAAGGGATTTGAGGATGGATGGTACAGGTATGGGGAGAAAGATTAACTTGGATGAACTACAAGGGAGAGAAGGCAGAAGTGAAGAGGCTAGAGAGCAGGAAAGAGAGTCTGTGCCCTATGTTGTGCCTGGGAAAGCACAAAGTGCCAGGCAATACCCAGCAGAACACTGACTCACATCCTCTTTGGTATCAGTGATTCCTGGCTGGGGGAGCCAGCTTATGGAGAACAAGTATTTAATGATAAGTTTCTCCTTATGCACAGGTTTTGACACGCTGGCTGCTGCTCGGATATTTCACAAGCTGATGCAGAGACTGGGTTTCCAGGAGTTCTATGTACAGGGGGGAGATTGGGGCTCTCGGATCACCACAAACATGGCTCAGATGCTGCCAAAGTGAGTGACAAACGGGGTTAGGAGAGGGGATAGTTGTCTGTTCTGGTTCCCATGACACTCCCTGCCCTCCCCCTTGTACTCAGGACACCTCGTTGCCAACTCTTTTAGTTTTATCCCGAGTCTTGCAATATTTGGAGTCTTGCTCCCCAGCTCCTGGAGTCACGTGACTACATAAGAATCTCAGCCTTCATTTGAAAGATAAAAGAACATTTCTAGTTCTCATAGTTGGAAAGAGAAACTGAAAAATATGAACTTAAAGGCTCAAAACCCAAAAGGCAAATGGAAAGAACCCATAATGTATGATTTTTTTTTTAAATCTCATGATTTGTAGGGCCTGACTCCTGATTTTGGAATGCTTTGGGTTGGTAGTATACAGAACAGTGATGGCCAGAGTGTAAATGCTGACCGCACTCCTCTTTGGCACAGAGGTGAGGTCCTGAATTGACTTTGTTAGCACTTGCCCTCCCATTGTTGTTTCTTACCCTTGGATGTATATATATACCTCCTATCTGTGATTTCCACTTCACACATCTGACGAAGTGGGTTGCAGCCCACAAAAGCTTATGCCTGCAGAAATTTGTTAGTCTTTAAGGTGCTACAGGACTCTCGTTGTTTTTGCTCTATACAGATTAACACGGCTACCCCTCTAGAACTTTTCACCTTGTATTAAAGATTCAGATGCTTGCCATCTTCTCCGATGGATGGGGATTAACTTCAGTCCTCGGACTCCTGCCAAGTTATCTATGCTTTGTTTGAACAGCCCTAGCCCAGAGAATCCTGACCAAAATATAGCTGATGAGCAGTCTCCAGGTTAGCAGGAGTCAGGAGGATTCTGAAATGATTTCTCTTGACTTTTCTGCATCGCTGCTAGGCAGCAGTCCAGATTCTGGAGCAAGTGGCAAAGCTACAATCCCCTAAGAGGTTATAAGCTTTCCTTAGATAGAGTTGGAACATACTTCTTGATCTAACATAATACCCCAATTAGTAGAGAGATCCTAGAATGTAAACTAACCCAAGAAAAGCACCATAACTGGAGCCTGTGAAGCTGAATAAGAATTGGTCCCCCATCTCCTTTGCATTTGTCTCCTCCCAGTCATCTTGAGTCAAGGATTCTTCTTTCCTCTTATTTTTCCATACTTTTTCCTCTGTATGTTACTGTCACTTGGACTCTCTCCATAGTGTTAGTGTCTTTTTTAAAAAAAGAAATAGCATAGAGCCACATTTTTTAAAATGACCATTAATATTGGATATCCCAGTTTTTGATCCCTCAAGTTCAGCACCCAAAATTAGTGGTCATTTCTGAAAACGTTAGACACAGTGAGTGCCCAAGCTGAATGTAAGGCTATCAGCATTGCTGTTCTAGCACAGCTCTGTATCTCAGAAGGAACCTGGAGACAGGATCCCTTTTGTTCTCAGTTATTATTGTTAATCCATTTTTGCTGCTTCTTATTCTATTCCTCAATACCCTTGGTTTCAGGTCTGTGAAAGGGCTTCATCTGAATATGGTTTTCATTACCTCAGGAGGTTTGGGGAAGCTGGTTTCTTTACTGCTGGGGGCCTACGTGCCATGGCTGGTGGGCCTCACCAGGGAAGACTCCAACCGCTTATTCCCATTCTTCGAGAAGAATGTGTATGATCTTCTGCGGGAGTCCGGGTATTTGCACATCCAGGCCACCAAGCCAGATACAGCAGGTAAAGCACAGTCTCCATGTGGCTGTGGAGTTCATATAATAGACACATGTGGTCCATGAGATACCCATCACATTTGGACAAAGGCCTAGAATGTTTGAGGAGCAATGTGGACTGAGAACCAGGAGCTCCAGAGTTCTAGTCAAGTTCTAACAATGATTTATTACAGATGCCTTTGGCAAGTCACTTTATCTCCCTCTGGCTGTTTTCTCAACTGTAATATGCTTCCCTACCCCACAAGGTGAACAGATGCTATGCTATATAAATGCTATGTTTAGGTTCACAAAGCCTGGGTAAGAAGAGGAGAGTGGATGCACAGCATTCTCATCCTTCCACCTCCATGAAGTGACTAAAGACACTCTAGGACTTGCTAACCTTTTCCATTCACAGATTGTTTGGGAAAACTATCCCTACTTCCTGCCTCCTTTAAAGTGTAGTTTCTTTGGACATTCTTTGTGCTATTATTGCCACCGCCATGACTGTCCTATTTCTTGGCTTCTCACTGCATTAAAAAACGGAGGGTAGAGGAAGCAAGTCTGAGAGTGACAGTCTGGGCTCTGCCAATACTAAACTGGCCCAAATGGAATAGCACAAAGGTGGGTAGTATTCAAAGTCTCTGCTCGATCCCTGATGGTGACTTCCTGGAAGTCCCGTTAATCCTTAGTGGAGGTAGTTCAGTACCATGTGAACCTGAGAGCTGTTCTGTTGCTTTCCTGAATTAGGCTGTGGTCTAAATGACTCCCCGGTGGGACTTGCTGCATACATTCTGGAGAAGTTCTCTACCTGGACTGATAGATCATTCCGCAACATGGACAATGGGGGTCTGGAGAGGTATGGAAAAGAGGCAAGCCAATGAATGGGGGTGGGGAGAAATGCAACCAAAGGAGAGCTCCTCACAAGGGTAGGGAGGTGAGACAATCCACCACAGAGATCAAATTTAAGTGGAGGGCCAGGGAACATACATAAAGCAATTTGCACAATTTAGAATTATAATGGATTGATTGCACTGCTGCTGCACCAACATTCGGTGCGCTACAGCTCAGCTCAGGGGCAAACTGGGCCCTGATTAACTCACTGCTCAGGAGTGATGAGTGGAGAACAGATAGGCTGCCCATTCCTCAGGGCATGTACCTGATAATGTGCAGTGAGCAGCTCCTGTGACAGTGATGCTTCTCTGGTTTATCCCTCAATAGGAAATTCTCTCTGGATGACCTTCTGACCAATGTGATGATTTATTGGGTAACTTCATCCATTGTGCCCTCAATGCGCTTCTACAAAGAGAATTTTTCTCAGAACCTCAACACTGCTCCAGATGCCAGGTAAAGGAGGGGTGGGGTGAGATGCAGGGTAGACCCCTCTGCAGCCCCATAGGATAAACCATACGGGTGCTTATATGGCTCCATCATTGCAGTAGCTGAGCTCCTAACATCTTTCAGAAACAAATAAATCCAGGTTCTGAGGGCGGTGCTATCGTTATAATAAAGGGTGCATGTGTGTGTGGGGGGGTTTCCTCCCAATCTGTTGGAGAAATAGGTTGATTATTTTGTGAATGTAGAGGTGAGTGGTGCACGTGTAGAATTTCTTGAAGGAACGTGAAGTCACAGTGATGAGTTTTGTACATGACGTGTTCAAAGTAGAGGCCCATGGTCATTCTTAGTTCTCCTGGGAGTGAGTTTAGTCTAAGGTTAGCTCCTGTGGGGGTTCTCTCCCTTTTGGAGAACAGTTTCATCAAATTAGTAAGGGAGCGATCACTTTTGGACAGACTGCAACTAGGAGCTCCCCATATAAGTGAAGAGGGAACACAGGGAAGGAGAATTTAGAGAAGAATTTTACAAAGGGGTGGGCCTCCAGGAGAGGTTACAACTTGTTAATGTATTAAAGCAGAACATGGATGACTCTATGGAATTTGGTATGCTGAACAGGTATTAGCTTTGTGTTTGTGAAGAACTAACTGCCACTGATGAGGCAAAGCAAGGAGCACCTTGCTAAGCATGATTCTTTCCTTCCCCCTCCTAATAATTGCATGATTCAGTTTCCCCCTAGTGCATGAAACTAGAAAATTGACCCTTACATAGGCCCCCTATACAAATCTAAAAGGGTTCCGTGTACAACAGCAACAGAGGCTTTAAAATGCAATCAGTTACTGAGAGGAGACAGTCATTGAATGGAAGGGTTTGGGCTCCTGCCACATAAAATTAAATGTAGTAAGGTTAAAGTTGTAATATGTTCTAGTCTAGAGCAGGCAGAGCTGTTCTAGAAGCTGGCTGTGGTTGTTTCTAGTCCAAATTTGCTATATAGCTTTTCAGTGGAAGCATTTCAGAGCCTGAATGGCACATATCACCTCTCCAGCCTAAGTAGTAAGCCAGAAAAAATGAGGCACCCCCCAGGAGGCAGTAGTCACTATGGCCATGACATGAGCTGCTGTGCAGCTGCTGCTGCAGGCTCAACCAGCAACTACAGCCAGCAGATTTGGAGGAACAGTGCAGATATGGAAAATATCAAAAGACATGTTAAATATTTCAAGCATCAGCTTACAAACAGTTGTTAAACCTACAGTGCCTGGTATTGGGCTGGCCACTGAAGAAAGGTATACTGTATGAGATGTGAAATTGTTCAAGGGTTTTAACCAAATACAAGTAAAAATTAATGAATTACAGAAAATAAGTAAAGGAGCACCATGTGGGTAAAGAGATTATCTGTGGTAGCTATATGTTAACTGGCTAAACCAATTTATTAAGGGAGGCTGGACAAGGTAAATTGCCTGCTCTAATCAGTGACGCAACAATTAGCTAAATGGTATTGTTCTCAGTGTATATCTAATAAGGTTCGGTTTATACCACTGAACAATAAGACATTGAATAGTGAGCTCAATTCGGTTTATGAAGTCAAGTTGCCTTATAACAGCATGCATATGGAAAGGCAAAACTTAGGCCTGGTGACCCTGGTTTGGTGTTTTACATTGGGCCAATCAGATTTATGATCTACAGGGCTGTGTTTTTGTTTTTAACCTAAGATATTTTAATTTGCTGGGAGTCCAATTAAAGTTGTCTATCTTGGGATCAAGTGCTAGACAGTTAATTTCCATGACCCTTTTCCAGCTATCAAAATAGCTTTAACCTACTTGAGCTTAGCTTGGGTTCAAACAAGATTCTCAACCAGTCTCTCCATTTGTGGCTAGGTACTAGACAGGGGACTGTTTATAGGTAACAATTTTGTCCAATTCTTTAGAAATACATACTATTAGCTATGTTAAAGTGAACCAAGTACGGGTCACCACTGGACCAGTCAACTTTTGATGTCCCACTGAATACTGCAGTGCAGTGCGTCACTGGAACCCTCAAGCTGACTTTAACACTTTGGTTGCCAATGCAGTTGTACATTGCTTCCTTCCCCTCCCCCCCCCCATTTACCACAATGCCACCACCCTTTGGGAATTCCAGCATATCATGGAAAACGACTGTCTCCCCAACCATGAGAACCTTAACATCCCTCACCACCCCTTGAAGTCATGTATGCCCTTTTAGACCCACACGTTTTACCTTTGCCACTGCAACTTCAACTCTGAGGAAGCTTGAAAAGCTGAATGGAGTTCACAAGAAGTCACTCACACACACACACACACCCCCCTCGTGAAAGACCCAGTGTAGAAGATTCCTGGCTTTGATCTTTCACAAAGCTCACGGGCAAACCTCAACTGCATCTGCACAAATCATGGCAGATGCGGATACTTGCACAAATGGAAGATTAAAGTCTCTCCTGTGGTCACTCAGAACAGACCCTGGAACACAGAAATCAATGCCAGATTCACAAATCCAAAGGATGCATCACAGTGACACTGCTACTCCTGATGCAATTATCTGGTTTAACCATCTGAATGTAAAATTAATGTAAATGTAATGTAAATGTAAAAGTTGCTCTACATCACCCTGCGAAGAAGTAGTGAGACATTTTTCCCAGTATATGTACTGAAATATATTAAACTGTGATGAATGAACTCTTGTTCCTGGAACAGGTAGAGATTGCAAAGAACAAGATAACTATAAGCAAACTGGTTGAATTGTTGCAACAAACTGCATACAGATTTCCAGTAACCTTGAACAGCCAGTGCAGACTGCATGGGAAAGGAAATATTAGGGTACTCCTGCTACAAACCAATTTGGAGTGTTTTCTGTCATGGTGTAACATACTAAGGTATACATGTTACTTAGTAGTAAGTATATTTCCAGAACAGATTACACTGCAGATCTGTTTCCCAGATTTAACTCCTATTTTTGTATTTGTGCTGATTAGCCAAAGAGTATTAGTTCAAGATTAAATCTGATTGAGCTTGATTATCTGACATTTTATTGATAAAAACCAAATGCTTTAAATAATACCTTCACAAAGAACATGCACTGATTTAAAAAAAACTGCTAATAGGATACTTTTTCTTTTTAAAGGGTTGAAGTGTACGTACCTACTGGCCTTGCTGCTTTCCCCCAGGAGCTTGCACATACCCCACGCTCCTGGGCAAAGAAGAAGTTCAAGAACATAGTCATGTACTCCTACATGCCACGTGGGGGGCATTTTGCTGCCTTTGAGGAACCAGAACTCCTGGCACAGGATATCAGACAGTTGGTCAGAAAGGTGGAGCATCTGTGAGCCATGAGCAAGCAGGAGCACTATTCACAGTGAAAGGGGAGCACATTGTTTGACCAGCAGCATGAGGTAATTAACTGCATTTCTGCTAACACCGTATAAAGCCAAATATTCATTTGCTTGATAGGCCACCATTTGCTTGGTAGGCCACCACCTTAAAAAAATGCCAGATGAAGATTAAATCAATTAATTTCTAGAGCTTTTAATTAAAAAAAAGCTAAATTCTCACTAAAAGATAGGAATATTTTGTCTTATTTCATTCTAGGAGCATTCTGGAGGGCAAACTCCTGTTGTACATGGACTTTGACCATTACAGGAGAGAGCAGATAGTTGATGTTTAATGTGTGATATTGCACTGGACTTTGGCTTTTTGAAGACAAAATGGCCACCTATTTCTGAGTAAGAGCAGCAGCTTCCACAGAAAAGCCTACTCAAGTTGTCTTCATCTCGAGAGTGACTTGATCAGGGTTCAGTAGCTGAGGTAGAAGTGACAGGTGTGAAGGTCTCACTCTTTCAGGCATGTGGGTCCAAGACCCTCCTTCTGGATAACTACCGAGCATCATATGGCAAACAGTGCCACAAAGGTCAGAGAGCACAGCATGTTAGAATGCACCATTCACCTGCAAGGTCTGGATAGCCCTGCAAAGAAGGCAGCTTTCTGACTTTGTTTAGAGATTGTGCCTCATTGTAGATCAATGCATTTGCTAAATGTTACAGAACTCACCACTCAGTCTCTCTACAACAATATAGCACACAAGTACAGAAAGCTGCCCCATAGATTGTTTGAAGAGCAGAGTTGGTACTGCTGTTCTCCATTTCAGGTTAGTGTCATGTGAGCTTGGCAGGCTTTCAACTAAAGACTGATCAGGAGGGCATGGCTAAAATTATATCCCCAAATCTTAAATTCACACAAGGCAGAGATGGTTCACGTAGAACAGGAAGCATTACTTCTCCCGACCTACCCCACTCCTGTGGGAGCCAGACACACTTCAGTTTCCGTGCTTCACCTCAATTCTCCTTTGACAACTCTCAGAAAAAAAAAATCTTCCATTACTGTGGTCAGTTGCTGGTAAGGAAGAATCTAATCATTAAATCCATTAGGCAACTTCATTGCAACACTGAGTATTGCACTCATACCTAACTTTTAGGCAGCTAGCCACCCAATGGAATCCACAGCACTGGGCTAGGCATCCAGGCTCCCTATACAATGCAGGGAGAGAGATAAGTGCCTAAGAATTGGATCCAAAAAAAGCCAGCCTGCTGAGCAGTGAGCTACCTAAGCTCAATAGCAGATGCCAAGGAGAGGGACGTGACCTAAGCCCCACCCCCCTCAAAAATGTAGAAGCCTATCTCTGCTTGGGATCCAGTCATGAACCCTTTCCTGGAGTCGGGCATATAAGCAGCATCTTGCAAGAAACATAGCAGCATGCATCTAAATCCACATATCCTTTCTCCCTCCCACAACCAGTTTGACTCCTTTAATCTTGCAGTTAGGTCTCCCATATCCTGGGTGAGTGCCCTAACTTCAATTCCTTCCTCTGCCTGAAGTGAAGAGATTTGAACAGGAGTCCCTCAGGTGAGTGCCCTTGCCCCTCGACTATACACTTTCTGGCTCACTGTATGTTTAATTATTTACACCAGAAAACAGTTTCAACAGGAGAGACAAAGACGTATACTAAAACATCCCATAGACCAGAGGTTAGGGCACTTTTGTGAGACCCAGTTCAAATCCTACTTCACATCAGGCAGAGGGAGGAACCAAACCCAGAGTTCTCACATGAGATGTGGTAGACCTAACCACTAGACTAAAGGGTAAAAAGGGAGGCCCTCTCTGCCTTCTCTTTAGCCCCCAGCCATTTTTTGTGAAGCCAGGAATGTTCCAAGAACACCTACTGAATCAGGATCCATAGCCTAGATAGGCATGGGAACACCTAGTCTGAAAATCCCACCAGGGCTCAGGTCTGAATTAGGTGCCAGTCACCAGGAACAAGGCAGCAGTGCACATACCCCGCAGCAAAAAACTTAGCTGCTTTGGAGACTAACAGTGAACATTTAGGTGCCTCCAACGTTAAGTAGAACATCTCAGGGATGCTAAAATGTTAAATTTAGGCACCTAATTCCTATAGTGGATTTAGACCTAAATGACCTTGCCCGTAAGAGTTAATTTAGTTCTCTTTAGGTAGATTGAGGCATTTGTATAGGCCCAGGCCATACCCAAAAATTGGGTAACAAAAGCCTACCTGGTTGAATTGCAATAGGATCACCTCACCCAATGCCTTTTGAACTAGCTCCAGCCATGCTTTGAATCTGATATACTCTGAAAGGGAATATGTACTAGATTAAGTCAAGTAGTAGGTTTCCATGTCTCTCCCCTCTGTTATTCCAGGGTAGATGTGACCCATTCAAGTCTCAGCACAGGTCATCAAGGGCACCAGGAGAGTTTTGCTGCTGAGCAAGCAGTATCTTGTTCAGGTTATGAAGGTCACATGCAGGGTATTACCACATCTAGGTCACTTTGCTGCCCCTACTTCCAGTTTCTCAGTGCCTAGCCTCAATTTTTTGCTGTTACCTTACTGAACTTGAGTCTACAAAACCCATGGGTTAGAGAACAGAAGCACTCCATCTCCTTTAAGAACAGGATAGGGATAGGTGTGCTAGTTGTTCTGCAACAAAATTTAGAGTGGGTAACAAATTCTATCTTTGACAAACTGATTGTATATACTGGAAGTAGGGCAGCATAAATCAAGTGAAAAACCTCTTGTACCACCTTCTCCTGAATGGTGATGGAGAGAGAAGAACAGTAAGGGCTATAAAGTGAAACCCACAAGCTCGAAGACACTTATCCCTAGTTTAAACTAGGGCATCAGAAGCTGTGCAGTTTGAGATTAGTGAAGCTCAGCCATTCATATAAATAAATGATTCATGTTTCATATTGTTTCACTGATGGTTGGAAAATTTAAGACATGGGTGCAAGTGGCATTGCTCAGACATCCCTTCTCTCATAAGAATCCAAAAAGCAGTGCTGGATAGGAGATCTCTCTCACATTTAGAGGTCTCCCTCTTTAGGACCCTTTTGTGTAAGGGATGCTCTAATCTTAAGTGAATTAACTTCTAGCTAAGCAAGCCTCCCTCCAATTTTCATGGTATTACCAGACCATAAAGAAGTTGAGATTGAGCACCTTGGTAAGACCTGCTATATAGCCTTTGCTACCCCCACATTAAACATAAGCACTGATTAGTAAAGTCCCAATTCATCCATTAACATTGCACATTACATTATCAGCAAGTAGAGGGGAACAGCTGTGTGAACACCATGATATTCCTGGGGGAACCGCTCAGAAAAGGCTGCTTCAAGTATTGGTTAGGTGAGTGGGCACACTGCAAAAGATAAAATTGCTCCCACCAACCCTCTAGGTAATGCCTTCTTCCTGACTCAGTTTCCAAGAGACCTACATCTGTGGGCACAACTGCTCTAGTGCTTACCCCTTGTATGGAGACATTTAAAGCTTTGTTGCATGGACAGTAGAAGACACCCCAGCTGCTTATAAATAGCAGATACCCTGGATACAGGATTTAGAGAGGAGAAGGGATGTGTAGTTACAGATCATAAAACATTCTTTTGTATCAACTAAAGTAGCACCAGATTATTAAAAATGCCCCCATTAAAATGTTATAAGGCAAGAATCATTCATGGAAGCCCTTGACTGTCACTGGTGCTTGGAACCATATGTAGTTGTCCCAGGCAGAGGTCACTCCCTGCTGACTAGATGGATTTGTACTGCTGTTTCCACTACAGGACAAATTAACAGTCAGCTTCCTCCCTCGTGTTGGCACTTTGTAGTTGAGCTTGGGTCGGAACCAGTCAATGCCACAGTCACGGTGTCCCTGGACCATGACAATCGTACCCATGACAGGGACAGCCTGTAGTTCACTGAAGACATCTGAAAGGAAGAGTGAGTGGAAAAGCTTACGAATGCAGGATGGTGTTTCCAGGCTCTCGTCGGCATTTCCCACAGAGATGCCCTCCAAGTTGATCTCATAGAGCTCCTTGGGTCTCATGACATTTCCTCCAAGTAGAATAAGGATCCGGGGGACCAATGTCAGATTGAACATGGTTTCCAAGTGTGAGAACATGCCCTCTAGCTCCATTAGCACCTGCTGGCACTTCCTGCTGCTCCCTGGGTCTGTGAGATGTGGCTTCTTCTTAATCACATCTCCATCCTGTCAAGGAAAAAGTTGGTACATTCTGAAATACTAGGCAAGTGGTGGTGCATTTGACTATATTTAGCACCCTGAACAACCAGACCTGACACAAGAAGAATTGAGTTGAAAGATTGTATTGGTTTTCTAGAGTTTTTTTAAGACTGAAAAAAGGAATTATCCTGTGTCTTGTTAGCAACCAGCTTGGAACATTTCAGTATTAGTGTTGCCTGGATTTTAGATCAGTAGAAATAAAGATATCAGGATGGATCTAGTTGAGCTAGAAACTTGTGACCTTTCAGAGCTTGTCATAGCTCAATATGTCAGATGTCAGTCAACTTTCACCCCACTCGGGGGTGGGGGTGGAGGGGTGTCCTCTGGATTTTCTTACGATGCTGATGTTCTGCTGTGCTCTGGGGTCTGTAGTTAAGACAATTTGCACAGCCAGAGAGATGAAGTAGTTTTGTCCTTACAGAATGTATTCTCGTTAGGATATTGTCCCCCCAGGAGTCACATTAAACATAATGCAATCAGTGTTTAAGACAAAACCTACAGCACCTATAAACTGAAATACAGAAAGAAATCTTGACAAACTACAATCAAGACAAGAGTTAATAGATTAGACAGCCAAGTCTTAGAAAAGGCTGACTTGCCTCAGGAGCCAGTGCCTCCTCATTCATTGAGAAAGAGAGATGTGCCTCTTGGTCTTTATCCAAAAGGTATGTCTACACTGACAGCAGCAAAGTCACCATTATCAGATCAACCTTTCTGGATCAATTGAGCGGTCAGTGAAGACCCACTCAATCGATCCAGAAGTCGACGCTGTAAATCCACCCCCTCAAGTGGCTTAGCGCTGCATTGACGGAAACCAGCGCAGTGCAGTGAAGACACTGCACAGAAGGGAAGCACAGCAGTCGCTGGGAGTAACGCAAGCTACACAGAGTAGCTTGCGTAACTCCCGTCGACTGTTGCTGAATCGCCAGATAAGTGTAGACCAGGGCTCAGTCGTCTTGCACACCAAACTCTCGATAGGTCTGAGAGAAAGGTTGTCTATATCTCCCTATTTAGCTAACCTCATGGGTTGTTTTAAAATACACACTCTCGCTACCACATGCAAGTTTCTATCACTAATAACCTATTTCAAAATACATGGGGCTTCACATCCCTGGCAGACCTACCCTGTTCCCACGGAGTCTGAAGATCTACCCTACTTGTGTAAAGGTGAGTAGTTAGACATTTTCTCATAGCTCAACTCTCATTGGTTCCAAAAGAGATCACTCCAGCCAGGACTCTTTCTGCAACCTGTCACTGCTGCTCTTGAACCAACCAGAAAGCACACTACCTTATTTGTAGCTGCTCTCTCTTGAGTCAGGGCTGAGCATCCCATTCCCACCTGACCTGGAGGGAGCAGCTGGAATGCCATTTCCTCCCCAGCAGGGCGAGCACGCTGCTCTTTGCCGAACATGCCGGGAACTGCCTCCAGCCCTCCTTGGCCCACGGTAAAATCCCTACAGTGCAGAAGAGGGAAGCGGAGATCCCAGAAGGCTCCCCCAAGAGCGAGTTGCTGCTCAGGCAGAGGACTGAAGCAGATTTCCTGGGAGGGGAAGGGGGAAGGAAGGCGGCGGGCCCCTGGCAGCCAGCTCAGCAGAACAGCGTCTCCCCCCGCACAGGGCGCTACGCCCGCGGAACAAACCTGGCAGCCGCCGGGCTCCAGGACTGCGCCAAGCGTCGGCCGGGCCGGCTCTCGCCAGCCGACGCAGCTCGGCCCGGAGGCCCCGTCCTCGGGGAGGGCGGCCCCGGACTCACCTGCGGCTGGCGGGGCAGCGGCCTGGTGTAGAAGTAGGCGAGCTGCTCGTAGGGCAAGGGCAGCTGGTGCCGCTGGTACAGCACGTGCTTGAGGAGCTCGCAGGCGAAGTGGCAGCAGCCCTGCCGGGTCACGGGGCCCGGGAACACCACCGACACCAAGCGGCAGCCCGGGCCCTGCGGGGAGGGGAACGCTGCTGCTGCTGCTGCCGCCGCGGGGTCCGGAGTCACCGTCGGGGCTTCCACGGGCTGGGTCTGGAGCAGGTCAGCTGCGGGGAGAAGGGAGAGGTCACTGCGCGCCCGGGGCGTCGGCACGGCCGGGGGGGGAAACAGAGCTCGTCCCGCAGCGCACGGGCAGAGGAGCCCCCGGGACGGGACGGGACGGGACCCGCCCTTTACCTACCCGCTCCTGCCGGCCCCGACCCGCCATTTTCTGCCATGGGCGCCGCCGCCTGCGTCCCGGACCCTGAATCGATTTGAATGGCCGCCGCCCCGGGGCATCATGGGAGCCCCGCGGTCACGCCCTTCTGCTTCCGGTCCTGACCCCGCCGGAGCCATCTTTGTTTGGGGCACGGGGCTACGACTCTGCCCTGAGCGTCTGGCAGGGCTGGGGACGGAGGTCACGGTGGCTCTTTGGCGGGGGGAAGCTCTTGGGTCTCAGCTACAGAGGGGGCCAGGGCCGGGGCATGGTGGACTAGGCGGTGGGCACAGCCCCAAGGCACCACAGAGCCAGGGCTCCCCTCCCTGTTGCCCCACCTAGGCGCCTTGGCCTGGCCCTGAGAGCCCTTCCTAGCTGTGTCCTATTGCCAGGGCCCCCACATGGGGGGGGGGGTACACTTTACCAGGGCACGGAGGCCTTGGGGGGCCAGGGCCAGGCTGCAACCCCCATGGGTATGTGTGTGGGGGGGTGGCCTCTTTTACAAGTTTGTACCAGCCCTGAAAAAAATATGCTTGGGCCCTGCCTATTGCTCCTGTCTCACCGGACTGCGCTCCACCCCCATCGCCCATCTCCCTGCTCCTTCCACAGCCCTGCCTGCCTGGTGCACGAGCAGCCTCCAGTTCCGTTCCCTGAGTCCCCTGTTGTTGCCAACCTTGGTGATTTTGCACCCATTGGGCCATTTTTGAAAAGGTCTCAACCAGAAAAGTCTTGAATCAGCAACAGGGTGGCTTTTGGGGCTACAAATTACTTTTCTGAGATGAAATGGGGCAATTTTATGCAGAGTCCTGCAGCCCCCCAATCCCTGGCTCTTCGCTGCTACCTGGTGGCCTTTGAAATGAGCAGCCATCGAGGCACAGGGGCAGCTGGACCAAATCAACCTCTCTGGTAAGCAGAGGCCACGTAGCACTTGTACCATTGGGATTTGGAAGCCGCTGGCCACAATGAAGTAGGACTGCCTGTTGACATTGGGATGTATCCAACTGGGTGAGGAGGCAGCCAATAGGGAAACAGGCAGCATATAAACTTGGAAACAGCCCACATGATTGTGTAAAGGCTACCTCATCAATGTTAACCTTTTTTGAAATGGGAAAAATTGGGCTGTTTGAAGTAAACCGTTGTTTGATAATATTTAGGCTACTTTATGCATAGTGATCAGTGAAAACTCAAGCCTTGAGGTTGGCAATACTCATCGTCCCAGAGCCACTTCTGCCATGAGGCCCAAGGGAAATTGACAGCTGAGTAGTTGGGTTGGTTGCAGGGGGCCATTGCTGATATTGGTTTGATCCATATGTTGACTTATAATTTATAGCCACATGTTTCTGCCCCTTACCTCTTCATTCTACATTAGATTGTAAACCCTTCCAGGAACGAACTCTCACTCTGGGGCTGCATCTATGCTGAGGGGTTTCACAAATCCTCCCAATATTGGTGAAGGTCTGGTGGAATCCTTAGTGTAGACAGGTTACCAGTATTATAACCACTGGCTTATCCGGCTGAACATTGGCTGCTCGGAGGGCTAAATGACACAGTAAAAACTACAATGTTTAGTCAAGTCCAGTGCTTTCAACTGGTGGTTAATTATGGGTCCTCATTTTCGTAATGTAAACCTGTGTTTGTACAGTGCTTAAAATAATGAATCCTGATCCTGATTAGGTCCTCTGAGTTCTACCTTAATATAAATAATAAAAAGAATAAGTGTTTTGGCCACAGTCATGCAGTGAATTTGTAGTAGAGTAGGCAGTACAATCCAGGAGCCCTGCGTCTCCGTCCCCAGCCTGCACTAATCAATAGACAATTCTGCCTATAGTAAACCAGTTTGACATGGAAACTAAAGAAGGGGAAATGGTGTGTTATGAAAGATGTACCCCCGCCTCTCCAAACTTGGAGAGTCTGAGAAAATTAATCATTATTCCCACACCTAGGAGGCCATGGACAGGCCCTGTTCCACTGATATGAGTCTCAAAAAAGATGTTGCAGCTGACATCCCTTCCTGTTCTTGGTGAGAGGTCATTAGAAGGACCCTACAACCTGGCCTTTACTTTGCAGCACATTGATGGCCAAATTCAGTTTGTTCTCACAGCCAAGTTAAAAGTAATAAGTCTATCTACCTAGATGCTGTGGTATACAGAAATGCAACGGGAGACCCAGTTTATATGGAGCTAAGGCCCTACTTGAATTGCAGGATGATTATCAAAAAATTGTGGCTGAGTTGTGGACAAGCCATAGAAAATTGCAGAAAAGTAATAATGGACCTTATTATTTGTGCTAATAAATAATTATTACTTTTCCGCAATCTTCTGCTGTCAGCCACCCGGGGCTGAGAGCATGGGCCCCTCGCTGTTAGCCCCTTGGGACTGAGAGTGGGGACCCAGGGCTCCCACTGTCAGAACTGTGGCAGAATCTGCAATTTCCTCAATATTGCAAGTTAAATAGGGATTGCATTTAATTCCCTCCCTTGCCTTTCCCCAGGGGGGTTTGGGCTTTCCTATGGACTCCTATAAAAATACAGCAAGACTAGCTATGCAAGGATGGTCATATGGTTATGACACAAGCTAACTAGTTAGGACTCCTGGTTCTAGTCCTAGCTCTTTACAATGTCATGGCTCACTCTGCAGAGGACCTTCTGATCTGCCTTTTGTATAAATCCCATTGTTATAATTAGTAATGGTAATGATGGCACTGGTAATATATTAGTTATGGCTGGAATGGTATTGTCACGGTGGTTAAATATCAGATATTTTTGTGTCCATGTCATCCACAACAGATGACATACCTGAACTGTGCAGAGGTAGTGATGTACAGTACTCTGCTGAATGCCTCCCTGTGGCTGAATGAAGGAACTGCTCTGACTCCATTATCCGTTCCCAGCCTCCTGCGGTGGGTGATGCAATTTGTAACCAATAGGTCAATTCTGGAGGAGGCGGAACCAGGAAGCACTGAGAGGGTGTGGCTACAGCTAGCTGTGTTTGAAAACAAAGCATCCCTGAAGCTTCATTGGCTGCAATTTTAAAAGTCCAAATGGGGAAGAAAAGGGAGCCCTCATTGTATATTTTAAAGGCATGATGGGATCTGTAGTTCTGTGGCTTCTGCATGTTCGTCTGTGTGGGGATGTGATGTATGAGCTACACTGATACCATGTCCATCTCTAGCACCTTTCATCCAAAAATTTCGAAGTGCTTTACAAACATTAGTCAAACCTCACTAGAGGCAAAGTCACTTGGCTTACACTATACAGTCAGTTACTGGGGGACCTATAGGAGGACCCAGGACTTTCTCAGTCCAAAATTCTTGCTTTAATCACTAAACCATACGGTTAAAATACGTGTTACAGACCATGTTTGATATAAACATATTGTTATAATTATACATCATCTTATGTACATACACAGCACCCTACACGCAAGCACTGCACACATGATGTAAATCTGTACGTTTTAAAAATCAGATCTTCATGTGGTGCCCAAACTTTGCCCAACCAGGAAGCGGCATCAGCAGCTTGCTGGGAGGGACCCCTAAAGCGGAACTTGCTTGGCGGAGAGCGATGCGGGTCACGGCTCTGGTACAGAGAAGCAGCCCATGGAGCAACCAGGGAGCTACAGAGAGCTCTCTCTGCTGGGAGTCCGGACTGCTGCTCCCGTGGGCCTTTGCGAGGCAGTCCCCTAGGGAGAGAGGCGCGGCTGGCGCGGTGCATGCTGGGAGTGGGCTTCGTGTGCGGCGCGGTGCGTGCTGGGAGTTGTAGTCATGGGGAGCTGGCCGGGCTCGGTTTCCCGTGGAGCCCCGCGGCTGTTTCTGACGCCAGAGCGAGCCAGAGGCCGGAGGGAGCTGGCCGGGCTGGAGCCCGGAGCGGGGCGGGGGGCGGCGGGAGCCGGGCCGGGGCGGCTCAGGCTGGGGCGCGCAGGGCCGGGATGGACTCGCGGGTGTCGGAGCTGTTCGGGGGCTGCTGCCGGCCCGTGGGGGGCGGGGGCGGCGGGGCGCTGCGCGGCCGCGGGGGCGCCGGGGGCTCCAAGGGGAAGAAGAAGAGCGGGAGGAACCGGGGCGGCAAAGCCAACAACCCGCCCTACTTGCCGCCGGAGGTGAGCCGGGGCCGGGGGCCGGGCTGGTGGAGGGGACGTGGGGGGAGGGGGACGTGGGTAACTTTAGTCAGGTCGAGTAGAATTTGCTCTTTGTCGAGGGGCAGCACTGAGTGCTTTTATTACCATGAATAAGGATCCCAGTGGCTGGGGGTGTTAATGGGGTTAGAAGGTCCTCATAGCTGTGCATTGACATGGGTTGTGTTAGGAGGGGCGGCAGGGCTGGAGTGCCCCCGTCTCTGCATATGGAGTTGTGGGTTCTTGATCTCTGTGTGCAGCTGTTTTGTGTCTTGTATCTTGGAGTCCCAGAAAGACCTTATCTCACTTCCAGTGCCACTGGACTGATTATAAAGTTTTGGAGGTAGGGATGCTGTCTCTGCTGTCATATCAGCTTCTGACTAGTAGGTGTCTGGTATGCTTGAGGCCTTCTCAAACCCCTGTTGGCAGAGAATTCCACTACCTGCCTCTGTTTTTGCTAATGTTTGCCAACCAGCAAGAGAGTGAAATTGGTGTACTTCTTGTTTGCTTTGGGGTTTCCAGTAGAAGTATGGAAAATTGAACAAGGCTCTAGTAATTTTTCACTTTTTTTGAAGCTCTGAGTTGTGATGGAGTCACTGGAGTTGCCTGTCTGCCTAGGTTAAATCCACTTCATATTTGGAAGAGTCTTTGCAACCGTAAGGGCTAGGAACATTTTAATTGACAGGTTAGATTCTGTATAAGTTAATAGCTTCACTTCCTGCCAGGGAAAGCTTGTCAGGCGAGTGAAAATTGTCAGGGCTCAGTGAGGGGGTGACAAGACAATATACGTGCTGGATGCAGGAGAGCTGAGGCTTGGGAAGGTTATAAAAGGGGCTTTGCATCAGGTGAGAGATGATGGTCCAAGTGGTAGCAGAGGTATTCCTGCCTCTCTTTGTATGTGACCATAGTCTCTTGCTGTCTCTTCACTAGCCCCCACCCTTTTAGGTGTGAAAAAGCCTAATAGGTTTTCATGATGATTAAAAAGATTGGAAGCAGTTCCTGAGTGTGAATCCTGTGTTGGGTCAATGAGGAGAATGTGATGGTGTGTATCTGTTGTTAAGGCACTAGGATATTAATGTAGTTCAGTTGGTTAATGAGGCCACATTATATCCTTTTTCCCCACCCTGGCCGCATCCTGAGCATGTTGTTAGCACATTTTGCCTTCTCTGTGTTTAACTCTGATTAATGAGTACTAGCCGCTTGGCCTCTTGGGGAGGGCGACACCTGGGCAGTCCCTCCTTCGGGCTCTGATGTGGCAGTGCTCCTCTCTGTGCTGCCAGTCCCACGGAGGTCCTTAAACTCCATTGGTGTTTAGTGAGCTGGCATGGGTGGGGCACAGTCTGGCTGCCTGGCATGCCACTTGAGCACATCTGGCAGTCTGATAGCTACAGCGTTGGGAATAGGTCCTGCCATACAGCTCAGCACACAGCCCAAGATAGTGGTACCATATCTGATGGGGTTTGCCTGTTGCAATGTGAAAATGAGCTTGGTAGTTCAGACACTTCCCATTCGCATGGAGCTTATGAACATCACTGTCTGAGGAGAATGAGGATTGCCACGGACCATTGATGGTCTGGCCCTGTGTCCCATCATAGGATGTTGGCATGCTGATGTTTCTGATGATAGTGTACAGTCCCAAGTGGGAGGTGGGGACAGGTATTGCTGTCCAAGGCAGGATGCCTTGCTCTTAGGAATGAGGAACAAAGAAGCTAGAACAGGCTAATCACTGCTGAGTCCCAAATAGTCCATCCTCAAGGACAGGATCATTCCCTGCAGTGACCTGGTTGTTGTGCCTTTCAGCTGCAGGAGGGACAGTCCTCAAAGATTTCAGTATCCCTTCCTTCCTGTCCCAAGACCCCCTGCCTGCACCACTATCCGGCAAGTCTAGGCTTGTCACTGCCCTTGTACCACTTGCACTAGAATGTCAGTTGCTATGAGTCAGGCACAACCCTCTTGTTTAGAGCATAACAGCGATACTGATGCAGTGTCCAGAGCTGAAAGGCTGATGGATGGGAGGAGTTAGCAGAAGTTTCCTTATCTAGCTAAGCAGCTTCAACTTTGAGTAGAGCTGCTAATCCAGGGCCTTGCTTTTTTGGCCCTTTTGCCACCATAAGACATTTATTGTAGTTAGGGGCTGAGTTAAAATGCAGGGAGGGGACTTTACTTTCCCTTGCTGGACAGATTCACGTGCTGGGAAAGGGAGCTGTATATTTCCAGAGAAACCAGCCCAGTCAGGGCAGTCCTGCAGTTCAGGAAGATGTGAAATTCAAGCAGATCAGTTTTCACACTGCTGTCAGTCTGGTTTATTGCTCTTCTCACCAGAGTTCCTGACTCCCTGCAGAGCTCAGCCTTATCTCTGTAACCTTTGGACTGAGATCAGTGGGAGATCCAATTTAGTATTGGACATGTCTTCTCTCTGGGGGCTGGATCATGCCTTGGCTGGAATGGAATTGGTGAGCTAATGGGTCTTTTCATTTCTACAATGATCTGGCCTGGAGCTGGTCTCTTGGGGAAGCCCTTCTGTGCCCCTGGAAGCTGCTGGTGTTATTTCTTTGGAGCTGTCAGGCCAGTGAGTGGTTTATTTTACCACAAGTTGATCAGTAACTCTTACTTCCTCATGGAGCTGTGAGGAGCGTTTCTCCCTGGAGGGCAGCCTGCATGCTCCAGGTAGAGGAACACTTAGCAGTGGGTGCAGTCACTGTCAAGAAAGGTGAGACAGTCTCTGATAGATCAGCTGAGTGTTGGAGCGCTTCTCAGGTTCACTTGTATCTAATGCAGGTTTTAGAGCAGTATAATGCTGGGAGGGAGGGAGGGCCTTAGGTGGCTTTGGCTTGGGGTTAGGAGTACAGAGCATTTTACCCCAGTCACCAGTTCCAGTATAGATCCAGGAGAGGATGAGCTGGGTGGTTTGGGATTGGGGAGTGGGATATGGAACCTTTTGCCCCAGGTCACCAGATAAAGCTGTTCCTATCAGTCTTTTAATGGTCTCTGTGTAACATAAACTGGGCTGGGGGTGTCCCAGACCGCTTCCTAGGAGGACACGCTACCATTGGTAACCTCAGCAGAGGCATCAGTTGATTGGGTCATGGAGAATGAGCTCTGCTCTCACCCCTACAGGGGGTGAATCCAGGGCAGGGTTGGGAGGTGAATGAAGAGGCTTGTGGGTTCCACTGCCTGGGTTGTGCCTATTGTGGACATAGAAGTCTTTAGGACCCCTGAATTTGAGCCTCTCAGCGTTCATACTAGAGTGTCCCAGCTGCTTTGTAGAACAAACAGCAGCAACATACACACAGTAGGTTCCAGTACGGCATGGCACTGTGGCCTGCAGCTTTGGCAGGGGAGGCTATGACTTAGCATGTACTGTATGTTGAATTCCCTGTGGTTTCTTTCTCCTGGCGAAGCTGGCAACAGGAGCTGATTACCCATGCATCATTCCAGACCATCCGGAATGGTGTGTGGGCTTCATGGTGTTAGGGAAGACGTGGGGAGGGCAAGGGCATCTGGATTTTGCATGCCTGATGTTGTGAGGTCGTTGCTAACCCATCTCTCATTTGGTTCTTTAACCAGGCAGAAGATGGGAACATAGAATACAAGGTGAGTCCTTGGGGGATTGCAGAGGGGGATCCTCTTTTTGGAGAGAGACCCTGTAATGTGGGGACCAAGGGGATGAATTGAGCAAAAGGGGCATATGGGGAACAGGCCCAGGGATATACCCTAAAGGGAACTATCCCAGCTTTGCCCTTGGGAGTAGGGTGCTATCCATTGCACTTTGGGTTCTCTGAACCCAGTGTGAGAAACTGGATCCTAGAGAACGTGCAGTGCAGAGTCCCTTGGGACTATGCCCTGGAGGGGGCCACTCAGCCCCCTGAGGTGTGTTTTGTGTCACATGTGCTGACCAGTCACTGTCCACCCTCCTTCCTCTGAGGCCCGTCTCCTGACTCCCCTCACTCCTTCCTTAGAGATCCAGAACTACAGGTGCCATTTATGTCTTTTCCAGTTGCATTTTGGGGCAGTCCTGCCATTCTCAGTTACTCAGGCCAGAATACACATGGCTTGGGCCCCACTGGCCCCATTGCACTAGGTCCCTAATTCAGTGCTTCCCTCGTCCTGGCGGTTCTCGGGTACCATCTGCAAGATGCAGGCATGTTCGGCTACAGAAGTTCTTGTCTCATGTAACCCTCTCTCCTATCCCACTGGCTCCTCTGCAGGTGCTAACTCGGAGCGTGTTTCCCAGAGGTGGGTCTGCTGTGGGGGCCATTGCTCCACGGCAGAGGGTTAGGGAGTCACTGCCCCAGGGAGATGGGATTCTCTCTGCCCCCAGGCAGCAATTGTAACCGCTCCCTCCCTCGAGCAGCTGAAGCTGGTGAACCCCTCGCAGTATCGGTTTGAGCACCTGGTGACGCAGATGAAGTGGCGGCTGCAGGAAGGCCGGGGTGAGGCTGTCTATCAGATTGGTGTGGAGGACAATGGGCTACTGGTGGGCCTGTCAGAGGAGGAGATGCGTGCGTCCCTCAAGACATTGCGCCGGATGGCTGAAAAGTATGTTTCTCAGGATCTCTAACCTCTGCTGGGTCAGAGAAACCCAGCTGGGCCCCATTGTCCCTGCCACCCCTAAAAGGGTCCTGGTGGCTCTTTCTTTTCCCGCCCCTCCCCTTCCAAAAAGCCTGTAGATCAAGGGAACTCATCTCCTAGCCAAGAGCCTCTTCCTCATCATGCTCCGAGAGGCCCCAGGCCAGGGAAAACAGCCTAGCTGAGGCTTTGGGGTCTTCGCTGCTAGAGAGTCCCCTGTCTGAAGGTCTGAGGCTTCTGCCCTGCAGCTCTCAGAGCCTCCAGCCTGCCCTGCAGTTTGAGCCTGCTCCTAGGTCCCCTGTGGTGCTCTGGGCAGGTGATGCCCTGGATAAGGGGCCAGTCATGTACTTGCGCACCCCAACTGTTCCCTCTTGTCTCCTTTGCAGGGTTGGAGCTGACATCACCATCCTGCGGGAGCGCGAGGTAGATTATGACAGCGACATTCCCAGGAAAATAACGGAGGTTCTTGTCCGGAAGGTCCCGGATAACCAGCAGGTAGGGAGCTCTTGGCTGAGCTGCTCTCCCTGATCTGGGAGCCCTGTGCTACAGGAGACTCCCAGACTCTGTTCAAGATGCTTCTCTTTGGGATGAGATGGTAACCCCTCCCCTGGAGCTACTTCACCTTAGAATGGTTCACAAGGCATGCTTTAAAGAGCTACCAAAAATGGATTGAGGGACAGAGCCTTTCATTTCCAGGATACCAGCTCCAACCCACCCCAGACAAGGGAGACTGGCTGGCTCAGAGACTGGGATATTAAGCCTTTCACCGCCACTGCACCAATTCTAATCCAGCCCATTGTAGAGACTGGGGAGTGATATGGAGTCCGTATTACAGTGTGTGTGTAGATGACCTTCTTGTGATGTCATAGGCCTGACATAGGATATCACACTTGCCATGGTGGTGTCACAAACCCTGGTCTGTGACATCGTGGGAGGGGCAGAATCTAAAAAGAAGTTGTGCTGCATAACGATCCCTGCCTTTCCCTGCTCATCCTGGAGGGAACATGTGGGGCATGTCTGCTGACATGGGGTGAGCACATGCCATCATGCCTGTGGGTGGTGTCCCTACACTAGGAGCAGGGTGCCCTATGGTTTCTCTGCTCTTTTTTCTTTAGTTCCTAGACCTGCGAGTGGCTGTGCTGGGGAATGTGGACTCAGGGAAGTCGACCCTGCTGGGCGTTCTGACCCAGGGTGAGCTGGATAATGGGCGGGGCAGAGCTCGCCTCAATCTCTTCCGGCATCTCCATGAGATCCAGTCAGGGAGAACATCCAGCATCAGCTTTGAGATCCTTGGCTTCAATAGCAAAGGAGAGGTATGCAGTGTGAGTGCTGTTGCGGCAGCGCGGAGAGAGTGACAGACCCAATCCCCTACGGGGAGTGGGAGGAACATGACCGCCCCCCTGGCTCTGTGCTACCTGTCACTGCAGTGGGCATAGCAGGACTGACTCGATAGCAGCAAAGGAGTGGAGGCTGCCCAGTTCTGTGCCCCCTACTGCTGCAGCAGTGAGCCTAGGAATGATCAGTTGGAGGTGGGAGGGGAACAGGCATCTGTTCTGGTGTCCTGCTTCTTGCCTCCAGATTAGTGGTGTGCGGGGTGGACGTCACAGTATAGCCACAGCAGTCTGCAGGCTCTGTCAGGCCTAGTCCCTTTCCAGGCGCAGAGTCTCAAGCTCTCTGGCACTTGTTGCTGGTTGGGGTTGTCTCTTCTCCCCTTTGCATACCCCCATACCTCAGTCTCTGGTTCCTCTTCTTCCCTAGGTGGTGAACTACAGTGACTCACGGACGGCAGAAGAGATCTGTGAGAGTTCCTCCAAGATGATCACCTTCATCGACCTGGCTGGTCACCACAAGTACCTGAAAACCACCATCTTTGGCCTCACTAGCTACTGCCCAGACTTTGCCATGCTGGTGGTGAGTGCCAACACCGGCATTGGTAAGTGTGCCGTGACCCAGCCTGGAGGTATGCAGGGAGAGTCTGGCAGGATGCTTTTGGGGCAGGGTAGATGCTGGCTAATGGGTGATCATAGTTAGAAAAAATGATGCTGACTCCAATTCCCTCCTGACTCTCTGTAGCCCAGTGATTCCAATGCAGCTGCGGGTGCTGCGGATAAGTTGGGAACTTGATTGCCTCATACACCATTGCAACCTTAGCTTTGACTTTATTGCTGAGGGTGGTGTCCAGGGCAGGAAAGTTTTGGGTAGCATTTGAGGGCATTTTGATCATGTCAGGAGAAAATCCCCTTGATATATTAGTGGGATATGTTGGATCCCAAAGCCTGTTAAAGGAAGTAAACTAGAACCTTCTCCTGTGCCGTTTGGACAGCCACTTTTCTGACTAGTCCCTTAGCTTCTGGAGAGAAACTCCTGGGTCGGAATGGAGGAGAAGCGGAGGCCTTGGCCCAGAAAAGTTCTGATCTGTCTTTCTGGAATGGTGTTTAAAAACTGCCCCCTTGTTGTTGCCTGAGATGCTGAGCAGATGGGGTGAAACAGCAGTTCCATCCTCATCTGTATGATGGGCCCATGGTGTGCTGCTTGTGCTGGGAGACTCTGGCATCCTGTGACCAGGTGGCTTTGGTGCCTGTGCTCCCTTCAGCTGAGCTCTCCCTTGTCTCTTGCAGCAGGTACCACACGGGAGCACCTGGGCCTGGCCATGGCCCTCAAGGTTCCCTTCTTCATTGTCGTCAGCAAAGTGGACTTGTGTTCAAAAGCCACCATGGAACGGACAGTGAAACAGCTGGAGCGGATCCTGAAGCAGCCGGGCTGCAACAAGCTGCCTCTGTTAGTGAACTCCGATGATGACGCCGTCACGGCAGCGCAGCAGTTTGCACAGTCTCCCAAGTAAGGAACTCCCCACGGGGCAGGGGAAGTCTGCTTTGTTTAGTCTGTTGGGATTTTATCAGCTCTGCTCACAGGCGTAGTTTGACTGCTATGTTTGGGTGGGGGCAAAGTGTGCGCGCACACATGCACACTGAAGCCAGGTCTCTTGGCTCACTGGCTCTCTCCCCCCACCTTGAGTGGTAGTCCTGGGCTGCCCGTGCTGGGAGGGATGGGCCGGCTTAATGGGGAGCCCTGGCTGCTGCTGGAGGCCACTGTAGGACTGGCAGCTGCTGCCAACACTTCCCTGCTGGGGTGGCAGCTGCTGCTCAGGGGGCATGCCGGGCTCCTGTTCCTCCCCCCCCCCGCTTCCCCATCCCCGTCTCTTCCCCACCTCCTCACCCTTCCTCTCCCACTGCCCCTGCCCTATCCCACTCCCCTTCTCCACTGTCTCTTCCCCCAGTCCCCCACTTGCCCTGCCGCTCCCCCCTCCACTGGCACTCACTGTTGTACAGGTGGGCACTAGGACCCAGGAGAACAAGTGCTCAGTCCTGCCCCTTCTGCTCCCCAAGAGCCAAAACTTGCTGGGGAGGGGAGGGAGGCCCAGCATGACCCCCACAGGCTGAGCACAGCAAGCCCTGCAGGGCAGCTCGGAGGAATCATGGTGGGGGGAGAGGAGAAGTGGTCCATGGACTCCCCACGCCTTACCTCTGTTTGGGAGGTAATGCCCCCCGTTCCCCTCCAAAACTATGCCCATGGCTCCGTTCACACAAGGAAGGAGACTACATCTTTAGGAGGCATTAACTGACATAAACTTGTCCATCTGTCTCCTCCCCAGATTTCACACCTTCAGCTCCTTTCACACATGGCCCCCTCTCCTAGGCCTTTTCTGATCCCCAAGAACAAGTGCCAATGGCTGAAACTGGGGTGAATGTGTTCATTGCTTACCTTGGAGGCAGGGCTCTGGTGAGGAAGCCTGGACTGGTGGGTGCAGATGACCTGGGCTGAGCTCTGGAGAGGAACTCCTAGCGCCATCTCTCCTAGGTCCCTTCTAGCTCATGTATTCCTCCCAGGGGGGCCAATTCCTTGCAGTACTTGCCCCAAGATGGGCTCTGCAGCTGCGTGGTGGCCCCAGCTCATTCCTTTGTGTGTGTATTTGGCAGCATCACCCCGATCTTCACTCTGTCCAGTGTTTCTGGGGAGAACCTGGATCTCTTGAAAGTTTTCCTCAACATCCTTCCTCCTCTGACCAACAGCAAAGAGCAGGAGGAGCTGATGCAGCAACTTACAGAGTTCCAGGTACATGCGGGCATTGACTGAGGTTCTTCTACTGCACCCGTTACCATGGCATCTCAGCACTTAACTGAGGGCAGCTGCACTGGAGACCCCTATATCTGGGGTGAGGGGAGATAATGGGCTGAGCCACTGGAGTAATGAGGAGGTTGGAGAGTTGGAATATAGAGGGGATCGGCACCACTTCTGCTATGTGCTGCTTCTGAAAGGGCCCAGCTCAGTGCAAGCCAGGAGGTGTGCTGGGCACATCTCTGAATAATGACCTCTCTGTTGTCCGCTTCAAAATGGGAGTCAGTGGGAGCAGGGAACAGGTCTGCTATGGGCCCTTGGGCAGAGGAGGCTCCCATGCAGTCTGTGGTAGGTGGATGGTGGCTCATTCCAGCTCTGAAATGCTGCTCTCCCAGCTGCCCGGTGAGTCTAAAGAGTTTGTTCTTGTTGCCCTGCTGCAGGTGGATGAAATCTACACCGTGCCTGAAGTGGGGACTGTTGTGGGAGGAACTTTGTCCAGGTGAGTGCTGCTCTGCGCTGTGCCTGGGATGGGCTCGGGGGGATTATGGACTGGGGGAAGGATGTGGGCTGAGCATTGCCGGATCTCCCAGAGGATTAAATTCATCCTGTACGGGCAGAGCGGGGTAGAGGAAGCTGCCTGTGAGTGCTGGGGGTGGGGTGAACTTGGAGGCTGAATTTATCCTTCCCCGGGTTGGGTGGGGAGCAGTGTAGGGGGATGCTCCGGACTGAATCTCAGCCCAGAGGACGGGCTCTCTCCAGAGCAGGGCCCTAACATGTTGGTGGGAACCCTGGGCAGCCAGTTGCTAACATGGTGGTGAGAAAGGGCACCAGCCGTGAGGTTAGTGCCTGAGGATTTGCTTGGTCCATGATGTGGCTCCATTGCCTAGTCGGGAGGAAGATCAGGCCAGGATGCAGAGAATCCAGTGTGGCCTGGGAGTTGCTTTGCCCTCCAAACAGGGCTGTGGTTGGAGCTTGGCTGGCCTCCCAAAGGGTGTCTCTTTCACAGGACTTTCAGAAGTCCTTCAGCAAGCATCAGGCAGGTCAGGGCAATGCTTGCTCCATCAGCTCCAGTAGGAGTGTGGGACAGCTTTAGCTGTTGGTCAGTATTCCAGGACTAGCCCAATGCAGCTAGTCTCTCAAGGATCCCGGGCAGCACCAGCACCAGCACGGATGCTGGTCATCTGCCTCTGTTCCAGTAGAGGCAGCACAGAGTGGAAGAGCAGTTGGAAATTGTCTGTGGTGCCTGTGTGTAAGACGTCGGACCCCTTGGAATCTAAGAGAGCTGCCTTAGCTGCCAGTCCTGGCAATCCTGACTCCCTGCTGCTGGGCATCTGGGTTAGCTGGTCAGGCACAGGTGAGGGAGAGTCCAGGCATTTCCAGTGGGATTCAGAGAGGCTATGCGGGTTCATCTCACTGGGTGTCTTTCCCTGTGTCTCTGGTTAAACTCTGTCCTGCTCTTGTGGCCCCGGCAGTGGGATCTGCAGGGAGGGGGAGAGCCTCGTGGTTGGCCCCACTGATGACGGCAAGTTCCTCCGGCTGAAGGTGTGCAGCATCCAGAGGAACCGTTCCGCATGCCGTGTGCTCCGGGCAGGACAGGCTGCCACGCTGGCCCTTGGGCCCTTCGACCGCTCCCTGCTGCGCAAGGTGAGTCTTGCTTCCATCTCCAGGGAGCTGCAGCTGCTCCCCTCCCCAGTCAGCATTGACTGATCAGCCACCAGGATCCTGAGCAAGCAAGAAGGAGGCTATTGTGCTTCCTCTGAGATTCCCTACCTGAGAGGAGAAACACCAAACAGGTGTAACAGGGCCCATCCCCAGTAGAAACCCCACCCCACTCTCGTCCTACTGCCAGATTCTGGTTCAAGTGGTGGGGTAGTTGGCCTCAGGGCTTGGGATGGATGCATGGAGCTTTAAGTGGGGTTCAGAGGATGGGATGGGGGAGACTGTGGAGGAGAGGCCATGGGGTTCAGAGGCAGCAAGGGAGCTGTTCCCCGATGGTCTGGGTTTTGAGCTTGAAGCTGTTGTGCAGGGCATGGTGATGGTGAGCCCGGAGATGAACCCCACCATCTGCTCAGTATTTGAAGCCGAGATTGTGCTGCTCTTCCATGCCACGACTTTCCGAAAAGGATTCCAGGTGACGGTGCACGTGGGGAATGTGCGGCAGACGGCCATTGTAGAGAAAATCCATGGAAAGGTGAGGTTCTCACCGGGGGAGGAGGGTGTTCTGGCAGCTTCTCGGACTCACGCCTGCTCCAGCTTGTTGGGTTTCCTTTGTTGGGACTCCTCCCCTCCCCTCTGTTAGGAAGTCTCACTTTACTCCTTCCCCTAATGCCACTGGAGTTGCATTGGGTCCTGCCTTTCCTCTCCTCCCTGGAAGCTGCCTTTGTCCCCTGGCCTGCTAGTGTGACCAGGGAACATCAGTGAGGCAGGGCAGACAAGTGAGCCCCTGGTCTCTGATCTCTTTGCTGGAAGTCAGAGTTCCTTTGCCCCCAGTGCCCTGACTGTAGTGCAAGGGCCTCAAGTTGTGGTACTTTAAATGGTGGGTTTCTGGGGGAGCCTCAAGAGATGGTGTTAGCATCCTTCCTTCCCCTCTCTGCCTTGGATTTCCCAGTGCCCTGGGCTGGGTGGGCATGCTCCTGTTTATGATGGACTGTGCCCTCTCCTCTCCCTCAGGACAAGCTGCGGACAGGGGAGAAGGCTGTCGTTCGTTTCAGGCTCATCAAACATCCTGAATACTTGAAGATTGGCGCCAAGCTGCTGTTCCGTGAAGGAGTCACCAAAGGTATTGGGCACGTCACCGACCTCCAAGCGATCACCACCGAAGAGAATGGCCTGGAGGAGACCCTGGGGCCTGGGCATTTGACCTTCTGACTCCCATGAGGTCTGTGGGATCTCCAGACACCAGCAATGGGGGAGGAGAGAGATGGAGGGAGTTCTCCTGCCCTTCATGTGACTGGAGCTGCTGCTGTCCGGTTCCAGCATGGTCTTTTCTCCACACTGTGAGATGGAGCCCAGAAGAGCTCCTGTGGTCAGCACCCCACACGGGGCAAGTTAAGCATGTTGTCTCTGCATCGCCTGCTGCTTTTATTATCCTGCCCTCCACCAGAATAGACCAGTGGCAGCCTCAGTTTGGGCAGGCGAGTCCTGGCTTTGTGCATTGTACTTCAGTGGGAAGTTGTTGGCTGGCACATAGCAAAGCTCCTGAGGTGCTGAGCAGTAGTGAAGGGTTGCTGCCACCTCTGACACAGGATCAGTCCCGTTCGAGCTCTGAGCATCGGGCCCTACCCACGCTGCGTGTGCCCCCGTCTCCCAGCCTCGAGCTTTCCCTCCTGGGCACAGAGCTTTGGGCAGGCATAGGAAGCCCAGCCACCCAGGGCGCAGGGGCTTGGTCACAAAAAAAAGGAACCCCAGAAAAGTTCAGGACACTTTTAGCCCTTTTAATATTGGTTGATTTTAATCCCATGTGTGCCCCCCTCTGTGTGTTCGGTTTTCAGTGGCTCCTGCTTGGCTGTCCCAGCTCTTCCCCAAACCAGCACAAACAGGGATCTCCTCCCTGGACTAGCCCTTGCCAAACGGCGACTTGAGCCCCATGCCCCTCCTAGTGCTCATGCCTTGTGTGCAGCTCGGGCTGCCCCCACATATCCCAGTGCAATCAGCCTCCTCTAGAACTTGCATGAAGCCAGAGTCTGTGCCTAGACCTCTGCTCGCTGCAGCAGCTGAGCATCCTGCTGCCCCAAGTAGGAGGCCACTTTGTGGAACAGAGCTGGCCACACACCTGCTGTCTGCTTCAACGAAGCTCCCCTGTGAGAGGGCTCCTTCATTGAGTTAGTGGTAGTGCTTTGTGATGGGTTTCCCTGTGGCAGTCAGTCTGTGCTGCAGCCCGGCTTGCTCCCTTGGGACCTGCCTCAACTCTTGCGGAGAGGCAGAAGGGAGCTGTGGGATTGACCCAAGAGGACATTCATTGTTGGATGCAATCTGACAAAGCTGTTGCAATGATTTTTTTGCTCTCATTCTGCTTAAGGGAAACGTCATTTCTTGTCTCTGCCACTGAGGTTTCAGGGGTCTAGGAGAGCTGGTGGGAGCCAACACAGCCAGAGACTCTGTAGATGTGTGAAGAGATGGAAATTCCTGCCCCTCACTGCTGCCATGTCTCCCCAGCTGTGCCTTTCAGGTACCCAGTGCTGAGGGTCAGCCCTTTTCAGCTGGGAACTGGGGGGCAGGGGAGGGTCGTGTAGTCCAGGCTCATTAGTTGTACAGAAGGCTTCTGATTTCACTGATGATTATTAAACGGAGCTGCTCACACCCTGCTGCCTTGAACCACCTCTCCACACAGCCCCCATGCACTGCTAGGCTGTGCTGCCTCCAGCTCAGGGTCTCCTACTGGGGCTCCTGGTGTGGGCGGTGCATGCAAGGTGCTTCCCACCCCAATTTGGTGACATGCTCACAGCAGCTCTCCCTGCCCCAGGCCATGTGGGGGCGGGGATTTCTGCCTGCAAGCTATTGAAGTGCACCAAGCTGGTCTGTGGGGAGAGGAGAATTGTTCGTCCCCTGTGAAGGGTTAAGTTGGAGCTCCTTTGTATTCCCCCACCATGTTTTCTGCTGGAATCTTTCTGGCTTAGGGTGGGGCCTTGTAGGGCAAGCCCACCCGTCCTAGTATTGCTGTTAGTAGCAGGCATGAGCCAGGTGCTGCCTCTGCCCTTGGGTGGGGTAGTGTGTTCACTCTGCTGGCTGCACCCTGCACACTTTGTGCAGAGGGGGCGAGGGAAAGGCTTAGTCTGTCTTTTTTTCCCTTTCATTCTTCTTGCCCATGATTGCTTTGCTGGCTCAGATTGTCTAAGAAAAGGGGACCCTTCCTCTTTTAGCCCTGGCACTTAGCTGGGGTCCATTACAGTGCGTGCCCCTCATACACTCCTGCAGGAAGGAATCTCCCAGCCAGCACTCCCCTCTGGTGTTGTTGTGCAAGTACAAATAATGGAGCAGGGTGGGGGAGGAAGGGGTGTTGCCTCCTGCTGTTTGCAGTGACCTTGGGGTAACCTTCAGCCCTGGAAGAGATGACAGGAGCTGAGCATCTCCTCCCTGCCTGCTGTGGCATGACTGTTCTCAGTACCATGCTCTTCATGCTCACCGTTCTCCTCTTGGACTTTCTAATGCAGAAGGATGGTTTCCATTTCCTTGGCATCTATATATAATGTACAGAATAAAGATGTTTTATTGAGAAGGAACTTTGGCTGAGTTGTGAAGGGAGATGGTTGAGCAGAGCCCTCCCCACCCGCTGCCCTTGCAGTTACATCACAGCTTTAGAAAGCTGCTCTCTTCCCCCTCAGTAAACACTCTGTGCTGGGCCCTATAAATACTGCTAAGGAATGCATGTATCAAAGCACAGTGCCTGCTTAGCTGAGCCTGACCAAACATGTGACTACGTGGCTGACAGCCACGTCATCCTGAGCAGTTCTTACTGCAGTGGGCACTTATGCTTCTCAGAAGCCACAAATTTGCTACTCTGGCCTTTGATTAAAGGGAAACACCGTGTGACTGACCTTCACTGGTGCTTTGACACAGCTGAAGTTAATTTAAAGGCAATATGTAAAGCTGGGAGGGAGAGGAGCTGAGTATGTTCCACTCATTCCCAGAGCAGGCTGCAAACAGGGCTGGCTGTGGGAGTAAACTTGGTAGAATGTGATTTATTTTTTTTTTTAAATTGGGATGGATAATAGCAATGTTCGTTTTTAAGCACTTTTAAAATGTTTATTATGTTTTTACAGTGATGGGAAACAATGGGGGGAGGTCAAACAATTGTTTCATGACAGTAGGTGTTGAGATTCAAAAAGCTAAAGCTTTATAACCATTAAAAACACAAACTGTCAGCATATGTCAAAATATACGAAGAATCTAGCCTTAAATCAAACCAGGTTCTCAAACAGCGTTCTTCTTACCGTGCCTGTCTGTAAACTGATTATCAATGGAAATATTTTCTCAGTAGTCTGGGTGCATACAGTGAAATGGATGTTTGACACTTATGGCTTAAAATCTAATTCCTCCAAGCCTATACAATAGGAGACTAACAAAGCTGGAAATGCTCGTGTTCCTCCTCCAAGGGACTGAAGTGCAGGAAAATTCCTGTTCGGTGCATCACTGAGGGTGACCTGCCTTGTCCTGACACCACTTCTGCTCATCCCATCTTGATGCATCTTCTCTTACTCAGTCTGTTTTCTATTTTATGGCATTGCCCTTGGTCAGGGTCACCAGCATCTGAGTCAACTTCATTTCCTGAATGTCCTGCAGGAACCAGCTGCTGTCACAGCAAAGTGATGCAATCCCACCAAACAGGTTGCAATATCTGTTGGTGGGAGGGGGAAATCCCATCATTTCTTTCTCAATGGGAAGCCTAACATTAGTGGGAAGGTCCTTTTAATTCCATTCCTTCTGAATGAGTATGGGCAGCACCATGAGGCAAAAGAATCTCTTCCCCCACCCCCCTCAGAAAAGCTACAGGAGTGGAATGCATGGGAAGGTAGTAGAACTGCACTAGCACCAGCAGAGGAGCCTTCCCACAGCAAGGCAAAGAAGCAGGCTGTGGCTGAGACAGAGCTAGCCACTGCTGTAAGTACTTGCTGCTGAAGTTGAGCTGGTGGGAGAAGGGAATGGAAATAATCATGCAAACACAGCTGGTCCCTGCTATCTACACTCAGCAGTAGGACCCTGAGGCTGACCTGACACTGCTCACTCAAGGAGGGGAATCCCCCAGCTGATGAAACTGCCTACAAGAGCTGCTTTCCCCCAGCATTAAGTTCAATCGCATGGCAGTGACTATTGCTTTGAATAGGACCCAAACCTCAAGAAATATCTACTGGAGGGTTGGTTCCCTATTAAGTGAGCTCTGTGCTAGCAGCACAGGCTGATGGCTCCTCATTCACTGAATGCTGTCCAGCTCTCAGTTCAGGTTTGTTTGTATTCTAGTGCGATCTGCTCTGCTGCAGGGGTAATAAGTGCTAGGGCAGCCCTTTCCATCCTCCCAAAGGCAAGCGATCACTCCCCAGCCAGGCAGCATAAGCCACCCAGATCCTTGTTGTATCCTTGGTGCAGTGGGGGAGAACTGGGCCAGTAGCGCATGTTGCTTTCATGCTTGGGGTACAGGATGTGCCCTTAGACACAAAACAAACTGGGTGATGTGGCCTCTGAGAGACTCCATTAGCCAGTTCTCCTCTACCCCTCCAAGCAGGGGGTTTGATTTTAGAGAATGTGATTCACCCACCCACAAGGAGTCTTGTGCTGGACTTTAACTACACCCGCATCATTACGGAGGTAATGAGACCCTGGCCTCGCATCTCAGAGGCCCATTGAGCTGTATAGCCTTGCTGCTCAAGCCACCTCACAGGAAGCACCAGTCTATTCTGCAAGAGGGTCACAGCAGGCCTGCCAGCAGCTCTCAGCCAGTACTAAACTGGTCCTACAGATACTACTGTAATGGCTTCCAGGCAGGGGCTGATATTTGACCCTCCTCAGCCATGGGGCTCTGCCATCAGGCAGCACTGACTAGTGAAGAAAGGCCTGCTCAGCTGGCCTGCCAGCATACTTGAAGAACCTTGGCCCAGGCAGAGGAGCTGCTCACATCCCTCCATGCAGAAGGCAGGCTGACAGAAAGCTGTAGTGCATCACTCTGCCCCTGGAGCCTCCTGAGCGCCAATGGCAACTTCTCTGCCTTGGCTCAGACAAAAGTGCCGATTAGAGGAACTCTCCTGCTGGAGTGTTGAACATGGGGCTAAGCTACCACCCTACCCCTCTTCCTGGCAGTAGCAAGGACTGGAGGTATTATAGTAAAACAGGAAGGAAGACCCTGTGGCTAAGGCACTACAGGGTTGAGGGCTCCATTGCAGACTCACATGACCTCAGGCAGTCACTGTCCCATGGTTCCCCAGCTGTAAAATGGGGATAATGACACTTCAACTCACAGGGGCATTGCACATTTAACATTCATTACTGTTTGCAGAGCTCAAAGTAATGGGACCATGGAAATGCCAGATCACTACGCAGCGTGGGCCATCCTGACACTTTGTCAGCATCCGCAGCTAAAGCCCGGAGTAACGTTACCGGAATCTGTCAAGTGCAAAGCCGGGTTCATTTCTCTGCTGGGTTTCCTCAAAAGCCTCGCTGGTTCCAGACATTTATTATACAATCTTTGGATAAAAGTTATTTACAAGAAGGATAAAAAAATTTCACAAATCACTCAGCTTCAGGCTAAAATGGGCTCAGAGCTCTTAGGGAGGCAGTGGTCTAAAGAAGAAATCCAGAGTCCTGGTAACTCCTTGCCTGGATCGCTTTGCACTGGAGCCTCCAGGGCTCTTGGCTTTGTTTTTGCCCTTGGCAGGAGAAGGGGAAGCAGCGGCAGCAGCAGGGGCCCGGAGGGGGCTGGGTTCTGAGAAGGAGCTCTGCAGTTCCACAGCAAAGTGATAGTCCATGTGTTCCAGCAGCTTCCACAGTGGCACCTGCTGGCCACACTTCTCACAGTGCAGCTGGTGTCCTGGTGAGCTGGGAGGGCTCTGTGCAAACCCAGCAGAAGGTGGCAAATTCTGCTCCTTACACTTAGGTAGCTCTGAAGCTGCTGCTCCAGCAGATTCTGTTTCCAGTGTGCTCCTGGAGGCTGAGCCAGCAGAGGGGGTTTCTGCAGAATCAGGGAGCAATTTCAGACCGATGGCTTCCTCACGAGAAGAGGGAGAGCTGCCACCCTTGGGACTGTGTCTCACAAGGGCTTCTGGAGTCTGACTCTTAGCGAGGATGAGACCTTTGCTCTCACTGCGGCCACAGGGATCAGGCTTTGGTAACTCTGCCTCTGCATTGATGACACCAGGCAGGCAGGGCCCTGTGGCCACACGGACTTGCTGCCTTTCTGCTGCCTTCCGGAAAAAGGACTCAATAGCACTCATGGGCTTCTTGCTGGGCTCTTTTCTTGGGCTCCCAGTGGACTTGGCATTTGGGCTGGTTGCAGTGGTACCAGCCAGCCGGGTACACTGGGCATCGCTGGTCAGGAAGGCGACAATGCCTGCAGGGGAGAGCGTGGGAGCCTCAGAAAACTTGCTTGCGTAGAGATGCAGAAACGTGAGTGGAGGGGACCTGCGGAGAAAGGCCGATTTAGCAGCAGCTCAGACCCAGCTCAGGAAGCAAGAAGCCTTTCCAGGCAGGATTTAAGTAAGTGTAAGGTTTCACTGGGCCCGGAGACAATGCGGCAGCTGAGAGCCAGGACAGGATGTGGTATTGGGGGAAAAAGGAGGGGGTTTAGTCATGCCTTTTGGCCAAATACTGGTACCTCCCTTCCCCACTCCACCGCCCCCATGAACGTGGCACGAAAAGGCCTGGGTGCTGCAAACTGCCTGTGTCTCTGCCAGGAGCAGAGCAATGTTTCCTTGAGGAATGACTGGAGCAAAGGGAGCTGAGCCAGGTCCCCTGGATTCTGGCAGGGAGCCTGAACCCTCAGTCCCATCCGCCATGGGTGGACGCTCCTGCAACTCTCAGGTGCCACCTGTCCTGAAGGAGCCACGCTGCTCTGAGCCCAGCACACTGCATCCTCCTGCCGTAGGTATGACGTGGGGGGAGGGGAGGGGAGGGAAGGAAAGAGGTTTGGCTAAAGTGCTTTTATTCCCTCTCCTCCCCCACCCCAATAGCCCATCTGCCAAACAAGCACCTTGTCCTCACAGCATTAGAAGACAGCCACTCTTCTGGCCAGCCCGGGTATGGTCCCCTGAGCACAAGCCAGCCAGGTCCTTGCGCCGCAGCAGATACGGCTCTGTTCATTCCAGCTGTGCAGCCCCCACCCCCCATCACCACCTTCTACTGGCCCTGCCCACATGCTGAACATGGATGCTAGCTCTGCATGCTGTGGGCTTGAGAGAGGGGAATGCTCAACAGCTGCCCTTCTGCACGGGTAGTGCCCACCTACACCTGAGCCCAGGACAACATGCACCTTGTGTCTTCAAGCTCTGAAGGCCCCAGCTCCCTCTGCCAGAGCGAGCTCCTGCCAAAGACTTCAATCCCTGCTCCTGTCTGTATTCAGCGGAGCCCCTCTGTTCTAGGGCAGAGCCCAGCCCCTCTCCCCCAGCACACCACCCAAGGCCAGGAAGGGGATCTGCTCACCACGCAGCCTGCTGGGCTCCAGCCACGTTGCAGTTTCGGATGATCGTGAAGGCATCACTGCTGATCTTCTGGGCGTCGTAGCGGGACAGGGCACAGCAGCGGGACAGGGCACTGGCTCGCTGATCACCTTGCATGCGGATGCTCACGGTCAGCTGTTTGGCCACACGGCAGTTCTGTGGAGAGAGGACACGGCTGCACTACAAGGCAAAGCAATGAATGCCAGGACCGGGCTCGGAGAGGCACTCAGCCCGGAGCACTGCACTGCCAGCCAGTAAGTTTTCAATCCAATGCCATAATCTGTTCTGGCAGGACAAGCTGTCGTCTGTCACCATCACTGTCTGAGGTGGATACCCAGTGCACAGATGGGGGACGGGTGTAATCCTTGCTTCCAGCCCTACAAGGGTACGTTCCTCTTTATCCACATCACAATACAGTGTAACTGCCAGGTTAGTCTCAGCCCTGGCCTGCAACCTAGGATCTGCGGGTTATAAAGCAGCTCACTCACTTTTAGGGGTGCAGGGCAGGACTGAGGGGCTTCCTCAGAGTGGTCAGGGGAGCTCCCAAGAATGAGCCAGCAGGAATTGCATCCTAGGACTGAGGTGCAGAGGGGAAGCTGCCTTCCCCAAGCACACTCATCCCCTCTGGCATACCTGATGCTCACACTCAGTAAGGGAGGGAAGGACAGCGGTTAGGTAGGGTATTTTGGGGCCAGGCCCTCCTATGGCATTTTTCCCCTCTGTGCATCCTTTTTCACCTCTTAAATCAACTGTCAGCCAGCAGCTGTACATCTGAGTGCAGGGCAACTTCCTCTGCCACTCATCACAGTCACATCCCTGAGGTTGGTGTCAGACAGCTCAGGGAGCAGAGACCCAGCTGCCTCTGGCCCAACCCCACAGCAAGGGGAGGCAGAAAACCCTCTTAAGCCCCTTCTTACTTGGTCTCTGTCCTTGCTCAGTCTCTCTTCCAGCTCCAAGGCCATCTGCAGAAGCCAGTGCTGCACCTGCAAGCAGCACACAGCAGCATTTGATACAGACCCAGAACGCCCGCATGCACGTCGAAGCAGCTGCTGTTACAGAACCTGGCAGTTAGCCCTGAATGACACCACACTCGGCAAGCTGCTGACACAGCCAGAGCCCCAGACAGTGAGGAACATTCAAGGGGCACTTGGTTCAGACTAGGACCAACAGGTCAATTTTTTTTTTTTTTTTTTTTTTTTAAAACAAAAACACCAAGATTACCACAAATGCTTCCAGGGACTCAGTAAATCCAGGGGAGACAGGGTTTGGATTTAATCTGAGATGCAGCCATGCCTCAGAAGCTAGAGCATCCCAGACACTGCATCACATGCGTATGCAGGGAATCTGAAAGGGACGGGATCACATAATGACACTACCCCAGGCCAAGGGAAACACAGCAAGTGCAGAAATCCTGCAGATTTTTAGAGCCCCCCCCACTGCCAGCTGTTAGTAACACAAGGAAGGACAGACTTTCTAACATGACAGTGTTCCTTTAAACCTGCACTTGAACTTAGACTGGGAGATTAAGAATTCAGCTTTGTGCTGCTCTCTCATATGGATGTTTACACAACTCCCCCCCTGACAGCCCAGAGCCAAGGTGCTCCCAGTATGGGCCCAACTGACTTGGGTGGTGTTTGTGTTAGCAGGTTTACCACCACTTGCACTGCTGTAGTCACACAACAACTTTCATTCCACCCAAGGATTTAAAGGCTCCTTTCCAGCAGGAATCTGGATTCCCCGTGAAGAAGAGACTTAGCAGTAACAGAAGGAAAGGCCAGCAATCCTGACAGAGGGAATTCCAGCAGCACGATCAGGTACATGTCTTCCTCCAAAGCTCCCACTCGGTCTGCTTTGGTAAACTGCAGCTAAAGGCAGCAGGAGCAGTTTGAGGAGGGAGATACTAGAATGTCAGGTGGTGATGGCAAAGGCAGACTAGAGTGCACAGGACATTCTCATCCCAGCACCCTAGCATCCAGGTGCTCCCTCAGGCACAGCAGGACCAGGGGGATAGAAACTCATCAGTGCCAAGAAGTGATTGTGCATGCAGCTGTGGAGAGGGCAGGACAAAGAAATACCCCTTCCTCTCTCTCCACACTGACCAGCATGCTCTAGCGGATGAAGGGCTGAGAGGCTCTTCTCTGCTGACTGAGGAAGATGTAGTGTTTCCCAAGGAGTTACACAGTAGCTGTTGCACATAGCCTACAAAGCCGGAGAGCTTGATTTCAGGGCGCTGCATTTGGCATGGTGAGATGGAGCATCTTTTACAACAGTCTGAGCCCAGAGGGAGGGCGCTGCAGCCTGCAGAGTGGCTCACTGGCCATCTCCCTCTCTCATAGCCCAAGTTCTGCTTGGGAGATCTCACACTCTCCTACCTGCTTCTGAGTGGCCAAGGCTGCTTTTCCAGGGAAGTTCTTGCTGCAACCAATGGACTTAGGCAATTGCCTGGGTTTCACAGGTTCCTGTTCGATTCCTCTGCACAGATCATAGAGCCAGGATCTGAAAGTCCCACAGGAGTTCTGAGATTAAGGCCGAGAACGTTCCATCTCTCTTCCCCACTCCATTTGGGGTCACTGCGTATTCAGCTCAGGAAGGCCTGATGGCTCCTGCGCCTGCCTGTGAAACTAGGTCCCAGGGACTCCTGGGGAAATGCACACAGGCAGGGCTCAGGGGCAACTTCCTGTTTTAAACCTAGCCAACCACTTGACTTCTCCTTGCCCAGATGTGCCTAGGTAGACAGGCAGGCAGTGGGCTGCGTGGAATAGAGTCCTTTACTCCTGCAGAGTAGTGCACAATCTTACTCCAGAGTTATGGCCCCAACTGCATCTCACATTGGCCGTATCTGAGAGCTACAGAGCTAGGTGACCTCAGCTAGTGGAAGCAATGGGCTGCTTCTCTGCTTGGCCAAGTTTTAAACTATACTCCGGTGATGGGGCCAGCTCCCAGGCAGCTGTGGTCGCAGCCAGAGGCATGTTTTGTTCAGCTACTAAGAGGACATACCTTACAGCAGTTACTGCTCAAGTCTGTCCCGCCCCCCCCTTCCCCAGACTAGGAGTTCTCAGCCACTGCTTTGTGCATTTCAAGCATGGACCAAACAAGGAAGTGATTAGCCTCAGTGCTGGGCCTGAGCATTGTTTGCCTCCCATTTTGTATTCTCTAACCTGTGCTGGCGCTTGGGCTGCGTCCCTGGAGCAGCACATACTCCATAGCAGCATAGAGGGGGCAGCTGAATGGCAGCCAAGGACTTAGCCTTGTGAGGATGGACAGGTGCCTACAAAGATCTGACGCCAGTGCACATGCCTAACAGATCATTATGGGACACTGCTCATGTTCCCAGAGGCAATGCAACCCTCAAAAGACCCAGACAGAAATTCTCCTGAGCAGCAACCTCAGCAGAATGGCTCAAGAATCTACTGCTGAAGGGGAGAGAGAACACAAGCCTAGTTTCCTGTTGAGATCTTCAGCCCAGAAGGCAGCGTGTCACCTACCCAGTCTTGTCTCCAAAGTGAGTCTGGAGCTGTGACTCGCTGAATAGGGTCAATTGCCCCATGTACTCCACTCCCAGTACATCTGTAACGGAGGCACCAAGCTTCCCTCCCAGATTGCGGCTGCAGGAGAAGGGGAAAAAATACAGGAGAGAGCCATCACATGGAGACTGCAGCATGTTCAGCACAGCACAGCTCCCATTCACGGGCTATGTCAGCAGGAAGCAGGATAGGTGAGGGAGCAGTGCTGGCTAGCCAGACTCTTTGACAAAGGGCAAAATATGAGGATTCCAGTGTGGATGGGACAGCATATCAATTCCTAGCCAGAGAGGCAGCTGCATAGGAACAGGGAGAGACAAGACAGATGCACAAAGGCAGCACCCACCATTGCTTAAAATCTATTTGTTCACTCACTCTCCCCAGCCCAACCTTGAGTATCTTTTGCAGCCCCTGGATCTAGCCATCCTACATGGGCAGGAAACCTCCTAGCAGTAGCTCCCTGAAGGCAGATGCTAACTTTGCAGCTCCTCAGCACAGCTTCAGACTGGAAAAGAAAAGGTGATGGTACTTTTCCAGGCGCCACCCACAAAATAAGCTCTCTTCATAGCAGATGTTCAGAATCTGACTGTGCATGTTCTCTGGGCTCCTGGTGCTCAGCTCCCCTAAGGTCTGAAAACCCCATGAATGAGGAGTCTGTACATTTCCACTTGGTGAGCCTGGCATGTTGTCCCCCTGTGCTTCTTGAGTTTCACTACACCTTAGGAAAGAGGTTCAGGTGACGCCCACTGGATTCTGGTAGGCCTTTTGGGCTTGCCTCCTTCGCTGGGGCAGGAGGAAGTGGTGGCATCTCCCTAATCCACTTACTCATGGTGTCAAAATGAGTGGTCACTCTCAGTAAATTGTACAGCTCTTCCTACTAGGATCCTCCCTCTCCTTTCCTGTATGCTTTAACGAACAGTGAAGTAGTTATATTTTAAGGGATTGTCTACTCAAACAACTGGTTCTTGGCAAGCTAGAATGTAAACTGACCCTGAAATTAGCCTGCCATGCACTAACTGTCCATTAACATGCTTTGAACTAGTCCCATTTCAAAGTGTATTAAGGAACTGTTCGTGAATGTAAGCAGGGTCCAAACAGACCATGCGCAGCAGGGAGATTCACACCCCAGCCTGCCGCATACTAAACATTCATGAAATTCATGAAACAAGCCTGAAATTTCTATATCATCACCACTGGCATCTGAATTAGCCCTCGCTGAAATGAAAGGGACAGTTCACACCTCTCTGAATTATTCAGGTTCTGCATTTAGAGTGAGCATGAACTGAAACATGCATCTTGGCAACCAGACCAGCTAGAGGGGATTTTTTGTTTTTGTTTTAAAATGAAAGCTTGGATTCTGATGGACAAAGCAGAAGCAGTAAAGAGAGGCCGATACTCTATTATCATAGAATTGTAGGTTTGGAAGGGACCTCAAGAAGTCATCTAGTCCAGTCCCCTGCATTCATGGCAGGACTAAGTATTAACTAGACCATCCCTGAAAGGTGTCTGTCTAACCAGCTCTTAAGTATCCAATGACGGAGATTCCACAACCTCCCTAGGTAATTTATTCCAGTGCTGAACTACCCTGACAAGAAATTTATCTTCACATACGACCTAAACCAACTTTGCTGCAATTTAAACCCATTGCTTCTTGTCCTAGTCTCAGAGGTGAAGAAGAACAATTTACCTCCCTCCTTCTTTTAACAACCTTTTATGTACTTGAAAACTGTTATGGTCCCCCCCCTCCGGTCAGTCTTCTCTGCTCCAGACTAAACCATCCCAATTTTTTCCAATCTTCCCTCACAGGTCATGTTTTCTAGACCTTTAATAATTTTTGTTGCTCTTCTCTTGACTTTCTCCAATTTTTCTTGAAATATGGTGCCCAGAACTGGACATAATACTCACTGAGGCCTAATCAGCACGGAGTAGAGCAGAAGAAATACTTCTTGTGTTTTACTTACAACAGTCCTGCTAATGCATCCCAGAATGATGTATGCTTTTTTTGCAACAGTATTACAATATTGACTCATATTTAGCTTGTGATCCACTATCACTCCCAGATCCCTTTCCACAGTACTCCTTCCTAGGCAGTCATTTTCCATTTTGTATGTGTGCAACTGATTGTTCCTTCCTAAGTGAAATATTTTGCATTTGTCTTTATTGAATTTCATCCTATTTACCTCAGACTATTTCTCCAGTTTGTCCAGATCATTTTGAATTTTAATTCTATCCTCCAAAGCACTTGCAACCTCACCCAGCTTAGTATCATCTGCAAACTTTGTAAGTGTACCCTCTATGCCATTATCTACATCATTGATGAACAGAGTCAAACCCAGAACTGATCCTTGCAGGACCCCACATGATATGACCTTCCAGCTTGACTGTGAACCACTGATAACTACTCTCTGGGAATGGTTTTCCAACCAGTTATGCACACATTTATAGTAGCTCCATCTAGGTTGTATTTCCCTAGTTGGTTTATCAGAAGATCATGCAAGACAGTATCGAAAGCCATACTAAAGCCAAGATATACCACATCTTCCGCTTCCTCCGCTTCCCCCCCCTCACCCACAAGGCTTGTTAACCAAACCTAGGTTGATTTGACACGATTTGTTCTTGACAAATCCATTCTGATTGTTACTTATCACCTTATTATCTTCTAGGTGTTTGCAAAATGGAGCAAATAATTAAGCAATCAATATTTTTCTGAGTACTGAAGTTAAGCTGACTGGTCTGTAATTCCCCAGGTAGTCCTTATTTCCCTTTTTATAGATTGGCTCTATATTCACCCTTTTCCAGTCCTCTGAGACAGGTCCCAGCTCAATCCAACTCCCGGGTTCAATGAAAGCAGACAGCTCCCCAATACTTACATGCTGCTGATGGGCATGTGGCTGAAGAGCTGTGGGACAGATCCCTGGGATACCAGTGTCTGGCGGTTGGGCTTGTTCAGCCCACAGGCCAGTTTTGCCAGTACCTGGAATACGGAAGAGTGTGGAAACCCCATTACTGCAAACCCTACACGCTCAGAGGACTACAGGCTTCTAAAAGACTCTGTCCAGCAGGTTCTGCAGTAGGCCTTCAAGCTAAAGGCTGCAGGGCTCTTAAGCTTTGGGATTCCACAGCGCTTTCCACAGGCACAGCTCCGTTGAGGACAAGGTTCGGATTCCACCTCTCTTCACTCCCAGCTATTAGCTACCACAAGATCTGAACTGTGCGGGTTGAACGGTCTTTAAACAATTGTTACATGCAAGAGTCTAGCTCTGAGAAGGGACTCAGAACGCTGCTTTAGACAGTCAGGGTATTTAATGTGGTTTTGTTGGCTCAGTTCTGGTCTGGAAACTGCTGGAACCCCAAGAGTAGCCATCACATTCCTTCCGTATTACCCCCACCCCTGCCACCTCTCTCTGTCTGGGCCTTTCCTCTTCCATCCTCTGTGCTCCTGTCTTGCTCTTTCTTGCTGTGTCTTCTTTAGTCTTCTCTCTGCAAGGTCAGCAGCAACAGAGTGCTACAGAAGGAAACCTACGAGATGCTCACATAGGTTGATGCAGCAGGAAACCCACCAGAGCTGCAGTATCGGAATGAGTCAGTTCCCCTTTGCAGCTGCCTCTGTGTGTGTGAGTGTGTGTGTGTGTGTGTGTGTGTGTGTGTGTGTGTGTGTGTGTGTGTGTGTGTGTGTGTGAGTGTGTGTGTGTGAGTGAGTGTGAGAGTTCGTTCCTGTGGCTGCTGCTAGTGGCTGTTTGTACATTACCCAAAGCATATCCACCAGGCTGGAGGAAAGTGAGACTCAGAAAGACAACCTGACCCACCTCACATCAACATTTTGGGGGGAGGGGAAGCAGTGAACTAGGGCTCTTTCTGTCCAATTAAACAGGAGTTTACATCAGTAAAGCCATCTTATGGACACAGGATGTGTCTCATTCTAGGAAGGAAACATTTAATCAGTCATTTTTAGAGTGGACTCTCTGCTGAGCACTTTAAAGACCTTTTCCACAGTAAGTTGACTGCTTGAGATATGCCAGGAAACTCAGAGCCCTGGCCAGTAAGTGAATTCAGTTCTGACTAGATAGTTTACATCTCCACAATACTGGGCAAATACTACAACCCATTCCCATGTTTAATGTTATTTTCAACTACATGTGTTTAAATGTGGCCATGATGTTCAATTCTGCTCAGATTCCATCAGATGGTGACTCAAAGTTTCATTTAGTTTACAGCATAATCAGAGTTCACCACTCAAAACAAAACTGCCTCATCATGTTACACGCACCTTGTTGTGTGAAATCCCAGCTGAACACCTCAGTCCGGTAACCGCTTCTACAGCTGCCCTCATTTCCTCCACGATTACTGCTCCCACTGTCAGCTGCAGCTCTGGACAGCTGATGTCACCGAAAGGTAGTGACTCAAGCCACTGCTGCAAGCCACGCTGCCGGAGCTCCTCTGAAAAAGAGCACAAAGGGGATTAAAACCCAACACAGCGTGGTGGTTCTAGCAAGTCAGAACGAACAGTGGTCACATACTTGTCATTGCATCTTCATGCCATGGTCAAGAGGTAAGCTCCCTGCACCAGTGTGTTTAGAAAAGGAGAAATCCTATTTACTTTACTTTCCTTTTTCGAAAGGATCTGTACGTCACTTTCCTTCCAAACTATTTAAAAAGAAACAACTACACCTCAACTGCACCCATAGGAGCCTAAGAAGAGGAAGGAAATAAGACTTTCACACACACACATCTGTGCTGTAGAATATCTTAATGAGTTTGCCCTAGATAGACACGTTAGTAAGTACCGTACTTTTGTCCAGATGTACAAAATGCTATATTTACGTGCACAACAGTGCTCCCAAGTGGTTCTTTGGGTACATTTCAGACTAGATCTTAGCACTCTTTTTAAAGATAATCCCAGTCCATAAAGGTTTTCTTTGCAAAATGGAACTTTAGTTTGAATTTGAGCTCCAGCAGCAGGTGACCATGGAGCCTTGGGACCAGGCATTCTGTGTGGCAGATTAGGATGAAAGCGGTTGGGAAGGGTGAAGCAGGGAAAGGGGACATGGTTTATTTAGAAATCCTTCCCCAGAGTATTTGCAATGTTGGCCTTTTACAGTCACTAGTAAGTCACCTTTCACCTGTTACTTAGGGCAGCCTTGTTTCCCTTGCAATAGGTTAGGGCTTTCCTACACTGTGAGACCTCCATTTTCCTTTCCCTTTGACACGAACTGCAGCTTAGGACAATTTCATTTTAACCTCACTCTCTTGAGAGCTAAAGGAAAATAAAACTAAGATGAAAAGCAAAAAGAAACTGCTTAACTCCAGAAACAGAAAGAAGCATCTGCCTGGGGGCTTGGCATTACCTTTGCGATCCACACACTCTTTCTTTGCTGCTGTTGTAGAGACAATTGGCATTCCCTGGATGTAGGTAGTTGGCAGCAGCTTCGCTAGGATAGGCTGCCCTGACATCTTCTTGAGCCTCTCTTGCACAGCGCTAGTCAGGTCCATGTAGGCTTCATCGATGCTGGCACGCTCAATCACGGCAAAGCGTGACATCACTTTCATCACCTCTACGCTGGCCTCTCGGTACCTACATCGGAAAGACATAAGAGACTCAGTTTCTGTCATGCAAATGGGAACTCAGTGGTCTCACAGCCCATGGTCTCCTTCCTTTTGTGTCTCCATCCAACTCCTTGATTGGCTGAAAGGCCTAACCAGCCACTTGGGCTACTATGCTGCTGATTTAATGGATGGATGCCTCTCCCAGAGCGGAGTTTATATTTTGCATTAATATCTTTGCCCCACTGTTTAATGACAGTAATCTGACCCTCACGGGGCTGAGCTCACAAGGCATGTCTCAGTGGAGTTTTCTGAATTTGGGTGAGTTTAGTGCTGGGAAGGGTCTGCCCTGACAGACCCAGGCACCGAAGCCTGATCTATAGTAGGGACTTACACTGGCATAGTTACGGCTCTCAGGGGTGTGAAAATCCACACCCCCGAGAGACAGCAGGTAGCTATGCCAACCTCAGCCCTCCCGGTGTGTAGACGCGTTAGGTCGATGGAAGGTTTCCACCAGCTCCGCCGCAGGATCCGGGTCTGGCAGCGCCCGGGGAGGGCCTGGCCCCACGGCAGGGCGCCAGACGCTGCCCGGACACCCAGTGGGGCTCACCCCGCCTCACCTGCTGAGATCCGCCTTGCCGTAGGCCTCCGGGACCCGCGTCAGCACCAGCTGCGGACAGCGCTTCTGGGCCTCGTCCGCCCGCATGCCCCGGTTGATGCCGAAGGCGCGCGCCTCGTAGCCGACGGCGATGATCCTACGGGGAGAGACCACAGGGAGTGGGCCGGGCCCGGGGCCGCGCGGGGTGGGGTGGGGGGTTAAGGCAGAGCTGGGCACGGGCAGCACGTACCCGCCGCCCCGCCAGGCGTCGTACTGCACCACGGCGCAGGGCCGGCCCCGCAGCCGCGGCTCCCGGCGCTGTTCCACCTGCACGAAGAAGCAGTCCATGTCCGCCAGCGCCACCACGCGCTCCCGCCCGCGAGACATGCCCCCCCACACCGCGCGCGCAGCAACCAACCGGGGCGCCGCCGCCGCCGCCCTGGCAGTTGCGGGCAGAAGTCAAGAAGCAACGGCCACAGCTCCCGCGCGCCTCCCCCCCCCCCGACTCAGACGCCGCGCGCGCGGCCTGACGGGAGCTGTAGTCCCCGCGCGCAGCACCGCATCTGGGAGGGGGATGGAGAATAGGAGGCCCGCGATGCACGCTGGGAGATGTAGTTCTCGCGGAGAGGGGGTTGGTGGATCGGGCTCGTGCTCCGGTGATAGAACCGCCCCCCCGCTCCTCCAGTTCGGAAAACTGCCGCGCTAAGTGCAGCTGCTTGTGATTGGTCGCCGGGTATTAAGGAGTCGGGACGGAGCTGGCGCAAGCGCATTGCCACATCCCTGATGGGCGCACGCGCCCTATCCTCCGTCCGCGCATGCGGTTTTCCTCCTTCAAGCGTCGCGCGGTTCAGTGGACGCATGCGCAGAGGCCTCCCGGTCCGCGTGGCACATGCGTAGTAACGTAGAGCCATCTTGATCCCGGGCGCGCGCGCCTGCGCACTAACTATTCCCTGCTCCCGGTGCGGTGCCCCTGGCCCTCGCCTGCTCCGGTCGCCCCGCGCGGACCCCGCCCCTCCCCCCGGTGCCGCCATGTCCGCGGAGCAGGTGAGCAGCCTGTGCGAGCAGCTGGTGAAGGCGGTGACGGTGATCATGGACCCGGCCTCCACGCAGCGCTACCGCCTGGAGGCGCTCAAGGTACCGGGGCAGCGGGGTCCGCGTGGGGCGGCCGGGCTCAGCGCTGCCCGCTCCGCACCGGGGTCCCTGGCCCGGGCAGAGCTCGGCCTCAGGGCCCCAGATCCCGGGGAGGCCGGTGACGCCTCCTCCCCGCTTCTGAAATCTGTAACCCCCCTTTCCCCTCCCTCCGCCCGGCTCTGAGCCCGGGGCCAACCCGCTGGCCTCCCCGCCCGGCTCTGACCCACGTGAGGTTTGAGCCTCTTGCCTGTGCCGGCTTCAGCCCCTGGGTCTGCTCCGGGACAGCAGGCATCCGGTGCACCTGAATTCTGCGCCCGCCTGAGCTGGGTTCCCCAGTCTCCCTTTGCAGGCTCGCCCTGCCCTGTAGGATGGAGAGCTGGCAGCCTGTAGTGTCTTCAGCCAGCGTGCAGGTGTTTAGATACCCCGTGATACCCTCTAGTAAAGGCCCATAGAGAGAGGCTGCAGCACCTTTCCCGAAGTGAAAATGACCTGAGGTTTGTCTCTTTCAGGGCTGGTCAGAGGGACGGGGGTGGGGGTCAAAAGCGCATCAGAGAATCTCATTCTGCTGCTCAGGAGGCTCTGAGCAGCATCAGGGTCGCTGAAGGAGTCTGCAGGTTTAGGAAGGCAGCTCGCAGTATTGGGCCACGTTGGGAGCATATTCTCAGTTGATGAGGATCTCAGACAGGAGGTGAAACTTAAATCGTACAGACATGGCTCACTTAGCCTTTTGTGCTTTCCAGGGAAAGTTCCCCCACTTGCAGTGGGAAGTTTTTGAAGTTCTGTTTTTCCTTTTATCTGCAAATTGCCCTGACATTTCATTTTTCCCATGCTCATTTCCATATTGCCACTTGATAGTTTTTGGCTCATTGTTTTCCTTGCTCCTTTTCAGTTCTGCGAGGAGTTTAAGGAGAAGTGTCCAATCTGTGTCCCCTGTGGTCTGAAGCTGGCAGAGAAAACCCAGACAGCCATTGTCAGGCATTTTGGTCTTCAGATCTTGGAGCATGTGGTCAAGTAAGGGAGCTCACTTGGGCTGCATGGATGTGGTGCCATCCCAAACTCTGGAGAGCTTTTCATGGAGAGAAAACTGTCAGAGTTGTCAGTTCTGATTATTGTCCCGAGATGTCTGTTGTTTACAGTGGTGGACTGGATGTCAGGAGATTTGGGTTCTGTGCTGAGCTCTGCTATGTACTCACTGGGTGACCTAAGGGGGCAAGTCATTTCTCATCTCTGTCCTTGTCTTTTTGTCTTTACAATGGGGGTAATAGCAAACACTGCCAGGGGCCGTGCAGGTTAACTCATCGCACAGATCTTTAGACAAAAGATGTTGGAGACAGGCAGGGAAAGTATCAGTAGATCTCTCTTAAGTTCTCTGCCACTAGTTTCAGATTAATGAAAATACCTCTGCACTATACAGCTTGGAGATCCTTCTCGGTTGGCTCCACAAACCCAATATTTTGTGCTCTTGCTCCTTTTCCTGTGGATGTTAATGCATCCTGCCCATTCCCTGAACTGTGCTGATCTTAGTAGTGCAGGTGCACTAACTGGGCACTAATTTTAACTTCAGCCCATGATGTTGCTCAGCCTTTTCAGTAAGGGATTGGGTACTGGCAGAGCAAGTGAGCGATGTAGCCCCAGCCTCCCGAGCTTGGGCAAAGGGCTGATGGATTACTAAGACAAGTCAGTGATCTGTACCAACATGTTGATTTGGTGCCCTCTGTGTGTTTTGTTGGGCAGGTTTCGCTGGAACAGCATGCCTCGCCTCGAGAAGGTCTATCTGAAGAACAACGTCATGGGGCTCATATCCAATGTAAGTGCTGGCTTCCTCCAGGGCCAAACTACCATATGGAGCAGACTCATAGACTTTGAGGCCAGAAGGGACCATCATGATCATCTAGTCTGACCTGTTTCTTGCAGACCACAGAAGCTCGCCCACCTGCTTCTATAATAGAGCCATAACCTCTGGCAGAGTTCTTTCACTTTGTTGTGGTGGCGGCATGTGGAAGGGAGGAGGAAGAAGGATGAGCTTGTGGTTAAAGTACAGGAAGCCCGAGTTCAATTCCATTTCCCTCTCTGCCTCAGTGTCCTGATCTGTAAAATGTGGATAACTTACCCACCCCACAGGGGGGGCAAGGGTTGTGAGGCTTGCTTCATATCTACAGTGTTTTTGTGGTCCTTGGATGGAAAGTTCAGTAAATGCAGAGATTGTCACTTATTCAGTTGAAGTGCAGTACTCACTGCTCTAAAATGCATCTCTGAGGTGAAAGGATTTCTGTTGCTTTTTGCATGAAGGATAGAGACAGCATCAAAGCCATATCCGTGACTCCTGTAGAGAATGCAGTTTGGTCTGGTGCTGAAGGTCAGCAGTGTCTGGAAAAGCAGAATTGTAGATTGAATCCAAAAGGGACTTAGAGTTCTAGACCTCCTCCCACTTGGCCAGCACAGGAGGTTTCCCAGAGCTTCCCATCCACAACTGTCAATCCATCCCATGGAGGCGATGGTCTTCAGATACGTGCTTCTCAGGTTGTCCTGGTGCACAGAGCCTGCCAGCTGTGACTGCCTGGGAAGATGAGACTTCCAATCAGGACAGGGACAGCTGGGATGAAGGTGTATTTGTGTTTTTTCTTATTGCTCAGTGTGTCTACAGCCAGACTCCCCCATGATGTTCTGGGAACAACTGGCTCCATCTTGTGTGATTCTTCTTCTTTGTCTCATAGGGAACGCAGAATATTTTAGAGGAGGAAAGTCACATTAAGGACGTCCTGTCTCGCATTGTGGTGGAGATGATCAAGCGTGAATGGCCTCAGCACTGGCCTGATATGCTGAAGGAGCTGGACACGCTCTCCAAACAAGGGGTATGAAGCACACCTGCCTGTCAGACTTGTCTGTACTCTTCCAGTGGCTCATAAATCTAGGTCTTTTTACCTTATTTCATGGTCAAACAAGCTGGAGTTTTAGCAGATTCATAGGCTGTTGTCAGGTCCCATTATTCCAGGAGATCATGTTATCAGAGATTAAACCATCCTAGTTACTCCTCTCTGGCTGTTCCCCAGACCATGATTTGGCCTTGATCTGTGTGTCTGAGCTGCTCTCTAACAGGCATAATGTTCCTGCTAGACTCATGGGTGTGTTTGTTTGGGACATTAGGAGACACAGACAGAACTGGTGATGTTTATCCTCCTGCGTCTGGCAGAGGATGTGGTGACCTTCCAGACGCTGCCCACCCAGCGGCGGCGGGACATCCAACAAACCCTCACCCAGAACATGGAGAAGATCTTCAGCTTCCTGCTCACTACCCTACAGCAGAACGTCAACAAGTATAGGCGCATGGTAAGAGGCTCCTTCCTGGGAGCCCCGTCAGCACTTGGGGTCTTGGATATGAGTCACACTTTTTGGGCAAGTGAGAGAAGAATCAATCTGAAATCAATTTCTGTAGTTACCCCATAGAGCTCTGCAGTGAGCGTGGAAACTCCCGATGGCTGATGAAGAAGTCTTAAGGTTCAGGAGGCAGCATTGGTGTCAGCAATCTGGATTTGCTAGTGTTGATCACATGAGATGGATGAGAACCTTGCGCTTGGCACTGGGGGCTCAGCTGGCTGGCACTTAGGCATCAGTTTGCTTGATGCACTGTGAGCTATACTGGGGTCTGTTTGGCCCTATTCTCCTCCTAGAGTCAGTTCAGAAACTCCTACCTGTGAATAGATGGTATGGGGTGCTGTTACCTTCCTCTTGCAGATGCCCCTTGTTCTCTTGTAAACAGGGCAGTTTGGGCTCTGCTTTATTACTGATGATACTGGAGATGTGCAGGTTGCTCAAGACATGTAATAATGGCAGATCTTTGCCCCAAGGAGCTTGCAGTCTGATCCAGTGAGAGTGAGATGGAGTTGGGAAGTGAGGGATACAGCAGTGACCAATCCTGAGACAAGCTTCTTATGTGCACTTCTTGTTCCCTATAATGTATTAAAATCTGGAGCCATGCTTAGCATGACAACTGTGGCGTGCAGGTGGAGCAGTGACAGGCTGTATCCTATTTGCCGAGAGGGACATTTCAATCAGCTTCCTTGGCACGTTCACTGGCCACAAAGACCATTCCATGGAGCTGTGTATTTCTTTGTGCTGTTTGTGGTTGAGTCGTGGGGATGGGGAACCCTGTTGCGTTTCGTAGTTCGGTTGAATAAGTTTCCAGGTGAGGTCTGAATTACGATGCTGAGACTTAAGTGTGGGTTTTTCTGCTAACGGTGGAATCCTTCTGATTGGCAAGGTTGGAGCGCCCCAGGAGCGAGATGCCCTCACCACTCCACAGGTTAGCAGATCTTTGAGCTGTTTGTGCACGGGGTGAATTTTGAGGGTTGGGTGTCCAGCTACCAGTCTGCACACTGGATTGAGAGGGAGGGAATTTCCACGCCTGGGAGCTGTACTCTGCAGTGCTGTTAGATATTCAACTGTGGTGTGGTGGGTCTGTACTTAGGCATTTGGGGTACAACTGGGGTGATTTGAGCCATTGCACTGTAAATGTTGACAAAATGGAGTTTCCAAAGCAAAACCTCGCAGCAGAAAGGGATGTTTGCTGTGACCTTTCAATGCCTAGGGTAGCCACCTGAAAATGCCAAGGGCAGGGCAGGCTGTAAAAGGAGAGCAGATTCTCCCAGCACTGGTGGGTGACACTGAAGTCAGGCTTCCCAACCAGCCACAAACAGTGCTTCTGATTCCCCACACTGGTTATCAAGAAGCCAGTATACAAATACACACAGCCCCCTTTACTGCATTTCAGTCTCTGGCTCCCAATCGGCCACTAGGTCCAATAAAGAGACCAGTTATTCAAACTCCATGCTCTTTACCAAAAAGGTTCCCCCTGACCTCAAAGGGTCAGACACAGTACCAGATCAATATAAGTTTGGATCTTACCCAAAATACCACGCTGCCAGCCAATCCTTTAGTAACTAAAACTAAAGATTTATTATAAAAAGAAACAAACAATAAGAGAAATGTTAAAGGATTAAAGCAATCAGACACATACAGTTGATTTGAAAGTCCCATATACATCAGGTTTCTAGAAGAATTGTGAAGTTTGCAGGCTTGTATAGTCCCTCTGGTATACATCCAGTACTTGGATGGGTCTCAGTCGTTTGTTTCACAGTTTCAGTTGCAGATGACTTGATCCAGAGGTAGATAGGTGGCTGAAGCTGAACAGGATTGAAGACAAAATGGATTCTGGGCCTCTGCTTTTTATGTCCTCTGGCCCTTGCCATGCTGCTTGTGGAATTTCACAGGAACCAAAATGGAGTCCAGAGTCATATGAACAAGTCCTGGTGACTCATTAGTTATATCCCTGGTTTCTCCCCCTGGGCCCCTTGCACCTGTGAATGTCTTAATGGCCCACCAAGCAGGCTATTGTTCTGCAGCCATTCTGTCTGGGGTGTGTCCCAGACAGCACAATTTGAAATACAGACATCTCAAACATATCCATAACTTCCGTTACACATATAACACATGAACATAAACATTATCATCTTACTTAGCACATTATAGCCTTTCTAACAGTACCTGACATGGCATATCTTACATGAATTACTATGATTTTGACATACTGATGTCAAACAATATACTAAATGAACCCCCTCCACCCCCCAATCCAGCCAGCATGACACTTGCAATTTCTTTGCATCCAGAAAAACAGAGCATCTACTCAGATCAGACTCTGATGTTGCATAAATTTAGGCTATAAGATGGCACACACAGTGCATTGTTGCTGTTAAGCAGTTAGAGCTGAGGACTGGAAGTCAGGACTCCCGGGTTCCGTTCCTAGCTCTGCCAGTGGCTTGCTTTGTGATCTTGGTCAAGTCACTTCTCCTTTCTAAGCATTAGTTTCATTAAAATGAGGCCACCAATGCTTCCCAGAGGCTATGATCCTTGAATGTAAGATGCTGTAAAAGGACAAAGGCATCTTCTTCCTTGGAAGTTTCAAGGAAGTATTTGAACCCACCCACACACATGCAGAGGAACCAGCTGCCTGGAACGTCTTCTTTCAGATAAGGGAAACTGTGGCTTAACTTCTAGTGGAAAGTCCTGGGGAAGTGGTTGCAATGGCTGGGGGAGTGTCTCGAGCTGGAAAATGTATTGCAGCCTCTTTCACGGGGTATATGTTTACTGATGCTTCTCGTGGCTGCACCCTCTTTGAATGAGCCACGGACTGCCCAGCAGTGGCTGGGAGGAGATGTGCATGACAGCAGCTCGCTTACTGTCTCTTGTTTTCTTTTCCAGAAGACTGACCTGGCTCAGGAGCCAAAGGTGGGTACGGCCAGGGGAGGCAGTGCAGACTGAGGCTGGTTAGAACCAGACTCGGGTTTCCATGCCGCAGCCTCCAAGTTGCTATTTATACTTTGATTAATTACCTAACAGGGTGGAAAGGAGGAAACGGCTCATTTCAAGCAGCCCTGCCTTGGGAGGAAAGAGAGGAAATGTTAGGGCTGCAGGCAGAGAATAACCCCCTTCAGAACTGATGTTTTTAGCCTGAGGACTTTGCTCTCCATCCCCTACCACCTCAGTTACTTTCCCAGAGAAGGGCACATCAGAAAGTAGTTGCTGTCATGTAATGCATGGAGAAGTCAGCTGTGACCAAGACATGGATTGCTCTGCATCTTGGCCAGAGGCAAAGCTCTGCACTGAGAGTGTTTCTGTAGAAAGCTGCTCTGGCTCTGAACTGTTGATTACGGTCTCCTTACAGGCCCAGGCAAACTGCCGTGTTGGGATAGCAGCACTTAACACCCTGGCGGGCTACATTGACTGGGTGGCTATGAGCCACATCACAGCAGATAACTGCAAACTTCTGGAGATGTTGTGCTTGCTCCTGAATGAACCTGAGCTCCAAGTGGGAGCAGCAGAGTGCCTTCTGATCGCTGTCAGCAGGAAAGTGAGTTCCTCCTCATGACCCTCCCTAATCTCCTCACTGACCCCTCCTGCCCTCCGCATTCCCCCCTCACTCTGGGTTTATCATGTTGAGCAATGGTAATGTTACTCCTTTATCTAAGCAATGAAAAGTCACCTGCCCCTTTGGCTGCCTGGGCTCCTGAGTGACTTGAGTGGATGCTTCCCCAAGACAATGGGCAGAGCAGTTTCTGGAATCCATCCAGGCCCTATTTTGTCTGTCTGCCCGTCCATACAGCTTTGAAGTTTCAAATCTCTGCTTGAACAAATAATGTTAGCTCATTGTTAACCCCTGCTGTTCCCAGTGCTCTTTACTGCAGAAGAATGTTGGGGTATTGCCATCCAGCCATAAGAACCTAGTAGGTTTTTGCTGAAACAGCACCATAGAGATGTGCCCTGTATGTTCTGCTGCCATGCCCACCCAGGGTGTGTTTATCCCAGATCAGTGGCACAAGCTCAGTGCTCACAAGCAACCCTGCATAACAAACCAGTCCAGCTGCCCTGCAGCAACAAGCCAGTATGCAGTGGAAGAAGAAATAGGCCTATAAGGACCAGTTTTTCGGTTGAAGGCACCCAAAGGGGTTGCTGGAGAAAACACCTTTAAACTCCACGAGTTCTTTAGTTTCTTGTTACATTCCACCACTGAGCAGAACAAAATGCAAGTCCTCAAATGGTAGCGCAGGTAGTGACCTGTCAGCCCCCTCACTGATGAGATGAGTGTTGGCAGTCAAGTGTTTTGACCCGTGTTTCCTTCCCTTTATGTTTAGGGGAAGCTGGAGGATCGGAAGCCCCTGATGGTCTTATTTGGAGATGTTGCCATGCACTACATACTCTCTGCTGCCCAGTGAGTACTGTTCTAGCTGCTGTGGGAGCACATCGTGGCCTTAAGTGGAAACTGGCTGCGGCTGGCCTGTATTAATAAGTATCTCCCCGCCCCAAAGCTGCAAAACTAAAATTGATCTCAGCACCTGTTCCCGTCACAGCTTTGGCTCAAGGATGGATAGAGTGCTCAGCCTCGTACCATCAAGTGCTGCCTATCAAATCATTGCTGTGCACAAATCCTGAATGTGGACAGTGTGCAGTTATGGTCTGGCCTGACTGCAGCAAGCAGGCGTTGGAGCAGGGGAGGGTAGAAAGTGTTACTTCTCCAAAACTTGAAAAGCCAACGGTTTTCCTGAGCCCCATGATTTAAAAAGAAGCTGCTCAGGGTAACTCCCAACTTCCCAAACCCTTTTCTTTTGGCCTGAGACCGATCAGGAGGTACTGGGAGAAAGTCCAAAGGGTTTAGACTAGAAATACATCTAATCTTGGTTGGATCCCCTTATTCCAATAACTTCAGTAATGGTGAAGGGAACCCAACCCATCCCAATTTACTACAGCATGCATAATCCTGACCTGCCCTTTCCCTTCTCCCTCCCTTCCAGGACAGCAGATGGAGAAGGTCTGGTAGAGAAGCATTATGTTTTCTTGAAGAGACTTTGCCAGGTCTTGTGCGCTTTGGGCAGTCAGCTGTGCGCATTAGTGGTGAGTCCTCTACAAACACTGGAAGCAGTTCTGATAAAGCTGTCTTTCACAGGGATGACCGAGTATGGATACCATGGATTCCATGATTCTAGTTTGTACCATTGATGTGGACAGCTCCACTTCTTTCCCCTTAACAGTGGAGGGAACAGAAAGGGCCTTGCATGCAGTGAAACCTGGAAAATGTTTGCTGCCAACTCTTCTAGGGATGTACTAGGAACTTCGAATTTTGGATTTTCCTCTGACTGCGCCAAAGAGGGAGTTTATCAAGAGTGGTCATATATCAAGGGAGGCTGGAGAATGTTTATGGAAAGACCAATTCAGCAGGTTGCAGAGAAACTGTGTGATGGAGTAAACTCAAAAGGGATTGGGGAGGAAGGAAAATCTTAAACCACTTGAGAAGCTAGACTTAACAAGAAGCAGCTATAGGCAGGGCCGTCCCTGGGGGTGCGGGGCCCAGGGAAAATCACATTCCTTCCCACGGTCACCGGGGATGACTGACTGGCAGCAGTGCACACCTGGCCTCGATTTGCACGGGCTGCAGATCACGGCCAAGCTGAGCTGCTCCTGCCACTGGGTCTGGGTGAGCGAGGGAAGCATGCAGGGGGCGGTTGTTGAACCGTCAGTGACGTGTGCGGGGGACACAGCGTAGGCACACTGCAGCACAGACTCTCCCTCTCCCACGGGGTGGGGGCGAGGAAGGGGTTCACTGATGGGTGCGTGCAAAGAGCTGTAACACATCATCACGGTGTTGTAGCATGGGGGCGGTCACCCTGATTCTCCATACCCTAGGGACAGCTCTCGCTATAGGAAGTTTAACTACCTCAGGCTAGGGTGCGTGCCAGCTGATTTCACTCACTGTTATGAGGGAGGGCAACCTTGGCTATTAATCCTTAGCAAAGCCTGCTGTGAGTGGCACCCTCCAGGGGTGGCAAGTGACAGGAAACCCCACAGAAAGCTATGCTGCAAGGGAAATCCTGAGAAGAAGAGCTCCAGGGAAGGGAGCACTCAAGACAGCACTAGGTCGCAGAAAGAATTGCTACATCTCTGGTCTCCTTTTTCCTTCCATTTCTGGGGTGGTCAGGTCATCCTGCCCTTTCCCTGCCCCCCAAGTGAATGCCTCATGATGGATTGGGTGTTGTGGAGTGGTTATAACTGTTTCCAAGCTGCTCAGAGTCCATCCTTTTCTCCTGAGCGTGGCCACTGTCCCCTTGGCACCTCCAGTGCAGGTTATGGGAACTTGGTGCTCCTTGAGCTGCAGCAGTTTCAGCACACAGCTATTTTTTAGCTCTTATGCTCTGGCTTGTCTGTCTCTAGCACCTTGTGCTTCTGGTTTCCAAATGGTGCTGCCACCCATCTTCTCTTAACAGGGCTCGGATTCTGACGTGGACACACCAGCCAACCTTGGGAAATACCTGGACTCGTTTCTAGCTTTCACAACCCATCCCAGCCAGGTAGGTGAAAGGAAGAGGCGGCTCTGAGTGCAGTGTGTGCAGTTAATGTCGGAGGCTGTGTCTCTCCTGCTGCAGAGGGAATCTGCTCATGTCTGCTACGTTTTCCAAGAGCCAGCCTGTTTTTCAACCTCTCCATTTTCTCCTCTGAAAATATGGACAGCAATGTGGTCTGTGCTGCACTGCCATCCAGTGTCCCAGCACAGCATAGCCTGACAGATTGTTAGTGGAGAGCAGAAGTCTCAGAGGCTGGAGCAAACCCTGGTATTTGCTTGGTGGGAGACTCTTTCCCGTTTGGTCTTAAGTCTAGTGTAGCTTGGCAGTTTTGGCTAAGCCTGGAAGGTGCATGGCCTGGATTGGGGGGTCATTGTAGCTTGCCATTGCCCTTTTAGCACAAAGATTCAAGCTTCTGCACCAGAGAGCCCAACCCTGTTGAAACTTTTGTTCTTTCTCCTTCTTTTTCCCCCCAGTTCCTGCGCTCTTCCACTCAGATCACCTGGGGAGCCCTCTTTCGGCATGAAGTCCTGTCCCGTGACCCTCTGCTGTTGGCTATGATCCCCAAGTACCTTCGTGCATCTATGACTAACCTAGTGAAGGTATGGAGGAGCTCTGCTCTGCTGAATATGAGCAGGTGGTGCCTAGGTGAATGTTCCATCCTGGTAATGGTGGAGAAGCTGGGTATTTTGACACAGCAGTGTAGTAGAGCATCATCTCCAGGCTGCAGGGTAGCAGTCCTGACTGGAAGCTTACAGTTCTTTAGCTTTTCCCATAGTATGAGCCCCCTTGGACCTGATGCTTAGGCAGAGGTTGGTAATTTCTCCACTCCCTCCCTCACCAAATCCCTTCTCTTTTCCAGGTGGGCTTCCCCTCTAAAACAGACAGCCCCAGTTGTGAGTACTCTCGCTTTGACTTCGACAGTGATGAGGACTTCAATGCCTTCTTCAACTGTAAGTCACCGGGGACCTCCTGCTACCTCTGTCTGAGGTTTGCAGTCTTCCCCTCTCTCTCACAGAGCTGGGGGTTCCTAGTCTAGCATAATGCTTGCCCCCTCAGCTCGGCAATGGGCTTCACTTGCTCACATTGCTGCCCCAGCTCTTCCTGCTTGTTTTGTGCTTGGTGAACTTCTTGGCATTCTCCTATGGCAGCCCAGGAGTTCAGTTCTGCTTTCCACCTGCTGGCCAAGAGGAAGGCTTTGCTGAGCCTTAATTACTTGGTGTCTGAGGAAAATGCTTCCTCAGTCAGACATCCAGGGTAATAAGGGGAATGAAACTGACTGTACACAATGACTTGGACAGGAACCAGGCCTGGAGGCAAGGATCCTGAAGAAGGGAGGGTTTAGCTAAGGCATTAAATTTTATTTCCCAAAGTAAAGCTGTTCTGACCCGTGCTATCCTACTAGTTAATCTATCACCAGGATATTTGAGCTCACCCTGCACAACTCCACTGCCAAAGCAGCAGCCGCAGATGTTCCCAGCTTTGGAAAGGTGAAGAGCGACCCTGAGGGGAGAGCCATTTCTAATATCTGAACCGGACTCCAATTCTCTTGGCAGCTTTCCGTGCCCAGCAGGGGGAGGTGATGAGGATGGCCTGTCGCCTGGACCCAAGGACTGGCTTCCAGATGGCCGGGGAGTGGCTGAAGTACCAGCTGGCAGCTCCTGTTGATATTGGACTCATGAACTGTAAGTTGCCTGAAGAACAGGAGAGACAAGAGGCTCAGACTCCTGTTGGAGCCCAAAACAAGTTTTTGTGTGTGTCTTTTGAAGCCACCTCTCTTAAGATTGTCCAGGGTTCCAAGTCAGGCTTTCCAAGGTCTCTGCAGGAAAAATCCCTCACTGCTTACTGAAATAGCCCCTGGTCCGGAACATGTGGCTGACAGGAAAGCTCCTTCCCTTCCCTGGTTCCTCTCACTTGTATCTAAATGGAAGATGGGTCACTTTCCCATGAAAACAATTTCAAACCGAAAGGCCAGACTTGACTGGATTTGTCTTCCCTCTAAAATCTGGCCAATCTCTGTCCTGAGAAATCCAAACATATCTGCCTCGCAAAGGACTCTGTCACTGTTATCGCTTCTCCACGCAGGCCACTTGCTGCCTTTAAAGCCCCATTTAGTTGAGGTCCTTTTCCAGGTGCCATTGGTGCCAAGCCTGGGCATTCAGCCCCTTCCTTTGTTTTCCTTCTGCCATGGTTTGTTGGAAGCACTTCCTCTTGTGTCTCAGGGATGTTGTTTGTGATTCAGAAGCCTCCGCCTCAATGACAAAACAAACAGTCTTTGAATACCATTTAGTACCTCCTGCGCTTGCCTGCCAGAAACCTTCCCCCTACTGGCAAAGGGAATAGAAGGAAAGGACAGAAGCACTCATTAATGGGTAGTTAAAACATCCAGTAAGGTTTCCCTGAGGGCTTTCCAGGCTGGCATTGTGCTTGAGAGGAAAGGGGAAGCTAGACTTCTCCAGTGTCACAGGAGCGCCAACGATCTTCTCTTCTTTTCTCTCCACTCACAGCTAAGACTGGGGAAGGTCTCTGCTCCATCTTCTCTCCTTCCTTTGTACAGTGGGATGCTATGACTTTCTTTTCGGAGAGCATCATCAGCCAGATGTTCCGGACACTGGATAAGGAAGTACATACCCTCTAACCTCTGTTTTCAAGGTTTCTTTGTTTTTGATTGACATGGGAGTTTGCTGGCTATGTTGCCCTTCATACAGAATGTAGAAAAAAGTGCTAGCTTGCAACAGCAAAATACAGTAGCGCTGAAACTACAGCTGTTGAGTGAGGTCATAGTTGCATTTGGGAGTGGTGATCTTGTTAGGTAGGTCGGGCCAGTCCCACTGGAGCTTTGAATGTCAGAAAAGTGCTTTGGATCTATGCACTATTTAGTGAGGAGCCAGTGCAGTGATTAGGGTCCCAGGTGATTTATTCACAGCAGCCTGTATTGTTGGAAGAAAGAGTCTGTTTTAAATGGTAGTGCTCAGATTTTATTATTCAAATCAGATTCTGTTTATTGCACACCCAGTGGGAGAGAAATGTAAACAGCAAAAGATGAGAAAAATGCAGCTTCTCTCTGCTGTTTGCAGTGCAGCAGCTGGAAAATCACAAATCACATGATCTTTATTAGCCATTTAGGGACTGACCAATTTTTAATCAGAGTTGGGCTGCTTGGGCACTTTAGCTTGTCATTCCAGTCACAGCGAAGAATTGCAAGGGTGGTTGTGTGCGGGCTGGTTAAGCCTGAAACTTGTTAGACAGGAGGCAAAAGGAGAGCTGGGGAAGAGATGGGTGGAAGTGGACACCTTCGAGAGTCAGTAAGAGTAGGAACCTCGGGTTGTGACATCCATAGAGATGGTGATGCTCTCTGTTCCCTCTTTCTTCCAGCAGCAATTTCACATAACAGGCACGTGGGTTAAAATAAGCTTTGCCACTTTTCACCCACTTGAGAAATGGAAGACTTCACCCAAGTGTGCTGTTCAACACAGCAGCTCCCTGGTCAGATCCTGGGAGGAGACATTGGAGTGCTGGCTACATGTCACATCTCTCACTGTTGCTTTCTTTCCTCTTCCCATTTTGTCCTTGCAGGAGATCCCAGTGAATGATGGCATAGAGCTGCTGCAGCTTGTCCTGAACTTTGAAACAAAGGATCCTCTCATCTTGTCCTGTGTGCTCACCAATGTCTCTGCACTCTTCCCATTTGTCACCTACAGGCCAGAGTATCTACCCCAAGTCCTCTCCAAGGTATAGACCAGGGCTTCTCAACCTTTTTCTTTGAGGCCCCCCAACATGTTATAAAAATTCTAGAGCCTGGCAGGTGCAGGGTTGGGGGCTTCTGCTCGCAGACCCCTTGAAATGGCGCACGGACCCTCAGGGGGCTGTGGACCCCCAGTTGAGAACTTCTGCTGTAGAATACTCTTTAATCAGATAGCCTCTGAGTGGAGTATTAGTACCACATGGCCCTTACATATTTTAGCTAATCCTCATGACGCTCCTACAAGAGAAATTATCCCACCTTTTAGAAATGGGATTAAAACTGAAGCACTGAAGTGAAGTGACTTGCCCAAAGATGGAGGGAATCAGTGGAGGAGTCAGATAACCTGGATTTCTCGATTCCCAGCCCTAGACTCCAACCACTCAATGACACACTCTGTCTCAATAAAAGCTTTATCTTATATCAAGGCCTCAGTGCACTGGGAATTCATCCCCTCCTCAATAAAGGAGTTTCCACTGGCTTGGTGAAGTCACACCAAGATCCTTGTGCCTAGTGTTCCAGAGTGAATGCCAGATGTTGGCGAATGACTGACTCTTTCCTTGTCCCACAGCTATTCACCTCTGTCACTTTTGAAGTTATAGAAGAGAGTAAGGTAAGTCCATACTACTTGGCCACAAAATGCTTTAGTTAAGGCTGTGATTCTGTCACGGAGGTAGCGGAAGTTACAGATTCCGTGATTTCCAGAGACCTCTGTGAAATTATGCTCTTCAGCTTCTGCCCCGGGCAGCAGGGCTGAAGCTGTCAGTTTCTGGCGGTTGCAGGGAGCTCTCAGCCACCACGGGCGGCGAGGGTCCCAGAGCTCTCAGCAAGGGGGGCAGTTCTCAGTTGCCGTGGAGGGACCCAGGTCCAAGCCACTGCTGGCAGAGGCCCTCCCTAACCCCCAACTGCCGCCACCATAGGAACCCCCCAGCCACTGTGGGCAGCAGAGACCCAGTGATGACAGGGATCCCCCCCACAGCTCTCAGCCACTGCAGGGGACCCCGCAGCCCAGGCCTGCCATGGGTGGTGGAGGACCCTACAGCCTTCAGCCACAGCCTCAGCTGACAAACCCCACAGACTCCAGCTGCGGGCAGAAGTGGACACTAGAGCCCTGAGCTACCAAGGGGGAGCTTGGAACCCCAGAGCTGAGGGGACCGGGCTGGCTATGATTGCTGGGCCCTCCCCCTCCCTCAGTGGGGCTAGGACTTCAGTGATGCCCACAGCCTTCCCCTCCCCCCATTATTTTTAATAAAAGTCACAGATAGGTCAAGAGTGCCTGTGCATTTGTGTGCACTGGCCATGATGTGTCTGTGACTTTTCTAAAAATAACTGTGACAAAATCTTAGCCTTAACTCTAGTACTTGCTTCTGGTGTGTCCTCTTTGAGAGGCACACTGAGGCCTGAGACAGAGTTTAAAATTGCACTGCAATTCACTTCTCAATCACAAACCTGTCCTTGGGTACCTAGACACTTAAATCCCCTCTTCACTGTCTTAGCCAATAAGCCTTGGCTGATGGAAGCTTGGGAGGCATTTAGTGTGAAATTCACCTCCATGAAACAGTCCAGGATATAATCCACTTGGGTATTTGTGTAGGAGACCTCTACTTGGGAGTGAATTTCACTCGCTAGCCAAGCATACCCTTCAGTGGTTGGCGTGTGTGTGGCTGTGGTTGGTGTTGGTATGGCTGCTACCCCAGGGTACATGCTGGGAACTGTAGCACAATAGATTAGTTGCATTTTCATCCCAGGAGTTGAATTGGAGTCCAGTGGTTTTGGCTTGCAGTGACTCCTCTAGGAATTGGCCATCAACTGAACCCTGATGTCCACAGCTCAGAAAAGTATGTTAGTGGATTTGGCCCTGGGGAGAAGGCCTTGCGTCTGTCTGGATTTTGTAGCTTGACCCTGAATTTTGTTGTCTGTCCAGGCCCCAAGAACTCGTGCAGTGAAGAATGTGAGAAGACATGCATGCTCCTCAATCATAAAGATGTGTCGGGACTATCCTCAGCTTGTCCTGGTACGTACACAAAACTCTCTTCCAGGGAGCCACTGCCCCATCTTCAGCTGCATTTCTTCACTTCCTGTGCATCAATCCCTTCTTATTTTTCCAGGAAGACTCTCCTTATTTTTACGTGGATGTGACTTTAGAGCAGAGATATTTCTGCTGCACAGATAACCAAGCAGCTTTCTTGAGTGATAGTGATTTTTTTAAGTAAATTGCAGTAGCACACACAGGCTCTGGTCTGTACCTAGACCCTGTTGTGCTGGCCCTGTGCAGATATACAGTAAGGCACAGTCCCAGCCCCACAATTTACAATCTAAGATGCTGATCAACATCTGAAATGGGGAAAGGAGACATTCAAGTCTATAACCATTTTATAGACACACTTGCTATATTTTATATATTGTAATATCAGTTGTCCACTTAGTTGAAGCCATTAGCCCTGGCTGATCTCTTAGATCTTGCATCAGAAGTGGGTCAGGAGAAAGGATGTGAAGGAGCCATTCGGGGAGCATAGAAGAGAATATAAACACTGGTCACTCTCTCTTTGATCCCACCAGGTTAGTCTCTTCTACTAGCTTTGCTTAACCAGCAAGCCCACAGACTACTGGCAATTCTGGGCTCTTGGCTCCAACATTGCCGATATGAGATTGTTAGGGGGCATTGTCAACCTGTTTAAGGCAGGAAACTGGTGGTTCGAAGGATAATGGATGACATTCTGCTCTTCTGGAGGAACCCTTCATGTCCTGGAGGCATAGCAGCTGTCACTCACTTTGTGGCTACAGATGAGTCTCCACTTTGTGGCGAAACACAAGCTGCTGCTTTGAAGGTGCTAATTGGGGTCATTGAGGATTTCGGCACAGCCGCCAAGGAAGAGGGGTTTGTCATCATCCATCACAAAGGCAGTGGACATTCCTTGATGCTTGTACTGGCTTGTGTGCTTCTTCCTTGACGCTTGATTTGTTAGTAGAGTGGGCAAGTGAAAACTGAACCGCTGCAGTGAGGATAGCCTGTTTGCTTGGACATTCGGGTCTTTTTGGTTAGACTCACAAGGGTGGGAGCAGAGAGCTGGAAAGTCCTGGACTTTGACATTTGAGTGCCCAGAGACCAGCTCACTTCCTTGCCATCCATGGAGGACTAGAGCGATTTGGGGTTTAGAACATGCTGCCATGGTACAATCAGCTGGAGCAGCAGTATCTATCCTGACCTCAAACATTATTTACCACAGGCAGTGGAGGTTGTTGGAGTAACCTGGGGGAGGAAGGGAGATAGAGGGGCAGGGTAGAAACAAGGCTCTGTCAGGCTGAAGGAAGAGGTTTGAAAGATCAGGGCAGGCAAGTGAGCCCTTGAGGGGGACAAGGAAGATCAGAACAGGCCCCATTTGTCCAGCTATTTCCTGCATCTTGTGTGTGGGAATATGTACCAGTCTGTCTCTGCCCCCCAAAAGTGAGTGCAGCAGCACCAGACAGGTATCCCTAGGCCAAGTGGGTGAGTGACCGTGTCCTGCTGCGGGCTTTGTTCCAGCCTAACTTTGAGATGCTGTATAACCACGTGAAGCAGCTGCTGTCCAACGAGCTGCTCCTGACGCAGATGGAGAAGTGTGCCCTCATGGAGGCCCTGGTCCTCATCAGCAACCAGTTCAAGGACTACCAGCGGCAGAAGGTTTTCCTGGAGGAGCTCATGTCTCCGGTTGCCAGCCTGTGGCTCTCTGAAGAGATGCAGAGGTACAGGGTTCCTGTTAACTGTTCCTGAGCTACAGCTAAAGATGGGGCAGAGATTCCAGAGCTAGCATGTGCCTGCCTGTAGAGAACATGTGCACCAGAGGAGCATGGCTTTGTGCCTAGCGGCCTCCTGCATTTGCCAACCACAAGCCCTCTGTACTCTTAAGAAATTTGGCCACCATTTGAGTCCCTGCTTATAATCCAGGAGATGGAAAAACCTGCCTGGTGTGGAGTATATCTAACCAGCACATGTCGAGAGCTCAGAGAAGGGGATGGGGTCACAGCACGCTCCATACCTCTGCAAAAAGGGGAGTCAAAATGCCCCCTGCATTACCTCTGGGAGAAGCCATGTGAGCAAAGTTGCTGTCCTCTGCCTGGCGAAGCCGCCACGCAGCAGTACCACTGAGCTTTGGAAGGTGCAAGAGGGCTTCTCTGGAATATTCCTTAATGGATTTGAAAGAGGTTCTGGGCTGGGGTGTTGGGCGTGGATTGTGCCTGGGGATATTTGGAGAGGGATGTGTTGGCTTGCTTCTGCAATTCTGGGCCAAGTCAGCAGAGCTCGACTCAGAAAAGCAGACTACAGCTCGGGTTCATGCCATTCCCACCAGCCTGTCCTGATTGCGGGTCACTTGGCGTTGTTGAGGCCTTGTGAACAGCATGGGGGCCTGTTTCATTAAACTGAAAGGGAAAGCTAAGTGCAGTTGTTCGGGGCAGCTGCCTCCCAGGGTCACCTTGAGTTCACCTTTCAGACGAATTGACTGATTGGTGAATGGAATTTTGACGGTCTGTGCTGAGACATCAAATGCCGTACTCGGCTTGAAGTTCTGCAGTGCTGCTGGTAATCCCTGGCTTGTTTGTTTCCACCCTTCAGAGTCCTATCCGATCCTGAAGCATTCATCTCCTACGTGGGTGCTGATAACAAAATCACTGATCCCATCCTGGAAGATCCCAGTGGCCTGAACCGCTCGAGAGTGAGTATCCACTGCCTGGGGAGGCTCGGTCTCCAGAAAGTGGCAAGTGATTCCTCTGCATCGGACACATGCTCACCTATTCTGCCTTTTGGATAGGGCCTTGTGCAAGACCTGTTCTAAACATGCGCCTTTTGTTGGACCCAGATCACCACGTCGTTCACGCTACAGAATGGCGGATGGCTTCTGACTCTAGCTCTGGTGGACGTGGGTCACGTAAGAGAAGCAGGCTCAGCAGGGTCATGTCTCCCGTTCCCCCTTCCCTGTGTGACATATAGAATTCTGAGATGATCTGTAACCTGATCAGGCAGGAGTCTCGATGTATCCCTCGCGTGGGGTTTTGTAAACCTTTATACCTGGTATAGCTCAGGTTCTGTTTGGAGCAGTCTGTTTTGTGGAAGCAGCTGAGCTAAGGTTGGATGCTTCGGGTAATGTGGCGCAGTGATCTGCGATTCCCACGTGAAGCACTCTAAAAAGCATGAGACTGAGCCTGTGTGGCATGGTGTGTAACTCAAGTACTCGCTGGGAACCTGTGTTGTATGAGCTGCTAGCTGCAGGATGTTCTCGCTACAGACTGATAGTTGCTGTCTTCGGGGTTGTGGCAGATGTTGAAATGCCAATGGCAGGGCTCTGCTTGTGATGGACACTAATGGAGTTTTAGGCAGTTGCAAGGACAGGGAGCTTCTGGTCAGTTCATGATGTGTGCAGGAGTTGAGACAGTGGTGACTTAAACATTTCCTTTTAGAGGGTGCCCCGCGTAGTCATTTGGACTCCGCGAGACCTTCTGCATTGACACTGGGTCCAGTAACAAGCCCCTGTGCTACTTCTGCATGCCAAAGGGCTATTGCAAACCCTGGAAGGTATCAGGATAGCATGTGGGATCTTCTCATGGGCACGTTCCCCTCAGAATTGGGCAAGCGGAGTGCCATCCCACTGAGCATCCCAGGAGAAGGGCCAGGGGGAGAGGGTTCTCTCTGGCCTTCTGCTGCTTTTGCTTGTGCCCTTGCTAAGAAGAGTTCTCTCCATGTCTTTTGTTTTGCTGTAGATAAGCTTTTGCGTGTACACCATTCTGGGAGTTGTGAAACGGGCTCGTTGGCCCACTACCCTGGAAGAGGCTAAGGCCGGAGGATTTGTGATCGGGTGCATGCCCAGCGGCAATCCGATCTACCGTAACCCCTGCACTGAGCAGGTCCTGAAACTTCTCGACAACTTGCTCGCTCTCATAAGGTGGGTCGAGTTGACGTGACGCCAGTTGTGCTGACTAAACAGTCTCTTGAAGTGAAACTTCCATGTACGTTGTGTGCTCTGAGCGTGTCCTCCCATTGAAGCCAACGGGAGCACAGGCTTGGTCACCTGCACCAGTCCTGCTCCTGGCTGTTCTCAGCGGGGAATGGGACTGGGGAAACTGAGCCTTCTCCACACTCACAGCCCTGGCCCACGGGATTCCATTCCAGCCAATGGGAGCTCAGGCTGGGGTTGCCTCCTCCACCTCCACTTCTGCCTGGAAATGTGTCCAACCTAAAGCTGCTTCCCTGACTAACCAAGTGTTTCTCCACTAACATCTCTGCTCTGCCCTCAGCCCCCACCAGGCCACCTCTCCAGTCACCACCAGAGCAGGGCCGGCTCTCATGGCGTCCAGGGGGAATTTGCTTTGTTCTCTCGCCAGTACTAAGTTGAGCTTCTTTGATTGCTGAGTGTGAATTCTGTCTGCCTGAAGCATGATCTGCCATTGAAACCAATGGGGGCTCACGCTAAGGCTCTTTCTGTGCCTGGCAGTGCCACCTCTCCGTGTACCCACTGGGAGTCTGCATCGTGTGTCTGCAGATTGGCCGGGGTTGAGGTGAGATAAAGGTCATTCAGGTTGGGAGGAGTATTTCTGAATTGTGCAGTTCCCTCCCCCAGCAATGCAGTGTTTCAGAGAGTGTCAGCTGTCTGAGCTACCCCTCGGTGAATTCTCTGTGGCTGCCGACACGGCTGGCTCTGAACCACGTGTTGGCCAGTGATGTGTGTCATGTAGGAGACTGTCCCCTCTTCACTTTCTCTCACTGGAGCTGGGTGGCAGTTGGCAGGTGGGAAGTGTTTTTAATCCCCACGTAGCTTTTCAGCATTCAGATCCATGGGGTGAGGACCATGTAGGGCTCTGACTAGCCAGGGACTTCAAAAATGAGTCATTGACCAAATCAGGACAGTGCTGCTTCCATTGTGAAGGGGGCGAAGGGGAGGCGTATATAGTCTTGACCCACTCAAGCAAATAAGGATGCTTCAGTTGATAGCACTTCAGCCTGTTGTCAATGTTGAGCTGTCCAGTTGCTATTGATGTGGCAGGGCCTGCCATGGTAAATGAGATTTGCCTTTCACTCGTGAAGCTTGAAGATCCCATGGGTCAGTTCTTGTGCAGGTTGTAAGCTCTCTAGGCCGAGGCGGTCTCATGTTGAGTCTCCTGGGTGCTGAGCACTTTGTCTGTGAATGTTTACATGGCATCGTATCGATACAATCCAGTAAATCAGTGTCCGAGTGAGCATTCCCCATCCTTGAAGCAGGTTGGTGGCCGAGGCTGAGTGAGCTGTTCGCCCCCACGGTCACCGCACTGCCAATGCCTAGCTTATTTAGGATACCTGTGTGAGAAGCCTGGAAAACTAAATTCCACCCTTGTATGTCAGCAAACTCCCATTGTATTGTTTCTAAAGAAGCAGAAGCTCCAGGACTACTCCTTAACAGGAATGTGCACATAACATGCTTTGTTGCTAGTGCTGTGGAAGTGGCTCCTATGCTGTTTTCTGGGGTGATGCACCAGTGTTACCAATAAGACTTTTCTGTCGCGTACTGTTGGGACCACCGGTTTTAGGCATGTCTGAGAAGCAGATTGGAACATATTGGAGTGGCTTGCATTCCATCCTCAAAGGCGCCCTCTCTTTCCCAATGGAGTTCTCCGTGCTGGTGAATTGAATGGTTGAGATATTGAAAGTGACCAGCCCCCAGCCTTGCAACTTACTTTGCTGAGCATGGGAGGTGAGGCCCAACTCTCTATGACACCCCCAGCATGCAGGAGGCAGGGATTTCTCTGTGGTTGCTCTAGATTTGAAAAAGAGCCGTACATGAGCAGCTCTGGAGCTGCCAGGAAAGGGTAGAGCTTGTGTTGTGCTTCTCTCTGGAGTTGTTTCTGCTCTCCCAGAATGTATTTCCCCTGCACTGGTCTCCTAGGGTATCTGTTAATGTGGACGGCACAAGGGGCTGTGAGGTCTGGAGAAGACCATGTGAATGTGTGTGGCTGCCTTGAGTGGCAATTGCAGGTTCAGGACAATAGCTGCCTTATTGTTGGGATCAGTCCCTGCTCAGAGCGCTGTGCCAACAGGCCAGCTCTCTGGGAGAATCAGCCAGCTCCTGCATGGTTAATGTGCTGCTGAGTAGAAGTGGCTTATGCTAGGGGCTGGGAGCTCCTGCAGCTTGAGAGCGACTGGATCGGCGGGAGGCAGCCACACAAAGCCTCCTGAGCAGCTGAATTGAACTGTAAGTAAAGAAGCCCCTGTGGTGTGGGACTGTTCTCCAGTGTAAATGGTTGTGCTTACCCTTCTCTGGGTTTCTTGCCTGGGCCTTTGTGCCATGGCTGGGAGTAGAGGCTGTGAAAACAAATAAGTCATTCGGTCTGCACTAAGGTAAGTAGTATGTGGGAAAGCTCTCAGGGAGATGAAGCTCCTCAGCTTACATGGTAAATGGGTAGCTCCTCCAAGGCAGTCAGCATGCAAGCTGAGGGGCATAGATAGTGTATTGTAACCTCAGCTGGCCAGTTCTTTTGTGCCTGACCTAACTTGCTGTCTTGCTGGTTGTGTGAATATTTGTTGAATGGGCTTGAGATTGCTCCATTAATTACATGTTGCTTGCAGCTTGTTGGCCAATAGTTTCCCTCGTCCTCTGTGGTATTTCAGTTTATCCAGCTGCTTTTGGCTTATGGCTATCTTTATTTCCTTCCTGGGTTTGAGCCTGAATAACAGTGCCCTCTGGCCTTGGACATGATCTCTGACTTTGGAGAAAGGGAAGTTACCCGGAAGCACAGTTTCCTGGAGTCAGCAGCTGCACAGATTGACTCACTCAACATCTTCCGTGCCTGGGATCTATTCATGTTGCATTAGAAACAGACCAAACAGGGTTATCGTGTGCCCTGCACAGCCACAGGGCTCTTTCTGAATCCATCTTGACTATATTTTTTTTTTCCCCCAACATGGATTTCTGGGAGGCTCTGAAAGGCCCGTCCTCTGGCCCAGAAGACTAACTCTCTCAACGCTGGAGACAGTGCCTTGCCTGTTGAGCAGAGCTGTAACTGTTTCTCTGAAAATATAGCCCTCATGCCCTGTGTCATGTCGTTTCCCTGTGTCTTTCCTGTATTATAAATGTGTCTATTTGGAATGTCATTTTCCATGTTTTATTTGGTGCTGAATTCCCCAAAGGCCTCTTTGCCCCCTTGATTATGTTCATTGATCACAAGTGGGGCTGAGAATTTTGATCTTGCCATACACAGTGGCTGCATTCCACCATGCACAGTGTCTGTGATTTCATGGGGAGCAGCAGATCAGCCCCTCATGTAGCCTCAGCTACTGCTGTAGCTTTGCCAAGCCATTAGCCAGGGGAGATTGACCTTTATCTGACTGAGCATCAGCTCATGCCTTGGCCTCTGATATCCCGGAGGTCAGACTACATGATTTCGTGGTCCCTTTTGGCGTAAAACTCTGACTCATGCAGCTGTACTCCCAGTTTAAGAAATTGTTCTAAGATAGGACCCGAGACAGAGAGCTGTGAGATGTGATACTCTAATCCTCACAGGACTGGCTAGACAACATCTTTGGTCAGACCAGTAATGTTCCGAAGCCACCCCGCAGGACTAACGGCCAGTCCGTAGTCCTGAGTTTGGAGTGCTACGATATGGCTTAGCATCCAACCACACATCCCTCTGCTCCAGCTTTTATTAGCATGAAACAGGCTGGAGACACACCCTAGGTGACTGTTTAAAGATGATGAAGCCCCTTTGGCTGGTTGTGCCACAAGGCACTGCATAAGTCTCTGACAGAGGTGTGTAGCGCTTTCTGAGCCTGTAGGGCAGCATTTCCCAGCTTTTTTTTTTTTTTTTTTTGAGAACCGAATCCTTGTCTATACAAACACTTAATTTTCAGCAAGCAGGGGTGTAAATCTACCCCGCAGTAGCCGGCCACACACTAAATGCCCATGTGGCCTCTGCTGCCTGGCAATAGAAGTTCTGTGGTGCACTTTGATCTGTTTGCATTTCAAACTGGCCTAGATCATAGCACACCAGGGAACTTTTAGTGCATGGCATCAAGGTTTCATGCCTGTTGTTAGTGTGCGGCAGTCTACTGCAAGGGAGATTTACACCCCAGCTTGCCACAGATTCACTGTTCATATAGACAAGCCTTGAGTCCCCTTTCAGGGAAGTAAAACCAGTCATGGCCCCCTTTCAGCCCCACTGCATGGTGTTGAAAGCCTACCCAAAATGAATAGTCAGTCAGTAGATTGTGTAGACTTACAAATCTCCTCACTGGTATCTGTGTTAGCACTCATTGAAATGAATGGGATCATTCACACCTCAGAGCTGTTATTGTTTCAGGCTCTCTGCAAACTCAGGCAGAGATTGCTGAATGTTTTTGTACTTGAGTCATGTCTTGAAGGTTTTCTTCATGATCGTAGCAGCTAGAGACTTGCTTTTTTTTTTTTTTTTTTTTAAATGAAAGCTGAGACTCCAGAGAACAATTGAGGCTTGTCTGTGCCCTCTGCCCCCAGCTAGTCCTTCGCGCCCCCCAGGGGAGCGCGCCCCTCATTTTGGGAAACGCTGCTCTAGGGGGAGATACTGAGTTGCCCTTGATCACCTCTAGCAGCAGGTACAATGGCATTGCAGTTTTGGAGGAGGCTGTTGGGCCGTTTGGCTGCAGGATTTATGCTGTGTGCAGCTGTCGACGCCCAGAGTGAAGGTCTGAGGTCTCAAAGGAGAGAGGTAGGTGAGAGAGACACCCCCTGCTGAGACAAGCTCTGAGAGTCACTACTCTGGCTAGTGAGGGACCCTTTTTGGCCTGGATGGCAAAGAACCACCCACCCTTGGCTGAATTGGGGTCCATCATAGAGAGCTGACAGTGAGTGGCTATCTCCTGATTATGCAGAACTCTTCCCTGCCGGATGCATTGTCCAGGGGGCACGTGTCTCTGCCACACTGCCACTTGTAGCATGTGTATATAAGGATGTTGTGCTCCCTAGAGGTCCTCCAGTGCCGCCTGCCACTCTGGGGACTGTGACCCATCCCTGAGGGGCAGCGTGTGTATTTTGGAGCTGGGACAGCTTCTCCCTTTGCCGTGGCATCAGGTGCAGAAGATCTTGCTGGAAACAGAACTCATGTCTGTGGGGTTTTTAAATCTCTTCTCTGGCCAAGCTAACGAGCTGTTGCCAGCGTTGACTGGGGAATTGTTGAGAGTCTTTGCTGCCAGAAGGGTGGGGTGAATGGGTTGGAATGTGAGAGGGCAGCTGGGAACTCCAGGACAGGAGGGGGGAGTCTCTCCGTGTCTCTGGGGGATGAGCTTCCCTGATGTTTTCCCAGGTGGAGAAGGGGGATCCCATGCACAAGTGCTTGGTCTCACCTTCCTCAGCCACTGAGGAGCTGTTTACAGGCTGAAGGTGGAGGATCTCACTGCCAAGCAGCAAAGGGGCTTGACTTGCATGAGTATAAACCACTCTCCCTTCTCTTTCAGGACCCACAACAATCTCTACATGCCAGAGATGGTGGCAAAGCTGGGGGAAACATTTGCAAAGGCTTTAGATATGCTGGAAGTGGAGAAGAATGCCATCCTAGGTAAAGACAGCCAGCTCCTCTTCAGAGGAAGACATGTAGGCAGCCTTATCAGGAGGGGGCATCTGCATTTAATACTAGCAGCTGAAATTGAAAGGAACCAGGGGTCTGGTGTCTTTCCAGCTGTGCAGCTCTCTGCTCTGACTTGAATTCATTAGCTTTTATTAAACCTCTGATCTCGCAGAGTCTGAATCAACCCTCCTACCCAGCTCACCTGCAGGAAGTGGTAGCACATCTCCCTAGCCCAGCTGGGGGACATCACTGTTTCCTGGCAGCTCATTCCCAAAAGAGAGACTGTGCTACTCATGTTTGTATGCTCATGAGCTGCATCGATTTTTCAGGGTACATACTTCTGGGTCTATGTGCTCCCATAACCAGAGCCTGGTTCCAAAGCAACACTGGCTGCTGCCATAGAGCAGAAACCTGCCACCTGGGCATTCTCCATAGAAGTCCTGCAGTCTGGCCCTGCTGTTAGCCTCCAGGCATTCTAAGGCATTTCAGAACCTCAGTCAGTAGATTTGGAATGTATCAGGCACACGAGTAAATGAAGTGTTGGATGGTCCAAGGGTTAAGGAACTGGATTGGAACTCGGGAGATCAGGGTTCAATTTCTGACTCTCCCATTGATTCACTGTGACCTCGGTCAAGTCACTTCATCTTCCTGTGCCTCTGCTCCCCATCTGCCTTCCTCTCTTTAGGCTGAAAGCTCTGCAGGGCAGGGACTGGTTCTTCCTGTGTGTTACAGCACCTAGGACAATGGGGCCCTGCTGGGGACTCTAGATGAGACCATGGTACTAACAATGGGCACCCAGTGAGACTGGCCAGCCCCCCGGACAGAAGGTGACTATTGAGCCTGCAGGGGCTGTTGGAAGAAGGGTTGCAGAACTGGCTGGTTCTCTTCTGGCCTGCTTTGAAAGGCTGGCCCTGTCAGCCAATCCGGAGCAGTGCAGAGGGGCTAAAGCTGTTGGAAGTTGCACACGCATTTGCTGCATTTCCCTAAGTTTCGAGAGCTGCCCCCTCCATAGCATGGGTACGTCCCATTAGAATTCAGCAATTGCCTAGAGGTGGGGGTTCTGTTGGGTGCGTGGGATGGGTACCGTGAATGGGCTGACTGGCTCCTAGCCTCACTGCTTGGGTCCATGTGATCTTGCTGAGCATCTTGGTGCTCTCCCAACAGCCAAGTCTTGCTGAACTGGGGCTGCCCGTGAAGGTGCCATTAGGAGGGTTTGGGGTCTGGTTGATGAATTTTATTTTCCTCTCCCTTCAGGCCTCCCGCAGCCTCTACTGGAACTTTATGACTCTCCTGTTTACAAAACCATCTTGGAAAGGATGCAGGGCTTCTTCTGTACCCTCTATGATAATTGGTAAGACCTCCCACACACCGTCACTGATGAGATGTAACCCAGAGTGGCCCATCCTGGGGAAAGGGATGGCACTCTGACCTCAGCTAGCAGACACAGCTTTCCATGTGTGTGCACTACAGTTTTTCTAAGAACCAAGTGACCATGAGCAGTGCTGAACTATAGAGGGCTCCTGGAACCCACCGAAAGTACCTGGAGCGCAGCTGCCAGATGAGCATCTCAGACGGGTGGGTCTCCTGATCACTCTTTCACTGTCACTGTAATACCCTGACCTAGTTTGCTGCTTGTAGCCTATTTCGGGGTTAGCAACATCAGCACTTGGAAATGATTGGTGCTCCAGGGGTGGTCCCGCTGCAGATTCCTGGGAGAGGAACCCCACCATGAAACTTCCTCTGAGCTTTACATAACCACAAGGTGACGCACATCTCCAGAGTGGAGCACTTCTGGCCTTTGCTACCATTGAAGGCATCACTTCTGTTGTGCAGTTTAGTTCATTTATACCTGGCTTTTCATTGCAGTTTCCACATCCTGGGAAATGCCGGCCCATCAATGCAGCAAGACTTCTATACTGTTGAAGGCCTAGCCAGCCAGTTCCTCAACTCAGCCTTCATTAACCTCAACAATATTCCCGACTACAGGCTGCGCCCCATGCTTCGTATCCTTTGGCTGTGGCTGAAGCCAGGCCAGCAACTACTACAGAACGTGGCAGAGGTCTCCCTTTCCAAACTGGCTTCACAGCCACCCCTCCTCCTCTCTAAAGCTGGGCAAGAGGAGGGAGTAGGGAAGGTAGATCAAATTAAATGGAGCCTGCCTCTGCCTCCCTTACATGGCAGCTTGGGCTGTCCCCCTCTGTTCCGGGGAATGTGAGCAGATGCACAGGGAAAGGCACCGCAAAGAGTGACGTCAGCTTTGCATGCAAAGAAGTTGCATTGCCCTGGGAAGTTGCAAAAAAAAAAGGACCTCTCTGCTGACGTATTCAGCCTACAACATTCTTTGCAGCTAAATGACTCAGGAGGTTGGAAAGAGGGTAATCTGCTGACTGGTTCCCACTGACTGTGTGAAATGAGCCGGGCGCTCCATTCAGTTCCCAGGGCACAGCTGTCCACATCTCAAAAGTACCACACCAGTTGACACTATGTGTCTCCCTTCTGGGCTGAACAGCCAGGGAGACCGAACTCCCCTCACACTCTAGAAGTGGGGCCTCCATGACCCAGTTCAGAGCCGCTGGGAAGGTGGGCGAGAGAAGCCTGGTGCACTGCCCTCTGTGCGGTTCCTGCTCTGACCTCGAATGCTGGCACCGTCCTGAGCACTAACATTGCTCTGCCGTTTGGTGTCTGGTATGAATGGCTCGCTGGTTGTTGTCAGTCAGTCAGTCTGTTTCAGCCAAGAAGCAGAACACATGGGGCTCTTCCACACAGGCAATGGAGCTTTGCATGCTGGGATCTACGGTCTCTAGGCTGTGTGGTTGTCAGCTGTGTTGGTGCATGGCAGCTCTCCCTAACATGAGACTTCCGTGCTGCATAACTTCCTTAACCAGCCCATGCAGGTGTGTTTGTGAAGCCATTGGTTCTCTCCTGCCCCTCGGAGCACTACGAAACCCTTATTTGTCCTATGCTCGGACCGCTGTTTACCTATCTCCACCTGGTAAGCAACAGCTTTTTCAGTGGCTCTTGGTGCCTCTGGCTCCTGTGACGGCTCAGAGCTCCTGTGTCAGAGTGGAGACATCCCTCCCGCCTCAACCGTAGCAGGGCTCCAGAGCCCAATCACACAGGGAGCAGAACCGAGAAATTTGCTTTTGGCCATTTCAGGATGTAGTGTCGGGATTCCAGGCGTCGTCTTGCCCGGTTGCACCCCCTGTGCTGGTGTGTTAGAGCTCAGATTCTTGCTGTGAATTTCCAGGCTTGGGGATGTGAGCCCCCCGTGGTCTTCAGTCATTTGAATCTCTGTAGCCTTTTCAGCCCCGGGCAACGCTGGGTCTGCACTCCCTCCCTCTCTCTTTCCTAGCTCTGTGATTCCTAGAGCCAGCCCAGCTACACCAGCTTTCCAGCCAACACTAGGACAGTGGTTCCCAAACAATGGGTCATGCCCCAAGTGGGGTTGCTCTATCGGCCAACAGGGTTGCAGTAATCCCACGCGCACACTCCATGCAAGGTTGTGCTGTGCAGAGGCTGCAGTTTTAAAATGGCATCCTCCATCCTGCCTGGGGTCACGGGAAGCAATACATCTGCAAATGGGTTCATGCGGGGAAGGAGTTTTTACTGGGCTCCTGCCCTGTTCTGGGTGGGGCCTGGGGAGAGGTATATTTATAGCTCCTTTGAGTGAGACCAGGTTGTTCACAGAGCCATCTCCGGTGGCTAGAATCCTGCCCTTTTGGCCCTGTGGTCTGGTGAATGGGTGTCCAGGACTATCTACAGCATTTCTGGCATGGCTCATTGAGGTTATTGAATCCTGTCTGGTGTTTTGCAGAGGCTGTCCCAGAAATGGGAGGTCATCAGCCAGCGGAGTCTACTTTGGTAAGGGACATGGACTGAAGGGGAGGCAAGGGGTGGGAACCACAGCTTGGGACTCTCATCTGGCCTTTTGCCTCCAGCTGGCAGCACTGGGGAAGGGAATAATCCTTCAGTAGCAACATCTATGAGCTCCAGAGAGAGTCATGTCCAGCCCTCCTGATGGGGTTGGGGCAGAGGAGACCGCCCTCCGTCCCCAGGGAAAGGGAACCAAAATGGGGGTGATGCTGGGCCTTGGGCTAGGATCTGCAGCTCCTTGGGCTCGTGGTCAGTGGAGAGGGTGAGCTGGTGAGCAGCTGCCTGAGAAGTGACTGTTCTCTCCACGCCCGCGGAGCTGTGAGGGAAGACACCCCAGAAAGGGAGACACCACCGCCCTTGATGCTGAGTCTTCAGTGGAGCTGAGTGGGGTGACTCATTCAGCTCCACAGTGTCTCTCCCTGCCTCACTGGGGAAGCAAAGGTCCCAGTTACTCTTTGGTCGTGAGAGAAGTTTCTGCCCTCCCCTCTTCTGTTACTCTTGGCGATGGTCCAGGCTAGAAGCTTGGCCAGCTGGGTCATTCACTCCATGTATGTAGGCAAAGCCAGCGTGCTAAGATGCCACCTCCATGCTCCCACCGTGCTCCCCTAAACTTCCCCCACCCTATTTTTCTTATCAGTGAGGAGGACACAGCAGATGACAACCCTGAGTCCCAGGAGATGCTTGAGGAGCAGCTGGTCAGGCTGCTGACCCGGGAAGTCATGGATCTGATCAGTAAGTGAAACAGGCTGGTTGCAGGGGGGGAGTCATGCCTTGGGCAGGAACACAGGAATTGCCAGACTCCATCAGACCTGTGGTGTAGTGGCCAGCAATGGAAAGTAGATGAGAGAGAAACTGCCACCATGAAGGTCTCATCTAATACCCACTAGAGAGCCATTTACACTCTGAAGCAGGAGGTTTTAATTTTCCATCCAATACGTTTTTTTGTTAGCATTAACTGTAAGAATTCTGACTATTCTATTTATCCAGGTAGAAGACCAGTGCTTCTTTGAATCTTGCTTAATTCTTGACAGGAGTCTGATGGGTTACATGTGATGTCTGTCCTTGTGGGGGTTGGGGGTGTTAGCCCGAGTGCATTGGCGCTTACAGGAGCAGAGTGCAGAGTCAGGGGCCTGGCCAGATAATCATCTTGTTGCTAGTGATCACATCACCTCTCCCCAGTACGAGAAGAGCATCTTGTCCCAAGAGCATCTCTCTCCCTTTCCTTTGCATTCCTCTTTATTTAGCTCCCAGGCTTTCACACACCCCAGGGCAGCTTTCAGGCCAGAGTTTGGGGAAATTTATTTTCACACAAGAATTACAAGATGGTGTAAGAACCTGATCGCGTGATTCATTTCCTAATTTTCCTCGCCCTCTGGTTGCTGCACCGCAGACAGGACCCTGGAACTGAATAAACTTGGTCCAGTGTCCTCTTTGCTGCTCAGGATTTCTGAGACAGTCATGTACTCTGTGAAGCCCCCTCTCCAGTCTGATGCGGCAGCAGGTTTTGGGGAAAACGCTGCGACCGAGACACTTGAACCTTCCTCCCATTTAGCCCAGTCTTTGGGCTTCACTTCCCGGCTTTAATGTTGCATTTGGCGTTCCTCAGCCGTTGTGCAGGGAACAAAGTTTGGGGAGTTCTGGGGGGAGACGAAGCAGCAGGTCCCCATGAGGGCGAGCAGGCTCTGTACTGATGTCTCCCCCGTCCTTCTGACCTGTACTTGTCTTTGTAGCTGTTTGCTGTGTTTCAAAGAAGGGTGCCGCTGAGCATAACAGCTCTGCTGCTGCAGATGGAGATGGTGAGTAAGCTGCCCTGCTGTATCTGCTCACCACTGCTGTGCATGCAAACGCTTCCCATCTTTAGGCTGGCTCTCACCTGAGGCTCTGTGCAGTGTCTGATCAGGGTCTCCAGCCCCGTCCCTGGTGGAGCCTCTCTAGGTTTCAGAGGCCCAGTCCTAGCCTTGTGAGTTAGCTTCCTGTGCTGACTTTGCAGGCAGCTCTGCAGGAACCCAGGCACTGGGGAACTATGATTCTTTGTTCTGTGGTGCTGAGGCTTTCTCCTCCCAGCCCTTCTCAGCTGGCTCTTCCCTCTAGGGTACAAAGATGCCTTTTCCACCCCAACATATGAAGCAAGCCACCTCCTCCAAACGGTGTTATTCTGGCCTCATTGGCATGAATGGGATGGTGGGAGTTGACCCCAATATGATGAGCTGGGGTGTCCGGTGAGGGAGGCTATCTGCATGGCCTCCATCCTAGCTAGGAGGACATTCTCACCCACACAGACTAGCTTTGAGGTGTTTCTCTGGTGTGCTGAGGTGTGACCCCACAGTGTCAACTAAACTCTAGTTCTAGAGCTAGCCTTGCTGTGAGACCCTTCCCGAGGGAAGGAGCTGGTCATGCAGTCGCTTTTTCCTCGCTTTGTAGATGATGAGATGATGTCCACAGAGGTGACCCCACCTTCCAATGCAGAGCTCACGGAACTGGGCAAGTGTTTGATGAAGCAGGAGGTAAGGGAGTGAAGATGCTGGCGGCTTTACCCACTTTTTCTACCCCCTCTCGTACTTTTCTGTAGTCTGTCCATGCTCCCAGAGCAGCTGTCTAGTCTGTGTGCATCCCCTGAAACAAGAACCCCTGTAGCAGAGGGAAAGTCTGTTTTAAGGGCCCCACCCGTCATCCTTGAAAGCACTAAAGGGGGAGGAGGGAATTCAGTATAACAGGCTTCCAGGGCATTTTAATCTGAATTGATGGATGGTCCATGTTTCCCTGTAGTGTTGCCTGCCTTACCCTGCCCCCTTTCCTGGGCGCTGCCTTTCCAGAACAACTACTTGCAGCGGCTGATTTTTCTGTTACATCTGCCCAAATTAGCAGTTTTTGCTCAGGTCAGAGCGCACTTGGGAGTTCTCTGCTCTGAGGCACTGGCATAGTCCACTTCACTATCATCCCCACACTCAAACTCCTCAGAGATGCCCCAGAATTCTTTGCACTGACTCCAAAGCAGCAGCTGATGTGAGCTCTTGGAGTGTTTCCACCTACTTGCGGCTGGCTGCCTGCCACCTTGCTTCAGCAGAGGCTGACAAATAGGAGCAGGCTGCCCAGGTACATGTTGACCCTCACTCTCACACGTGTGGAATGGAGTGCTTCATGTGAGGATAGGCAGAGACCTCAGGATGCGTCTTGCCTTTTGTGAGCATTAAGTATGGCACCTCTATTAGGAAGATATCCCACGTAGGTTCCTGTGAATACACCCCTTCAGGAACAAATCCTTTAGCCAAGCTGGGAAGTGCTTCCACTGACTGGTTCTTTCCCCCTCCTTCCCCTTTCTAGGATGTCTGCACTGCTTTACTGATCACTGCCTACAGATCCCTATCCTGGAAGGACACCCTGTCCTGCCAAAGAACCACCACTCAGCTTTGCTGGCCACTGCTCAAACAGGTACTTTCCCTGGAGGGGGCAGAAATGGAGGCTGTGGGTGCTGGTGAGAATCGGGGTACTCCTCCCTTTCTGGCCCCCTAATCTTCACGGACAGACTCCGACTTTGGTCTGGATGGGCACTGGGTGTTTCCTCCCCCTGGGCCATCTGGAGCAGGCCTGGCTTGTGTTAGTATCTCAGCTGCTGTTGTCTCTCCCCTAGGTGCTGATAGGGAGCCTGCTCCCCGATGCAGTGACCTGGTTCTTCACCAGTGTGCTGAAAGGGTTACAGACACACGGACAGCATGACGGCTGCATGGCGGCTCTTGTCCACCTGGCCTTCCAGATCTATGAGGCTTTGGTAAGGAGCTGTTGGGGGGGGCAAGGAGGGGAATCTTTATGGTGCCAGTTTTGATAGGTTGTAATGAATGAACGAGTCCCAAGCCCACGTGGGTAAGGGGTGGAGGAGGTAGCAGCCCCCTTCTTCTGTGCCCTCACCACCACCAGTTCTCTGGTAGAACTCCTGTTGATTAGCCTTTTTCCTTCTCCCTGTAGCGCCCCCGCTATACTGAGCTGAAGGCGGTGATGGAGCAGATCCCAGAAATCCAGAAGGAATCATTGGAGCAGTTTGACTCCAAGCTTCTCAACCCAACTCTGCTAAAAGCGGCAGAAAAGCGCCGGAAGGATAATTTCAAACGCCTCATCGCAGGCTGCATCGGGGTAGGCAACCACAGAGCCCAGAGGAAACCTCCTTGCTCCCTGGATGCTGGATTCTTGAATCCTGCAGAAATGGCCCTAGCCAGCCCGTGGCTCCCCTCAGCCCCTTTCCCTTGTCCAGCTCTGTGGTGCGGCTGGAAAGTTGTTGCAGCGTGTCCGATTAGTGTTCGTGCTGCTGCTGGGTCTTGTCAGCTGTGGTCCAGGTGGGATGGTAACTGAGCACTCAAGGCGCCTTGGGGGACCTCCTAGCTGAGGGGTTGCTGGCACTTTCCATACAGGGCTCCTGCAGAGAAGGGTGTAAGCACCACTAGGCAGGGCCCACAGGTGGGTACAGAGCTTTAGCCAGGACAGTGCCATTGGGTTAAGAGGCATTGGACTCTAATAGATTGACTGTATGGTCACAAGTCAGGACCTCATTGTGGTAGTGTCAGCTGCATTGGCATTTACTGCAGATGCCAGGCTACTCTCCTGAACCCAGAAAAGATGGGGGATGTGAACCGAGAGGTTGAGGCAAAGCATGGCCCCTGAGCTGGGTGGTGGCCGCCCTCGAACTAGAGAATGCCTGCGAGACACTTAGGTGACTCTGGGATCCTTTGGCTGAGTGGGTCTGCAGGTGCAGTGACTAACTCAGGCCTGTCCCTCTGTCCCCTGCAGAAGCCTCTGGGGGAGCAGTTCCGCAAAGAGGTTCACATCCGGAACCTCCCATCTCTCTTCAAAAAGGTGAAGCCGTCGCTGGAGACAGATATACTGGAGAACGAGGATGGAGAAGGCCTCACTGCGCTCTTTGAGCCTTGAGCCTGGGACACCTCAACCACCACCACTTCCTATTTACTGTCTCCACTTGTAGTAACCACATAAGATTCCCCTTCTCACTCCTCCATGAGCGTTTGCCTAAACAACACCCCTACTGGTCTCATCCCCCTACTTTTCCTGTGCGGGGATGCAGCCTGAGTTTGGACTTGATCCAGCCTGTCAAGCTTTCCCTGATTTTTCCCTGTCGGATTTGCAGCTTTAGGCCTCAGCCTGTGTGCAAGATGAGAGCTGAGCACATAGACTCCACTAGGTAGAGCCTAGTCATTTTGCAGCCTTGGGTCAATTGAACCCCACCTGCTTCTGGGCTAGTCCCTCAGGAGTTAGGTTTCATGGGAGAGGTGGAATGGGGTCCCAGCTGAAGATGGCACTCCCAGCTTCACTCTGAAGGGAAGGAGCCAACCTTCACCTGGGACACATCACACTCCTATTGTGCCCACCACCGGCTGTCCCCATCTGGCATCATCTCCAGTGTGACATCAGCAGAGGGCTTGTTTTCTCATGAATCTCTTTCCCTCTTGGACTACTTGAAAGCCCTAGTTTTCTAAGCTGTGATTGCTCTCTTGGCTGGAGGTTGCATGCTTGGGAGTGTTACAGTGCCCTAGAATCTCCTTGGACTCAGTGTTCTCAATGTTTTTTAAAACACTGTTCCTCTCTGGAAGGAGACAGATGTTGCTGTCCTACATGTACTCAGTAGATCTTATTCCACAAGGAACCAAATGGAAAGCTGCCTTCTGCCAGTTTCTATCAAAAGCCCCTAAGGACTGGGCAGGAATGTTACCCAGCACGCCCTGTCGATTGGAACATGACAGGGGCAGGGTATGGAAAATCTGGACCAGTCTGCCAAGCGCCTGTAAACTCTAAAGGGATAAGCCCTCAATTTTGTGTGGGGATGAATGAGCCTGCATTCTGCTTTGGGGATATGCAGTGTCCGGCATCACCTTTCTCCCTGAAATCTTGACCTCCAGCAGCCAAGGTTGAGGAAGATGGGGGCTAAATTCCTGATCTTCCATTTTAGCAGAATAAGGAAATGGGGACTGAGATTTGGACCCTTCTGTGCCCTGTTCTGGTGGCAGAGAGAGTGGTTTAGAGTCTGTTACTTATCAGAGGATCAAGTGTCGTGGCAGGAGTTGGGCTCTGTAATGCAAATGTCTTTCTGTCCAAAACCAGCTTGTATGGTTTGCCATCCAGGAGATTACAAAAGAACAGATAACTGAAGCTAATAAGAAGTGTATTGGCTAGGCTGGGGCCTGAGCAAGGGGCGGAACAGAAAAGCTTAGGACAATGGGGCTGGAGAGAACAGCAGGCTTTGAGAACATTGTGACCATCACTATGGCCTGAGCCCACTTATCTTACTGCCTTTGTTGCACAGTCCCTTCCACTCTTTGCCTCATCATTTTTTTACTTACTCCAGAGCTGAACTGGCTCCTGGCCCCAGCAGAGGCTGGTTGTATTTATTGTGTTGTGGTATTTTTAACATGGTGACTTCATGCTAGAAACAAAGATTTTTTTTAAATGGTTTTAGAGCCTTCTTTTGTAGGAATATTAAATGCGAAGCTGTCTCTGAATTGGTTGTTAAACTGGACTGTCAGTAAAGGTATTTCAGTTTCATACACAAGGTATCAAGTTTGCCTTTATTCTGTGGCATTCTCTTGTCCAGTTGATACTGAGGCTTCTGTATTTCTCCTCCCATAACCCATTTTTTACTCCAGTGGCAAAAGTCACTCACAGGATTGAAATTAATGTGCTTTCTGGTCTCACTTGAATGAGACTATGCCAAGAGCTACATTTGTTTGAAGGTCAACTCAGAAATTAAAGGACTGTGTTCAAGTCTATGTTCAAGGTATCTAGTTAAGGGGAAAGCATACATGATCTTTCCAGACCCACTGTTGAAGTTAGAAAGCCAGGAAATGAGAAGCTAAAGTAGCACTAAAACAAAATACTGGCTCACTCACATAACCACCTCCACCTTAAATCTGCTGCCACTGACATACCTTGTTTCATGATGGCGATACATTCTTGTATTGCCTACATGATTAATTGGTCTTTTGAAAGTCCCTCCTGATATTGAGCTATGGAAGCTAATTTCAATGGGGTGAGGTTGATTCTAGTTTGTGACCTGCATAAAATCAGATTATATGATAAGTGGTTCCTTCTGGCCCTAAAAATCTATTAAAGTTGATGTGAAAATAAGGCAGTGAATGGGGAGGTACACTGCTGTGACTTACACAGTAGGAATTTTTTTTTTAAACGTTGCAGTTAAAGAACTATAGCCTGTACTTGTGCATGTTAATCATTAAACTTGAAAGCTTGAAGTGGGCTGCTCCCCTAATATGTTTAAGTGACATGTAATATGCTATGCTTAGTTATGCACAAACTTAATGATATGAAAATCGATGCACAAATGAATGCATCTTGCAAACATTTGGCTTTTGCACTAGTTTTTGCAACCTGGGATTAGAGTTTAGATGTCAGTTCATTTACTTCCTCTGAGGAGCAGAGTTAAGGGAGTGTGATAGTTATTTGAGTCAGTGCCTTGTGTGAGAGCTGCTCCCTAACTTACCTTTCAAGGTTTGGTAAAATTAGAAAGTGTAATATGCTTAAATCAGATGGACTCCCAGCTTTTATACTGTGCCTAGGATTTTCCTCAGTTTAACCCTCTTGATCTGGGCCTGAACAGCAGAGGATTGTAGGAGAGGGGAGCCTTATCACCATTCCTGATGTCAGGCTGAAAGCTGCCCCATCCTTACTCCTTTCTAAGAGCTTAAACAGTCACTTTTTTTTGGTACACAAGCAGCTGGCCTGATTGATTTCACTATTGGTAGAAAACTTCTTCCCAGAGAATTATTTTGCTAAAAAGTTGGGTTACTTTTTGGAGTCTGTCTTTGCAAGGAAGAGGGCTAGAGCCATTTTTAAAAACAAGTGCAGGGCTCCAGCAGTCATCAGCTGGCCTGCATTAAGTTCCTAATGTGAGAGCATGTTACTGTTTCTAAAGTTAACTTCTGAAATTAAATTTTAGTCAAAGTTTTTTTCTTAAGAGGTAAAAATTGGGCAGCCTTTTTTTAGGGTAGTGTGTTACTGATATTCCTTTATTTCTGGTCACCTACTGGAGCCCATCACGAGTGATACTTAGTTGCAACTTAACAAGCTACTTGTGTACAATGAACAGGCTCAGAGCCAGTGCAGGGCTCCCTCTACACTGTGACCCTTACATGAGTGTTATGCTTTCCATCTTACTAGGTTCATTAGTTGTGATAATCTTGCAATCAGACCTCCTTGCAAATGCACCTCCATTTAGCAAGATGGGACTCTAAGAATTTCTAAAACTTTCTGCAGCTATGCTCATTTGAGGCCTGAAGATGATTAAGAATATTGAAAATCCAATTCGTTTTTACTCTTCATGCTTTGCTAAGCTCGCCCTAGAGCACACATTCCTCTATAAGCAGTACAGCTTCAACTTTCACAGAGAGGACTCCATCTTAGAGATGGTCTTAGCATCTCTCTTCCCTTTGGTGATAAATAACCATAACAGCAATTACTGACACTGGGCGGGGAAATAGGGTAACTGGTGCATTTTTAGCCTCTCAAGATGGTAGCCCAGCTTTTGAAGCACCAGCACAAGCATTTCTGTTGTTAATGAATGAGATGCAATAAATGGTGCATCTTTTCACTTACACACCTAGAAAAATCAAGCCACGCAGAGGCTAAGTTTATTTAAAGAAATGTCTGACAGTCAAAGCAGCCTCTAACAATTCCACACAATCTCCCTGGGGCTGGAGCTGGCTCTTCTCCTTAGTAAGGATTCACTTAGGAGATCTAGGGCCTTTAGTAAGGCAGTAGCCAATAAAAGCCCCTGCTGTACCTTACTGGCAGTCTTCTGCACCATTAGAAAATGAGAGCCTCGCTCCAGCTAGTGCATAGTACCTCTACTTCCCAGCTCTGTGTATATTGGTCCTGTAGCTGTTAACAGCACACCTTCATTTTGGTGTATCCACCTGCTTGCAGCCCTCTTTCAAACCTGTATACAGTATGGGGACTACATGGTGGATGGTCCTAGTGCTTGGGAACACAGAAGTTACCCCTCTTGTTTACACAGGCTTGTGGGCTGGAAACAATCCCCGCAGACAAAGAGCCCAGGCCAGTAGTATGTCTTTGCGTCTCAGACATGAACTGCTCAATCCATGTGGTTGGAGTCCAGCTCATCCAGGAACCGTCGACATTTTCCTATCAGCACTTTGATAGCTTCGCTCACCAGCACATCTGGAGGCAGGACACCTGTCGACTCCACTGAGACTAGGGAAAGAGAGACACGGGTCACAACAGCTCCCACAGGTTCATTAATGACTTGGATAATGGAGTGGAGAGTATGTTAAATGCACAACTATGAAATGGGGAATACCTGGCGAGGTGGACTGCTGAAAAGGATTTGGGGGTTACCAATTGAACACGAGTTGCAAAAAAGGCTAATGTTCTGGGGTGTATTAACAGGAGTGGCTTATGTAAGGCAGAGGCAGCAATTGTCCCCCTCTACTTGGCCCTGGTGAGGCCTTAGCAGGAATGCTTTGTTTGATTGCAGGCACCCCACTTTCAGAAAGATGAGGACAAAAGTGAGAGAGTTCTGAACCTTTTATTTTTGTTGCTCTCCTCAGAAACCTGACCTATGAGGAAAGGTTAAAAAAACTAGTCTTGTTTAAGTCTTGAAAAAGGAAGGGTAGTTAAGCTCTGGAATAGGCTTCCAAGGGAGGTTGTGGAATCCCCGGTATTGTTTTTAAGAACAGGCTGAACAAACACAGGGATGGTCAAGCTTTCCTTGGTCCTGCCTCAGTGATGACTTTTTGCGGTCCATTCCCATGATTCTATGCTCCCAGCCACTCTACCTACTTGTGACTACAAACAGAAAGTGACCCGCCCACACTGACAAGTTAATTCACTAGGGGCAACAGATCAGGTATTGCAGGGTTTGTTTAGTACAGGTGGTAAGAAATGTGGATGCCTCCTGCCCCAAAGCCACAACAAGCCAAGCCCACATGGGGCAGCCACTCACGTGAGTGTATGAAAGGGTTGATCTTCTGCAGGCAATAAACAAAAAGGCTTAGAGTAGCGTGATGACAAGTTTCTGCACACTGAGCAGCCATGGAATGGGCTGCAGCACTCAGTAGCAGAGGATTACTCACAGATGTAGTGATCTCGCACTCGGGCCAGGCGCACAAGGTTTTTCAGATCCTCATGACGAAAGATCTCCCGGCTGAACGTGTCCATCCGAGCATTGGCCACTTTTGCCACCTTCTTCCCTGCAGGAGATGGGGGCAATCATTTGTCCCTCCTTCCAGCCAGCACTGCCCCCAAAACATTCTCCCCACCAGGAAAAGACAGTAAAGTCCTGCACAAGAAATTGCCTTACTCCCAACACAACCTTCAGCAAGGCATAAGCCTGAACTGGCAGCTCCAGCTCAACAAGCTAATATGCATCCTGTCCAACATTAGGCACAGATCCACCTGAGGCTTCAAGACTGCTGGGCATGGCAAGCTCACAGTTACAACAAAGCACTGTGGACAACAGAACAGCACTGGTGGCTGAGAGAGCAACAATAAAGCTAAGTGAACAGGCATATCCCATCCTAGCATCCCAAGGAAAGAAATGGGGCACCTCAACCTCACACATTTTTACACAGGACAAACCCATTCATTTCTGGAGCCCAAACCCAGAATAGAGGTTCAGGATCAAAGGCCATTGGAGGAATGGGTTGTTTGTACAACGCCTGGCTCTAGACCATACTCAGTCATCTCTGCAAATGCTGAATCCCTGGAAGAGGAAGGTACCTTTGATGTTCTGGATCTCAATGACTCCAGGGGAGAAGCACTTCTTCAGTGTCTCAGCTGCCTCACCCTCGATGGGCTCCAGCAGAGTGATGTCAGGCAGTAGCCGGTAACTAGCTGTGGCCACTGGAGAAAACTTGGCATGGTCTTTACCTGATGGAAAAGAGATAAGAAGGCAAGGGGCACCTGTAACCCTGTCTGAATTGCTGCAAGACCCCCCGGGGGCCTGCCATTACCATGGCACTTCCCAGCCCAATGGCCCACAGGCAGGGCTAACAAGGCATCGTAACCCACTCTGAGGTTGCTCTGCTACTTTGTGTGGCCAGGATCGAAGCCTGAATTAGTTGCTGGGTGATGTGGGGCTCATCCTAGGACTGCCTTGGGCTTCAGTAAGGATGAGGAGCACGTCTTCATTCAGAGTGCCCACTAATACCCATTACAGATGGTTAAGCTCTGAAATGCTCCTTAATGCCTGCAATTTGAAACAGATAAAGCAGATAGCCAAGCCACACTTAAGGCCCCACAGCTCAGGGAGGAATCCCTATAACCCCATGCCACCTACGCACACCATACCCCACCTGAGAGACCCATGCTTTCCATCTCACTACCCAGCTAAGCACCCTTGACTCACCTATGCCCTTGACACAGTGCATGAGCACATCAATTTCCTGGCCAGGCCGCAACTGGGCGATAAGGATGTCATCATGAACAGGCCGCAAATCTGCATCTGGGAACATGTCTGCTTGATTTCCCAGGGGCACCCACGTCATGTGTTTGCTATACACTGTGGAGAGATGTGCCATAGGCATCAGGCCAACCTGCCTCAGCAGCCAGGGAGATGGGGCAACACTTATACCAGAGAAGGAAGGAGAAGAGAAGAGTTCTCTGTCTGGTTGAGGTGGAGCTCACTGGGATCAAGAGTCAATATCCACCTGGGGGAGGGGAGAGTTTACCTTTGTGATTAACGTAGAGCTCATTGGGATCAGATGACTCCTTGGCTGCCTGAGGGTTCCGACTGCACTTGATTTTCAGCTGGAACTGCAGCGTGTCAATTTCTGTGCCTTCCTCATCACCTACAAAAGGATGGGGAAAGCAGAATGAGTCCTTGCCTTGGCCACCTCCCCACCAGATTCCCATTCCCTCCTGAAACTGCAGGTTTATTTAATCCACCTGGCAGTGGTTTCTCTCTGGAGCAGCGTCCACTATTTCCATTTATTGTAAGAACTCCTGCACAGATTCTCACCTTGGTTCTTATATTCAAAGAGGCGAGGGTCAGCTCGGATGGGGATGAGGCCCAAGCGATGGGCCAGAATCTCATCCTGCACGATGGACGTGTTGTTGTACACAAAGACCTTCTCTACAGCCATCGTCGGCACCTGAGGAAGGGGAGACAGCAAATCAGGCAGGCAGTACCCCAGGTAAGCACCATTCCCTAATATCCAGTCAGAAGTTTTCTTGCTCCACCCCTACCCTCTTTGTAGTTTGATTAACTTTTGCCCTTCACTGACACTATTACCCAAGGAGGGATCTGGACCAGGATCCTGTAAATTCTTTCTTCCCTGCTTTTACCACCCTTTCTTTCTCTCTTTGTATTTGCTTTTAATAGGATTTGTATTACCCAACATGAGCACTCTGCTGGGAGCACAGACCTGTGCAAAAGATCCTAGAAGATTGTTTAAGGGCTACTAGCTGTAGGAGTATACTTACCATCCCAGAAAAGCAACAGCTTCTGCTTAATACAGCTGGTCTCTTACATGCCCCCAAAGCTCTTCTATATTACAGAAGGACTATCTACCTCCTTCTCAGGGACAGAGATGATGCTACCTAAGGTGTATTGTGAACTCTGCAATCCATGGAATATCATCATTGCACTTGGAGCCTACTCTCCACCCCACTGTGTTTGGGGCTTCTACCTTCTTTCTATGCCTGTCACAATCTTGCCTTTCCCAAAAGCTGGGTCTCACTTTCCCTGCCACTCCCAGGAGCTAGTGTCCCAGCCAGCCTCCCTTGAGATTTCTTTACCAGTCAACCCAACGTAGCTCCTGGGGAAAGAAAGAGAAGGTTGGGATACACTTTTTGTCCATCCCAAAGCAGTTCAACATTAACCAGTGCTAGCAGTGGGAGAAACAGACGTGACAGGATTTGATGGGGCCAGCAGCTGGGTCAGACAGCCCTGGCATGAAGGACAGGGTCCAGACCCCCCGCCCCCTATGCTGGGCACCTCAGCGAGCAGGATGCGACGGAAGGCATTGGCGATGGCGGCGTCAATCCCCACCATGTCGAACTCCAGCGTGTTCTCCTCCAGGCGGATCACGTCCACACGGAAATTCTGCAGGGCAGAGGCAAGGGGGGCAGAGTCAGTCGGGGTCCCCAGCTCCCAAGGGCTGGCTCGGCCACGCCGGCTGCCGCCAGGGGCAGATGGGCATCGAGTGGGCAGCCGAGGGCCCTGAGCCCCGCGCTGCACGTCCAGGCCCGGGGCCAGCTGTCGGGGCTACAGCCACGGGAGGCCCCGATTCCCCCCCAGCCCCCGCTCTCAGGGTCTCACCCCCGCCCCCCATCCGGGCCCCGCCCCGGCGGCGTCTCACCTTCTCGAACTTGGCCTGGTCCCAAGCGTCGTCGTAGCCGGGGTAGTTGCCGGGGAAGTCCGTGGTGTGAACCTGGAGCGAAGCACAGTGAGCTCGGTGCTGGGCGGGGGCGGGCCGCCCCATGCCCTCAACCGCCGCTCCCCCAGAACCGTTGGGCGCGCGCGCGCGCGCCCGCTCCCCACCCCCACTTACGTTGCGGACCCCGAACTCCCCCAGTATCACCCGGCTCCGCATCTCCTCCACGCCGCCGCGCGCTGCCATCTTCCTGACACGTGACTCGCGTGTGAGCCGCGAGAAGGCTGGCCGGGGTGCGGCTCGCCTACCTTGCGCCTCTTTTCCCTGCGCGCAGGCGCAACTCCCTCCGTCACGTGATACAGGCGTGGCCTGTCCTGCCCCTCTGGCGGCGCAGGCGTACTGGCCCCGCTTGGTCTTCACCATATTGGGTGTGGCGTTGTCATGGGAAACAGCCGCTGCTGTGTCGGTGCTAGCGGCCGGGCTGGGCGCGCGCTGTCTGGCCACTGGCGCGGCACCGCTGGGCGAGACCCTTCTCCCAGAGGTCCCCCCATTCCTCATTCCCTCACGCTCGCTTTGCTTTTTCTGCCACAACTAAGATGGCGCCGCGGCCAGGCCGCTGCCGCAAACTGTCGCGAGAGCAAAGGGGGTTCCACGTCCTCGGAGTGAGTTACCGGGGCGGCTGGTTGACGTCCGTCACGTCCGGCTCCGCCGTAGGCTCGACTAGGCTCCGCGGAGCCCCTGCAGCGAGGCGCGGAGCAGGCGGGGCCCCTGTCCCCCCAGCCCAGGGGGATGATGTCCGGGTCCGGGGCGGCGGGGGGAGGCGGCGGCGGCGGCGGCAGGAGCGGGACTGCCGCGGAGTGGGGCGGCTTCGAGGACAATATGCAGGTACGGCCCGGCCTGGGGGAGCCCGGGGTGGGGGGGCGGCCTGGGGGAGCGGCCGGACTGTGCAGTCCTGCAGCTGCCCCCCTCCGAGCCGGGCCTCCTGCTCTGTCCCCCTGACCCAGCTCCTGCGCTGCTCCGGGCTCCCCGGACGGAGGCACCGGCACGGGCGCTACAGCGGAACCTGCTGTGGCTGCGGGCCCGCAGCGCTGGGAGCGGGGCTCCCCGGCCCTGCCCCGAGCCTTGGCTCTGAGACTGACTGTCCGTCCCGTCTGCCCTGGGCGCAGGCAGGAGGAGGCTCCGCTGTGATCGACATGGAGAACATGGACGACACGTCTGGCTCCAGCTTCGAGGACATGGGCGAGATGCACCAGCGCATGAAGGAGGAGGAAGAGGAGGTGGATGCAGAAGCTGCTGCAGCCGATGAGGAGGATGGAGAGTTTCTGGGCATGAAGGGCTTTAAGGGACAGCTGGGCCGGCAAGTAGCTGACCAGGTGAGCAGAGCACTGCAAGGGGTGGGGTGCTGGCTGTGTTATCTTCATGCATCAGACTCTGACTGTGATGGGCTCCAGGTCCCATCTTAGGTCCAAGTAGCCGTTTCCCAGATGACTCTGTGCTATCCTCGTTTCCCTTCTGGTTATTTAGCCACCTGGTGCTTGGGTTCCAAGGGAATCTGTTCAGCGTAGCTTTGCAAAGGGAGTGTTCATGTTCAGTCTGCTGCAGTTGTCCATTTCTCTCTCCAGATGTGGCAGGCAGGTAAGAGACAAGCCTCGAAGGCCTTCAATCTCTATGCCAACATTGATATTCTCAGACCCTACTTTGACGTGGAGCCTCTCCAGGTTCGGAACAGGTGAGCAAACTGGGCAGAGGGGCAAATGACTGAGGTCATGCAGGCATCTTACCCTCCCACCCTCTCTTGGGCAGCCACATCCGCTGCTGTGGCCCATATTCAGGGTGCTTTGGAAGGGCTGCTCCATGATAATGGACCAGGGACACATAGTAGAGTTGCTGCTTGAACAGGGCCAAAAAGTCATGCCATAAAGTGAGGAGCATCTTCCATCTTGTATCCCTTGGATAATGAAGGCCTGGATAGCTCCTAAATAGTCCACTTCTGCTTAGGGGCTTTCTATTGAGAGAGCTTTTGGAGATCCTCCTATTACTTACTCCTCATTATCTGTAAAGGATACAATATATTCTCTAACTGAGTTGGATGCTGTTTCATTTGTAGCCTATTGGTGCCAGTCTGAGTGTAAGATACAGGTTTTGTGGCGCTGAGCCCAGCAGTTCCTTTAGCCTTTCATTGTTGATCTTGCATTCTGTGTGGGGAAAGCTCAGAGCCCTACAAAACCTCCAACTGTGTAACACAAAGTTTGTTTCCACAGTGGGCAGGAGTTCTTTCAGAAATGTGCTTTTGCTCAGAGGGTTAGGATTGTGACAGAGATCCTCTCTCCTCTAGGGCACTGTTTCCAGTCTGGTCCCTGGTTGCTAGTGGGACTGGCTGGCTCTGTTGGGGGTCAGAGGGAAAGGGATATACATGACTAGAGCATTAGTACCAATCTGGCACCAAGTCAAGGGGTTATGCTGGCTCAAGAGATCAGGGAATGGAATACAGTATCTCTGACTTCCCAGGTTTCTTAACTTTTTCATTGTTTTCCCCACTCCTGACATCTTCCTGTGCTTTTGTGCGGTGCAGATTGCTGGAGTCCATGATCCCCGTGAAGATGATTAATTTTCCCCAGGTGAGTTCCCCTGTGATGAGCCAGGCTCTGTATCCTGAGTGAATGGGCTTCAGAGGCATAGGAGCACTTAATCAGATGTTAGGGAGACGAGTGTTATAAAAAGCCTATCAGTAGACTGCACACCTTTGCCTGACAGGGTTTCAGCAGTTCTAACTGGCAGCAAGGGGACCATAAGGATGGCTCTCTTAAGGCAGGGCTGTCCTTTATGCCTCTCTCGGAGCTGGCACAATTGCATAACGCCTACTCCCCTCCACCCCCAGGTCCGATGCTTTCCCAAGCTGTCAGTTTGCTAAGTAATAAGCCTGTCAGCAAAGTGCTGTGGGCACAGTGCTACAGACAGCTCTTGCTCACTCTGTCAGTAATTGTATCAGAGCTGTATTAGGCCTGAGAACAGGGAACTCTGAGCTCTGACACAGACTCCTTATGTGACCTTGTGTTTTGTCTTCATTCCTCCTCCCTGTCCCTATAAAGTAGGGCTGTATCAATGAATTAGTTAAAAGCATTTTGCCATACATGTGCAAGGGTCATTGTTTTTGTATGAGTTGTGTGGGATCGTTCTTATATGGTGCCTCAATCAAATTTCTTGGTTAATTTCCATTAAACCACATCCTCCTACCCCCATGCAGTGCAACAAGCGTGACCCTAGAGCCTGATCTGACTCCTCAGTCAGTACCTCTGTTAAGCGAACCTTACTTATGTGATTGGTTCTGTTTGGTTCCTATCACCAGACTTTGCTGTAATTACTCAGGTCAGTAAGTGACCGGAGTATGAGCTGGTTCTGGGGCACTTCTATGAAGCCTGGAGTTACTCTGGCTGCCTGCAGCACTAATCAAACCCCTTCCTTCTCTGTCTCTTCTTGTAGAAGATTGCAGGTGAGCTCTACGGCCCCCTCATGCTGGTCTTCACGCTGGTGGCCATTCTGTTGCATGGAATGAAGACCTCAGACACCATCATTGTAAGGGAATGTTTCAGTTTCAAGCCAGGGTTTGCACCAGGCTTTGAGCTGCTGTTGGTTACACGGAGTGCTTCTGTTTTGAGAGTGACTTAGAAATGCCTTGGTGAAAGGGACTTTGGTGTGCAGTAAGGCCTATTGTTCTGGGGCTGGCAGGGTCAGAAGAACCCAATACTCTGCTGTCTGGGAGGCTGGACTGTGGGAAATAGCCTACTGCAGTGGATGGTACGATGCAGAGGTGTAGTGCCACTGGAAGTGTCCAGAGAGGCGCTCTGGCAGGTGAAAGCCAGGACGGGATGGCTAGGATGGAGAGGAGCAGCCCTAGCCTGGGAGAGGAGCGAAGTGCTGAGCCGGGGGTTGCCAGTGGGTGGCTAGAAAGGTCCCAGGGTGAGTTGTTAGTGGATTGTGGGGTGAGTGGGGATGTTGGTGGCCAGGATATTGGGGATGAGTGGGAGGTGTTGGTCTGTGGCCAGTGGGGCTAAGATGTTGGGGGGCTGCTGGAAGTGGGATGTGTTGTCAGGGCTGCTGGGATGAGTGTGGGGGCTGTCAAGATAAATGGGGGCTGGGGGAAAACTGCTGTCAAGCTGGTCCGATCACCCAGTTAAATTGGGTTTATGGAGCAGCCCAACAAACGTAGCTGGAGCACACCAGTGAAGGTTGCCCTTATTTGAAATTTGTAGAGACAATTAATGTTGTAAAACGGTATCTTACATGTGCCACCAATAGGCTTTTTGATTAACTACCTGTGTGCTTTGGCTGTGCCTTGCTACTTAATTTAAAGTTTGGCATATAAAAGTTGAACTATGCATGTTTTATATTGATACGATATGTGTATTTATTATTAAGGTCTGAAGTCTCATAGATTCATAGACTTTAAGGTCAGAAGGAACCAGAGTGATCATCTAGTCCAATCTCCCACACCCCGCATGCCATGGAACCTCACCACTCCTGACATAGATCCCCAACTTCTGGCTGAGTTACTGAAGTCCTCAAAGACTTCAAGTTACAGAGAATTCACTATTTACACTAGTTTAAACCTGCAAGTCACCCATGCCCCACGTTGCAGAGGATGGCAGAAAATCTCAGAATCTCAGCCAATCTGACCTGGGGGAAAATTCCTTCCTGACCCCAAATCTGGTGATCAGTTAGACCCTGAGCATGTGCGCCAGACCCACCAGGCAGACACCTGGGAAAGAATTCTCTGTAGTAACTCAAAGCCCTCCCCATCTACTATCCCGTCTCCAGCAGTTGAGGATTTTTGCTAGAGGCAGTTGCAGATGGGCCCCATGCCATCATCCCCTCCCCTCCAAAACTGAGCTTGATAGGTTTATGAAGCCAGTTAAGATTTTTGCCCCTGTTGCTCCCATTGGAAGGGTGTTCCAGAACTTCACTCTTCTGATGGTTAGAAACCTTCGTCTAATTTCGAGCCTTAACTTGTTGATGGTCAGTTTATAGCCATTTGTTCTTGTGTCCACATTGGTGCTGAACTTAAATAACTCCTCTCCCTCCCTTGTATTTATCCCTCTGCTGTATTTATAGAGAACAATCAAATCTCCCCATAGCATTCTTTTGGTTAGGCTAATCAAGCCTAAGCTTCTTTGTGTATAATCGCTGTTATGCAGATTTTCAGTCGAGTAAAATGTCAGGTATTGAATATGGGGCCTCTCTTATGGCCATGTCACAGAGAAGATAAGCCTCCAAAATCTGTCTCGTGCATGACAGAATTACCAACTTGAGACCACTTCTGCAGGCCTCCTCCACTCTGTACAGTGTAGCACTGCATCACTGATCCAGCGCCCCTAGATGCTGCTAGCTAGGCATTAGGTGAACATCTACCAAAGGCAAGGGGGAATCTGATGAGGGTGAGTAGTGGTTGGTTGGTAACTGTTGTGTGTGTGGTGTCTTCTCTCCCATCCTCTTCATCCTCTTGCTCTCTCTCTGCAGAGGGAAGGCACGCTGATGGGCACAGCGATTGGCACCTGCTTCGGTTACTGGCTAGGTGTCTCCTCCTTCATCTATTTCCTGGCATACCTATGCAATGCCCAGATCACCATGGTGCAGATGCTGTCACTGCTGGTATGTACAGAGCGGAGTCTCCAGGGTGCAGACTAACTGCACAGAGCTCCAACAGGGGATGGAGGTTGGGAATATAGCCTTTGCATCATGGTAAATTGATGGTCTCTATGTCTGTACTGTGTATATATGAACAACCCCTTCAGCTGTTTTGGGGCAAGGCAGGAATTTAATAGGAGTCCCAAGCTGCTCTCCCTGCTCCATGCTGCCCTGCAGGGGACCCCTCTCCTGGGATGAGGGAAAGGGGCAGTTTCTGCAGACTGACATCTTGTTTCTTTCCCTGATTTCAAGGCCCAGCTGTGAAACTGGGAGATTCCCATTTGCCTCGAAACATAAGTTGGTTTCCTTCATCTGCCACAGCCAGGCTCTGTGGTATCTAAGTCCTCTGTAGGCCCCACAGCCAGACCCTGGCATTCTGGGTCAGGAAGCCATACTTCCAGCAGGCACGGTAGCCACAGCTGGTTGTGTGCTAGTTGGCTGCTGCACTTCTCTGGTGTATGTACACTTAGTGAAGCTTTGGGATCCTCAGCAGGAGCTGCTGCTGTTCATGTGCTTCCATGCAGGGCTGCCACTCTTACCACACGTTTTCTGTTCCTTTCAGGGCTACGGTCTCTTTGGACACTGCATCACCCTCTTCGTTACCTATAACATCCACTTCCACTCCCTCTTCTATGTCTTCTGGCTGGGGATCGGTGGCCTCTCCACACTACGAATGGTAAGGGATGGGCAGCCCAGCAGAGGCTCTCTGCTAGCTAGCTCGAGAGCTGTAAGATTGCGCTTGGTGTCACCCTTCCCCCTCAGGTTAGTGGCTAAAGTTTGGGTGTCTCTAGGCTGCTAGAAGCCCCTCTCCAGATGGGACTAGAGGAGACGGCAGTGTGATGTGCTTTCTGCTCTATAGGACTGGCAGTAATTCCCATTGCAACTGAGTGGGATGCTTGGAGAAGCGGCCTGACTCTCCTTTGTAATCGGCGGCACGATAGGGAGTCCCAGAGGTCCATGTCCATTCCCACAGAGAGTTTCCTGTTTCTATTAGTGCTGACAGGAGGTGACTGCTCACTGAACTTGATACTATCTCATCCATACCAGCGTTCTCAGACTTAGACTCAAGAGTTCCATCTAGGGATATTGGAGGCTTAATTGCAGCAGGGATCCTACTGTTCTGGCTGAAGAGGGGGTGAAAGATTGGCAAGCTTGTACTGCTTGGCCCATCTCCCATATGCATCCTCCTGCTCAAGATTCTGAAGTCAGAGGCTGGGGCAGCAGGAGTCTTGTCTCTCTAATCCATGTCTCTTTCTTAGGTTGCTGTGCTGGTGTCACGCACAGTGGGACATACCCAGCGACTCATCCTGTGCGGAACCCTAGCTGCTCTGCACATGCTTTTCCTCCTCTATCTGCACTTTGCCTATCACAAGGTGGTGGAAGGTAGGAGAAGGGACGAGAAGGCAACACCTGTTTAGGCTTGGGGTTACTGGCTGGGCACCCTGGGGCTCTGCTTACTGTTTTTCCCAAGCCGTAGCCTGGCTCAGGGCCAAGTAACCTATGACTTGCCATATGGGATCAGATCCAGCGACTCTAGTATCCTGTCTCTGACAGTGGCCAGTACCAGATGCTTCAGATGAGGGTCTAAGGGATTAACAGTAGGTAGATATGGCATAGTCTTCTGCCTACACTAGGTCTCATTCTAATAGCTAGAGCCTGGCATAAGCCTTGAAGCACAAGCATTAATATCCCTTCCAAAGTGTTTGTTAGCATAAAGTATTATAATTGTGGATATTCTTGTCGTCCATAATATAATTGTGGATGTTCTTGTCCTCCATATAAATGTCGTCCCTTTTTGAATCTTGCTAAATTTTTGGTCTCAATTACTTCCTGTGGCAGGGAGTTCCACAGTCTAATTATTCATTGTATGAAAAAGTATTTTTATCCAGTTTGAATGAGCCATTTTTAAATGTGATTAACATCCCTTTGTTATGGTATTATGAGGCAGGTAGAACAGATTTCCCTTGTTTCCCATTCATTATAGTTTCCTCTCCAACTGTAAACAATCACAGTCTCTTCAAATGAGTTTTTTTCCAGGCCCCTAATCATTCTTGTGACCTTTCTCTAGTGCCCCTCTAATTCATCAATATCCTATTTAAGATGGGGTGACCAGAACTGCATAGAGTACTCCAGAGGAGGCCTCACCATTTATATTTATAGAATAACATAACATTTTTCGGAAGTCAGCACTGCTCTGGCATGGATCCATTCTCTCTGCCAGAGCCAGGGCTCCCAGCCCTAGGTGTGTGACTCATGCTAGAAAATGACTTATGCTAGAACATATTCCAAAGGAGTTCCCTAGCTTCCAGGAGTGACCGCTTGCTTTAAAGGGATTACAAGCAGGGTATGGGGCACAGTTCCACCCTCTGCACTTGTGTTCCCTGCCAAACCACCTCCATATTTGTAATGCAGAATGATACAAGTGTTGCAGCCTCCCACTGTAAGTTCTGTATGTGTAGCTAAGGATGAACAGCAATGTGAGGTCTGTGGGGCTGTCCCAGGGGACAACAGGATCAGTGTTAAGGTCCCTCAGGCTGGAATTGCCTAGGAGTATCGCAGGGGAGCAGCATTCACTATCTACAACTTTGCTGTGGTCCCCCAGAGAAGATTAGAGCTGGCAGCCTCAGGGTGAGGGGCTCTGTATTCCACTCTGAGACACAGCCACCCTGCCCTATTTCAGAGGTGACCAGCTCCAATTTGTGCAGCTGTTTGGCCACGTGCATGTAGGGCTTCTTCTTGAAGTGTTACTGTTGGTATGAACATAAATGCTGCCTGTCCTGAAAGCCTGGCCTCCAGCATATATATGCAACAACTCTGAGCATGTGCCCCATCTCCCTGGCCCATCTGTCATCAATACCCTACTCCTTGACCAGAGTGGAATAGAAACAATCTCCCTTAGTGTCTAACTCCCCCTTCTTACCCTCCCCCACAGGTATCCTGGACACATTGGAAGGACCCAACGTTCCCCCCTTTCAGAGAGTCGCCAGAGACATCCCCGTTGTTTCCTTTGCTGTACTGAACACAACAGCCAAAGCCATCGCGCTGACACTGTAGACTCATGGACTCTGACTTGCTGCCCTCACCTCTTCTGGGGCCGTCTCGGTCATAACCACCCGCTGTTACCTGGGAAAGGACAAAACAGCACAAGCAGGACTTGGTTTCTCTGCACCTCTCTTTTGGGGAGCTGAGTGCAGGGCTCCCCATAGTGTCTCAAAGGAACTCAGCTCTCCCCAGCCTGCATCTGTGCTGGGCAGAGCCATCCTCTCAGCCTCATGCACAATGATCTGGGATTTCCTAGCTCTGTTATTCCCTCTTCAACCCTTTTGCTTGCTCTTGTAATTCCCAGCCTATGTGCTCTGCTCCCCTCCTGAAGAGGGAAGAATTAAATGGATGTTGGTGCTGAATGATGTCTTATATTGGAACCTGCTTATACAGGGGAGAGAAGAAAGAGCTTTGTTGGGTCCCATCTAACTTTCCTTCTCCCCTCCTAAGGCCAAACAGGAATATTCACTGCAGTCTATTCTCTAAGCCTTTTAAAAATAGGTTAGACAATGTCCCATGTGAGGGAGCTTCCCTTGAGCAACAATTCAACAGCCCGGAGGCCCTTCAATATTAGCAAAAGTGCCCTGAGATTCAGCTGGAACATTGCACTGCTTAACTGAACCCCCTTCCTCCTTGGCATGCCCCACAAATAATTCTTCTCCATTGCCAGCGAGCTGTTTCAGTCTGGCCCTGTGACATAGTCCCTCCATCTCCATGATCCCGCTGTTGGTCTTCTCTCACCTTCCTTCGCTTTATTGTTCCGTGGCATGGGGGTTCCCTCCTCCACCCCCATCAGTGACTGCACTACTTGAGCCTGCTCATGGCCTTTGGCCGAGGGGCTTATTTACCTTCTAGATTAACCTACTCTAGGATGGTGCACAAGTGGCTGGAAAACCATACTCAGCTGTCAATGCTCAAGTCGGTAGGGCATCTCAAGTGGGGTCCTGCAGGGATCTGTCCTGCATCCGCTTCTATTCAATATCTTCATAAATTATTTGGATAAGGGCATAGAGAGAGTAGACTTAAAGTTTGCTCATGATACCAAGCTGAGCGGGGTTGCAAGCAATTTAGAGGACAGCATTAGAATTCAAAGTGATCTTGACAAACAGGAGAAATGCTCTGAATTAAACAGGATGAAATTCAATAAGGACAAATGCAGAGTACTACTGTTAGAAAGGAATAATCAGTTGCACAAATACAAAATGGGAAAGGACTGCGTAGGAAGGAGTTCTACAGAAAAGGATGAGGGTTATAGGGGATCACAAACTAAACAAGTCAGTGTAATACTGTTGTGCAAAAAGAAAACATCTGGGTTGTATTAACAGGAGTGTTGTAAGCAAGACATGAGAAGTCATTCTTCCACTTGACTCAGCACTGATACTACTCCAGTTGAGACCTTATGTCCAGTTCTGGGCATCACAGTTTCGGAAAGATGTAGACGAACAGGAAAGTCCAGAGGAGAGCAACAAAAGTGATTGAAGGTCTAGAAAAGACCTATGAGGAAAGATTGAACAAAATTGGGTTCGTTTAGTCTGCGGGGGGACATAAATCTTCAAATATGGAAAAGGTTGTTATAAAGAAGGGTGATTGTTTTCTTAATCATTAAATTGCAGCAAGAGTGGTTTAAATTGGACATTAGGAAAAATTTCCTGTCAGGGTAGTTAAGCAGCAGAACAGATTACCTAGGGAAGTTGTGGAATCTGTCACTGGAGGTTTTTAAGAACAGGTTAGACAAACACCTGTCAGGGATGGTCTAGATAATACTAAGCCCTGCATCATTGCAGGGGACTGGACTAGATGACCTATCGAGGTCCCTTCCAGTCTTATGATTCTTGGCAGTCGGCAAATCACTTACTCTGCCTGTCTCCTAGCTGTGGGCAGTGGTTTGCCTATGTTTGGTGTAGTGGAGGGGCTTCCAGCTCCCTAGCACACTCTGTGAATGGTTTGCCCTCTGCTGTCCAACCTTGTCAGTTGGAGGTCCAAGCACTGGTTCCCTGAAGTGCTCTGAAGCACATTCTCAGGCCTGCTTCACTCTATTTGCACCACTCAGGTAACACCAGGCAAGCAGAAGCCATCCGAGAGTCCCCTGCAGGGACTCCCCCATAAGGGGGAGGTCCCCACTGGCCATAGAGCAGATGTATTGAGCTCTGTAGACCTTCCCTCTGCACCGTTCCTGCAGAGGAGCAGCTCAACCTAGCCCTGTTTAGTCTTCTGCCAGCTATAGCCAGCTAGTGTAAATGAGAGCAGCCTCCAAGCTATTCTAACCTGTACCAGAGCAAAGAGTAGAAAGCTGTAGCTGGTTCTTGGCTCTCAACTTTTTCCCCTTTTCTCCCCCTTCTTGAAGGCTGTTCTAGGTTGCTCTGTGTAGGAGGGGAGCCATCATTTCATAGAATCTGCCCTCAGCTCAGGTAGAGCTAGTCAAGCACCTATAAATTGCCACCCTGAATGACAATGATTAGTCAATAGACCAGGGGAAAGTATGGGAATTACTCCACAGTGTGGTGGTTAGAGCACTCACCTAGGACTTGGGAGACCCTGTTCCACAGTCTCTTAAAAAATTAAACTGCTTCAGCAATGATGTCAGATACTGCCATCTTGTAGCACCCCCTTGTAGCTAGTTGCGCATGTGCCCCAGATCTGCCTCATTTCTCTCTCTCTCACTCACACACACACACACACACACACACTCTTTCTCTCTCTGTCCCTAAGCAGGAACTGCAAAAGTCTTACTGTTGCTACACCTTAGCTGGGCTTGGTTTTTTTGGCACAAGTGTAACTTTCTTAGTCCCACAATAATGGAAAGATTGCCAAAGTCCAAACTCCCAATAACCTGGCCAAAGGAACATGCCCATTGGGACTTCTGCCATGCCTGAGCTCTTCTTCCTGAGGCTGTTTTAAGTACGCTCCCAAGCCAAATCAATAAATCACAGATCCTCTTTAAATCCACCCTTCTTGAACACCTCTCCCTGAGACAGCCTTATGTACAGTCCTCAGAAAAATAATTAAATCGTTCATCCGTTACCAGGTGATGCCACCCAGGTCTCTCCCTGGACAAAGGATCCTTTCCTGAGCTCAGGATTACCTGTCCTCCTTAGTCTAGGCCAGGGTGCCATCCTCCCACCTTCCTCAAGGCTCACCTTGCTGGTACTTCCTGTTTCCTTCCCTTCTTCCTAACAACTACCTGATTTTATATAGGGTAGAGGTGCCCACTCTTAACCTTATTGGGAGCACTTAACTGGCAACAGTGGGACTGGATCTGCTCCCTCTGAAGGGGCCAGGCCCAACTGTGACAAGGAGAGACTGAGAAAGAGCAGCATTAGAATATCCCATAGCCCAATGGCTAGCATATGCTCCTGTAATGTGGGTGAACCAAGTTCAAATCCCTTCTCTACACCAGGCAGAGAGCAAAATTGAACCAGGATCTCTTCCAGCCCAGATGAAGGCCCTAATGACTGGGCTACAGGTTATAAGGGAGAACTTTTCTTCCCCCCACCAAGCCATTTTGAGACACTAGTCTCCCTGGCTTTTGTTGAAATGCAGAATTTTAAGTTGGGTCAAACTTAAACGTTTTGATATTTCTGAAACATTTTGATGTTTTTGGTTTTGGTTGAAACTATTTGCTGAGCTCACATTTCATGTTGACCAAAATAGCACTTTTTGGCAAATAAATTGTGACAAAATTTTTGCTCAGCTCTGCTGCTTAATCACCTGTCGCTTTGCGCTGCTTGATAACTTTCTACTCTCCCTGCAGACCAATGTGGTCAAACTCATTTTCCAAACCTCAGACACTCTCCTTAGCATAACTATTGTGTGGTCAGAGTACAGTAATTAAGGTTGGCAACTCTCCTTTGTGCCCGGTCGGGGTAAGATGTGAGACAGTCTTGCCAACAAAGGTGGAATCCACACATGCACAGACAGAGGGGCTTCATGATCCAGCAGTTTTCATAGTAACAACTTTGGAATATCAACCGGCATTCCTAAGTTGTATACAGGTTCCCCAATTCATCACAGGCTTCTCCTCAGGGGGATAGAACATTCCAACAACACACACACAATGCAAGTTCCTCCCCAGAATTGCCTGGCTGGTTTCCCTCTCTCCAGGCATCTTACTTGGGCTTATGATCATCCAGAATGACCCAGTCAGGATCACTGTGGGGGCACTATCCAGCACTGGGTACTCTGAGTGGCTTTCTTTGGTCCACTGTTCTCTTTTCTAATAGCTTGGGCACTAAAGCCTAGGTTCCAATTAGTCCCTTCTGCTCTATAGTCTAGAATGAGTCTATTCCTCTTCTTCCTTCAATGCTGGTTCTCCCAACGCCCCATGCAACAGATGCAGCAGAACTGATTTGGAGATGGGAAAGGAGAGAGACTCAGCTCCAGGCCACTGGGACAACTGCAGCCCACCTCAGCAGGGCCCAAAAGTCATTCTCCGCTGCCAGTGGACACTAGGTTCTCACTGCAGTTCTTGCTAGGGCAGAGTCTCCGTCACAACTGGATCTGCGGGGCTCCCAGCCAAGAGATAAAGAGCTATGTCTCCGCTTCCACACCTAGCGTTGGTCCCTCCAGCTCAGCCCCACTGCCTGGTTCCCAGCCCATTCCCTCCTGCTCACTGAAAGTCAGTCTCTGGGGAGTACCACGCCTGAGTCTGGGAGACTGGCATAAGGTCTGACTCCCCACTCCCACTGCTGTCTGAGCTGCAGTGCGGCTTGGGTCATTCCTTTTCCCAGCCCCAGTCTGTACTCTGCGAGCACTAGTGTGAGTGTACAGTGGCACTTTCTGCCCAGTTAGTGTTTTGCATTCTGCTGAACCAAATGGAGGTCAGTCAGTCCTTTTGCATAAGAAAGATCAAAACTTACGCTTTAGGGTGTTATCTACTGCTGCATAAACCCCTTCCCTGTGACTCACTAAACCTGATCTGGGGCCCTGGTTTAAGAACTGATTAGCCACCAAGCCGTGTTACTCAACACACCGGCTGTTTTCAGAGCCCATGCTCCAAACACCCAGAGCTATTTATGCTCAGAACTAACAGTCTCTGTCCCCTCAAAGTGTTCTTCACCATGTGGAGCAGCAGGCAGAAGATCTCAGTGCCAGGGCCTTAGAAATGGCTTAGCACTCAACCCGAGTGATGCTGCAGGGCTGCTGTGGTTAACGGAAGTTGGACGTGTCCCATGGGCTCTCGTCCCAGAGCCACTCTCTAATAATAGCCCTTTTAGTGGAACAAGGATAATTGGTGCCTGGAGGTAACCATGAAGGAAAATGCAACATCTCCCTTTCAACCCGCACTGGCCAGAGGCACTGAAAAGAGATCTGGCTGACTATCTGACCATCCTCCCCCGCTGGAGCTGCTGGGATATTCTGACACAAAGCCATTCTATTAAGAAACTGCACACCACTCCGACAGCTAATCTGAGCGCATAAGAGATCCTGCAACGTTCTGTTTGCAAAACATCACCTGTACCACTACCGGACACCCGGATGCAGGGAGTCAGTGTTGGCATCACAATACAGAAGCTCCTCTCCTGCTCCAGAGCCATTGTGGCTACTTCTCCACACCCTCATTACCCCACTGAGTCTTCTTGCTTGGGTTTTTGAGCCTTTTGAAAACATAGCCCCCCATTTACTCCCCCTCCTTCTCCATCCCAGCCTTACATGTTGTGAAATGGGGAGATGGATATTCACCCACCTCTATAAAGTGGTGGCCAGAAAGTGCTAGAAGACAGCTAAGGATTATTCAGCCAGGATGTTGACATAGATGCTGCAACCAAGGCCTGGGACTTGTCATCTGAGCCCACATCTTTATCTGCCTTGTTCTGCAGCTCCACTTTGGTTTCTATATGCTACCTTGTGCCACCTCATGAAACGCAATCCCTGGCTCAAGTGACCCCTTCTCCACTGCAAAGAGAAAAGTTGAATGGCTACTTAACATGCTCCCAGGATCCTATTTCTCCCTCACTTTCCATCTCCTCTCCCCTTCCTGGCCTGTGCCTGATGCTCACAAGCCTGGCTTTGCTTCCTTAATTACCCACTGGATGGGATTTTGCTTGGGGGTTTCTATATCCAGCACCTAATCCTTTTCTTTAACAGATTAGCTATTTGCAGAAAGCTGCCTACGTATGCAGTTTAGCCTAATCTTCACATCACTCCACTAGCTTCTTTTGTGCTTTCTCTGAGCTGAAATCCACCAGCCATAGACTCTCTGCTTCCTATTTCCCACCCCCTTCTGAATTCTTTTAGAGGCCTGAGCATGGTTTTTCCCTAGCTCTCTCTGATCTGCACCTCGGGGGAGCACTGAGAACAGAAGAGGATCAGGCTCCCTTCACCTACCTTCCTCGCACTTTCATGGGACTTCTGGGCCAGCAAAGTCCTGCGCAGTGAGTGCTGCTGATCTAAGCAAAGCTGGGATGCCTCCAACCCCCTTCTCTCCTTAATGCTAGCTGCCTCCCTGCATTGAGCAAGGGATGTGGTCAAAGCCTGGCCTGTCTAACTCAGACGATGAGCCCTGGGGGCAGGGACCATGTCACTGAACACGCCACCATTGTTTATCGAACAAATCCCCATGTCTCAGGCCTCTCTGCTCTGTCAGATCATTTCCTGATCAGCTTTCATTCATTCTCTCTGCTGGATGAAGAAAGGCGCAGGGTTGCGGGGGTGGGCAAACCGCCTGACTTCCTTCACTGCTATCAGAATCCTTCCCCACCAAACCTCTCCTGGGATCTACAATTCCCAGTCATTTCCCTGCCTCAGCCAAGGCTCTATTAGTCTCATGATACCCTAGAATAGCTCCTTAGCCTTTGAAACCATGTGACTCCCTTGTTGTGTCCCTGTGCAGAAGAGAATGTTCCTTTCACTCTTCCCCCTCAAGCCAGGCTGTAGTTCCACCAGAGCAGCTCTGGGCCAGCCCCTCTGAATGGCTCTTCTCCATTTCTAGTTTAAACAGCAGGCCACGTTCATGGAACTTGATCACCTTAAACACAGGTGGCCAAAACCTTCACAGGGACAATTCCGCTTGCAGACCACGTGACTCAGACACCCCTCAAGGGCTTTAGCCAAGGAGCTGCTAGCCATCTGTCTCCGTGACCTTGGGCCTCTGTCTTGTGCTCAACACATACCATCTGTCCCTGTATCCTGGCCTGGCCTTCCATTTGGAAAACTCTTTAGCCCAAAGTCACTAGCCTGGATCACAGGGGCTAGCTAGTTCAGGCAGGCCTGGATGTTAACTCTTCTTTGGTCTAGCTGTGCTACAACACAGAAGAACTTCAGCCAGATTTGACTAGAGCCAATGCCCTCTGCAGCCAGTTCCTCTGCAACTCCCCAACCAGAGAAGAGAAAGTGCTGAATTGACAGGATCCCTGAACCCCCGTTTGGAAGCTGTTGCTGCAGCCTGCCCTCATGGAGTCCCTTGGGGCAGGCCCTCTGTTTTAACCCTTGGTGTGGAGAGCTTTATATCAAGCACGCTTGCTGTATGTCAGATCAGGCATTTTGCTTCTACCTGTGCCACAACAATGGTACTAACACTGAGTAATACAGCAGCTTTGTTCCTAGCATCACTTTGTTCACCCCCAGCCGACCACCAGCTCCACTCACTTGCCCAGCCCCAACTTCAGCAGATGTCTCCGATGATAGCAGCCCGGAAAGCACCCATTTCCAGCCCAATAGCTTGATCATTCTGGGGTCAGTGTGTGGGGTTGCCTCACTTGACAGGTAGCTCTTTGGTCACACCACAACATCCTCCACACCTATCTCCGGCCTGGAAGTTAGGTCCTTTTCACATACACCTGGCCCTCCCAGACATCCATGGAACGTCTTAGTCTCCTGGCTCTTTGGCTGAGTGCTTCAGCCAAGGCTCTGTCAGTCCCAGGATACCCTAATATCTCCTGAGCCTTTGAACCCATTTCTGTGGCTCTATTACCTGGGCCACTGGCCCTTCTCTTTGCCTTCTGGAGCACTGCTCCAATGCCACTGGGGCTGCTCCAAGCCTTGGCCTCTGAGCAAGTCCCGTCTGCATGGCTCTCCCTCCCTACACACCCCAGCAGGGTTCACTTTCCTTTCCTTAAGCGTCAGCTGGAACCCAGGTATTCAGCCAGGAGAGGCCTGTGCTCTGAGCAGGGGAGTGGGGAGAATCAGGGGCTGGTGACCAGAGAGTGCAAAATTCCTCCCTCTCTCTGGTAGGCTGGTGGCAGGGGCGGGGGCCAGGGAGGGAAAGGGAGAGATGAGGCTTCACTGAGGTGTGGGGGTGCAAGGCCTCCTGCCCTCACTACATTAGTGGGGGAGGGGCTATATCCCACCACAGAGGTGCAGCCAGGTGACCTAAGGAAAGGGTGGGGGGGAGCGGGGACTTGCTGCCCCGCACCCAGCCGGCCCTGCAGCGCCTGACCGTGCCGCGGGGAAGCGAGAGGAAGCAGCAGCGGGAAGGTGGGCGCCAGGCAGGGCAGGAGGCTGTCGTGACATAGGAACCAGGCAGCCAAAGAGCTCGGCCGGCACCATGCCCCGGGGCTTCCAGCCGCTGCCGAGCCGGTAGGAGGAGCCGGGGCTGCGGGAGAAGCCGCTCCCCCTTGGCAACACGGGATCCAGAGCCAGGTGCAGAGGAAGCCGCTGGGAGCCGGAGCCGGAGCCGGGCCCGGCCGGGGAGCCGGCCAGCTCCGCCCCGGAGATCTCGGCGCCGCGGGAGTAGAGTCCCCGCCTCCAGCGGAGCAGGTGCAGCGGGCGGAGGGAGCCGCAGGGCAGAGATCCCGGCCTGGCTACGGAGGGAAGGGAGCCGGGCACCGGGTAAGGGATGATCCACGCCCGGGGAGCTCCCGGCCGCTGATGCGGGACTGAACCCGGACGTCAGTGCAGGCCTCTTCTGTGTTTCTTCCCCGATCTCGCGGCTGCGTCTCCCCATGTCATCAGAGGACAGGCTCAGATCCCTCCGAATCGGGGGTGAGCCACGCTGTGATGCGGCTCCGCTCTAGATGTAGACCCTGCTTCCTGGTCATCCGGATTGCACGGTACCCGGCTCCGTTGCGGATTGCACACCTCAATCGTGCTCGATCCGGACTGCACCTTTCACTCTACCATTAACTGCGTGGGATTTAGCAGCCGCTACAAGGATTGAAGATTATCTACCTGCTTCTATCCGGATTGCATATAGTTTCCTTGCATGGCTCCGGATCGCACAGCAGCACTGCACTGACCCAACTGCACAACACAAGCACCTGCACTGCTCCAGACTGCACATTAGTTACTTGCACGGATTGGGATTGCACAATTGGGATTACCCTTGCACAGGTCCATATTGCATATTATTTACCTGCACCAATCCGGATTGCACTGCAATCCCCACACCAATCCAGATTGCTCAATAGCCCTTATGCGAATCCAGACTGCACAAAGTCCTTTACCCTGATTAGATTTGCACAGCAGATCCCAGCATTGATTGAACCAATCCAGATTGCACACTGCTTACCTGCATTGATCTGGATTGCACTCTATTCACCTGCACCAATCGAGATTGCACATTGTTTACCTACACAACAGATCCAGATTGCACAACAGCTTCTGCAGGTGTTTGAGTGTGTTTGCTCACTGCCAGAACTGGTGAAAGATGTTGCCGGGGTCTATCCAGATCTCTGGGGAGACTTTATCAAGTACTGAGATCCGGGACATTTGCGAGAGCCTGCGGGAGAACTCGGTGCGACTGCTGTCACTCCGGGGCTGCCAGCTTTCTGACCGGGATTTTGGGCGCATTTGCCGAGGGGTAGCAGAATCTCACTCCTTGGCTCAGCTTAACCTCAACCTGGGGATTGTGTCCAACATCCACCGGGTCAAGCAACTGGCTGAAGCCCTGAAGACAAACCGCTCCATCCAGTCTCTGTTGTGAGTAAGGAAGACCTTGCTGGTGCCAGGGAGAAGTGCCACCCTCAATAGTGGCTATCCAGAAGGGAAGTATCCCTTTCCCCAGTGAGCACCCATGTGGGAAATGTGCTTGCCCCCACTGCCTCACCCCTCCCTCTGGGGCTCTCTATTGCTTTTCAGTCCTGCAAATGAATTCTTATCTGAGAAAAAATGTACTTGATTTTAAGCACTGAGTCCTCCTCCCCCATGCTGGGTTGAGGCCACCCGGGCACTTCTCCGATCTGTATTCTTCTGGCATCTCCGCTGGGGACATCTCTTTCCTATGTTGGAAGGGGTCTGTCTCTGCATCCCTAACTCCCAAGACCACCCATCTGTCCCATGAGGGGTGGGAGTTGTCTGCCCCCCTAAAGTCTCCAGCCCTGCTTCCTGTCCCAGCCTGAGAGAGGACAGTCTCTGTACCTCTACCATCTGTCACCAGAGCTCTTTTTGCCCAGTTTGAACTAAGCTCCCTCATTCAGGGTCACAGCATCCCTAGGCATTTTGGAGCTTTGCTCCCACCAGGCAGTGGCATTTGTCAACATCTTCCTCCTGTTCCTTCTGTTTCTTGGTTCCCATTGGCTGAGCCAGTCCCCGGTGCCTTGAGAAAGGCAAATTGATAATTTCTAGCCTTTATCCACACAGCCTCCATGGGAGCCCCCTGACAGACGCCGGCCTAGTCCTCCTCAATCCAGCGCTCTCCATCCATCCCTCACTGGTGGCTTTGGACTTGGGAGACTGCATGCTGGGTGACGAGGGCATCAACTTGATCTGTGGGCTTCTGCCTCCAGATGGGGCCAAGTCAGGTAAGCAAAAGGGTCTGTGGGATGTGCAGTTGCCAGTGGAACGCATATATGGCTCAGGCCCCTCTGCTCAGAGCTAAACTTCCTCTGATGTAAAGTTTCTCCCTCTGCTGAGACATGGCATGAGGCTTCTCCTCCCAGCGAACATACAGTAGAACAGTCTGTTAGTACCGGAGACATAGCACTGGGTGAGGACTCTGCTTCCTCCCAGCGTACTACTCCGAAGGGGAGGGAGCCATGTCCAATGGAGCATGGCACCTGGTACACCGGACTGTTCCACTGGCAGGATGCTAGTGAGGAATGGGGCCAGGTTGCTGATGGGAGAGATTGCTGATGAGAGAGATTGAATTTGGGGGGAGGGAGGCGCAGGGCTTGGACTTCTGCTTTGGTGTTAATATTTTGCACTCATGATGCCTGAGCTGTGATTGGTGCATTTAAATGAATGTAGATCAATACACATTACGTTTCCCCATCCCGGAACAGGGATTTACAGCTAATGTGCCCCAATGGCTCCTCTGGGAATTAACACTGAATGATCCCTTGTGGCTGTTTTATGGGGAATAATTGTCTGCTAGCTGAATAAGTTCCTCTTTACAGGGATGAAGTCTGAGGCCTGTGCTCTCCACCCTCTTATCCCAGCACCCTAACCAGCTACTGACCTCAGGCCTTCCCATGTATATGCTCACATTAGACACAGCAGCCACCTCTCCTGAAACTCAAGCTTCAATACCCGCTGGTCCTGCCCTTGCTTGCCAATCTCCCCCCTCCTACACTGAGACTGATTCCTTTTTTGAGTCCATTATATTTGCTGTCTGGGGTGGGCAGGTGTCAGGATGGGAGAGGGCAGAAGGTCAGGTAGCCATGCTTCTTGTGAGCAAATGAAGGGGCAGCACTGCAGGCAGTAGCTAATTAGGTAATTTACCACAATCGTTCTGTACATCCTATACTCTCAGCCAATCAGAATGCAAGGAGCTGTGTAACTCCGAAGTATGCCACTTCCTTGCTTTGTGATTGGCAGAGTGGGTTCTCCTCTGGAAGGTTTGGTGACTTGTCTGGACCCTTAGGGTGTTCTTTGGCTTTTCTCTCTTCTCCAGGCCTTAAGGAGTTAACACTGAGTGCAAATCCAGGTGTCACGGCCAAAGGTTGGGGGCGCCTGGCCATTGCAGTGGCTCACAGCTCCCAGGTGCGAGTGTTGAACCTGGACTACAACCCCCTCGGTGAGCTGGGGCGCAAGCGTGTGAGAGACTCTGAACTACTAGCGTGACAGGCTTTGTGTGAGTTTGCTGCTGCTGAAGATGCTGGTCTGATGATGCTGGAGACTGAATCTAGACCAGGGACATCATGGGCACTGGCAGGGCAGGGCAGACTCCTCCACGCTGTCCTTTCTGCTGGGCCTCTTCCCTGCTCTGGAGATGAGGGGCAGGGTGACCAGAGGTCCCGATATTAGAAAACCATTCCCAGAGAGTAGTTATCAGTGGCGCACAGTCAAGCTGGAAGGACATATCGTGTGGAGTCCTGCAGGGCTCAGTTCTGGGTCTGGTTCTGTTCAATATCTTCATCATTGATTTAGGTAATGGCATAGAGAGCACACTTATACAGTTTGTGGATGAAACCAAACTGGGAGTTGCAAGCGCTTTGGAGGATAGGATGAAAATTCAAAATGATCTGGACAAACTGGAGAAATGGTCTGAAGTAAACAGGATGAAATTTAATAAGAACAAATGCAAAGTACTCCACTTAGGAAGGAACAATCAGTTGCACACACATAAAATGGAAAATGATGCCTAGGAAAGAGTACTGCAGAAAGGGATCAGGGGGTCATAGTGGATCACAAACTAAATAAGAGTCAACAGTGTAACATTGCTGCAAAAAAGCAAACATCATTCTGGGATGTATTAGCAGGAGTGTTGTAAGGAAGACACAAGAAGTAATTCTTCTGCTCTACTCCATGCTGATTAGGCCTCAACTGGAGTATTGTGTCTAGTTCTGGGTGCCCCATTTCAGGAAAGATGTGGACAAATTGGAGAAAGTCCAGAGAAGAGCAACAAAAATTATTAAAGGTCTAGAAAAAATGACCTGTGATGGAAAATTGAAAAAAATTGGGTTTGTTTAGTCTGGAGCTGAGAAGACTGAGGGGGGGACAGGAGAACAGTTTTCAAGTACATAAAAGGTTGTTACAAGAAGGAGGGAAGTAAATTGTTCTCCTTATCTCTGAGGACAGGACAAGAAGCCATGGGTTTAAAATGCAGCCTGGGTGGTTTAGGTTGGACATTAGGAAAAACTTCCTAACTGTCAGGGTGGTTAAACACTGCAATAAATTGCCTAGAGAGGTTGTGGAATCTCCATCATTGGAGATTTTTAAGAGCAGGTTAGACAAACACATGTGAGGGATGGTCTAGATAATATTTAGTCCTGCCGTAAGTGCAGGGGATTGGACTAGAAGATCTCTTGAGATCCCTTCCAGTCCTACAGTTCTATGATTAAGGGCTTCGTCTTATATAGGCAACTATGCCCCCCCCCAAAAAAAAAGGGGGGGGGGTCCCGATTTTTCACACAAGCTATCTGGTCACCCTAGGAAGGGGGGAGTTTATTCTTCATAACTCGTTCAGTCCTCTGTGCTGAGACTGGGGGCCAGTTCGTCTCACTTGTGCTGGTAGTTTGTGTGATGAGGACACATGCTTTGCTAGGAAATGCATCAAGCATGTTTCACAGAGGAGATAGCAGCTGCAGGCAACCTAGGGGGGAAAGACAGTGTCCCCTCCTCCATCCCTGGGGACTCTGACCTCTGCCTATCCCACTGCCTGTGTGTTTGTCTGTGTCAGCCCTCAGCTTAGGTGTTGACCTTCTCTGCTCCCTCCCATTCCCAATCCCTTAGACCTCAGCCACTGGCCTGCCAGATGAATGTGCCCCCCCCTCTTCCCCCAGCTCCTTCCCCAGAGTATAGCAAGGAGGAGAAGAGCCTGGCAATGGTTGCCATAGAAACCAACTCTCCTTCTCCAGCTCCTGCTGCTGGAGCAGGGTTGGTAGCTGGTGAGACACAGACCAGACCATGCGGCTCTCCCACCTCACGCTGCCCCAGGAAACTAGGCCAGGCAGCTGTGCCTCCCCTCCCTGCCCCGTCTCCCCATGACCTAGCAACGGCCCTGGCTGGCTGGGTGCTCTCTACTCTCTGTTAAGAGTCCCTAATTTGGTAGCTGATGGAGCCCCCTCCTCCCTCCACAAAGGACAGTGACCAGTAGCTTGCTGTGACCGTCCCCTGCCTCCTCCCTGGGGATTGCCAGGGGAGTGCATTGGAATCTGTTCTCTTCGCTGGCACTGGCTGCCAGTGGGGCCAGCCCCAAAGGAGACATCCCCCTACAAGGACAGTAGATGCCTGGGTTCTATTCCTGGCTCTGAGAGGGAGTGGGGGCTAGTGGTCAGAGCAGAAGGCTGGGAGCCAGGACTCCTGGGTTCTATTCCTTGGGTATGTGGATGGAAGGTGCTGTGGATGAACAAAATCTTCTTGTAAAAGACAATTTCACTGTTCCTTCAAGTTCTCCATGTTCGCTCCTGGAACAGCCAGTCACAGCCCACAACCAACAATCCGTCCCCCGCAACTTGTCTCTTTTCACAACCAATAACCCTTTACCTCCTTCTCCAAGATGTGCTTAGCACATAGAGATTGGCTGGTAGCACTGGGATGGGGGAGGCTCCCAGAGGTTTAATGCCAGGACCTGCCTGGCCCAGTGGGGCACGGCCCGTGTGAAGCCAGACTCTGCTGACGTCCCCTGGCTTTCTTCTCCTCTAGGTGACCAGGTCGCAGGGATGCTGGCTGTTGCTGTGGCCTCCAGTCGCACCCTGGAGGTTCTGGACTTGGAAGGAACAGGGCTTACCAACCAGTCGGCCCAGGTAAGGAGTGCCTGGTGCTGATATATCATCATCTGCTGCACCTCAGGGGCACAGGTCTCAACAAACAGTAGAGTCCCCAACCTTGAGATGTACCTGCTTCCCTCCCTCCACTTCTCTTCTCAGAGCAGTCTCTGCACAAGAAGTGCTGTTACTGTCTGTTCCTCTCCCTGGCCCATGGCACTCAGCCCATGCAGGTGCTGCTCAGACCGTAGCCTGAGGTTCCTGGCCCCTGCCTCAGCCTCCAACGGGTGGGGGACAAGAGAGCAGGGTTGTTGTTTTGGGGTTTTTTTGCATTTCTGGATTCTTTGGCTCTCTGGAAAAGTGAGAGAGAAGGTTTGGCTTCAGGAACTAGGTTTGTGAATAAGGGTTGGAGTGCAGGCTTAGGGCGGGTAGGGCTTGAGGTTAGGGGTTATAGATCATTATCTGCGTAGTGGTTTCTTCTCTGAGAAGCTCAGCTCGTACTGAGATTTCCCCTTCTCACAGATTCATCTGACACATGCTTTCAGGGGACACAACTGGAGGTGGCAGGGGACATTTGCAGTTAGGAGACAGCAGGATGTGTAGTTTCCTCCTTGGGTACAGCCGGGAAGTCCTGGCAAGGGTCTCCGCTTCTCCTCAGGAAAAAGTGGAGAGTTCTCAGCGTCCCTAAAAGCTGGTGTGGCGGGCTCAGAGCCAGTGGCGGGCAGAGAGAAGAAACGAGGGCAGGGGTTGGGGGGATGAAAAGTATAAAGCAGCTTTGAACCCCTTTCCTGTCAGTCTGACCTCTGTCTGTGCTGCCTGTCCACCTGCTTCTGGCTCTTCTTCTGCTCAGATCTTGCTGGACATGGTGGAGAATTACCCAACAGCCCTGAGGACGCTGATCCTGGCAGAGAACAGCATCAGTCCCGAGCTGCAGCAGCAGATCTCGGACCTGCTCTCTGAGGGTGAGGAAGAAGAGGAGAATGAGACTCGTGAAGTCACGGCCAGGGAGAAGAACCCCTGGATCTGCCAGAGCAGTAAGACCTCTGGGACCCCAGAGAAGTGGAGATGAGGCTGGACTGGGGAGGTTGGCAGGAACGAGGGATGGTTCTGTGTTGTTTTCTACTGGGATGAGTCTGTCACTGTGGAGTTAGTAAATGGAGAAGGTCCCATTTCAGTGTGAGCTGGAATACAGACTGCTTGCAGGACTGATTGGCTGGTTAAGTACCGTTGGGCTGGGTCAGTACTTGGATGGAAGCCCCTTAAGACAACCCAGCTTCTGCAGGAAGTGGAGGGTGGGGCTCAGTGGGCTGTTTCCAGTACCGGTGCGCCAATATGCTGCTGCAAGAATTAACATCTTTCATCAAAGACTTAAAACCAGAGTCATGGGTATTAAAGATCCCACAGGTCTTTTAATAAAACTTGGGGTGATGGCTCTGGTGTCTCAGAAAAATTCCAGTTCGTGTCATTCCACACTGCTTCCCTAAATTCCTCTGCACTCTGAATGGGGTATGCCACTGTTCCTCACTTCCTGGCCTACACCTCATGAGGGTTACCATGCACTATATTCTATCTGTGCAGTGGCTGTATTTGAAGGAAAAGGATATTGTAGAGATACCAATGAGCTACTGTGCTCCAGTGTTTGATAGGAATCCAGCAGAACTAACAGGGATAAAGGCAAAAAGTAGATCTACCCAGATCCTGCCCATTTTTTAACCCAAACTCCCCATTTGTCCCATCATAATAGGAACTAGTCTAGCTGTCCCTAAAGCGCCGAACAAATCCAGACTCCAATGCCACAGCACCACAAAGACTCGGAACTAGCATCTGGATCCAGCCAGTTTTTGGACATTGCCTGCACTCCCTCCTGCGCCCAGTCCCAGTGTCTGAATAGAAAACAAGTATAGCTGCTCATGCGGCACTGAAAACATCTGTACCCTGACGTGTCTCGGTGCAGCTGTACCCAAAAGCCTGGCTCCAACACCCAGATTCTGTGAGATTCGACCAATTTTTGGACCCAATCCCCCAAATTTCATTGTCCAAATAGAGATCAGCACAGCTGTTCTGAGTTCAAAAACATCTAGATACCAACACTTCCTGGTGCAAGAACCTGACTCTAGCCTTTGGGGAGGAGGATAGGGTTGTCTGCTTTTAAATAGCCGTCTCAACCGGAGCACATATGACGTGTTGACCTCCAAACCTGCCATCCTCAAGGTGCTCAGTCACCTAGACGAGTTTGGGGAAGAAATCCTGTGGCAGAGTGGTTCTTTGTGCAGTTACATACTGGGCAGTGCCATGGGGAGGGTGGGGAAGTGGTATGTCCTGTCCACTTTCACCTTCCTCTTTAAAACTGTCTGAGAAAGTTACATGTCAGCCCTCTATTCAGACAGCATGAAGAGTGAGAATTTCCGGGTGTCAGCCGGGAAACAAAGTGCCAAGTGCTGGTGGTCACATAGCCCCTTGTTACCGCATGTGTGTCAAGCGCAGATCTGGGGCTGACTCCTGTGAACCCTGCAGTGCCAGCACAGCTAAAGGGGAGTGAGCTGAATTCTGTTGTTGTGGATCAGCAACAGAAGGAGCTGGTGGCTAAGTTCCAGCCAGTTATACCTGTGCAGCCTCTCTGAGAGCACAGGAGTTGTCATTAAGGGCAGACTTTGCAGGCAGTGGGGTTGTACAGGTGTCACTAATTTGGCCAACAGACTCCATAGCGCTTGTGATGATGCATGTGATGGAAAGACTTTCAGATCCCAAGGAGATTTTTCAGGGCTGGCTTTTCCTGTGTAACCAGAGCACATGGAGTCCCTGGGAGACGATTAATCCAGATCCCCAGAGTGGCATTGGTACAGTCACTTTAAGGGTCCCCCATACAGCATTAACTCTGCCACGTTGCACAGAGAGTGCATCTGGTCACCTCTCCGCTTCAGAATCCTCTCTGGTTTCTGGCTCATGCCATTAGCCCTCATTTGCTCTGCCTCTCTCATGTCCTTTGTTCCCTTCTCTTGCTCTCGGCTCTGCGCCTGGTGTACAGACCTCTGTTCTTCTCCAGCCCAAAGGTCTAACATTCTCTCTCCCAACTGCTCCACAGATTCCAGCTCTCAGATGGTCTTGGTGACGTCAGGTCTGGGCGAGAGCCTCTTAGCAGAAACAGAGATGTGACTAGGATACAACGGTGGCGTCTGCTGAGAAAAGTACTGTTCCCCTGTATGTGTGGATCATGTGCAATGCGTGCACAGAGTATGTGTGTGTGTGTGTGTTCACACCACACATGCTGGGTAAATGCCTGTGCTGTATGTGTGCATGTCCTGCCGTGCCCGGCCGTGCCCATGCCCACATGCCTCCACCAGGCCTGCCCCTACTGTGCATTCACACCCTTTAAGTCCCATCCATGCCGCCTTTCAGCTCTGAGTTTTGGATCCTGGCCTGAGTGAATCTACATGGCTGTCTGTGTCTCACATGCTCTGTCAGCTGCTTCTGCTTGCCCACTTACTGCATGTTTAGATCACATGCCCTCCTCCCAGCTGTACGTTCCTGACCCAGTGCTGGAGGCTGTATTTATTTAGGTGTGTATATTTGTGTATAACAGATGTTCTTTCTATTGCTTGTACCAGTGTCTTGAGGAGAGTTTTATAAAGTTCACAGACATGGCACAACATCATGGCTGCCAGAGGCTCTGTCGTTCCTGCTCCCACTGACAGGGAAGGACTTTGAATGGGCTGGGAGAGGTTGATTGTGGGGGTGAGGGACCTCTGTAACTCCAGGGCACCGTTATCCTGAAGTCCTTTATCATGTCTCCTCTGTAAGGGGAAAGTAAAACTTCTCTGTGGGCCAAGGGGGACAGGGATTAGCAGCTGGCTCCCCTGAACTATTTGCCTTCTTTCTTCCCCCGCACAAGGGCAGCATCCCCAACTTCACGCCCCTTCCAGCAAATCACATGGTTGAACTTGGACAGTGGCAGCTGCAGCCCTGGACATGTCTCTGTTCACAAATGGAAAATCCCCCCAGCCTCAAGTTAGGCTTCCCTAGATACTAGAGAATGAGGGGTGTGTGTGTGTGTGTGTCCCCATCCCTGCCACCCCCTGCTGGAGGGGACAAGCCCTGCACCGGGAGGGGAGGGGCTGTATCAGCATCTGTCTCAGCAGGAGGGTGGGATTGTGTTAACATAATGGGGGTGGAGGAGACTCCATGCTATGAACAAATTCAGGATCCCCTAGGTAGGTAGGTAGAAGAGTGTGTAGGGTATAGCACAGGATGGATACATCTGCTCCTCAGAGACCACCCAGTATTCCCTCTCCTGGGTTCTATCCCCAGTTCTGGGAGGGGAGTGGGGCCCAGTGGTTAGAAGAGTCCTGGCTCCCAGTCTCCCCTTCCCCCCCGCTCTAACCCACTCAGCCCAGGATCTGTGTATGACCTTCCCTCCCCTCCACCTCCTCTGTGGTTAGGCTGGGCACCCTCCTCCCAGGAAAGTGTGTCTAGTGTCTAGTTAGCAGCCCCTGCATGGCTCCAAAGCCAAGGGCTGTTTAAACGGCCAGGGGCCGCCTCCTCCATCTGCTCATGTCTCATTTGACACTAAATCCACATGCCTGGGCTCTGCTTCTGGTGCTGCTGCTGCCTGGTTGGGTGACCAGGGATGAATCATTGTCCCCCACCCTGCTCCGTGCGTCAGTTTCCCCCTCTGTAGCACATGAAGGACGCAAATGTCCTTCCTGAGTGCAGGGCTTTGAGCTCCACAGATGAACATCACTGGGTAATTTAACCCAGACATCTTTTCTCCACAGGGCTGCTTGGGCCTCTGAGTCCAAAACCGAAGGGAAACAAACTGTTTTCAACCCTCCTAATCATTCCCCCCAGAGCTACCATCCTGCTAGCTCCCTGAGCTCTGTATCTCCCCCCACAGCTGGATGGCCTTGCTAGCCCAGTACGCAGCCAGGGCCATCTCACCCTGGGATTTCCTGCCTTCGAGGTCTGTGTTTTTCCCAGTGTCCTGCTTCGGATGACCGGATTGTTCCATCCTCCTGGGCCAGGTCTAGTCTCCTTCCTTCCTCCTCGTGACTGGATTGGCTCTGAGTTCCACAGGAAACGCACTGCAGCCCCTGCATTTTGGCCCATTCGCCATTGCCATCACGCAGCTTCCTGTACACATGGCCCACGCTTGCCACCACCGTCAGCCCTTCTCCACGTCCAGCAGGGACCCCACTTCTCCCTCGGGCAGTATCGAGCAGATCCCTGCCTCTGAACAAGAGCAGCCACACAGCGATTTAACTAATCCACTTCCAAAGCTAAGTTGGATTCGCTCCCTCGTGTAGACAAGTCCTGAGCCTGGGATTAGTTAAGTTGCTGGAGGGGGGGAAGGAGATTAGACCTGGTCCAGGAGGAACAAGCAGCATCGTCTGGCTCAGACCAGCCTGATGGGGACAGCAGGGTCACAACCGGCCTAGACGAGCCCCCCCGAGGCATGATGCTGGAGGGGGCCCTGTGGGGCGGCACTGAAACGCTCTGTGTGGAAAGGGACAAAGGGAAGAGAGGGTGCAAGATCTGATCTCAGCTCCTGGGAAGGGCCAGGCACTGCCTGGACTGGGCATGAGGGAGAGATCCTGCAGGAGCTGGGACAGGCCGTTGGGAACGGGAATAGATTCTATGGGGCAGTTCGGCTTTCACTGAGAACTGGCTGGGTCCACCCTTTCACCGTCAGCTGTTTCAGGTCCTTTTTCTCTAGTTCTGGCAATGTGGGTCAGGGACATCCCCGACCCCAGACTGTGTGTGAAGGTGAGGGGGAACAGTGGGGCTGCTGGTGAACGGGGGGGCCTGTGGAGGGACAGTGCTCCCGTAGACTGGGCCCAGGCGCTAAGGTAACAAAGCGGAGGCCAGCACTGGCAATGAGCCAGCCAGGCCAGCAGCACCTGGGGGGTGGGGAGGCTGTGCTGCTAATAGCTGGTAGATTTCCCTTGGGGATGCAGAAACGGCTCCCCACACTGGGAACCATCCGGCCGGCTCGGCCACACCCAGCACACTGAACAGGTCGGAGTCAGCAAGTGGGGGGGGCCCAGTCAGCACAGGAGCAGCCAGGATGGGGGGAACCACAGGAGCCGCCCCCACCAACCCTGCTGGCACCCTGGACTCCTGACCCACAGCCCCTGCTATCCCAGGAGCGGGTTTGCCTCGTATGACTCCACATTGATCCACCGTTGTGACATCATATGACATAGACCCCCATAGTGACCTCATATGACCACTTTACTCCAGCTTGACTCTTTGTTTTGACCTTCTGTGACCCCTTCACTCAAAATTGTGATCTCGTATGACCCTTTGGGACCTTGCACGACCCCTTGACTGAAAACTGACTCCTTGTTTTGACCTCGTATGACCCCTTGACTCCTCATTGACCCCCCCCAAATGTGACCTCATTTGACCCCTTGACTCCAGATTGACCTGAATTGTGACCCCTTGACTCCTCATTGACCCCAGTTGTGACCTCATTTCACCCCTTTACTACATAGTGACCCAGTGTTGTGACCTCGTGTGACCCCCCCCGACTTAAAATTGATTCCTTGCTTTGACCTCATATGACCCCTTGACCTCTCATTGACCCCAATTGTGACCTCATTTGACTCCTTGTCTCCCGCTTGACCCCAATTGTGACCTCATTTGACCCCATGACTCCAGATTGACCCCAATTGTGACCTCGTATGACCCCCCTTGACTTAAAATTGCTTCCTTGCTTTGACCTCAAATGACCCCTTGCCCCCTCATTGACCCCAATTGTGACCTCATTTGACCCCATGACTCCAGATTGACCCAGTGTTTTGACCTCGTATGACCCCCCCGACTTAAAATTTTCCTTGCTTTGACCTCATATGACCCCTTGACCCCTTATTGACCCCAATTGTGACCTCATTTGACCCCTTGACTCCAGATTGACCCCAATTGTGACCTCATATGACCCCTTTATTCCACATCCCCCCAAATGTGACCTCACCCCAATCGTGACCTTGTTTGACCCCTTGACTCCAGATTGACTCAAAATTAATTCCTTCTTTTGACCTCAAATTATGACCTCATTTGACCCCTTGACTCCAGATTGACCCCAATCGTGACCTTGTTTGACCTCTTGACTCCACATTGCTCTACTATTGTGACCTCATATGACCCCCCCTTGACTTAAAATTGCTTCCTTGCTTTGACCTCATATGACCCCTTGACGCCTCACTGACCCCAATTGTGACCTCGTTGATGACCCCCTTGACTCAAAACCTTGACCCTCCTCAAATTGACCTCAAGTTTGTTGTGACCATATGACCCCTTGTGACCTCATTGACCCCACTCAATTGTGACCCCTTGACTCCGGATTGACCCCAATTGTGACCTCATATGACCCCTTGACTCCAGATTGAACCAGTGTTGTGACCTCGTATGACCCCTTGACTCAAAATTGCTCCCTTGCTTTGACCTCATATGACCCCTTGACCCCTCATTGACCCCAATTGTGACCTCATTTGACCCTTGACTCCAGATTGACCCCAATCGTGACCTTGTTTGACCTCTTGACTCCACATTGCCCTACTATTGTGACCTCATATGACCCCTTGACTCAAAATTGATGCCTTCTTTTGACCTCATATGACCCCTTGACGCCTCATTGACCCCAATTGTGACCTCATTTGACCCCATGACTCAAGTTTGACCCCAATTGTGACCTCGTATGACCCCCCTTGACTCAAAATTGACTCCTTGTTTTGACCTCAAATGACCCCTTGACCCCTCATTGACCCCAAGTGTGACCTCATTTGACCCCCTTGACTCCAGATTGACCCAGTGTTTTGACCTCATATGACCCCTTGACTCAAAATTGATTCCTTGCTTTGACCTCATATGACCCCTTGACCCCTCATTGACCCCAATTGTGACCTCATTTGACCCCTTGACTCCAGATTGACCCCAATTGTGACCTCAAATGACCCCATGAGTCCTTGCTGACATCCCTTGTGTCCTCATTTGACCCCTTGACTCCACGTTGCCCTACTACTGTAACCTCATATGATCCCCTTGACTCAAAATTGATGCCGTCTTTTGACCCCATATGACCCCTTGACTCCTCATTGACCCCAATTGTGACCTCATTTGACTCCTTGACTCCAATTGTGACCTCATATGACCCAGTGACTTCATATTTATCCACATGGTGACATCTCATGAACCCCTGACTCCTCATTGACCCCCTGTTGTGACCGCAAATGACCCTTTGACTCAAAATTGACCCCCATTGTGAGCTCATATGACTGAGTGACTTCATTTTGATGCCTCTTGTGACCTCGTATGATGCCTTGACTCCTCATTGATCCCAATTGTAACCACTTGACTCCACATTGACCCACTATTGTGACCTCATGTGACTCATTGACGCCCCCATTGTGACCTTGTATGTCCCTTTTATTTTTTATTAATCCCCTTTTTGTGACCTAGTATGATCCCTTGATGCCACATTGACCCCACCTTATTGTGACTCTCATGACCTCTTGACCCCATCCTGGTGTCTCTTAGCCCCAATGATCAATATAGGGAATCCCTATGGTGGGGGCTGAGTTGCCCTGTCCTGGTTGTGAGACTGGGGGAGCCAGGAGACAGCCCAGTCATCATGAATTATAACTCAAGTGCTAGCCCCCCAAACTGGCTCACAGCCACACATAAAAACTTCCATTGTGGGCTTTGGATGCAAGCTGGGTGGGCCACGGTGGGGTGTGGGAGGTCAGGGCAATGGGGTGATGCTCAAGCTAGTTATGCAGTGTTGGGGATACACAGCTCATGTTACAACAACTCAGCTCATGCCATCGCCCTGGATCACTTCAGGATGCCATGCTGGGGGCTCGTTCTCCTCAGAGCTGGGCTAACACCAGCACAGAACGTGCAACTGCTAGCAGAGCTGTGAAATTACATCCCCACTGTGGGAAAGTGGCAGGACATTTGCAAACACGATTTGATTCCCATTGTAGATAATCGGCTGAACATGAGCTCCCCACACGATGCTAGGGGCAGAGGGGCTAATGCCATCCTGTGGTGGATAAATGGGAATCTCTCATAGGCGCAGAGACATTATTTTACTTCTGGATTTGGCCCTGCTCTGACCGCTGCTGGGATCCTGCATCCTGTTCTGGTGCCCACCATTCAAGCAGGATGTTTATAAAGTGCAGAGACATCAGCGAAGGAGGCTAAGGGGTGACATGCTCCCAGTCTATAGGTAACTAGACGGGGAACAACTATTTAACACTGGGCTCTCCAGTCTAGCAGACAAAAGTCTCACACGATCCAATGGCTGGAAGTTGAAGCTAGGCACAGAGGCTATAGAGCACGGATGCTGCCTTTACCATTGGGCTGGGGGCCTGGCTCCATGCTCGCCCTTCGGGGTTGCTCTGATCCCGGGCTGCTTGGAGGGCCTGCAGCTTCCAGTTTCCCTGCGGTGGGTGGCTCACCAGGGACCCCACGGAGGGGATGGGGTGACACTGGAGATCGGAGGAGGAGCTCGCTTGGAACTCACTTGCAACTAACTTGCAATCACTGAAGTCAGAATTTGGCACAAGCAGAAAAACAAAGTTACTTACCAGTAACTGCTGTTCTTCGGGATGTGTTGCTCATGTCCATTCCACTATAGGTGTGTGCATGCCTCTGTGCACGGCTACCGGAACTTTTTTCCCCTTAGCAGATCCCATAGGGCTGGCTCCGGCGCTCCCTGGAGTCCCGCGCACATGCTGTGGTCCTATGCCAGTCCTATGCCTCTTCAGTCCCTTCTTTCTGCCAACTCCGGCAGCGGGGACTGGGGGTGGGTTGTGGAATGAACATGAGCAACACATCTCGAAGAACAGCAGTTACTGGTAAGTAACCTTGTTTTCTTCTTCGAGTGCTTGCTCATGTCCATTCCACTATAGGTGACTAACAAGCAATACCTCGGAGGTGGGTTGGAGTTACTGATGAGCTGCCCTCAGCACTGCTCTGCCAAATCTCGCGTCCTCTCTCGCCTGGTGGACAATGGTGTAGTGGAATATGAAGGTATGCACCGACGACCTGACGGCTCTGCAGATGTCTTGCATGGGCACTCTGTCCAGGAAGGCTGTAGACGAAGCTTGAGCTCTGGTTGAGTGTGCTGTAATGGTTCCCAGAAGTGGCATCTTCGCCTGCTCATAGCAGAACTTGATGTATGATGTAATCCACGAGGAGATGTGCTGGATGGAGATAGGTGAGCTTTTCATACAGTCAGCCACGAAGAGCTGCGTCGATTTCCGGAATGGCTTTGTGTGCTCGATGTAGAAGGCCAGGGCTCATCTCACGTCCAGCGAATGCCATCTCCTCTCCTCCTCCGAACTGTGAGGTTTGGGAAAAAACACGGGGAGAAAAATATCCTGATTACAATGAAATTGGGAAACCACCATGGGCAGAAAGGCCAGGTGTGGTCGCAACTGAACCTTATCTTTATAAAACACCGTATAAGGAGGCTCCGAGGTCAGCGTTCTAATCTTGGAGAACCTCCTTGCAGAGGTAATGGCCACCAGGAAGGCCACCTTCCAGGAAAGCAGGAGCAGAGGGCATGAAGCCATGGGTTTAAAGTAGGGACCTGTGAGTCGCAAAAAGACCAGGTTGAGATCTCAGGGAGGCACCGGGTCATGGACCTGCGGCTAGAGCCTCTCCACCCCCTTGAGGAACCTGACTGACATTGAGTGGGAGAACAACGATCTCCCCTCTAGCGGTTGATGGAAGGCCAAAATAGCTGCTAGGTAAGCAACGAAGCCACAGCTAGACTCTGGAGCTTTACCTGGAGCAAATACTCCAGGATCGCCTGTATAGGCGAGACACTGGGTGGGATACCCCGGGACTCCGCCCAACAGGTAAACTGTCTCCACTTAGCCCAATACATGATCTGCATAGAAGGCTTCCTGCTGCCAAGCAGGACTTGCTGGACCTGCACTGAGCAGGCTCACTCGCCTTCTGTCAGCCACAGAGCCTCCATGCCGTGAGTTGCAAGGAGTCTAGGTCCGGGTGCAACAGACAACCATGGTCCTGGAACAGGAGTTGTGCCATCTCGGTAGCTCCAGAGGGGGGGGCGATTGAGAGGTCCAGCAGCATGCTGAACCAGTGCTGTCGCGGCCAAGCTGGAGCGATCAAGATAACATCTGCTCCGTCCCTCTTGATTTTTACCAGGACCCTGAGCAGGAGGGGAATGCGTGGGAACGCGTACATGAAGTTCCCCGACCAGTCCAGGAGGAAGGCATCAGAGATCGACCCAGTCTTTTGACCATGGAGAAAGCAGAACTGTGGGCACTTCTTGTTCCAGGCCGACGCGAACAGGTCCACCTGGGGAGAGCCCCACCTCTGGAAGATCATAGACAGCACCTCTGGGTGTAGCGACCAGTCGTGGTGGGGTAGAAATGACCTGCTGAGGTGGTCTTCCTCGTCGTTCCTCCCTCGCGGGAGGTGAGAGGATATCATATGGAAATCGTGCCTCCTGGCAAAGTCCCACAGGCAGGTGGATAGCTTCTCTGCAGAGGAGCATGCTCCCTTCTGCCTGTTTATGTAGAACATGGCTGCGGTGTTGTCTGTCAGCACCTGCATCACTCTGCCTGTCAGGAATCGGAGGAACACCTTGCACGCTAGGCAAATGGCTCTCAGCTCCTTCATGTTGATGTGCAGGAGCCTCTCCTCCTCCGACCAGAGCCCCTGAGTGCCTAGGTTGGCACTGATGTGGGCTCCGCATCCTATGTCCAACACATCGGAAATTAGGGCGACCGACGTGACCAGTTTCCTGAATGGAACTCCCTTCATCACTGCCCTGGGAGTCCGCCACCAGTTTAGGGAGGCTAAGACGGGCAGGGGAGCTGTAACCACCCAATCCAATGGGTGTCTGCTCGGCACATATACCAAGGCCAACCACGCCTGAAGCGGTCTGAGCCTCAGGCGAGGTAGTCTCACTACATACGTGCAGGCCGCCATGTGGCCTAACTGCTGTAGGCAGTGCCTGGCTGTTGTCGTGGGGCATCGGTGCAGCTGGGAGATGATAGAAACCATTGCCTCGAAACATGGCTGAGGCAGGAAGGCTCTGGCCTGGGAAGTGTCCAGGGTGGCCCCAATGAATTATATGCGTTGCACTGGGGTTAGTGTGGACTTCTGCTCGTTTATGAGCAGTCCCAGCCTGCTGCACATGGAGCAAGTGAGAATCACGCTCTCCTGCACTTGGGACCTGGACCTGCCCCAGATCAGCCAATCGTCTAGGTAAGGAAAAATTTGCACACCCTTTCGTCTCAGGTGGGCAGCCACTACTGCCATGCACTTGGTGAACACCCTTGGAGCTGAAGATAGGCCAAAGGGCAGGGCTGTAAACTGGTAGTGGGAGCCAGTCACCATGAAACGGAGAAAACGCCTGTAGCTGGGGAGGATGGACACATGAAAGTATGCGTCCTTGAGATCAAGGGCAGCATACCAGTCTCCTGGATCCAGAGAAGGGATTATAGAGGCTAGGGAAACCAGGCGAAACCTGAGTCGTTTGACATATTTGTTTAGACGATGCAGGTCTAATATGGGTCTCAGACCTCCCCTTCGCCTTGGGGATGAGGAAGTACCTCGAATAGAACCCTTTCCCCCTTCTGCCTTGAGGGACCATTTCCACCGCTCCCAGGTTGAGGAGGGTGGCCACCTCCTGCAAGAGGAGTTGCTCGTGAGAGGGGTCCCTGAAGAGGAACGGAGGGGAAGGGAGTAGATGGGGGGGTAGTTGTAAACTGTAGGGCATGGCCCCCTGAGACTATCCCAAGGACCCAATGGTCCGAAGTGATCTTTCCCCATTTGGGATAGAAGGGCCTTAACCTGTTTAGGAAGGGGCGGGGCGGATCCAGGAGAGCAGTCAGGGTGTCACCCTTGGGCGCACCCTCAAAATTGTCTCCTCTGGTTGCCTGATCTCCTGGGGGGCCCCTGCTGGGGAGCTGAGGATGAGCTGGGGGGCTGATTTCTCCTTTTAAACACCCTATCCCTATTGGGTTGAAAAAGCCTGGGCGGAGGCCTTGGTTGCTGCTGCGCCTGGGGCCGTGACTGACACCTGGAAAACTGGGGCATGTACAGGCCCAGGGAGAGAAGCGTGGCCCTGGAGTCCTTCAGACCGTGCAACTTCACATCGGTCTGGTCAGAGAATAGGGCCAACTCATCCAAGGGGAAGTCCTGAATAGATTGTTGCACCTCAGATAGGCCCAAGGATTGCAGTCACGAGCACCTTCTCATACAGATGGCAGAGGCTATGGCCCTGCCCACGGAGTCAGCAGCATCGCAGGATGTCTGGAGCGCTGCCCTAGTTACCGTGGTTCCTTCCTCCACGATGGTGCTAAAGTCTGAGGCCTGGTCCTGGGACAGGGCCTCAGCGAACTGCCTGAGGGAGTCCCACAAGTTGAAATTATATCTGCCTAGGAGGGCCTGACGGTTGGCAATCCTGAACTGCAGGCTTGCCGTGGAATAAACCTTTCTCCCAAACAAGTCCAGCTTCTTACTGTCTTTGTTCTTGGGAGTGGACCCTGGCTGACCTTGCCTGTCTCGCTGGTTAGCTGCGTCTACCATCAGGGTTCCCGGGGCAGGGTGAGTGAACAAATACTCAAACCTTTCGGCCGGGACATAATACTTTTTCTCAGCCACCTTTGACATAGGGGCGACCGAGGAAGGGTTTTGCTACAGGGCCTTTACAATCTTAAGGACCCTTTCGTGGACTGGTAAGGTCACTTTTGCTGGGGCAACCACCACCAGCACATTAAAGAGGCTATCTTCGGCCTCTTCTAACTCGTTCACCTCCAGCCCCAAGTTGGAGGCCACCCTCTTGAGTAGCTCCTGGTGCGCCCTGAAATCCTCCAGTGGCGCCGAGTGGTCCTGAGAGACTGCCTCATCAAGTGAGGAGGAAGAGGACTGCAGAGGCGCGTCCTGCGGGTGCGCCCCCTCCTGGAGGAGGGTTGCACCCGTTGAGGGTCCCTCCATGGGGTCGAACTCCTTGTTCAAGGAGTGGTGTCTATGGGTCTTCTCCTGTGCCGAAGGCACGGACTGCACCCCCGATGACATAATGGATTGGGGCCCCAGCCCCATCTGGATACCACATGGTGCCCAATAAAGCCATTGTTGCGGCCATTGACCCTAGGGCCACCCAGGGGTGACTGCACCACAGGCTGTGACACTTTGTGGGGGTGTCAGCTCTCCCAACAACTGTCCTCCCTGGGAGACCCCGAGTCACTAGACCAGCGGTGCCGTGTACGTCCTTGGTCCCAGGTGCCCTTCCATGCTGGGGACCGCCCTCTTGATGCAGGAGGACGATGAGGACTGTCTCCATTGCCACGAGCGGTGCCGATGAACGGAGGTGTGCTCTGAAGAGCTAGAGGTACCGGAGCGTCGTCTCGGTACCGATGATTTCCGTTGCCGCTTGCCTTGCGGCCCTGCAGACACCTTCGGTGACCGAGGTTGACACAGCTCCAAACTCCTCGGTGCTGAGCCGGACTCTGGCAACCGGGTTCCGCATTGTGGACTGCACAGTGCCGGGTCCTCCAATGGTGACTGGTTCTGCGCCGCCTCGGTGCACACGAACTCCTCGGTGCCGGGTCCTCCGACGGCAATTGGGTTCTGTGCTGTCTAGGTGCAGGTGAACTCCTCTGTGCCGGAGATCTGGAGTGGGAGGTGTCCGACCGCCGCCTGGCAGACCTCGACCGGTGCCGCCTCCTGGCATGTGCTGCCTCCAGTGCCGGGGATTGAGGTTGGCGCTGAGAGGGAGACTCCACGTCCTGTGCCAGAGCAGGTCAGCTCGACGACACTGACCTGGAGCGACTGCTGGGGGAGTGGCTCTGCTCTACCCTCAGAGACCATCCAGCAGGAGATCTTCCTCCCCATACCGGGGATCTTCACCGCTATTCAGGGGGACTCAACGTGGGTTTCCCCTGTGACACTGGCCCCTTCTCCCTCGGCAGAGGGTGGAGTGGAGGTGGCGTAGGCAAGGCCAACAAGGCTCTTGCCACCTGAAAAGCCTCCGGTGTTGATAGTTTTGGCAGGGGCACTCTCCCACTCCCAGGAGTTGGGGAAGGCTCCCTGACCGGAGATGCAGGCACTGGAGAAGACTCGACGGGCTGGGTCCGGTGCATCTCTGTACTCGACACTGCCTGTACCGATGGCACTGTGGAGTGTCCGCACTCCGCGCGCAGCTTCTTCCTCCTTGGTGCCGGCGATGTTGCGCGGTGCTGAGTTGAGGCTGGTGACGGTGGTGCGCTCTGTACCGAGGTCATGCTTGGTGCCGAGATGGAGCAGGCTGGTTCGGACGCCAGGTGGAGCACTGCCTCCGTCAACAGGGCTTTCAACTGGATTTCTCGGTCCTTTTGAGTCCTTGGTTTAAAAGCCCTGCAGATCTTACCCTTATCTGTTCTGTGTGCTTCCCCCAAGCACTTAAGGCAGTGGTCACGGGGGTCGCTGAGTGGGAAGCATTCCTGCAGGAGGCACACGGCTTGAATCCCGGCGATCGGGGCGTAGCCCAGCCGCTCGAAGTCTCCACAGGGACTTGTCTTATCTCTAGCTACTTTTAACAACACTTAACTATTTAACTAACTAAAACTAACTGAGAATATCAAACAAGTCCAAACAAGGGGAATAGTACTTGCTGTGAGCAAGGCTAGTTCCAGCAACCGTCATGGGCGGGAAGAAGGAACTGAGGTGGTGTAGGGCTGGTAGCGCCTCATATACCGTGGTATGTGCGCGGGGCTCCAGGGGGTGCCGGAGCCGGCCCTATGGGATCTGCTAAGGGGAAAAAAGTTCTGGATAACCATGCACGGAGATATGCACACACCTATAGCGGAATGGACATGAGCAAGCACTCGAAGAAGAACCTTTGAAAGCTCCTGTTTTCTAAATCTCTGCTCATTTTTGTTGCTTTCCTCTGGACTCTCTCCAATTTGTCCACATCTTGCCTAATGTGTGGCACCCAGAACTGGATACAGTACTCCAGCTGAGACCTCACCTGTGCTGAACAGGATGGAACAATTACCTCCCATGGCTTTCATACAACACGCCTGTTAATATCATTCTGGGAGGGTATTAGCCTTTTTCGCAACAGTAACATACTACTGACATATTCAATTTGTGATCCATTATAACCCGCAAATCCCTTTGAGCAGTACGACCACCTAACCAGTTATTCCCCATTTGGCAGTTGTGCATTCGATTTTTCCTTCCTAAGTGAAATACTTTGCACTTGTCTTTACTGAATTTTATCTTGTTTTCAGAGCAATTCTCCAATTTTTCACGATCATTTTTAATTCAAACGCTGCCTAACTCTGTCCTCCAAAATACTTCCAACCCCCCCCCCCCCCCCCGCTCAGCATTATCTACAGATTTCATACACTACTCTCCACTCCATTAACCAAATCATTAATGAAAATATTGAATAGTACTGGACCCAGAACAGACACCCTGCAGAATCACTCTTTGAATATGATCCCATATTTTGCCCCAATTTTATTGCTGGATGGAAAACTGATTTTTTTCCATGCAAAATTTTTCTTATGTAGTTCAAAAAATTTCTTTAAAATATATTGGGTTTTCATGGAAAAAAACTAAAATATTTGGTTTTCAGCAACTGAAAACAGCAACATTAGTTTTGATTTTTTAATGAAAATCTGCAGAAATGTAAAATGCCATACAAATTCCTTTTAGAGAAAGAAGCTGTTTTCCATTCAAGAAAGCTTTTTGACAAAAAATCTCTCCAGCTCTCTGCCCCACCCCAGCTTTGCCAGTGCTCCTCAATCCTGACCCGCAGTCCCCATTATCCTAGCCTCCCTCCCCGCTTCACATACACAGAGCCCTGATAATGCCCCTCAATTCTTTCTCTTTGAAATTAGACTTTAATGCAAAGACATTTTTAGGGGCAAATTATCCCCTAGTTATTCGGCAAGTGTAATATTTCCAGGCAATAGAGCTATGATCGTTTTCTGTGTTGTAAAGGAATGGTCCAAAAGACAATAAATGTCCAACTTACCTTTCATTGATTTAGGGGTCTGAGGCAGTCTAGCTTTCCACAGTCGTCCTTGGAACAGCAGGTCTAGCAAGAGAGACTTGGGAAGCAAATTGTGGGATCAGCAGTACCGAAGGATTCTTTCAATTCATCGTTTACTCCTGTTTTAAATAAGGTCAAGTTAAAAGTTTCCAAAGCTGGCTGCCTAAAGCTAGGCACCTAAGGCCATATTTAGGTCTCCTCTGTGACAGCACTGACAAACACAGGCATCTTTTGGAGCCAGGAAGCTGGACCCAGAACTCTGCCAACCACAGGGCACCCGCTGTTAAAAGTATGGAGTGGCTAATGCAGGATGTGGATTAGCAGGAGGAACAGACCCTAAGATGGGGGTTGAACAGAGAGCTGTGGCTAATGGCGAAGAGATCGACCCTTCGAACTCAAAAACAAATGACTACTGGGTGACACAAACCAGGGAAATAGGGTTCAGCTTCTGGTCCCCCAGAGAGTCTGCAAACGAGTGGTTACACTCAGTTCAATCGGTGCCATGGGCTGGGTATTTGGGGAGGGAGAAGATTCCGAAAAGGGTGACCCTCAGATTTTACTGGTCTGGGATTCTGACTGTCAACTAACGGGGCCCAAGAGAACCCCAAAGTCTCCCCTGGTCTCCCTTCCAGTGCTGGGGGCACCTTTTGAATGAATAGGCCCGGACTTAATAGGGCCACTCGAGAAAAGCGCAATGGGAGACTGGCACAAATTGGTGACAATGGCTTACAGGCCACAGTACACCTGAGGTTATTCCCCTCCGCACAACGCGCGCACCCACGAAGATCTTCACCACGGTCAGGATACCAAGAGAAATCCTGGCAGACGGGGGGTCCATACCCAGGTTACCCAAGACCCAGGTGCTGGAGCTGCTGGAGAGGCTGGGGACCACTGGACACATCTCCACTTGAAGCCTGACAAAGGGGTACTGGCAGACACCATTGTAGGGAGAGTTGTAGGGAACAGACGGCTTTCCCTACCTCATTCGGCAAGCACCTATTTGTAACCATGGCGTTCGGCTTCCATGGGGGCCACAGCAGCTAATGGACCAAGTGCTGTGACGCCATGACCAGTACACAGCTGCCAATATTGACAACCGTGTCATCTATGGATGCAGCTGGGAGGCCCATGGGAAGCACATCGCTGCTGTCATTCGGGCCCTCGAGATGGTGGGGCTCTCAGCAAATCCGCTCAGGT